>NW_025964223.1:9340673-11740673 GCF_023055435.1 Haliotis rufescens
CCACACACAAGAAACACAATACAACATACAACACCACACACAATACAACATACAACACCACACACAATACAACATACAACACCACACACAATACAACATACAACACCACACACAAGAAACACAATACAACATACAACACCACCCACAATACAACATACAACACCACACACAGTACAACATACAACACCACACACAATACAACATACAACACCACACACAATACAACATACAACACCACACACAATACAACATACAACACCACACACAAGAAACACAATACAACATACAACACCACACACAATACAACATACAACACCACACACAATACAACATACAACACCACACACAATACAACATACAACACCACACACAAGAAACACAATACAACATACAACACCACCCACAATACAACATACAACACCACACACAGTACAACATACAACACCACACACAATACAACATACAACACCACCCACAATACAACATACAACACCACACACAATACAACATACAACACCACACACAATACAACAAACAACACCACACACAATACAACATACAACACCACACACAAGAAACACAATACAACATACAACACCACACACAATACAACATACAACACCACACACAATACAACATACAACACAACACACAATACAACATACAACACCACACACAATACAACATACAACACCACACACAAGAAACACAATACAACATACAACACCACCCACAATACAACATACAACACCACCCACAATACAACATACAACACCACCCACAATACAACATACAACACCACACACAATACAACATACAACACCACACACAATACAACAAACAATACCACACACAATACAACATACAACACCACACACAAGAAACACAATACAACATACAACACCACACAGAATACAACATACAACAACACACACAATACAACATACAACACCACACACAATACAACAAACAATACCACACACAAGAAACACAATACAACATACAACACCACACAGAATACAACATACAACAACACACACAATACAACATACAACAACACACACAATACAACATACAACACCACACACAATACAACATACAACACCACACACAATACAACATACAACAACACACACAATACAACAAACAACAACACACACACAATACAACAAACAATACCACACACAAGAAACACAATACAACATACAACACACACAATACAACATTCAACAACACACACAATACAACATACAACACCACACACAATACAACATACAACACCACACACAACACACACACATACAAAACGCACAACGCAATCCATACACAGCACAACACACACACTCAAAACAAATACAAAACGCACAACACAACACACACATACCAAACTGAAACAACACACACAATAAACACACACACTACGACACAAAAGTTATACAAAACACAACACACAAAACACACATACAACACACGCATAACACACACGCACAGACCACTACACACACACGTAACACCAAACACACAAAACGAAGCACACACAATACAACACACACACACACAACACAACCTGCACAACACCACACACAACACCACAGACACAACACATACAAGCAACACCCACAACACACATATACATCACACACAACACATACACACAAAACACAAATACACACAACACATACACGCAATATACATACACGACACGCACACAACAC
Organism: Haliotis rufescens; assembly: GCF_023055435.1. Lineage (NCBI taxonomy): Eukaryota > Metazoa > Mollusca > Gastropoda > Lepetellida > Haliotidae > Haliotis > Haliotis rufescens. The sequence goes on from NW_025964223.1 coordinate 9,342,389, forward strand.
ACAAACAGACAATGCATCCCACACAAAACATACACACACAACACATACACACAACATAACACACAACACATCCACGCACAGCACATACACACACAACATACACACAACACATACACGCCCAACACATACACACATCACACACAACACATACACACAACACATACACACAACATAACACACAACACACACACACACAACACATACACACACAACATAACACACACAACACAGCATACTCATTCCAACCAAAGCAACACAACATATACACACAGCACATCACACACAAAACATACACACAGCAAATACACACAACATCACACACAACACATACACACACAACACATACACATACAACATATACACACAACATAGCATACTTATTCAAACCAAAGCAACACAACACATACACACAGCACATCACACACAAAACATACACACAACACATACACACAACACATTACACTCACAACTTTCTCATACAACACAAGACACACAACACATATAACACACGCATACACGTAACACACATACAATACAACACACACACACACACACACACACACACACACACACACACACACACACACACACACACACACACACACACACACACACACACACACACACACACACTCCCAGATTAACTCCCGGGTTTAAATATATAATATATATCGTAGTCTCAGCACAGTGGCGTGTTTTACCGTATCCACATCACAAATACCACACACTAAGCCGGATGCAATGTCTCGGTATAGGTTTAGCTTTTTCAACGCAATCAGCGTGCAAGCGTGACAATCGATTGACGAAAGTATGTTTGCGCATTGATTTGACATTCGCCATCGCGAGTACACCTACGCGCAGCTCTGCGTGGACATGCATCAGTTACACCTGTGTTTAAAAATATTATTGATTTGTCATTGATCGAGAGACATCAAAAGTGGTCTTTATTTGTGATTGTTTAGTGACGTGAACAAGGACCAGGCGTCCTACGAAGAAACACGAGAACTACTACACTATTCTACTGCTTAATCTGTACAGATAGGTTATGCGAAATGGGGTTTAAAATTGCGTACAAGATAACTGTACGTATATAGCGACGGGCATGAACGTATGTACCAGCACGCGTGCGTGCGTGTGTGCTTGTTATGGTCCGAACTAATGTCCTTTTTTGTGCTGGCACACTGAGATGCCAAGCCGCAGTTAAACATGAATACCCCACTCAGACACAGTATAGTGATTACGAGTCGACCAGTCCTTGTATTAGCCCCTTATGCCGAGCGTAAGGCAGGGTAACAACAAGTATGATCCGTTAACGTATATTGGTATGACGCGGTCAGGGGATCGAACCACCGACCTACCGCTCTCCGGTCAGACGCTCTATAGACCATGGAGGCGGTTCTGGTATAGAGAATGAATGCTATGTTAATACTAAACTCCACCACAAACACTCGGCCGACAGGGAGCATGTGCGTCTTTCTATGTAGGTTTCCACAAGAACACAAAAGTAGGAACTGCGAGACCATATCTTTTTTACACAACGGTTACATCAAGCAGGAACACAACAACCCTAGTTTGTTTGTTTGTTTGTTTGTTTTTTTAACGCCGCACTCAGCATTGGTCCAGCTATATGACGTCAGTCTGTAAATATTCGGGTCGAGTCCAGCTAATCCAGTGATTGGCATCATGAGCATCGATCTAAACAACTGGGATACGATGACAGGCATCAACCAAGTCACCGAGCCTGACCATCAGATCCCGTTAGTCGCCTCTCACGGCAGTCATGGGTTGCTGAAGACCTATTCTACCCCTGAATCTTTAAGGGACTCAACATCACTAGCTATCCCGGTGATAACAGGGTGATTGTTTGCCTTCGTATCCCTTTAGCGTAGATTGTTGCTTGCAGTCAATATTTGGCCTATTTTACCAGCCGCCTTGATAGAGTTGCCATATTGCCGCATGAGCGGTAAATAACATCAACTCATTAACTCTACGAAAAATTACCGTTAACATTGTTAGTGTGAGGTCGTAAATATGTGAACTTTTATTTGTGTGTGAACTTTATAACCTCCCAAGAAATAACTCAATGGGTAAATATATAACCACCCCATCAAACATTCTTTCATAAAATTGATTCCATCACAAGATTATGAAATATTTCATAACGTAAGCGTATTCCTCCTAAACGTAAATCAACTAAGAAATACTGTTCCTTAAATTATTCTTGATATAACCACACATCTACTGTATGTATTATGTATAACTATATTGTGCAGATGGTTATATCTCTGTTATTCTAATGTATTTTGGGCCAGTGGTATTATTCTGAATAAATGTCTGCCTGTCTGAATATGTGAACACGAATCTTTATGAGCTATACGCGTTCAACCCCTTTTATGTCAGCACGTGTGGATACAAGTTTAGATGGTCAAATCAGATTACTGTCGGCCATCTAGTCTAAATGACCATCACCTCGGACAGTGGTCCGTCTGCCTCAAGGTCATGTTGACACACTTGACCGCTGTCCGTCATAAGAGGTTTATATCCATTGTCAAATTACATCTGTCAGTCGCATGACTCGCTGTTATCTAATATGACGTTCACAATGTTATATAACATTACATATTACAGAAACTGTCAGATAAGATATAGGTATAAAGAATCATCCAATTGTCTCCACTATAAAGACGCAGGGGGTATATTTAGTCATAATGTTAGTTAATGAATATATTTCCCCCACGATATGACAAAACTGTGTACATTAAAGACGCTGATAGAACTTAAAATAAAATATTTTTTTAAATATTGTACTTAATATCTGGTATGTATATTTCAGTTAAGCGGTGACATGTAGCCTCGCACATGCTAGATTTATTAATATTGTTTGAACATGGGTCATTTGGTCTTGAATACAATACATATCTTGAATCTCGATATACAGTGGATCCTCTTTGTGTCGAACTTGTGGGAAAAATGTTCGAGTTATTCAGCATTCGAGAGAACCAGTAAAGTGAATGTCCGAAACCCTAGCATCATGGTATGATAGATTATCAGATGTAATATCGCCATCTTTGATTCATTCAATGTTTCAACGTCGATAACCACACAGCAACAGATAATACATACATGTACGTGTAGGCACGCTCAACAAATCCAAATGACAAATATCTCTATTACATTTCCAGGTGTTGAGTATAAATGTATTGGACAATGTTTCCACATGGTATGCTGTGATGCTAAGGCTGTTGAGTATAAATGTATTGGACAATGTTTCCACATGGTATGCTGTGACACCGAGGCTGTTAAGTATAAATGTATTGGACAATGTTTCCACATGGTATGCTGTGACACTGAGGCTGTTGAGTATAAATGTATTGAACAATGTTTCCACATGGTATGCTGTGACACTGAGGCTGTTAAGTTAGATGTATTGGACAATGTTTCCACATGGTATGCTGTGACACCGAGGCTGTTAAGTTAGGTGTATTGAACAATGTTTCCACATGGTATGCTGTGACACCGAGGCTGTTTAGTTAGATGTATTGGACAATGTTTCCACATGGTATGCTGTGACACCGAGGCTGTTGAGTATAAATGGATTGAACAATGTTTCCACATGGTATGCTGTGACACTGAGGCTGTTAAGTTAGATGTATTGGACAATGTTTCCACATGGTATGCTGTGACACCGAGGCTGTTAAGTTAGGTGTATTGAACAATGTTTCCACATGGTATGCTGTGACACCGAGGCTGTTTAGTTAGATGTATTGGACAATGTTTCCACATGGTATGCTGTGACACCGAGGCTGTTGAGTATAAATGGATTGAACAATGTTTCCACATGGTATGCTCTGACACTGAGGCTGTTGAGTATAAATGTATTGAACAATGTTTCCACATGGTATGCTGTGACATCGAGGCTGTTAAGTATAAATGGATTGAACAATGTTTCCACATGGTATGCTGTGACATCGAGGCTGTTAAGTATAAATGTATTGGACAATGTTTCCACATGGTATGCTGTGACACCGAGGCTGTTAAGTATAAATGTATTGGACAATGTTTCCACGTGGCATGCTGTGACACTGAGGCTGTTAAGTTAGGTGTATTGGACAATGTTTCCACATGCTATGCTGTGACACCGAGGCTGTTAAGTTAGGTGTATTGGACAATGTTTCTACTCGGTATGCTGTGACACCGAGGCTGTTAAGTATAAATGTATTGGACAATGTTTCCACATGTTAGACTGTGATACTAAGGCAGTATTAGTCAACATATTGCCTGGCATCAGAATTAATGCAATCGTGTGTAGCGATGGAAAAATAGCGACATACACTGAAAACAGTTTCTTCTCGAACTGTAGATATTGTAAAAGTATACAAATACTTGATTTGAAATCATACCCAAACGAAGAAACAACAATTAAAGCTGGCCTGTTACAATAATCCCGAAACCACTGTCAAAGCAGAATTAATTCTCAGACTGATGTAGGACGTTAACGCATTTCCCATCATAAACGGACCCATGAAGATTCCGGGGTAGAATAGGTCTTCAGCAACCCATGCTTGCCGTAAAAGGCGACTATGCTTGTCGTAAGAGGCGACTAACGGGATCGGGTGGTCAGGCTCACTGACTTGGTTGATACATGTCATCGATCCCAATTGCGTGGATCGATGCTCATGATATCAATCACTGGATTGTCTGGTCCAGACTTGATTATTTCTAGACCGCCGTCATATAGCTGAAATATTGCTGAGTGCGGCGTTAAACAACAAAGTAACCAACCAAACAACCATCATAAACGCCGTCGCTATTTATGATAACTGCGGCTGTTTGTGCTAGTTTTGTATAATCCTTTTTCCTGATTATATTCTAAATACGGCATGTTTACTTATCTAGGTCAACTTGCACAAAGTAACACCACTGGTGTAAGTCTATGTTCAAGTAGCTACATTTGTCGTAGCTGTGATCACTCTCTGCAGACGGGCCATGGATGGTTACCCGCTATCCAGCTGAACGCCGCCATGTCAACACGTTTCACCATGTTGTATTCACTCGTCAACACTCGACCTTTTCCGTAACCTGAAAAACGTCATTAATCGGCTTGTTCCGGTAAAACATAAGCGGTCACGAATGCCTCCCGGGAAAAAGTGTGTTCACAATTATGTTACATACGTCTGTGTGTGACATTATCATGGGGAGTTTTGAACCAATTTCATCATGAATAAGTTTGGTGTTTTCAGGTGAACTAAATCAGTACAAACGTCAGACATGTGTGTCGTGTCGGCTTCTGCGTGTTCCGTGTTTAATCATGCCATTCCGCCACACATGATCCTCGCGGGGATCGTATGCCTTGTGTGGAAACAGTAATTGTGTGGAAGTTACGAGTGTCAATCTTAGGAGTGTCGATGTTGGTGGTATCTATTTTGCTGGTGTCAATATTGTTAGTGTCTATGTTGCGAGTGTGAATAATGGGAGTGTCGATGTTGCGAGGGTGAATAATGGGAGTGTCGATGTTGCGAGTGTGAATAATGGGAGCGTCGATGTTGCGAGGGAAAATAATGGGAGTGTCGATGTTGCGAGTGTGAATAATGGGAGTGTCGATGTTGCGAGGGAAAATAATGGGAGTGTCGATGTTGCGAGTGTGAATAATGGGAGTGTCGATGTTGCGAGTGTGAATAATGGGAGTGTCGATGTTGCGAGTGTGAATAATGGGAGTGTCGATGTTGCGAGTGTGAATAATGGGAGTGTCGATGTTGCGAGTGTGAATAATGGGAGTGTCGATGTTGCGAGTGTGAATAATGGGAGCGTCGATGTTGCAAGTGTGAATAATGGGAGCGTCGATGTTGCGAGAGTGAATAATGGGAGTGTCGATGTTGCGAGTGTGAATAATGGGAGTGTCGATGTTGCGAGTGTGAATAATGGGAGTGTCGATGTTGCGAGTGTGAATAATGGGAGTGTCGATGTTGCGAGGGTGAATAATGGGAGTGTCGATGTTGCGAGTGTGAATAATGGGAGTGTCGATGTTGCGAGTGTGAATAATGGGAGTGTCGATGTTGCGAGTGTGAATAATGGGAGAGTCGATGTTGCGAGTGTGAATAATGGGAGTGTCGATGTTGCGAGTGTGAATAATGGGAGTGTCGATGTTGCGAGTGTGAATAATGGGAGTGTCGATGTTGCTGTGGCGATGTTGTTACTGTTGATATTACAGGTTACGATGTTGCGCGTTTCGATGCTGCTCGCGATGGTTTTAATGTCGATGCTGCTGGTATCGATGTTGCTGATGTTGATGGCACTGGTGTCGATGTTGCGGATATGGCTGCTGCTGGTGTCGATGGTACTGATATCGATGTTGCTGACGTCGCTGGTGTCGATGTGCTGATATTGATGATGTCGCTATATAACTAGTGTCAATGTTACTAGTGTCGATGTTGCTGGTATCGATGTTACTGGTGTTGATGGTGCTGGTATTGATGTTAGTGATGTCGATGTTACTAGTGTCGATGTTGCTGGTATCGATGTTACTGGTGTTGATGGTGCTGGTATTGATGTTACTGGTGTTGATGTTGCTGGTATCGATGTTACTGGTGTTGATGGTGCTGGTATTGATGTTAGTGATGTCGATGTTACTAGTGTCGATGTTGCTGGTATCGATGTTACTGGTGTTGATGGTGCTGGTATTGATGTTAGTGATGTCGATGTTACTAGTGTCGATGTTGCTGGTATCGATGTTACTGGTGTCGATGTTGCTGGTGTCAATGTTACTAGTGTCGATGTTACTAGTGTCAATGTTACTAGTGTCGATTTTGCTTGTATCGATGTTACTGGTGTCGATGTTGCTGGTATCGATGTTACTGGTGTCGATGTTACTGGTGTTGATGGTGCTGGTATTGATGTTAGTGATGTCGATGTTACTAGTGTCGATGTTGCTGGTATCGATGTTACTGGTGTCGATGTTACTGGTGTCGATGTTACTAGTGTCAATGTTACTAGTGTCAATGTTACTAGTGTCGATGTTACTGGTGTCGATGTTACTAGTGTCGATGTTACTAGTGTCGATGTTACTGGTGTCGATGTTACTAGTGTCAATGTTACTAGTGTCGATGTTACTAGTGTCGATGTTACTGGTGTCGATGTTACTAGTGTCAATGTTACTGGTGTCAATGTTACTAGTGTCAATGTTACTAGTGTCAATGTTACTAGTGTCGATGTTACTAGTGTCGATGTTACTAGTGTCGATGTTACTGGTGTCGATGTTACTGGTGTCAATGTTACTAGTGTCGATGTTACTAGTGTCGATGTTACTGGTGTCGATGTTACTAGTGTCAATGTTACTAGTGTCGATGTTACTAGTGTCGATGTTACTGGTGTCGATGTTACTAGTGTCAATGTTACTAGTGTCGATGTTACTAGTGTCGATGTTACTGGTGTCGATGTTACTAGTGTCGATGTTACTGGTGTCGATGTTACTAGTGTCAATGTTACTAGTGTCGATGTTACTAGTGTCGATGTTACTGGTGTCGATGTTACTAGTGTCAATGTTACTAGTGTCGATGTTACTAGTGTCGATGTTACTGGTGTCGATGTTACTAGTGTCGATGTTACTGGTGTCGATGTTACTGGTGTCGATGTTACTAGTGTCAATGTTACTAGTGTCGATGTTACTAGTGTCGATGTTACTGGTGTCGATGTTACTAGTGTCAATGTTACTAGTGTCGATGTTACTGGTGTCGATGTTACTAGTGTCAATGTTACTAGTGTCGATGTTACTAGTGTCAATGTTACTAGTGTCGATTTTGCTTGTATCGATGTTACTAGTGTCGATGTTGCTGGTATCGATGTTACTTGTATCGATGTTACTGGTGTCAATGTTACTAGTGTCGATGTTGCTGGTATCGATGTTACTTGTATCGATGTTACTGGTGTCAATGTTACTAGTGTCGATGTTACTGGTGTCGATGTTACTGGTGTCGATGTTACTGGTGTCAATGTTACTGGTGTCAATGTTACTAGTGTCGATGTTGCTGGTATCGATGTTACTGGTGTTGATGGTGCTGGTATTGATGTTACTAGTGTCGATGTTAGTGATGTCGATGTTACTAGTGTCGATGTTGCTGGTATCGATGTTACTAGTGTCGATGTTGCTGGTATCGATGTTACTGGTGTTGATGGTGCTGGTATTGATGTTAGTGATGTCGATGTTACTAGTGTCGATGTTGCTGGTATCGATGTTACTGGTGTTGATGGTGCTGGTATTGATGTTACTGGTGTTGATGGTGCTGGTATTGATGTTAGTGATGTCGATGTTACTAGTGTCGATGTTGCTGGTATCGATGTTACTGGTGTTGATGGTGCTGGTATTGATGTTAGTGATGTCGATGTTACTAGTGTCGATGTTGCTGGTATCGATGTTACTGGTGTTGATGGTGCTGGTATTGATGTTAGTGATGTCGATGTTACTAGTGTCGATGTTACTAGTGTCGATGTTGCTGGTGTCGATGTTACTAGTGTCGATGTTACTAGTGTCGATGTTGCTGGTGTCAATGTTACTAGTGTCGATGTTACTAGTGTCAATGTTACTAGTGTCGATGTTACTAGTGTCGATGTTACTAGTGTCGATGTTACTGGTGTCGATGTTACTAGTGTCAATGTTACTGGTGTCGATGTTACTGGTGTCAATGTTACTAGTGTCGATGTTACTGGTGTCAATGTTACTAGTGTCGATTTTGCTTGTATCGATGTTACTAGTGTCGATGTTACTAGTGTCGATGTTACTAGTGTCGATGTTACTGGTGTCGATGTTACTGGTGTCAATGTTACTGGTATCGATGTTACTGGTGTCGATGTTGCTGGTGTCAATGTTACTAGTGTCGATGTTACTAGTGTCAATGTTACTAGTGTCGATTTTGCTTGTATCGATGTTACTAGTGTCGATGTTGCTGGTATCGATGTTACTTGTATCGATGTTACTGGTGTCAATGTTACTAGTGTCGATGTTGCTGGTATCGATGTTACTTGTATCGATGTTACTTGTATCGATGTTACTGGTGTCAATGTTACTTGTATCGATGTTACTTGTATCGATGTTACTGGTGTCAATGTTACTTGTATCGATGTTACTTGTATCGATGTTACTGGTGTCAATGTTACTTGTATCGATGTTACTTGTATCGATGTTACTAGTGTCGATGTTACTTGTATCGATGTTACTTGTATCGATGTTACTGGTGTCAATGTTACTAGTGTCGATGTTACTGGTGTCAATGTTACTAGTGTCGATGTTACTGGTGTCGATGTTACTGGTGTCGATGTTACTGGTGTCAATGTTACTAGTGTCGATGTTGCTGGTATCGATGTTACTGGTGTCGATGTTACTGGTGTCAATGTTACTAGTGTCAATGTTACTAGTGTCAATGTTACTAGTGTCGATGTTGCTGGTATCGATGTTACTGGTGTTGATGGTGCTGGTATTGATGTTACTAGTGTCGATGTTGCTGATGTTGATGTTGCTGGTGTCGATGTTGCTGATGTTGATGGTACTGGTGTCAATGTTACTAGTGTCGATGTTGCTGGTATCGATGTTCCTAGTGTCAATGTTACTATTGTCGATGTTGCCGGTGTCGAATTTGCTGATGTTGATGGTGCTGGTGGCGATATTACTGATTTCGATGTTACTGCTGTTATTGATGCTGATGTCTCACTTTGCCATTCTTGTGAGACGTTAAATCGTCTCTTCTCACAAGGCCACGTCAGCGGTTACAAAATTACATGATAACAATGAAGGAAATATATATATTAAGAAATCACAGAACTCGTATTTCAAGTTAGGTCTACGATTATTATTAGATAATAACCAACGTCCGTCGCGTGATTGGGAAATAACTGTGCAAAATCGAGTGCCAAAACGATGGTTCTCTTAGATATACCATTCGTCACCACTCGCCTCTTTCCGTAACCTGCAAGAAGATTCGGCTTGTCCCGGAATAACACGAGTTGGCCACGAATGAGGATATACATGTAGAGTAAATGCAACGTGAGAGAGCCGCAGGCTGTCGAGTACGAAAGCCTAATGGTGCCACCTTGGTAGCATAATTTTATTTATTATTAAATCGAAATTTCTCGCTTTTTCAATTATTTTCTCGATATTTTGAGTTCTTTCTATAAGCGTGAAGTTATTCTCCCGTGACATCGATTATTTTCTCGTTATTTCGATTATGTCTCTCCTTATTTCATGTTTATGTATAAAAATCGAAATTCCGTTTTTTTTTAAATAAATTGAAATTACGAAAAAAATCGAAATAACGAGAAAATCATTTTTTATGCACATGACTATCCAATGATATCTCAAAATCCGGTTATTGGTATGAAAGTACGTCACAATCACAGATGTATTTGTCATCTGGTGTCACCACCAACTACCTGAAGGACAAATCGTATTATTAGTCAACACGTGACGCAAGCCAACCGTAAATGCAGCTATATAAAAAGCCATTGATTGTGATGAGGGAGGTGTCGGGTCCATCTGTTGACGATCTGGACCGCACACAACCGAGAGATCACAGGTAGTGAGGTACTGAGTGAGTGAGTGAGTTGGTTTTAACGCCGTTTTGAACAGTATTCCAGTTACATGTTTATCCCCGCTTGTCAACTTAACGTTGGGAAACTTTGGAAAACCCGAAGTGATGCAGGTGTCAGACGTTTATCACTTTGATGAAATCTACGAGCACGGGTATGGTGCTGACAAACCTGGAAACATACACAGGTAGTGAAATATCAGCCGTTGGAGTGTGTAGTGTTAAGAGTGAGAGAATTTGGTTAAACGCCGTTTTTAATAAACTTCCAGTTATATCACGGCCTGTCGGATTGATGCGGGAGGAAAACCAGAAGTGATGGATGTCTGAAACACCAGTTAAACCTACGATCACGGGTGTTGTGCTGACAACTCTAGAAGCATAATCAGGACGATCGAAACCACGATCATGGGTTCCTGGCAAGCCTAAGGGTCGCAACTCTGCACAGCGAAATCCATCGCCTTATACGATTGGGCCACCCGTGCCTCCTTAAGGAGTAAAAACCCATTTCTGCCAAAGCAATATTCATTTTTATTGTGAAATGAAGTTAATATATTGATAAACATTTCAAATCTTATCTTATCTTTTATGCAATGAAGTAAATATGAATGTATTTTTTAAATATACTAATTTTTATGTTTTCAATAGAAACATATATGTTGCAATTACGTCTCAAATAATAACGTGCAGGTCGGGACTTTCAGGGGACCATCCCTTGGTGATCAATAGAACACATAAAACACGCTTGTTGTTTCTGAGAAGACGATGCAGAATAGTCCTTTTTAGAATATGAACTTGTGAAATCTCATCTGCTAAAAGTCAACATAGACTGGCACTTCATCCCACCATCAGCTAGCCACATGGGAGGGGCCTGGGAAAGGATGGTGCGATCAGTTAGAAAGGTTCTGGCTCCAATGCTGTGTGAGTTTGGAGATAGAATTGAGGACGAGTCATTCAGAACCTTGATGTGTGAAGTTGAAGAGATAATCAACTCAAGACCTCTGACAACACCTTCCAGTGATCCCAGAGACCTCACTCCATTGTCACCAAATCATCTGCTAAAGATGAAGTCCAACGTATATGTAGCTCCTCCTGGACAGTTTCAACGAGACGATATGTACATGCGTCGGCGATGGCGCAGAATCCAGTATCTTGCCAACGTGTTCTGGACAAGATGGAAAAAGGAGTATCTGCTCTCTCTACAAGAACGCCAGAAGTGGAATACACCTCAACGCAATCTGATGATCAACGACATTGTGCTCGTCAAAGATGACAATCTCCATAGATCCTGCTGGTCTATGGGACGTGTGATCAGTGTAGAGGCCGATAAAGATGGCTTTATCCGCAGTGTTCAGATAAAGACTCTGAACTCTGAACTACGTCGACCAGTGACCAAACTTGTTTTGCTGGTACCAAGTGAAAAGTGAACTAATCAGTGTTTAATTGACATTGCAGTTATGTGATTCAGAGACTCTAAAAGACAATTGATTGGAATGGTTGATTATTTATATTCTGCATTTAGTAGTTAGGTTAAACATGTATGTTTAAGAGGCCGAGTATGTAAATGCAGAAATGGTGTTTTTCATCTGTTTCAAGAGTTTTGTTTAAAGTTCATTTTCTATATTTTGGTAATGGTTTAAGTTTCATTTATTTTTAAAAAACAAAGTTTTTCTTAGTTAAATATTTGGTCCACTTAAAGTCATCTTCATTTGAACCTCCTCACTTTGGCTTAGTGGATAAAGTGTTTGGTCATAATATGTCACATGACCTTTGAAAGCTAGACATTGTGAGTTCAAATCCCCATTTCTCAATAAACTTTTGCAGATAAATTAATTACTTGTTTACAGCCTCAATTCCATTTCAAGTCACATGATCTAAAAAGCACATGTTCCCCACACAATCAGTCAAATCTCCATCTTGTTAGGACCACGGTTACATTCTCTAAAGTGTAAAGCAACACAAATGTAAGTAAACTCATATTTTTCAATGCCAAAGTTAATATTATTTTATCTCTCAAGTGCTCAATGCATTTATAACTTCAATTCAGTAACCATTTGGCAGTTGTAAGCAATTTTGAGTATTTTGTCAGACAGTTGTTTGTTATTCTTTTAAATTTGTAATTTTGACTATTTAATTGGTTCAGCCTAAAGTAAGGATTGTATTTTCTTTCTATTTTAGTTTTCTGAACCTCACCCACCAACGTATTCAACGTAAACAATGTAAACAAAGATAGTCGTCTTATAACGAGACTGAAATTGCCTCATTATAACGCCTTAGAACGTAAACATAGTTTGAAGTTGTATTTTGAGTCGTCTTTACCGTTCAACGTCAGCTGTTCAATTCAACTCCTTCACCAACGATTATATCTGAATGGATATTGTTCAACGTTTGTACTGAACCTTGTGATTAACGCTCAACATCATGTAATAAAATTCCCTGTGGGTGCGAGTGTCAGAAGTTTGTGTTTCTTGTATCTACACATACTTTAACATAGACTTACGACAGTCGTGGCGATAAGGTGTCGCGACTCCCATACTTTAACATAGACGTACGACAGTCGTAGCGATAAGGGGTCGCGACTCCCATACTTTAACATAGACTTACGACAGTCGTAGCGATAAGGTGTCGCGACTCCCATACTTTAACATAGACCTACGACAGTCGTAGCGATAAGGTGTCGCGACTCCCATACTTTAACATAGTCTTACGACAGTCGTAGCGATAAGGTGTCACGACTTCCATACTTAAACATAGTCTTACGACAGTCGTAGCGATAAGTTGTCGCGACTCCCATACTTTAACATAGACCTACGACAGTCGTAGCGATAAGGTGTCGCGACTCCCATACTTTAACATAGTCTTACGACAGTCGTAGCGATAAGGTGTCACGACTTCCATACTTAAACATAGTCTTACGACAGTCGTAGCGATAAGTTGTCGCGACTCCCATACTTTAACATAGTCTTACGACAGTCGTAGCGATAAGGTGTCGCGACTCCCATACTTTAACATAGACTTACGACAGTCGTAGCGATAAGGTGTCGCGACTTCCATACTTTAACATAGACTTACGACAGTCGTAGCGATAAGGTGTCGCGACTTCCATACTTTAACATAGACTTACGACAGTCGTAGCGCTAAGGTGTCGCGACTTCCATACTTTAACATAGACCTACGACAGTCGTAGCGATAAGGTGTCGCGACTTCCATACTTTAACATAGACTTACGACAGTCGTAGCGATAAGGTGTCGCGACTTCCATACTTTAACATAGACTTACGTCAGTCGTACGTAGCGCTCCGATCGTTTTGTGGCACGGGATAATAACGACTTTGTCAGAATAAAGGCGGTGTCTTTGAACAATCACGTGATCGTGACAATCAGAGAAGCATGTCAAGGGGAGGATTTCCGTTAATTGTTCAAGTGACAGACAAGCGAAACAAACATGTCAGCCATGTTTAACATTTCAAACGAAATATCTTCCTTATTACCGTTCCCCCGAATACAAATGGCCCTACCTGAGTTGCCTGGTTAAGTCGCCTCGCGGTTTGTTTGCAGACTGTAATTTTTTTCACGTTTTCTCTCACATCGTATTTCCTGGTTCGCGTTGTGAGTGACATTGAAAGCCACACGACCTCAACAAAGCCGATAATTCATCGCTCCAGCTGAAAGATACAAGCTGTGAGGGATATATATAGCAGCAATGAAGAGTCAGCAGATTGTCATTCAAGAAGAGAAGACAGGCTTTCATCAGTGTCAAGATTGTCTTATGTCCGATACGGGCTACTGAATATTGCATGCTGTGGCCATAAGGACGGTGGGATTACACCAACTCATATTCCTACTCCCCAAGACAAGTACTGCTGGCTTACTTGAAAGACGCTTAAAATGTTTCTCAAATTATCTATCACCTTTTAAAAATGCCAATCGCTAGTCTAAAGAACGCTGGGGGGCACGGCTGGCCCAGTCGTCTAAGGCGCCGCGATTCGCTGTGCAGAGTTGCGTCCCTTGAACACGACAGAAACCTATGATTGTGGGCTCGAATCCCGGTTCGCCCCGATTATGTTTCTAGGTTTGTCAGCACCATGCCCGTGCTCGTGGGTTTCACCGAAGTGGTAAACGTCTGAGACCTGCATCACTTCGGGCTTTCCTCCCACATTAAGCTGACACGCCGCGATATAACTGGAATACTGTTAAAAGCGGCGTTAAACTAAACTCACTCACTAAAGAACGCTGCTAAAACTGCGAATCCTCAGATATTCTACATCAACCCGAGAATGTGGCATTTTGTGGCATTATTTAAAATCATTTCCAGAGCAAAGGCCCCTTAGGGTTTTGCGGAAGAGAATATGTCTTTGGTGTCCCACGCACACAAAAGAGGAGACCCGTGAAGATCCGGGGTAGAAAAGGTCTTCAGCAACCCGTGCTTGCCGTAAAACTACTATACTTGTCGTAAGAGGCGATAAACGGGATCGGGTGGTCAGGCTCGCTGACTTGGTTGATGCATGTCATCTTTTCCCAATTGCGTGGATCGATGTTCATGATGTCAGTCACTTGATTGTCTTGTTCAGACTCGATTATTTACAGACCGCCGTCATATAGCTGGAATATTGCGGAGTGCGGCGTTAAACAACAAACAAAAAAACACTAAAGAGGATCGGGTGGTCAAGGTCGCATGACTGATTACCCCGATGGCCCGAAATGTGGCTTGTGCTTTTTGTGAAGAACTGTTGTTTTACGCCGCCGCACTCAGCAATAAACCACCTAGATGGCGGCGATCTGACTCCGATGCTCAGTTTTTCCCCGGTACGATCTGTGGTGTGTCAGCACCATGCCCGCACTCGTTTGTTCTTCATATTAATTAACACATGCAGTCTCTCCCAACACACCCAGCTGACACACGGCTATAACTGTGTTGTATTTGGTTTGGGTTTGGTTTGTTGTTTAACGCCGCACTCAGCAATATTCCAGCTATATGAAGGCGGTCTGTAAATAATCGAGTCTGGACCAGACAATCCAGTGATTAATATCATAAGCATCGATCCACGCAATTGGGATCGATGACATGCATCAACCAAGTCAGCGAGCCTGACCACCCGATCCCGTTAGTCGCCTTTTACGACAAGCATAGTCGCCTTTTACGGCAAGCATGGGTTGCTGAAGATCTATTCTACCCCGGAATCTTCACGGGTCAAACTGTGTTGTAAAGACATCGTTGCTGTGGAACCTAAAGCTGGAAATTTGTGCACGCAACAGGTATAAAAAAATAAGGATAATTTATTATTATGTTTTCTTTCTGTTTGTTTTCACCTCTGATTACCTCCTATTGGGGTTCGAATCATTACCGCAAAAGAGCGCATTTTCTGACACTAGACATCAAACTTCAGAGGTGCTGACCTCTGGTACCACCATCAACCACCAGCGACACTCAATACTCAAAAGTGAGACCACCAACCAAAGGCCGATTCCAGCAATTAAATGGACGCTTACACTTGGACTAATTCCTTGCAGATGTGTGTTCGACGATGCAAAGTAACCAGGGTCCGTTAAACACAGCAATCTTAGCGCTAAGGTCATCGCAACTCCAATGACTTACGATATTCGTAGCGCTAAGGTGATCGTAAGTCCAATGACTTACGGTATTCGTAGCGCTAAGGTGATCGTAAGTCCAATGACTTACGATATTCGTAGAGCTAGGGTGACCATAACTCCAATGGCTTACGATATTCGTAGCGCTAAGATCGCTTTGTGAAGGGGGACCCTGGTTCCCAGGTTACGATGAGTAAGCGAAACCGACCGTAAACTACGACCGTTACTCCAAAGTAAATTAGTACGTTTCTGTAAAAATACAGGAGGTATGCGCCGTCCAAGTCGCCACCCATAACACACCCTGGCGTGGTTGTGGCCCACTATGTGAGCAGCGGTTACGTGGCGATAATTTCGGCCGCCCAGCACGTTGTCACGCACATCGTTATCTGTCTGTGACACCTGTTGTAATCCGCCCACATGCTGCCTGGTCACGCCAACACGACATGCCCGGGCAGAGTTACATGTAGCATTATGATCGAAGAAAGGTGTTTTTTCACTTACAGCTGCAAAACCAGACATATTATTAAATCAATGAGCCTGGGTACTTTTGAAAGAAACATTCTATCAACAATGTAAAGTTTTACGACTGCTGATATTTTTTTTAACAATCTAAAGCATAAATATATTTTTCAAGATTTTTCTGGACAATTGATTTTTTTCCATAAAATCCCATCCTCATCAAATGGTCCAACCCTAACTGGACCCGTGAAGATTCCGGGTTAGAATAGGTCTTCAGCAACCCATGCTGGCCGTAAAAGGTGACTAAGCTTGTCGTAAAAGGCGACTAATGGGATCGGGTGGTCAGGCTCGCTGACTTGGTTGATGCATGTCATCGATCCAAATTACTTGGATCGATGCTCATGATAGTTATCACTGGATTGCCTTGTCCAGACACGATTATTTACAGACCGCCGTCACATAGCTGGAATGTTGCTGAGTGTGGCGTTAAACAACAAACCATCCAACCAACCCTAACTGAAACAGAACTGAGGGAGCCAAGATCAGTGGTAGCTCTTATTCTGTGTCGTACACTTAAACTATACACAGGCTCAGTGGAGTTACGATTTTCACCAGAATAATAATAGAAATAACACGTTTGGCTTGGTCTGAAATCAATGGCTCGTTTCCTGCCAGATATGTCGCTCCGACTGTTTAATGACGTCATTCTCCAAGGCCATTCTCTCAATGACACCACATCGATGCGATATCAACCCCCGTTTCATCAAAGTGGTTATTTCCTGTTTTCCGATGTATTTCCTCAGCCTTTGGTCTCTATAGCCTCTTATATAAATCCTTATTTGCGGCTGTGTATTTTCGGTTTACGGTTGTGTTTACCCATCTGACTTCAGTCTTATACATTTTTGTATGTGGACATGCTATAGTAATACGTGGCTTCGCAGTATCTACAGAAGAAATCACACATGCATTATTCATTTAGTTATATGTATTTCGAATATAAAATCAATATTTCCCTTGGCTGAAATTACTCTTAATGTCGGGTACCAGTCTGCGTGAAACACATAAAGTCAAATATTTTTTTCATGACAAAAGGTGGGTGTGTAAGTTTAGTTTGAACAGTTATATCAGGTCAGGTCAGCAGGAAGACAGCCCAAAGTGATGCAGGTCTCAGACGTGTACCGCTTTGGTGAGTGAGTGAGTGAGTATGGTTTGACGCCGCTTTTAGCAATATTCCAGCAATATCACCGTGGGGGACACTAGAAATGGGCTTCACATATTATACCCATGTTGGGAATCGAACCCGGGTCTTTGGCGTGACGAGCGAACGCTTTAACCACTAGGCTACCCGACCGCTCCACCGCTTTGGTGAAACTTTCTCAGCACAGGTATGGTGCTGACAAACTCAATACTGACTATATCCATGAACTTTGTCATGAACATCTGACAAGATTAGATTCACCAAATCGTTTCTATATCGAATCCTATACAGCGGTGTTCATATAACTAGACATCTATTCTGTTACGTTATCACATGTTTTGTTCAACATATTACTGTATTATTTATTGAAATTCACAAAGTGATTCTTCGAAAAGCATTTAAGTGTCTCAAATTTAGTATGACTGCTATCATAAAATTAATCCATACCAGAAAATAGGACATATATTCTTTCAATGAAATGATTAGGCTGGAATTTATGAACTTATGAACCTTCTTGCACACGATGGCAAGAAATTCACCTTTAGAGTATCTTCCAGATGTAAGGCTAACGCAATGACATTGTATGACAAGGGTCCCTTTTTAACCCACAGGATCTGCACAATTTTAGACTTTGTTCATTTCAACACTTGAATGTTTTGGCCTCATAGCACTAATTGTTATTTCTCTTGAAGTTTGAAAAAACACTTCATTCACATTTTAACCATACTTGTGTATTTGATCACGACAGAAGCAAAAAAACTTGAAAGTGTAAGAAAAAAGCCTTGTTGTCAGCCATTTAAACATGTCTGATAGTTTTCACAGCAATATTTCAAAATTATTCATAACTTGAAAATTTGACATTTTTATAGGCCAAAAAGGGCCATATCCTACCACGTCCTTGAAATGGGTCGAAATGGGACATGAAATGTTAAGATGTGGAAAGCGCTCTCTCCATTATACTGTAGTCTATGTATTATGTATTCAAACACGTTCGTTGGTGTGGCATTTTCTGTCACATTTCACATTTATGTCGTGATATGTAGGTTGGTTTGGTTTGTTTGTTGTTTTACGCCGCACTCAGCAATATTACAGCTATATGACGGCGGTCTGTAAATAATCGAGTCTTGACCAGACAATCCAGTGATTAATATCATGAGCATCGATCCACGCAATTGGGATCGATGACATGCATCAACCAAGTCAGCGAGCCTGACCACCCGATCCCGTTAGTCGCCTTTTGCGACAAGCAAAGTCACCTTTTACGGCAAGCATGGGTTGCTGAAGACCTATTCTACCCCGGAATCTTCACGGGTCTGATGTGTAGGTCATGACATATGTACTGAATATAGAAAGTTGTGTACATGTATTTGTATGTAACACGTCCCATTTTAATTCTGGAAACCCAAAAGTCCAGAAACTCTACGCTCTTTGCCCAGTCTCGGTTAAAGGTATTTACAAAATTAAACATGCCGTTTCCATGGGAACATACCAAGGAAGAAAAAATGAAAAAAAAATTGTTTAAAAACTCAATATTTAGACTATGTCGCCCATGGGCCTTCCCATGGGCGAAGTGTGGCCCATGGGCCTGCCCATGGGCGAAGTCTGGCCCATGGGTAGGCCCATGGGCAGGCCCATGGGCGAGAATATGTTCCTTTACTTAAAATTCATGTTTTTGTTTCGCAAATACATTTAATGTATTCATTCAAGTATCATGACACAAAATTTAACTCATTTTAACTTAATTCAACGATTTTATAGCGATATTTAAATATTTCCCCCATGGGCGAGAAAAAGGTTTGGCCCATGGGCGAGAATATGTTCCTTTACTTAAAACTCATGATTTTGTTTCGCAAATGCATTAGATGTATTAAAAGAAGTATCATGACACAAAATTTAACTCATTTTAACTTAATTCAACGATTTTATAGCGATATTGAAATATTTCGCCCATGGGCGAGAAAAAGGTTTGGCCCATGGGTAGGCCCATGGGCAGGCCCATGGGCGAGAATATGTTCCTTTACTTAAAACTCATGTTTTTGTTTCGCAAATACATTTAATGTATTCATTGAAGTACCATGACACAAAATTTAACTCATTTTAACTTAATTCAACGATTTTATAGCGATATTGAAATATTTCGCCCATGGGCGAGAAAAAGGTTTGGCCCATGGGCGAGAACATGTTCCTTTACTCAAAACTCATGATTTTGTTTCTCAAATACATTAAATGTATTCATTGAAGTATCATGACACAAAATTTAATGAAAAAATGTTCAAAAAAATGTTCAAAAACTCAATATTTAGACTATGTCGCCCATGGGCGAGAATATGTTCCTTTACTTAAAACTCATGTTTTTGTTTCGCAAATACATTTAATGTATTTATTTAAGTATCATGACACAAAATGTAACTCATTTTAACTTAATTCAACGATTTTATAGCGATATTGAAATATTTCGCCCATGGGCGAGAAAAGGGTTTGGCCCATGGGCGAGAATATTTTCCTTTACTTAAAACTTATGTTTTTGTTTCGCAAATACATGCAGGTGTTCTTACTATTTTCATGGCACATAATGTAACTCAATTTTACTCAATCCAGCTATTTTACAGATTTATTGAAATATTTCGCCCATGGGCGAGAAAAGGTTTTGCCTTCGAAATCCTTGATTATTATATCATGCCAGAGTTCTAAAATTCAGTGACAATGTTGCTGAACAGTAGAATCTGATGGACGTATTGTGCAGAACCTGTTTGACACTATGGGTTCCAGGACCACTAACACTCTGAGCTGAAAAAGTTTTGGTCCTAACCGCACCCAACATCTACAAGTTTGTAAGCTTGTAGACATCATTAAGAAGTAATTAACAGTCCCATGCTGAGACCTTTCTCAAAATTCAGACCGGTGGCAGGCTGCCAACAAAGAGAAGAAAATATCGCAACCCCGACACGAGTGTGCTCAGTCAAACAATGAACTTACGACCGGCAGAAAACAACTCCAGTTGAGTATGCCGATGCTGTATCTCAGCCGTGTTGGCCTGAAAATTTAAACATGCTAATTAAATCCAAAATCGTATAATTATTTTTAATAGAAACCGTATCTTAATTTGTTCTTGCACTGCATCATATCGTGTATTTCATCTGTATATGTGTAATGTGTATATGTATCAATGACTACACTTATACCGCATATTCTGCAACAGACTATAATTAATCACCTTATTATTGTCTCTCCATTTACCATGGCTGACTGCACTAATACCCTTTTAACAGTGGACACCGATATCAGTATACATGTAGGCTTTTTGTTCAAAAAGGAATATGCAGGAAATTATATGAAACAATTAACTGTGTACTAATTACATGTTTGAATGTTATCAGTTTTACGTTCTGAGATACAGTGATGTAAGCATCTTCTAAAATCTTCTAAAAATATAATAAAATACAAAACTCTCTGCCGTAATTTTTTGTGGAAATCATTCGATCAAGTAAAAATGACTGCGTGACAAGACGAATCAACTATTTATACCCGATAAAAGAAACTGCCGTATTTTAGGAACAGTGCTATAACAAGACATTTGAAATTTATAACAAGCAGATACATTAGAGACAGTGACTAGACTACAGGTACGTAATCCGTATCAATCAAAGGTGTAAAATAACTGAAAATCATATCTGTCGGAGACCTACCAAATTACCAAGTTTTATCATTACTATATTTATTACAATGCAAATACTTTAGTGATACATTTTTTATAGGAGAGGGCATACACAAAAGTATATTGCTTCCGTGTGTGAATGCAGTTTGTACTTGGTATCTCAGTTCTCAGTTTCATACCGGTTGTATAACTGAATTTGTATATGGAACCATGCGTACAGCATGACAATTACTTGCTATTCGTCAGTTTACAACACACATAACACGGTCAAAACAATTTTAGGCACCGGTTTTGCGAGTTATTTAGTACAATAATGTTTTATTAAAATCTATTTCAATTTGTTTTCACCATTTTCCCTATTGACAGTCGTTGTTACGTGCGTTACTAGGTAATTAGTACGGATTGACCTTGTTTATTGTTTCTATACTTTGATGATTTCTGTGGCAAGTGGCGGACGTAATTCAAACTCCTTCCGCACTGACACCGCATCAAATATATTTGTGTACCGATTACATAACTCTAATGGACAGGATGGGGTGGTAGTTCACCGGACGACACTGTGTATATTGAGCGGCTCCTTTGATATCTCCTCCAAACATACGTTTATTGAATGACCCCATTAAACGATGATACACATCTCGATGAATATATCAAGGCACTAATTCATCTTTCATAAACATTTTTTTGTCTTTGTGCTTAATATATCCACATATCAACGAACATTTGTAAAACATGTATCATAAAAAAAATAAACCTTTTCAGGCTAGGTATTTGCCCACAGCAACACCTGCATAACTGTTTATTCACGCGTGGTGTGGCAGATCGTAATTGACCGACAACAAGTATTGTAGAATCACCTGTAAATAAGGCCGACACTGTAATTAGATACAACGTACTAATGAGAATTATCATAAGAAGGCTGTTGTTTTTTTCTGAACTGTTACCATTTTCATACCAAAAGTGACAATGCAGTTAAAAGTTGCTTTAGTGTCACAATATTCACTCACGTTTTCCTCAATCGCATTGAAACATAATTCCCACTGGTCAGTTCGAAACCGCATGTAATTAAAAAAATATTTCGAGATTTCGTTAGAATGTAAGATATTCAGCCAAACGTTATGCAATAAAAGACGAATAGTTTTTTTTCATTAAAATACGCGCACGCGTACCTGTATATTGCATACCTAGTGTCACGTAATTGCCCAGTGTGATGTATCAACGGGACATAAAATGGGAAATGAAATAGAAACTAACTAAAATTTAATGTTGTGGAAAATAACTCCAATGAATTGGAGTACACGCACATGAATTCGTATGATAAACTGTCAAAACGTTACGAGAGGTAAGGCCGGGTTCATTAAAGATCGCTACAATATGTAAAACAGGTGAAATTTGTAGAACTAAAGGAAACATCCAACCAAATGCCCTTTTAAAATAGTAATGTAATGATATAATATAAAGTATATTTCACATGATACAATATACTTTGCAAACAGTTAGTTGATGCTTGAAAGGGACTGACGAAAACATGGGCGAAATATTTTAATAACGCCGTAAAATAGTTGAATTAAGTAAAAATTAGTTAAATTTTGTGTCATGACACTTGAATAAATACATTTAATGTATTTGCGAAACAAAAACATGAGTTTTGAGTAAAGGAACATGTTCTCGCCCATGGGCCTGCCCATGGGCCTACCCATGGGCCAAACCTTTTTTCTCGCCCATGGGCGAAATATTTCAATATCGCTATAAAATCGTTGAATTAAGTTAAAATGAGTTTAATTTTGTGTCATGGTACTTGAATGAATACATTAAATGTATTTGCGAAACAAAAACATGAGTTTTAAGTAAAGGAACATATTCTCGCCCATGGGCCAAACCTTTTTCTCGCCCATGGGCGAAATATTTCAATACCGCTATAAAATAGTTGAATTAAGTTAAAATGAGTTTAATTTTGTGTCATGATACTTGAATAAATACATTTAATGTATTTGCGAAACAAAATCATGAGTTTTAAGTAAAGGAACATGTTCTCGCCCATGGGCGAAATATTTCAATATCGCTATAAAATCGTTGAATTAAGTTAAAATGAGTTAAATTTTGTGTCATGGTACTTGAATGAGTACATTAAATGTATTTGCGAAACAAAAACATGAGTTTTAAGTAAAGGAACATATTCTCGCCCATGGGCCTGCCCATGGGCCTACCCATGGGCCAGACTTCGCCCATGGGCAGGCCCATGGGCGACATAGTCTAAATATTGAGTTTTTAAACAATTTTTTTTTCATTTTTTCTTCCTTGGTATGTTCCCATGAAAACGGCATGTTTAATTTTGTAAATACCTTTAACCGAGACTGGGCAAAGAGCGTAGAGTTTCTGGACTTTTGGGTTTCCAGAATTAAAATGGGACGTGTTATGTTATATATTGTTTATCACAAGAAGAGGGTGTTGTGTCTTTCTTCTGATTATGCTAATAATCAGTGAGTGAGTATGGGTTCACACCACTTTCAGCAATATTCCAGCAATATCACGGCAGGGGACACCAGAAATGGGCTTCACGCATTGTACCCATGTTGGGAATCGAACCTTGGTCTTCAGTGTGACGAGCGAACGCTTTAACCACTAGGCTACCCGAACGCCCCTGCTTGTAATCAATAGTTAATGCATCATCATCAAGATTAATTGAACACATGAGGAATAAACATCATCAGATGAGGTGAGGTGAAATGGGGTTTGACGTCGCGTCTAAGATTATTGCACTTATATAGCGACGTGCATGTACGTGTGTGTGTTTGTGTGTGTGTTTGTATGGCTGCTTGTACTAGTCCGGACTGATGCCGATTTATAGTGCTAGCTCACTGAGATACCATGCCGCAGTTTAACATGAATACCCCACTCGGACACAGTATACAGACTCCGAGCTGACCAGTCCTTGTTTTAGCCCCTTAATGCCGAGCGCCAGACAGGGTAACAACAAGTACCATCTTTTAACGTCTTTTGGTATGACGCGGCCGGGGATCGAACCCCGGACCTTCCGCTCTCCGGGCGGACGCTCTACCACTAGACCAAGGAGGCGGTCAAACATCATCAGAACAGCCAGTGTTGAAAAAGTATGATCGCCAGGAACATTTTCACACACGATGACCGTCAAGCTCCAGTTACTTCACACCCATTGACATATGTCTCATTAGAAACAGTTCATCCATACAATTGCAATCAATACGTAACATGACGGTGATGGCTGATCTATTGTGCTGAACCAATGCACACTGTTATCTAGAAGTTATTGTATATGGAGCATTATTATTTTTGTTTCATGCTCACTGGCTTGTTCAAATCACTGGCATTGTTGTGAATAATTGAGAATACCATCAACATTTGCTCATAACATCAAAGAATATTTTATGTGACATTGAGCAAACAACAGTTTAATTGAGCTGATGTCTCCATTTGTGATTGGGTAACCTGCATTTTAGGAGCAAAAACACAGAGAATAACCCATCTGAACCTTAAGGGGTCCACTTCCCTGGTCTTGAGGATAGAGCATCTGCCAAGACCGCGTCCATGGTGTAATGGATAGAGCATCTGCCCAGACCTTCTCTATGGTCTTGAGGATAGAGCGTCTGCTCAGACCGCCTCCATGGTGCAGTGGATAGAGCATCTGCCCAGAACGGCTGTTAGATCTTGTGGATAGAGCATGTGCCCAGACAGCCCTTGTGGTCTAATGCATAGAGTGTCTGCCCAGACAGCCTCTGTGGTCAAATGCATAGAGCGTCTGCCCAGAGAGCCTATGTGGTCTAATGGACAGAGTGTCTGCCCAGACAGCCTCTGTGGTCTAATGGATAGAGTGTCCGCCCAGACAGCCTCTGTGGTCTAATGCATTGAGTGTCTGCCCAGACAGCCTCTGTGGTCTAATGCATAGAGCGTCTGCCCAGACAGCCTCTGTGGTCTAGTGGATAGAGCATGTGCCCAGACAGCCTCTGTGGTCTAATGGATAGAGTGTCTGCCCAGACAGCCCCTGTGGTCTAATGCATAGAGTGTCTGACCAGACAGCCTCTGTGGTCTAGTAGATAGAGCATGTGCCCAGACAGTCTTTGTTGCAAAGTGGATAGAGCATACGCCCAGACAGCCTCACTTGCCTAGTGGAGAGAGCATATGCCCAGACAGACTCTGTGGTCTAGTGGATAGAGCATATGCCCAGACAGACCCTGTGGTCTAATGCATAGCGTGTCTGCCCAGACTGTCTCTGTGGTATAGTGGATAGAGCATATGCCAAGACAGCCTCTGTGGTCTAATGCATAGAGTGTCTGCCCAGACAGCCTCTGTGGTCTAATGCATAGAGTGTCTGCCCAGACAATCTCTGTGGTCAAATGCATAGAGGGTCTGCCCAGACAGCCCTTGTGGTCTAATGCATAGAGTGTTTGACCAGACAGCCCCTGTGGTCTAATGCATTGAGTGTCTGCCCAAACAGCCTCTGTGGTCTAATGCGTTGAGTGTCTGCCCAGACAGCCTCTGTTGTCTAATGCGTTGAGTGTCTGCCCAGACAGCCCCTGTGGTCTAATGCGTTGAGTGTCTGCCCAGACAGCCTCTGTTGTCTAATGCATTGAATGTCTGCCCAAACAGCCTCTGTGGTCTAATGCGTTGAGTGTCTGCCCAGACAGCCTCTGTTGTCTAATGCATTGAATGTCTGCCCAGACAGCCTCTGTGGTCTAACGCGTTGAGTGTCTGCCCAGACAGCCTCTGTTGTCTAATGAATAGGGCATATGCCCAGACAGCCTCTGTGGTCTAATGCATTGAGTGTCTGCCCAGACAGCCTCTGTTGTCTAATGGATAGAGCATATGCCCAGACAGCCTCTGTGGTTTAGTGGACAGAGCATATGCCAAGACAGCCTCTGTGGTCTAATGCATAGAGTGTCTGCCCAGACAGCCTCTGTGGTCTAGTGGATAGAGCATATGCCAAGACAGCCTCTGTGGTTTAGTGGTAGAGCATATGCCAAGACAGTCTCTGTGGTCTAGTGCATAGAGTGTCTGCCTCGACAGCCTCTGTGGTCTAATGCATAGAGCATATTCCCAGACAGCCTCTGTGGTTTAGTGGATAGAGCATATTCCCAGACAGCCTCTGTGGTCTAGTGGATAGAGTGTCTGACCTAACAGCCTCTGTGGTCTAATGCATAGTGTGTCTGCCCAGACAGCCTCTGTGGTCTAGTGCATAGAGCATATGCCAAGACAGCCTCTGTGGTCTAGTGGATAGAGTGTCTGACCAGACAGCCTCTGTGGTCTAATGCATAGTGTGTCTGACCAGACAGCCTCTGTGGTCTAATGCATAGTGTGTCTGCCCAGACAGCCTCTGTGGTCTAGTGCATAGAGCATATGCCAAGACAGCCTCTGTGGTCTAGTGGATAGAGCATATGCCCAGACAGCCTCTGTGGTCTAATGCATAGAGCATCTGCCCAGACAGCCTCTGTGGTCTAGTGGATAGAGCATGTGCCCAGACAGCCTCTGTGGTCAAATGCATAATGTCTGCCCAGAGAGCCCCTGTGGTCTAATGGATAGAGTGTCTGCCCAGACAGCCTCTGTGGTCTAATGCATAGAGTGTCTGACCAGGCAGCCTCTGTGGTCTAATGCATAGTGTGTC
This sequence comes from Haliotis rufescens, assembly GCF_023055435.1. Lineage (NCBI taxonomy): Eukaryota > Metazoa > Mollusca > Gastropoda > Lepetellida > Haliotidae > Haliotis > Haliotis rufescens. Next base: position 9,369,493 of record NW_025964223.1, read on the forward strand.
TGCCCAGACAGCCTCTGTGGTTTAGTGGATAGAGCATATGCCCAGACAGCCTCTGTGGTCTAGTGGATAGAGCGTCTGCCCAGACAGCCTCTGTGGTCTAGTGCATGGTGTCTGCCCAGACAGCCTCTGTGGTCTAGTGCATAGTGTCTGCTCAGAGAGCCTCTGTTGTCTAATGGATAGAGCATATGCCAAGACAGCCTCTGTGGTCTAATGGATAGAGTGTCTGCCCAGACAGCCTCTGTGGTCTAGTGGAGAGAGCATATGCCCAGACAGCCTCTGTGGTCTAATGGATAGAGCGTCTGCCCAGACAGCCTCTTTGGTCTAGTGGATAGAGCGTCTGCCCAGACAGCCTCTGTGGTCTAGTGTATAGTGCATATGCCCAGACAGCCTGTGTGGTCTAATGGACAGAGCGTCTGCCCAGATAGCCTCTGTGGTCTAATGCATAGTGTGTCTGCCCAGACAGCCTGTGGTCTAATGGATAGAGTGTCTGCCCGGACAGCCTCTGTGGTCTAATGGATAGAGAGTCTGCCCAGACAGCCTCTGTGGTCTAGTGGATAGAGCATATGCCCAGACAGCCGCTGTGGTCTAATGGATAGAGCGTCTGCCCAGACAGCCTCTGTGGTCTAATGGATAGAGCATATGCCCAGACAGCCTCTGTGGTCTAGTGGATAGAGCGTCTGCCCAGACAGCCTCTGTGGTCTAGTGGATAGAGCATATGCCTAGACAGCCTGTGTGGTCTAATGGACAGAGCGTCTGCCCAGATAGCCTCTGTGGTCTGATGCAAAGTGTGTCTGCCCAGACAGCCTCTGTGGTCTAATGGATAGAGCATATGCCAAGACAGACTCTGTGGTCTAATGGATAGAGTGTCTGCCCAGAGAGCCTCTGTGGTCTAGTGGATAGAGCATATGCCGAGACAGCCTCTGTGGTCTAGTGGATAGAGCATATGCCCAGACAGCCTCTGTGGTCTAATGGATAGAGTGTTTCGGCACATGCTCCCCATAATCCCCTGGCTGTCATACCAAAATATGTTAAAAGATGGTACCCTGCCTAATTCTTGGCTTCAAAGGGATAAGACAACTGGTCGACTTGGAGTCAGTATACTGTGTCTGAGTGGGGTATCCATGTTAAACTGGGGCATGGTATCTCATTGGGTGAGCACTACAAAACAGCATTAGTCTGGACTAGTATAAGCAAACACACATACACATGCATGTCAATCGCTATATTGAACGTTCATCTTGAACGCCATTTCAACTCACCTCCCTCCATGAATTCATGTACAAAGGCTCCCATCAGGGTTCTGGATAAGTTTGACCGCCTCCGTGGTCTAGTGGTAGAGCGTCCGCCCGGAGAGCGGAAGGTCTGGAGTTTGATCCCCGGCCGCGTCATACCAAAAGACGTTAAAAGATGGTACTTGTTGTTACCCTGTCTGGCGCTCGGCATTAAGGGGCTAAAACAAGGACTGGTCAGCTCGGAGTCAGTATACTGTGTCTGAGTGGGGTATTCATGTTAAACTGCGGCATGGTATCTCAGTGAGCTAGTACTATAAATCGGCATCAGTCGGGTCTAGCGCGCACGCACGCACCACGCACGCACACACGTCGCTATATAAGTGCAATAATCTTAGACGCGACGTTAAACCCCATTTCACCTCACCTCTGGACAAGATTAATTCATTCAAAACAGATAATACATTATCCTCTATTGCTTACATATTTCCCTATCACAATACAAACAAGACAACACACAAGGCTTAGGAGATACAAATTTATTTCACTCAGGACATACAATCTGTAATTCCTCGTAGAATATTCTCCACAGACCTCCTTTCACAATTTCAATTAAAACAAAACACATTTCCTTAGGTTGCCAATATTTTCATCCCCACAAGCTGCCATGACAGTCCAAACTGCAACAGCAAACATGGAGGAAACAAACCTAACACTGCAATAAACCTACATCGTGTCTGAGTTATAGTCAAGCTGTCAGGAATCTTTAAGAATTCTTTCTAAAGTGTGTGAGTGTCTATTGTTTATTCCAGCTCTATGACATGGACCTGTTAATAATCGAGTCTGGACCAGACAAGACAGTCATTGATATTGTGAGCAACAATCTCCCCTGTCGGGGAACGATGACATACCGTCAACCATGTCACCGAGTCTGACCCACCGATCCTTTGAGTCGCCTCTTATGACCAGGGTAACCCGGGTACCCGGGTCAGGTGGGTACTGAGCAGGACCCGGGTACCCACATGACTACCCGGACCCGTGGTAAGTCACTTGATTTATTGTTAAATAACAAAAATTATCTCGAACTCTATGCTTACACTAATGTTTGCATTTCTTTCTGACTATGCACCCATTCCTTCTGACTTTTCATATTTTTGAATAAAGATATAACTTAATTCAACTTCAGTGTATGCATGTCCAGATTGTATCTAAATACATTTTGCAAGTGCTGTGGTAAAACAATTCCCAATCAGACATCTTGTATCTCTTAAGACCAACAGTGGGTACCCGGGTAGGGTCAGGTAATAAGGGGGTGGGTACCTGGGTAGGGTCAGGTAATAAGAGGGTGGGTACCCGGGTAGGGTCAGGTAATCAGGGGGTGGGTACCCGGGTAGTAAATTTGGACTTGGAACATACTAAAGTAATGCTGTAATGGGTAATACTCATTCAAGGCATGATAGGGAACTCCATCGCTAGAACGAAACCAAAACTAAGTATGGAAGACTCTAGTTTTGATAATAGGGGCATGATGATTAGGATACAATGCTGTGCAATTCATCACAGAGAACAGGTTAAGACCAGGGCCCCGTTCCACAAAGCAATCTTAGCGCTAAGGTGATTGTAACTCCCATTCTTTATCACTGACTTACGACAGTCGTGGCGCTAAGATTGCTTTGTGGAACGGGGACCAGGGCCCTGTTCCAGAAAGCGATCGTAGCACTAAGACAATCGTAACTCCCATACTATAACATAGACTTACGACAATCGTAGCGCTACGATCGCTTTGTGGAACAGGACCCAGTACGTTTGTGGAAATTAAACAATGGCTAGATCAAGGATGTATATGAAACAGTCAATGCGTAAAGTGACAGAAATCTTCACTTAGGCAATTTACAAAAAGGCAATATATTTTGGTTATTTGACAAATTGACTGAAAAATTGGTCCATTAATTTCATTATGATAACGAATTGCAAACATTTTAATGTTGAATTTCATCCCCCAGTGACTAAAAAAGATGATTAAAAGAAAATGAAAGTCGCTGTATTTTTTGGATTATAATTCTAGCATAATTCTATTGTGATGATTTGAAGCCTTTTTGAACTTCTTTGTGTTCAGTCAATCTGTCAAATTAATGGACACATCTTTCAGTCAGTTTGTAAATTGCCAAAAGGAGTCCCATCTTACACATTGGCTGTAACATACATGTATAATGTCAGAGAATTCTCTTGTAAAGCTCATTTTTGTAACTTACAACATGCTATCCTCTCGTGTGTATCATTGTGTCCAGATCATACATGGCTTCATGATACAAACTTCATGATACAATTGTTAAATGCCCCACGACACAGCACAGACTTAAAGCTCTTTTTGGTAAACAGAGAAAAACAAATCAATTCATCCCCCAAACTCTCAGCTAATAACATATGATATTATCTTAACATTCTGTTCGCACAATCAAAGTTCACCAGTCACGTTTTCATGAGCAAAATCTCATTTTTTCAAAAAATATGTAAAATTATATAATTATCAACAAGTAAACATTAAAATAAATCTTCTATGCAGTATACATGAAAAGGTTCTGAAGATTCAGTTCTATCACAGCTATGATGCTCCACAGTCAAGATGAGACCTCCCTGGTTTGTCATGTAAACAGAAAGGGAGGTCACTCTCATGTTGTTCCTTCTGATAGGACCTGGTCTGTTGACGTGACTGACAATGTCTATTACGAAATGTACCAGTTCCACTTGCTCTCCTCCTCGTCATCGCTGTCACTCTGTGGCTGTGACGGTGATGGCCTCGCACCAGGGATACCACGCTTAGAGTTCACTTTCCTCCATATTCGTCTACAACAAAAATTGAAATAATAAATGTCACAGAGGAGAGAGGGCTCTCATTCACATCTGCCACTCAGATTAGTGTATCTGCATCTTATGATACTAGGTCATCTGTAAGTGATCAAGTGAAAATAGCACCAAGGTATCGCTGGTTGCCAGGTACATTATCAGTGAGTTGAATGTCATTTGTTGTGATATCTTCATCTGGTGAGGTTGTGTTATTTTGTTTTTGACAAGTCCTGACAGGTGTGTGGTGTATAACAAATGACTGAATGGAATAACTTGGTGACATCAGCCATGACATTCTTGTCAGTGACATCAGCCTGGACATTCTTGTCAGGGACATCGGTCATGACATTCTTGTCAGGGACATCAGCCTGGACATTCTTGTCAGGGACATCGCCCATGACATTCTTGTCAGTGACATCAGCCCGGACATTCTTGTCAGTGACATCAGCCCGGACATTCTTGTCAGGGACATCAGCCCGGACATTCTTGTCAGTGACATCAGCCTGGACATTCTTGTCAGGGACATCGGCCATGACATTCTTGTCAGGGACATCACCCCGGACATTCTTGTCAGTAACATCAGCCCTGTAATGTTTGTCAGGGACATCAACCCGGACATTCTTGTCAGGGACATCAACCCGGACATTCTTGTCAGTGACATCTGCCAGGACATTCTTGTCAGTGACATCAGCCATGACATTCCTGTCAGTGACATCGGCCATGACATTCTTGTCAGGGACATCTCCCCGGACATTCTTGTCAGTAACATCAGCCCTGTAATGTTTGTCAAGAACATCAACCCGGACAATCTTGTCAGTGACATCTGCCATGACATTCCTGTCAGTGACATCAGCCATGACATTTTTGTCAATGACATCAGCCCGGACATTCTTGTTAATGACATCAGCCCTGTAATGTTTGTCAGGGACATCAACCCGGACATTCTTGTCAGTGACATCTGCCAGGACATTCTTGTCAGTGACATCAACCCGGACATTCTTGTCAGTGACATCTGCCAGGACATTCTTGTCAGTGACATCAGCCATGACATTTTTGTCAATGACATCAGCCCAGACATTCTTGTCAGTGACATCAGCCCAGACATTCTTGTCAGTGACATCAGCCATGACATTCCTGTCAGTGACATCAACCCGGACATTCTTGTCAGTGACATCTGCCAGGACATTCTTGTCAGTGACATCAGCCGTGACATTTTTGTCAATGACATCAGCCCAGACATTCTTGTCAGTGACATCAGCCCAGACATTCTTGTCAGTGACATCAGCCATGACATTCCTGTCAGTGACATCAGCCCAGACATTCTTGTCAATGACATCAGCCCAGACATTCTTGTCAGTGACATCAGCCATGACATTCCTGTCAGTGACATCAGCCCAGACATTCTTGAATGTTTGTCAGTGACATCAGGCCTGACATTCTTGTCAATGACATCAGCCCGGACATTCTTGTTAATGACATCAGCCCTGTAATGTTTGTCAGGGACATCAACCCGGACATTCTTGTCAGGGACATCAGCCCTGTAATGTTTGTCAGGGACATCAACCCGGACATTCTTGTCAGTGACATCTGCCATGACATTCCTGTCACAGACATCAGCCATGACATTTTTGTCAATGACATCAGCCCAGACATCCTTGTCAATGACATCAGCCCAGACATTCTTGTTAATGACATCAGCCCTGTAATGTTTGTCAGGGACATCAACCCGGACATTCTTGTCAGTGACATCTGCCAGGACATTCTTGTCAGTGACATCAGCCCTGTAATGTTTGTCAGGGACATCAACCCGGTCATTCTTGTCAGGGACATCAGCCCTGTAATGTTTGTCAGGGACATCAACCCGGACATTCTTGTCAGTGACATCTGCCATGACATTCCTGTCACAGACATCAGCCATGACATTTTTGTCAATGACATCAGCCCAGACATCCTTGTCAATGACATCAGCCCAGACATTCTTGTTAATGACATCAGCCTGGACATTCTTGAATGTTTGTCAGTGACATCTGCCAGGGCATTCTTGTCAGTGACATCAGCCATGACATTCCTGTCAGTGACATCAGCCATGACATTCTTGAATGTTTGTCAGTGACATCAGGCCTGACATTCTTGTCAATGACATCAGCCCGGACATTCTTGTCAGTGACATCAGCCCAGACATTCTTGAATGTTTGTCAGTGACATCAGTCCGGACATTCTTGTCAGTGACATCAGCCCAGACATTCTGAATGTTTGTCAGTGACATCAGTCAGACATTCTTGTCAGTGACATCAGTCTGGACATTCTTGTCAGTGACATCAGTCCGGACATTCTTGTCAGTGACATCAGCCCAGACATTCTGAATGTTTGTCAGTGACATCAGTCCGGACATTCTTGTCAGTGACATCAGTCTGGACATTCTTGTCAGTGACATCAGTCCTGTAATGTTTGTCAATGACATCAGCCCAGACATCCTTGTCAATGACATCAGCCCAGACATTCTTGTTAATGACATCAGCCTGGACATTCTTGAATGTTTGTCAGTGACATCTGCCAGGGCATTCTTGTCAGTGACATCAGCCATGACATTCCTGTCAGTGACATCAGCCATGACATTCTTGAATGTTTGTCAGTGACATCAGGCCTGACATTCTTGTCAATGACATCAGCCCGGACATTCTTGTCAGTGACATCAGCCCAGACATTCTTGAATGTTTGTCAGTGACATCAGTCCGGACATTCTTGTCAGTGACATCAGCCCAGACATTCTGAATGTTTGTCAGTGACATCAGTCAGACATTCTTGTCAGTGACATCAGTCCGGACATTCTTGTCAGTGACATCAGCCCAGACATTCTTGAATGTTTGTCAGGGACATCAACCCGGACATTCTTGTCAGTGACATCAGCCCAGACATTCTTGTCAGTGACATCAGCCCAGACATTCTTGTCAGTGACATCAGCCTGGACATTCTTGAATGTTTGTCAGTGACATCTGCCAGGACATTCTTGTCAGTGACATCAGCCATAACATTCCTGTCAGTGACATCAGCCATGACATTCTTGTCAATGACATCAGCCCGGACATTCTTGTCAGTGACATCAGCCCAGACATTCTTGAATGTTTGTCAGTGACATCAGTCCGGACATTCTTGTCAGTGACATCAGCCCAGACATTCTAAATGTTTGTCAGTGACATCAGCCTGGTCATTCTTGTCAGTGACATCAGCCTGGACATTCTTGTCAGTGACATTAGTCCAGACATTCTTGTCAGTGACATTAGTCCAGACATTCTTGTTAGTGACATCAGCCCAGACATTCTTGAATGTTTGTCAGTGACATCAGTCAGACATTCTTGTCAGTGACATCAGTCCGGACATTCTTGTCAGTGACATCAGCCCAGACATTCTGAATGTTTGTCAGTGACATCAGTCAGACATTCTTGTCAGTGACATCAGTCCGGACATTCTTGTCAGTGACATCAGCCCAGACATTCTTGAATGTTTGTCAGGGACATCAACCCGGACATTCTTGTCAGTGACATCAGCCCAGACATTCTTGTCAGTGACATCAGCCCAGACATTCTTGTCAGTGACATCAGCCTGGACATTCTTGAATGTTTGTCAGTGACATCTGCCAGGACATTCTTGTCAGTGACATCAGCCATAACATTCCTGTCAGTGACATCAGCCATGACATTCTTGTCAATGACATCAGCCCGGACATTCTTGTCAGTGACATCAGCCCAGACATTCTTGAATGTTTGTCAGTGACATCAGTCCGGACATTCTTGTCAGTGACATCAGCCCAGACATTCTAAATGTTTGTCAGTGACATCAGCCTGGTCATTCTTGTCAGTGACATCAGCCTGGACATTCTTGTCAGTGACATCAGCCATGACATTTTTGTCAATGACATCAGCCCAGACATTCTTGTCAATGACATCAGCCCAGACATTCTTGTCAGTGACATCAGCCTGGACATTCTTGAATGTTTGTCAGTGACATCTGCCAGGACATTCTTGTCAGTGACATCAGCCATAACATTCCTGTCAGTGACATCAGCCATGACATTCTTGTCAATGACATCAGCCCGGACATTCTTGTCAGTGACATCAGCCCAGACATTCTTGAATGTTTGTCAGTGACATCAGTCCGGACATTCTTGTCAGTGACATCAGCCCAGACATTCTAAATGTTTGTCAGTGACATCAGCCTGGTCATTCTTGTCAGTGACATCAGCCTGGACATTCTTGTCAGTGACATCAGTCCAGACATTCTTGTCAGTGACATCACTCCTGTAATCTTTGTCAGTGACATCAGCCCAGACATTCTTGAATGTTTGTCAGTGACATCAGGCCTTACATTCTTGTCAGTGACATCAGCCCAGACATTCTTGAATGTTTGTCAGTGACATCAGGCCTGACATTCTTGTCAATGACATCAGCCCGGACATTCTTGTCAGTGACATCAGCCCAGACATTCTTGAATGTTTGTCAGTGACATCAGTCCGGACATTCTTGTCAGTGACATCAGCCCAGACATTCTGAATGTTTGTCAGTGACATCAGTCCAGACATTCTTGTCAGTGACATCATCCTGGACATTCTTGTCAGTGACATTAGTCCGGACATTCTTGTCAGTGACATCACCCCTGTAATCTTTGTCAGTGACATCAGCCCAGACATTCTTGAATGTTTGTCAGTGACATCAGGCCTGACATTCTTGTCAGTGACATCAGCCTGAGATTTTAGTCAGTGACATCTGCCAGGACATTCTTGTCACTGATGAGATGACCACATACCTTCTGTTAGACTGACAAACAAGCAGGCTTTGTGACCTTGTGTATAAACGTGTATATTATGTCCTCATAGTTATATATCATTACTGTAACACATGTCGCTTCTCATGTATACTCAGACACAGTGTAGTCCACAGTGACCTGCTGTCTTCATATTATAACTAACTAGATACAGTATTCTGTTCAAACCAAATAATTTGTCATTTCTATGATACACCAAGCCTTGACCAAATCATCCCCTCTAATGACAAAGCAAGAATCTCATTGTTTTTCGCCCACATCAAAATTGTGTCTACCATACCACAAGCCTATTGCCCTGAGCAACATAAACAGCCTACATCTCAATCCTGCATTGCCCTGAGGAAATAAACAGCCTACATCTCAATCCTGCATTGCCCTGAGGAAATAAACAGCCTACATCTCAATCCTGCATTGCCCTGAGGAAATAAACAGCCTACATCTCAATCCTGCATTGCCCTGAGGAAATAAACAGCCTACATCTCAATCCTGCATTGCCCTGAGGAAATAAACAGCCTACATCTCAGTCCTGCATCGCCCTGAGGAAATAATAAACAGCCTACATCTCAATCCTGCATTGTTCTGAACAAGATAAACAGCCTACATCTCAATCCTGCATTGTCCTGAACAAATAAACAGCCTACATCTTAATCCTGCATTGCCCTGAGCAAATAAACAGCCTACATCTCAATCCTGCATTGCCCTGAACAAATAAACAGCCTACATCTCAATCCTGCATTGCCCTGAGGAAATAAACAGCCTACATCTCAATCCTGCATTGCCCTGAACAAATAAACAGCCTACATCTCAATCCTGCATTGTCCTGAACAAATAAACAGCCTACATCTTAGTCCTGCATTGCTTGAACAGAGACCAATGACTTACTTGGCATCCTTCTCGCTGGTGTCGGCGTCAATGATGGCCTCCTTCAGGTCGTGGTCCATCTCCGCGATGCTTCGCTCATAGTACTCGTTCTGCTTCAGCAACTTCTGCACCTCCACCTACACACCCAACACCACCACAGTTGTACTCATCCTCATCCATATGTAGGACATCTTGTTTGAAGAACTAAATAGTTGTAATTAAGTTCTAGTTCTCCATTGCATGATGTGTGATTAACCAAACAGAAAAGGCAGATTTTCAAATTGGTGACAAGATATTGAAAAAAGTCATATGAATGACAAGCCTTTTTTTCTTTCCATCACTTGCACATTCAGTCGTTGAATGTGTCAAAAAGACCAAAGGACCCTAAATGGACCTAGTGTAAGTGAGTGAGTTGGGTTTAACGCCGCTTTTAACAGTATTCCATCACGGCGTGTCAGCTTAATGTGGGAGGAAAGCCCGAAAGTGATGCAGGTCTCAGAGGTTTACCACTTCGGTGAAACCCATAAGCACGTGTATGGTGCTGACAAACCTAGAAACATAATCAGGGTGAACCGGGATTCGAACCCACAATCATAGGTTTCTGGCATGCCCAAGGGACGCAACTCTGCACAGCAAATCGCAGTGCCTTAGACGACTGGGCCACCCGTTCCCCCTAAATGGACCTAGAGCTATTAAGATTAGGAGTCAAAAGACATGGGTGAGCTATCAACATTGAAGACTCGTGATAAATCGGCTATTTCATGACCAGGAGATATTCAATAACTTAGGGAGCGACCATTTGATTTCTATGGGGGGGGGGGGGGGGGGGGCGGAAGTTGTTTTCTCAGCAAACTATTTTTAATCTGAAGCCATTTCTAACAAACTATTTTTTTGTAACATACAGCTGAACAAACTATTCATTTCAGATGGTAATTTTGCAATTTTATTATAGAGTAAAATATGCAATCATATTTCAGCAAATTCAGCCTGTGGTGTATTATAACATGAACAGCTATAGAACACCTGTTATAATAGTCTTTTTCATTCCCTGACATAAATACAGTAGTCCTGTTTGTAGCCCGGTGGAGGACGCGGTAATAGCTGTTTCTTTAGTCCCGGCCCCTATCGGTGGTATACTTCCAAGCCATCGTAACTGTACCAACCTTTGCCTGGCACACACACACATCCCACGATTCAAACCATTCCTCAAACAAACCACAATATAAATATGTTCAACATTTATCAGTGAATAAATGTGTTCTTTTACAACATTGTAGCTTGGTTATTTCTTTTTGGAAATTGTTAAATTGGACGCCTGAATATTTGTACATGCATTTAAATAGCAAAATGTGCTGAACTGAAGCCATTAACTTCATATACAGAAATAGCAACAAATAAGATTAAAGAAATAGTGATGTTGCGCAAAAGGCGGCGGAAAATTTTTACGTTTATAATGCTGGAATAATTCTTTAATTTAATAGATAAATGTTGCAATTACATGCAAAATTATATCTGGAAACAAACTATTCATTTTTCTCACAGTAGTAAACATTCTATTTATTTTACTGATTATCTCCAACAAACTATTCATTTGTAAATACTTCCGGCCCCCCCCCATAGAAATCAAATGGTCGCTCCCTTACAGTGAATACCTCAGCAGCTTGGCAGATAGTCTCTGATTGTGTACACTCACTAGGCTTCACACTCGTGCAGTGATTAAAGTAGAAGTAACACTGCTAGTAGTACCTCACTATGAGTTACAGATATGCTCCATGCTCCATGCATTATTGTGGTTTGCAAGAAGGACAAAAAGAAAGAGCCTCAACGAATACACTATGAGGCGAATACGATATGTATCACGAATATATAGGGTAACAAATACGAATATTTATTCACGAATACAATAACAAGTCAGCAGTTGATGTATCATTTGTTATACTCAATGAACAATAACAACATAAATTATTTGACATGGTTGGTTAATTATTAATATGTTATACATTCACATACTACACTTATCAAGGTACTAGCATCTGCTCAAATACGACAATGACCAGTGACCACAATATTGTCAAATAAATACATGAGTGTTGTCTTTAAAGAAATCTATGCATGTAATATGATCTTATGGATATTTTAAGGTACAAGGTATGTAAATGCACATGACTGCATATTCGGAAATATTCGATTTTAGTGACCATGAATAAGGAATTCAATTTATGAATGGATAAGGGTCAATTCACCAAATACCCGAGTGAATTGTAACAGCCCTACTAAAAGAGTTATGCCAGTCTGTCCCATCTCACACAGTGTAGAATAAATGATCATGTAACCTTAGTTATGGTATGCATATATGTTCTTCTTGATTGTGATGTCATGTACATGTGATTAGTGTTGTCATGGTAATGCCCAATCTCATTAAAAAAGTTCTCGCTGCCGCTAAACAAAGATCTGAGGACATCCCATTACGGGTCATGTCAGAACAACCTTCCGCGAACTTTGACCGACCATTGAAATGACTAACAAGAAGTCGACATCAGCAAATTAGAAAGCAACTTTCTCGAGCTTTACAGCAATCGTTTCAACCTGGTGACTTCCATTTCAGACTACGCTTGAAAAATATGTTAACACAGTTCTCGATTAAAATTTTGAAAACTGAACAAACGAACATTCCGGAATGTCTAATATATGGTTGAGATTGAATTGCAGTGCTTTCCACGTACTGTGCAACGCCACCTCCGTTCAAATGTTTATCCCACACAAGCGAGAGATAGACGATAATTTTTATGGAAGCAGTCGTACGGGCTGTAACTGTCATTCGGAATACCCCTTGTTAATGTTTTCGAGGTTGCATGATCAGAAAACACATTCCGACTGTCACTTTCAAGATCTGGTAAGCGACGCTCTGATTGGTCGGATAAAAGGTCGTTCTGACGTGACCCGTAATGGGATGTCCTCAGATCTTTGTTTAGCGACAGCGAGAACTAAGATCTGATTTTAATGAGATTGGGTAATGCCAGTTAGGCTGAGGAGTCAGTTGTGGCTGAGGATTTAGTAAAGACACCAAGTTTTGAACTACTGTCATCGTTGTCCTTATTGACTAATGATTTAAGATGAGGAAGAGAACATATGGATGTCAACTTCTTTATAATGAGTAACATAACGTTTCGGAGTATATGCTTACTCCTTCATCAGGCGAATGAATGCCATGAGGCAGAGAGCATATATATATATATGTACATGTAAGGGCAACAAAATTAATAAGATAACGAAAGGTGGAAAATAAAGGGTACAAGCTAACAAAGGAAGCCAAAGGAAGTATAGAGCAACTTGACCAGACATCACTGACCTCGGTTTCCTTGATGCACTGCTCCAGGTGGGTACAGACTGTCAGGGGCACACACTCATCTCTCAGGTGGCATCTCAGGGCATTCAGGGCATCCAGCTTCTCCAGGATCAGGGCCTTCACATGCTCAATCTCATCAGCCAGCTCCATCTGTGTGTCCTTGTAATGCACGGGGGCCAAACCAATGGTTGGGACGGGCTCTGGCAAACAGTCAACACGTCATCAGCTTCAAACCAATCTCATTAAAATCTGATCTTAGTTCTTGCTACCGCTAAACAAAGATCTGAGGACATCCCATTACAGGTCATGTCAGTCTGAACTTGTGCAAACTTTGACCGACCAATGGAATGACTGACAAGAAGTCGACATTAGCCAATCAGAAGGCAGCTTTCTTGTGCTTTACAGCACTAATTTCAAATTGGCGACTACGCTTCGAAACATATTTTGACAAATTCTCGATTAAAATTTTGAAACCTGAACAAAAGAACATGCTGGAATGGCTAATAGATGGTCTAGATTGTGTTGATTCAGTGGTTAAGCCCGTAACTATCCTTCGGAATAACCCATGTTAAAGTTTTCGAGGTTGCATGATCAGAAATCTTCCGACTGTCACTTTCATGATCTGGTAAGCGACGCTCTGATTGGTCGGATGAAAGGTCACTCTGACGTGACCCCCAATGGGATGTCCTCAGATCTTTGTTTAGCCTTCTATGTCCCTCCGACTGACCAATCAGATTCCACCTCTCATATCACTTGCATTTGCTTCAAATAAAATGGCAGCACCCAATCAAGACGGTCTGATTGATAATCATAATCTATCTGATTATTTGGTTCAGAGACAGATTTTGACAGATTTCAACTTACTACTTGCTGATCAAAATACAAGACATGATTCCCAACCCCTCCCCCTCCCTGAACACTCCCACAGATTTTGTGCGCTCAACATTAAATAAACAGTCTGTGAAGTTATTATTGTTGACATATTTATTTATAAGTATTGGCTTCGTTATGTTTTTATATGTTTAAACGTAAAAAAAACCCAGTGCAAACTACTGCACACCATGTAAATCAACATTTTTATTTTATACCTACATAACTGCAAAAAATACTGAAGTCAATTCTAAAATAAAAGAATTAATCGTCAATCAACCTACCTGGTTCTGGAGCTGTGGCCAGCCATTCAGTCTGTTCACGAACCTCTTCCCGCATTCTACAACATAAACATATATCAATCACCTTGGAACTAAAAACCCAAATTGTGTGTGTGATGAATAAATGAATGTTCCTCTCCAGTCAGCTCTATTCCAGCCAACAACCATGTTGTTGTTTCTGAGCACCATGGCATCTGAACCCCAAAAGGCTGCACTGTCAAAGGAATATTTGCGTTCCGTGTGGTTGTTTTTTGTTTTGACAGACATTTCAGATTTAATGATAAAATAGAAGCTGACATCCGATTGGCTTATAAACCCACGCATCACACATTTTGATTGGCTGGTGACATTTTGCTCAGGGTTTACTACCATGGTGTGACTGTTTGGTGTCCTATTGAGAGTCGGGCAGATCTTCACACAGGGAGGTGTTGAATTTAGAGCAAATGATCAATGAGACTGGTGTGATTGGCTAAAGGAAGCTACCGTTTTTTAGTGAAACTCTTGGTAGTCCCCCATCCAGCTTCCAAAAAGGAGTAAAATGCTACTCACTGTTCATTTTTTTGCAGCAGTGTTTTGGCATATTCCTCTAGGGAAGCCAGCCTCTCTGTGGCGGTGAAGAGTTCTCGGGGTCGTGAGGTTCCCCTGGCAGCCATCTGATCCACCTGATCCTGCAGCACGTGATGCTGGGCAGTCTGGCCATCCAGCAAGGAGGCGATGTAGTTGTCATACTCCGACTGCAGCAACAGACAATCACACTCAGTGGAATACTATCATTAGCCCCCACCCAAATGTGTAGAGAAATACAGAATAGGTCTGCCTGTCACTCTTATAGTTAGACCACAAGGTTGCTTATTGTAAACCTAGGATTGCATGTTTAAATAGAACTTTTTGACTATTCATTGATCGTGTGTGGTCATGTACTGACTTCACAATTTACTTATCTAATTTTGTACTTTCCGATTTGTAGGTTAACATTTGTGCTTAAATTTGGAAATCACCTCGAAACATTATATTATCAGAGAAATGTAATTTGTTATTTTATAACACCTAATATTACAGAGGTTTAATCGGCTTTTCTATAACACCTTATGTTATTACAGAGGTTTAATCAATGATTCTATGACACCTTATGATATTACAGAGGTTTAATCACTGATTCTATGACACTTTATGTTATTACAGAGGTTTAATCAGTGATTCTATGACACCTTATGTTATTACAGAGGTTTAATCAGTAATTCTATGAACCTAATGTTATTGCAGGGGTTTAATCAGTGATTCTATGAACCTAATGTTATTACAGAGGTTGAATAAGTAATTCTATGAACCTAATGTTATAACATAGGTACGAGGTAAGGTGACCACAGATAAACATGATTGTGTAGCCTGAGGTTTGTTTAGCAAGGTTCCAGTAGGTAGAAATAAGTGACATTCATATGTCATGCGATAATGAGCTCTCATTCGAACCGACTGCGAAATCTTGAATAAGAACCAAGATGGCGGGTGTCACTCCTTGTCCCTATGTATATAGAGGGGTGTGATTTTCTTCTATACGAATATATTATGTTATACATGCTATCATCGAGTTCCTGTGGGCAGCTATAAGAAAATTTGAAGAGTCACATTAGCACCCCGCTTTGAATATCGGACTAAAAGTCGATCACTCGCACTGCCGGGGTCCAGTCTGTGCAATCAAAATGGTTCGGTATCCTTGATCTATCAGCTGAATTTACATCATGTCTGTACCATTTTGGGTGAGGGAAATCAGAGTGTTCGCCAAAGACATTCATGTTCACCCTATACTGAAGACGTGAAAATGAACAAACTCAAGTCTGCTTGCATGTCAGTGACAGCTTCGAACGAAGGGCAAGGTCACCACCGGAATAAGAAAAGACAACTGTGATCTAGGCCACTCACAGCGTTTACGCTAGAGATGGGGAATGTTATTGTTCACATTTGGGATATTTTGGGCCACATAATCAGAAGTCAGGCACACTTCTACGGATTTTTCGAATGATTTGTATCGGAAATGTTCACTTTGAGTGATCTGGTCGTGCAGTCGTAAACAAACAACTCCTGAAACAGTGCCTCAAAATACCTTTCAAAGAGGACACTGATGGTACAACCAGAGAATCCCAAGTAAGTCTAGATATCTGTCCACCACGCTTATCCTTTTAAAATCAGATTGAAAGATGCGAAAGAAGTCGGGTGCGTCACGCTCATGGGGACCCTCGATCTACTGATCGGTAGTCGTACATTGTAAATGGATATCGCTTGATTATATAATGTCTGTTGAAGCTCTATGCATAACGTATATAGAATGCAAACCGAATTTCATGCGTGTGACTATCTTGTTTGGTTTAATAAATTGTTTGTAAATATCTCTCGCTCTCATGAGATTGCTTCAGTTCTACCTTATAGTTGCAAAATGAATGACGTCTTGCGATTTTTTATGAATGAAAAAAATAGTCCCGGTGTGACAGAGGTCACGGTTTCCAATCAAAACGATTAAAAAAGGTCAACCTTGTACAACACACGTGTGACGTACGGATTTAGTATCTTACCACCTGTATCTTCACCATGTGGGTGATAATACCTTATACTATTACATAGGTTGATTTATTGATTCATGGCAACAGTTTGCTTTACGGTTATGTACCATCATAATATGGCATGATGTACATGACTACAGGACATCTACCTAGATTACCATTGATGTTGCAACCAAAATAATATTAAAAAGCAACAGCTTGTGTATGTACATAAATGTATCATTTCATCTGCATCTCTTTGTCATAGATATTGCAATCAGGTATTGACATTATTATCTGTTACCAGCTTAATGCACACATCACTATTATTGCTATATTGAAATTTCAGAGAAAGAATGAATTGAGATAGGGAATATCACAAACACTTATGGCCAATGACTAGAGGTATATGGATTGATCAGTTCAAGCTATTGATGCTTGGCAAATGTCCATTGAAAATGATACATCTCAGATAAGTTCAGATATGAATAGCTGAAATCTATACCTTGCTAACATGGCTAAACAATAAATTGTTCTGAAATATTTAATCAAACGCTCTATTAAATACTTTACCTATCATTTTTTCAATCAGAATATATTTATAATTGCTTATGTTTGGCTATGCTAAAAGTTACCTCCCCAAAGTCCCTAGAAACAGACTTCCGGACTACTGCTTCCTGATTGGCTGATAATGGAGTGGGCGGGACTTAACACCGCACTCAACAATAGTCCAACTGTATGACAGCCGGCAGTAATAATCAAGTCTGGACCAGACAATCCAGTGATTGACATCATGAGCATCAATGCACACAATTGGGATACGATGACATGCATGAAACAATTCAGCAAGCCTGACCACCCGATCCCGTTAGTCGCCTCTTACGACAAGCACAGTTGCCTCTTACGGCAAGCATGGGTTGCTGAAGACCTATTCTATACCTGGATCTTCACAGGTCTGCATAAGCAATGATTGATGTCACTGGTTTGTAGCATTTGTTACGTTTATGATTAAATAAGCAGTCCGTGAAGTTATTATTGTTGACATATCTTTTTGTATTTATGGAGGTATAAACAAGAAAAAAAGTGTGCACACTATGTAAATCCTTTTGTACCAAACTCTTGAGACCTGTAGCAGGTACCCGGGTAGGGTTGGGTAATAGCGGGGTGGGTACCCGGGTAGTAAATTTGTACCTGTCTCAGCCCTCCTACACAGCTGTTTGTTTGTTTGTTTGTTTGTTTGTTGTTTAACCCCGCACTCAGCAATATTCCAGCTATATGACGGCGGTCTGTAAATAATCGAGTCTGGACCAGACAATCCAGTGATTAATATCATGAGCATCGGTCCACGCAATTGGGATCGATGACATGCATCAACCAAGTCAGCCGACAAGCCTTTTACGGCAAGTATGGGTTGCTGAAGACCTATTCTACCTCGGAATCTTCACGGGTCCCTACACAGCTGTATTTTTTCAAAAAAAGTGTGTACTATGCAGAAGACCACACCTCTACCAATGACTGCACACTGCTGCATCCTTCTCACCTTGATGCAGCGGAGGATGTAGGCAAATGTTGGCGACTCCTGTATAAGATCTTCAAATGTGTCGCTGTACACCTGCAGTTTGTGGAAGTTGGGTCCCATTCCGTTCAGGTTAAATGCATCCAGCTCCTGACAAACAAAATATCATTTCAGAAAGCACACACAAATGATGTTATAATTATTGATCAATGCTTGATCAGTTACCCAGAGCCACTGCAATGGTTGGTTGCATGGTTCACAGCTCCAAATAAGCTGCTGGAGCGGAGTATCGCCTGGTATTTTACAATACGACTGACAATACTACCGGTATCATGACACACCACATCAATTACTGTATTCATCGTAATAAGCGCCCCGCTCTAATAAGCGCCCATGGCGATATTTGCTGAAATATTGGCTAGTGAACAATCCCAATTAGCATCCTTTCCAATTGATGAATGTACACAAGACTTATTTATTCGTGTATAATTACGCACTCGTGTGTTATATGCACCCTTAATTATGGGCAATTAAATTCTCGAAAACATATCTATCGTGTATAATACACACAGATTCTTCTTTTATATCATTTCAGGCTGTCAGCATAAACCCCAAAATTTACAATCTTTCAACTCTGTTGTTTTTCTCATCAAAATTATATTCTAATAAGAGCCCCCTATTTCTAATTTTGAGAGCGCCCTGGGCGCTTATTACGTCGTATATGGTAGTAAGAAATGATGAAATCACTGAAATACAGCTCTAACATCTTTTTCTTCATACATCTATTTACGGTCATTTGTTATCTAAAAAATGTTTACAAAGACAACCACAAGAACAAAACAGTGTTAAATTTGGGATAGTTATTAAATGTAGCAGTTAGTCGGTCCGTCCTCAGTCTCTACATCCTTGTGTTCTGCAATGCCTACAGGTGGCGCTATGCTACTTATTTTATTATGGGAGGTAAATCTATTAGTTCCTGTTCTATTTATGACGCATCGTGATCTCACAAACTGATGATTCAAGTATCAATGTCAATGTCAATGAATCATTACAGCCCTAACCGCTGCGTATTTGCGTAAAACATTCACAACAAATCACCATAAAAGAAGTAATTTTGAGTTGCTTGCGAACCTCCCTGAGAAGGCATATAAGTCTCAGAGTTGGAACAGTTGTATGGTGCAACAATGTACAGCTGAAACATTTACATGAAACATGAATACAACACAGGGCGTAATTACCGAATTAAGCCTTTTCAACTTGTGTACCCGAATATCTTTACACTTCTAGATTTAATGATCGAATACAGGCATCACCTAAACATGAATATATATAATATCTACTGCAGTGAATAATGCACAAATAATGCACCTGAGAGCAACATTTTAATCGCAGACTGTTTTCAACACATCCAACACACATTTATTCATCAAACTAAAAATAAGCCACAGAGGAATTGTTGTATTCAGTGATTTTGACACAAAAACCTCTATATAGGTCAATGACTTAGACACAGGAAATGCAAACGGTCAATGGCAAAAGTCAACAAGTCAAATCAACAAAAATGATCTGGCCATGAACGTGGCGATAAGAGAAGCGTTTGACAAAGTCACTATAGCTCAAGAGAGTGTTTCCCTATGATACAGAAAGTATGATGCAAAAACATGTGACCGACGTCCATCTGAAACCCTGGTATTGACTACATTGGGATTTCAAGCTTGATGTTAAATGTAAAATGGTTTTGTGAATATTTTATGTTTGTTTCAGTCACTTTTGTCAACCATGATATCCAAACGTCTCATTGAATAAATATATACAAAAACTGTGTACTGCGTGAGTACTTGAGTTGGGATGAACCCCATTTTGACAAACTTTCAGGGCATTTCATCTTAATGTGGCAGACAAGCCCAAGTGATCCATATGATAGAAGTTTACAACACTGGTGCATCCACATGCAGGGTTTGGTGTGACAAACCAGGGATCTTCATTAAACAGTACACATCTATGATTCAAACCTGAGATCATAGGATTCTGGCACGACTAACACACAGTGAATTACAACAATATAGAAGAACAAATATCGAATGGTATGACATTACCTGCTGCAGTTTTCTCTCATGATGTTCAACGGCCTTGACCCCTGACAACACTTTCTGTTCACAGGTCTCCTGTTTCCGCAACACAGTCGACTCAAAGTTCTTGAACTTGCGGTACTGGTCCTGTTTGGTAATGCCCACATTCTGCATGGGGAGGAATGTATACTTGAACTTCAGCTTCCCCGTGTTGTCTGGGGCGAGTGACGTTGCTGTTGTGTACGTCATTGTCTCCTCATCAGCAAAGCTCACATCTCTCCCTCCTCGAACACCTGATGGCATCATCATCTCCGTGGTTTCCAGTTCCTCTATGAGAACCCCATCCTCCAGATTTGTGTATGTCGACTTGGCTGAAGAGTTACTCGCACTTGAATAACGCTTGTTGGGGGAACCTCTTGAACTTCTTTCGCTCTTTTTGGAAGCTGGTGTTTGTCTGGGAACTTGCACTGCTGGCGGCGAGTGTGGGATGCTACCTGTGGTCCCTACACTGAATTGGTAGAGAATCTCTTTCATTGATTTGCCCTTCTTTGAACTTCTTGGCTTCGGAGTGTTTTTACCTGAAGGTGGTGTGGGTACCTCCTTTGCACTTTGCCATGGCACACGATTTGTTGCCATGGCAACTTGATGGATATACGTTTCATTTAGGTGACCCCCTGCATAGTCATGTATATCTTTCTTGTGAACCCTTTCAACATCATTCAGCAGGTTCTTGAGCTGTCGCCCGGATACAAATTTGTGCGCCATTGGATCTCGCTGTATCACTCCTCATTGGTGTCTGAAAACATGAACTAATTGTTCAGGTGGAAAGGGTTCTGTAGTATTGAAATAACAATTCAGTTTAAATGGAACCCTGGTAGGACAATGACCATGACCTGACAAAAGCATGACAGTTTTACCCATGTTTCATATCTTTATACATTCTTTTTATGTTTTTTGGGGCAAATAATACAAAATGAAGGAATTATTACATATTCATTGTTATGTAATTTTCTATTTCTTTAGTAACTGCACAGTGTAAGATCTCAGGTAATACTCGGATAGCCAGCAGTAGAAACTAACATTTTTAGTCTACTAGTCCTTATAATAAGATATAGCAAAACCTTTAAAAATGGCAAATTTCTACTAGTCCTTATGATACCTTAACTATTAAACAGTTTGGCAAGGACTACAGGACTAGTGCCAATTTCTAACGCTGATAGCCAAACATTTAGTTGTTTTCACAAAACCAAGGTATCAATATAACAAGTGCACTTTTCAGACCCATTATAATTTTCTTAAGCATTGTTGATCATAAATGTGAAGCATCCTTTGGTGAAAATGCAAAAGTAAAGAACATAAATAATTTGCAAAGTGTCTCTTCAGTACTGGGAAGCGAGATAAATGCCTGGTTGCATGGCAGCTACCACAGGGGACTTATATATATGCTACATGGTAGAGAGCGGACACCTTGCCATTAAACAACGACAGTTAGGACCATGGTTGCTGTTTAAGCTGCATTAAAAAGCCTGAGTCCCCAGGGGTAGAAACTAACAGTTTTAGTCCACTAGTCCTTACAATGATAGCATATAGAAAAACCCTTAAAATTGGCAAATTTCTACTAGTCCTTATGATACCTTAACTATTGGACAAATTGGTAAGGACTATAGGACTAGTGCCAATTTCTAACGCTGGTCCCATGACAAATCTTCCAAGTGAACCTGGTGCTGGAGGATGGTGAGGGACCCTATGGCATGCATGACAGAGGTACACTTTAAAAACAAAGTAGCAATCAGTGTTCCTAATTAAGCATGAAAATCTTGGGGTTGTTGTTTCAAAAGAAATCAGTTAAAGGGAGTTCTTAGATTAAACTGTGATAGCAACATATCTGAAGGACAGTCAAATTGACAAATCAATCTCAGTGAAATCAGATTTCCTCTGGAGATATCTTCAGATCTGCAAGCAGAGTGGTATCTGATTTTAACGAGAGCACAGACCCTGTGTGTGATTGAAGTCTGGACAAGGCACACCAATGAAAGCACAGGTAATGATCTACTTCATCAAATCATTGTCAATACAACCATTTTACCGTTTCCAATTAATGGAAATTAAATATAATTTATTTATAATAAAAATTAATGGTTCATATTCCTCAGACAGACCTGGGTTGTATTCCATGTGTCTACTTTATTCAACTAAGCAATGTGAACCCGCATCTTGTCATTGTGATTTTTTTCCATTAAGCAGGATGTTAGATTTCCTTTTTCATATGATACAATGATAAATCTGTGAACATTATTTTAGCGAAACTGAAATAAAGACAATAAAGTAGATTCTCGATCCAGATATAGTTAGATCATGTAATTTGAACTCTAACTGTACACATAGTTCTCAATCTTGAATCGACGTCAGAAACAATAGAATGAAAGACACTTACCTAACGCCATGAACGTGAGTGTCACATTTAATAAAGCTCAAAATCTTATCCAAAATAAACGAAAATCGTCAATATCGTTCGACTGCCATCTTGGCATTGTGTTTCCATGGAATTCACAAAAGAGTTCGTAAAGGGAAGCTACTCTAGCCTACTATTCTTCTGAACGTCGAAGCAGTCTACAGTTGACACATTCGTCACCACTCGCCTCTTTCCGTAACCTGCAAGAAGATTCGGCTTGTCCCGGAACAACACGAGTTGGTCACGAATGCAGTTGACATTCGCGAGTTCAAATCCCTACGCGTATCTACTGCTGTTTCTCTTAAAACAAATATATGATTTTGTAATTTTTAACAATCTGCTTAAAAATGAATTTAGACTTCCTTTAAAAATGTTTATTCACTGAAAGAAACTAATTGTAAATAAATTATCTAATATTTAGTGAATGTAAATGAAAATATTATTATATTTTTTTAAAGTAAAGTTGCAAAAATGTTGAATTATACAAGATGTTTTTAAGGTATAGAGGCCTTCTTAACCACGAGTTCAAATCATACAAAGTATTTTTATGCTTGGTCTGTCGGAACAAATATTATACAATATCACATTACATCTTATTACAGCCCTATTAATTATGGAGGGAAAAAAATAAAATACTATAGAGCAGTATGACGGTTGCTTGTACGATGTAGAAACAGTTTGAATGACATTTACCTTGTTCCTGTATACAGAAAAACATCTTACAGGCTCATCAGACTGTTCTATGTTTAGAAGCAACCCTCATCATCAGGCCGGCCATTGAAAAACCATCAGAGAGCAACCAAAATATGGAATATGTTCATACTTTAAACAGAAAGAGCCACACAAATTAAAAACAAGACACACACACACACACACACACACACACACACACACACACACACACACATCGGTGCATCGGTGCATCGGTGGATCGCAATATTTCACTTCCCGATACAAGTATCGATCACAGTTGCACACAAAGTAAAAATTATCGATCCTTACCTTAGATGTTTCTTAAATGAATGTTACCCCAAACACTAATTAGTAGTGAAAATTAGTCGTGAAAAAGTAAATATTTCCATCCATTGCGCCATACTTGACACTTCCAACTGTAAATCATCAGTGTGCCAGGTATTTGAATATCCTGTGAAAAGTATGGGTTAGGCACAACAGATACAAGAACATAGAAGTATCGTGATATGTATACGATCGTGAGCAAGGTATCTCTCTCACTCACGCACGCACGCACGCACGCACGCACGCACGCACGCACGCACGCACGCACGCACGCGCACAAACACGCGCGCACACACACACACGAAGTGATGCAGGTCTCAGACGTTTACCACTTCGGTGAAACCCACGAGCACGGGTATGGGGCTGACAAACCTAGTCGGGCCGAACCGGGATTCGAACCCACAATCATGGGTTTCTGGCGTGCCCAAGGGACGCAACTCTGCACAGCGAATCGCGGCGCCTTAGACGACTGGGCCACCCGTGCCCCCCGCGTTGCTATACAAGTGTGACAATCTTGAACGCGAAGTTAAACCTCATCTCATTTCACCTCATCTCACCTCACATCACCAGCAGCTGCAAACACTCTCTAGTGGTAAATACATGCAGATATTACTGTGGAATTAATAAACAGATGTGTTGTTGTTTGTGTGACTTAATGTGTTTGATTCCACTGGAATTGTTGCAGGTTTTAATAATTAGGATGCACACTTTATGGGTATTGTGTCTTGTTAGTAATTTGTGTGGCTATTTAAAGGGTGTACATATTCATAACATAAGTCAACATCTGCAATAGCTACCAGCCACATCACCAGGTAGTGTCCTATAGACATACAAGGAGAATCTCACCCCGAGTGTCTTTTGACAATTTATGTAAACTTTGATCAACAAGTGTTTATATATTTGTGTCAAAAGACACATGAGTGAGATTGTATTCATCATCACTCTGCCAACTTTTTCAATTTGTAAATGAAAGCGTCAAAGCTCTTTCCAAAAGCAGAATTGATTGTACGATTCTGACAGTATCATGAACATGTGTTTTTGAATAAGTATACAATAGTGATGATACCAGGTGTTCACAAAAAGACATGCAAAGGCAAGTCAATTGTTCACCTGGACAAAAGGAAATAGGGAACTGCATCAGAGGTGAGGTGAGGTGAAATGGGGTTTAACGTCGCGTCCAAGATTATTGCACTTATATAGCGACGTGCATATACGTGTATGTGTGTGTGTGTGGCTGCTTGTACTAGTCCGGACTGATGCCGATTTATAGTGCTAGCTCACTGAGATACCATGCCGCATAACATGAATACCCCACTCAGACACAGTATACTGACTCCGAGCCGACCAGTCCTTGTTTTAGCCCCTTAATGCCGAGCACCAGACAGGGTAACAACAAGTACCATCTTTTAACGTCTTTTGGTATGACGTGGCTGGGGATCGAACCCCGGACCTTCCGCTCTACCACTAGACCACGGAGGCGGTCGAACTGCATCAGACATAAATTTAGCCATAGACGCATCACAATTTGGATGTCTACCATAAAACATTCTGAAAGCTGAGGCATTGAATGTTGTCACCTTGATCAAACAACTTCTGAGCAAGAGTCTTATGACGTTCTTTGAATCTTAGTAGAAAGAGCATGCTCGATTTTAACTCAAAAGTTGTGAAATGTAGACACCAAAGGCCGGAGCTGCTGGAATATTGCTCGACATGAAGGGAAAGTTGACTATTGGAAAGTTGAAGTCATCCCTCTTGTCATAGTCTTATGGAGAGTGTTTTGTCACTCTGAATCCAATCTCATTAAAATCAGATCTTAGTTTTCGCTACCGCTAAACAAAGATCTGAGGACATCCTATTACGGGTCACGTCAGAACGACCTTTCGCGAATTTTGACCGACCAATGAAATGACTGACAAGAAATCGACATTAGCCAATCAGAAGGCAGCTTTCTCGAGCTTTGTGACACTAGTTTCAAACTGGCGACTACGCTTCGAGACATATTTTGACGTATTCTCGATTAAAAAAAATTAAAACTGATAAAAAGAACGATCTGGAATGGCTTATAGATGGCCTAGATTGTATGGATATAATCAAAAAACCCGTAACTGTCGTTCGGAATACCCCGTATTAAATATTTCGTGGTTGCAAGATTAGAAAACACATTCCGACTGTCACTTTCATGATCTGGTAAGCGATGCTCTGATTGGTTGGGTGAAAGGTTGTTTTGACGTGACCCGTAATGGGATGTCCTGAGATGTTTGTTTAGTGGTAGCGAGAACTAAGATCAGATTTTAATGAGATTGATCTGAATCTTTATGCATAGATCTAAGTATGAAACAGATGAGACGGTCTCATTGGTCTCCTGAATTTCGGACCCGTGAAGATCCGGGAAAGAATAGGTCTTCAACAACCCATGCTTGCAGTAAAAGGCGATATGCTTGTCGTAGGAGGCGACTAACGGGATCGGGTGGTCAGGTTCACTGACTTGGTTGATGCATGTCATCGATCCCAATTGTGTGGATCGATGCTCATGATATCAATCACTGATTTGTCTGGTCCAGACTCGATTATTTACAGACCGCCGTCATATAGCTGGAATATTGCTGAGTGCGGCGTTAAACATCAAACCAACCAGATGGGTAAATAAGTTAAAGGAATTCGGCTATTTCATGGTTATTGAACGAAATCAGATCACCAATGTACCTGAAGCTTAAGTTAAAATTCTTGGCCGAATACCAACTATAATGACCATTGAGTGTAAAAATGCAGCTTACCAGCTTCAGTGGCAGAGATTCGTGATGTCACGGTAACCAGTGTCACTTTAGTCTGCAAAGCATTGTGATACAATTTCATTCAACAATGCAATCTCTCCCGTGGTGGCCATTTTAGATGATAAATAGATATTATTAGCTGAGTTTTCTGTATCTTAAATATCACACATAACATTGCAAGATGTGAACCGTCAGCAAGAATACTGCAGACTGTTCCTTCCTTACCCTATCTGCCACAATAATTGCACTAGTCATTTTCCAAATTGACAAAGGGGTTTATTAAAACCATACACAAGTGAAATTCGTTTCCAGAAATGAGCAGAAGTGAACACACTTGGTTCAAACGTAGGCGAAGCTAAACGATTTTCAATAAAAGTTACCAGTCATTGACATACCCTTTCTACACGGTCTTCTGAAATCTGAATCTGTAAAATATATGGACCGTCATTTAAATTTCTGTCTTAGTAGGGCAAGCTTATAAAGATCACTTACAGATTAGTCAAGCAGTTTATGGGGGTGCTTTGATACAGTGACTACGGTATATATATATATATATATATATATATATATATATATATATATATATATATATATATGTGTGTGTTTATGGGGGTGCTTTGATACAGTGACTACGGTCGTCTGAGGAGCCGCGTTTCGCTGTGACGAGTTGCGTCCCTTGGACAAGCCAGAAACTTATGATTAAGAGGTTCGAATCCCGGTTCGCCCCGATTGTTTCTAGGTTTGTCAGCAGCATACCCGTGCTAATGGGTTTCACCGAACTGGGAAACGTCTGAGACCTGCATCACTTCGGGCTTTCCTTTCACATTAAGCTGACATGCCGTGATGTACCTGGAATACTCACTCACTCACTATGAAAGTATACTGATGGCAACAAATAATGGGACAACCCTAAATGGAAGGCGAGGTGGGGGGAAATGGGGTTGAACGTCCGGTCCAAGATAATTGCACCTATCTAACAACGTACACACACGTGTGTGGGGGGCTGCTTGTACTAGTCAGGACTGATGCTGATTTACAGTGCTAGCCCATTGAGATATCATGGGACAGTTTAACATGAATATCCTACTCAGACACAGTATACTGACTCCGAGCCGACCAGTTCTTGTGTGAGCCCCTTAATGCCGAGTGCAAGGCAGGGTAACAATAAGTACCATCTTTTAACATCTTTTGGTATGATGCGACTGGGGATCGAACCCAGGACCACTACGGGGTGGACGCTCTACCACTAGACCACTGAGGCAGTCACTGAAGGGAAGCATGTTGCATGTAGGAGTTCCAAACAATGAACCTGTTTTTGGCTTTTATTATTTGTAATGGGGACCATTTTTACGGAGTGCACAACATTAACAGTATTTGTTCCCTTACTTTCTTCCCTCAGTATATAGATGCATGGTTTGATTGTTTGTTTGCTGCATAACACAGCACTATTTAACGTCCATATGATGGCCGTCTGTAAATAAGTCTGGACAAGACAATCCAGTGATTGTCACCATGAGCATGATCCACGCAATTGGGATATGATGACATGTATCAAACAAGTCAGCGAGCCTGACCACCCGATCCCATCAGTGGCCTCTTATGACAAACATGGGTTGCCAAAGATCAGTTCTAACCCGGATCTCCATGGTAGACGCATGGTAGGCAATGGAGAAATTTGGTTCATCCATTGCTCTTCAGTTTTAAAGAAGATTCTGACCATCCTGAATAGAAACAAAAGCCAAGATCTCAGTGACTTGTAAGTTTTTATTCCTGATTAGCAAGCATTCAGTCAAAACTCTAAGTTAACATCTCTTCAAACATATAACTAATTCAGGCATTCACAATTCGAACATGCCCAATGTCATCAAAAATGCAAACTCACATAAACTGACACCCTATAAAGGTCAGATTTTGTTTTAAACGTGGTTTACGAATCTGCCAACTCCCAAAAATTGAAATTTTCATATTTGTAAAAATATTTAAAAAAATGGTTATTTCTGTTTTTGAAATTGGAATTTTCATATTTGTATTTTTTCGCCCTCCCAACATTAATATTTGAGTAAAAATATCTGTAACCCCCAAAAGAAGTCTGGCCTAACAGTGTCCCCAGTTTTAACCAACACCAAAGAATGTGTCTATCACAATAAGCAGAATACATCAGTTTCACACCAGGATCCAATGCAGAGTCTTTGTTGAGAATGATCCATCAACATGACCAAACTCTCCAAATTAAAATAATTGATCACAAAATTCTGACATCACTTAAGTAGATGCACACTCCCTAACTTCTATCTCTGCATTGAAAACAACCCAGAACCATCTCACTACATGAATATTATTTCACACCCATAACCGAGTCTGTAGCTGGTTCTGCTTGAACAGACAAAACTGTTTATTTTGTTTACACTTTCTGTCTGTTTATTCAATTTGTAGCATAATTGAAGCACTGAGAACTGGTTCAGAATCACAGCTAGATTGCTACTAGTCAATGAGGTAACCATCACTGGATTCTTACTTGTCCTCACCTGTTTTTAGTAGTCTTGGGCTAGGGGACTAGCATGAATTTCTAAGACTGGAAACACACCAGGAACTACTTGTCAAATTTTCACTGAAATCAATAACTGACGAGGCAACATTATTTTGTACTGTGCTGTATGGAAATGTCGGTACCAAAGTACACCAAGTTAAATAGGATCCATACAGGCATGGATATGGATGAAACTATTCTCAGTGGTTCTCACTGAGCGTCATGACAACTGTTCCACTGTTTTCATTGTAAGGGATGATGCTAATAGCATCATGACTTTATATGATGCATTGTCGCAAATAACTGAAGCGTCATCCATTGTTCACAACAATTTTATGTGACATCGTTCCAACAATGGAGCATCTGTGCTGAACTCCCTCTCATATCATTAACCCCACATCTGTCTACATTTTTTTATAGAAAAACAACAAAGGTCATAAATGAATGATCTACTTGCAACACGGAATAACAGATTATCTGTCCTTTGTGAATTAATGTTGAAAACCCTTGCCAAGGCTCAGAACATGCAAACTTGATTGACTTGGGACAGATAATCTGTACTTCCTTGTAGTTCGTAGGTTATTCCGTAAGTAATCATGTGACTATCTTTTTTTACATACATCAAGGACAAAACACAGAACACTGGTCTCTGGACCCTCTGTGTTGGTGGGTGCCATTGTAGGGAATATGAAGAAATAAATAACAGTGGGTGGTTACGTAGGGACCATTCTCTAAAAACAAAATGTAAGCCATGACTAAATTGTCTCTATACACAACATATGTTCAAACAAGCTACTGGGTTTGGGCAACTACATCATCTACTAGTAATACCTACTAGTAATACCTACAGTGAAAGGACAAAGAAGGATGAGATAGTTGCGCCTTGCACAAAAGATCATCAGCTTATGAGATACACATTATTCTCTATTTTGGGCTGTGGCTCTTGTAAGCTTGTCAAATAAAGTCAGGGACATCAACAATGTGCTGGCCTCAATTAGATATGAGCCAGGTCTGAAAGTAACCTTAAAATTCAGGTCTTAATTGAGGAAATAGGGTACATATTTAGTGAAATAAAAACAGAGGGCAGAAAATGCTGCAACACACATTCATCATTTCACTTTGAAATGGAGCTCTGACGTTGCTCCTGTAACCAAAATTCACAACACTCGACTCGAGATTAATAAATGCAAAAAGGTATGATTGAGCATATTATTGTCAGTTCCCACAACTGAACAGCCTTTGATCAAGCCATTTGTTAAATATCCGTAAGTTCACCCTCAAATCCTAATTGTCAATTGATGATTTTAACTGTCTACATGACAGGGTATGTAACATGAATAATGATGCATCGTTGTGGCAAACAAACACAACAATCATCGTTTAACATATAATGCATAAAATTAAAAAGCATAAGTTAACAAATGTCCGACAGAAGTCTACCAGTGATAGTTGGTCTTGCTTTAGAATCTGGCTAACTAACTCTTTTCATAAATCCCCTTAAACTTTTAAACTTCTTTGACCTTGGACTGCTGAAAGAAACAAAATATAAAAAAAGCTACTTATTTTAAAGAAACTAGTGAAGTACAGATTATGGCTGTGGTTAGCTGAGTCACAACTGACGAGGTAGTTATGTCTGTGACTGTACTCAATACTGTGGGGACCCGTGAAGATCCGGGGTAGAATAGGTCTTCAGCAACCCATGCTTGCCGTAAAAGGCGACTGTGCTTGTCGTAAGAAGTGACTAAGGGGATCGGGTGGTCAGGCTTGCTGACTTGGTTGAAGCATGTCATCAATCCCAATTGTTTGGATCGATGCTCATGATGTCAATCACTGGATTGTCTGGCCCAGACTCCAGACCGCCATCATATAGCTGGAATATTGCTGAGTGTGGCGTAAAAAACAACAAACCAACCAACCAATACTGAGAAAAGTTCACTCTTATCAAATAAATATTGGACCAATTACCAAACAAACATGTGACTCATGTTGTAGAAAGCCATTGATCAGTCTGCAACGGACTATGATGAAAGGAAGAACAGCCACAATAATACCTCACTTCTACCTGAGTCTGTCACTCTTACCACCAATCTCACTGAAATCATTTTTACTCCAATACAATACCCAAGTCTGAAGACAAGAAGTCATGTCAGGTGTACATTCTAATCAGAGCCAAGGCTTCTAATTTAGGTACACATGAGCGAAGCATTCAGACAAACACATCTGATTTCTGTTTCTTTGAAAACGAATATTATTGTGCAGTTCAGAATGCAAAAAATTAAAGCTACTCTATCATTTTGTTGTGAATATTTGACATAAATACATCCTGTTCCCAAATGTCATGGCATCTACACTCAAAAGGGTGTGTATACCCTGAGGCTGATTATTTTGCTGAGATAGACATTTCTGAAAAGAGGTGGTAAAGAAGTGACGGCAACTCGTTCAGAAAGCCGACATCTGATTGGCTCAAGAACCCATGCTCTTCAATTACAAAGGGCAGCCAAAGTTCACTCAGAGTCCGCCTGAAGCGACATCCCATGGAGATGCCCTCAGATCTTCATGCAGAAATGTATTGCATCGGAGTCAAAGCTTCTTTCTTAATGAGATTGGTGTATCGAACCAACAAACCTAAAACTTTACAGAAAACTGTGCCATCATCAGCTATGTATATGTAGCTCATTCCTACCCAATAATTACAACTGAGTGATAAATAGGACTGAATAAGATATCTCCGCAGGTCAGCTGGCGAACAACTTTTAAAGGGGGACCATACTCCTAGCTCTGGTGTCAGACCATTCCTAGATATTGTAATTAACACCTGGGTGAAAACGAGACATTGTCTCTGTGTAATTCATGTGTCATAATATATGAACCAGCGGACACAAGTATTTGTGTTTGAGGAACCTAAAATGTGCTGAGACTGCAAATCTGCCCGAGTTTAGTCCCCCTTTAACACAGTACACAGTGGCATTGATAATGTTCCCGCAAGAAGGCAATGATCTTGATAATATCCTGATACACTGTCCATCCCTCTCATTTTATTGGTCAATGACTGTCCTGATGCAACATCCAGACAGAATAATTTGTACTTTTTACCAAGCATCAAATTCACTTGAGTTCTTCCTGATCTGATTAACAAAAAGCTCATTCGAAACTTTGCACTTCCATCCAGATCAAGGAGGAATAATTGTCTGATTATCTAACACAGCATGGAAGGTAAAACAGGCTTATCCTGCATCATGGGGCTGCCTTCTTCAGTGGCAGCTGGAAAAAAACTCTTAACTGTTTACCAATTAAAACACTGAAAGTCTTCTATGCTTAATGGTAAAAATAAAAAGCCATGCAAACAGAGTTATTGAATGTAGACCTGTTTCCACAAGAAGAAAGCTTCAAGAAAACAAAACAGTTGTCTTTTTCACAAGAGTTATCTAAGAAAGTGGATACGGCCAAATGCATCCCAATCTGCCCAGATTAATAAACTGTGTTTCCTGCATCATATACAAACAGAAGAAGCAACTAGACAGCTTCACATCAGTGAGAACCTCAGTTGGACAATAAGCAAATTATAATATTCTATAAAATTGTGCTGCTGAAACAACACAATCTCATTTTGATTTCTTCATCACCTGGATTTAATATCCTGAGTAAAGCTGTCACCACTGTCTGCAATTTTGTGCGCATTAAACAATCAGACAGCATTGTAATACACACGTTGTGCATCACACGCACGGACAGATGGTTGCCTGCTCTGTATACAGGGCTCCGCTCCATCATTTCTGTACATTAATGTGCAATATTCGACATATATATTAATACAGAACCATCATGCCTATAATAGTAGCTTTGCCTAAAATATGATAAGTGTTAGTTAGAAAAACGAAATTAAAAACTATCGAATAATAACAAATAATAATACTAAATGCATTTACTTTGGCAAGTTTGTAAATTCATGACTATGGGAAAGCTGGGCTAACATGCAAGATCTGACTATTCATCAATAATTGTAAGATTATATATTGTCAATCCTCTTTGGTTTTTCACAATTCTTTTTTCGCTCCAGGCGTTCTTCAACACGACACAAATAACTGTGCCAGCCTTATTGGAGGTTGATAGGACCTGCTACTTCATCAGCATAGTGCCCAAGAAAAACATGCTCTTTCAAAAACCTACATTCATAAGGCTAAAAAAATAAAAGTCTTGGTTCTCAGGTACCGCCCGCATCATTAAAAAGTTTGCCGCACGTTTCGTTTTTATTTCCATTTAAAAATATTTTTTTTAAATGCTTAAATATTCCAAGTCCAACGGTAGACAATTACTGTATTCCAGTGTTTTACTCATCAAGGAATACATTTATGTAGGGAGGCCCTTTCCCAGGTTTATTTTACACAATTGTATATTAATTACACAACTGTTTATTGGTTACATACCAGTTTGAACAACAACAACAAAAAAAGAAGAAAAAAAAGACACCGCCAGCCTGCACTATATTTTCAAAAACATTGCCTGAGAACCAATTCTTTTATTTTTTGGAACCTTAAAGTCTCTGTGTAGAATATAGCTCTCTGTGTCTGATTACATAGAGTAGATAATTACATTTAACTAGATGGTGGTTAGCTCAATTGGTGTTAAGCAGCATATGTTTAATACTGTCCAGGCAATCTGAATGGTATGTAGCAAGTTAATCATTAAAGGTGTTTGTAACAACTGTATTAATTGGAGACATAATGAGAGGAAAAATTTTACACAGTTCTATTTTTCTCAAATAAAAACTTTGTGGGGTTGGTCAGCAAACAATCTGATCTTAGTTTTCGCTATCGCTAAACAACGATCTGAGGACATCCTATTACGGGTCACGTCAGAACGACCTTTCGCGAATTTTGACCGACCAATGACATGACTGACAACAAATCGACATTGGCCAATCAGAAAGCAGCTTTCTCGAGCTTTACGACACTAGTTTCAAACTGGCGACTACGCTTCGAAACATATTTTGACGTATTCTCGATTAAAAATTTTAAAACTGATAAGAACATTCTGGAATGGCTATGGCTTATAGATGGCCTAGATTTTATGGATATAATCATAAAACCTGAAACTGTCGTTCGGAATACCCCGTGTTAAATATATCGTGGTTGCATGATTAGAAAACACATTCCGACCGTCCCTTTCATGATCTGGTAAGCGACGCTCTGATTGGTCGGATGAAAGGTCGTTCTGACGTGACCCGTAATGGGATGTCCTAAGATCTTTGTTTAGTGGTAGCGAGAACTAAGATCTGATTTTAATGAGATGGACAAACCATACACCTGATGTGTGTAAATATCAACAACCTCTTGAGCATTGACTTGAAACTCTAAATACTGCCTTAAATAATATCACCGGACGTCATCAGGACCAAGTCTTCAGACAGGGTTGCAAACATACTCAACATGTATATCCACCGTTTCCGAAACCATATACCGAAAAAACAAAGTTAGGGATCACAAATATTTTTGGGGAAATTTGTTTGCAGTCAAGACTGAGCACACACACTTTCATAAACATAGCTATAAAAATCTTCATGATCCCAAACAGTATCTTTTCTTGATACAGCAAGCACAGGTTGAGTATGATGCCCTTTGTGTGTTATTCATGAATAATCAACATCTGAAAATAATTATACATGTCTATAAAATAACAAAACCAACAACTGTACAATCTCTCACTCAAAAAGTATAACCTATGGATAAGAAAATTTCACTGTAAATAACTAATGTTAAAAGAGGATGGACATGATATCTTATATTGTCTGTAGGTGACTCGGCCCAGCCATCCCTCGATCACACGGCACCATTGTGGTACATCGGCAGTTACATCTTGCTGTCCACATCGCAAACATTCACGATACACTCACTTCAGTCCCTGTGTGCAGATCTGTGCAAGGAGGGCTAATTTGTAACTTAGTCCGTGATATGAGTAATCAGTTTCGTTGTAGATGCACAAATATGTAACACTATAGTAAGACGCTCACAGATGTCTATAAATACCTATGTAACAGTATACACTGATGTGTAGCAACACACCCGTAAGAGTGTAAAATTACACAGAAAGTGTAATAATATGCCCATAAGAGTGTAAAATTATGCACTGACAGTGTAGCAATACCCTGTACGAGTGTACAATTACACAAAATGTAACTGTCCCCCCGTAAGAGTGTAAAATTACACACTGATAGTGTAGCAATACCCTGTACGAGTGTAAAATTACACAAAATGTAACTGTCCCCCTGTAAGAGTGTAAAATTACACACTGATAGTGTAGCAACATTCACGTAAGAGTTTAAAATTACACACTAGCAGTGTAGCAATACTCCCGTAAGAGTGTAAAATTACATCGAGGTCTTGGATGTGCAACAGTACACCCTAATGCCCAACACTACACCCTGATGTGCAACAGTACACCCTGAAGAGCAAAAGTACACCCTGTGACGAAGTGTCAAGCTACACACCAAGGTACAAGTGCTGACATGTCTGTGAGTGTATCAGTGGGAGGACTCCCTGCAGATAGATGTAACAACCGTGTGTCTCTCAACTTTATTTACGGGGAGGAGGGAGATATATGTGGCTTGTCAGCTGATTCGGGCTTGGCCTCCATCTGCTGCTTCTCTCTCTTTGACGCATCAGAAAAATAGCTGAAAAGAATAACAATGATGTTGAAACAAAAAATCAACAGGAAAACCACGAAGATAAAACCACAATAAAACTGATGATTGATTAATTCACATCATGAGCATCAATCCATGCTATTAGAATACGATGACATGCATCAACCAAGTCAGAAAGCCTGACCACCCGATCCTGTTAGATGCACCTGACGACAAGCATAGTCGCTTTTTACGACAAGCATTGGTTGCTGAAGACCTATTCTACCCCAGATCTTCACGGGTCTAATTTACATTTAAGGTGTATGAGATTCAAGGAATCTTCCAACTTGGCTGATGACACCGATAAACGAACTAAGTGGACTGTTTGTAAGTCAATACCCTGCTTAATACAATGCCATCTGTGACAATATCCGCTGTAACTCATACCGGTTTGAACTTCGGATTTGAACCCACAAGCAGACATATCTTTTCCAATTGTACAGGAGGAGAGGCTCTGATTCATCAAACATTTGTTCATAGCTACATGATTTGTTTGTTTGTTTGTTGTTTAACGCCGCACTCAGCAATATTCCAGCTATATGACGGCGGTCTGTAAAATAATCGAATCTGGACCAGACAACCCAGTGATTGACATCATGAGCATTGACCCATGCAATTGGAATCGATGACATGTATCAACCAAGTCAGCGAGTCTGACCACCCGATCCCGTTAGTCGCCTTTCTAGACAAGCATAGTCACCTCTTACGGCAAGTATGGGTTGCTGAAGACCTATTCTAGCACTGAATCTTCATGGGTCTCATAGCTACATGAAGTAGGTCTGGACCTGACAATCCCATCATTGACATGAAGAGCATTAACCAATGCAATTGGGATGCTACGAAAAGCATCAACCAAGTCTGGAGCCTGACCACCTGATCCCATTTGTTGTCTCTTACGACATTGCTGAAGGCCAAGTCCATCCTGGGTGTTCATTGGGGGATACAGCAGACAGAAGCAGATATTCCAGACGAGATCGGGGGGTCAGGCCCGCTTATTTGGTTGATGCATGTCATCGTATTCCAATTGTGTGGATCGATGCTCATGATGTCAATCTGGTCTGATTGTCTGGTCCAGACTCAATTATTTACAGAACAAAATCATATAGCTGGAATATTGCTGAGTGCTCCATTAAACAACAAACAAACAAACAAACAAACAAACAAACAGACTTACTGGAACTTCATAAACCTTGCCAACTGAGTTAGCTGAGCAGCCTCGTTAGTGATGTGACAGGAGAAGAGCAGCATGTTGCGTGGCTGGACCTTGATAGCGAACCTCATGAACAGCATGGAGTAGATAGCCAGAGCTGCAACAAAATATGGCAGCATGACAAATGCTAGAACATGTTTCTACTAAAAAAAACCATATCTCCCCTAACCTTTGTTTGATACATTAGTTAAAGTTGTTACCATAATATGTAAGCAAGTCCTAAAAATAATTATAACATATTATAGTCGGGGAAGATAATGGTTTCATGAAGAAATATTCATTACCTGTAGACTTTTGGCAGGAAACAAAACGCTAATTGTTTGAGACTGAGTTGAAATCGTTTCCATGGAAACATTAGAAAATACAATTTAGAAAAATTTTAAAATAGCAAAAGGCACCTGTTAAGCTGATGAGCAATGCATATGCAAAGTTTCATCGAAACATGTTGAACGGTTTTCAAGTCAGGGTCCGGAAATGAACCCTACCCTCGTTTGAGACAAAGTCGAAATTGTTTCCATGGACACATAAAAATTGAAATTAAGAGAATTTCCAAAATAGCAAAAGGAACCAGTTAAGGTGTTGAGCAATGCATATGCCAAGTTTTGTTGAATGTTTTTAAATTTTGGCTTGGAATAAGATGGGAACGCTGCGACGATGTCATTGGTGTGTTCAGAATACAAAGTCCTTCTAAGTAATTTCATAATTTCCAACAAACTACAATCATCCTGGGCCCTGTTCCACAAAGCGATCGTAGCGCTAAGATGATCGTAACTCCCATTCTTTAGCATAGTCTTACGCCAGTCGTAGCGCTAAGATGATCGTAACTCCCATTCTTTAGCATAGTCTTACGCCAGTCGTAGCGCTAAGATGATCGTAACTCCCATTCTTTAGCATAGTCTTACGCCAGTCGTAGCGCTAAGATGATCGTAACTCCCATTCTTTAGCATAGTCTTACACCAGTCGTAGCGCTAAGATGATTGTAACTCCCATTCTGTAGCATAGTCTTACGCCAGTCGTAGCGC
This sequence comes from Haliotis rufescens, assembly GCF_023055435.1. NCBI lineage: Eukaryota > Metazoa > Mollusca > Gastropoda > Lepetellida > Haliotidae > Haliotis > Haliotis rufescens. The sequence goes on from NW_025964223.1 coordinate 9,407,536, forward strand.
TACGATTGCTTTGTGGAACAGAGCCCAGGGCTCCAGGTGACAGTGATACAGGTCGAAGTTACATTGAGCCAGATGTTGCACTGCAGTAGAGTTCATTAAAGCAAGTACAGACATAGTGCATGCAAGCTGAAACAGCTACAGTGGGTCATAACACACAGTGTTGTTTTCCTACTGGGTTACCAATCTGATTACCGTATTCGACGTAATAAGCGCCCCACTCTAATAATCACCCATCGCGATATTTTCTAATATACTGGCTACTGAACAATCCCAGTTAGCACCTCTTCTGATTGATCAATGTACACAAGCCTTATTTATAATATACACACTCGTGTGTTATATGCATCCTTGATTAATTAAATTCTGGAAAATATATCTGTCGTGTATGATACGCACATACTTTTCTTTTGTATCATTTCAGGCTGTCAGCACAAACTACGAAATTTACGATCTTACAACTCTGTTTTTACTCTCACCAAAATTACATTCTGATAAGAGCCCCCTATTTCTAATTTTGAGAGTGCCCCGGGCGCTTATTATGTTGAATACGGTATTCGTAATTGTATGAAAGCAATGAACACACAATGCCATTTAGAAAGTGGTCAAATGTAACAGATGTTATATTTGGGACAACACATTCTGAGTAAAGTCCAGATTCTCGTACTTTTTTTAGGGTTGAGTCCAGTCCGGGATTCGAACCCACACTGCCAGAGTGAGGCACCTAATTGCCAGCACACAAAGTCAGCGATTTAACACATTCAACCAGCCATGCATATTTACACTTGTCAGAGGAGTACACAAAGTTTGTGACCTAGACTACCAGTTGTCAGACTTTCATTATTGTTGAAGCCTCGGTGGCTGAGTGGGATAGATCGCTGACTTTGAGCTGGCGATTCGTTGCCTCACTCTGGCAGTGTGGGTTCAAATTCTGCATGGGACTCAACCCCCCAAAAGTATGAGAATCTGTACTTTACTCAGAAAGTGTTATCCCACATATAACATCTGTTACATGTATGAAAGCAACTAAAAAAAGTAACTGATGGTGATTAAGTTTGCATATTTTACACAAATAAAAAGCTTATATGGAGCTCTGATCATATCTCGTCTCATTCATCATAGACTCAAAAGAGAGGCTGTCAGTTACAATGTCTACAAGCATACAGAAATTTAACAGGTCCCGGGTAGTGGTCAACATGTCAAGCTGTGAAACCTATGGTCAATTCACCTAAGGTCATCTTCCCACTGATAATCTCCGGGTCCTTCTTCAAGTCCCCCATGGCAGCCAGCGGGAGTCCCCAGTTGGCCACTGCAGTGAGGAGCATGATCACGTGTTAACACAGAGACAAGGAGACCACTGAGTTGGATACTGGAATAATATCTTTCCTATGACAAGGTTTTACCTGGACTTACAAACATTGGGGTCCGGGGGATCTCCAATTAGGGCTGGGACAAGTCTAAATTGACTACCCGGGTACCCTACCCCTGATTACCCGACCCTGTTCAGTACCCGCTGTAGGCCTCAAGAGAGAGGTACAAAATGTCTGATTGGGAAACGTTTGACCGTACTCCTGTCGAAATAAATTTAGATACACGTATAATCCGATCTTGTCATGCATACACTGAAGTTGACTGAAGTTATATATATATGCAAACATATAAAGTCAGAAGGAATGGGTTTATGGTCAGAAAGAAGTTTGTGACTTATAGTGTAACCAAGTTCTCAATATTTTTTGCCATTAAAGTGATTAAACAATATAATCATGTGACTAACCCCGGGTCCGGGTTGTCCTGTGGGTACCCGGGTCCTACTCAGTACCCACCTGACCCGAGTACCCGAGTTACCCGTCCCAGCCCTAGTACCAGGTAGTCCTGTGGGTACACGGGTCCTACTCAGTACCAACCTGACCCGATTACCCGAGTTACCCGTCCCAGCCCTAGTACCAGGTAGTCCTGTGGGTACCCGGGTCCTACTCAGTACCCATCTGACCTGAGTACCCGACTTACCCGTCCCAGCCCTAGTACCAGGTAGTCCTGTGGGTACCCGGGTCCTACTCAGTACCCATCTGACCTGAGTACCCGAGTTACCCGTCCCAGCCCTAGTACCAGGTAGTCCTGTGGGTACCTGGGTCCTACTCAGTACCCACCTGACCCGAGTCCCCGAGTTACCCGTCCCAGCCCTAGTACCAGGTAGTCCTGTGGGTACCCGGGTCCTACTCAGTACCCACCTGACCCGAGTACCCGAGTTACCCGTCCCAGCTCTAGTACCAGGTAGTCCTGTGGGTACACGGGTCCTACTCAGTACCCATCTGACCTGAGTACCCGAGTTACCCGTCCCAGCCCTAGTACCAGGTAATCCTGTGGGTACCCGGGTCCTACTCAGTACCAATCTGACCTGAGTACCCGAGTTACCCGTCCCAGCCTTAGTACCAGGTAGTCCTGTGGGTACCCGGGTCCTACTCAGTACCCACCTGACCCGAGTACCCGAGTTACCCGTCCCAGCCTTAGTACTAGGTAGTCCTGTGGGTACCCGGGTCCTACTCAGTACCCAGCTGACCCGAGTACCCGAGTACCCGAGTTACCCGTCCCAGCCTTAGTACCAGGTAGTCCTGTGGGTTACCTGGGTCCTACTCAGTACCCACCTGACCCGAGTCCCCGAGTTACCCGTCCCAGCCCTAGTACCAGGTAGTCCTGTGGGTACCCGGGTCCTACTCAGTACCCACCTGACCCGAGTACCCGAGTTACCCGTCCCAGCCCTAGTACCAGGTAGTCCTGTGGGTACCCGGGTCCTACTCAGTACCCACCTGACCCGAGTACCCGAGTTACCCGTCCCAGCCTTAGTACCAGGTAGTCCTGTGGGTACCCGGGTCCTACTCAGTACCCACCTGACCCGAGTACCCGAGTTACCCGTCCCAGCCCTAGTACCAGGTAGTCCTGTGGGTACACGGGTCCTACTCAGTACCCACCTGACCCGAGTACCCGAGTTACCCGTCCCAGCCCTAGTACCAGGTAGTCCTGTGGGTACACGGGTCCTACTCAGTACCCATCTGACCTGAGTACCCGAGTTACCCGTCCCAGCCCTAGTACCAGGTAGTCCTGTGGGTACCCGGGTCCTACTCAGTACCCATCTGACCTGAGTACCCGACTTACCCGTCCCAGCCTTAGTACCAGGTAGTCCTGTGGGTACCCGGGTCCTACTCAGTACCCACCTGACCCGAGTACCCGAGTTACCCGTCCCAGCCTTAGTACCAGGTAGTCCTGTGGGTACCCGGGTCCTACTCAGTACCCACCTGACCCGAGTACCCGAGTTACCCGTCCCAGCCTTAGTACCAGGTAGTCCTGTGGGTACCCGGGTCCTACTCCGTACCCACCTGACCCGAGTCCCCGAGTTACCCGTCCCAGCCCTAGTACCAGGTAGTCCTGTGGGTACCCGGGTCCTACTCAGTACCCACCTGACCCGAGTACCCGAGTTACCCGTCCCAGCCCTACCTCCAATATTTAATTTTCAGGGTTCTTGCACATGGTGAGGGTAGTATGACACATTATCAATTTAGTCACCGTGTCTGACCACCCGATCCATCTGGTCGCCTCTAGCATCCAGATGCAACACTGGAGACCTATACTAACCCTTAATACCCATGGGGCAATCATGTCTTGTATTTACATATCTGAATTTAACACAATGAGAACTTTAAAAAAGACCAATTTTGAACAAATATAATGACTTTTTCCAAATTTGCCCACCAAGGCAATTTGTTTGGAATCCCATATAAATCCCTTGATTCTTTTTTCGTAACTTAAGAAACAGTGTTAATTAGCAGTATTAGTTGTAACATGGTCAATCTCATAAAAATAAGATCTTATTTCTTACTACCACTACACAAAGATCTAAGGACGTCCCATTACAGGTCACAACAGAATAACCTTCATCCGCAAGAACTCAGCGTCGCTTACGAGATCCCACATGTTTTCTAATCGTGCAACCTCAAAAAGGTTAACATGGGGTGATCTGAACGACAGTTATGGGCAGTACGACTGATTTCTTCAAAATCATTGTCTGTCTCCCGCTTCAATGGGATAGACATTTGAGGTGAGGTGAAATGGGGTTTAACGTCGCGTCCAAGATTAGTGCACTTATATAGCGACGTGCATGCACGTGTATGTATGTGTGAGGGTGCTTGTACTAGTCCGGACTAATGCTGATTTATAGTGCTAGCTCACTGAGATACCATGTCGCAGTTTAACATGAATACCCCACTCAGACACAGTATACTGACTCCGAGCTGACCAGTCCTTGTACCATCTTTTAACGTCTTTTGGTATGACGCGGCCGGGGATCGAACCCCGGACCTTCCGCTCTACCACTAGACCACGGAGGCGGTCGATAGACATTTGAAAGGAAAGAGACTATCCATGGCACCTGGGAAGTACTGCCATACAATCTGGGCCACCTATTGGACATTCCAGATTTTTCTTGTTTTCTTTCGTTAAATTTTCAAATTTTTAATCAAGAACTATGTCAAACAATTTTTCAAAGCTCAGTCTGGAAAAGATGACACCAATCGAAAACAAGTGCCATAAAGCTCAAGAAAGCTGCTTTTTGATTGGTTAATTTTGTACTTTCTGTTTATTATTTTATTGGTCTGTCAAAGTTCATGAAAGGTTTGTTCTGACATGAACTGTAATGTGTAGCGATGGTGAGCAGTAAGATCTGATTACAATGAGTTTGTACCATTGACAATGCTGCAGTGTACTAGGTTCGTTCTGACATGAACTGTAATGTGTAGCGATGGTGAGCAGTAAGATCTGATTACAATGAGTTTGTACCGTTGACAATGCTGCAGTGTACTAGGTTCGTTCCGACATGAACTGTAATGTGTAGCGATGGTGAGCAGTAAGATCTGATTACAATGAGTTTGTACCATTGACAATGCTGCAGTGTACTAGGTTCGTTCTGACATGAACTGTAATGTGTAGCGATGGTGAGCAGTAAGATCTGATTACAATTAGTTTGTACCGTTGACAATGCTGCAGTGTACTAGGTTCGTTCTGACATGAACTGTAATGTGTAGCGATGGTGAGCAGTAAGATCTGATTACAATGAGTTTGTACCATTGACAATGCTGCAGTGTACTAGGTTCGTTCTGACATGAACTGTAATGTGTAGCGATGGTGAGCAGTAAGATCTGATTACAATGAGTTTGTACCGTTGACAATGCTGCAGTGTACTAGGTTCGTTCCGACATGAACTGTAATGTGTAGCGATGGTGAGCAGTAAGATCTGATTACAATGAGTTTGTACCATTGACAATGCTGCAGTGTACTAGGTTCGTTCTGACATGAACTGTAATGTGTAGCGATGGTGAGCAGTAAGATCTGATTACAATGAGTTTGTACCATTGACAATGCTGCAGTGTACTAGGTTCGTTCCGACATGAACTGTAATGTGTAGCGATGGTGAGCAGTAAGATCTGATTACAATGAGTTTGTACCATTGACAATGCTGCAGTGTACTCACCCGGCCCCCAGAAGTGCTGAAACAAGATGGCAGGTAGTGAGATGTCACATATTATTTACTGTATCTTCATCATCAACCACATCAACTGTGAGAATATTCACAGATAATTCTGCACAAATGTAGATATTTCACAAAAAGTAGATCTATTCAGAAGAGTAAGTGTTCCCACGACCCCTCGTCAAAAACTTTAAGTACCATTACTAAGATTACTATGGCAGTGATGTAACTCTAATCTGAAGTTGTAGTAATCTTTGCTAACCAAACACAGAGAAAAGTCTGACATTCCCATAAAACATATATTATTTTATAACTAAATTCAACCAATGAAACTTGTTCTTAACAATCGATAGTTTCATTGGTTGCATACTATAAACGATACAATTGTAGGGCAAACAATTGGGATCGTTCAAAAGCTGCAATTAGTTATAAATAATACATATTCTATGTGAATGTCAAAAAGATGCATACTATCAATGATACTGTTAATAATTTCGTATAACAAGTACTTTTGTAGGGCAAACAATTGCGATTGTTCAATAGTTTGATATAACGTTACAGACTTATCTAACAATAAAACAACTTGTCCGTCAAGATATTCACAAGTCATGTTCTGATTGTACATGAATGTTGTGTATTGTTGGAACTTACTGTGCTGATGTGGAGACATGTTGGTAGAGGCAGGACACAGCAGCATGAAACAAAGCAAGACAACGAAACATTATCATCAGCTTTCAAAATAATAGAAAGCTCTCAGAGCGCGATATTAAAATAGTCTGGTATACAAAAAAACTGAAACCCTTGGCATGACTAGCAAATACATAGCTGCAGTAGTAGTAGTAGTAGTAGTAGTAGTAGTAGTAGTTTGTTAGTTTGTTGTTTAACGCTGCACTCAACAAAATTACAGCTGTATGACGGCGGTCTGTAAATAATCGAATCGGGACCAGACAATCCAGTGATTGACATCAATGCAATTGGGATTGATGACATGCATCATCCAAGTCAGTGAGCCTGACCACCCGATACCTATTCTACCCCGGATCTTTACGGGTGGGTGAGTAGTAGTGGTAGTAGTAGCTAGTAGTAGCTAGTAGTAGTAGTAGTAGTAGTAGTAGTGAAGGTTGTGGTAGAGGTAGAAGTAGTAGCAGTTAAAAGATTCCCCAATATTTCAGTCGGACAACTGGACTAGCAACATTGCAACAGACCAGATAAAATGTTGCCAGTCCAGAATTTTCTAGACTAACGAACAAAGGTAACAAAAGTTTAAACATAAGAGTAAATGAATGTGAGATCTCACAAAATAGCAACAGTAGTTGCAGTGGTAGTATACACACTGAATATGATGAATGATGTCATTAAACGATAAGTCTAGCAAGGTCAAGCCGCATTCCAGTTGTGATGTGCCGACAGGAGCTAAGTTCCAAAACACAGTTTCGAGCTAATTTACTTTCCGGGTCAAGCCTACAGTTAGAACCTTCATATTGATCTAAAACATTATTTTCTCTTTTTTAAATCTCAAAATGTTTACTCATTTTGGGAAAATACCAATAGAGAGAAAAATTATTGTTTACCCAATGAAAAATGTAATAACCCAATTAAAATAGAAACCTTTGAGTAAAAACTCAATTGCTCCAAAAGTTATCTGGAGCTCTGCCCATAAACAGATATTCACATATAATATTTACACATAACATAGGTTTATTTGTAACCCGACACAACATTAACAAACTGATATATCACAGACTGCTTTTAGTGGATAATGATATTTACAGCCAGGTATTGTTTATTGGTGGAAATCATCATAATAATCATGTCTATGTTTCCTCCATGACAGATGAGAAGATAAGGTTCTCTTGTGTTACACATATATTTTATTACATAAGATTTCTTTTGAGACTGCATTAATTGCAATAATATAAAACCATGTTCCTATTTATTGGTCTTGTTTAAGTGAATACAGGTTACTTCTAAAAAGCCATAAACATGATAAAATAGTTATTAGTTGTACATATTAATTATAATACATAGCATGGGCGAATGATGCACACTTGAAGCAGGCTCCAGATGTTTTTTTGAGCCACGGAGCATGTACTCACACTGTCATTCACTTTGGGTATTTCATACATTTCTTTGAGTACTGTAAATCGTGAAATAAATGCGTCTCCAAAAGAATGCGACCACTGGCCCCTAGCCAAAAATGCGACTCAATATGAATGCGACACCCCCTCCTCTCAAGCATCAGTGGAATTATATCTAACAAAAATGTCCTCTGTCAGGTTTACAGGATAATCCTCTCCTTAATCCAATCTTACATTAATCTAATCACACACCAAATAGCACTGCTAATTAGTGCTGAGTAGAGTACTTCCGCTGAAACAATACATGCGTGCTGGCTCCTGTCGGCCTTTGACGCAGTCGCAAAGAACATAGACACTGTGTTGCGTGTTAAATCGTGGATATAAATGCGATATTTATTAATGCAAGCAAAGACTACTCGCATTTTTCGCAATTAATTCATGCTCGTGTTAATTTCAAGATTTACAGTATTCAGCAAGAAGTCCAGTCTCCTGGTCTTCATCAACCAGTGAGTAGATTCTTTTTGGACATATTCTACTTCTCTTCTGTTTCAAGTACCTAGCCAGCATTAGAAATTGGCAATAGTTCCATAGTCCTTGACAATCTTCCCAATAGTTAAGGTCTCATAAGGACTAGTAGAAATTGGCCCTTTTTAAGGGTTTTGCTATATGTTATCATCATAAATGTGAGTTGACTAAAACTGTTTCTATCACTGCTAGCACATATTAAAGTGATGCCCCAAATGAGTCACACATCGCATAATGTCATGACAGTGATATGTGTCAAAGCTACACATCTGTGCACAACCAGTAGTCACGACAGTAGAGTTCAGATATGTATGTAACATCAGCATGATCAGTAATCAATATATACAAGTTACATGACTATTCTTGAAATTGTATCTTAATGGAAACTGTACTTGAATGTTGTTATTTGTGACTTGAACAATGATGTAATTTATGTTACTAGATTATATAGGTATATCCTCACTTATCCAATGAGCATTGCCAACTAAAATAAAGTACTAATTATATTATTTTTTAATTGGTCCATTGTCGACTTTAGAACGAATTAGTAGCGAGTACAATTATTAGCAGGCGTGTTTTCCAATATCAGCTGGTATTTATTTTTATATCTACAGATGTGTAGCAATAGAATTTAGTTGCCACAAGATATTTTTCTAGGTGGTCATTTGGCTACATCTGAATTTTAGACAGTAGACAAACTGAAATTTAGGTCGCATTGGCTACCGTTTTAGTCGCAACTTTGGGGCCTGACAACTAAAAATTATTTTCCCCAAATGGTAGCTTGTTTGGAGCTCTGCCTCAAGGGAGGTATGTCATCGCAAAGTCTTGATGTTGATGATGTATACAGCGGTAGAAACTAACATTTTTGGTCTTCTAGTCCTTATGATGATAACATATATCAAAACCCCTAAAACTTAGCAAATTTGTACAAGTCCTTATGATACCTTAACTACTAGCTAGTTTGGCAAGGACTACAGGACTAGTGCCAATTTCTAACGCTGTGTATTGATACAAACTTAAGCATATTTATACGAAAATTTAATAACTCACTGCCACAGAAACGTTTACATTTACTAATATTTCCATAGATAAGATGGACAAGGTAGAAAATTCAATTTTAAGCATTTCATGGATTAGCCTAGTTCATATCCAACATTAAATTGATTAATTGCAGATCTACATTGGTAATATTTATCTATACACATACAAAATAATTCATTTTATTTTTAATCAATATACAGTGACCCCTCACTACAACACTACCTTGGGGGTCCAAATAATTGATGAGCGTTATAGACAATCAGCAGTTTAACCGACATGGAGTCATAGGGGGTGGATGACCAACACGACAGTACATGCACTGCCAACCTCTCACGATGTACGATGCACGTTTCAGAGTTTAAAAGAAAGATTAGGATAGTAGACGTTTATTATTCATAGCGTCACAAAAATATATTGAGAGTTATGGGCTTTAAAAAACCATCGTATCCAAGCGAGTTCAGGTGAATGAACAGGTATAACAAACTTGTCAATAAAATATGGAATTTCATATAAAACATCAATAGACATAATGATTTACCATTTAAATAAATAAATTTTAAGCATCGATCGAAATATGCACTGCAGTTTACGAACCGGATGTTGACTTCAATATGGGATTTTGATTGAACTATACACAGAATTCTTAGTCCAGCCAAAATATAACTCCATAATTCCAGCCTAGTTTGGCAAGGGTGGCAACTGGACTTTTATTGTTAGTTAACTCTCTGCCTTGGGAAGAGGCATGCAGGCTGCAGTGAAGTATTTTATTGGAGTAAAAGATTTAATTTTAGTAGGACTGAACCAATACACAGTCTTTCCAAGGCTAACTGTTCACCTTCATAATGAATCATTCCCTCTGCGAGTGCTTGACCCTGGCATATTTGTTAGTTGTCTTACTGGATCATGCATATTCTAAAGTCATTCATCTCACAATCTAAGACGTCATGCTTTTACAAGGTCACATCATATGATAGGATACAGTATATCACAATATAAATCTATGACAGGTCATAACAGAGATCTCACTAACTAGGGTCTAAAGCGCGGATAAGTCTACAAGAAACAAGTCGACTGTATCGCAATATTTAAGGTCAAGGAAAAAATGTTTTTAGCAATCAACTATAATGAAACAATATTGCAATTATTTAACAAGTGTTTTGCATTTGACTCTCTCAATGTGTCTAGTGGGTAAGAAATAAAAGTTCAACCTGCATAGGTATTCTCGAAACTCTTTGCTTCTCACGTAAGTGACAGCTTTCTTCACTAACAACCCGGCCATGTTTCCAGTACCCTGAAAAAGATGATGCACGTTGGTTCAGCTACTCATGTTTACTCTGTAGATATGCCACATTTAGTCCGACACATTTTTATCAAATTAGAGTGTTGTTTTGAACGAAATAGTTTCTGGCATTGACGACAATTTATATTGAGTATGTAAGATATTAAATAGGAGGTACAGCTAAAGATAAATCTGAGTTTTGTTTACTTACAACTGAATGTATCGCTGTACATTAATAAAGACTTAAGTGCAAACAAATAAGCCCCAGTACTTCCGGTTCCGTACCTTAACGATGTGTGGAGCTTCAAATACGTTATATTGTTAGCGACTCCGCCCGCATCGCTGCCTGGAGCTTTTACACCAAGCACGCGAGGTTGTGCGGACAAAACGAAAATGGCGAATATTATGAACCAGACGAATCCGCCGATGACGGCAGCTGAGAGAGCTCAGCGATCAGTTTTTGGTATGGCTATGCACACCAGTTTTTAAGTTCACATACTGTGTTATTTCAAACTGCTTATGATGTACGAGCGTGCAACCACAACGTTTTCCGATGTGCAAAGGGACATAACTCGTCATTTATTGTTGATGATATTCCATTTGAGTCAAGAGTCAGTCAATTTTATTCATAAGCCATCCATAAGCTATTCATCTATGAAGATACAAGATGCTTAAGAAATCATGATACATATTTTGTTGCCATAACACTAACAGGCGATATTCTTCAGCTTTTGTTATAACAAGTGGACACTTTGAACTGTAAGAACACTTGTCACTAGGTTAAATCATGTTTATATATATATTTCATAATCTTCTACCTACCATGAATATTGCATTCATGAAATTACTTCTCAAACTTGTCAAGGTAACGAAAGGTGGTTGAAATGACATTTGAATCTAAAATAACTAATAATTAATTTCATTTATGCCAAGAAAGACATATTTTAGTTTGCCGGTTTGATCAAGTAGTTTTGGTATATGTACTGTGTTTCCAAAATAATGATGACTCCCTGTTGTGTTTTGCGAGCTCCAGCGATGAGCGTAAGTGACCTGCGATGGTCAAATGTGTGAGAATTTCTGTGTGTTGCAGAGAGTTAGCGGCTGAGCACTAATCTTCAGGTATAAAATACTGTTTTTTGTTTAATATATTATCATGTCATAAATGCAAGTTTTGGAAATACGTCAACTTTATTGATAATTCATTTTGCATTTTTCAAAGAGCGTGTTGTTCGATTTTCAATCATCTTTGAGTGCTCAAAATATATGCTGGAAGTATTTATAATGTTTTCAAGTATTGTTATTTCCCCTAAATGGTATAACTATTGTTACTATTCTTTACTGCGTAAATATCAGTCAAAGAAAATGTTTATTTACCGTAAATGTGAATTTTGTAGCGAGTTAAATTTAAGGAGAAATCCTTGTTTCAAAATGAAATGTAACCTTTATTGGGGATGATTTTGGGTGAACATTATAAATGTTTGAATCCTTTTCAAGAACTTTAATTGATTTATTTGCTGTATTATCACTAAAGAATATATTTATTTTACTCTTCAGAACATATTTAATGTTATGAAGGACTCAGCCAATAAAGAGTGGTGAACACTATCTTCTCTTCATCATTTGTACCAAAAGGGTTGAATAGATTAATGACTTGTCCACCAGATGAGATTGTAGTACAGGAGGTGGTGGTTTGCTACAAACCTTGTATCTTCAAGTAATTGGGTTTCGGTCATATAAGAAACAATGAACGAATAAAAATGGAACCTAAGGGTTATCTTACCATTAAATGTGACTTTTATTGTTTTTTCCCCTGTATTTTGTTGTATTAATGAAATGATTGGCCAATCGCTTATTATATTATGCACATATCTACATGTCTCAGATGTCCTATTAATTCATTCTTTTTTTAATCGTGACAAGCACACCAGAGTTAAGAGTGCACACATACTACCACCACAGGGGTACACACTTTCAAATGTACCCAACAGTGACAAGAAGGTGCGTGGACTTGGCCCACTACACAAACAAAATGGACGCATATATACTCAGAGTTCCTCGGATTGGAATTTGTGGCACTGGCAGCATAGTTTATCATATATCATTGCAAGTCTGAATTAAATTTCAATCAAGCTTCACTGGAGTCAAATTGGCACCAAACTGTGGAATCTTTTCTCTTTTTTTAAATTGCACCAAATTTTTTTCAGTTGGCAACATTCCATATGAAACAACTGAAGAGCAACTGAAGGAGATCTTTGCCCAGGCAGGACCCGTCGTCAGTTTCAGGTAGGAAGTTGTATCATGCTGATCATCTAAGAGAATGTTAGGGAAACAACTTCTGGTTTATTGCGTATGGCGACATTTCGTTGTAAATTATTACACCATTATCAAGCTGGAGTGACAAGCTGCAGCTTGATAACAGTGTAAGAACAGTGTAAGAAGCTACATCGAAAATTTGCTATATGCAATTCTCCAACAGTTGTTATCCATTAAGTCGTACATTTTCTTACTTAATCATCAACCTCTAGAATGCCAATCATACGGTTGCATGCTGATCATTATTAACATATAAGGAAGAGAATACATGGATGTCAACAGAAGCTGACATCCATATATTCCCTTCCTTATGTGTATCACTTCTAAATACCTTTCAAAGGCTGGATTATTAACATAACTTGGGGTTTAACCTGACACAAAGTATTGTCCCACTCCTATACCAGTTAGAATTGAGAATGGACACAAATAACATACACAGTGAGTCCAGTGAGATGGCAACAGGTAGGGCTGTAAGGATCGTTAAATCTTATTGATTTGTAGTATTATGAGCATATACTGTAAAGCATTTTCTGGTATGATGAGAAATCCACAAACTTCAGACCATCTGATTTGCAAAAGAGACCAGGTAAACTGTGACCATGTCAATAAAATTTTTGGACGTCAAGTGTCATGTGTAGTGTGCCCCATGAGCGACATGTCCACCGGCCGATGGAGTAAAGTAGGACTTCATGGTTAACCTTTCACCTTTATTTGTATGCCAGTGAATATTCCGGAGAGTCACCATGACTCACAAGTAGATAGATGCAGGTACATCTCGTACATCCCTGATAAACCCAGGGCAACATGGTGAGTTTGGAGCCAGGTGTTCAACAGCTAACTGAAGTGTGTATTGCAATTGTATAACCTAGGCCTTTAACATGGGGCTGATCACTTCAATTGAGAGTGTAACAGTAACCACTACTGCCAACTGCATGCTTGTGGTTTTTGCAGGTTTACATTCCAGATTGACCTTAAGTTACATCTTTTACACCCGGGGGCACGGGTGGCCCAGTCGTCGATTTGCTGTGCAGAGTTGGGTCCCTTGGGCACGCCAGACTCCTATGATTGTGGGTTTGAATCCCGGTTCGCCCCGATTATGTTTCTAGGTTTGTCAGCACCATGCCCGTGCTCGTGGGTTTCACTGAAGTGGTAAACGTCTGAGACATGCATCGCTTCGGGCTTTCCTCCCACATTAAGCTGACACGCCGCGATATAACTGGAATACTGTTAAAAACGGCGTTAAACTAAACTCACTCACTCACTCACTAAGTCTCAGAGCTCTAGTAAGGCTGCGTATGTGTGTAAAATGTGCAAATAAATCATGACCTGAACAGAATTGATGCAGGATCGTTGCATACAGCACACACTGTCTTGTCCTCCAGATTGGTGTATGACAGGGAGACAGGGAAGCCGAAGGGTTATGGCTTCTGTGAGTACCAGGATGTGGAGACAGCTCAGAGTGCCATGAGAAACCTCAACAATTATGACTTCAATGGCCGACCTCTGCGTGTTGGTGTCGCAGCAGGGGAACAGAACAAGGAGGAGATGAAAGGAATGCAGCAGGCCCTTGGTGGACCTCCGATAGAGGTAAGTTCTACTCTTTCTGGAGGGACCTCCGATAGAGGTGAGTGCAACTCTCTCTGTAGGGACCTCTGATAGTGTTCTACTCACTCTGGAGGGACCTCCGATAGAGTTCTACTCACTCTGGAGGGACCTCTGATAGAGGTGCATGCAACTCTCTCTGTAGGGACCTCCAATAGAGGCAAGTTTAAGTTTTTCTGTAGGAATGTCTGATAAAGGCCAAACGCACCTTAGGGACAACATTCATTCTGATTGGAGGTAGATGCATCACCCACTGGTGGGGACCTCTGATCAAGTTGAGCCAAACACACCTTAGAGACAAGATTTATACTGATTAGAGGTACCTAGATGCATCCCCCTCTGGTTGGGACCTCAGATCAAGTTGAGCCAAACACACCCTAGAGACAAGATTCACATTGATTAGAGGTACCTAGATGCATACCCCACCAATGGGGACCTCTATCCAAGTTAAGCCAATCACACGTTAGGGACCTGACTTAAGTCACTGCAACCCAAACTGACTGCTGTGCACTGACTATGTTATCAACTGTTTGCAGAGTCCCTATGGGGAGCCGGTGGAGCCAGAGAAAGCTCCAGAAGCTATATCCAAGGCTGTGGCCAGTCTTCCACCAGAACAGATGTTTGAACTCATGAAACAAATGAAGGTAAGATGCGGATAATACTGATAGACCCTTGTAGTCAGTTCAACTCCTCATGGTCCACATGGTCCACATGGTCAACATGGTCAACATGGTCAACATGGTCCTCATGGTCCTCATGGTCCTCATGGTCCACATGGTCCAAATGGTCAACATGGTCCTCATGGTCCACATGGTCAACATGGTCCTCATGGTCCACACGGTCCTCGTCCCTATATGATGGATTTATCTATCATTCTTAACACAATGCCCTTGGCAGACAATTTGGGGAAAAAGGATAATATTTAATAACTCTTTGTTATCTTGAATTCATATGTAGATATTTGATTCAATGCGATAATGTAAAAGTAAACATTCAAGCCGATTCTAATTTATGGGTTCTGTTACCAGCATAAATACAAGTCATCTCTGCAGAGCCACCACGTTAGTTATTCCTGTTGTAGAATTACTTTTTTAATTCCAATTTGGGAAAGTTTACTGACATCTGCTTCACACTTGGGGCCAAATAACGGCCTCGGACCAGGTCTAGATAATTCCCTGAATATGCAAACAACAGAATGTTTTAGAAATGAATATTTAGAGACATAAGGCATTTCTGTTTTTGCGCTTGCAAACATTTAGGCTCGTCTTCAAAACAAGAAAATGAACTGATCTAGCTGTACCATCCCAGTAAAATCTGCTCAAAAGAGAATGTGAGGTGATTTGTATAGGGCTTAAATGCTGTGCATTTGTCATGCCAACCTCTGGGAATGTCTGATGCATGTTGGGTAGCTACTGCAATGTTGTGACCATGTCATGCTCTGTTCCAGCTGTGTATCCAGAACAACCCAAATGAGGCCCGGAACATGCTTCTACAGAACCCTCAGCTGGCCTATGCTCTGCTACAGGCTCAGATTGTCATGAAGATAGTTGACCCACAAGTAGCACTGGTATGTATCATTCTTATGAATTCAACCCTGTGGGATTCATGGTTGGAATATCCTGGTCATGAGATTAAGAGGCGGCTCCATGGTCGGATGATCTGATTCGATGACTTGGTTGTAGCAGTTGAGCTTACACCAATATAGTTGATTATTGCTGATAATAATCATAGACTGGCTGTTCTGGTCTCTATTATTAACAGCCTGCTGTGATATAGCTGAATTATTGTTGAGAATGACATTAAACAACAAACCTATAAATATCAGATTAATTTACTCCTTTTGGTCTTCAGCTCCCAATGCTTGATGTAAGAGCTGACCAATGAGATTGGGCGTTCAGGCTTGCTGATTTGGTTGATGCACGTCATTGTATCCCAATTGTGTAGAATTGGTCTTCAGCAACCCATGCTTGCTAAAAGGTGACAATGCTTGTCGTAAGAGGCGACTAACGGGATCCAGTGGTCAGGCTCGCTGACTTGGTTGATGCTCATGATGTCAACCACTGGATTTGTCTGGTACAGACTCAAATACTTCCATCCCGCCGTCAGATAGCCAGAATATTGCTGAGTGCGGCATTAAACAACAAACAAATATATCATTGTCGTAATTGGTTCAGAAACTGTATCCTAACGATATCACTTCATCTTTAAACCCCTCTGAAGATGGAGCTTGACTTTCATGCTGTTGTTTTGTAGGCCATGTTGTACAGAGATGCCAACCAGGTGCCGCCCAGTACCGGAGCTACTAACAATGGACAGGTGAGTCACAACCA
The DNA here is from genome assembly GCF_023055435.1 of Haliotis rufescens. Classification (NCBI taxonomy): domain Eukaryota; kingdom Metazoa; phylum Mollusca; class Gastropoda; order Lepetellida; family Haliotidae; genus Haliotis; species Haliotis rufescens. The sequence goes on from NW_025964223.1 coordinate 9,424,216, forward strand.
GGTGTCTGACAATGGCATCTCTGTCCTGTTGACTTTGAATACAGGTGGACCCATGGTCTAGGGTGTAGTAGAGCGTGGAGAGCATAAGGTCTATCCCCTGACCGTTGAACAAAAGAAATTGAAAGATCGACTTGGTGTTTCCATGCCTAGCCTTTGCCATTTAGGTGAACACCGCCTCAGTGGTCTAGTGGACAGCATCATCCCAGAGAGTGGAAGGATGGTGGTTTGATCCACTGGTTGTGTCATACACGTTAAAAGCACTTATTACTCTGCGTAAAACAAGGATTGGTTGACTCGGGAATCAGTACACTGTGTCTTAGTGGGGCGGTTGGGTAGCCTAGTGGTTAAAGCGTTCGCTCGTCATGCCGAAGACCCGGGTTCGATTCCCGACATGGGTACAATGTGTGAAGCCCATTTCTGGTGTCCCCCGCCGTGATATTGCTGGAATATTGCTAAAAGCGGCGTAAAACCATAATCACTCAGTCACTGTGTCTAAGTGGGGTATCCATGTCAAACTGAGATTTTATCTTCATGGGCCAGCACTATAGAACCCGCATAAGTCTGGATTAGTACAAGCAGCCACACATTGTGACACAGGTATATCACCAGTCCAGTCATGGGTTTCGAACCTTCTGTGAGCCTAACAGCTGTTCCATAGAGCGATCGTAGCTCTATGACAGTAGCCCTATGACAGTAATGATCACCATAGCGCCAGGATAGGTTTATAAAACTGGGCCCTGGTCTGTCACAAGGTTCTAAACGCATGGGTATATATTTGGTTAGAATAGGTTCTCGATGATCTATTCTGGTCATTAAAGTCAACTTGATGGATCGGCTGGTTAGGCTCGGGAACGTTTTTTATTACTTGCTATCGTAACTTGATAGCATGTTGATACTAATATCAATCTGTTATCACAGGATCGTCTGGCCCAGACTTCATTATTATAGGCTGTCATAGTTATTACTTACTTAACGAAGCATTACCCAATCTGACTGGGTCCCACAAATCAGCTGTTTTTGAGCATTTTTGCTTCCCTCTCACGTTTTGTGATGGTCTGGGAACAGTTGACAATGAAGAAATGGTCCGTCATTGTTTCACTCATCTGAAACACAGGAGTAGCTCTGTAATTCTGGCATATCAAGATGGTATCGCAACAAACCAGTGTTTCGAGATAGGTATTGTCTTGTGGCCTTTTGTATTGTAGCACAGTATCCGAAAATAACTGCCTGCCCGTTATCCTGTGGCTGGTAACATTTCTGTAGGAACAGGTGAAATATATTCCTACCTGCCCGACTGTCTAGTATACAATTTCGGTGCTTCACTGACACTAACAGTGTTGAATCAGACATTGATATGTGACTCACTTATGGTAACTTACCTGAGAGCAAGAGCTACCTTAATGATTTTTGCTTAAGACACACAGTAAAATTTTATCTGAGAAAAATGAGCATTTCTGATTGAATTAAGTGTTTTTAAATTTACCTGATGCTACACCTAGAGCACTGTGTAGCGTCAGGTAAGGTAAAACATGAGCATTTCTGATTAAATGCAGTGTTTTTACCCTCAAGATCTCAAGGTGTCAGCCTTACCAGGGCTCAACACGGCAATTGTGGTTTTGGAACAACCACGGAAGGATATTTCTGGAGATTCGACACATATTTTCGTTAGTCATAACCTTCGCGTTGGGGCTCTCGAGGATGTCGAAGACGTTCGAAGTTTGGCCCTCTGGTTGTTATCCTGCAGGTTGCCAACCCCTGACACAAATAATGAACTCGCCCTATACAGAGCCAGTCAACTTCCATGTGCAGTCACTCACCATAGCGCCAGGATAGTTTTATGAAATTGGGCCCTGGTCTTTCACAAGGTTCTAAACGCATGGGTATATATTTGGTTAGAATAGGTTCTCAATGATCTATTCTGGTCATTAAAGTCAACTTGATGGATCGGCTGGTTAGGCTCGGGAACGTTTTTATTACTTGCTATCGTAACTTGATAGCAAGTTGATAATAATATCAATCTGTTATCACAGGATCGTCTGGCCCAGACTTCATTATTATAGGCTGTCATAGTTATTACTTACTTAACGAAGCATTACCCAATCTAACTGGGTCCCACAAATCAGCTGTTTTGGAGCATTTTTGCTTCCATGTCACGTTTTGTGATGGTCTGGGAACAGTTGACAATGAAGAAATGGTCCGTCATTGTTTCACTCATCTGAAACACAGTAGTAGCTCTGTAATTCTGGCATATCAAGATGGTATCGCAACAAACCAGTGTTTCGAGATAGGTATTGTCTTGTGGCCTTTTGTATTGTAGCACAGTGTCCGAAAAATAACTGCCTGCCCGTTATCCTGTGGCTGGTAACATTTCTGTAGGAACAGGTGAAATATATTCCTACCTGCCCGACTGTCTAGTATACAATTTCGGTGCTTCACTGACACTAACAGTGTTGAATCAGACATTGATATGTGACTCACTTATGGTAACTTACCTGAGAGCAAGAGCTACCTTAATGATTATTGCTCAAGACACAGAGTAAAATTTTATCTGAGAAAAATGAGCATTTCTGATTGAATTAAGTGTTTTAAAATTTACCGTATATCGCTGTGTATAAGGCGAGTTTTTCGTACCTAAAATGAGGGGGTTAAGAACGGGGGTCGTCTTATACACGGAGTCGAAGATCTCACATTTTTTTCCACTGGCGATGTCAACCGGCGTCCGATAGCCAGCCCAGCATTTGACAATAAAACTTCGCATTTCGTCCTAAATAACTGTTCCAATAACTATTTCCATACATATTTGTATCTCTTTTCCTTAAATAAAGTTTAATAATTTCTGCAAATAAAGTTGAAATGACCCTCGCCTCGATGCAGATTGTCAAACCAGCTGACACGGTAAAACAATCAACATCCGTGAGTAGAGAGCCGGAAGTACTGGTAAGCATTTGCATATTGCACGTGACCTAACATGTGATAACCGGTGAAGCTGAAATCAATTCCCGCTGTTTTTACAGTTGTATTAACAACTGTTGGAGACAGTGTGAATAAGTGATTGTGGAATAAACACGCTGAATGTGAAGCAAATATAAGCCTAGTTAGTTACAAATTAGTTAATTTTTTACTTATCCTGCATTACTCCTTAATGCATTCACTGCTTACCTTACGACAAAAAAAACTGGGACAGCTAACCGGCGATGGTCCTTGGGTGAATTATTCTGTTCACAATCCAACTTTTATATCCCGCCGTCGCTGTCCCGGTGATCACGTGACCAAAGGTCAACTCTTCACATCACTGCCTGTCGCGACATAGCTAGGACGTTTCCAGCGGAGCTCTCGTTTTTTTGGATTTATTTAGGCTTTCCATTCGTCTACCATTCTAAAATTCTTCTGCGATGGGTGATGTATACCTTTCATATTACTTTCAACATGTTGTGAAGTTGTATTTGATGTTTTGAGGCGGAAAAAGAGACGTGTCTTTTTTCCCGCCACGTGCTATCTGTTCCCCGCCATTTTGAATTGTGTTACAATTGTTTGCTTGGTAAAGGTAGTCAATTGTTTACAATTATCGGCTAGGTATGTATAACATATTTCATATGTTGTTTTCAATACTTCTAGCTTTGGCGGTTCATTGAGTTGCGTATATTCAAGCATTTATACACTATCAACTCGTTCAAATATTTTGCCGAGAAATTATCTACGGCAGTAAATTCCAGTCCCGTTTTCTTCTAGTATATTATTGCGTAACTTATGCTTGCGCGTTGTACTAATTGTCGTGGGAAAAAATCTATTCAAGATCCTCACCCACGTTGTTTGTCATGTACACAAATTTGTGCACCAAATTCTAAATGTGTTTTTTGTAAAAACCTCTCTCCAAAGAGTTTCGCGAGGTATAGGCAAGTCACTCACAAACATATTTTGCAGCAATCACGTCTTGAGAAAAGGAAAATGTCTCTATCGCTATCGCAAATGAGCGAGGGACAGGATTCGATCATTACGACGCAACCTTTATCTATGAGGGATAATAGGTCGGCCGTAACTGTCACCGCGGAGGTGCACATGCCACCGGAATCTTCTCTCCCGGAGAATGTTGGGCGTATTATAATTGCACCTAATTTGGAGAATTCTACATCTGTTACGTATGCAGACAGTGCGCCAGCGTCTCAAGATGCGTTGTCGGTGATAGCGCCAAGCCAAGCTAGACTCAAGTCTACTCCATTGAGCATTGCGCCTCATATGCCTGCGCCGAGCGCAGCCAAGCCCTACTACCCAAGCACTTCTACAATGACTTCAGCCCAAGGGTTATCAGCGTATGATATTACGCAACCAGCGCACGATCAGCTTAGCGCTGTACCAATGTATCCAGCGCAGGCGCCTATGCCAATTCCAAACACTAATTGGATGCAAAATTTTCTACAATCAATGTGGCAGCAGTCTATGACACAACTGTATCCTACGCCTGCGCCTATGCCTACGCCTATGCCTACGCCTATGCCTTTGCCTTTGCCTACACCTATGCCTATGTATCAGACACCTGCATCAACTACATCTACGGCACATATTTTACCGCCTACTCCAGTGACTAATGTGTATAACACTCCTATTATGAGTCATAATACAGTACATTCTTCGTTGAGTAGTACCAGTACACCTGCCCGTACTTGGACATCAACGCATGATTCCTTGTCACCAGGCAGTTCATCTAAGCCCTCGGTCAGAGGTAATATTGCACATCGGAGTAGAAGTCGTTCACCATCAAGACGTACACATCAACGTCGTTCTGATTCATCAGATGGTTCTAATGGTGAGGAGGGAGATTCCGCGAACGAATGGAATACTCACCTTAGCCTGGCTCAAGTACCTGATTGGGTAGCTGACCGCCTCATTTCAGTACCTTCCCCGGGTAGTGGGGTAGATAAAAAAGATACTATTTGGACACATCCTACGTCGATTCCGATTGACCCTATGATGTCAGATATGATTAGATCTTTGGATGAGGACTTCTCCAAGCTCACACTTACACCGTCATTCAGACCTCCCAGGTTTAGGAAGGATGAATTTCCTATTCATGGCTTTGAGGCAGCAAACCAGGCACATAGTTTGGATGAGGATATACACAGAATGACAGGCTCGTCAAGGCCTACCACTCTTAAGGTTCAGGATACCAGAGTTGCGTTTATTGAAACAGAAATCCGAAGGGTATTAAAACCTTTAGCAGCATTAGCATCGTCTACTCGGGCGGTAGAGCAGGATCTGTCAGAGGATAATCCTAACAGACTAGATCACCTCCAAACTATAGTTGATTTTCAACAGCGTCAGATTGACCATATAAGAAATCATCTTAAAGCTGCGTTGGCAGAAATAACTGTCACTCGGAGATTGGGTTATTTAGCCTTATCTACTTGGGACTCAGAGTTTAAACGCAGATTGCTACGTCAACCTTGGTCTTCATCATCTCTGTTCAACGAACAGATTTCAGACACACACGCGAAGGTTTCCAGTTACGCTAGGGATAAAACAGCACTCAAGGCTTTGGAGCATGTTTCTCAAAATTTTTCCCAGCGATCGGGCAAGTCAGGCAACTACAGGCCTAGACGTGAGTCGCTTAAGGAAGGACAGGTGCAAGATTCTTTTCGTGGCAAGGGGCGTGGCAGAGGAAAACCCCAGGGTTCTTATCAATCCCGACGTGGTAAATACCACAGTAAGGGAGGTGATAGGAGGGGCAAACATTGAAATGTTAGACAGTCACGACTGGGATCTCCTACCCCCAGTCGTCCCAATTGTCGATACCCCTGTAGGCGGGAGACTGAATCGGTTTTGGAAGAACTGGAGCATCCTCAGGGACGATTATGTTCTCAACATTCTACGCCACGGTTACCAACTAGACATAGAGGTTTTTCCTCCGTTGACCACGGCACCCATTCCGGGGAATTATCCAAGGAAGCAACATGTCCTTTTAAAGGCCAACATAGACTTACTATTGGAGAAAAGAGCCGTAGAGATTATACACACCCCAGCGCTAACTCCGGGATTTTATTCTCACATCTTCCTGGTACCCAAGAAGGGCTCAGACAAGATGAGAATGATACACAATCTCTCTGTTTTCAACGAGCTCTATCTGAAGCGTCCACCCTATTTCCGCCTCATTACATTGAGACTACTCAGAACCAGCATAAAAGCGTTCGATTCCTTGATCAGTATCGATCTACAGGATGCATATCTGCACATACCGATTCATCCCAAAGATCGCAGATTCCTCAGGTTCCAGTTCAATGGGGTCCACTACCAGTGGGCAGTACTCCCATTTGGCATTTCAGTGGCCCCGTGGCTATTTACACGAATAATGAAGCCCATAACTGTGTTTCTACAACTGAGGAACATTTGGTTCCAGTCGTACATAGACGACTGTCTCCTGTGTCATCAACACACACCGACGTTAATATGTCACCGGGAATTCACCAGAAGACTACTATATCAACTGGGTTGGATAGTCAACGAGGCGAAATCGGAGTTAACTCCATCATTTCGACTCCAGTTCATAGGAGGACTATTTCAAACAGATCAGAACCTCCTGTCGGTTCCCAGGGACAGATGGCACAAGATTTTACGCCTCCTGTCACCTGCTCTTTGTCAACCACGCACACTTCACCAATGGCAAGTGTTGCTAGGGTTACTCACCTCAGCCCAGGACCTAACCAACAGAGGCCGATTACAGTTACGCCCAATACAACAATTCCTGAATCCCTACATCAGGAGTCAGGATCCACTCAGGGCCATCATGCTACCAACGAATTTGAGACCTTATCTCCGTTGGTGGACGATAGAGTCGAATGTCTTAGGAGGAATCTCTTTATCAGGGTTGTCCCCGAATCTACACCTATTCGCAGACGCCTCCCTTCAGGGGTGGGGTGCTCACCTACAAGACCAGACAGTCTCAGGGCTATGGTCAAGCGCTCATCGGAAATGGCACATAAACAATCTGGAGTTGGAAGCCGTAATTCTAGCCATAATTTTCATCCGCCGTTCCAAGACTAGGCGTGGTTCGAGGAAGCGGTTATTTATACCCGTATCTGCTACATCCACGACCGAGGTCAGTCGCAACACCATATCCTTATGGTTACGCGCAGTCATCCTTCAGGCTTATTCGATCGCCAATTTGGATCCACCAAGAACGAATAATCCTCATGAGATCAGGGCATTAGCCTCTACCATGGCCTTACACAGCAATTGTACTATCAAGACAATCATGGAAGGATGTTTTTGGAGGTCTGACACAGTTTTCGCTAGTCATTATCTTCGCGATGTGACTCTCGAGGACATTGAAGGTGTACGCAGTTTTGGGCCGTTGGTTGTAGCTCAGCAAGTCACCAACCCTCGACGCAAATAATATACACGCCCTATACAGAGCCTTTTCCTGTTCGGTGTTATTGATCAGATTTCGCCAAGGGAAGACAAGTTATTGTCATCAGGGCTATAATCATATAGTAAGTAAAGATTTGGCTGAGCAGCTCGTTGTCTTTATTACTAAAATGTATAGGGAACTATTCTTTAATTCCCATGTGCAATTGTTTGCCACATTGTAATACCCTACCGTATAAGCGTTTTTTTCTCAACTTTTCCGCTTAACGGGTTACTGACTAATCTGTGTCAGGTGTCAGGGTGTGAATTATTGAGGTTTCTGTATTGAGGATTTCCCACCTCCATACCGTCCGATACAGATGCATTAAGGAGTAATGCAGGATAAGTAAAAAATTTAGTAAAATCTAAATATTTTTTACATTTGTATACTTATCCTGCATTACTACGTTTAAGGCCCACCCGTCGCAGACTTGCCTCCCCACTTTGGCTTCAGAAACCTCAAAAGTATGTTTTTTTAAGCTCGGGCGACAGGCTTTGATGTGAAGAGTTGACCTTTGGTCACGTGATCACCGGGACAGCGACGGCGGGATATAAAAGTTGGATTGTGAACAGAATAATTCACCCAAGGACCATCGCCGGTTAGCTGTCCCAGTTTTTTTTGTCGTAAGGTAAGCAGTGAATGCATTAAGGAGTAATGCAGGATAAGTATACAAATGTAAAAAATATTTAGATTTTACTAAATTGGCGATTAAATTACTCACCATTGTCTCTTATATGTTATTACTTCATAAATGAATTTTATTTTACGGGCACCAATTTGGTGTCGTACCGTGTAAACACAAAATGGCAACATGTGCTGGAGTTACACACGTGACCATTCATCGTAGAAAAAACAACGCAAGATAAACAAATTTTTATTGCATATATATGGTTTGTGTGCGCACTTGTGATGTGCTTCATTCCAGGTCGTCTTATACACGGAGTATAGGATTTTGGGTTGATTTTGAAGGTGTGTACAGGGGGGTCGTCTGAATACAGCTGTCATACTGCTGAAAAACAACATTCACTCACTCCTGTACATGCCCCCCAAAAGTGGAAAGATTTATCTGAGATATCCATGCATCAATATTATGATCTCAGAGTGACCTGCTAAATGTTTGTAACGTGTTACGTTATGATTTGTTATGTATGTAGGAAAGTTTGTTATTACATCGAACATTATGTTGTTATCATTATATACTAGTTCTGTGGATTAGAAATGGGTTTGTTATTACCGATTATTCATAAGATCTGATTTTGTTACATGAGGAGTTGGCATTACATTAATATGAAGCATTATTTGTGGCTTTTGGTCAACAAATATCAATTTTCTTTTGTTTTTGATTTCAGCCTTCATCATCAGCTCCCAACCAGATGGGCCAGTCACAAGGTATGCTCTGCTCACTCTACAGTGTGCAAATGAAAACCTGTTTCCTCTATAGTTTACAAAGTTTTCTATAGCATGCAGGGGCGGTGGGGTAGCCTATTGGTTAAAGCATTTGCTCATCACACCTAAAGAGCCGCTACATGTACCCCATGGATACAATGTGTGAAGCCCATTTCTTGTTTGCTGTGCAGTGATATTGCTGGAATATTGCTAATGTGGCGTAATACCATACTCACAAACCCTATAATGTACAAACAAAACCCATTGAGTCCTCTATAGTGTACGACCCATGAAGATCCGGGGTAGAATAGGTCTTCAGCAACCCGTGCTTGCCGTAAAGGCGACTATGCTTGTCGTAAGAGGTGACTAACCGGATCGGGTGGTCAGGCTCGCTGACTTGGTTGATGCACGTCATCGTATCCCAATTGCGACGCTCGATGTCCATGATGTCAATCACTGGGTTATCTGGTCCAGACTCGATTATTTACAGACCGCCGTCATATAGCTGGAATATTGCTGAGTGTGGCGTGGCGTTAAACAACAAACAAACAAACAAGCTCTAAAGTGTACAATCAAAACCCATTGTGTCCTCTACATAGAAGGATAAAGAAGCCAAAATCTGTGTCAAGTTCATTGGTAACCGTGGTGTTTGCACTCATTGTTGTTGCTCCCTCAGTGTTGGTCAGAGTAGCTTCAGAGCATTCAGTGTAACTATTCCTCTCCAGGTGGCCGAGGCCCTGCCCCAGTACAGGCCCCCGGGGGATCACATGGTATGAGTGGTCCATCAGGAGACATGATGGGTGCTTCCAGAGGACCTATGCCAGGTGAGACAAATCACTTGAGCTGCCTAAATTGAAATGGCAAAAACAAAATGAGCTTTCCATAGAAGGGGCGGTTGGGTAGCCTAGTGGTTAAAGCGTTCGCTCGTCATGCCGAAGACCCGGGTTTGATTCCCGACATGGGTACAATGTGTGAAGCCCATTTCTGGTGTCCCCCGCTGTGATATTGCTGGAATATTGCTAAAAAAACATACTCACTCACTCACTCACTCACTTTCCATAGAATGCATCTTTCGATTATATACTTCATTTTGAAAGACTGCGTTTTCTGAAGTTGAGAAAAGTGATATTTTCATTGTAGTGAACATGACACTTGATATTTCACTGCAGTGAACATAAGACTTTGACGGAACTGTTGTCATGCAAGAGTTACCTCCCCTTTATCGTGTCTATAGCCCGTACACAAACTGTTGACTTCCTTTTCACGTTAGTTCCACATTGACAAGGAAAAATAAGGATAGGTGGTCATTTATTGAGTTAATATCACGTCTGTCTGTTTGTCATTCTCTTGAAAATGTTTTGTTATAAGCTGTATATTTCTCATTAGACTCGTCAATTGCGAAGCTCGATTTTTGTTACTTGGCCAGCATGTCTTCTCTTCCATCAGAGCTCTCGTAGCTTTCACGAATATATGTTTTAAGTTGATTTTGTATATAATCATATCCAAATGTATGATAAAGAATTTTAGTGACCTCAAATATTTTTTATTAATTTTGTTTATAATTTTTAAGATTTGTAAACTCTGAACTACTTCTTTCTTCACAATTACAAGGGGTGGTGAAAGTAACTGTTTTTGTCTCCAAGTCGTTAGAATGAATACATATAGAAAAACCCATAAAAATGGCAATTTTCTACTAGTCCTTATGAAACCTCAACTATTATGCAGTATGGCAAGGACTACAGGACAAGTGCCGATTTCTCATGTTAAAAAATAATTCCGATAGATGAAAAACAAAAAGTATATTACAAGTTAGATATTCCATGTGTCGTGTGTAACATCAATGTTTCTCTCATCTCGGGATTTTAAGCCACCCCTGAAAATACCTCCTTTCCCCTTGTCCAACCTTCAGTGGAGGTCAGTGGTGTTGAGCAAAAGATAAAATGACTTTTTGTTTGTTGCATCTTAAACTACTATTTGTACATGGAGAATATATTTTTTTTTGGAGAGTATATTTCTCATTAGACTCGTCAATTGCAAAGCTCGATTTTTGTTACTTGGCCAGCATGTCTTCTCTTCCAACAGCGCTCTCGTAGCTTTCACGAATATATGTTTTAAGTTGATTTTGTATATAATCATATCCAAATGTATGATAAAGAATTTTAGTGACCTCAAATATTTTTTATTAATTTTGTTTATAATTTTTAAGATTTGTAAACTCTGAACTACTTCTTTCTTCACAATTACAAGGGGTGGTGCAAGTAACTGTTTTTGTCTCCAAGTCGTTAGAATGAATACATATAGAAAAACCCATAAAAATGGCAATTTTCTACTAGTCCTTATGAAACCTCAACTATTATGCAGTATGGCAAGGACTACAGGACAAGTGCCGATTTCTCATGTTAAAAAATAATTCCGATAGATGAAAAACAAAAAGTATATTACAAGTTAGATATTCCATGTGTCGTGTGTAACATCAATGTTTCTCTCATCTCGGGATTTTAAGCCACCCCTGAAAATACCTCCTTTCCCCTTGTCCAACCTTCAGTGGAGGTCAGTGGTGTTGAGCAAAAGATAAAATGACTTTTTGTTTGTTGCATCTTAAACTACTATTTGTACATGGAGAATATATTTTTTTTTGGAGAGTATATTTCTCATTAGACTCGTCAATTGCGAAGCTCGATTTTTGTTACTTGGCCAGCATGTCTTCTCTTCCAACAGCGCTCTCGTAGCTTTCACGAATATATGTTTTAAGTTGATTTTGTATATAATCATATCCAAATGTATGATAAAGAATTTTAGTGACCTCAAATATTTTTTATTAATTTTGTTTATAATTTTTAAGATTTGTAAAATCTGAACTACTTCTTTCTTCACAATTACAAGGGGTAGTGAAAGTAACTGTTTTTGTCTCCAAGTCGTTAGAATGAATACATATAGAAAAACCCATAAAAATGGCAATTTTCTACTAGTCCTTATGAAACCTCAACTATTATGCAGTATGGCAAGGACTACAGGACAAGTGCCGATTTCTCATGTTAAAAAATAATTCCGATAGATGAAAAACAAAAAGTATATTACAAGTTAGATATTCCATGTGTCGTGTGTAACATCAATGTTTCTCTCATCTCGGGATTTTAAGCCACCCCTGAAAATACCTCCTTTCCCCTTGTCCAACCTTCAGTGGAGGTCAGTGGTGAAGAGCAAAAGATAAAATGACTTTTTGTTTGTTGCATCTTAAACTACTATTTGTACATGGAGAATATCTGTGTGATCTACAATGATGATTGTCCTTGTGCAGGGATGGGTGGTCCAATGGGTGGTCCGATGCCAGGAGGTCATCGTGACATGGGAGGACCCTACCCTGGGCAGCCACAGAGGTCAGAGTTCCGGGACCAGAGGATGATGGGGGACTTGCGGGGGATGCCGCAGCACCAAGCTGGACCTGGCATGCAGGGAGGACACGGAGGACAGGGCGTGTCCATGAGACCTCAGGTTAGAGAAACATGGCCAAGTGTGTCCTGTGTTGATTAGCAGTGGTGATGGAGCTTGGTAATTAAAGCATTGGCTTGTCACACCATAGACCAAGGTTTGATTCTGAACATGGTTACGATGTGTGAATCACATGTGTTCATGTATCCCTAAGTTAGATTGCTAAAGGAGATATTGCTTAGCCAACCCTACTCCCAGGTTAACGCCTTCATATCTTAACGAAGGTTGTGTCCATCAGTTTTATGTATATCAACAGTCCCTAAGTTGACTTTGTAAGATATTGCTGAAGGGATATTGCTTAGCCAACCCCACTCCTAGGTTAGCACCTTCATAGGTTAATGAAGGATTTGTCCATCAGTTTTACACATATCAACAGCTTGATATCAATATAATTTATCAAGCAGATTCTCACAACACATTTCTTATTCAGATGGTTCCTCAGCAGCAGGCACCGATGCAGTCAGCCTTAGGTGCCTTAGGTGCATTAGGTAACCTAGGCAACCTTGGCCAACTGTCTGCAGGAGTGATGTCCGGTCTGGGCGGTGGACTGGGAGGACCAGGGACTCAGATCTCCCCACAGGACCAGGAGAAGGTCAGTTGCTCACCAGGTTCAGCTTACTTCACTGTAACCTGTATGTCCAGGATCAGGATCACTTCTTACCAGACCTTGTTTCTTAGTGTTGAGTATACTCTAGAGTGAACAGCAGTGTTGGTGTTCTTAGCTTTCATGCTGAAGACCCAGATTACTTACCCAAAATAGGAACAATGTTTGAATATGTTTCTTGTCGTCTTGTGGTTTGAAGACCATTGTAAAATCATACTCCAGACTTGTTTCTTTTTGTTAAAGTATGACTTCTTTCCATTAGTATGTGAAGGTTTTGCTGCAAGGAATGTTATGTGACTCTTTGACATTCCATGTTCTGTGACCCTCTGACTCTCCAGGTCGTGTAATCCCCTGACTTTCTGTGTTGCAGGCTGCCCTGATAATGCAGGTGCTGCAGCTGACAGACCAGCAGATCTCCATGCTGCCTCCAGAACAGAGGCAGAGCATCATCATCCTCAAGGACCAGATTGCCAAGAGTGCCCAATAGGCTGGCCCAGCTCAGTGGGGAAAGTGGCTGCCATCTTACAACTGGCTTTTTGATGGAGAAACACCCATCACATTTAGGCTTAACAGTGTCAGCCCCAAACATGTTAAAACTTCAATGAAATGTCCAAAAACTTCCCTTTGTACACCTTGAATGACAGTTAAACTGATCTCTGTCGTCATCTCAGCGTGTTAGCACTCCTTCAAAATAGATGACATATTTAGCCACTTATCTATTTGGATAAAAATGGCCACAGATCATGAACATATTTCAATGTCTAAATGTCCCTTCTGAAATATATGACAGCTGAAACCATTGGTGTTGAATAAAGTGTTGAATAAAGTGTTGAATAAAGTGTTGAATAAAAGATGCGTACTATTACTCAGGTTTAGAGATTATCAGTTCAAAAGTTGAGCAGTAGGTTCATCATATAGGCCAGATAGTCTTTTTCATTGAGACCAAATACTTCGGATGACCACAGCATTTTCTTTTTTTGTCAGGTAACCTATTCATACATACAGTTGTATACGAAAAGCAACATCTGGAGAATGAGGTTTCCTTGTATTTCATTGTCATGTTCTGAATAAAGAATCAAAAACACCACATGCTGCTGTCGGTGATGATTTGTGAATGTTGTTCTTGTGTGTCATGTTGTTTGTGCCTTACAAACTTTAACATGCATAAATGCCTAGTGTACATAGAAAAGGTGGGGATGGGTATTGCTACTTCTGGATACCTGAGAAGGTTATCATTATTTGTGATAACAGCAGTGCATGGGATACTGCTCCCTGACTGGTGGGATTAGTTCTGTGACAACAGCAATGCATGGGACAATGCTCCATGACCAGTGGGATTAGCCCTGTGATAACAGCAATGCATGGGATACTGCTCTCTGACTGGTGGGATTAGTTCTGTGACAACAGCAATGCATGGGACAATGCTCCATGACCAGTGGGCTTAGCCCTGTGATTCAGTTGTGCCACAGTTTCAGTGTATTAATAAAGAGCCTGTGAAATACCTATTGCTCATCCGGCACTGCTTCATATCTCACAAGGCTGGGAAAGCATAATATTGCAGGTCAGGTTTCACTGGAGGTATGTATCAGCACCTCACACAAACATCGGGCTGATAAACAGGTTATACTGCAATCATCCTTTTTCCACCTGTAGGGTTAGAAATAACAGAAATAACATAATTCACATGTGCACTGGTAGTGCGCGGTTAAGGCGAAAACTGTGCACTTTGGTTAAAAGCACCAAACTTGGCAAATACCTGCAGCAACCCCTGGTGATAGAAAATCCAAGACAGATGTCAACATGGCTGAAATCTACGGAAGCGTAGGAGGGCCACGGTGAAATTTCTTTTTGTCTAAGTATCTCCTACGTAGGACTTAGTATGAAATCCCCAAAGGTCGCCAACACGGCTGAAATCTCTTATGATATCAAACCATACTTAAAATATCGTAATTATCTGGTCAATTTATACAAATTATCACAGCAATGTATTCGGGAATAATTGCAACAATTGCCCTGCCGCCAACGTATCCCAAGAAAATGAACCTTTTTATGCATGAAATAGTGAAAATGCCTTTGATTTCCGTGAGCATCTAGATGTTTTCTCTTGGCTGTGTCAGGCAATCCAACTGCACCTCCATCCTTCACCAGGGCATTGACTTGTTCATGAGTCTGATCCGGGATATGGGATATGTCAAAACGACTAATCTCTGCTATAGCACTATATAGCAGAGATTAGTCGTTTTGACATATCCCGGAACTATAAGCCATCGTGCACAGTTGACACGAAGACCCATGCCACGGCCCTTTGGGAAATCAGCTTTTCGAATTGCACCCATCAGACAATATGCAAAGTTCTTGTTCAAGGAGGGACCA
Organism: Haliotis rufescens; assembly: GCF_023055435.1. Classification (NCBI taxonomy): domain Eukaryota; kingdom Metazoa; phylum Mollusca; class Gastropoda; order Lepetellida; family Haliotidae; genus Haliotis; species Haliotis rufescens. The sequence goes on from NW_025964223.1 coordinate 9,439,464, forward strand.
GAAACGAAACTGACTTCGTGTTGAGCAGCTGCCTTCCATGCACACTGGCTTCTGAAAGCATCTTCCCGAGGCAAGGAAGTTAACTGACTACTAAAGTCCAGTTTCCACCCTTGCCGAACGAGGCTGGTATTATTGAGTTAGATTTTGGCTGGACCAACGAGTCTATGCATAGTCCAATCAAAATCGCGCACCGAAATCGAAATCCGGTTCGTTAACTGTCGTGCAGATTTCGTCGATTGCAGGATTTGCACCGCCAACTCGTTGTCAGCAGATATTTTCCAAATCTTTTCATGTTTTAATCAAAGTGCTCACGTGAATTGATGCATTTCGCGATGTAAGACCTGTTTTATCACAATATATATCTTGATTATCGATCAGATCGTCCTGACCGGCCGCCACCATTTTGCGTGAAGCAAACGCAAGTGATACGAGAGGTTCAATCTGATTGGTCCATAGGAGAGGCTTAGAAGGGACATAACTGGTAATAGCCACTTGTTGCGCTACGATCGAGCCCAGTAATTCCAGCCTAGCACGGCTGCTACTTTTATAGTCAGTTAACTCTCTTGCATCGGGAAGATGTCTGAAAGTGAAAGGATCTTCTTTGTTTACTTCTGTTTTCCAGGATCGCCTACGTGGTCTAGTGGTAGAGCGTCCACCAAGGGAGAGCGGAAGGTTCGGGGTTTGATCCCCAGCCGCGTCAAACCAAAAGATGTTAAAAGATGGTACTTGTTGTTACCCTGTCTGACGCTCGGCGTTAAGGGACTGAAACAAGGACTGGTCGGCTCGGAGTCAGTATACTGTGTCTGAGTGGGGTATTCATGTTAAACTGCGGCATGGTATCTCAGTGAGCTAGCACTATAAATCGGCATCTGTCCGTACAAGCAGCCACACTCACAGACAAACACGTGCATGCACGTCGCTATATAAGTGCAATAATCTTGAACGCGACGTTAGACCCCATTTCACCTCACCTGTTTCCTCATATTGAATAAAAGCCTGGTGTTGTAGCAAGGTGGGTGGGTACCCTTGATGAATGAATCAGCAACGCCGACTGGGGCAACCAAAGGGGGCACAGATTGCAGTTGTCCACCCACTTCCCCCGGCACAGTATCCATGGATCCTAAAAGCAGCTTTGATGTATTCATGGATCCTAAAAGCAGCTTTGATGTATTTATGGATCCTAAAAGCAGCTTTGGTGTATTCATGGATCCTAAAAGCAGCTTTGATGTGATATAGATGGAACAATGCTGAGCTGATTGCGACGTTTAGCAACGAAGATATTTCACTGAAATGATGCCTTTACTTGTATGGGAAATTTTGCAGTTCGTTTTCCACTACTAAGTTTGGTTTGAACAATCAGACAGAGCAAGTGAGTGAGTTTTAGCCGCTTTGAGCATTATTTCTGGTATATCGGCATGTCAGCTTGCTGCTGGAGAAAAGACCGAAGTGATGTAGGTCTCTGATCTAGGTCTTCTCTCTGGTGGAACCCACTGATACGGGTCCTGGCAGGGAGAGGCAGAACTGGAGTGAATCCCATAACTGCAATGGCAATGATGGACGTCGACATGATAGAAAAATAGACAGGCTTGTTGGTAAGGTTATACTGAGCAAACATGTAGGTGGTATGTCATCGTCTCGAATAACAGCTTTTGCAGCGCGACGATTAGTGTACGAGTCTGATATGTTTAAGTTTGTGTTTTGCATACAGCAATGTTGAGCTACTTGACGGCGGATGTAACATCTATTCCAGTCAATCCAGTGTTTGAGCAACGCCCACGCCGTCAGGGTACGATGACATGCAGCCAGTCATGTCAACGAGTCTAAACACCCAGTCAGTGGACTCGTGTAACCTTCAATGGTTGCTGGTGACCTACTATTCTAACCCGTAGCACCCATGATTGGTTAGAGTATGGTGACGGTTGCACCGCTGAGAACATGTCATGAAGTGGGTCAAGGTCACAAACACAATGCTGAAACCTCCTCACCAAGACCTCATTTGTTCACGTCTGTTTTTTGTTGTTGTGTAACGCTGCAGTCAGCATTATTCCTTGTTCACGTCTGTTTTTTGTTGTTGTGTTACGCTGCAGTCAGCATTATTCCTTGTTCACGTCTGTTGTCTGTTGTTGTTTAACGTTGCTGTCAGCATTATTCCTATTTACGTCTGTTTTTCTGTCGTTTAACGCCAAAATCAGCAATATTCCAGCTTAATATGACGGGTGTCTGTAAGTAGTCGACTCTGGACCAGACAATCTAGTGACTGATATTAGGAGTAACGATCCCCGCCTTCGGGGTACCATAACACGCAATCAAGTTACCGAATCTGACCAGCCTGTCCATTTGGTCGCCTCGGACGGCCAGCAGCAGGTTGCTGAGGACATTGTCTAACCCGGAACTCCATTTGGTGTTCCTTCCACGTACCTTGCCATGCTTACTTTTCGTCTCGGCTCCCGTGTTTGAATTTGTGTGACTGTTTGACAACAGTGTGTCAAGTGTAACTATACATATCAATTCCCAGACACTCAAGTTTGAACAGTCTAAATTGGACGACAAGCTACAACCAAACCTCGGCGTTACTAAAAGTGTATGTTTTCATTTATTTAAAACATAAACACGTACAGTTTGGTTTTGGTTAGGTTTGTTGTTTAACGCCGCACTCAGCAATATTCCAGCTTTATGACGGCGGTGTGTAAATAATCGAGTCTGGACCAGACAATCCAGTGATTAACATCATGAGCATCGATCCACACAATTGGGATCGATGACATGCATCAACCAAGTCAGCGAGCCTGACCACCCGATCCCGTTAGTCGATTTTTACGACAAGCATAGTCACCTTTTACGGCAAGCATGGGTTGCTGAAGACCTATTCTACCCTGAATCTTCACGGGTCTAAACACATAAAGTAGAAGTCACATAAACACAATGATATGGATGAGGGCACCAACACCAATTCTGACACGCCGGATGCCGAGCCCTGTTGTATTCGGAATATTTGTTTGTTTGTTGTTTAACGCCGCACCTAGCAATATTCCAGTTTTGTGACGGCGGTCAGTAAATAATAAAATCTGGGCCAGACAATCCAGTGATTGGTATCATGAGCATCCATCCACGCAATTGGGATACGATGACATACATCAACAAAGTCAGCGAGCCTGACCACAGATCCCCTTAGTCGCCTCTTACGACAAGCATGGGTTTCTGAAGATCTATTCTAACCCGGATCTTCACGGGTCGGTATTAGGCATGCCGTGATGCAGATGCCAAAACTTACCGGTGGGTTTCACCGAAGTGGTTAACGTCTGAGACTTGCATCACTAAGGGATTTCACCCCACATTAAGCTGACACGCCGTGATGTAACAGGATTACTATTAAAGTCGGCGTTAAACACAACTCACTCACTCATTCAATTGTACCAGGTGTATACAGGTGTATGACTCAAGAGTTCTTAAATTGGATGCGGAGACAAATTGGGAGGTATGCCGGATGCCTAGAGTAGGATGTAGCAATATAGCAGGATGTACCGAATTTAAGAAGCTTATTTGATTGTACAATTCCGTGCAACCAACATCCAATTTTTGTCACATGTAAATGTTAATGTCAACACCAGAGATTAACCCGTCTCGATTACCGAAATATATTTCATAGGTCATAAAAGGCAAAACAGCTATGAAAATTATATGAATGGATCACTGAAAATCAGTGATGCTCCGGGTGTTCACAAAATGGGTAAGCATGTCCTGTCCTGTCAGCAGCATCCGGCACTCACACAATTTGCTTAAACAATAAGCAATGGCGGATTTATTCTCCCTCTCCGAAATCCACTTTCATCCTGTCTTGTTCGTGGCGGGGTAAAGGGAATTTATTCTCCCGCTGAGAAATTTATTTCCATACCGAGTATTTTATCGCGATCACGTGAATCAATCAGATGTCATCACTCTGACATGTAGGTATGATATATCTGGTTATTTGTTTATAGAACCGTGAAGATTCCGGGGTAGAATAGGTCTTCAGCAACCCATGCTTGCCGTAAAAGGCGACTATGCTTGTCGTAAAAGGCGACTAACGGGATCGGGTGGTCAGGCTCGCTGACTTGGTTGCGTGGATCGATGCTCATGGTATTAATCACTGGATTGTCTGGTCCAGACCCGATTATTTACACACCGCCGTCATATAGTTTGATATTGCTGAGTGCGGCGTTAAACAACGAACCAACAGCAACATATTTGTTTATAAATTCTGGAAGGGTCAGGAAAGAAATGTACATGGACACGGGGAGGCTCCCCCCCCCCCCCCCCCCCCCCCTTCCTTCCCCCTTGTAATAAATGACCGGTCCCTAAAAGAGAGGACTGGGGTAATAACATATGGTGTAAGAAACGGTGAAAGAAATTGTAAAAATAATTAACTCTTGCCATGGAACAGTTACAAAATATGTCTTCACATATTCATTTCAGTTTCTGTATCAATATAAGTATGTCACTTTTGAAAGACAGTGTAACGTCAGAAAATATAGACAGGATTCGACTTCCAATACTGCTTATCTTTTTTTGAAAATATGCAGTTAATGTTGAGTTATTGTTTTTCAGGTGTATATATCTCGCTGTGCCATAAAAACAACAATGGGATACAGACAATGCAAGTAGCCTTTGCCTCTTCAATTGTTCGAAGATCAACCTTAAGTCAATATGATTCACTTCATCGGTCAGAGATAGTTCAGTGTGACGCAGGGCTATCTAGGTATACCATTGAGGTAGGCTTAACTGGCCTGTTAATTCCTACTTGTAAGAGAGAGAGAGAGAGCTTATCGTTCTGTTGACAAGGGTGAAATTGATCCAAGGTATTTCAGGCAATATAAGCAGGATTGGGAACCGTGATCACGTTGTTGCTTTGACAAGTATGAAAAATGATGGTGTATGCATTGTGGTGACACGTGTGAAAAATCGCCCTGAAGTCTTTATTTCAAACGTATTTACATATATTGTCATCGCTGTATGTCTTCCACACCAAATACATTTTGTCGGGACTGACATCTACACTTGCGTCCCGCCTTTGAGACACAAAATCACACGTATCAACGTCATAATTCCTGTCCGAGAAAAACGTTTGAAATCCTTTGATCTGCACTTTGATCATTCTGGACAAAATGGCCGTGATGTAAACATCCTCCATTCTCAGATATGGCACGTATTCTGAAACATCCACAAGCTTGGACGAGACGTCCATAGGCATAACATAGAAGTATCCAAGGATGTAGGGAGGTATCAGAATGTACGGGTATTCCTGGAAACTTAACTGATACTTCCCTGACCTCCGAGTCACAGACAAAAGCACAACGTGCCCACATAGATACGAGGACCACTCTGGGGACTGAAGTCTATGAAGGACCTGCGGTAGATCTACGAACACATCATCATCCACCTTCATCACGTGCTGTGTCCCGGGGCAATGCTCCCTCGCCCATTTGAACCCCATTAATATTTTCTTCGTGACGTGAAGTCCGTAGGACTCCTCAATCCCTATCTGAAGGATATCGCCATACACAGATGCTTCTCTTTGGAGCCTGTGGATTAACGTGAATTCCCGCGAATGTCCGAAAAGGTAAACTACCTTCACAGTGGCGGGTATGCGTCTGGATGGCCACCTGCCGCTTCTGGAGACGCTCCCCCAAGTGTCCCTGATGGCCTGTCTCTTGGCATATGCTTGGGCAGTCGACAAGACGAAGATGAGCACAGAAGGGTTGTTGGTCCCACCACACACGTTCTGGGGGGAGGTGATGTACTTGTAACCCAGGCGGTTCACCTGCCGATCCTGGGGGTAGTAAAATGACCTGCCTGGGTACACCCACGACAACAGATACATCGTCATTGCTATGACTACAAGTAACTGGATCCAGCGTCTGGTGAGAAAGATCAGGTAATGTTTCAATACTCGTCCCACACGTCTAATGATTGGGATCATGGTCGGCGTATGTTTTCTATTAAAGCACTGTCTGTATGGCCTTACAACCAGCAGGATGTATGCATCCCGTGTCATCTTTATTGTCCTCTGAGTTTGCCTGAAACGAAAAACCAGAACATTATGTTTACATCCTTCATGTTCAGATTGTTAGGCAATGTTACCCCCATGTTGAAGAAAGACAAGTTCTATGGATGAACAACTTCTTTATTACAGTAAGTGCGACGTTTCAGTCTGCTTGCTGACTCTGTGTCTATTAGACAATTCACTGGCTTCTATTCACTGGCTTCCAATCATCCCAATCAGCTTCCGTGGTTGTTTACCCTGTCTCATTAGTCATTCACTGGCTTCCAATCATCTTAATCAGCTCTCTGTGTCCATCAATCAATTTACTGTATAAACATTGATGTCAATAAGTATATATACCTATGTTGTTCAGCACTATCCGTGTGCGAAATACGCATCAGTCGGAAAGCGCACGTTAAATCTCCAAAGTAAGTAAGTAAGTAAGCACTATCCATCACTTGCTTGATAAAGGTGTTAGGATCTACACCGAAACGTCGCACTAATTATAATAAAGAAGTTGTTCATCCATAGAACTTGTCGTTCTTCATCACACCAACTTCTAAATGCCACTGAAAGAAGTGACCCCATGCTTTTTAACAGATAATAAAACCCCACCAAATTTATAGCAATTACCTTGTTTTTCACGCAAATATTAAACACTAGGAAAGGTGGATGCATAAATTCGTATACAGTGAATTGTTCTTGATCATGTTAGGGTACGGGTAGAAGGTGAGGTGAGGTGAAATTGGGTTTAACGTCACGTGTGTGTGTGTGTGTGTGTGTGTGTGTGTGTGTGTGTGTGTGTGTGTGTGTGTGTGTGTGATTCCCGGACAACGTTGTCTAGCCAACGACATCCATACCCAAAAGTTGATATGTTAACCATCAACAAATGCATGTACTTATACTTTACATGGGGCTACTAGACTAATTTCATAAACCGTATTCGACGTAATAAGCGCTCAGGGCGCCCTCAAAATTAGAAATAGGGGGCTCTTATAAGAATATTATTTTGGTGAAGAAAAACAGCTGAAAGATAAATTTCGTGGTTAATGCTGACAGCCTGACATGTTTATGCACGACAGGTATATTTTTCCAGAATTTAATTGCCCATAACTAAGGGTGCATATAACACACGAGTGCGTGTTATACGTGTGGAAATAAGTGTACATTGATCAATCGGAAGGGTTGCTAATTGGGATTGTTCACTAGCCAATATACTAGCAAATGTCGCCGTGGGCGCTTTTTGCGTCGAATACGGTAATCTGCATCTAGAGATGTGTACATAGGTGTCATGTAAATCTGTGCTTTTGACATACTGTATCCACATACATGTATCATCAATATTTTGAGTCTTTATAAGTATTGAGAAGTTGGAAGTAATCTTGACTAGGATTGTTATGGATAACAATTTCTGTATTATGCATACACAACCTTTCAGGGAAACTTCTTGCCTATCATCATTTATCAATATGTTGTGTCAAAATGAGCCCCTGTAAGGTCGGGGGCACGGGTGGCCCAGTCGTCTAAGGCGCCGAGATTCGCTGCGCAGAGTTGCGTCCGTTGGACACGCCAGAAACCTATGATTGTGGGTTCGAATCCCGGTTCGCCCCGAATATGTTTCTAGATTTGTCAGAACTATACCCGTGGGTTTCACCGAAGTGGTAAACGTCTGAGACCTGCATCACTTCGGGCTTTCCTCCCACATTAAGCTGACACGCCGTGATATAACTGGAATACTGTTAAAAGCGGTGTTAAACCCAACTCACTCACTCTGTAAGGTCATTGAAGGAGGCCATGGTGTCGTTGGTTCATATTAATGTTTTTAAAGTAGAATACTGGACCATGTGTGGACCGGAATATAGCCTTAGAACCTTTGAGGATTGCATACAGAGTGTTACACACACACACGCACGCACGCACGCACGCACGCACGCACGCACGCACGCACATATACACACTATTAAATAATAACCTGTGCATATTGTCCTCTGATGGATGGTTGACATCAATAGCTTGAACACACACACTGCATGTTAACAGACCTGTATCAGATTGATACGGCTCTATCTTTGAGACATGACACGGGTATTGACACCACGTCCTTGAACTTAAGGCAAAGTATGAATACTATTTGCTCTAAGTAGAAGACAACAGGCAGTTTTATTAGGTGACCCACGTTCCCCATTGAGCAGTTTAACCAACGGTAACATGCACTCAGGGATTAATTTAACGGGATTCAAAGGACACCAAACCTCTGCAGTTATTGTGATTTTAGTCTGGTACACAGTATGATAGTACTGATACCTGCCCATACTGATACGTATAACTATGATAAGTTCATATCATACAATTCCCGGCATTATTTTGTGTCGACTTGTCCTCAGTGTACTCAAGTCGATTTATATCCATCAATGAAATATACACTTGTGGGAACTAACTAATGTACTTCTGTTTCACACAGCTTGCATTACGTATGTCTCGGGGATTCTGTGCCATCATCATCATCATCATCATCATCATCATCATCATCATCATCTTTATTCAGCATGGATGTAGGCCATCGGCCCATTTAGCTTCAGTTACAATGTAGCCAACAAACTCTCTTTAAATTACACTATTGTTCCTTAATTGCATTGCATGAAAAACAAACATTGCCAATATTTCAGTATTATCAACAGACATTAGTATATTTTTCTGTAGAGTCGGGTAAAGGATTTCTTGTGGAGATAAATTTGACGAAGATCTGCATAAGCCTCCCAAACAAGCAAAAATAGATTTTCTACATATCCATACAGTAAACTACGGTTATAACGAACTCAAAGGGACTACCAATTTTAGTTCGTGATAACCGTAGTTTACTGTAGTTACACACTTTACAAATCCTTTCTTCTCTTGTTGTTTTTGCTCTATGGACCTGTTTCTATGTTTAATTAATGGGAACCACATCGAAACTGACCTAACGCTCTACGAGACATTAATTGTGATCAACTTGGCTCCACTTGGAAAGAAATCTTCAACAGCGAATAGGACAATGTTTTAAAACCACCTGTTAGTGAAGCCAGTCTTGTTTATATGTACATTATGTCGTATGTTAAACTATGTCCTAAAACTATCAATATAATTATGCTGTATCAGCTGGTTTACCCAAATTTCGCACAATACCTTATCTATACAAAACCTTTTTGAGTTTTGAAGCCTAATTAATTTTACGATGACACATGTCGAACAACATCATATCATAAAATTTTCTGATCATCGAAATCTGTTAAACATAAACGTTTATACCAGTATTAAATATAACGTATATAAAAATAAGTGTGATCTGAATATCTTTGGCATTCTAACAACATGATTCAATGTAGACTTCATAATACCGAGAAAAGACTGTCAAGTAAACAAGTTAAATTTCTCTGAATTCAGGTCACAAGCAATATCCAGGAACCAATACCTCAGCACCATACAATAAAATTGGCAGTAGTTTGCTGTACAAAACGGGAAGAAAACATCATATGGTTAAGTCTCGATAAACTGCTTAAAATACCAAATAATGCCCTTTTGGACTGCAAAACAGCACTATCAAAGTGCTTATTCCAAAGCTTATTTCGTGAAAAGGTTATGCCTAAATATTTATAAGATGTAACACATTTAATAGGAATTTTCCCATAAAATAACCACTTCTCCAATTTAGGAATGACTCCATTTTTGAAAACAACAGTCTTACTTTTATCTGGATAAACACTAACATTGTTTTTAATACTCTACGCCTGTAATGTATTAAGGTGTCTTTGAAGACCTGTTACATTATCAGAAATTAGAACCACATCATCTGCACATAACAAAAAACCAGGATTTAAATCCGGATGCAACAGAATACCAGGATAACACGAATTTTCTCTTTTGTTGGCCAAGTCCTTTTTAAATAAAGAAAACAATAGGCACTCAATACACAGCCCTGTCGGACGCCGACTTTGTTTTCTAACATACCCGAATATCAATTTTTACACATGATTTAAACAAGAAGGCAAGACATTTAGGCAAGAAGTAGGCATCCTAATGGGCAAAAATAGCACTCCCCTTCTTGTGAATCCGTTTCTTTATGCATATGAATCAGAATTTCTTTTCGGATTGGCAAACTCAAAACAGGGTAATTTGGCCAAGAAGTTTAACTTAAGCGTCGTATATCGATGAACTGGTATCGTTCAGTAACAATCAATTAGCCAATTCCCTTCCACTGATTTACCGACCTGAACTAGAAATAAAGGAGACCAGTGAGACCGTCTCATCTGTCTCATATTTAGATCAATGCCTAAAGATTCAGAATGACAAAATACTCTACACAAGACTATATGACAAGAGTGATGACTTCAACTTTCCAACAGTCAACTTCCCTTTTATGTCGAGCATTAATTCAAGCAGGTCCAGCATTTGGTGTTTACATTTCACAACAATTGAGATACAATCGAGCATACTCTTTCTGCCAAGATTTCAAAGAGCGTCATGCTATTCTTGCTCAGAAGTTGATTGATCAAGGTTACAACATTCAAGGCCTCAGTAAAGTTTTCAAAACGTTTTATGGTAGACATGTGGAGAACATTTCCAAATTTGACGCATCACTGACAAAAATGTCAACTCCCTAGTTTGTTCCCGTGTTTTTCAGGTGAACAATTGACGTGCCTTTGCTTGTGTTTGCGACGTGTGCCACCGGTGGAGCAGGATACGCTCAACTTTTCGCTTACACATGGCATCATTACTGTTTGATAGTGATTCATAAACACATGCACATAATATAGTCGGAATTATACAATCGACTCTTCTTTGTGCAGAGATTTAAAATGGATATGGAAAGGGTTTTGTCGCTTTATTAATTTAACTGATTCATAATCAGCCTTAAGACAACCAGCAGTTTTGGGGAAGCTCCTTTCTGCTCCTAGACGAACCATAATTAAGACTCATTGACCGTATCGAATGCCAAAGAAAAGTCAACAAAAAAGGCATAAATTCGACCCTTTTCCTTCAACAAGAAGATATAAATAACAGAGTGGATGATTGGTAGCATAACACTGGCCTGTGATTCTGAATTTTTTCAAACATCACTCCAAAGGTTTATTCTTGTATTCAAAACTGGTACATAAAGCTTATTAAAACATACTTAATATTATAATACCTCTACAGCTATTTGCAGAGAGTAATCTCCCTTTTTATGTAATGGGACAATGAAACCAACAGAGTTGTAGGGAATCCACCACTCTCGAACAATTATAATCAGAGGTATTTATACTTTGAAAATAGGTTTACCTTTCCTGTTAGGTAATGTTAGTTTTAACCGCTGTGCCCGTACCAGAATATGTACGCTGTGTCCCATGCTTGTAAGAGCAGGCTAATGGTATCCTAAAAGCCTCGGACGCTGATGGAGCTATGACTGGTTTGCCTGGCCCAGACTCTGGTATTTATAGGCCTCTATGATATGCATGTAGCTTGAATATTGTTGACTGCGGCGTAAAGCAAGATTCACATGCTATTCCAAGTCGCCCGCTGAAGCTTGGGGAACGAGCATCTCGATCAGAAGGATCACGCGTCGTAACCACCCGATACCCTACCTAGTCGACAAGCAGGGACCCTGGGCTCAGTCGAAGTCCTCAATTTTAAACATGACACGGCAAACTGTAACCAGTGACGTGATCGTGACTCAAATGTTTAAATTAGTTTATCTTCGTTGCGTTGTTTTCAGTCACCTGTCTGTAAAGAAAAGATACGGAAGATCGAGATAACCCTTTGCTATCAGACCAGATTGCAGAGTACTGTAGATCTGGGTCAAACCAGCGAGGTTAACGGGATCTCTGTGTTGTCAGATGCAGGAGCCCTGTGTTATAACATCAGGATGTACCCTGGACAGTGAGTGAGTCACGGCGTGTAAGCTGAATGTTAAACGTTACAAAATTTGATGTGTGAGTGCGGTACGAGGCTGAAAGCACAGTTTTATCAAATCCTACAACCGGATGTACATCAGTTGGAGTTTATTTGAACGATGAGCATATTTCACTCTTCTCGTATTTTAGGTCACGATCACAAGAACGTAAATTATAAATTACGGCACTGTCAACTACTTACACTCAGAACGAAACCTAACGCAAAAATAAACTATATATTTGTGGTCCCAGCCCCTTTTATTTTCAACCCTCGTGTCGGGCTTTTTCATCTTACAGATTTTTAATCTTGTCCATACGTTTATGTTGTTTTACGCCACAATGTCTTGTCCACAGTGACAATTCAGATAACTGAAATATGTCACTAGATGTATTACATAAATATTCAGAGCTTATCTCACAACCCTCTTCACCACTGGCTAACGACACATACATGTATGTACTGCGGTATTTCTGTTGAAGCCAAGAGTAATAGCGGAGGTTGACATTTGTAAAAGCAAAAAGTTACCATTGATTCTCAACAGGGTGCACACGTGGCCTTAATACTTAACAGGCCATGGATACATTAATATGGTCTGACTCAGCAGGTCAAATTCCTTATTAAATCATATCTCTGGCAGTTGAAGGGAATAGTGTTTAATAATTCCCTACGCATGTATGGAACCAACTGATGGCGTGATAGATGCTTAAAGATGTGTCTTTATTAAGGGTAAGTGCAAGATGTACGTTACATAATATCATATAATACACTTTAGAAACTTTAGCAATCATATGAAAACTTCAGTGAATAATTATGTGTTTTATAAAAATGAAATACATAAATCTTATTCTGTCATAAATACCCTATTATGCAATTTTATATTGTTCTAATACATTGCAACAGAGTTGAACACATGCAAATCAGCGCATTGTGTGATCTGCACATGTTAAGCTGCAATGGAACATCTATCTAAAACACCATTCCGCATCATCTCCATAAAAATACAAGTTGAGATAATTTTGACATACAGATTAAAACAAATTATTTCGTATATATGCCATAGGGATGGGACTGGTATTCGCTGTAGAATTCAAGAGGTGTGTACAAAATGTCCGATTGGGATTTGTTTAACCGGAACCCTGGCAAAAACTATTTAGATACACGTGTAAATCGATCTGATTATGCGTACATTGAAGTTACTGAAACGTTATTTTCACTCAAACATATAAAAGTCAGAAGGAATGCATGCATAGTCAGAAAGTAATGTGAACATTGGTAACTTGTGGTGTAACCATGTCGTTTTATTGTTATTGTTATTACGTATTACGTAACTAACAACATGTTACGTAACTAACAATATATGACGTGACTAACATTATCACGTGACTTACCACGAATCCTGGTATTTCTGTGTGAACCGGGGTCCTACTCAGGACCAACCCGGCCCAAGCACATGTCCCAGTCCTAATGATGCTACGCAACACAAGGCATTGATACATCAGTAGGCTTTGTGTTTGTTTTTCTATAAGATATTAATGCGATGCAATGAACTGTTCATGTGTTACCTCGACTCCTCCGGCTCCCACGACATCGAAGGCAGACATCCACATCAACAACGGGTGCATAACGTTTCTTATACCCAACATGTACGTTGGACTTCGACACCAGGCATAACAGTATAATATTTCATAATCCACATACGCTGGTATACATCTGTGTCTAATGTCCTGCTCATGTAGCCATCATCGTCACAGGGTATCGTGGCCGCCCAGCACAGCGATACACACTAAAGTAGACATAGTACAATCTGCAGTTTAAACCGTCGCTGATAACGCTCGTCTTTACGACTGTGTTTATTAAGGTCAAGCGGCCTCCCTAAATGGTCAGTAATTGTGCGTTCGAAACTTTACGATCAGTGTTAAGGGTGTGGCTATAAATGTAACGTAACATAAATCATGTTGTTTTTTGTTTTTGGATTGTCAGTTAAAATATATGGCGTACTTCATGTCAGCTCTCACAGACTTGAGCATGACGGGTCACATACGTACTGTTCATTATCAGCTCGCTTGTCGGTCAACAGCCACTGTTCATCCGCGCTCTGTGTCCTTGTTGCGGGAAAGCTCGGCATATTAGATAAATGAAAGTAGACTGTCATGAATGATTTGATTGAACTGTCGCCATAACTGACACTGACAACACAAATCCATAAGAAAACGTCATAATGCTTATGATTATGAAAAGGGTTTTGTCGCTTTTTAAAAATGATTTTTATTATACAGATTAAAATCAATAAATAAATATAGAAAAGAGGGTCTGGGTGATCCTGGAACAGTCAGGCTGGTTAGACTCACCAGCTTATGGCCGTTCCCCCTCGCAGCGCAGACAGCAAATGGGACTTCTCCCTGGAAGCGCTGCCTTGTCGAACCCACCCAGAACGTTTGGGAGAATGTGAAGACTCACCAACACTGCAGCCTTCTACATTACCCAGATTGTCTGAAGGGTATTCCTGGTAGAAAACCCGAGTACTCTCCCAGTGTCAGTCAACTGTTTGGGAGGTACCAAACCTAAGGCACAGAGAACAATTGGGAGTTGGACAACTTGTTACTCGGGATGCAAGCTTGGCATTTCGAAAGCGAGGTCCGCATATTTGCCATGTTTTTCTTGAATCTTGTCAATCACATTAGTGTCAACAGGGACAGAAAATCCAATGATGTAATTGATTTCATTGGACTTATCAAAAAGTACAAGATCAGGTTTGTTAGCCTGGAGGGGCGGTCGGGTAGCCTGGTGGTTAAAACGTTTGCTCGTCATGCCGAAGACCCGGGTTCGAATCCCGACATGGGTACAATGTGTGAAGCCCATTTCTGGTGTCCCCTGCCGTGATATTGCTGGAATATTGCTAAAAGCGGTGTAAAACCATACTCACTGACTCACTGTTAGCCTGGAAAGTTCTGTAGAGACATAAGTTAAGTAAATCCTATCGTTTGATCGTCGTCACAAAAATGAATTGTTACCTCATGAATAATGGATGATGCCATCTTCAATATTTTGAGACAATGAGTTGATATGACGTCACGTCGATATAGGACAATTCGATAACCAAGTAAACAATTGGCATGAACCAGACAATGAGCATAAGACAAAAATTAAAATGGTCAGAGATAACTACTGAAAATATGTTCATGTATACTCAACGACGAAAGAAACGCGAATACCATACATGTTGGTTAATATTTGAAGTATTATTCATATTCAAGAAATATTAGATTGGTTCGATGCACACACGAACATACTGTTATGTTGTGTGAACCGACGCTCACGAGCGCATCACATGTGACGTCATAGATTCATGACTCGAGATGCACCATTTGTCTTGTGCAGGATTAGCGTGTAAAGTTTGGAAATCCCGTGCAGGATATCGTTATAAGAATAAAGGCACTCTGTGGTAACACTTGACTGAGTGTGAGTTTTGTCATTAAGTGGTAAATATTGGAAATATCTATTCTCAACGTACATACTTCTCCATATGTTTCTATGTTTCGCAGGGGCGGTCGGGTAGCCTAGTGGTTAAAGCGTTCGTTCGTCACGCCGAAGACCCGGGTTCGATTCCTGACATGGGTACAATGTGTGAAGCCCATTTCTGATGTCACCCGCCGTGATATTGCTGGAATATTGCTAAAAGCGGCGTAAACTCATACTCACTCACTCACTCACTCTATGTTTCGCGTTTCTTTTGGTGGTGAGTATATATCCCTTGCTCTGCTGATTAGGTTTGTATCTTGTACATGTCCGTGTATCTATCTACATTACTGTCCTACTTTAACTGTATAGCAACGTTAACGGGGGGATAAGCTGAACTATGTTTAACTTGTCGACTGTATCTGTAGTCAACGATTCTCGACATCGTGCTGTACACGGCGATCGCAAGTAGGAGACGTCGAGATACGGGAGGAGTGCGGGAGGTCGGTGGCTCGGTCCGCAGCCGCAGCATTACCAAAGACGTTAAGAGATGGTGTGCACCCCACCCCCTCCCCCGTCCCCCATATCATAAGTTGTAGCAGTATCACAAGGGATACAATTGGTCTTATGCGTCACGTGTAAGGTTTTATACCATGAGCCTCGATGTCAGAATGACGAGATCTGATTGGCCCACGTGATCTTGATAAAATACTTTATCATACCTCCATGTCAGAATGATGAGATCTGATTGGTCCATTAAATCTCTTATACCCCGCCTGGAGCAAGTAAGGCTGCACGTGGAGGGGCAGAATAAATCCCTTATACTCCGCTTCAAAGCAAAAAGCCGCACGCGTTTTTTCAGTCAGTGGAAATCGCGTGACACAGCACAAATAGATCTCAGCTCAATCTGACAGCTGTTTTCTTTCAATTTTTAATTCGTGTTAATTGTTTTACAATGTCACATTAGAACATGTGGGAAAGATTAATTCGTTGTAGCAGGATCACTCGGCGTACATGGGGTTTTTATGTGTCCCTCGTTAGGTTTTATACCAGTAGCCTCCGAATCGTGGTATAAAACCTAAGGCGGGACGCTTAAAACCCCATGTACCCCGGGTGATCCTAATACAACGTATTATGTACACCGTGTGGTACTTCTACAACGAATTTATCTTACCGTAAGTCCTTATCTGCCATTATTAAAGAATTAAAACAAATTCAAAATTGATAGAAAACAGCTGTTCGAATGAGCTGAGGTTAACATGTGTTATGTCACGTGACTTTCATTGACTCGGAAAAAGCGCGGGGCTTTTCGCTTTGAAGCGGGATATAAAGAATTTATTGTCCCGCTCACAAATCCACGTGCAGCATGTGTTCTTCGTGACGGGGTATAAGGGGTTTATTCTCCGGCTCAGAAATTTATTCCCCCCTCCCCAGGCGGGATACATACATGTGTCTTCTCACCGTGATGCAGTAATGTTGTGTCTTCTCACCGTGATGCAGTACGGTTGTGTCTTCTCACCGTGATGCAGTAAGGTTGTGTCTTCTCACCGTGATGCAGTAAGGTTGTGTCTTTTCACCGTGATGTAGTATGGTTGTGTCTTCTCACCGCGATGCAGTATGGTTGTGTTTTCTCACCGTGATGCAGTAAGCTTGTGTGTTTTCTCACCGTGATGCAGTATGGTTGTGTCTTCTCACCGTGATATACTAAGGCAGTGCCATCAAACATATTTGTGTTTCAAAATGTGTTATGGTTGTTTGTTGTTAACTACCGCACTCAGCAAAATTCCAGTTATACCAGGCCGGTCAGTAAATAATCGAGTCTGGACCAGATATGCCAGTGATTGACACCCTAAGCATTGATCTACGCAACTGGTATAAGATGGCATGCATCAACTAAATCAGCGATCCTCACTATCCGATGAAGGTTGAAAAACGTGTCCAGTTTCGTACTTTCGAAACCCGTGAAGAAAACCCGGGGTAGAATAGGTCTTCAGCAACCCATGCTTGCCGTAAAAGGTGACTATGCTTGTCGTAAAAGGCGACTTACGGGATCGGGTGGTCCGCTGACTTGGTTGATGCATGTCATCGATCCCAATTGTGTGGATCGATGCTCATGATATTAATCACTGGATTGTCTGGCCCATACTCGATTATTTACAGACCGCCGTCATATAGCTGTCATATTGCTGAGTGCGGCGTTAAACAACAAACCAACCAACCAACGAAAGCAACACCATATCGGGACCCATTGGCTCCAGACCCAATAGCCTTAATGGCTGCCAACGAATCGAATTGAATCATTGTCATAGTCATCCACCCATGCTAAAGGTTGTAGAATTGCAGAAGTTCTGCTGTAAATACGATATGTAACCATGAAGCCTGGACACGTCGGAGATAGTAAAATCAGGGGTCCAAAAAGCCCGAACAGTACGAAACATGGACGGATCTTTGGTGGCGTCGGAACAAGTGGGTGTAAAGTGTGTGTAGAAGGGTGTGGAGTCATCCCACAGATGACATCCTTATCTTATCAGCTTGCTGACGGGGTTAACCTCTTTGGTCATGTGGACAAGGCGTCGGACTTTGGATCAGAATGTCCGTGGTTTGACTCCCAGCACGGGACACTGACATATTATGACAGCTACATGTACATATAGCATTCTTGTATAAAATCCTCAGCAATTGCTCTCACTATATTTGGACTAATTCTTCCCAACAATTACATTGAATTCATAACACAATCCTGGCTTAAGAAGAAGCCAAGGAGCAGTTTTAGAAAGTGTGGATGAACCCACTTGATTCAAGTGATCCACTCCATGTCTTGCTGCCAATGTCTGAATGTTCAAGCCAAACTGAATCTTGCCACGAGACCAGTCACACAGGAAGTACTCGACACATTCATTAATTATATAAGTAACTGAATGATATCTGACCATAGCCTCCGTCTGCAGCACGTATTTAAGTGGTACATGTATAGATAGATAGATATTCTTTATTTCCTCCAGATATTGAAGATACATATCATATATGATATTATGTATAATTACAGAGCTGTACAGTAGTACAATTTAACAATAATATGTGAAATGATAACTACAAAATGCATGACAATCAAACATTCTTATAACTGTTTTGTAACAGATACAGCCATTTCCTACAGTATCTTGACACAATAACCATAAGGTCACCCCATAGACTTTGAGATAAAGAGCTAACACACTCAGGCATACCGCCAAGTAGTACAGACAGGACTATATCATCGTCCTCACTACATAGTCTTGCAAATGTAGAGACATCTATCACATCACAAATGATTTCAAATAGTTCATTTCTGTCATTCATATTCAATGTGCAATACAAAAACACATGCTTAATAATATCATGAGCTACAATTCTACATCGACATTCCCTAGATTCTATATTTAGGCATCCCAGCCGTACAAGATGAGACAGGTTTGGGAACAGTTCAGGACGTTCAAGTGCAAGCAGCCTGTGTCTGTGTTCTTTATCATTACGTAGCGAGACATATCTATTTAAGTTAAGTCTAGATATCAGCTTACAGCTTCCTGGTCTGCAAAAATAATCCTTTCCTTAACAATATCAGACCATGCCTTTTTACTTGGGAAGCTACATTTAATAAGATAATCTTCTATTTCTGCATAGAGATTGTATTTTTTGACAAGTCTAAGCATGTTATATACAGGTGACAAAGCACATGGTTTTCTGAAGTTATCCAACGCTATTTCGTATCTAATCTGCCCAAGGCGAGTAATGAATACCTTTTTAAAAACATAGACAGGATAAAAGCTTAAAAGAGCAATTACAAGGTAGCTTAATCAGCTACCTTTTGAATCTCACTTCAAGAGATTAAACACACTCTAACAACGGCATGGTCATGTAAATCTTTAAACAAAATATACTGCCAGGAATTTAAACTCTGGTAAAAAATTCTGGTTACGGTCCCAACTTTTGAATGAATTGTACGAGTGATCATCATTGCTACTGATTTTGAGTGAGATATTTTGAAACCCGTCTTGAAAACGAGGCTATGTCACCATTTTGTAACAATGTGAAAGTTACCAAATCGTCTCCAGAAGGAATCATCCTCTGCACACTGTACAGGGTTAACATTGAAAGGAGTGTCAGCGAAGAAGTCGTTGATCATTGCATTACACAAAACTGGGCTACACTTCCTGGTGGAGTGCCATTATCTGTGATGTGACGTCAGAAGGTTCTGTCCCAATATGCACCTGAATGACCCTTTCAGACAGATTTGTCTGTTTCCATCTAAACATATTACCTTTCATACCACGCTTTTTCAATTTGAAAATACAACCCCTGTCGCATATCATATTGTTTGCCATTTCAATATATAGGTGAGGTGAAATTGGGTTGAATGTCGCGTCCAAGGTTATTGCACTTATATAGCGACGTGCATTGAGTGTGTTTGTGTGGCTGCTTGTACTAGTCCGGACTGATGTCGATTTATACTGCTAGCTCACTGAGATACCATGCCGCAGTTTAACATGAATACCCCACTCAGACAAAGTATACTGACTCCGAGCCGACCAGTCTTTTTTTCAGCCCTTTAATGCCGAGCGGTAACAACAAGCACAGGGTAACAACAAGCACCTTCTTTTAACGTCTTTTGGTATGACCCGGCCGGGGATCGAACCATGGACCTTCCGCTCTCCGGGAGGACGCTCTACCACTAGACCACGGAGGCGGTCACCTACAATGTGAGTTGGAGACAAAGGAATAGTAGTTGCTGATGTAGTTGACCATCATTCATCTACATTTGGGGGGACACGTGTGGCCCAGTCGTCGAAGGCGCCGCGATTCGTTGTGCAGAGTTGCGTACCTTGGGAACGCCAGAAACCTATGATTGTGGTTTCGAATCGCGGCTCGTCCCGATTATGATTCTAGGTTTGTCAGCACTATACCGTGCTCGTGGGTTTTACCTAAGTGGTAAACGTCTGAGACCTGCATCACTTCGGGCTTTCTTCCCACAATAAGCTGACACGCCGCGATATAACTAGAATACTGTTAAAAGCGGCGTTAAACCAAACTCACTCATTCATCTACACTTGAACAGAACAAGTGACATCATTTGGTACAGAGGATGGCTCCGAGGTTCTTCTGTGAACATGTACTTGTGTCTTGTTTATTAGAGGAGAGATAGGTTTTGTCACAGCGGATTCATTACAGGGTGAAGGAGTGACCTTGACAATCAAGCAGCTTCGGCTTGGAACACGATCTTTCTACTCTGATTCATTGGACAATTGCTGCTTCCTTATATTTTGGACAGCCTTTACAAGCAGCACTAAAAATGAGTGAGTTTTACGCCGCTTTTAGTAACACTCCAGCAATATCACGTCTGAGGACACCAGAAATGGACTTCACATATTGTATCCATGTGGGAAAACGAACCCTGGTCTTCGGCGTGACGAGCGAACAAAGCTACACCACCGCCCCAAATAGCACTGTGGTCGCCTAAACCCAGAAAATCATGTTTCTATGTAACTGCTCCAGCAGTTGTTCAGCAGTAACTACTCGAGTTGTTCAGTGTCTGCAACCACAATGAAACACTGCAGGTACACGCCCCCTCTTTATAGGCAGGCTGAGGAGGCACTACGGGTAGCTCAATGGAGGCAGAAGCATTGCCATGGTGTCTCAAGGGTTGCCGTGGTCGCCGAATGGAGGCACGGCGGTCGCCACAGTCAACGTTCAATGCACGCTGTTGATCGCCCAAAGGAGGCACAAGGGACAAGGGAGGCAGAAGCATCGCCCAGATTGACGGGAAAATATTTCAGCAGAACGCATCTGTTACCTGGCGACCATTGGGCGACCACTGTGCCTTCATTCTGCAACAGCGGCAATGCTTGTGCCTCCCTTCTGCCTCCTTTGAGCCACCTTTGAGCAACCAATCTCCTCGGCGACCTTTGTGCGACTGTTTTGAACGTGTTCAAAAATTTACGGCGACCATGGCGTTCATGGCGTTTTCTGAACCTCCTGTGTACTACCTTGGAACGACCTAGGCAACCATTCTGCCTCCTTTGAGCCTCCAACGACGACCTGGCAAATTTTATGGTCGCACACGGGAGGCACAAAGGTCGCCATCCCGTGTAAAGGCCCCATTACTTTTTCCATAGAGATGAAACGTGATCACACTGTCGACATCTGTAGCACCTTATAGCTGATGGAGTGGGTGAGTATGGTTTATACGCCGCTTTTAGCAATATTTCAGCTCTATCACGGCGGGGGACACTAGAAATGAGCTATAGCTGGTGCAAGAAAACGACGCTCCCGGAATGATTGAAGGTACATTTTGACCCGTTCGGAAAGGTGAGGGTTGCAAATGTCGGCAATACAGAAGTGGTAATCTATTTTTCCCTCCCACGAAGTGAACGCTCAGCATCAATGACCCTTAGACCTTTAAGTTGATCAACTACACACCCTATGTACACATCATAGTCAACACTGTCAACTACATCCTCAAGACTCAAGACTCTTCGGAATACTGCTCATGACACGGATGTCTCAAATTGTTGTTTTGGACAAAATCTCCTTAAACTGTTCCACAGATTCCCAGTGAATCAACAAGAAGACTTTTTCTAGTTTTGTCACGAATTCAACATCACCAATACATTTCTGAATGTAACGAGCTGATGAAAGTGGGCCCAAGTTTTTAAGGCTAAGTCTGATGCAAATAAATCAATAGGTTTCACTGACACGTCAGAAACAATATTCAAATCATTCTGACACACGCCATGGTGTTTGCACCTTTTGGAGACCATAGTTATGTACTTCTGGACACATTCTGCATCGGTAGGGTTGCTCAAATGTGTTTAGGATACCCATAAAGATCCGGGCTAGAACAGGTCTTCAGCAACCCATGCTTGCCATCAAAAGGCGACTATGCTTGTCGTAAGAGGCGACTAACGGGATCGGGTGGTCAGACTCGCTGACTTGGTTGATGCATGTCATTGTATCCCAATTGTCAATGCGCATGATGTCAATCACTGGATTTTTTGGTCCAGACTCGATTATTTACCGACAGCCGTCATATAGCTGGAATATTGCTGAGTGCGACGTTAAACAACAAACCAAAAAACCCCAAAACATCATCCCAATGCCCGTCAATAAAACAACTAGCTTAAACAGACTTGCCACGTGGGGCGGGAATTCCGTGCATCACGTCACAAAGCAAAGAAAAATATGGCAGAATTGGCCAATATTGTTAGCTGACCGTAATCTAAATTTACCTTGTTAATGTTATTAATCTATCTATTAATTCCGAACGACACAGAGTTGTGCTAATATAAGGCCCCATATGAGCCAAACAGCAACAGCAACTATACACGCGTCTAACCTTACTTACAGCCGAAGCTGGTCGCCATCTGACGAGACAAGAAGACAAGAGTTGTCTCCCTTTAGCTTTAGTCCACTGATGAAACGTCTTTGTAAGAGTGACACTACAGCAACTTCAGTCTCTTTCAATGGCGGTCATAGTTGCGGTTCTTGTGTCCAGCACATTATTTCTTTCTTTTTTAGGTTGATATATATATTGTTATACATATTACGCAATTAGTCTTACATTAAATATCACGTTTTGTGTAACAGTGACTGTCGTCCAGTTATTTCGCCATGTTGATCAAGCTGCTGTTTCTCTACTTAATGTTTCAAAGCTTTTTTAAAACGTTAAAGTGTCCATTGTGTTGTCTTTCGCTTACTTTGCAGAGTTCGGTTTTATTGTCCAGTTAAACGAAATACTTTGATGTAATTATAGGCCTTAGAACAAGAGAGTATATATAGTAAGTGAGTGAGTTGGGTTTAACGCCGCTTTTAACATTATTCCAGTTATATCACGGCGTGTCAACTTAATGTGGGAGGAAAGCCCCAAGTGATGCAGGTCTCAGACGTTTACCACTTCGGTGAAACCCACGAGCACGGGTATGGTGCTGACAAACCTAGAAACATAATCGGGGCGAACCGGGATTCGAACCCACAATCATAGGTTTCTGGCGTGGCCAAGGGACGCAACTCTTCACAGCAACGCGGCGCCTTAGACGACTGGGCCACCCGTGCCCCCAGAGAGTATACAAGTAACCATGGTATTACTTTGACGGCGCCTGTGAAGGTAGGTGCAAAAAACAGAATCGGACAATGAGGTGATATGGTGATTAACGTCGCGTTAAACATTTATAACGATTTTAGCATTTATAGCGACGTGCCTGCCCGCGTGTGTCTGCTTGTACTAGTCCGAAATAATACCGTTTTTATATGTAGTGCTAACCACCCACTGAGATGCCATGCCGCAGTTGATACCCCACTAAGACGCAGCGTACAGACTCGGATACGACCAGTCCTTGTTTTATCCCCTTAATTCCGAGCTCCAGGCAGGGCAACAAA
Source organism: Haliotis rufescens (assembly GCF_023055435.1). Classification (NCBI taxonomy): domain Eukaryota; kingdom Metazoa; phylum Mollusca; class Gastropoda; order Lepetellida; family Haliotidae; genus Haliotis; species Haliotis rufescens. Next base: position 9,463,255 of record NW_025964223.1, read on the forward strand.
AAGTACCATCATTTAAAGTCATTTGGATCAACCGCTTGGGATCTAACCCCCGACCTCCCTCTCTCCGGACACACTGTCCACTTGGCCAGTCGGACAATGAAAGGATGTCACTGTGCATGAGGCGGCCCGTGATGCTGGCACTTTGTAGGGTAGATCCATCTAAAGTGTGCCTACCTGTCTAGGGCTCTATTCTAAACATAGCCCTATTGTATCCATATTGACACGGGGAGGTCGGGTAGCGTAGTGTTAGTTCGTCACACCGCAGATCCGGGTTCGATTCCCGACCTTGGTATAATGTGTGAAGCCCATTACTGGTGTCCACCGCCGTGATATTGCTGTAATGTTGCTAAAAGTAGGGTAAAACCATACTCACTCACTCACTCCTTATTGGCACTGTTTGGCCTATTTGACCTCATGTGAACTAAAAGTTGAAATGAGCTTATATCGTGGTGCGCCGACCGTTCGCCGTAATATCATACTATTAGCATATTCTATCAATAATGTTCTGACGATTGTGGCATCTTAAAACCCTTGAAAAGAAGCTACGGTAGCGAATGGGTTAATAGTATTTATCGTTAGAGAATGGGATGCAATATACTACATTGTCAAGCATATGGAAATTTTGAACCTACATTGTGAGTGAGTGAAAATAGTTTTACGCCGCTTTCAGCAACATTGCACAATTACTTCTGTCCTCCAGTGGTTAACAGGTGAGCTATGATGACTACCGCGTAGTCTCCAAACCACGAAGTAAGGTGACGCTGTGTCATATACATTGTATCTAGTCCCGATAGTTTGAGTAAATATGAGACGTACCTATATGTATCGTGCAGCACATATACTGAACATAACAAGTTAGGGTTCCCATGACATGATAAACATGGTGAGAGGGGTATAGTGTGCAGAATGGGATAGAAAATATTTTTCGGTTTCATGCTTGAAGACATGCAGTAGTTGATAGAGTGCGGCATTAAACAAACAACACATACATCTTTTTTATCTGATTAAAGGAGCCACGCAGTTTTATTTTTTCACGATTGTTTTGAGGACACCCAGCGAACCTGAAGCAAAATATATGCCAATATATGTATCTGAAACATTTGTTTTCTCAAGGCATCCCCTGGCTCCCTGGCATAACACACAAACGCCTGTCACTACGTATTGCAATACCCAGTTACCCTGATTAGTGTGTGTGTGTGTGTGTGTGTGTGTGTGTGTATGTATGTATGTGTGTGTGTGTGTGTGTGTGTGTGTTTGTGTGTGTGTGTGTGTGTTTTTGTGTGTGTGTGTGTTTTTGTGTGTGTGTGTGTGTGTGTGTGTGTGTGTGTGTGTGTGTGTGTGTGTGTGTGTGTGTGTGTGCTTGCTTTCGTTCGTGCGTTTGGTAACAATTACCATCTTCTGGTATGACGCGATGGGGGATCGAACAACCGACTGTGTGTGCGTGCGTGCGTGCGTGCGTGCGTGCGTGCGTGCGTGCGTGTGTGCTAACAACACGGACCATATTTGACTATCTATGACGCGGCCGGGGCTGAAACTAAGGACCTTCGTGCGTGTGTGCGCGTGCATGCGTGCGTGCGTGCGTGTGTGTGGTTACATCAATTACCATCTTTAGGTAGGTATGTGTGTGTGCGCGCGCGTGCGTGCAGTATATTCCCTGCATTAGTAACTTCATATAATTTTCACCGCCGTTTGTCTTTTACGCCAAATGGTACATGCGGATACCATGAAGCCATATATCCTACTAACAAAGTTAAGGACAACTGATTCTTTCATATTACTAAAACATTCAAACATTTCAAATTTCTCAGTGAAGCAAGTTTCAAAGGGATCTTATCAAATCCATGTCAACAATCTGATCCCCTCTTACGTTCTGTCTATACCGGATTTATATTATTCGAGAAGAAACAGTAGCTTGCAATTAATCCCAATTACTAGAGTTTGGTTCATTCTGGTTCTGCTACTCACGAGCATGCCATAATAAACAAAACTATGAGCAAACATATTTGGTTGGTATGATGCAAGGGTCAATTGTTCATGGTATTACATGATATTGTTTTTAATATTCTTGTAATTGTTCAGTATGGCTTCATGGTATCCAATATTACGATGAGTACACTAAATACACGTATTGGTAATACATATTTTTATTGCCTTTAAATAAATCACTTTTATTCTTCCGAGTCCGTTACTCTGTGCACCGGGATCTTAATTTGCCCGGATCCTGTCATAATACACCTGCATCTTCCTAGCATCCTCAGCAGCATCTCTCTTGTAGAAGAACCCCTTCCTCGTGTTGGCCGTGAACCAGGCCGATGACCAGCACAGGCTGCGGAGGTCATTCGCAAGCTGACCGGTCACCTCTCTGCTCTTGGCCAGCTCCATGTGATAATCCAACCATTTCTGTTTGTACAGCATAGCATCTCTCTTCTTGCCCATCCTCTCGTTGGCTGTGCTCCAGGCTGCAGCCCAGGCCATCTGCTCGTAAAAGAAGCAGAAGTCGTGGCTGAAGATGCCGGAGTTGCAGAGACTGCTGTAGTGGCGCCGGACAGTGTCCTCGTCTCGCTGGGCGTCGCTCCGGTACCGCTTCATGTGGTTCGCAGCATGCCATGATGCATAGCCCGCTATCTCCTTCATGTCCTCGGCTGTAGCCGCCGGGATGCTGGTCAGGGGAGAACACTTGGCATCTAGGTAGACAAATACAGGATGAAGTACTGACACCTTCAGAAAATAAACAGACATACTTTAAACTTTGACAGGCAGTGGAACAACACTTGTGAATACTTCATGTATATTTGGATTGCAAGCATGTTAAAGAGTTTTAGGCCAAAGTAGAATGTGTTCTGAATGTAATGCTCTTTATTACTAGGGTAAAACTCTGCCAAATCACATCATACAGGCATGCAAAACATATATATGTTTTAGGGGTGACTATTGGTCTGGAAATCACTATTGCGATAACTATCGATATTGCAAGCAACTATTGCGCTAAATATCGATAGTTTTCAGTGTATCATTTTAGATGGATTTTACGGTTGAATTAAACCTTGGAACTGAAGTTTCCTTTGAATGTGATAATCATAACAACAAATAAAAAGTAAATTTTGAAATATGACTGTTTTCTTTTTTCTTTACACTATTAATTTTAGAAAAAGAAACTTCCACATCACCATGCAAATTACTACCACTTATGATCAAAAGAAAAACAAATTTGAACAGCATTGCGTGTATTTGATTGATATGGTAAAAACAATCGAAACTATCGATATTCCTAAATGAAATCGATACTTTTGATCGGAAACTGATTTAACAATCGATTTTTTTACTTTAACTTCTTACCAATAGCAATATATCGATATTTCGATTTATCGCGACACCCTTAATATGTTGTAAGTATTAAGAAAAACAAATTGTCACTTGAAAACTTTATGAAGACTTATATCATCAACTAAGTGTGAAGGTATATCCTTACAGCACATTTGTTGGAATTGTTCAGCAGAGAAACATATTAACTAGACAGTTCATAAGCCAAATTTGTCCATTTTCTGTCAAACTGTCTCGTTTTTGTGTGCAACTGATTTCTCTCTCTGAAGTATGGCAAAAAGCCTGCTATTTTCACACTTGTTAACATTATATTGTACACCTGTATCCTGTCTAACCAACTAAATCTTGCTGCCTTCTGTATAGTTATGTAACCTACACCTAATAAGTATTATATTAAGTGTCATGTTACTTTATGGGAAAATATGTAACATCATATACAGAATTGAAAACAGAATATTAAAAACAAAACAAAAACACTTGTAAAAAAAGAGGTTTTCTCAGATACGATGTGACTTCAATTACTGGGTGATTGGGGGCACGGGTGGCCCAGCCGTCTAAGGCGCCGCAATTCGCTGTGCAGAGTTGCGTCCCTTGGCCACGCCAGAAAACCTATGATTGTGGGTTCGAATCCCGGTTCGCCCCGTTTATGTTTCTAGGTTTGTCAGAACCATACCCGTGCTCGTGGGTTTCACCGAAGTGGTAAACTTCTGAGACTTGCATCACTTGGGGCTTTCCTCCCACATTAAGCTGACACGCCGCGATATGCCTTGTATACTGTTACAAGCGGCGTTAACCCAAACCCACTCACTACTGGGTGATTTATATCACATTTCATATGATCCAATATTTAGCTTTCAAAACACTAGCACTTGGAGGGTTAAGCAAAATGGTCCTTGTATTCAATACCACATTCACAGCGATATTGACTTTCATGACAATAACAATAATGTCTACTTCTCCAATATATCCTCCAATCAAAACGAAAATCTCCCTTCACGGAACGTTTTGATTGGATGAATATACCGTGACATGTGGTGACACGGAAATGTTTCCCTGTAAATACCACCATCAGTGTAAACAAAGAGTCAGGGTCAAATCAGCTTCAGCATTCCACGTTTAACTACCCTGTACCTACAGACAGTCTGAAATGTCAGCAAGATATGCCTCATAGGAACCATATGGACGACACAGCAATAGGGCACACTAACCTCAAAGATCAATTACGGCCCCTATATATATATTAATGCCATATATGAATCCTACGCAATGCATCAAAGCACACCATACCGCTTGTGTCTTGGTTGGGCACGAACGCCTTCATCTTGGTTTCTGAAACGGTATATATATATAGATACTAGGTATTGGTATACTGTTACAAGTCTTGTGTTTTTGCAAATGATACCTATATTAACCATAAGCATATATTTATATAAGGTACGTGACCCAGTCTGTACACTACGAGTTACGTTATGTCAGAGAATGTCACGGTATCAAACATATCTGTCACATTAATGGATTTATTTCGTATCAATTGGATACTTTTTTCTAAAACTCACCTGCTGAAATGTCAACTCTTCGCAACAGCGAGCAGTACACATCTGACAGGGCACGGTTACGTCCCCTACACTGATGTACGTGAACAAACGCTGATACAAGTCTATATTTAGATTGTATTGAAGTTTTGTGTTCAGTAAACATCGCTCCACCCTTTAAGTGTGTCATGACGGGGTCTCGCTTGTTTGGTTGGCGAGCGGAGTGGGAAGAAGTTAGACGGGTCTGAGGTAGATTAGGAGTGAAAAGACTTATACTTAGAAGGCTGTATGGCTGTATGTATAGTTCATTGTGTTTCCTGTTTTACGCCGCACTGAATCATAGTGTAGCGATATGACTAATAATGAATATAATAACTAATAATTAATTATGAACAAAGACATACATATGTATAATATATGTATACTTGTATCTTACAGGGACCATGATATGCACATATATGAGTTCATATGGAACACAATTGTTCTAAGGCAAGCATTGCATGCAAATAAGATAATACAGTAAACTACGGTTATAACGAACACGCTTATAACGAACTGACGGATAAAACGAACTTACTTTTTTGGTCCCGACTATTTGCTGTTGTTATACTGTATAAAATTATATGCTTATAACGAACTACGGTTATAACGAACTAAAATTAGTAGTCCCTTTGAGTTCGTTATAACAGTACACTACTGTATATGAAATTTAAATAAGTAATTTTATTCGTCCATGAGGTGAAATGAATTTACATTTGAAGGACTAGCAAAAAGTGCTGCACATTTGACAGATAATAATTATATATTATCTCTACAGTCTAGGTCTCGATGAAGCTTTCAAAACGTTTTATAGTCGGTATGTGGAAGACCTTTCCAAATTTGACGCATCGGAAACAAAAATGATTCCCTATTTTGACTTACCATATCTTCCCCTGCTGCTTCAGCTAGGTGACTTGCTTTTGCATATGTTTGTGACGGTTGCCACTGGTTGGGCAGGATACGCTCACCTTTTCGCTAACGCCTGGTGTCATCACTGTTTGAAAGTGATGAGAAAATGAATGACAGTTTAATATAATATACAATATTCCAGTTATATCACGGCGTGTCAGCTTAATGTGGGAGGAAAGCCCGAGGTGATGCAGGTCTGACGTTTATCACTTTGGTGAAACCCACGAGCACTGGCATGGTGCTGACAAACATAGAACAAAAATCGGGGCGAACCGGGATTCATAGTCTTGCTCAATTGCGGCGTCTGATACGACCGGACCCACCCCTGCCCCTGCAAAGTGAGTAAATTATTAGTCATTAGTATTGTGAGACTCATACTGTTGTTACGACCATGGCTGTAACACAGATACTGGGACACACATATGGTATAAATGGACATAGAGGTAAGTCAAGCAAACTAGTGAAAGGAGGGAACATGTCCAAACCATTGCCATCTATTCATGCGAGGACTTTCTATGTATTTTATTGTTACAGCTGCTGGTGGGGCTACTCGGAGTTCCGAATGATAGCATAAAAAGGGACAGCTAAATGATGATGAAAAAATATTGTGTTGGCAAAGGTTCATCCTCAGGTCAAGCAAAGTCACTGCTGCCTGACGTGTCGCCTTCCTTGATCTGTGTGCTAAGTTTTGGCGGTTTATACCAGATATGTAGACTATTTATTATCGATATTAAGATACCGTTATTTTTCGTAATGATATTTCAGAAATAATAAAAACTAATACAAATAAATCAATTCACTTTAATAGTCTTATTTAATAATATGAGCAACAAAGTTGTACCAAACTCGTACAGCTCGTATCGAGATCGTTGTGCTCGTATGCAACTCTTAATAGACTGAAATTAGACTCCTATTTGACTCCTATTGGGGCTCGTAACACACTCGTGGCGTACTCGTCTTTTCCCGAGTCCTAACCGGGTAAGGCTCGGGAGAGCTCGGCAACCACCTCGGCAAAGCGTGAGAGCTGCTTTAATAACATGTACTAGAACAAATATGGCACATAATATGGGATGCAATTATGATTATGATTAATTGATAAGAAAGCAAGTTGAACGCAGTCCAGTGCGTGTGTAGGAGTGTGGCAGCTTGAACTCACATATAGTGCTCGGAGTCAGTACACTGTGCCTGAATGGGGTTTTCAAGTTAACCTTCGGCATGGTATCTCAGTGGGCCAGCACTATAAAATCGGCATTCGTCCGGACTAGTACAAACAGTCATCCACGCAAGCACACACGCATATCCATGTACGTCGCTATATAAGTGCAATTATATTGAGCGCCGGCCGTTCAATTACACTAACTGGAATAAGACATGCCGGCCGTTCAATTACACTGACTGGAATCAGACACACCGGCCGTTCAATTACACTGACTGGAATCAGACACGCCGGCCGTTTAATTACACTGACTGGAATCAGACACGCCGGCCGTTCAATTACACTGACTGGAATCAGACACGCCGGCCTTTCAATTACACTGACTGGAATCAGACACACCGGCCGTTCTATTACACTGACTGGAATCAGACACGCCGGCCGTTCTATTACACTGACTGGAATCAGACACACCGGCCGTTCTATTACACTGACTGGAATCAGACACGCCGGCCGTTCAATTACACTGACTGGAATCAGACACGCCGGCCGTTTAATTACACTGACTGGAATCAGACACGCCGGCCTTTCAATTACACTGACTGGAATCAGACACGCCGGCCGTCCAATTGCACTGACTGGAAATCATCGAAGGATCCAACTGCGTGCAGTAATATAGTACACATGGTATGATGCATACGGTAAACTTCTTTAAAACTACATTTGTGAAAGTGGTAAGTCATAGCTATTATACGAGGGGAGTTCAATAGGTTCTGCAACTTGGTCATTTGTGTTTACACAAACAATGTCAACTTGTGGCAGGTGTGACACTAGTCATAACATCAGGTTGACGCGTGTCATAACAAGTTCCAGACACAACAATAAGTTAGATGTGATGGCTTCATTCACCTAAGGGTGGTCACAATCATGTATTCTCTTAAACCTGGGCAACGCGCTGTAATAAAGTTCGTTACATGCTCCGGTTCACAAGTCGAGAATTGCACAGGCCGCCATTGGTGAATGTGGATTCGAACAGTTAAATCCCCCACCCTCCAGCCCAGTATTAGCCCCGAATGACTATTTCCTTTTCCGGCAAATGAAATCTGCCTTACGTGGAAGACGCTTCCAGGATGACGAGGACATAAAGGCTGCCACAGAGGCGTGGTAAGAGGAACAATCTGCGGATTTCTATAAAAGTGGTATTCAATGCTTGGAGGACAAATGAGGAATTGAGGTGAATGGAGGTTATATTGAAAAATAAAAGTGCAAAAGATATTCTGCGACATGGTCTTATATTGAAGTTTCTGAACGAATTGAACGCCCCTCGTATAAGTATCTTTCACAATGGCCTAGAAATGACAAATGTCATATTATCAAATCAACATTTCTCAGTGGACATGGCGTCAAGTGCGACCCTACTACAGTTACTGAAAGTATTGCCGTTCCTGGTCATCATGGTCAATTACGACATGACTTTGCAACTCGCCTTGTCCGCATTGGCTCGGCTCCGTCAAGGAGTGATTGGTCTAGCGATGCTTACTCCAAGTTGTCTCTATCAGCATTCATACTCGCATAATAAAGAAACGCAACACCAGCCTTATACTCGCATAGTTTCACTTACTCTCAGCCCATCTATCAATACAGGACAGGATCAGACCGGCCAGACTCGTCACTACATGGGGAAAACTTAAAACGGTCGGGATTCGACTCGATCGATTGCAAACCGCGCTCTCCTCTCCTAATGTTGAAGGTATCATTTTATAGTGTTCGGGCCTGGCCTGTCTTTGTCACATGTCACAATACCTCATTTTCATTCGTTAAAAGTTAGATCTGACCATGAACTCATGTGTGTCGTAATCGGAAAAATACAGAAGCCTACGTGCCAGCTTGCTCATCTCTCTATTGATTTTGTGACTCGCTCCGGATGCTCCAAATGAAATACATGTATACCTTGAATTTCTCTGCTTGTTTCATTAACTAATGGACGATAACCTGGAACCAATCCAATGATAAATATGAAATGTCCAGAATACCTTGTGATAAATGTGAACTGTCTTTTATCTATTGATTCCTTTCGAACTAAAATTCTCTGTCACAGACTTAATCTAATGCAATTCCTCATTGCAGCTATAACGGTTTTATTGGTTACCATTTTCTAATATTTTGGAGATGCATTTTAACCTTTTAACGCTATTGTTCACCTGTTCTTGCAAATAAGACTGTTGATACCAAAGGTGAGCATATCCTGCCCTACTATATCCACTTAATACTGACACTGAGTAGTTCAGGCCCGTGACCTGGGAACTCACCTCACTGCCGTGTTTCTGGGTCGAGTGCGTTATAGTGTCAGATTGACCTGTTGATGCTTGGCCTGTACACACGGGGGATCATCGCTACACGGGTAAGCTGTACCGCATTTACACATTGCCACTGAATGCATGTCTGAATCTGTTATTAATATGAATTTAAAATTAAACAAGACTTACAAGTAAGTTGAAGTTTGATTGAAATTATATGAAACTAATCACAAGTATATTGATCACGTGGGAGATAGCGAAAGCGAGGTCAGAGTCAGACTTTAAAGGGGCACTGATCTAAAGCAATTCCCCGGGACTGGTTGTTTCCTTTGTTATTGTTTTTCCCCAATGAGTACCCGGATGATACGCAACGCAACTGAGCGTGACCAGAGACTTGGCTACCGTCTGCAAGGACAGCTAAATAAACTTGGAGGCAATATTTGTTTTACGTATTTTTGAACACTGATTGGTTAACTGTGATCTTTAAAGATTTCGACAAAGGGCGCATGTTAATTAATTTCTTCAGCCTAAACAAACAGACAAAAAGAACGGCGGAGCTCATCGGATGTCGTCATTTGGAAATACCCCAGATGGTTATAGTTTAATAAAAAAAAGTATCCATGCAGTGAAAGCATTTTCGGATTTCGGATTGCGTCGATAAACGATTACTACTTCCTTGTTGTCATCCACGTTTTCTGGTATAAACCAAAACTTGTGTATTTGTCGTCATTCACTTGATGCTCAGTTAATGAATTTATTACAGGTACAATTAGTGGTAGCACCACTTAGATTACCTGACATAGGTTCCCATTTGGCATTTATTGTGTCTGGGGTAATTATTCAATCTTAATCAAGGTTTGAAGTGAGGTGAAATGTGTGTTATGTAATATACACGTGGCAGCCCAGCAAGAGATGAATGATCGGTTGATCTACTATTTTTTTAAATCAACGGATCGTTCCTAGTCATCAAAGGATTAACAGACAACACGTTGATTGATTAATCACTATTATCTTGCACAGTGGATATGTCAAAAGTGAGTGTTTACATGTCTAGGTTTACTAAAGCAAAGGGAATACACATATATCATGGCGTGAAGTGCCGATGTAAAAACAACATATACACATGCACAAAAGTTAAGCGCCACCATATTCATAGTCTCTTGATTTCACGTGTGGGAATCAGAAGTACGAAATATGATGATGTATGAGTGAATAAGGCTTCCATAGTTTCATGAACCCAAATTTGTCCAGATTCCACAAGGAAAGCGTGCTTAACGTGTTGCTGCAGTTCCCCCACCCTATAAATAGTGAAATTCAAGTTTCACACACGTGGTTGCATTTAGCTCCTGTGTGAGATTTCCCTTCCAATAGAGGTTTGGAAATCAGCCATGGTGAGGAAGAGTTAACGAACGCCGAAAGATGGCAAGTGATAGGCATGAAAAATGCCGGCATGTCATGCAGGGCCATTGCAAGACAAATGGGTCGTCATCGCAGTGCTATCACTCGTCTGTTTGTCCAACATGATCAAACCAATGATGTCAATGACAGGCATAGGTCTGGTAGGCCAAGAAAGACCTCTAACAGAGAGGACAGACGTCTTTTCAGGATAGTCAGACGAAATTCATTTGCCACTTCAACAGATTTAAGACTGCAGTGGATTACCCATCAGATACTCTCGACGATGACCTTAAGGCGTCGCCTCAGAGCGGCTGGTTATAACGCCAGAAGACCAGTAAAACGTCCTCAAGTGACTGAGAGGCACATGCGGATTCGTCTGATATGGTGTCGTGCCCGTAGTTGATGGAACTTGGCTAACTGGAGAAGGATCCATTGGTCTGACGAGTGTCGAAAGCTGCTACGAACAGTTGATGGTCGAATACGTGTTTGGAGGCAGCGTAACACTCGTTTTGCTCCAAGGAACATCCAGAAGACCTTAGCATGTGGCGGGGGGTCTGTCATGATAGGGGGTTGTGTTGCCTTCGGCTGCAAACTTCCGCTGACAATTCGTGGAAACCTGAATGGCCAACAATACCAAGATGCCGTTCTCGTCCAGTGGTAGTCCCTCATTTTGACAACCATCCTCTTCAGACAAGACCTGTTTACATGGACGACAATGCCAGACCACACAGATCTCGGGCTTAGTTGCGTCAAGAAGCTATTGCCACTCTTCCTTGGCCGGCCTGTAGTCCGGATCTTAATACGATTGAGCATCTCTGGGACATTGTTGGCCGGAAAATCAGACATCGTGATCCCCCAGTTCAAAATCTCACTGGACTTGAAGCCGCACTCCTGAAGAATGGATCCGTTTGCCTCAGAGAAGCATTCAACGACTTGTAATGAGTACGAGGCGTAGGGTTGAAGCTGTGGTCAATGTCCGTGGATCATACACACGTTACTGACGTTTCTGTCTTGCAATAGACTCTGCACTCCCTAGGGTGTCTATGTGACACCTGATATGGTCTGCTGATATCATGACAGTTACATGACAAAAAAAGTTTTCCAATGTTTTCTAATCCTTCAATTTCTGGTCATCGGTAAAATTCCTTTCTGCTCATATTCTTTTGGAACACAAGATAAACTTGCTTTGGGACAACTTTTGCATCACATGAGGTTTACATATACGGCTTATAACAATCGTACATCTCGTTATAATAGTCATCATTAAGTGCCAAAAGTAACAGCTCACAAATATGGTTGGTGGCGCTTAACTTTTGTGCATGTGTATACTTTGTTCAAAGGGTTAACTGATAATACGTTGATTGATTGCTCATTGTTATCTATCACTCAATGGATTTTTTAGGAACCGAGGACGTTATGATAATAGTTGTCACGTGGGCTTTCTCAACCGAACCTTGAGACTTGACACCTATTTGAAACACCCGAAACAATCTAAGTGATCAGTTGGGAAACGAACACGGGTTATATTATCCCTAAACGATATATCTTTTAAAATATTTGATTGTTGCAGAGACAAGTGACATCGAATAAGTTTCTTTGTACAGCCGCAGACGAGTGGGATATTGTTCCTTTGTGTGGATATTCACGGATACATTTCTCGAACAAGGAAGCTGCCTAAAATTACAACTTAAATTTGGTAGGTTGTAATTATGGTATTTGCATTTAGTTTTCCTTCATTTGCTGTAGCATTGAACCGATTTGTTCTTGTTCCTCTATGTCTTGGTTGGGAAATTCTTCAATGCGCGATAGTCGTTGTCTTCACAAGTCTTTTCCTTTATAAGAGTGTATATATTACCGTCAATTTGTAAAATGTGATTCTCTCAGGCAATTTATAAAATGTGTAAATAATTCAGTCATTTTGACTGAATAAATCTGTCCAGATTGACTAAAATTGATTAAGACGATCAAAAGGGCCTAAAAACATCACAACAGATTATTATGTAGGATTAGAAGCCAAACAACATAGAAATGTACTTTTCAACGTAACATTTTCAGTCTGTTGGTGATGACATTAAACATCAAAATGTTTGGAATTGGTTATCATAAAAATACAGATGGAAATGTTTTTCAGTCAATTTGAAAAATAACTGAATATTTAGGCGTTTAAAAATTTGAAAATGTTACACATTTTGACAGTAAAGAAATATACACACTATAAAAAAAAGCATATGCTCAGGTGAAATATTAACTTTGTGTTGCAAGTCAAAATAGTGTAAACGAGAATCGCAAAATTACGAAGCAAGTGACTGATCAAAACTTCGTCACCATTACCGATGCTACCACAAAGATACCTACATATCCTTATTATCTCGAAAACTGTATTTCATTTTGTTGATCAATGTGACCATACGCCCTTATTGCTACCCATAAAAGTGACTAATGCGCTTACGAATGGCGCAGCACAGGTCGCGAACTAGTCTAGATTTCTGCTATACATCCGGGTACTCACTGGGGAAAAACAATAATAAAGGCAACAACCAGTCCAAGTGAATTGCTTAAGATCAGTGCCCCTTTAAATTAAAGTGTTTGAAACCCGTAACCACACAGGGTTGGTGACAGCTACTGCAGTAGTAGGGTGGGCACATGATCCCTATGCTTGTCATTAGTTTCATATAATTTCAATCAAACATCAACTTACTTGTAAGTCTCGTTTAATTTTCAATTATAGTTCAACCAATCACGTCGTAGTACGTGATCACGTGTAATTAAAGTAAACAAATATGATGAGGTGAGGTGAAATTGGGTTTAACGTCGCGTCCAAGATTATTGCAATTATATAGCGACCCAAATATGATGACAATATATGTGATAATATGCCTGTTGCAGTGGCTTTGGATAATCACACTTGTATCACAGGTAATAAAATAACAGATGTCGAAGTAAGTGCTCAACATTTATCAATAAAGAGGTTCATGCAGAGGGGAGTAAGACTGTTTCTACCATATACATGCTAAATAAAAACTCTGAGAAAAATATTCAATATTAACTTAATGTAAACACAAATGTTACTGACACAGAAGATATGTGTAATAACCCTAAGTCTGTCCCAAATAACCACACACACTCTGGGGTAAATATCTCATGTCAAACAACTGTAAACACTACTGTTGTCAACCAAGTACTTGATAACGCGAACTCTTCAAATGCACTGATTAACCGCGTCCCTACTGTATGTAATCTTGATGTAAATGTAATAGTTAATTCAACAGAAAACACAAATCATGCTCACAATCATTCTGATATTCTGAAAACCATAGATCACACACAACTTACACATGAGTCCAGGGAAGCCTCTAAGATAAATGTACCAAGCAAATCAAATGGTGTTCACAATGTGTAGGATACAATGGACTCTGTAAATATTTTGAATAACCATGTTTCCTTAAATAAGGAAACAAATGTAACTGATGTAAATATTTTCACCAAAACATATACAAACACAGATGTACCTATTACCAATGATGTCACAGATGTCCTGAACTATCATGTCTGTACCCCAGGTATTTTTAACACAGTCCATGAAGCAAAGACTTCATGTAAATTATTGAAAAACAAATCTGTACTTAATAATATAAATGCTGTAAATCATGGTTCTGAATTTGCCAGTAATTGTGATAATGATGCCAATGTTGTTGCACATGATGTTGTTGTTGATGAAAATGGCGATGATGATGATGATGATGATGATGATGGTGACTGTACTGATCATGGCCAAAATAATAGTGTTAATTCCTTAATTAGATAAAAAGTGTTATCGACTATGTTATCGTATCGCAAATGTGCCTTCCGCTCTTTTCTGATTTTAATATAATTGACTACTCACCCCTCTACTCAGACGTGCACTGCCCTCTCACCTTTACATGTAGCGCAGTCAAAGCTCCTGTAAGTAATCCATGTAAAGGCCTACCATGCATCTATACAAATGCCGCTAACAAACCTAAACATTACAAACTTGATAAATCAGATATACATAAAGAATATAAATGTTAAACAGATAAATAAACTGGTGAAGACTGTGCACGAAGCACGGACAGGTCACGGCGACCCGTCGGGTGTAAACAGACTCGCGAATGAAATCGCTAACGCTGCACGAGCAACATTCGGAGTCAGAGAAAACAGTATTAAATACAGACAACGCGAAAAAGATAAACCTTGGTTCGGAATAGAATGCAGACGATCCCGTAAGAAATTTAATAAAGCAAAACGGCGTCTTAAAAAAATCGAAAACAGTATTAAATAAATTGGCATATCACCAAGAAGCAAAGGCTTACACGAAATGTATGGATAAGAATATACGTAAATATAAAGACAATTTAAATAAGACTTTTCGCACAAACCTTCACCACTCGCCTAAAGAATTTTGGCAGATCCTAAAAGGATGTAAGAAAGAAACAAATCCGAAAGCTCCTGATATAAATTCCTTCTATAATTTTTATAAAAACTTAAATGAAAACAAAATTGATGACTCTGAATTAGAAAGATGTGCAACTGCAACACCGGTGTATGATTGTATAATCTTAAACGATGATATAACGACTGAAGAACTTATAAAGGCTGCAAAGAAACTTAAAAGAAATAAGGCTTCTGGGCTAGATTTTGTCGAGAATGATCATATGATAGATAGCATTGGAGTACTTGCCCCACTATATTCGGAATATTTCAATCTTGTACTCTCATGCGGTGTAATCCCTGAAACGTAGCGCTCGGGAATTATAAAACCTATCTTCAAAAATAAAGGCGGTCCATCTGATCCAAACTCGTATGGACCCATTACGACATTCAGCTGTTTCGGAAAACTATTCACCAGTATCCTAAACGAACGCCTGACAAAATTTCTAGATGCCAATAATATCCTAACTCCAGCACAGTCGGGATTTAGGAAACAATTGATTCAAACTGCTGATAATATATTCGTTATCCTTTCGTAGATGAATATTTTGAAACTGTAAAAAAACCCACCTTTATTGTGCGTGCATAGATTTTACAAAAGCATTTGATACTGTCTGGAGAGTAGGATTGTGGTCTAAAATGCAAAACAGTGGAGTTGAGGGCCGATTTCTAACTTTAGTTAAAAATATGTACAGTAATATTAAATCAATGGTACAATCAAATAGTGCAGAATCGGAGTATTTCCCTTGTCAATAAGGTGTTAGACAGGGCGAAAATCTATCACCACTACTGTTTTCAATATTTTTAAATGATCTTGAATCGTACCTTACAAAACAGGGATGCCAAGGGATCTCATTTAATTGTATATCAGGAAATGACATCACAGTATGGTTACATATTTAAGTATTACTCTACGCAGACGATACAGTCATATTTAGCGATACCCAATCTGGATTACAAAAATCATTAGATTCCTTGAATCAATATTGCTTACAATGGAAGCTAAACGTAAATATCTCAAAAACAAAAATAATAATCTTTGGAGGGGGTTCCAGCCAAATCAACCAAATCAATATTTCATTTTGGAGGAAAGATACTGGAGATTGTTGATAACTATACATATTTAGGTATAAATCTTCACAGAAATAGAAAACTTGTGTTTTGTATGAAATCACTAAGAGCAAACGCGACAAAAGCAATGTACTGCCTAATAAAAAGAGCACGAAATGTTAACCTACCATTAGATTGTTTATTGAAGGCGTTTGATGTGATGGTAGTGCCAATCCTTCTCTACTGATCCGAAATATGGGGTTTTGAAAATTTAGAAATAATAGAGAAAATGCAATTGAAATTTAAAAAATTAGTAACTTGTCTGAGGAATTCAACACCCAATTTTATGGTTTATGGGGAACTTGGCAGGGACCCCCTCAAAACTAAAGTATTTAAACGGATGATTTCCTTCTGGCATAAATTAACGAATTATAACAGACCCACAAAGTTATCTAATATTTTATATACCTTTTTGATAAAAGACTAAACTGCAAACGCAAAATCGTTTAAGTGGATAGCTACAGTAAAAAAAATACTAAATAATGTCGGACTGTCAGAAGTATTCATGAACCTGTCTATTTGCTCTACTTCATGGCTGGTTTCAAAGGTCGAGAGACCAATTTAAAGACCAATTTATTCAACAGTACTAGTGGCGAGAATGTATATTATCATGTTCAAAAGGTTTATACTACCAACATTTAAAAGAATTACCAAAATTCGAAAAAATTCTATTACTTCCCAAAACTATCTACTTGCTAATTTTACAATTTCGCACATCCAATCATCATTTGCCCATTGAAACCGGCCGATGGAGAGGGTTACTGAGAGAGTGAGTATGTTTTTACGCCGCTTTTAGCAATATTCCAGCAATATCACGGCGGGGGACACCAGAAATGGGCTTTACACATTGTACCCATGTTTGGAATCGAACCCGGGTCTTCGGCGTGACGAGCGAACGCTTTAACCACTAGGCTACCCGACCGCCCCTTACTGAGAGAAGACCGTGTCTACACACTATGCAATTCATCTGCTGTTGGAGACGAATGTCACTATCTTTTTAGGTGTGAAGCACTTCTCAATCAATGCCTACTTTACATCCCAAAGAATTGTTATATCTGGCCAAATATGTGTAAACTGCGTAAAACGTTATCACCTAAAAATATATCCACTTTGAAACATCTGTCCAGATTCATCGTACATTTGAACACATTATTACGTTAAGGTGTCTAATTTCTTATATATTTTTTTTTAATTTAAATTTTTTTCTTTTTAAATATTTTAATTTTTTTTTTTTTAAATATTTGTTTTAGTGAGGCTTGTTACCATCGTGATCTGCATTGTATATTATATGTGTTATATGTATTTGTACGGATGGGCTATGAGTCAACCTTTACCCATGGGTGGTTTTGAGTGGATCGATGTGAATGATATCGATGTGAATGATATCCCCACAGATTCCGATAAAGGGTACATACTAGAAATTGATTTGGAATATCCAACAGAGTTACATAAAGACCATAACAGTTATCCGCTAGCTCCCGAAACATTTTTTGTTAATAGAGATTGGATGTCAGAATATCAACACTCCTTGATGGCCAATACTAGGTTAGCTAACGTAAAAAAACTCGTACCAAATTTGATGGATAAGACAAAATATATAGTTCACTATAGACATCTCCAATTATATTTATCACTAGGCATGAAAATAAAGAAAATACACAGAGTTATAGCGGAGTATGTCAGATTAAGACCTAAGATGTCCGATAATGGAGAGATAAGAAAAGCTAAGGGTGTTAAGAAGTATGTGGTAAAAAAGCATATCAAACACGAACAGTATAAAGAAGCATTATTCAATGATCGTGAACATTCAAACACGAGATGAACTCTTTAAGAAGTGACAATCACAGGATAATATATGGATTAAGAATGAACAAGACATCATTATCCCCCTTAGATATAAAGAGATGGATGGATAAGGATGGTGTAACTACCTACGCTTATGGTTATGGTGGTAATAATGTATAGTTGGGAACTATGAGCAACTCTTCTCGTACAAATGCCCTGCCCAGTCAATCTTTAAGATAACAAAGAATAGGCTCTCCTTCTTTCATAACCAACCGACTAATGTTATATATCTTAAGGGACCAAATCGGATCAGTTGCGCGGCGTAGGTCTCCTTCAAGTTCACTGGGCTGGTATAAATATCTTACACTGTCTCTATCCGGAAGATTTTGTTCTTTGCCTCTCCTCGGTGCTGAAGATTCGGAAGTCACAGATTTCATTTTAATCGCATCGGATGGTTTCTTCCCGATTAATCTCGTTACTTCATTATTCAGCGCTGATACAACAGCTGATACTCGTGTCACCCATTTGGTTGGTCTTAATCGAGCCGATTTCATTTTGATCCATACTGATATCCCAACAAACGTTCCGCTAATGTCCGGTTAAATCTTTCGACAATAGCTTGACTACGGTGGGCATCTTTTTCACCACGCCTGATTGCGACATCGTGCTTTGTTAAGTGTTTAGTTACTGATCCCATAAACTCGCGACCGGGATCTACTTGAAATAGCTTGGGCCATTTTAGTGGTCATTTTAGTGACTAGCCACATCCACTACGGTTAAAGCGTATTTATACGTTTTGCGTCTTACCTTATCGTGGGGAAGAAACAAGAGGTCAACCTGATGAACTTCATTCGTTGTAAAAATATCAAACTTCTTCCTCGGATATAACGCGGTGCTGGTAAGTATATTTGCCACATCGCTTGTTTCTTGGCCAATCTTTAGATACCTTAGCCGCAGTGGCTTATTTTGTAGTATTGCTCCTATACCTTTCCAATATCCTCGTGGGCTATAGTAAATTTTATTCATTATTAATTAATATTGATGTTTCTTTTAATTGGAGTCATGACGATCGTTGAATCGCATCATCGTTTTTACATACAAAATTCCATTTGTAGTAGCAGTATAGGTATATAAATCTGGCTCCAGTGGAAGTGAGCCTGAATCACCATTACCTGTACTACTTTCGCACACGTGAGGGAAACAGTCATTTGCGTTGGTATCATAACCGACTTCACTGGGTGTATGTAACCCGAGACGTGGGAACAGTTCCGCTGTTTCTTGTACAAACGCTCTACACTCACTTTTGTCATCACCCGAGATAAACGAATCGTCAATGTAACCAACATTCATCCTACCTTTCGACCATAGATATGAGTAAGGTGCTCTGAGAATCTTGGTAAAGTATCTGGGGGCACAACTAAGTCCATTCGGAAGCGCGGTAAATTGATACAGTTGTCCTTGGCACGTGCATTTCAAATATTTCTGGTGATCTGGGTCAACGCGAACTGAGTAATATGCATCTTTTAAGTCAATGGATGCCATAAAGCAGTCTTTCCTGACTAAGGAGATGGCGGCAGACAGACTCTCCATCTTAAAATGAACATAATCAATGTTTTCATTAAAATTCAGGATAAGGCGAAAGGAACCGTCTTTCTTCAAGCGAAAGAAAATAGTTGACACATACTGTCCATGTTCATGATGAGATTTGAGTACCACTCCTTTCTTCTCTAACTTCGCAATTTCGTAGCAATAATGCAATGTTCACTGTCATTAAAACTTATTTCTCGTGGAAATTGTGATTGCTGTGGGAGCATATCAAAATCAATATAGCAACCTGTCACAGTTTGTAAGACAAAACTGTCAGATGTAAGTTTTTCCCATTCTGGGAGAAAGAACTGTCTGCCCGCCTGGAACACATCTTGTGTAACAGTGTCTCGTCTTACTTCCTGGGCATCAGTCTCTAGTATTTCCTCTCCTGATCCATCCTTTTCTTCTTGAAGTTTTGATATCCCTTCGCTAAAAAAACCCTGCCTGTGCCTTGAGGAGGCCGATGTGGGGGATAAGTGAATGAAGGCCGTGAAGTTGACGGTCTGTTGGGTCGTGGGCAGGAAAACACATGGCCGGTGGTAAGCTGACCACTGACGTGGTTAGTAGCACTCATGTCTTTGATGGTCTCCGCCAGGTTGTCGCCAAATAACAGTGGACATTGGCGTCTGGGGCGAGCAAAGCTGTTGGAATTGCTTGTTTAAACAAGGCTTCAGCATTTCACGCCTGGGGTGATTAAGTTCGGTGTTAGCATGGGATATGAGGGAGACAGCATCCGTTGCCAGCTTGGCAAGGGCATTCACATTTAACTTATCCTGAGAAAGTTCTTTATTCTTGACTTTCAACAATGGGTCAGTCGGTTGTAAAATGGGCATTGTAGCTGTGATAAGGCAGGTTTGAAGCTTCTGCATCTTGATGTCATTAGACCTGGTGTGTGCCCGCAATCTGCCCCAGATTTCTGGGTTGACTTTGCTCGCTTGTAGCGTATCACAGTTTTTGGGTCTGTCATAGGCCTGAGTTTTGGATTTGAATTTGTCATCACCCATCTTCTGGAACATCATCTTGTTCATAGCAGCAGCTTGTTTTAAATTGATAGGAGGCCCAGCTTGGCCATCACAAGAATAATCCTCCAACAGTGTATCAAGAATGTCCTCATCTTCTGCTGTGTCACCTGAACCAACGTCGTCACACACGACTTGAGACAGATCAGGGGCTGAGGTGTGGCCGTGCTGAAGGGACCGTGCAGTAAGAACAGTGTTCGGGGTGGACTGAGCATCATCAAAAAGATCCAAGTCTGCTTCATATTCACCGTGATCAGATCCTTCACCATCTTCTACACAAGGATCGTCACCAGTTCTCCGAATTTTCGACAATCTGGAGGCATCGGGCACATCTTGAGCTGGGCGTTTCTCAACATTATTTTGCATTAACCTTGTGAAGGTATCCCCAAACTGAGATATTGAGGTCGACATTCCAACAATCAGTTGCTGAGTGTGCATACTTTGAGCCATCATCTGTGAGAGCAGATATTCCTGTGCTAACGGCCTCTCCTCTGCGGGCCGATCCGCCGCCATATTGGTACTGTCACGCGAACGGCTGTGCACACCACTGGGTATTTGACTCTGGGTCTGTAGGCTTCTCACCACACTGTGGACGGGACGCAGATTTCTGAGATTTAGTGCCCTGGCCACAGCTAGACTGAGATCTGGACATCTCCGACCCCTTGAGGAATTCTCCAACTAGGTTCTGAGAGGTTACAGCTGATTGCAGCTTTTCCGATGCCATAATGGCGGGCGGACCCGCTCCCTAGGGCTTATCTCCAGTCGAGACACGTGCTGGTTCACAACCAGGCCACTGCTACCCTCAAATGATAATTGTATCACTTTGAGGCTTCACAAACCTATTCAACTGGTAATTGTACCACGATGAGTAGAAACTGAGGTAGATTTATACCCCGAATTGTCAGAGTAAAATCAACCGTGTCTAAGTTTTGGAACTCGTTAAACGAACTGACTCTGACCTCGCTTTCGCTATCTCTCACGTGATCACGTACTATGACGTGATTGGTTGAAATATAATAGGTATTAATACACCAACAATTACATGAGAGTTTGTTAAACTCTTTTTCTTTACTTCATGACAATGTATGAATTATTGTGACGAGTTGGTATGGACAAATAAACAACTTTCATGTCATTTAAGACGAACTGTTGCTTTTAAATTTATATCTATTTTACATTTTATCGGTACAATCTTTCAACAAACGGACTATAGTGTACATATCTCCCAAGGACGAGAGGACCACAACCCGCGAATCGCCCGAGTCGAATGGCAACTATTACTGGGTAGTTGGTATATTACCAGCCTAAAAGTATTTCATTGAACAAACCTCGACATTTGACTCAAGATGTGGTATTGTGTCTCTTTTAACGCCTTTTTCACATTTATGTAGATGGGGCGACAATGCGACAACGTCAAATATTTGGATCGGGAGGTCAGATTCAGTGACGGCATTATGTGTTGCTCATGATATCAATCACTGCTTTGTCTGGCCCATACTCGATAATTCAACTTCATTGTTTTACGCTACATTTCTTTTAATCAGCAAAACTTGGTTTCAGGCAAATAACTTTTCATTGTCTTGCAGGAGGACGTCAGAATGCCGTCATTAATGTCGCTGATAGTCGTCGTCAATGTCGTCATCCTTGCCATTGTCGTTCGTCCGTATGTCTTTCCGACAGACACTAGCAAAGTCATCTCACCAGCACTAAACACAACGTATGACTACATTATAGGTAAGTGGAAGGGCACATATTATTGATATAAAAACAACAATCTCGAAAAACTTGTGACTTAGAGATTTTCCATTAGGACGATGTAATCGGTTTTATTGCATACTTTAAGTTGTGACCAAGCAATGTACATTAACCCTCACATCGTTCCGTTCATCTAGAATTACTGAATTTAGTACACATCACGTTTGTGCTATATTTCCTGTAAAGGTCACACTGACGGATGTCAATGATATCCGATCCGATCCGAACATGTTTGTATTTCTTTCCAGTTGGAGCAGGATCCGCAGGTTCTGTTTTGGCGTCCCGCCTGTCCGAAGATGATCACGTGACTGTCCTACTTCTTGAGGCCGGAGGGGATGACCGACAGGAGCCACTTGTGGATATCCCATTACTTGCAGGATTGACTGGTCGGAAACACCAATTCGACTGGCAGTATTTGACTGAACCACTTAAGCATGCGGGAGGTGCTCTCGAAGATAGGGTAATACCTTACAAACGTTTGTGTTTAAAAAATAATTATATATTATAATTATATGATTATAATGCCAGAAAACAACCAGCCTCGATTATCTGCCTAAACATAAAAAAACTCACAGTATAATTTGAAAGACAACGACCGAAATTACCGTTGACTTTACAAATAGATGTTTAGGCAAGTGTTCATTCATGTTGTAGATAAACTTTATCTCATGCACAGAGATCATTCTGGCCGCGTGGAAGACTTCTAGGTGGTTGCAGTCAAATCAATGGCAACATCTATGTCAGAGGTCATCGTCACGACTACGACAACTGGGCAGCCAATGGGTGTGATGGATGGACGTATAAAGATATCCTCCCCTACTTTAAGAAGTCCGAAAATAACCAAGTAGAAGGCCTGTCACCAGGTGAATCTATACATATAACGCTCATAATTAGAATGAGGAATGACCGAAAAAAGGACATTTGACCATGTCACAGTTGGCCCAGTTACCTAAGGGACCGGAACCCGTGAGTTGCGTCCACCACGCATGCGAGGATGTTATATTCGTGGATTGGAATGTGCCCCGTGAATATCCGGGTACGAACAGGTCTTCAGCAACCCATGCTTGCCGTAAAAGACGGATATGCTTGTATGAGGCGGCTAACTGTATCGGTCGGTCAGGCTCGCTGACTTGGTTGATGCATGTCATCGTATCCCAATATCGTGGATCGATGCTCCTGAACAGACATTGAACAGACCGCCGTCATACAGCTGGGATATTGCAGAGTGCAGCGTTAAACAACTTACTAGGGAAACTAGGAAAGGGTTTGAATCTAAGATTATTGCTCTTGGTATATCAGCACCAGCACCAGCGACCTTCACACTTTCATGCCCAAGCTTTCCTTGGATTGCCATCGCTGGAACAAAAATTACATGTCGAAGGTAACATTAAATCTATCTCATTTACGACAATACTATTATTCCTTGCAGAGTACCACGGGGTCGGTGGACCGTTGACCATCAGCAGTGCACAGAGACAACCGGTAACAGAGCGGATATTCAAGGCAGGCCTTGAGTTGGGGTATAAAGAGACGGATGTGAATGGCGCGGAGCAGGAAGGTTAGGACATACAGACTTACAGATACATTGTTATGGTTCATGCTTTGTATCAATATACTCGTACTCCAGTATCCTGATGATGCAGCAATTTGATTCACCGTTTGAGCTTGATTTCGTAACGGATCAAGCCAGCCTGTACTCACGTCGTTGACCCTGGACGCCCTGAACAGGGTCGATCGTCAACATTTTGAGTTAGTTTGTACCTGTTCCGTGGTCTGGTAATCGCATTGATCCTATTGGCGATTGCACGCTGACTATTGAGTTTCCGGCAGAACAATAGCCCGTAGATGCCCATGTCGCTGCAAACGCCGCGTCTCTAGTTCATGCACAAACAATGAAAGAAATCAAGTAAACCACAACTGAATGATAGGCAGAATCAATAAGATTGACTAAAATAATGGTCCCCAGACTGTCCGTGAAAGTGTCAACTCAGCGATGTTACATGTGTGGCGCTGCTCCGTTAGCCACGTGCAAACTATAGGACATATACAGACACAAACGCTCATGCATTAGATGTTTGTTGTCTTTGTATCTTTGTATCTTCGTTGCTATTACGTGGTATCAACATTTGTATTTCATGATCTCCTACTTTGTATTTACACATTGGGGGTTGTATTCCTAACCTTTACTAAACTTACTTTAGACAATGAAAATATGTCTTGAACATTGTTCTTTTAAGGATGACATAGGATGGAGATTGTAGGATTTTCACTCGTGTGTTTCCATATCGTAGGTATTATATATTACAATAAAGTATGTATTATCCTCGTCAAAGTCTTGCAAAATACAAATCTTATTCCTAATATATGAAATTTATGACGTGTTTCTGTGTCGTACATATATAGCCGAGGCAATCTAGACATTTCTGCACTCAACTTGGAACAAATCCCAGGTTTAGGAAAAATATCTTTTTTCTAATATCCAATATGGCCACCAATTATCAGTATTTCTTCAATATTTCAGATGAGGTTCCATCTGCTGATGAAAAAACCCTGTGTTGTCTTGCATAATAGCCATATAATGTTCTAAAAAGTTATTCAGCGAGAGCTACTGAACGTTTTCAACTATTGTCAAATCAAAAATTAAGATAGCCAATTTCATGATGGCCGACACGTTTTCTAAATATATGTTTATTAATGCAGTATCATTATAGTCCGCGGTCAAGGTATGAAGCTGTTTTTTAGGATTTAGTTACACCCCGACCACGATCAAGAACGGGGAACGTATGAGCACATCCAAGGCGTTCCTGTGGCCTGTGATAGACAGACCCAACTTGCACGTCCTGGCCAACAGTCACGTCACGAAGGTAGTGTATGAAAACAATCAACTAATTTGTATTCATACCTAACGTTTTTGTTGAAAAATATATAAATAAAGGCGTGGTAATCATAAACTTACAGAAATGACATGGGCAATAGGCTATGGTTAAAGTCTAATCACACATTACCAATCAAATAGTACCCCATTTTATTACAGATAATGATTGAAAACAAGAAAGCAGTTGGCGTCGAGTATGTTAAAGATGGCCGCCTGTACAGAGTGCGAGCCTCAAGGGAGGTAATCCTGTCTGCTGGTGCGGTTGGGTCGCCACAGTTGCTGATGCTGTCTGGGATCGGGCCAAAGAAACACTTGGAGAATAATGGGGTCTGTTGATTCACGTTATAAACTGCACAATAATAGACTTTTTTATATTGTTTTGTTACAATGTATAATTATCGTTAATAGTCCAGCTATACGACCGTTGTCTGTTAGAAAATCGAATCTGAACCTGACTCACTCGTGCTTCAAACGGTGTTGTTGTGAAAGAGGACGGACATTCAACCAAGTTACTTATTAACACACAATGAGCGGAATACCTGCTCTGACCTTACAAACACAGCAGTGAGCGGATTTTCAGGTCAGAAATAGATGAACTGAGCTGCGTTTCCAGATCAGACATGCAGGTATATGAAGCGAGTGGAGTTGCCAGGTCAGACATGCAGGTATATGAATTGAGTGGAATTGCCACGTCAGACATGCAGGTATATGAAGTGAGTGGAGTTGCCAGTTCAGACATGCAGGTATATGAAGTGAGTGGAGTTGCCAGTTCAGACATGCAGGTATATGGAGTGAGTGGAATGGCAAGATAAGACATGCAGGTATATGAAGTGAGTGGAGTTGCCAGTTCAGACATGCAGGTATATGGAGTGATTTGAGTTGCCGGGTCAGACATGCAGGGATACGAAGTGATTTGAGTTGCCAGGTCAGACATGCAGGTATATGAATTGAGTGGAGTTGCCACGTCAGACATGCAGGTATATGAAGTGAGTGGAGTTGCCAGTTCAGACATGCAGGTATATGAAGTGAGTGGAGTTGCCAGTTCAGACATGCAGGTATATGGAGTGAGTGGAATGGCAAGATAAGACATGCAGGTATATGAAGTGAGTGGAGTTGCCAGTTCAGACATGCAGGTATATGGAGTGATTTGAGTTGCCAGGTCAGACATGCAGGTATATGAAGTGATTTGAGTTGCCAGGTCAGACATGCAGGTATATGAAGTGAGTTGAGTTGCCAGGTCAGACATGCAGGTATATGAAGTGATTTGAGTTGCCAGGTCAGACATGCAAGTATATGAAGTGATTTGAGTTGCCAGGTCAGACATGCAGGTATATGAAGTGAGTTGAGTTGCCAGGTCAGACATGCAGGTATATGAAGTGAGTGGAGTTGCCAGTTCAGACATGCAGGTATATGAAGTGAGTGGAGTTGCCAGTTCAGACATGCAGGTATATGGAGTGAGTGGAATGGCAAGATAAGACATGCAGGTATATGGAATGAGTGAAGTTGCCTGGTCAGACATGCAGGTATATGAAGTGAGTGGAGTTGCCAGTTCAGACATGCAGGTATATGAAGTGAGTGGAGTTGCCAGTTCAGACATGCAGGTATATGGAGTGAGTGAAGTTGCCAGTTCAGACATGCAGGTATATGGAATGAGTGAAGTTGCCTGGTCAGACATGCAGGTATATGGAGTGAGTGAAGTTGCCAGGTCAGACATGCAGGTATATGAAGTGAGTGGAGTTGCCAGTTCAGACATGCAGGTATATGGAGTGAGTGAAGTTGCCAGGTCAGACATGCAGGTATATGAAGTGAGTGGAGTTCCCAGGTCAGACATGCAGGTATATGGAGTGAGTGAAGTTGCCAGGTCAGACATGCAGGTATATGAAGTGAGTGGAGTTCCCAGGTCAGATATGCAGGTATATGGAGTGAGTGGACTTGCCAGGTCAGACCTGCAAAACTAGTCAAGTGCCACACTGACACAACGTATAAAGTGAACAAAGGGCCCATGTGATTACATGGTTATTTGAATATGGATGCTTCAGATCAAAGTTGAAGCTAACCTCGCCGTTGGTGACAACCTCCAGGACCACCTTATGACATACCACAGGGCCGTCATAGGAGAACCCTTATCCATCACACCAGAGAAGGCCTCGTCAATCAAGTCGAATCTGCAGTACAAGTTTTTTGGCACAGGTCGGATTAGCAGAGATTGTTATGAAATGAAAAGTATCACATTTATTTCCTGAATTGATTTCATTAAAGGTCTTTTCCTCACTGGTCAGGAATATATACTATAGCTATCGTGTACTCGTATAAGATATACTCATATATGTAGATGAATTAGACGTAGTCACTCCGCCTTGTGGCCACAGTACCCTCGTCGGGATTCTGGATTAGATCTGGTCCCATGCAAGCCATGCTATTTGACCTAATGCATTGGCGAGTTAATGCATTGGGTAGTCTGGGTCGGTGACATGCATTGGTTGAGATGCGTGTCATCGTACTCCAGCGGCGTGGATCGCAGACCGACGTCAAATAGCTGGAGTACTGCTCAGTGCGACGTTAAACAACATCAACAATAACAACAACACGCCCTGTCGCGACAGTTATGCCGATAGTCACATCCTCAAGTCAGCAGCTGGTCTGTCAACACTTGTCGATTGGATAATACACACCAGGGGCTGCTGAAAAAGCAACTATTCCAGCCGCCAAGCTGGAATACAGCTTAAGTGTTCTGAAGAAGGATATTCTCAAGTTGAAATAAAATGTACGCTATGTTAAATCATCATCGTCGTGCGTGTATCGAGAGGAGAGACAATATATTGATCTACACTCATTTATCGACATTTATCGTCATTTCACCTTCACTATCCATTCATCAGTTCCCTTATTTTTTGTTGGTATTATGTATATATATCATCCTGTATGGGTTTCACCCGTGAAGATCCGGGGTCGAATAGGTCTTCAGCAACCCATGCTTGTCGTGAAAGGCGACTATGCTTGTCGTAAGAGGCGACTAACGGGATCGGGTGGTCCATTATTTACAGACCGCCGTGAAATAGCTGGAATATTGCTGAGTGCGGCGTAAAACAACCAACCAACCAACCCAAGGCTACCCAGACTGCTTTGGACGTTGCTCTTAGTACTAAACACTGCTTTGACTGTCCCGTATCGTAAGTATTCACAGACTGAAAACTTCTGGCTATGGTGCAAACATCATTCACTGACCCACTGAGATGAACATGTGACACCGACGTCTCTATTCCACCCCAGTAATCTACTTTGGGGTCATGGACACTGTTTTATATGTTTGTGTTATATTGCCTCTACCAGGGGTCCTTGCATCAAATCTCGGTCTAGAAGTGCTTGCCTTCCTGAAAACTAAGTCAGATGAAGTCAGGCCGGATCTCGAGCTTCACTTCTATTCCTTACTACCCCCATCTGGACCACCAAACTATTTCAACATTGCAAACAAGGTAAAGCATAACGTGTTTTGTGAGAAAGGAACATGCAACACCAGCCGGGAACCTCTTATTTATGTTTTCATTATTTCGTAGCTCATGGATCGTATGAACTGGACGGCAAGAGAAGGCTTTACCGTTCTTCCAAGCTTACTCCGACCAAAGAGTAGAGGGACAATCCGCCTGAGAAGCACCAACCCCTTTGAGCATCCTGTCATCGAGCCCAACTACCTGTCTCATCCCGATGATGTCCAGACGCTCATAAGAGGTCAGTGTGCGGGACCGACATTTTTCGGATCGGATTTGAATTTTTTTGGTCTAAACCACAACAGCAATTGACCTCGATGTTTAGTTGTTTTAACATCGCGATCGTGACTCGTATAACGTACATGGTGTCAAAGACATGCACAAAGTTATAGTAACTTGCCTCAATATAAGTGTCATGTCTGAGGGAAATCAACTTCAGACAAAAAATAAGGGAACTAACGATTGAATGTATTTACCGTTGAAGCGTACTTTGACAATACCTGAACGCAGCATCTAATCACAATGAAATTTCACATCATTTATTAACAGCGCGTGATGTAAGTGCCCACAGAAGCCAAAGTGTGTGCGCCTGTATGGGAACTCACAAACACTAATGCAATTGGGCTGAGCAAATGCTTAAGAATGCCATGTCAATGAAAAGATCCCATCGGGGCTGAGAGTGTACGCCACAATATTGCTGAGTGCGGCGTCTCAAACCAAAGGAACAGACAAACATACCAGTAGTTGGCCCTTTACTCGTAGCAGCTGACTTGCGGGTTCTTGCATGGATAACGACGAACTCTGAAGGTCTAATTTGGGCATCTCAAACTACATGGCATTCTCAATGTTAAGGATATAACTTATAATATTTAAACCGATTATCTTAAACGGCAAGTATAGTGATAAAAGTGATTGTGATATTGCTGTGAATATCAATTGCCCTGGACATATTAAGTCACTTCCCTAGTGAAATAATCACATTCGTAGAAAGTATTTAAATGTCCAAGTGAAAGTGCTGATTTCGTACGCTCTGTAATCAGATTCCAAACAAAACTATTTAGGGGCGTGGCTAAAATTTACCCTCCTAACGGGGCAGCGGTGCGTGAAAAATGTTTTAATTGGCTGATATGTAGACTTGTGATGCTCAGTAGCTATATGGATAGTCCAAGAAGCGGTTTTCTGTTAATCTTACAAACATAAAGTGCATACATTGCTGGGTGTGTGAAACGACCTTTGATCTTGACATTATGAATACTTTAGTTAAAATATCAATTAATGTCTTTAACAGAATTTAATGTCCAACATCCTGTTTTGGAACCATATACGGCGACTTCCTACATGTACTTGTCCAGCAGCTGACCAATGGATAATCCCCATCGCTTTTGTTTATGCCATATAAATCCGTTCGTATGTACATACAGTATAGGTTTACTTTAATATATAAAATAGATAAATGATGTGAAGAATGAGCACTGTACAACATATGGACTTATTTCTCAAATTTCAATTTAATATTTCCATTTACATGACTGCAGTGCAACAAGCTGTGAATCAGCTTTGTGATTACCGTTCACTGGTTTATGGTTGGCAAGATGTTGTCTCTTCTCCAACTGAGGGCATGGTCTAGGTTTCGAAATTTCTTCTTCTTCTTGGATGATATCAACCTGCCAGCTCGAAGCAGGATGGCTGTGGTCTGAGTATTGTCCTGCTCAACCTGCAGTATCTCAATGGCTTCAGTTTGCTTCATCCAAGTTTCTTCAGTCTCTTCAGTCTCTTGAATGCCACCCCTCCAAATGATTCGCGTGGTTGTGATTTGCCAGGAACTTATCAAAATGGGTCTTTGGAGTATGGTTGTGCTTCGTGACGAATTCATCTTTGGTGTTAAGGGTGTCTGGACATTCTCTTTGAGAACATTTCCAATGAATGAGAGTTCAGCGTGTGGTCTTGATCCTGAACTGGTATCCGTCAAAAACCAAGTGATGATCCCAAAAGAATTGGGAAATATCTCATCAACATGTATATTAGCCAAAGTGGAACACAGCTACCGGTCTGTAATGCCTTTCGTAATCCAAAGCATACCAAATCATTAATGTTACATATGTTTCATGCCATATAGTGCATGTGAATATAGTTCGCCGATTAGTTGTGTCATATGTGAGATGCCCCCCTTTATCTCCTGTATTCCAATCACCACGTTCGGGTGAATTTTGTACTTGTAACAACATGAGCTGGACAAGAAGGAAGACCCCACATAAACCACCTGATGCTCTCCGTCCTATTGAACAAAATGAATGCCTGTCAGGGAGTAATCCCCTGAGTACCACAACTGAAGGCGTCTTCAATGTTGTTACTAATAAGTTGACATGAGTTGTGGACACGGTAATCAAACAGATGATGAGCAGACAGAAAAAGCACCGTAAAGTGACGAAATCGAGTGAGAAGCAGGCAGACTGGCCCCTGGCCAGATCGTTGAAATTCCGCAGCACATTAAACGCTAAACGTTTGAACCCCAGGGGAATCCCCTTAGTGGCAGATGTTGTCGTTTGGGGAACGATTACGTTTGTCTCTTTTTTATCATCTGTTTTACACTATTTCCCTTTTTTCAAATCTAGATTTGGTAGTGGTGATTCAGTATGCCTTAAAGTATTAAAGTCTGTAAAGTTGCTATGTTGCGTTTACTTGCTCTTTATTAAAACATGTACGCATGCAAGCTATATATGTCACGTACATGACTGGACATTTTGATTAAGATCCGGGTTAGAATTGGTCATCAAAAATCCATACTTGCCGTAAGAGGCGACTAAAGTGATCGGGTAGCCAGGCTCGCTAACTTGGTTGATGCATATCACACTGTATCTCAATGGCATAGATCGATGCTCATGATGTCAATCACTTGAATGTCTGGTCCAGACTTGCCTATTTACAGGTCATCGTCATACAGCTGTAATATTGCTGAGTGTGTCGTTATACAATAAACAAACATACAAAACACGATGTGACATTTTGATGAAGATACAGTGGGTGTTTTATCTTGCAGGTATTCGGATTTCGCAGAAATTGTTACGGACAAAAAGCTTGAAGGATATTGGTACGGAACCAGATATGACGCCTTGTCCGACATGCGTTGATGTGGAATATGACACAGACGCATACTGGGAATGCCATGTACGGGCTATACCAATGACAATTTACCATCCAGTCGGTACCTGCAAGATGGGAAGTGTACGCGATTCTTCAACTGTTGTGGATTCGAAACTGAGGTTAGTAGTTCTGTGACTTCTATACTGAACAACAAAAGTTCCTGTGACATTGAATAAGATCTAATGCAAACTTCTGTTTTTTACCAGATCTGAAACAATTTCGGTTTGCAACGGATAAAAGACTCCTGTAAGTGTTCAAATGGTTTAATTTGCCATACTGACTTCAGAAAAAGCGTGATTTCATAAAAAAAACCCATGAACATGCCAAAATGTCAATTTACAAATCAATTGCGTGTATGTCCACCTCTGGTTGCGATGCAAGCAATACATCTTCGTCTCATGGAATGGACCAGGCGTCGCGCAAAGTCCTGTAGGGTATCTGTCCATATCTGCTGGAGCATGTTTCGAAGTTCCTGGAGTGTCTGTGGAACACGTGGTTGACGTCGAAGGCGCCGATCCATCTCATCCCACATGTGCTCGATTGGTGAGAGATCAGGGGAGCGAGCCGGCCAGGGGATGACATTCACGATGTTTTGTTGAAGAGAATCCTGAACAAGTCGAGCAATATGAGGCCGGGCGTTGTCAAGTTGAAAGGTAATGTCTGGGCCATGGCGACGCAAAAACGGTAGAACAACAGGGCCGATGATCTCGTCGCCGTAGCGCTGTCCATTGAAATTTCCCTCTACCACTATCAAACGGGTCCTCTGTCTTGCTGTAATCCCACCCGATACCATAACGCTGCCGTCCCCGAACCGATCTTCTTCCATGACATAATGATTGACGTAACGTTCACCTCGACGTCGGTACACTCGAATCCGCCCATCGCTGTGGCTGAGGTGAAAACGAGACTCGTCAGTAAATAGAACTTGTCCCCACTGCGTTGCCGTCCAGCGTAGACGCTGTCTGCACCACTGTAGACGTGCTTGACGGTGGTTTCCTGTCAAAATGGGACGTCTGGCGGGTCTTCAGGCGACAATCCCTGCAAATCTGAAGCGGCGACGTACGGTTTGTAAAGATATTCGTCGAGGGCCAGGGATGCTTCTGCAGTCACTTTTGCTGGCTTGAATCGATTTCGTAGGTGTGTTGTTCGAATCCAGTTGTCTTGTCGATTATTGGTTACGCATGGCCTGCCACTCCGAGGATGGTCTCTGACTGCATTCCCGTTACATCCCGTTAATGCACATGTTTTTATACCCATTCCTAGGTAGTGAAATGCATTAGGCTTGCATAAAAGTCAACTTTTGCATGGAATGCATGCTTTTCTGTAGCAGTTGCGTTTTTTGTGACTTGATTCCATACATGTACTACAATATTGAAAACCAAAACTTTACTTGTTTGAAAACCACACTAAAATATTGGTGTCACAGGAACTTTTGTTGTTGAGTATATTTTCTTTCAGTCTACCGTGACACCTGTAGAGGAACAATGATTAATTGGTTCCATTACTTGTCTACAGGGTGAAGGGTATTTCTGGACTACGAGTCGTGGACGCCTCTGTCATGCCGACCATCGTGTCAGGAAACACAAACGCCCCGACCATCATGATTGCAGAGAAGGCGGCGGACATGATACGAGAGACATAAAGCGAGGCGGGATGGATGGGGGGGGGGGGGGGGGGGAAGTGATGGCCGGTCGATACATATTACAAATTCTTCAAGATATGAAGTTGTGATTCTGACATTTCTAGGTTGAAAATAATATTATATTATCTAATTTCCATTCTAATAACCACCAGTATGTTACTGATATCATACAAATAAATATATTAAATTTTTGTATGTTTGTTTGTTGTTTGTTTAACGACTCACTCAGCAATATTCAATATGACGGCGGTCTGTAAATAATCGAGTTTGGACAAGACAATCCAGTTATTGACATGATGGGCATCAATGAAGCAATATTGAGATAAGGTCACATGCAACAACCAATTCGGCGAGCCTGACCATCCGGTCCCGTTGGTCGCCTCTTACAACAAGCATAGGTTTCTGAAGACCATTCTAACCCGTATCTCCACGGGGGACATATGCATATCATGGGCGATGGGGTAGTCTAGTGGTTAATGCATTGGCTTCTCATGCTAAAGACCCACTTCCGATTCCCACATTGCTACATATGAGTGGAGCACATTCCGGGCCCCCTACCATAATATATCTAGAATATATTTTGAAGCGACCAAACCAAACACATTTGATCGTGTCAAGTTTGAAATATTGTTCTTCATGCTGGCCTGCAACAGGAATGAAAACTTGTTTGAGTATTTTTAATGTATCAGATAGAACGATCTTATTGACGAATTATATATTATGTATGTACATTAACAAAGAGGTATAGTCGAAACACAATTATGCATGGTCATATTTTTTACAACCATAAGTATGCGTTAATTGATCAAGTAAATGATTTTTTATGAGCCTTATTAGGAGCTTTGACGTTGTCCGCCGCCTTCTCTGCAATCGTGATGATCTGGGCATTTGTGTTTCCTGACACGAGCGCCCGCATGATGGAGGCGTCTACAACTCGACATACCCTTCACTCTGAAAAATAGCATAGGACAAATATGACAAGATACATTTGATCCAGTAAATAAACAAGGCGTAAAGAAATGTGTGCAGCAAACCTACCTTCTCATGCAAGTGCCTATGCTGTCAATCAATCAATCTTTATTGTATGAAAGGCAATTGGCCCATATGCACATATAGATAAACAATATCATTTACAGCTGTACAGCACATTATATAATTATTGGATAACTGATATGAAGCTTGACATGTAATAGAGGTATTGTAAGTGCAAGTGCCTATGCTGTCATGACGCGAAACATGTGTAACCCAGAAGGTAAAACAAAATTGTAATTTGCATGTGGTACCTTCAGAATTAGGAATAAGAATATGGCACATTCCAGTTTATGTATTTATGTCATATAAAAGTAGAAAACAAACACATCATTAAAACAAAACTAGTAAAGGTAAATTCATATATTGCTGTAGATTGTCACTACGATAGTTTGGATTTTTGGGGTTTTTTTCTTTTCTTTTCTTTTCTTTTCTCAAGGATGGGTTGTAGCGAGGGTATCCTTGAACGGGCATGCAACCAAACTCTATGACTTAGCCCAGAGTATGCTTAGACGCTACGTTCAAAATTAAAGGGTCTAAATGATGAGAAACAACGCTTCTGTATGAATTCGCACTTGGGAATTCCCAGGGTTTTCCCCAGGAATGTGGAAGTAGTCAGTGTTTACGTCAT
Organism: Haliotis rufescens; assembly: GCF_023055435.1. Classification (NCBI taxonomy): domain Eukaryota; kingdom Metazoa; phylum Mollusca; class Gastropoda; order Lepetellida; family Haliotidae; genus Haliotis; species Haliotis rufescens. Next base: position 9,498,412 of record NW_025964223.1, read on the forward strand.
TTCAAGAATACAGTCACGTGAAAAACGTCACGTGACCCACCTTTCGTCCTATGGAAAAGCCGTATATCGTGTAAACTTCACATTACAAAATTAGTTACTATTATAACCAAATTAAACACTACCCATTATCCGATAGAGGTAACTGTGCATAGCGGAGGGATATGTTATCTCAATAAACTTGGTAACATGTATTGGGTTGACTTCTTGGCGCGTGTCTGAATTCCATTAACATGTTACATATCCTAAAACTGACTAATCAGCAAATCTCGCTGCACTGCGCGCGACAGATACTAGAGCAAGGCATGCCAGAAACACGAAACCTAATGCTTCCGAAAGGAAGCCGTGGGCATCACGTGCGTCGGGGGACCAGCGCGATCTGATTGGCCGTTAACAGTTGTACAAGGCGGAGCAAAAAGCACCGTTTTTCCGTCTATTTTACGCTTGAAAAACTCGACGCTTTTCCAAGCACTTTCTAGACGCTAACCAATTAATCAATTTTAATGAATTTTTAGTCGTTTTTCCGTCCAATGACCATATACGGAAAAAACGACGTTTTCGTGTTTGCAGTGTTATGTTGGTGATCGACAAGTTGTCACATATCTATTTCTTGTGTTATACTATGGGTTGTTTACGCAGAGTATGTGAATTAGTTAATAGCAAATTTTATGAAGTGTGAGCTAGATTTCAGGAGACAATAATGACTGAATGAGTTGTGTTTAACGCCGCTTTGAACAATATTCAAGCTATATCAAGGTGTGTTAGCTTGGTGTAGGAAACGTTTACCACTTTGGTGAAACCCACGAGAAAGGGTATGGTGCTGACAAACCTACAAATTTTTACAAGGACTCTCATATACAACCCTATGCATGCCGAACATTGGTGTACCTTGATGAGGCACAAATACAGTGACAATAGTGAGAGTGTTGTTCGTTTTTGTTTCATAAATGATGAGAGGTTCATCGATGACTAAGTAGCCATGGTCTGTTGTATGTCATTCATTCCTCTGGGGGGCCCGAAAGAATAGACGCAGGTTTAATCCTATTACTATACCTTTTTTTACTTGACTTTGCATGAGTGCCACCGGTGGGACAGGATATGTAACCTTTTCGCGAACAGCTAGTATCATCACAACTTGATAGTGATTCAATTCTTTATTTCGTATAGATGAAGGCCATCGATCCATGGTGCATTATCTTATACAGTATACCGCTCAGTTCAGGTATACATTGTAACACTACGTCGAGGATGTAGATGACAATAATATAAGTTTCCTCACATTCCTTGCATGGTAGATACTGGTAGCTTAATTTCTTACAACTGTCAGAGCACTCGGACCATGGTGTCGAATTGCTGAAATGGTTAGTTCGAGTCGTCGGCGAAGGATCCAACTGCGTGCAGTAATATAGTACACATGGTATGATGCATACGGTAAACTTCTTTAAAACTACATTTGTGAAAGTGGTAAGTCATAGCTATTATTCGAGGGGCGTTCAATAAGTTTTGCAACTTGTGCATTTGTGTTTACACAAACAATGTCAACTTGTTGCAGGTGTGACACTAGTCATAACATCAGGTTGACGCGTGTCATAACAATTCCAGACACAACAATAAGTTATATGTGATGGCTTCATTCACCTAAGGGTGGTCACAATCAGTGGATTCTCTCAAACATGAGCAATGCGCTGTAATAAAGTTCCTTACATGCTCCGGTTCACAAGTCGAGAATTGCACAGACCGCCATATGTGAATGTGGATTCGAACAGTTAAATCATCTATCCTACAGCCCAGACTCAGCCCCGAGAGACTATTTCCTGTTCCGGCAAATGAAATCTGCCCAACGTGGACGACGCTTCCAGGTTGACGAGGACATAAAGGCTGCCACAGAGGCATGGTTAGAGGGCCAATCTGCGGATTTCTATAAAAGTGGTATTCAAAGCTTGAAGGACAAACGGAATGAGTGTATTGAGTTGAATGGAGGTTATATTGAAAAATAAAAGTGCAAAAGATATTCTGCGACTTTGCCTTATATTGAAGTTGCAAAACTTATTGAACGCCCCTCGTATAAGTATCTTTCACAATGGCCCAGAAATGACAAATGTATTATTATCAAATCAACATTGCAAGTGGACATGGAAAAGAAGTCGCAACTCACAATGCGTGTTGAGAACTATTTGGCATTATGCGACAGGGACAATATGTCTGTATGAAAGGTATAATCAAGACAAAAGATATGTGCGATAAACTGCCAGTTAAATATATCATATGAGTCAGACGTTTCATATTATACATATATTGCAGATTGGTACATAAATTGGTACATACAGCCTTCTAGAAACTGTCCGTTCCTGAACTTCTCGAAGGGTCAATCCTGTCCTGTTTCTAACAATATACTGGCTGTCCTTGTCTGTCACTAAAATCTGTCCACGAAGGCACTCGACATTTTACCAGCGCTTCATGCGTCTTCTGCCACTGACATTCACTACAAATAAGCTCACACCAATCGATACTGCCACATACAAAATGTTTATGAAAATTTTAAACAAATAGCAATTTACGAAACCTTTTTTCTGAAGTTGAATCATGCATTGTATAAAGAAGCAATATGCTAGTAAGTGCAAAGAAACGTCTGATTGCCACTTTATATGATGCTGCAAAGTATCAAACATACCGGAAAGAACATGAAGAATTGATTCAATATTTATATATCGCAGTTATCTCTACATGTGGATCGGTGCACGCTATTGCAGGACGGGCTTCACCGATGTGGGCACACGAGCCTAAAAGTACTCTGATTGGTTGCCATGTAGCATTCTCACCCGAACTGTGTTCTGTGACTGAATGAGAGACTTGAATGACTTTCACTAAGACAATTCATGTGTATCGGCCATAAAATTCATGTCAGATTTTGTAAACTAGTCTTTGGAGAGGATTATTTAGTATAGTATTCGGAGGGGAGTAGTTGCTATAATATTTGAAGGGGAGTATTTGCTATAGTATTTGGAGGGGAGTATTTGCTATAGTATTTGGAGGGGAGTATTTGCTATAGTACTTGGAGGGGAGTATTTGCTATAGTATTTGGAGGGGAGTATTTGCTATAGTATTTGGAGGGGAGTATTTGCTATAGTATTTGGAGGGGAGTATTTGCTATAGTATTTGGAGGGGAGTATTTGCTATAGTACTTGGTGGGGAGTATTTGCTATAGTATTTGGAGGGGAGTATTTGCTATAGTACTTGGTGGGGAGTATTTGCTATAGTATTTGGAGGGGAGTATTTGCTATGGTATTTGGAGGGGAGTATTTGCTATAGTATTTGGAGGGGAGTATTTGCTATAGTATTTGGAGGGGAGTTTTTGCTATAGTAATTGGAGGGAAGTGTGGAGTTTTACAAGAAGAACAGTTGTTTTGAACATATGAGAAGTTTATGCAGTTCCCAACCAAAGGATGCATACATCATATAGGCCGATGGAACATTATATGAGTCACCACGTGTGTCGGAACAGACAAACACTCTTCGTGTAGGGGTGGGGGCGGTCGGGTAGCCTAGTGGTTATAGCGTTTGCTCGTCACGCCGAAGACCCGGGTTCGATTCCCGACATGGATACAATGTGTGAAGCCCATTTCTGGTGTCCCCCGCCGTGATATTGCTGGAATATTGCTCAAAGCGGCGTAAAACCATACTCACTCACTCACTCACTTGTGTAGGGGTCCGGGGACACGTATACTGTATTCAGAAACACAATGAAATGTCTGTGGTGAATATTTATGACAACCTTGGGCTTGTGATGATCAGCCCAGCAAAATATTATGTTCAACCTATCTACTCACGTATAGGTGCTAAGATAAGTAAATGATCCACTAAAAATATATGTCTTTTAGTTTTCATTCTGTGCATCCCTGTTAACAGTAAACTGGGTTCATCAATAAAGGATTTTTCCACGTTATCTGCTGAAGAGTTATGAAATAATTCCACGAATCTATAATGAAATATAAAAGCATCACCAGAATTATGCGATGTGAATACAAAAACCGCTATGATATTTACTGTTACTTTTAATTTTGGCCGGCTATTGACTATGCATTCGTGACCAACTCGTGTTATTCCGGAACAAGCCGGAAACAGGCGAGTGGTTACGAGATCGGACTTTTGGCTACAGACCGAAACAGACTATAACCTTATCTCCTGTTGTACAGGGGATTGCCACGGTGAGTGAACATACATATACTGGCGATTGCCAAAGTGGGAATACCCACCTACGTTGTCTAACCATCAAAGCCCCTCATCCATGACAATAACTGGCTTGTCTATTTGCTATTGTTCACCTGTTCTTGCAAATTAGACGAAGCAGGTTGATACCAAAGGTGAGCATATCCTGCACTAATATAGCCACTTGATACAGACGCAGAGTAGTTCCGGTCCGTGACCATACGCTGTCAGGGAACTCACCTCCTGCCGTGTATCTGGGTCGAGTGCATTAAAGCGTCAGGTTGACCTGTTTATGCTGGGCCTGGATACGGGGGATCAGCGCTACACGGGTAAGGTGTACCGCATTTCCACATTGCCACTGTATACATGTCTGAATCTGTTATTAATATGAATAGGCATTAATACACCAACAATTACATGAGAGTTTGTAAACAAACAACTTTTATGTCATTTAAGACGAACTGTTGCGTTTGGATTTATATCTTTTTGAGATTTGATCGGTACAATCTTTCAACAAACGGACTATAGTGTACATATCTCCCAAGGACGAGAGGACAGTGACCCACGAATCGCCCGAGTCGAATGGCAACTATTATTGGGTAGTTGTTTCGCTATATGTGTATATTACCAGCCTAAAAGTACTTCATTGAACAAATCTCCACATTTGACTCAAGATGTGGTATTGTGTCGCTTTTTAACGCCTTTTCCACATTTTTGTAGATGGGGCGACAATGCGACATTGCAAATATTTGAATCGGGAGGTCAGGGTCAGTGACGTCAGTATGTGTTGCTCATGATATCAGTCACGGGTTTGTCTGGCCCATACTCGATAATTTAACTTCATTGTTTTACGCTACATTTCTTTGATTCAGCAAAACTTGGTTTCAGGCAAATAACTTTTCATTGTCTTGCAGGAGGACGTCAGAATGCCGTCATTAACGTCGCTGATAGTCGTCGTCAATGTCGTCATCCTTGCCATTGTCGTTCGTCTGTATGTCTTTCCGACAGACACTAGCAAAGTCATCTCACCAGCACTAAACACAACGTATGACTACATTATAGGTAAGTAGAAGGCCACATATTATTGATATAAAAACAACAATCTCGAAAAACTTAACACATGTGACGTTTGTGACTCACAGTTGTTCCAACAGAGATTTTACATTAGGACGATGGAATCGTGTTCGGACAACGCGTTTGTGGTGGCAGACAAGATACGTGTCTACCTTAGGACTGCACCGCCCTTGTAGGAATGGCACAATCAGTAAGTGAGTGAGTTGGATTTAACGTCGCTTTTAACAGTATTCCAGTTATATCATGGCGTGTCAGCTTAATATGGGAGGAAAGCCCCAAGTGATGCAGGTCTCAGACGTTTACCACTTCGGTGAAACTCACAAGCACGGGTATGGTGCTGACAAACCTAGAAACATAATCTGGGCAAACCGGGATTCGAACCCACAACCGTAGGTTTCTGGCGTGCCCAAGGGACGCAATCGCGGCGCCTTACACGACTGGCCCACCCGTGCCCCCACAATCAGTAAGAAGTATGTTTGTGACTGAACCTTAGAGGGAGGGGTAGCGAGGGCCTTGTGGTCAAACTGGTTGTTCGTCACGCTGAAGGCGGGGTACGACACCCCCCCCACCCCCCACCCCCACCCCCCCCCACCCCCCCACCCCCCGTAAAATGCCCACCTCTAGAGTGAGTGAGTATGAGTGAGTATGGTTTTACGCCGCTTTTAGCAATATTCCAGCAACACCAGAATTGGGCTTCACACTCTATTCCCATGTGGGGAATCGATCTCGGGTCTTCGGCGTGACGAGCGAACGCTTTAACCACTCGGCTAACCCACCGCCCCCTCTCGTGTGGAACATTGCTAGAAACTTACTCTTAAATATCTGGAGACCGCCTCCGTGGTCAAGTGGTAGAGCGGAACGTCCGGGGTTTGATCCCAAGCCGCGTCATACCAAAAGACGTAACAAGATGGCACTTGTTGTTACCCTGTTTGGCGCTCGGTATCGAACCCGGGTCTTCGGCGTGACGAGCAAACGCTTAAACCACTAGGCTACCCGACCACCCCCAGTGTATTTAGGAATTGTTGAGCTGATGTGATCTTTTTACAAGAAGATAGTGTAGAAATGATCTGACCTAAATACACAGTGTATATTGTCCATTGCCATAGCACACTGTATCCACGGTTGTCTAGCCATCGCGTGTTGTTTGTAACTTACAACTCAAGACTATTCGTCAACACAACCAAATGCAAATATATGTCGGCCATTAGGAGTGTGTTTCGGGCTTGTTGAACTTCTGTAATAGTGCTAAAACTATTGCTGGTTCTGTAATAGTTCATGTGCTGTTAAGAGTATATTTACGCTCGAACAATGCTGATGATGTTGCATTTAATTTCATTTCATGTTGTAAGCTTTGTTCGTTTGTTGTTTAACGCCGTATTCAGCAATATTCCAGCTATATGACGGCGGTCTGTAAATAATCGAGTCTTGATCAGACAATCCAATGATTGACATCATGAGCATTGACCCACGCAAGTGGGCTACGATGACATGCATCAACAAAGTCAGCAAGCCTGACCAGACGATCCCGTTAGCCACCTCTTACGACAAGCATAGTCGCCTCTTACGGCAAGCATGGGTTGCTGAAGACCTGTTCTACCCCGGATCTTCACGAGTCTCTAAGCTCTTGGCTAAGCAGAAGTTGTTGAAGACAGTTGGATCAGTATCTGCAGGATCTGGCTCAGCATCCCGTCTCCCCGAAGATGATCAGGCAATTAACCACAACCACTCACTCAGTAATCGGTTTTATTGCATACTTTAAGTTGTGACCAAGCAATGAACATTAACCCTCACATTGTTCCGTTCATCTAGAATTACTGAATTTAGTACACATCACGTTTGTGCTATATTTCCTGTAAAGGTCACACTGACGTCTTCCATATGTTCACGGCGTTACAACTTTCACCCACGGATGTCAATGATATCCGAGCCGATCCGAACATGTTTGTATTTCTTTCCAGTTGGAGCAGGATCCGCAGGTTCTGTTTTGGCGTCCCGCCTGTCCGAAGAAGATCACGTGACTGTCTTACTTATTGAGGCCGGAGGGGATGACCGACAGGAGCCACTTGTGGATATCCCATTACTTGCAGGATTGACTTTGGGGAAACACCAATTCGACTGGCAGTATTTGACTGAACCACTTAAGCATGCAGGAGGTGCTCTCGAAGATAGGGTAATACCTTACAAACGTTTGTGTTTAAAAAATAATTATATATTATAATTATATAATTATAATGCCAGAGAACAACCAGCCTCGATTATCTGCCCAAACATAATCCAATGGACATGTTGCAAACAGAAGGGGCACGGGTGGCCCAGTCGTCTAAGGCGCCGAAATTCGCTGTGCAGAGTTGCGTCCCTTGGACACGCCAGAAACCTATGATTGTGGGTTCGAATCCCGGTTCGTCCTAATTATGTTTCTAGGTTTGTCAGCAACATACCCGTGCTCGTGGGTTTCGCCGAAATGGTAAACGTCTGAGACCTGTATCACTTCGGGCTTTACTCCCACATGAAGCTGACACGCCGTAATATAACTGTCATACTGTTAAAAGCGTCGTTAAACCCAACTCACTCACTGTTGCAGACAGTTGCTATTTGTGTTATGGCGGAAAAGCGCATCATGGGTCAATTGTAAACTTAAAGTCTACGCACAGTTCATAGCTATATTGTGGATAACACGTGTTATTATCCTCATAGGCATACATGAAAATGAATTGATAACTGATAACATTTTACAGATCGATCAATAGTCAAATTGACCACGCACCAAGCCACTGGTCCAGACTACGGAAGCGTAGTAGGGTCACGGTGAATTTTGTTTTGTCTAAGTATCTCCTAAGTCCTATATAGGAGATAGTAAGTCCTATATGTAGGAGATAGTGACTCTAGGCCATACTAAATCCTACGTAGGAGAGAGTAACCATACTAAAATCCTACGTAGGACATAGTAAGTCCTATGTAGGACATAGTAAGTCCTACGTAGGACATAGTAAGTCCTACATAGGTGATACTAAGTCCTACGTAGGAGATACTTAGAGAAAAGAAATTTCACCGTGGCCCTACTACGCTTCCGTACAAGACATACCAGGCCAGACTGATGTTGTAAAGCGTATGTGGTCGAAAAAGGTCGAGCCTTAAAATTGATTTTCCTTTTAAAACGACGTACACCTCTTATTTCAGCATGCAATTGTACAGAACTGATTACAGGGGAGAATTTGGTATTTGTGTAAATTGTTAAACTATAAAGAAAACTAATTAGAATAATGGGCTCTTAATACAACCCTTAACATCTTTATAGAAAACGAGAAGAGTTTCCACTTTTGTACTTTAAAAACTCCCGGTATAATTTGAAAGACAACGACCACAATTACCGTTGACTTTACAAATATATGTTTAGGCAAGTGTTCATTCATGTTGTATATAATCTTTATCTCTTGCACAGAGATCATTCTGGCCGCGGGGAAGACTTCTAGGTGGTTGCAGTCAAATCAATGGCAACGTCTATGTCAGAGGTCATCGTCACGACTACGACAACTGGGCTGCCAATGGGTGTGATGGATGGACGTATAAAGATATCCTTCCCTACTTTAAGAAGTCCGAAAATAACCAAGTAGAAGGCCTGTCACCAGGTGAATCTATACATATAACGCTCATAGTTAGAATGAGGAATGACCGAAAGGACATTTGACCATGTCACAGTTGGCCCGGTTGTCTAAGGGACCGGAACCCGTGAGTTGCGTCCACCACGCATGCGAGGATGTTATATTCGTGGATTGGAATCTGCCCCGTGAATATCCGGGTACGAACAGGTCTTCAGCAACCCATGCTTGCCGTAAAAGACGGATATGCTTGTATGGGGCGGCTAACGGGATCGGGTGGTCAGGCTCGCTGACTTGGTTGATGCATGTCATCGTATCCCAATATTGTGGATCGATGCTCCTGACTTTTTGAGCAGACCGCCGTCATACAGCTGGGATATTGCAGAGTGCAGCGTTAAACAACGTACTAGGGAAACTTGGAAAGGGTTTGAATCTAAGATTATTGCTCTTGGTATATCAGCACCAGCACCAGCTACCTTCACACTTTCATGCCCAAGCTTTCCTTGGATTGCCATCGCTGGAACAAAAATTACATTTTGATTTAAACATATTTTATTCAGATTGAAATGGATTGGGAACAAGTTATCCACCATACCCCTCTCCATGGTATTTACAAAGCTTGTACAGTAAATCATATACAAGGAAAACAGAAAAGAAGATGAGTGTAAAGATAACAAGAAATGTACAAGAGAGAGACTAGTATATGTACATCAAAGTGTTACCCAAATATCTTTGTATGACTTATAATCATTTGCACTGCTTTAAAGATGTGTTGATTTTCGATAATGGACAAACATTCATTTCCGTTTAACATCAAACTTAAATCTAATTTAACATTTTTGTTCACGGCGTTCTGTAAAATGTCCCGAATTATTATTAACATAGTTTTTCTTTGGTGGACGTACAATGGACACTTTAATAAATAATGATGTGCGTTTTCACATGGATTACCACATTGACATATTGGATCACATTTTATCTCTATTCTGTATAAATCATAATTTAACTGACTCTTCGTGTATCTTAATCGAGTATGATAAATATTCAACTTTCTAACACCATAGGAAAAATATAAAGATTACATGTCGAAGGGAACATTAAATCTATCTCATTTACGACAATACTATTATTCCTTGCAGAGTACCATGGGGTCGGTGGACCGTTGACCATCAGCAGTGCACAGAGACAACCGGTAACAGAGCGGATATTCAAGGCAGGCCTTGAGTTGGGGTATAAAGAGACGGACGTGAATGGCGCGGAGCAGGAAGGTTAGGACATACAGACTTACAGATACATTGTCATGGTGCTTGTTCAACATCCATTTCATCATGCTTTGTATCAATGTGAGGACGCGTGTGTGTTGGAAGAATACCTTACTGTACATTTATCCCTATTTGTCATGCAATGGATACTATTATCGATGCAATAAACCAATCCCATAGACTTGGTATGACGACCCGATAAATATGCAAATGAGGTCGCTTAGAGGGGATTACTTTTCATAAGGCTCGATACATCGATACCAACTCGCGTGGCAAACTATTGCATATCGTTCTCAATACTCTTAGCTGAAACGTTCCCGAAGTGTGAGTGCTTCTGTAAATAACACAAATGCAAAGTATTTGGCACTAGATATAATCTTCAGAAAGTAGTGGATAGTCGGAAATAAATTTACATTTCCAAAATTATAAGAAATATTAGTCTCTTGTAATAGTTCAATGATAATACTGAACGGATTGGGACGAGCGATAGTGAAGTACGAGGACTCCATAGTTGCATAAAACGATGGGAGAAGTGTGTAACTCTTGGTGGTTCCTATGTGGAGAAAGACTAATACCTATGCCAAGTTTCATTCCACTAGGTCCATCGGAAGTGGGTCAGGAGAAATCTTTAATGAACACCCCTCATATGACAGTTATGTTATGGCCGCCAAAGATATTGAAGGACGATTAGGGTAATATGGGAAATTTCAAAGTAGACGGGTTTATCAGTGGTGCATAAGACCGCCACGAATTGTCAAACATTCATTCACTCGACCAGGCATACTTGTCTCCAAATTGCGATATCCCACTTCTCTTCGAGTGGCTGTCCAAGTTTCATTCAACGTGGTCGGCGACCTATGGCGTTGACGCACACGTCTCCTTTTAATGTCCAAGACGTTTTCAATGAGCGAAAGGTTTGAGCTCATTGCTGGCCATGGCATTTTATGGATGCTACTGGCGGTGACCATTGACGACTCGTGCATGGTGAGCTCGGGCGTTGTTTTCCTGGAAGACAAAACGTCGACCCATGCGCCGCAGAACGGGACAACAAAGAGTGTCAGTATGTGGTTCCGATAGTACTGTCCAGTGACCCTTCCATGCACAGTGTGGGTTCAGTCAGTCATAGTGATGGCACCCTGCAACATAACCGATCTATCGCCAAATCTGTCATGAGATATCAACTAACCATTGGCTTGATGTTCGCCAGACACAACCACGCCTATCAATGAAGGGCAACGTGAATCGGAATAAATATGACACATGACCGGAGACGATTACCCCAGTTTCGACGTTGTGTACACCATAGACGATTGTTGGCAATATGACGATTTGTAAGGGTGGGCAAAACACGTGGCCGTCGAACATGGAGATAAGCTGCGTGAAGAGATGATTTCTAATCGTCTGACCCTTAACTCGTACTCCAGTAACCTGATGATGCAGCAGTTTGATTCACCGTTTGAATTCACCAATTATCAGTACATCTTCCATATTTCAGATGAGGTTCCATCTGTTGATGAAACAACATGTGTTGTCTTGCAAAATAGCCATAGAATGTTCTAAAAAGTTATTCAGCGAGAGCTACTGAACGTTTTCGGCTTTTGACAAATCTACAAAAATTTAAGATAGCCAACTTCAAGATGGCCGACACGTTTTCTAAATATATGTTTATTAATGCAGTATCATTATAGTCCGCGGTCAAGGTATGAATCTGTTTTTTTTTAGGATTTAGTTACACCCCGACCACGATCAAGAACGGGGAACGTATGAGCACATCCAAGGCGTTCCTGTGGCCTGTGATAGACAGACCCAACCTGCACGTCCAGGCCAACAGTCACGTCACGAAGGTAGTGTATGAAAACAATCAACTATTTTGTATTCATACTTAACGTTTCTGTTGAAACATATATAAATGAAGGCGTGGTAATCATAAACTTACAGAAATGACTTTAGTAATAAGCTACAGTTAAAGTCTAATCACACATTACCAATCAAATGGTACCCCATTTTATTACAGATAATGATTGAAAACAAGAAAGCAGTTGGCGTCGAGTATGTTAAAGATGGCCGCCTGTACAGAGTGCGAGCCTCAAGGGAGGTAATCCTGTCTGCTGGTGCGGTTGGGTCGCCACAGTTGCTGATGCTGTCTGGGATCGGGCCAAAGAAACACTTGGAGGATAATGGGGTCTGTTGATTCACGTTATAAACTACACAATAATAGACTTTTGTATATTGTTTTTGTTACAATGTATATCGTTAATAGTCCAGCTATACGACCGTTGTCTGTTAGATAATCGAGTCTGAACCTGACTCACTCGTGCTTCAAACTTTCGGTGTTGTTGTGAAGAGGACGGACATTCAACCAAGTTACTTATTAACACATAATGAGCGAAATACCTGCTCTGACCTCACAAACACAGCAGTGAGCGGATTTTCAGTTCAGACAAGATGAACTGAGCTGCGTTTTCAGATCAGACATTCAGGTATATGAAGTAACTGGAGGAGCCGGGTCAGACAAGCAGGTATCTGAAGCGAGTGGAGTTGCCAGGTCAGACATGTACGTATATGAAGTGAGTGGAGTTGCCAGGTCAGACATGCAGGTATATGAAGTGAGTTGAGCTGCGAGGGCAGACATGCATGTATATGAAGTGAATTGAGTTGCGAGGTCAGACATGCAGGTATATGAAGTGAGTTGAGTTGCGAGGTCAGACATGCAGGTATATGAAGTGAGTGGAGTTGCGAGGTGAGACATACATGTATATGAAGTGAGTGGAGTTGCCAGGTCAGACATGTACGTATATGAAGTGAGTGGAGGTGACAGGTCAGACATGCAGGTATATGAAGTGAGTTGAGTTGCGAGGTCAGACATGCATGTATATGAAGTGAGTGGAGTTGCCAGGTCAGACATGTACGTATATGAAGTGAGTGGAGTTGCCAGGTCAGACATGCAGGTATATGAAGTGAGTTGAGTTGCCAGGTCAGACATGCAGGTATATGAAGTGAGTTGAGTTGCGAGGTCAGACATGCAGGTATATGAAGTTAGTGGAGTTGCGAGGTCAGACATGCATGTATATGAAGTGAGTGGAGTTGCCAGGTCAGACATGCATGTATATGAAGTGAGTGGAGTTGCCAGGTCAGACATGCAGGTATATGAAGTGAGTGGAGTTGCCAGGTCAGACATGTACGTATATGAAGTGAGTGGAGTTGCCAGGTCAGACATGCAGGTATATGAAGTGAGTTGAGTTGCGAGGTCAGACATGCAGGTATATGAAGTTAGTGGAGTTGCGAGGTCAGACATGCATGTATATGAAGTGAGTGGAGTTGCCAGGTCAGACATGCATGTATATGAAGTGAGTGGAGTTGCCAGGTCAGACATGCAGGTATATGAAGTGAGTTGAGTTGCCAGGTCAGACATGCCGGTATATGAAGTGAGTGGAGTTGCGAGGTCAGACATGCATGTATATGAAGTGAGTGGAGTTGCGAGGTCAGACATACATGTATATGAAGTGAGTGGAGTTGCCAGGTCAGACATGTACGTATATGAAGTGAGTGGAGTTGCCAGGTCAGACATGCAGGTATATGAAGTGAGTTGAGTTGCGAGGTCAGACATGCAGGTATATGAAGTTAGTGGAGTTGCGAGGTCAGACATGCATGTATATGAAGTGAGTTGAGTTGCCAGGTCAGACATGCATGTATATGAAGTGAGTGGAGTTGCCAGGTCAGACATGCAGGTATATGAAGTGAGTTGAGTTGCCAGGTCAGACATGCCGGTATATGAAGTGAGTGGAGTTGCGAGGTCAGACATGCATGTATATGAAGTGAGTGGAGTTGCCAGGTCAGACATGCAGGTATATGAAGTGAGTGGAGGTGACAGGTCAGACATGCAGGTATATGAAGTGAGTGGAGTTGCCAGGTCAGACATGCAGGTATATGAAGTGAGTGGAGGTGACAGGTCAGACATGCAGGTATATGAAGTGAGTTGAGTTGCGAGGTCAGACATGCAGGTATATGGAGTGAGTGGAGTTTCCAGGTCAGACATGCAGGTATATGAAGTGAGTGGAGTTTCCAGGTCAGACATGCAGGTATATGAAGTGAGTGGAACTGCCAGGTCAGACATGCAGGTATATGAAGTGAGTGGAGTTTCCAGGTCAGACATGCAGGTATATGAAGTGAGTGGAACTGCCAGGTCAGACATGCATATATATGGAGTGAGTAGATATGCCAGGTCAGACATGCAGGTATATGAAGTGATTTGAATTGCCAGGTCAGACATGCAGGTATATGAAGTGAGTGGAGTTTTCAGGTCAGACATGCAGGTATATGAAGTGAGTGGAACTGTCAGGTCAGACATGCAGATATATGGAGTGAGTAGATATGCTGGGTCAGACATGCAGGTATATGAGGTGAGTGGAGTTGCCAGATCAGACATGCAGGTATATGAAGTGAGTGGAATGGCCAGATCAGACATGCAGGTATGTGAAGTGAGTGGAGTTTCCAGGTCAGACATGCAGGTATATGAAGTGAGTGGAGTTTCCAGGTCAGATATGCCGGAATATTAAGTGAGTGGAACTGCCAGGTCAGACATGCATGTATATGGAGTGAGTAGAGATGCCGGGTCAGACATGCAGGTATATGAGGTGAGTAGAGACGCCAGATCAAACATGCAGGTATATAATGTGAGTGGAATGGCCAGATAAGACATGCAGGTATATGAAGTGAGTGGAGGTGACAGGTCAGACATGCAGGTATATGAAGTGAGTGGAGTTGCCAGATCAGACATGCATGAATATGAAGTGAGTGGAACTGCCAGGTCAGACATGCAGGTATATGAGGAGAGTAGAGAAGTGAGTTGAGTTGCCAGGTCAGACATGCAGGTATATGAAGTGAGTAGAGTTGCCAGATCAGACATGCAGGTATATGAAGTGAGTGGAATGGCCAGATCAGACATGCAGGTATATGAAGTGAGTGGAGTTTCCAGGTCAGACATGCAGGTATATGAAGTGAGTGGAGTTGCCGGGTCAGACATGCAGGTATTAAAGTGAGTGGAACTGCCAGGTCAGACATGCAGGTATATGGAGTGAGTAGAGATGCCGGGTCAGACATGCAGGTATATGAGGTGAGTAGAGTTGCCAGATCAGACATGCAGGTATATGAAGTGAGTTGAGTTTGCAGGTCAGACATGCATGTATATGAAGTGAGTGGAGTTGCCGGGTCAGAGATGCAGGTATATGAAGTGAGTGAAGTTGCCGGGTCAGACATGCCGGTATATGAAGTGAGTGGAGTTGCCGGGTCAGAGATGCAGGTATATGAAGTGAGTGGAGTTGCCAGGTCAGACATGCATGTATATGAAGTGAGTAGAGTTGCCAGATCAGACATGCAGGTATATGGAGTGAGTGGAGTTGCCAGATCAGACATGCAGGTATGTGAAGTGAGTGGAGTTTCCAGGTCAGACATGCAGGTATATGAAGTGAGTGGAGTTGCCGGGTCAGACATGCATGTATATGGAGTGAGTAGAGATGCCGGGTCAGACATGCAGGTATATGAGGTGAGTAGAGACGCCAGATCAAACATGCAGGTATATAATGTGAGTGGAATGGCCAGATAAGACATGCAGGTATATGAAGTGAGTGGAGGTGACAGGTCAGACATGCAGGTATATGAAGTGAGTGGAGTTGCCAGATCAGACATGCATGAATATGAAGTGAGTGGAACTGCCAGGTCAGACATGCAGGTATATGAGGAGAGTAGAGAAGTGAGTTGAGTTGCCAGGTCAGACATGCAGGTATATGAAGTGAGTAGAGTTGCCAGATCAGACATGCAGGTATATGAAGTGAGTGGAATGGCCAGATCAGACATGCAGGTATATGAAGTGAGTGGAGTTTCCAGGTCAGACATGCAGGTATATGAAGTGAGTGGAGTTGCCGGGTCAGACATGCAGGTATTAAAGTGAGTGGAACTGCCAGGTCAGACATGCAGGTATATGGAGTGAGTAGAGATGCCGGGTCAGACATGCAGGTATATGAGGTGAGTAGAGTTGCCAGATCAGACATGCAGGTATATGAAGTGAGTTGAGTTTGCAGGTCAGACATGCATGTATATGAAGTGAGTGGAGTTGCCGGGTCAGAGATGCAGGTATATGAAGTGAGTGAAGTTGCCGGGTCAGACATGCCGGTATATGAAGTGAGTGGAGTTGTCGGGTCAGAGATGCAGGTATATGAAGTGAGTGGAGTTGCCAGGTCAGACATGCAGGTATATGAAGTGAGTAGAGTTGCCAGATCAGACATGCAGGTATATGGAGTGAGTGGAATGGCCAGATCAGACATGCAGGTATGTGAAGTGAGTGGAGTTTCCAGGTCAGACATGCAGGTATATGAAGTGAGTGGAGTTGCCGGGTCAGACATGCCGGTATTAAAGTGAGTGGAACTGCCAGGTCAGACATGCAGGTATATGGAGTGAGTAGAGATGCCGGGTCAGACATGCAGGTATATGAGGTGAGTAGAGTTGCCAGATCAGACATGCAGGTATATAATGTGAGTGGAATGGCAAGATAAGACATGCAGGTATATGAAGTGAGTTGATTTTGCAGGTCAGACATGCATGTATATGAAGTGAGTAGAGTTGCCAGGTCAGACATTCAGGTATATGAAGTGAGTGGAGGTGACAGGTCAGACATGCAGGTATATGAAGTGAGTGGAGTTGCCACGTCAGACATGCAGGTATATGAAGTGAGTGGAGGTGACAGGTCAGACATGCAGGTATATGAAGTGAGTGGAGGTGACAGGTCAGACATGCAGGTATATGAAGTGAGTGGAGTTGCCGGGTCAGACATGCAGGTATATGAAGTGAGTGGAGTTGCCGGGTCGGAGATGCAGGTATATGAAGAGAGTGGAGTTGCCGGGTCAGAGATGCAGGTATATGAAGTGAGTGGAGTTGCCAGGTCAGACATGCAGGTTTATGAAGTGAGTGGAGTTGCCGGGTCAGACATGCAGGTATATGAAGTGAGTTGAGTTGCCAGGTCAGAGATGCAGGTATATGAAGTGAGTGGAGTTGCGAGGTCAGAGATGCAGGTATATGAAGTGAGTGGAGTTGCCAGGTCAGACATGCAGGTATATGAAGTGAGTGGAGTTGCCGGGTCAGACATGCAGGTATATGAAGTGAGTGGAGTTGCCGGGTCAGACATGCAGGTATATGAAGTGAGTGGAGTTGCCAGGTCAGACATGCAGGTATATGAAGTGAGTGAAGTTGAAAGGTCAGACATGCAGGTTTATGAAGTGAGTGGAGTTGCCAGGTCAGACATGCAGGTATATGAAGTGAGTGGAGTTGCCAGATCAGAGATGCAAAACTAGTCAAGTGCCACACTGACACAACGTACAAAGTGAACAAAGTGTCCTCGTGATTACATGGTTATTTGAATATGGATGCTTCAGATCAAAGTTGAAGCTAACCTCGCCGTTGGGGACAACCTCCAGGACCACCTTATGACATACCACAGGGCCGTCATAGGAGAACCCTTATCCATCACACCAGAGAAGGCCTCGTCAATCAAGTCGAATCTGCAGTACAAGTTTTTTGGCACAGGTCGGATTAGCAGAGATTGTTATGACATGAAAAGTATCACATTTATTTCCTGAATTGATTTCATTAAAGGTCTTTTCCTCACTGGTCAGGAATATATACTATAGCTATCTTGTACTCGTATAAAATATACTCATATCTGTAGATGAATAAGACAAAGGAGGTAGTCACTCCTGCTTGTAGCCACAGGTAGTCTGGGTCGGTGACATGCATTGGTTGCGGTGCGTGTCATCGTACTCCAGCGGCGTGGAACGCTACTCATGATATCGATCAGGTCTAGACATGCTTATTTGGAGACCGACGTCAAATAGCTGGAGTACTGCTCAGTGCGACGTTAAACAACAACAATAACAACAACAACACGCCCTGTGGCGACAGTTATGCCGATAGTCACATCCTCAAGTCGGCAGCTGGTCTGTCAACACTTGTCGATTGGATAATACACACCAGGGGCTGCTGAATAAGCAACAATTCCAGCCACCAAGCTGGAATACAGCTTTAGTGTTCTGACGAAGGATATTCTCAAGTTAAATTCGCTATGTTAAATCATCCTCGTCGTGCGTGTATCGAGAGGAGAGACAAGATATTGATCCCCAGTCATTTATCGTCATTGCATCTTCACTATCCATTCATCAGTTCCCTTATTTGTTGTTGGTATTATGTATATATATCATCCTGTATGGGTTTCACCCGTGAAGATCCGGGGTCGAATAGGTCTTCAGCAACCCATGCTTGTCGTAAAAGGCGACTATGCTTGTCGTAAGAGTCGACGAACGGGATCGGTGGTCGATTATTTACAGACCGCCGTTAAATAGCTGGAATATTGCTGAATGCGGCGTAAAACAACCAGCCAACCAACCCAAGGCTACCCAGATTGCTTTGGACGTTGCTTAGTACTAAACACTGCTTGACTGTCCCGTATCCTACTTATTGACAGACTGAAAACTTCTGGCTATGGTGCAAACATCATTCACTGACCCACTGAGATGAACATGTGACACCCCAGTAATCTACTTTGGGGTCATGGACTCTCTTTTATATGTTTGTGTTATATTTCCTCTACCAGGGGTCCTTGCTTCAAATCTCGGTCTAGAAGTGCTTGCCTTCCTGAAAACTAAGCCAGATGAAGTCAGGCCGGATCTCCAGCTTCACTTCTATTCCTTACTGCTACCGTCGGGACCGCCAAACTATTTCAACATTGCAAACAAGGTAGAGTATGACATGTTTTGTGAGAAAGGAACATGCAACACCAGCCGGGAACCTCTTATTTATGTTTTCATTATTTCACAGCTCATGGATCGTATGAACTGGACGGCAAGAGAAGGCTTTACCGTTCTTCCAAGCTTACTCCGACCAAAGAGTAGAGGGACAATCCGCCTGAGAAGCACCAACCCCTTTGAGCATCCTGTCATCGAGCCCAACTACCTGTCTCATCCCGATGATGTCCAAACGCTCATAAGAGGTCAGTGTGCGGGACCGACATTTTTGGGATCGGATTTGATTATTTTTGTCTAAAACACAACAGCAATTGTCCTCGATGTTTAGCTGTTTTAACATCGCCGCGATCGTGACTCGTATAACGTACATGGTTTCAAAGACATGCACAAAGCTATAGTAACTTGCCTCAATATAAGTGTCATGTCTGAGGGAAATCAACTCCAGACAAAAAATAAGGGAACTAACGATTGAATGTATTTACCGTCGAAGCGTACTTTGACAATACCTAAACGCAACGTCTAATCACAATGAAATTTCACATAATTTATTAACAGCGCGTGATGTATATGCGCACAGAAGCCAAAGTGTGTGCGCCTGTATGGGAACTCACAAACACTAATGCAATTGGGCTGAGCAAATGCTTAAGAATGCCATGTCAATGAAAAGACGGGGCTGAGAGTGTACGCCACAATATTGCTGAGTGCGGCGTCTCAAAACAAAGGAACAGACAAACATACCAGTAGTTGGCCCTTTACTCGTAGCAGGTGACTTGCGGATTCTTGCATGGATAACGACGATCTCTGAAGGTCTAATTTGGGCACCTCAAACTACATGGCATTCTCAATGTTAAGGATATAACTTATAATATTTAAACCGATTATCTTAAACGGCAAGTATAGTGATAAAAGTGATTGTGATATTGCTGTGAATATCAATTGCCTTGGATATATTAAGTCACTTCCCTAGTGAAATAATCACATTCGTAGAAAGTATTTAAATGTCCAAGTGAAAGTGCTGAAATCGCACGCTCTGTAATCAGATTCCAAAAAAAACTATTTAGGGGCGTGGCTAATATTTACCCTCCTAACGGGGCAGCGGTGCGTGAAAAATGTTTTAATTGGCTGATATGTAGACTTGTGATGCTCAGTAGCTATATGGATAGTCCAAGAAGCGGTTTTCTGTTAATCTTACAAACATAAAGTGCATACATTGCTGGGTGTGTGAAACGACCTTTGATCTTGACATTATGAATAGTTAAAATATCAATTAATGTCTTTAACAAAATTTAATGTCTAACATCCTGTTTTGGAACCATATACGGCGACTTCCTACATGTACCTGTCCAGCAGCTGGCCAATGGATAATCCCCATCGCTTTTGTTTATGCCATATAAATCCGTTCGTACGTACATCCAGTATAGGTTTACTTTAAAATATAAAATAGATAAATGATATGAAGAATGAGCACTGTACAACATATGGACTTATTTCTCAAATTTCAATTTAATATTTCCTTTTACATGACTGCAGTGCAACAAGCTGTGAATCAGCTTTGTGATTACCGTTCACTGGTTTATGGTTGGCAAGATGTTGTCTCTTCTCCAACTGAGGGCATGGTCTAGGTTTCGAAATTTCTTCTTCTTCTTTGATGATATCAACCTACCAGCTCGAAGCAGGATGGCTGTGGTCTGAGTATTGTCCTGCTCAACCTGCAGTATCTCAATGGCTTCAGTTTGCTTCATCCAAGTTTCTTCAGTCTCTTCAGTCTCTTGAATGCCACCCCTCCAAATGATTCCCGTGGTTGTGATTTGCCAGGAACTTATCAAAAGGGGTCGTTGGAGTATGGTTGTGCTTCGTGACGAATTCATCTTTGGTGTTTAGGGTGGCCGGACATTCTCTTTGAGAACATTTCCAATGAATGAGAGTTCAGCGTGTGGTCTTGATCCTGAACTTGTATCCGTCAAAAACCAAGTGATGATCCCAAAAGAATTGGGAAATATCTCATCAACATGTATATTAGCCAAAGTGGAACACAGCTACCGGTCTGTAATTCCTTTCATTATCCAAAGCATTCCAAATCATTAATGTTACATATGTTTCATGCCATATAGTGCATGTGAATATAGTTCGCCAATTAGTTGTGTCATATGTGAGATGCCCCCTTTTATCTCCTGTATTCCAATCACCACGTTCGGGTGAATTTTGTACTTGTAACAACATGAGCTGGACAAGAAGGAAGACCCCACATGAACCACCTGATGCTCTCCGTCCTATTCAACAAAATGAATGCCTGTCAGGGATTAATTCCCTGAGTACCACAACTGAAGGCGTCTTCAATGTTGTTAAAGTTGACATGAGTTGTGGACACGGTAATCAAACAGACGATGAGCAGACAGAAAAAGCACCGTAAAGTGACGAAATCGAGTGAGAAGCAGGCAGACTGGGCCCTGGCCAGATCGTTGAAATTCCGCAGCACGTTAAACGCTAAACGTTTGAACCCCAGGGGAATCCCCTTAGTGGCAGATGTTGTCGTTTGGGGAACGATTACGCTTGTCTCTTTTTTTTTTTACCATCTGTTTTACACTATTTCCCTTTTTTCAAATCTAGATTGGTATTTGTGATTCAGTATGCCTTAAAGTATTGAAGTCTGCAAAGTTGCTATGTTGCGTTTACTTGCTCTTTATCAAAACATGTACGCATGCAAGCTATATATGTCACCAACATGACCGGACGTTTTGAATAAGATCCGGGTTCGATTTGGTCATCAAAAACCCATACTTGCCGTAAGAGACGACTAAAGTGATCGGGTAGCCAGGCTCGCTAACTTGGTTGATGCATATCACACTGTATCTCAATGGCATAGATCGATGCTCATGATGTCAATCACTTGAATGTCTGGTCCAGACTTGCCTATTTACAGGTCATCGTCATACAGCTGTAATATTGCTGAGTGTGTCGTTATACAATAAACAGACATACAAAACACGATGTGACATTTTGATGAAGATACAGTGGGTGTTTTATGTTGCAGGTATTCGGATTTCACAGAAATTGTTACGGACAAAAAGCTTGAAGGATATTGGTACGGAACCAGATATGACGCCTTGTCCGACATGCGTTGATGTGGAATATGACACAGACGCATACTGGGAATGCCATGTACGGGCTATACCAATGACAATTTACCATCCAGTCGGTACCTGCAAGATGGGAAGTGTACGCGATTCTTCAGCTGTTGTGGATTCTAAGCTGAGGTTAGTAGTTCTGTGATTTCTATATTCTTTCCGTCTACCATGACACCTGTAGAAGAACAATGATTAATTGGTTCCATCGCTTGTTTACAGGGTGAAGGGTATTTCTGGACTACGAGTCGTGGACGCCTCTGTCATGCCGACCATCGTGTCAGGAAACACAAACGCCCCGACCATCATGATTGCAGAGAAGGCGGCGGACATGATACGAGAGACATAAAGCGAATATAGTCATAACTTAAGTAACAAGAGAGGTGGCAATATCTAGTACCCTCGAATTTCTTACCCATATGGTCGGTACCCATTACGATCAGTAGCTGTAGTGATTGATACCCTTACTAAACCCATAGAGGTGATACTGGTGCCCCTACTTGATCAGTATTACTGGTCGTCAGTACCTCAAGATAGCATTCAGCAGACCTAGCACATGTAAACCCTAGAGAACAACAGAACAACAGACCTGAGATAAGTTCCTCCAGAAAAAAGGTAGTCCTTGAGATCAGTACTCCAGGGGGTAGTGATGGCCGGTTATCATGAAATGTGCGACACATAATCTGAGGTCATCAGGGTACAAAATCTGAATTTAGAGGGCCTTTACATGAGTTAGTACTTCTACCTGAAGACAGGGTCAGCACTGTAACAGAGGTACGAGTGCAGCTGTAAGTTGATATGATAAACAGACCCACAAAAATTATTTCTCGCAACGCCATCGTGCGATTCCGACTGTATCATAAGCATGTGTTTATGAATCACTAGGAGAACCACTGTGACTGAGACACTGTATTCCTGTCTGTTTGTGATTGGCACATACGCCCAGTCTCCCCCAAAATGCGAAGTCATAGATATTTGCATATTGCTATTAACACAGTTCAGCTTCATCACTTCACTTATTGTTGATTTGGAGCGCCTGTCCTGAAGGCTGCACACAGCGTCTTTAGTCGATACATATTACAAATTCTTCAAGATATGAAGGTGTGATTCTGACATTTCTAATTTGAAAGATATTTATGGAATTGTGAACTTACTGATATGAGTATTATTGGAAGTTTTTTATTATCTAATTTTCATTCTAATAATCCGTACGTTACTGATATCATACAAATAAATATATTACATTTTTGTATGTTTGTTTTTTATTTGTTTAACGACTCAGCAATATATATTGTTCATAGTATCAAAGTTTAATCAACAATATCAAGAGCAGCAATTTAAACTACAGAAATACCCAAACACAAGGCTGTTATAAAGCGCTAGTGCAGACGTGATGCATCGTAAAAAAAGTATCGTGATGTCTTCAGAAATACAATTTCTTGCAACATTATACTACGAGATAGTAAGCCTAACGCTCACTCACCGGTGGAACGTAGGCAATATCGCTAATACAGATATCGCGTATTTGAATGTTGATACTAAAGACAAACACTCATTATTTTTGCAGTGACGATATAACACTTATACACGTTTATTGGTTACTTTCATCAGTTTTGCTATTCATGTTTATAACTTTGTTTTCACTTATACAAGTAGCAATACCCGACAAGCCTGTCATACATACTTATGTGGCAGTTTTCTATCTTGCACTGACTTACTCTGGTGTTCCTGGGCGAAGCGTATTGGCTTGGGTGTTATACCCTGTTTTTTCTGGTAATCCCATTATTACTTGATTTTTATCTAATGACACCCTGTTCTCTGGATCACGGTTCCGTGACTATCCATAACAATTAAGATGAACATTCAGTTCAAGTACATGAATGAGTTTGTTTTGACACCACAGTCAATCAAAGACCAATGCTGAGAGGTTTGATTACACACTTCTACCAAGTCGAACATCGTGGATCTTTATTTTCTACCTAAAGAGAATCATAGTTCATATGCTAATCCATCTACGAAAGCCGTCCCGCTCAAGATGACCTTACTTGTTAAATCCATCATCTATCCCCCACTCTCAGCCCCCCCACCCCCCACCCACCCACCCCACCCCACCCCACATACACGCACGCACGCACGTACACACACACACACACACACACACACACACACACACACACACACACACACACACACACACACACACACACACACACACACACACAGACATACACACACACACGGACCTAAATAACCTGGACAGGAAATACTGCTGATAGCCTCTGGTCAACACGTAGCGCTACACCAGAATGTTCGTCCAACTCAGCAGGGGGCATTCTCAGTAGCTTCAAACGCGCAGAAATGTTTTCGCCTTGCATCCAAGATGGTGGACACGTGAAATCGTATGATATTTGGCTATTTTAGGTCGCTATGTCTTTTTGGATTACCCAATAAAGGCAATTCATGGTTACACAGTTGTGAAGAAGCTAACAACTTTATAACACTTATTCATCTCCATCTCCAATAGAGCTACTCGTACTGACATAAATTGTAGTTATTATGTCACTGTTTTATTTCTTTAAAAATATATTACGTGTTGATCAATAACAATTAAGATGAACATTCAATTTCCGATACAAGTAAATGAATAAGTGTGTTTTACCCCACAATCAGTCAAAGACCAAAGTTGTCCGGTTTGATGACACACAATCTACCACATATGGATTACCCCCACTGGGCCCACTTTTGAGTTTGGATCTTATAACAACAAAGGATTAAGGGATTAGGCCGTATCACCATCAGGGTTGCAGTACCCACTATGCCACAGTGCATGTATAGACCCATGAATATACTAGTATATTGAAATAAGCATACACAAGAATGTAAATAATGATTTATTATTGGCAAAATAAAAACATATTGTACAACAATCCAAGCACAATTATGTGTACAAAATCATTCTACATGACTTGTACAATTATGTGTACATTATGTTCACCCGATCCCCATTTAAGTCTCCTCTGTGTGGAGATTCCTGCCTAAAAGGCCCCATGTATCTGGGAATCTCATTAATACATTCATGCGCGGCATTCTCTACCTTAAGAAGAGCATAGTTAACATGCTTATCCAACTCGAACTACCATCCCGCTCAAGATGAATGTTTTATGTACACACACACACACACACACACACACACACACACACACACACACGCACACGCACACGCACACACACACACACATCGCTATAAAAGTGCAATAATCGTGGACGCGACGTTAAACCCCATTTCACCTCACCTCACTGTGCAATTTGTAATTGCGACCACCATGTTCCAATCGTCTCAGTGATCAAACGATTTGGAAGTAATTGTAACTTGTGTAAACTGCCGGGCAAAAGTAAGTATACACCCATGTTTGATGGTGGTTAAAAATGAAACAAACAATAAATTGTTATTCGATGGAGATACATTTGCTTCGGGTATCTTAGGCGATACTACATGCATCATATCAATTAGTGTCTCACAACAGGTGACGTGCACATGAAGTCTTAAGGAACACGGGGGTCGCAATTTCACAGTACACAGGAGTGATATTAGAATTGCAGGCATTTTTTTGCCCGGTTGTGTATGCATATCCTGGGAATATAATTCTAAACAGTTTGAGAATTGGTGTCGTTATTTTCTTTTACTGTTCTAATATATTTGATACTGAACAGCAGTAAAGAATAGTTTCCTAGACAGAAAGCATGATCTATGAAACGGTTTCTGGTAGTTAGTAACACTCTTTGGACGACATCCAACTCGTGTCTGCAATCCGACTATCCCCTCTCCCTGGTAAGTTACATCATGTCAAGGTCTTTGTGTGTCAAGGACGTAAGAAAATTAGCTGATGCCCGATGCTGAAGGACCGTGTTCACAGCTGACCGACTTGGTATTTTTCTACACTGCCAGAAACTGGATATACTGACACACAGCTATTATAGATATTTAAATAACCCCTGATCAAATAGATGCCATTCGTTAATATCTGTGTGGAGTACCATATATACCTGTGATAACGATACCGGTGGCGATGCTGATGCTGATGCTGATGCTGGTGGTGATGATAATGATGGTGACGACGATGATGATGGTGATGGTGATGATATGCTTATATCCTTGCATTTTACAGTTGTGATAAACATTATCTGTGATTGCAAACTTTAACATTTGAAAAATGAAAACACATATAGTTGATCATATGATCAAAGCCGCTGGCGTTGCCTAGTGGTAAACGCTTTCGCTCCTCGTGCCGAAAGTCCAGGTTCGATTCTCTGCATATCATAGGCTGAATGTGGGAATCCCCCGCCGTGATATTGCTGGAAAATTGCTAAGGCGGCGTAAAATCCGACTCACTCACAAACTCTCATAAATCACTGTGCCATTGCTAACCAAGGTTCTGCAGATGGCACCCGAGTATGTCCAGATTCAACTCTCGGTTGGTCTTCTTCCATTTTATCTCACTAGGTGGCGCTACTGGCCTCGCTAGGTCGTTCATTCATCCACAGGCATTCATACATGAATGGCGGCACTTTCTTAAAGCGGTTGTCAAGTAGGGGTTTATGTCATGGGAAGTTGATCTCAACTGAGTCCAGCAGTCCTGCTTTTATCTGATCCATTGTCTTTCTACGCCATTGTATCGTTGCTAGTGGTACCAGTTACCAGTTTGGGGCTAAACGAAGCATTGACGAAGCAAAGAGTTTAATCAGACGTCTCCTTGAGGGAGACTGGTATCACTACTGTCATCCCTGGCGATAAGAAATATGGCATTGCATACCAGGCCAGCAGTTAGACGTATCAACGTACAGTCGTAAATTCTCCTCAGGGTAATATATATCTTGTACGTGTGTAAACAGGGTGTGTTTGGTAACTTGTGTAGGAAGCACAAGTGCAACGGGGATGTTATTTCAGATGACAAATGAAAGAAGACAGAATGATTGTGACGCACATTTAGTGCCTGGTGGCCGTGTTAATTTTTTATCATTCGCCAACACACACACACACTCACACATACACGCTCGCGTACGCAGGCACGCACGCACTCACGCACGCACGCACGCACGCACGCACACACACATTGTGAGTTACCAATCCCTGATTTGAGAAGACTTGCTTTACGAAGCTCCTTCAAGTCGTTATCAATATCCGTAAAAGTCTGTGATATTATAACCCATCCAAAGCCGAATATACATTTATTGTGCTTTCATGACAACACATGTTATAATTGGGATAGCACTTTCTTAGTAAAGTACAGATGCTAGTACGTTTTGGGGTTGAGTCCCGTCCGAGATTTGAACCTACACTGTGACTGAGGCACCCAATCACCAGCACACAAAGTCCGCGATCTAACGAAGCCTCCGAGGCTTCCACCCAAAATAAAAGTCCGACAACTGTTAGTCCAGATCGCGTACTTTGTGTACCCCTCTGACAAGTGCAAAATGGCACGGTTTCCATGGCCGAAAGCATCGAACACACAATGCCATTAAGAACGTGGTCAAATGTAACAAGTGTTACATTTGGATAACACTTTCTCAGTAAAGTACAAATTCTCGTACTTTTAGGGTTGAGATAATAGACGTTGATGGTTGATTATCAACGGACAGATTAAAGCCAAAACTTAACTTATGAATTATTGTTAATGGACAATGGACAATGGGCAAACGTGAGGCCGGGTTAATTAGTGCCAGTTACCTGTTGGCTTCCCTTTTTACGTTTCCTCCTTTGCTATCTTTTTACTTTTGTTGTTCTTACAGGTACTTATATATGTTCTCTGCCTCATAGCGTTAATTCACCTGACGAAGGAGTAAGCATATACTCCGAAACGTTGTGTTCTTCATAATAAAGACGTTGACATCCATACATTTTCTTCCTTGTGTGTATCACTTCTTAATCCCCTCAAAGCCTCAATCTAGCTTTGTTTTTAAATGTGGAGATATTTGCCTGGAATATAATATGGTCATGCCTATAAACATTTGGGTCTTTGTCTACATGAGCATTTAGCCATACATTTTATAGCTAAGGAAATTGCTAAAACTATAAACACTTTATAGCAGGCTGTGATCTTTATTCACACTTCAGATATTCGTAATGGAGATCTGTAACTGAAGTTTATCTAAATTTTCCGCAACTCTCACCTCCTGACCAGTTGAACGTCTCAGTGCATTCTGATGCCACTGTAAAATTCCAGGCTGCCCTTCTTTCCCTGATATTTTGACGGATGAAATCTATTGCGTTATAATACTCTCTGCATGCTGACATTTAATATGTACATATTGTAAAAATCGTGTAAATCGATGCATGCAATGCAATGTGAACATGAGTGCGGATGCATGAAGGCGGTTATAGTTATAGTTATAGTGCGATGGATGTAGGGGAATGATCAAAGTCAAAGACGTTTATTGTATCAAAGGCCATCGGCCCATATACAAGTTCGGATAAATACAGTGGGTGAGAATTTACAGATTGGGAGATACAACAAAAATTATAAAAACATAACATTCATTTAACAATCGGTGATTATCATGATGATTTTCTAGGGTAAGGTAATTAAAATTCTGAATTTCCACTCAACATGTTATTTCGTAGTTCCATCCAATGTTTTACAAATGAAGACAGTTTAAACATTACGTCGGCATCATTCGATGACAAAATAGAAACAAACGCTATTCTACTCGTCTTAGATAAGAAACATTCTGGTATATATTTAGTACGTAGTTCTGCATAATAAGGTCATTCAAAGGTAAAATGTATTTCGTCTTTTATAGCAGAGTTACAGAATGGACAAATTCTTTGTATTGTTTCAAGTGATATATTCCGTCCATAGTTAATCATAAGTTTTGACAAGCCAAGTCTGTATTTAATATATACATTTCTTAGGTGATTATTTGTCTGGCTCTAATAAAGTCTTAAATGTTCTGTACAAATCATAACGTGAACTGTTTTCCAAGTTGCATTGCCACCCTTGATAGAACATATTTATTGCTATTTTACGAAAATCAATTAGAAATGAATGTTGATCACCAACAGATTGGTTAAGCCATACATACCCATATCCATGTGAGAATAATAGTGTCCTTATATGCGATACCCATGTAACCTTAACGATACTATCTAAATGAAAGAGCATGTTATAAGCTTTTTTCGGAAGCCGATGTGCTGGCATACGGATGATATTAAACCAATATTTTAAACACTTTATTTGCGAATTAATGTAAAGTGGGTATCTTCCACATTCGTCATATATCATATTATTTGGTGTTGCTATTCCAACGCGAAGAAACTGTTTACATGCCAGTAGGTGAATTCTTTCTAAACATTCATATCTTCGGTAACCCCACACTTCAGATCCATACAATAGAATTGGCTGTATTTGAGTATCAAATAATTTGAAAAATACTTTTGGTGTAATAACTCCAAGTTTATGTGAAACAGACATTATATTAAGTAAAGCTCGTTCCCCTCGCAGTGATAAGTCAGGTACACATTTGTCCATATTCAGTGTTGAATTAAACATTATGCCGAGATACTTATAACCACTAACTACATTAATTTGTTGTCCATTTAAGTACCATCTTTCCTTAAAATTTAAAGGACCCCCTCTGAATACTATAATTTCTGTCTTATCTAAATTTACAGATAAATTCCATTCCTTAGTATATTTATCTAATACATTCAACTGATTCTGTAGACCAATAACAGTGTCAGATAGTAAAATAACATCATCGGCTAAAAGGAGCATAAGAAGTTCAAGGATGTCAGGATACATCTGTATACCATGCTTACCGTTACTTGAGATTTCATAATATAATTCGCTAATGAAAAACGAAAATAACAGAGGACTCAATATACATCCCTGACGTAAACCAGATGGGCAATCGATAAAATCAGTGACACCATAATCACTACGTACACATGACTTGATATTTGAATACATTGATTGTAGTATATGAAACAACCTCCCTTGTAGTCCAGCTTTTCTTAAACAACACCATAATTTATAACGATCAACTGTATCAAATGCCTTTTTAAAATCAATAAAAGCAACGTAAACCTTGTGTTTACGATGTGTTAGACATTTTTGAATTGCAGCATATAATGTAAAAATATGATCTATGGTTGAATATTTTTTTCTGAAACCAGCTTGAACTTCCGGTATCTTATCTCTCATATTCGCCCAGTTAGTAAGCCTGTTATTCAAAACAAAGGTAATAATTTTCCCCAGAACACTCATTAATGAGATCCCCCTGTAGTTGTCAGGGTTTCTCGGATCGCCATTTTTATGTAGAGGGACTATTTCTGAACAAGACCAACTGCTTGGAAATATTTGATTATCAAAGAGTTTGTTGAAAAATTTATGGAGAAATGGCATTATATCCAATTGGGAGCATTTAAGCATTTCTATCAGCACTTGATCAGGCCCGGCGGATTCTCCTTTTTTTTTTACTTATTTATTGATGATGGAATTTCATGTTCAGTTATCGTAGAATTTAGTATGAATGCATCAATATCTGTAAACTGATTAGAACTGAGTTCATTTTCATCATCTAAGTGAGGAGAAAAAACATTGTCATTTGCAAAAACATCTCTAAAATGGCAAAGCCATTCTGCTTTTGTTATATGATTCTTCTGTCTGGGTTTGTTTTGTAATGATCTTATCTGTTTCCAAAGGCTAGATTGACTATTTATGCTTCTATGCAATCTTTCAACTGATTTCTTACGTGAAATGGATTTAAATTTTCTGCAACAAAATTTATAATGATTTCTTTGTCTACATTACACAATTCTGTTAGCGACTGTTCTTTGTGTTCTAAATCTCCTAAGTGCCCTACGTGTTTCTCGTTTCGCTTGTCTACATTCTAGACTTAGTGGTTTTTGATTGGCAAATTGTGAATTATGTCGTATTGTCTTTTTCATGCAGCTAGCAGAGTCTAATACAATGTCGACAAAGTGGCTAATTGCATTTTCAAAAGCATTATCAATTTCTTTAAGCACCATTTCTTTGTTTTCAGTAATATTATATCTCAGGTTATGAAGAAACAAACTGGAGTAATAATCATTCCATACAATTTTCTCTGATGCTTGTTGATCCATACATGAATCATTGAGGTATGATTGAAGCTATCATCATTATTGCTAATATCAGGGTTATTTCTCTCACCTGTTCTCGCGTTCATATCTCCACAGATTAAATTATATGAATTTGAAAACATTTCATCATTATCTATTAAGAATTCTTCTACTTTTACAATGTTACCATTGGTGTTTACATGATTATAATAAGGAGACCCCAATGGAGAGATATAGGTACATAACAAATTCACATTTTTGTCAATTCTAAATAAGTCTTTAGATAACGAGAGACCAATTATGTTGTCTCTATGTGCTTGTATAACATTACAGAAACTACTCAGTGATTGACGTACACACAGACAAATACCACCTGATAAACGTCCATAGTTGGATAACTTAACTGCAGGACAGTAAAAAGTATCATATCCATGTAGCCAATGTTTTCCTGGAATATTTACAACAAATGTCTCAACAAGGCACACAATATCAAATTTACTGATGTAAGTTAAAAAGTCAACATCATTTATTTTGCTGAGAAGACCACAAATATTCCAACATAAAAAGGAGAACGCGTCTCTGTTGACATCAGTAACACTGTGAGCGCGAGTATCACCGGTGTGCACATCAGAGGTTCATCGTGGGAGATGATCCGGGCCATGGCCATTGTGCTATTTCCCAGGGCGCGACTTACTTCTGTTTGGTCGAAGACTGTCCGACATTCGGTATTCTGAGTCTCGTTTTGTAGATCCACGTTGATCAGCCGACGTACGAGGCATTTTAACAAGCTTGCCATTCTTGAAGAAGCCGAAATTTCCCGTTCCTTTTAGGGCTTGCAATTGTTCGCGTTGACGCGTGGTTAAATCGCTTCCAATTCCAAGTCCATTCGATTTAAATGTCGCTCTGGCTTTCAATGTTCGTACCTTGTCGTCGGAGAGTACCAGTTTTGCAATTATTGATCGTGGTCTTTCACTACCAGGCTTAACAACGAGGCGATGGGCGCGTGCACCGTCAGTCGGTTGCCAAGTTTTGAATGTTGCGTTATCATTAAGTACGGCGATCGCTTTTTCTTTACAGGCTATCGATTTTTCGCCTTCATCTTCATCAACACCATAGATAATGATGTTGTCTCTTCGGCTAAACGACTCGTGTTTATCAAGTTCAACATCAATTTGTGTCTGTAATTTATGATATCCACTGCCTCAGCAACCGCATCGACGTCAGATTGCATTACGTGGTTCTCAGCTTCAATTTTCTTAATGTCTGATTTCAATTCCGAAACTGATTTTTCTAGATTGTCACACTTAGTTCCGATACTTTTCACTTCTGTTCTTAGATTAGAAATGTCGTAACCTAGGTCGGATTTGACGTTTCTCAGTTCGGTAAGGATTGCTTCTTTTATGTTGTTAAGATCTTGTAGGGTAACAGGCCCGGGGTTTGTCTCAACGTCATTTGCACACAATGGTATAAGAGCCATAACACGCTTGGGTAGCACGTGCTCGGGGTTTGTCTCAACGCCATTTGCACACAATAGTATAAGAGTCATAACACGCTTGGGTAGCTCGTGCATCTCACCTGGATCGCATACATTTCGCTTATGGGTCAACATCATGCAGTATGTGTTTGACGTGACGTCACCTAATGATAGGAGGGTGTAGGAGGGTGTATGTATGTAAGCACGAATACCGATACATGACGGCGGATATAGTTATAGCTCGATGGATGTTGGGGAATGGTGTGGGGATGGATTATGTATGTAAGCATGCGCATGGATCCATGATAGCTGACGTAGACGTGACGTGACGTAACGTAATGAGATGGTTTTAGGGATAAAGAGGAAAGATGAATGCGATGTGTGTGCGCGTGCGTGCGTTGTGATACGAGGGTTGGCGAACATGTAGTGAGATGACTGAATAAGTAGGTTAAGTTTGAGCGACGGAAAAAAACGGGTCCTACTTATTTTGTGGATACCATAACAATAAATCAAACCAATAGATCGTTTGAGCCAGATAAATATTAAAAAATAGTCGATAGTCATAATTCCCTCTGTTGGTCCCACGTGAAATGTTCTTCATGAATACTGTAAATCATGAAATTAACGCAATAATAAATCAGCACATTGATGCGAGTATAGAACTCTGGCTTCAAATGCCTCATGGCATTTATGAGAGTAGCCTTGCAAAAATCACTGTAGACTCACAATTTAATAATGAAGTATTGTCTGATAGACGTTCAACCGAATAATATCATCTAATATTTCCATTAATGTATGTTACATAGATATTATGTTGATGGGTTTCTTCACTGAACGTATAGTGTTGAGGACTACTTCAGTTGAGGATAAGTAACGTAAATAATGATGATATTATTATGATATTATTGTCATTATTATTCCTTCAGACTATTAAAAAGAGTTATTATGTTTTCATATTAAACATAGAGAAAGAGGTATGGATATTGTGGAGATTATCTTGTAACATCGGCACGACATAATTAACATAATTCTTAAAGATATCATGTTTTGTTTATTGTCTAACGCCGCACTCAGCAACTTAACATATATTACAACATATATACATTTAGGTTCAGTTGTATTATTAAATTTGTTTCGCAAACGTTACAGAGACCTGATAAAGTGATATAAAAATGTATAGTCGCTATTCTTAAAAAGTAAGCATATGTTAGATTTATCAACCAGAAATATTGCACGCCAAATCATATACCATGACACTATTCTACGTCGAAGTCAACGATATTTGTGTATACTATTGCTACATGATTGGTTATGACACGGATACGTCATGATAAAGCAATGAGAAATTGACATTTGATGATATGAGATAGCTACGCGACAAATCGCAAGGAAAAAGAAGAAGGAAGCGATATTTGTTTCACGATAAAACATTGTTCTATCATGACGTGATTTATGGAAATTCGAACGTGCACTCGCAACTTGAGGACGTCGTAAATTTGACGTTATTGTTGAGAGGGAAGTGTCTTGTGAGTTGTTCCCAATAGATGTAGCTGGGGAAGGTAGATAAATGCAATGCCCGAACAATCGCATTCGAAAGTGAGAGCGATATGACAATCTGCATTGGGAGAAAAGGTACAGATAATCGACGAGAAAATTGTGCGAATATGCGGGAAAGACCAAATTCAAACCCTCCTGTTCATAAAATGGATCTATCTGGCATTGCCGCTGTCGGATTCTATTCAGGGAGTCATCATTATTTATGTACGGGTAAATGTTTTTAAAGCGTGTACTTTTTCCTAATTTAACACCCTTAAAGAGGCTGTACGTAATGTTTATATCTCTTATAAGAAATATTCGAGTCGTGGTCGTTGTTTATCGTGCAATAAACAACTCCCACTCGCCGTTTGTTTCTTAATTACATGACCATATACACTGACATTATATCTCATGTATATCAGTTAAAAAAGCGGCATAAGCCTTTAAATTATCATAAGAAACCCTTGCCAAAAGTAGAGCCAACTGCACGATTCCGACAACACCAGGAGCATGTGTCATGATGACAGTGGGTGCTCGCAAAAAGGCGAGCATATCCCGATCCACTAATGGCACCCGCCACAAACACATGCAAAGGCAAGCAAATTGTTCACCCGAGAAGGCACGGGAACACACGGTGCAAGTCAAAATAGAGAATTACTTCAGACATCATTTTGGTCATTGATACTTCAAACCTGGAAATGCCGTCTACACGTCCAACACAAAGCCCAAGCCAGGACCCGAATCCTTTAAACCCGTCCAAACAACCCCCTGAGCACGATGCTTGCCGAAATCCAAAGTTCTGTTAATTACATACATTTTCTCCTAACCTAAAGTAATCTATACTAGTTCTGAAATAAATCGTATTTACCCGTATGAATCGTCTTTTGTCATTTATTGCCGATAAACAGAATATGCACACTTTCTGAAAGTAATGTGTGATAAGTCACGCACCAAACCTATGCTCTCGATATACATGTTGCTCTTACTTAAAAAAACTATTGGGTTAACAAGATACGTATATTAAAGTGCCATGCTTTCCTGCTGTACTTTCATTCTTATTTGAAATAATTACATAAATATTTACCACTCATCTTTCGATATTTTTTAAGGTTGGGTTAATCACAAACATATTTGAATATATACAACAGCTGTACTTACTTATCTTTATACTTAAAAGCATCAGGTTTGTCTGTTATACAGTCCCGGAAACAAATATGTCCAATACAGCCCAATATTTGCCAAAATGAAGAAAATCTTTTGGCTCCTATTTATTATATTTTATAACTATTGTTTAACAACTGTTTTTTTCTGTAAAATATGGTCATTTCAAAGATTAGATGTTTGTCTAGCATCGGAACTGTGGTACGTTCACTGCATCAGTGTTGACATTAAAACAATATTTACATATATAAATACATACAGAAGAAATACTTAGCATTTATCTTTAAGGAAGTGTGTAGGGGTGCTTAATACATATGCTCAACAGCAAGAGTTCCTGTGACACCAATAATTTAGTGTATTTTTGAAACAAGTAAAGTTTGGTTTTCAATATTATAGTACATGTATGGAATCAAGTCACAAAAGTCAGAAAAGCATGCATTCCATGCAAAAGTTGACTTTTATTATGCATGCCCCATGCATTTCACTACCCAAGAATGGGTATAAAAACATGTGCATTAACGGGATTCCACATGCATTGTTTAGCATCGAGCTGACAACAACCACTCAGAAAAATAACAAAATTACGCAATTATTCAACATTACGAATGCCATGCCTGTCCGAAAATGAGCGTCTGCGAGCCATTAGTATGCTTGAAGCAGGATCGAGTCAACGTGATGTTGCAAGACAATTTAACGTCCACAGAAACACCATTTGTTGTTTATGGCAACGTTGGCAACAGACGAATGCAGTCAGAGACCATCCTCGGAGTGGCAGGCAACGCGTAACCAATAATCGACAAGACAACTGGATTCGAACAACACACCTACGAAATCGATTCAAGCCAGCAACAGTGACTGCAAGAAGCATCCCTGGCTTTCGACGAATTATCTTCACAAACCGTACGTCGCCGCCTCAGATGTGCAGGGATTGTCGCCAGAAGACCCGCCAGACATCCCATTTTGACAGGAAACCACCGTCAAGCACGTCAACAGTGGTGCAGACAGCGTCTATGCAGGACGGGCCATGCAGTGGGGACAAGTTCTATTCACTGACGAGTCTCGTTTTCACCCCAGCCACAGCGATGGACGGATTCGAGTGTACCGACGTCGAGGTGAACGTTACGTCAATCATTGTGTCAGGGAAGAAGATGGGTTCGGGGGCGGCAGCGTTATGGTATGGGGTGGGATTACAGCAAGACAGAGGACCCGTTTGATAGTGGTAGAGGGAAATTTCAATGGACAGCGCTACCGCGACGAGTTCATCGGCCCTGTTGTTCTACCGTTTTTGCGTCGTCATGGCCCAGGCATTACCTTTCAACATGACAACGCCCGGCCTATATTGCTCGACTTGTTCAGGATTCTCTTCAACAAAACAACGTGAATGTTATCCCCTAGCCGGCTCGCTCCCCTGATCTCTCACCAATCGAGCACATGTGGGATGAGATGGATCGGCGCCTTCGACGTCAACCACGTGTTCCAAAGACACTCCAGGTACTTCGAAACATGCTCCAGCAGATATAGACAGATATCCTACAGGACTTTGCGCGACGCCTGGTCCATTCCATGAGACGAAGATGTGTTGCTTGCATCGCAACCAGAGGTGGACACACACGCTTTTGATTTGTAAATTGACATTTTGGCATGTTTATGTTTTTTTTTATGAAATCACACATTTTCTGAAGTCAGTATGGCAAATTAAACCATTTGAACACCTACAGGAGTCTTTTATCTGTTGCAACCCGAAATTGTTTCAGATTTGGTTAACAACATAACTTTGCATTATATCTTATTCAATGTCACAGGGACTTTTGTTGTTATGTATATATATGTGCACATATATGTATGGACATTTGGATGAATATAGATGTACCTCCTTATAGATAGTGATCGTAGATGATTGTAGAACGTGCATGAAGAAAATGGAATAATTATGTGAGTAATCGGGTTAATACCAAGTTTAGCAATATTCAGCCATATTGCGATATTAGTTTCCAACATACAAGACGGACCATGAAGTTATGACTTGAATTTGGACCTGGCTTTCTTGTGTGAAGACCCCATAATCTCCTGTAGAAAAAGAGCTAAAAGCACGAATAAAGATCACGAGATAACCTGATGTATAAATCTGGACATGTATTTGCGTGGTATTACTACGTTAATTCATCAGTATAAATATATGCATTTTGCGCAAAAGGATAATGTAGGATCGACGCTGACATGTGCATAAAACCTATTCACCAGTGCTGTAATATTTAATTCATTTGTCTTTTGATATATATCGATAGGAACATGGAGAGTCTGTCTGAGGAAATATAGACATGCAACTTTTGTATAGTTGTACTTCACGGTTAGGCTAACGCTTAGTCTCTCAAAATATATTATTTTAATTAAAACGAGAAACTACATTTAAATTTAAAAGGAGCCCCAGTGGGATGGAAATTGCAGCCTGAACCTGTCGAACATCTAGGCTTGTTTTATTGAGGCTATAGCATTACAGTAAGGCCTGGACGGAAGGGAAAATAATATGGTTCAGGGACTGTAAGACAAAGTACTTTACGGTCTGTATCGCCGTCGTGATATTTAGAGCTACGAAATGTGAACCATCTGAGACAGCAACTCGACACCTGCTTGCACCCATCAGATACCAGTGACTGCTGTCACTACTGCTCTCTCCAAACGAAATATGAAAAATGTCGGAAGTGTATATTTTTAATCCTTCTAATTTACTATTTAGATGTATGTTTTAACTTTAAAGTAATTATGTGTATCTCATGTTCAAAAATGTATTATTGGTATCTGTGATGCTGGTACCGTTTTGTCGCCATTGTGTAGCTTTTGTGGAGTTATTATGCATATCAAATACATGTCTTGAATAACCCATCTAATTGGCGTGTATGGATATATTATCCATTTACTTATACACACTTATTATGGACATATACAGAATTTCATTGTACCTTATTATTTAAAAAAATACCCGTGAAGATCCGGGTTAGAATAGGCCTTCAGCAACCCATGCCTGTACGAAGGCGACTAACATAATCAGATGGTCAGGCTCGCTGACTTAGTTGATGCATGTCATCGTATCCCAATTGCGTAGATCGGTGCTCTTGATGTCAATAACTGGATTGTCTGGCCCAGATTGGATTATTGACAAACCACCGTCATTTCGCTGGTATATTGCTGGGTGCGGCATTTAACAACAAACAATCAAACAAAAACTATCATAAAAAACCCTTCAAACAATGGGAAATTAAACTTTTATTTTCTATGTGTTTAGTTTTATTTATAAAATAATTGGATTCATAATTAAATCATTGCATTGCATTCTTGCCTGTCATTCAATGCACATGTTCAAACCCCATAACTTTGAATATTTGATTTTTCACAAATGGTTACGTTAGCGAGTTGCGTCGATCTCTGGTTACCTACTCACACGAACAGATTAAATTAATTTGTTTGTACTATCATATTTCAGTTTATTTAATTCATAATACGAAGTTTATCATAGTACAGATTATATTCGTTTATATCACTATCTGATGTTAAGGTTTTATTGCAGAAATTATAATGAATTCAAAATGTAGAAAGATACACAATTTGCCAATATTTGAAATGCACTTTTTCTCAACGTGTAAACTATACAAAGTATAATATAATGATTAGAATGCCTGTAACGGGCAGTGTTTAAGAAAGAAATATTAGTGGATTAGTCCCATTTTTCAGTAGTATTATTGTGTATCTCCGGATAGATGTTTACATTGTAGTTCTCATTATTTGTGGATAATTCAAAAAGCAACATAGAAAATATATATTCTACCATGGTATTCCATCTGATATAAACAGACTTGTGTGAGGTGGTAATGCTTTAATCTCTACATTGTGCCCTTGTTCTATTCAGCAAACAGCCCAAACCCAAAACTCCACAATATATCCGATTACACTGACCCAGGCTGGCCATAGCGGGATTCTCCCAACACGTCAGTTCTCCATGCGATACGGACGCCCTTGTACGTTTCCCAGACCATAGAGAATAAATTTAAAAGGAATCCAGCTCAAGTCTAGAACGATTTGGCAAGCCAAGATTGTCTCAATTCTATCCATGAAAGTAAGCATTAAAACTAAAATATTGTTCTTGGCTCCTTTAGATTATATTTAGTAGATACATATTTTTAACTACAAAAATTTTACTGACACTGGTACTGACCCTATTGAAGCTATTTGTAGCTCGAATAAGAATGTTGAATTGTCGTCCATTGTTCGATGTCAATACATCGATGACAAGTGAGGATATCATATAGTAATCGTTGATGCCTGCCACACTATAATAGAAATTATAATCAAGTTGACTAGTATGTACATTACTACAGTGAACATGTACATGATCATGCCCTTCGTAATATCAAATACTATATATTATCGTGTGATGAATTTAACTGGATCAGTGGTAACATGTGATATTAATATTCCATCAATTTCTTTCCTGGTTGGTCTATCCATGTCTACAAAATAAAAATAATAAAATAAAAAAGGAGCACAGAACAATTCTTAATTTCAGGTTAGATGTGGAAATCTAGACTTTCCCAATCATTGTAGACTTGAGTTGGTCTCATTTTTTACTTTATTCTCTTGGGCCTACGTCACAGCTCATACCACACAATAACACGACCAGTTTGCCCCACACCCAACCCCGCCGGAGCTCCTGGATTTTGGTTACATAATCTAACATGGCCAACTCTGCTCTTAAGTAAACAAGAACCTAATCAGTGAGGGATCCTTTATCATCCCTATTTGACAACTTATAAAAATCTGATATCTCCCCTCACAGCTGGTAAATATATATTTCTGCTGAAAATTCGAAACAGAGTGAGTGAGATGGTACTACATATGTATACGGTTCTATTTAAAATGATTGCAGCGGTCCATTATGAAAACATATTGTTTTACCGCCGCTCTCAGCAGTATTCCAGTGATATATGGCGATGGTCTGTTGTATAAGAAATAAATGTAAATTCAATCTTGAATCTTGAAAGTTGAAACGTTTCCGCAAATAAGTATCACATGCAGTTTACAGTATATCAAGCGCAATATACTGTATACAACATGCAGTATACAGTGTGTCGTGAGCTCTGCGCTAGGCTGGAGCACACATTTCCTACCCTTCTCCCTTCAGCAAACACCTAATGCGGGGTGTAACGAGATTATGGGTCAGGCGTGCACTCGTCAGTTGTCTAATGAGGTCAAGAGTAAGATCTTCCAGAAGACCACTGCACTAGAGGTATGTGGATTGTTGATGAGGTACTACGTGTTTGGAACTGGGAGTCTAACACTA
This sequence comes from Haliotis rufescens, assembly GCF_023055435.1. NCBI lineage: Eukaryota > Metazoa > Mollusca > Gastropoda > Lepetellida > Haliotidae > Haliotis > Haliotis rufescens. Next base: position 9,539,061 of record NW_025964223.1, read on the forward strand.
AGCACTTTTAGAGAAGAGCTCACAATAAAACGTTATGGACTCGCGGACGGACTTGTGTTTTCATTTCAAGACTTACATGTATCAGGTTGAACTTCTACGACAGATTTAACTTGGTTACCGCTTCCTAACTGTAACATTAACTGATCTTTACGTCTTTTATACACATTTATTATGGGGTGACAATGAGACAATGAGACATATTTTGACTTTGAAAATGTCGCGTTACGGGATCGTCGCCCTTTGGTAAATTAAAAAAATATATTCAAAAGTGTCAATGCGACAACGCGACAATGCAACAAATGGCCAAAATGTCGCGTTGTCGAATTGTCACGCTTTGGTTAATTTTGACACGTTTTGCTTGTTTTTGTAAGGGCGTCAGTGCGGCAATACGACAACGCGACAATGACCCTTCCACGATTCCATAGTGATCCGTGCAAATAAAACTGAGTTGTGAAATAGAAGTTTAACATGCCAATTAAAAGAAAAAGTGTAAAAATGCGCTATTGCAGCTTCTGATTTCATAGCTCTTCAAGAAGGATTATCAATGATGGGATGGGTGATGAGTTCAACTGCATGCCGAGTCTATACACTCTGATTAACAATAATGCCCTGAGTCAATACATTTTGTCAAATGTATGACACGTATTACCTGGAGGAACATATGGCTTATACTCGTCGATGTTCTTGACGGACAATATAATTTACATGCTCAGTAATAGTGAGGACGGGCATCAACGGTGTTTCCGTGCTTTGTTCAGGTGAACAATTGACTTGTCCTTGCATGTGTTTGTGACGGGTGCCACCTGTGTGGCAAGATATGCTCACCTTTTTCGCGAACACCCGTTGGATGGCCTGAAACACTTCGGATTTTTATCCCACATCAGTCTGAAACGCCATGATATAACTGAAATACTGTTCAAAGTGGTGTTTGATGCGCTCACCGTTGTGTGTTACTGCAACTGTCCAAATTGTGTGTAGTGATGTTAAGTAATATGTAAAGAAACCATATTTAATTATCAAATTGATTTGATTAGAATATACTTGCGTCAGTGTATTTTATCAACACACCAAACCGTATTTGTTAAACACATATAATAACAGATCATATACACGCATGGTGCCTTGACTTACTACTGAATAGAATAGTTCCCCCAAAAGCGAGGAACATCTGTTTTAGTTTGTTTTCAAGAAATGTATTCAACAAAATATCCTTATTAGATGTGGAGGTCTGTCAAGAACAACTTCAGTAAGTCAATCACATTGACATAGCGTCGTAATACATTTACATCAAGTACAAGACGTCAAAATGGCCGACACGATAAACGTGACGGAAGATATAGTTGTTAATTAACCTGTGTCTATTTCAAACCTCTGTCACCAATGATCACTCATTTGGCCGATCTTTGAAAGGTGATTGTAAAGATGTGTCAAAAAGATACTAAGGTAAATTCATAGTTAGCTGTAGATTGTCACAACGATAGTTTTTATTTTTTAAATTTTAAAATTTTTTTTTTTTTTTTTTTGGGGGGGGTTTCTTTGGGACGAGGGCATCCTTGACCAGGCATGCAAACACACAGACACACGCACACGCATACAACCAAAATCAAAACAGAACTACATGTACATTATTATATTATATTACGTCGTTCAAAATGGGCGCTAAAATAAGCTGCGATAATGGCCAATGAAATAATGTAGTTATAAGAACTAAAGTTAATTAGAAAGTACATCGATAACAAATGAATTCTTTTCGAAACGTGTACATCGACCATTTAAAGTGAAAGCCATTCTATTACCTATAATAAAGGCATATGTTACGTTCAGTTCAGGTGAAAGAATTCCTTTTTCATCAACCGGAAAGACGAAGACACTGATGATGATGGCGAGAATTGCAACATAAACGACAATGAACAGTGACATTTTTGAGAAGACCATGGTCTTCTATGAAAGACAGAAAAATATATTTCTGACTCAGATCTGGAATTATCTTCAATCATCCACATAGAAGGAAAATGTACAATATTTCCCATTTTTTCGCCAAGGTAACATACATTACTGCTATTGGTGAAACGTTTACATTATTTCCACTTTGCTGGAAAAAATCAACATCACGCCTCAATGAAAGCATAAAAGAGTATTTTCGTTATGGATATATCTTGCACCCTGATTGCACAAGTATGTCTGATAGTGTGTTAGCGACATATTCTTCACACTGGGACAAATCTACTTAATATACATTCAGTAGATTTTGATGCTGATACAAATTGTGTTGACAAAACCGAACTTTAGTGATGTGAATTCGATGCTTGTTTTGATCATAAAAGAACATGGTAATTTGAATGAACGGCTCCTAAAAGCATCGTTACATTCGAACCAGACTCGAAGCTGTGGTGGCGAATGGATTCATGGTGTATCCTGATTCAGTATAGAATAGAACACCGGGTACACTGAGTAATCCAAGGTGACTGGCGACATCCAGTCAGTTATTTCGCCGACCCATCAGAAAATCTTGTAATATTATACGTTTCGGTTGTGTTTTACAGAAGCATGTGAAATTTTAAACGTTTCTATATACATACAAGCTATATGTTCTATTTTGAATTTACAAGCAGAGATTAGACCTTGTTTTATTTCTTCACCTTAAAATTTTGGACAAGTAAGTGAAGCCCATTCTTGCGCTCCTGTCAAGATGGAATATATTGCTAGAAACGGCTTAGAAATCACTCACTCACAAATTCGATGTTCTTTGTGCTGTCCTTATAGGAAATCCACATGAATGAGAACACAAACACTTTTTGGGGAAGTATTTTTAACTTTTATTCCAGATTAAAAAATATTAATTGAAGAACATCGTGTATGTATTTGATGACAAAAAAGATCTATTCACATATTTCTATAATAAGAAAAATAATATAATAATAATATAATAAGAGAGAGAGAGAGAGAGATAGAGAGAGAGAGAGAGAGAGAGAGAGAGAGAGAGAGAGAGAGAGAAATCATCGAAGAACATCATGTGATGTGTACGATAACTAAAGCGTTTTATATACATATTTTACGTTATAATAGATAGATGTGCAATACTTAGAGAGAGAGAGATATAGATGATCTGTCTAAAATGTGGAATACAAGATTATCCTGAGCCTTATTTGCTACTTTTGATGATGTCTGCCGCCTTTTCACCAATCATAATGCACGGGGCGTTTGTGTTCCCTGACACGAGGGCCGGCATGATGGAGGCGTCCGCGACCCGCAGCCCAGAAATACCCTTCACTCTGAAAAATATTAAATTGAAACCGACATTCAGATTAAAGTGACGACTTCTATTCAGCACGGACACGTCACAGCGACATATAGAAGTTAGTTCGTTATACCTTAATCGTCATTCGAAATTCGTAAAACGAAAAAGGAACTATTTCTGTCGAGGACGAATAACTTTGTTTTCCGTCCTCCAATAAACGGTTTTTTCCAGTATTGAGACAGACAGTTAGTGCATGTTCGAGGAACGTCAGACAACATTGGGGACATCACATTCAGCATTAACCTACAGGTAAACGTTTGAAAGACGAATAACAAACTAATTTCTTCATCTTCCCGAGGCAAGAGAGGTAACTGACTTTAAAAGTCCAGTTTCCATCCTTGCCGAACTAGGCTGGGTTCCTGGGTTCGAACGTAGCGCCCCTAGTGGCTATTACAAGTTATATCCCTTCTATGCCTCTGCTATAGACCAATCAGATTTTTCCTCTCGTATCATTTGCATTTGCTTTCAAACAAGATGGCGGCGCTCAGTCAAGACGATCTGATCGATAATCAAGATCTATATTGTGATAAAACGGGTCTGACATCGCGAAGTGCATCAAATCACGTGAGCACTTTGATTAAAGACATGAAAAGATTTGGAAAATATCTGCTGACAACGAGTTGGCGGTGCACATACTTTGCAAATCCTGCAATCGACCACATTTTGTGCATAACAGTTCACGAACCGGATTTCGATTTCGTTGCGCGATTTTGATTGGACTATGCATAGACTCGTTAGTCCAGCCAAACTATAACTCCATAATACCAGCCTGGTGCGGCAAGGGTGGAAACTGGACTTTTATAGTCAGTTAACTATTATCAGGCAGCTTGGTAACAGAGCTGTGATACGTTTGTTATTTTATAAATACATTTACAAACTAATAGACATTTTGAATACCAACACAACACGAAGGCAAGTTTACCCGCGTCCATCAGTCAAGCACGGAACGCCCCAAAAAGGATTTAAATAATAAAGCTGAATGTCCATGAAAGTTGCTCGTCTTTGATGTGATCAGAGCTACAAATATTCAAGGTAATAGACATGTAGTTGACCTGTAGACAAACAAATCCTGGAGATCATTTTAGATTGGTGAAAACACAATGTAACATGATTGTATTTATACAAACGCCATAGAATAGTTGAAGTTTTCCAAATTCACCCACCTCAGTTGAGGATCCACCACTGTAGTTGGGTCGCTTGGTTTCCCCATCTTGCACGTGGTGGTCGGATGGTAGATTGTTGTAGCCAGTGCCCGGATGTAACACTCCCAGTATTCATCAGTGTCATACTTCATAGTGTTGCATGTCGGGAAGGGTGTGTCTTCAAGCTGGGCTCCTATTTCCTTGAATGCCTTTGTCTGATGAAGTTTCTGGACCATGCGAACACCTGTTGAACAGAAATGTCTTTTAAATTCTGATCCATTTGATATTCAAAGGTATATTTTTGGAGCGAAGCGTTATTAATTCAGCATGTCTATATGTAGTTCAAAAACAGTTTGAACTGACAAATCGATGATATTCATACTCGTAAAAGATTGTGAGCGTTAATTCTAAATCTACAATGATGAAACCCTATGTTCACTGTGTTCTGGGTGTTACATTGTCATGCTTGAAGGTGGAAGTCAGTTTTGGTTGGACAAATAGACATGATCCTTTATAAATGACTCTACCTCAACCAGATCCAAAGACAAAGATGGTGCTTTGCTCGCAGTAGGTATCTGTTAAAAGTAGCTACTTCACCCAAAGAATGTCCCTGGTAAAAGTTGTTACTTTACCAGAAGTATGTCCCCATTAAAAGTAGTTGGTTTATCCGAATTATGACTCTGTTAAAAGTGATTGGTTTACCCCCAATAAGTCTTTGTTAAAAGTAGTTGCTTTGCCCTAGAAAGTCCTTAATAAATGGAACTGGTTTCACCTCTAACTAAAGTCTTGACGTCATCGGGATGAGACAGGTAGTTGGGATCGATGATAGGATGCTCAAACGGGTTGGTGCTTCTCAGGCGGATTGTCCCCTTGCTCTTTGGACGGAGTAAAGCTGGGAGGGTTGTGAAACCTTCTTCAACAGACGTCCAGTTGAAATGAGCAACTATCTAAATAAGAAGAAGATGATCGTTATATAAGGTAAGGGACGTTTCAAAACAAGACCTTTTATGTCGTGTCAGTGTGCGTGTGTAGTCCGTCCATACGATCTTCCCTGAAACCACAAGGCCTATTCATTGATGACCACAGCTACGGTGCTCTTACAGTGCCCACAGAATTAATTATAAAAAATATGAAAAGCTGGCCACATGGGAACCGTGTTAATAATGTCATTTTTGCCCATTGCTCAGCCATTAATGCATGTAACATTATAGAATTGGATAAGAAGAAAGTACGAAGACAGGGCCCATCGATACTGGGAACATATTGTGATTCCTGTGGAAATAAAGCACTCTTACCTTTTGGTCAATGTTAAACAGACGGGCAAGTCTTTTGTCCATTGAAGCACAGACAAAGAGAAGCTGAACGTCTGGACTTGGTTCCTCGGATTTCGTCTTCACAAACGCCGTGGCTTCCAGACCGCCGCTTGATGTGAAAAGACCTACAGTGAAAGGCAAGTTATAAGCTGTTAGTGGCTGAGCAAGTACCCACTAAGGAAGGTGTGCCGCGATGCACGGATTTTGGAACCGTCAAGGCATGATGTTTGCTGAACAGTTAGCAACATTTTAACCTCACCATGGCGGCCTTCAAAATGTATCCTCCGATCATGTTTTGGACATCACACGTTTGTAGACGACCATGTTTATCTTGAGTTAAAAATAAGTTGCAACTGGAAACTTGTCTCACATACCTTAAATATAAATGTCAGCATAAAAAGACTCTGCTTATTTAAATCAGCGACGATTTGGCGCTTCATGGTCTTCATATTTACTTTTCAGTCGAAAGGATGGAAATCTTTTGGGCCACTCTTTTTAACAGATATATGTTTGCATTTCTTTAATTCTTTTATAATGTTACTTTTTTCTTTTCCTTCAAAACATGGAAAGGATTGAGATGGGAATTACACTTCTGAACATAAAAGTAAAGCATGTGATGCTTTCAAGATGGTATTCCTGTCCGCAATGCAACTTTTAACTTTAACGCCGTGATATGACTGGAATAATGTGAAAAGCGGAGCTAAACCCAACTCACTCACTCATTCATTCACTTTTAACTTTACCTCATAGAATCAAGGGGTATCTTGACAATTAATGCTTTAAAGTCTTGACCTTCACCATATCTATCTTATGAGGAGAATAGCAGTCTGGAGAACCAGAGAGACTTCATACTTGGAATGTCTGGGACTGTAATTTGTTCAAGATGGGCCAACAGTCATGTACTTTAAAGGTATATAACGAACCATTTTCCCAAGAAAGAGCTGAACGACTACTGCACATATAAAAATGCCCATTCCTCTTTCTACTGGATTCCAAAATCCGACACAAAAATTGCTTGGTCCAGCAAATGTACCACCATCGCCCCATGTCAAAGATTAACCAAAATCCTTGATACAAACAAGGAATGAATTTCGTTATATTCTCAGAAATATTCGATACAAGTGATATTCATATCAAATCAATTCTCAAAGACTCAAAGATTTTGCTTTTGACTTTTAGCAATTGCAGAAAAGAACTAAGTTCAATTGTTAAACACTTGATTTTCCAACTTTGTACATCACTCACCCAAACGAGAAAATGTATTCCTAGATCCATGGGACAATTATCAAAACGTGGTGATCATAAAAATAAAGTTACATCTCTATCTTCAAACGTTCATTACAGTATGTCACAAATGAAAGCAAATGTTGTAGGAGGTGAGGTGAATTGGTTTTAAAAAATTAAGCAAAATTGCAAAATCCAGATTATTGCACTTAAAAACCACCCGTGTGCGTGCTTGCATGATTACTTGTATAACTTCGGACTGATATATCATACTGCAGTTCACCTCACCTTTGTCCTCTGAGAAGAAAAATCAATGAAATGCTGGATTTGACCTCACTGATACCATCCATGTGAAATTTGGAGATCAGAAGTTTTTTTTCAAAAACGAGGTTTCCCCAAATGGCACAAACTGTGCTTCCCTCCTTGTTGATATATTTCTGTAATGCATATGAATCGGAATTTCTGCTCGCATTGTTTGCAGAAACACAACACACATTAATATTCAGGTATACCGATGTTTTGCTACTGGCCAATAATATTCAAATAGGCAATTCCTCTCCACTCATTTACCATCCTGAAATAGAACTGAAGAGACAATGAAACTGTTACACTAAACAAAGTTATCCACAAGACTGTATGACATAAGGGATGTATTCAACGGTCAACTTTCCCTTATGTTGAGCAATATTCCAATAGCTCAAGCCTTTGGTGTCTTCATTTTACAACTTTACGATATGTTGTAAAATCTCTGAAATTACAGCAGAGATACTATGGACAATGGACAAAATCTCCTCGCTTTTACTTATAATGGATATATTGCCCACATCACGGTTTCTTTCATTACACAGGACAACGAGATAAATATCATCCTGTTGGTATTGCCGGTCCTATTCAAAGGATTTTTTATAACCTGCATCACAAATACATGTCAGAACGCAACCTCGTGTGTCGACGAGTATTCAGCATATAGCTTGGATTCCATGGCTGATCGTGCTGCATTTACTTCTTGCAGTGTCCTTTCCCGAAATCCGGATTATATCCTTTCAACCATGATGTTCTCCAGAAGACAACTTTCGACCTCGGTGTTTTCAGAACTTGAGGAGACCGTCACTTGTCTACTGAGGCTCCTGTTGCACCCACGTAAAAAATAGAATCGTCAACAAAAATTCCGGCCTGTTCTTTGGAGATGTTCACAGCGGTACATTCAAGAAACAAAAACTGAAAAGAAGTGTACTTTGTACAATTGCTGGTTGAAAAGAATCACAGAAGATGTTGTTTTCCAATACATATAGAACCATCAGGTGTTCTGTTCTCCCTCTTCACACATAACAGCAAAGGTTTCCAAGAAGACATCGACCAAAACCGCAGTTTGGATCGCCCCGTGCTTATACAGACAGTTACAACATGTTCACAACCACCTCTCAATCTCGTAAGTAAGCCGTGTGACAATTTTAAGCTATTTATACATGGACTCGGATAAAGACAACGACGTTTGTTGCCAGTGATTAAGCTTTCAACCAAAGGAACTGAAGAACTGAGTTTCTGTCGTTGTTGTAACTTGGGCTCATTGTACTCAATGAGCATGCGAACTCATCTCAAGCATTGCTCATCAATCCGCGTTTTGCTTACAGACGTTTTGGTGCTCATGCTATGATGATAAAGAAGACAACATTCAGTAAAATGGACCATATTATAATGTATGACTAGTGTATTATGAATTATGATACCATGCTGACAAAGCTGTTGGAACGTTCTTGTTTGAAATTCTTTCTTCTTGGATATTATAGCACACTATGACCCATATACATTAATTGGAATACCCGATCTTATCCAATCAGAACCACTAAGGATCCATGCTCGTCATAAGAGGCGACTAACGGGATGGGGTGGTCAGGCTCGGTGACTTGGTGCATGACATCTTATTCCAATTGCGTAGATTGATGCTTATGATATCAATCACTGGGTTGTCGATTATTCACAGACCATCGTCAAATCGATGGATTATTACTAAGTGCAGAGTTAAACAACAAACGTCCGTTAACGTATGACGTTAGTAGTTTCGAATTTGTGGACCTGCCCTACAGAATTCGTAAAAAATGGGAAGATAAAACAAAGTTTAAAATGTTCAGGAAAATACGCGCCTTGAGGCAAATATTACTTACCTGATTTTAATGCACGATATTCGATTGAAGCAAGGGTTGACTCTAACTTCTTTGTCGTGAGCGAAATAGGCTTCTGAATCTTTGATACCATGGTGACGAACATGTGATCCTGTAAGCTGTCACCAACTGGGAGGCTAGCGTGAACTGGAATCTGTATATTGAAGTACACACGACAAAACTATTTCAATAATTTTGTAAAATCTAAATCTTTTTTACATTTGTATACTTATCCTGCATAACTTCTTAACGCTTTCACTGCTTACCTTACGATAACTAGAAGGAAGGTCCTGGGTGAAGAATTAAAGTTGTTGTTCTGATGTCCAAATTACTGACCTTTCCGTCGCTATCCTGTGACCTTGATGACACCTAAGGTCATCTTCACAGCACTGCCTGTCGCCCAAGCTCTTAGAAAAACATACTTTTGAGGTTTCTGAAGCCAAAGTGAAGCCGCAAGTATTTCGACGGGTGGGCCTTAAACGTAGTAATACAGGATAAGTATACACATGTAAAAAAAATATTTAGATTTTACAATTTTTTTTACTTATCCTGCATTACTCTTAATGCATCTGTGTCGGACGGTTTGGAGGTGGGTCAACCTTCAGAATACAGAAACCTCAATAATTCACACCCTTCAATACGACACAAGTTGGTCGATAAACCTTGAAGCAGAAAAGTTAAAAAAAAACGCCATTACGGTTGTTAAAAAAAATAAAAAAGATTGAACGTAGGAATTAAAGAGATATTCCCAATACATACTTAGTATTAAAGAAAATTATAGCTAATCAGCTAATTCTTTACTTATACGTGATAGAGCCGTCGTTCACAAACAAGATTGTCTAATATTCTTCCACTGGCGGCGACTGAGTGACTGCACATGGAAGTAGACTGGCTCTGTATAGGACGAGTTCATTATTTGCGTCAGGGGTTGGTAACCTGCTGGGTTACAACCAGAGGGTCCAACTTCGCACGCCTTCGACATCCTCGAGAGCCACAACGCGAAGATAATGACTTACGTAAACCTGTGTCGAACCTCCAGAAATATCCCTCCGTGATTGTTCCAATAAAACAATTGCCGTGTTGAGCCATGGTAAGGCTAACACCCTGAGATCGTGAGGGTAATTCGCTCTCCACGGATTACGTTTTGGCGATCTCGTAGGCCTGAAGGATTACTGCGCGTAACCATAGAGATATAAATAACCGCTTCCTCGAACCACGCCTAGTCTTGGAGCGGCGAATGAAAACTCGAACTGCTCGCACCGACCCCAGAAGAATTTCACCTTCATGTACGGCTCCCACAATAATCGATATTAGTGGGATGGTGAAGGAACGGTCGGGTTGGACTGGAAGTAGATTTTAGCAATAAAATCCTAGCATAACCCTAGATGAACCGCTCTGTGCATCCCATGCTCAAAACGGACCCGGGTGGTGTCAGTTAGATGTAGTTCGCCCACCCGTGCCGCCGTTGCTAATGCCAAGAGAAACCATTGTTTTCTTGGTGAGGTCATAAAATGAGGGTGCATAGAGGGGCTCGAAGGGGGCCCTCGCAAACCTCGAAGTACCACGTTCAAGTCCCAAGCAGGTGGGCGGAACTTGGCCTTCTGATCCGCAAGCCTGAATGAGCGTAATAGGGCCTGTAGTTCCGTGACCTTAATCACCTTGTGATTTTCCGGAACAGCCTACACTGAGTTAAGTGTAGCCAATTACGTAGTAATGGTGCTACCTTCCAAGTGTCTTTGGGTATTCCGCTAGGAATTGTTGTGACGCAATCGTAGGGTCTTGATTCTTTTGCCTTGCCGAAAGTTTCAAATGATCCCCACTTGTCATCGTATAGTCCTCTGGGAGAGGAACGATGAACCAAAGCTATAGCTTTGCTGCCCGTGTCGAAATAACCATTTGCACTTAAACGCCTTTTAAAGACGAACCATGCGTGAAGACGTTGGGTGAGGCAATTGCTGTGAGGGTGGAGGAGTCGGTTGGACCACTGTGTGAGGGGTCGTGGAGTTGCAAGGGTATACAATATTTTTGTATACGGAACTCAATGTAAACTAAGGCTATTTACTTTTGGATTTTGGCGAACACATATGCGTGTAAGCCAACCGACGTGGATGATAATCTTGGTACGATGTTTTCCACGACAATTAGTACAACGCTAAAGCATAAGTTATGCAATTAAACCATTGTTGATGAGACGGTACTGGAAGAATGCCGTAGAATTGAACAATAATCTATCGGCAAAAATACGGGTTGAAAGTGTATACAATATTTTTATATACGCAACTCAATGTAAACTAAAGCTATTTATTTTTGGATTTTGGCGAACACATACTCGTATGCGTGTAAGCCAACCGACGTGGATGATAATCTTGGTAAGATTTTTTCCACGACAATAATACAATCGCGCAAACATAGGAACGCAATTAAAGAATTGTTGACGAAGCGGGACTGGAAGAAAGATTTGATATTAATCTATCGGCAAACATATTTTTAACGAGTTGAAAATGTATACAATAATTTATGTATACGCAAGTCACTGTTACGCCAAAGCTAGTAGTATTTAAGAACACAAGAATGTTATACATACGTAGCTGAGAATTGTAAACAATTTGAATACCTTTGCAGACAAACGATTGTAACACAATTCAAAATGGCCGCGAACAACAAATATGTGGCGGGAAAAAAGACAAGAGTCTTTTCACGACTAATTAATTCACATAAAACTACACACCATGGTGAAAGTATATGAAAAGGATACATCACCCATCGCAGATCAATTTTAGGATGGTAAACGAACACTGAAGGTCTAAATTAATTCCAAAAGGAGAGCTCCGCTGGGACACGTCCTTGCTGTAGTGCGACAAGCAGTGATGTGAAGATGACCTTAGGTGTCATCAAGGTCACAGGACAGCGACGGAAAGGTCTGTAATTGGGACTTCAGAACAACAACTTTATTTCTTCACCCAGGACCTTCGCAGTTGCGCTGTCCTTCTAGTTGTCTTAAGGTAAGCAGTGAATGCATTAAGGAGTAATGCAGGATAAGTAAAAAATATAAGAAATTACAATAGTCCACTGTGCGATTCCGACCAATTCCTAAGCACGTGTTTATAAGAACATCATAGAGTGGTGACACTATGTGTTCGCGGAAAGGTAAGCTATATCGCCCCACCAGTGGCACCCATCACAAACCCGTCAGAAACACATGCAAAGAAAGGACAATAAGTCATAGCACCCCTGTACTAATAAGTATGGAAGTTACTTGTTCTCTGGCATTAGAAATCAGAAAGTGAGTCTTGTTGAACACAAGGGATGATGAAAGCTGATCGTATTTGTGTATTTGAGTTGTGTAAATCGGTAAGTCGCTTCTTAAGACCAGCATAGGTTGCTGGGGATCTATTCTTATCCAGAATCCTCATGAAGAAATATAAGAGTTGTTTTCATTCTATAACACACTTGGGACTTTAGTAATCTTAAGGATTGACTGTGTATTATTTTCGGTTTATTGAGGTATGAATCGAAAACCCGATGTGCAAACCGTATGAATCCACGTAAATTCGACAACGGAAGCATGTTTTATCTACAATAGTTTAAACAAAAACAGGTGTATACATCAAAGCAGACAAAAATGACGACATTGATAAACATTCCAGGTGTAAGAATACATAGTGTGGCGTGACATGAATAAGGTGATTGTTTAATTTATGCACATAACTTGACATCCTACAAAGTCAGTAGCCGTTTAACGGAGAGTAGGATCAAAACTATGTTCATAGGACCTGTTAATCAGGGCAAGAGGCGAGAAGAACTGCAACAATCAGGCTGTAACGAATATAACTGGGAGAAGGCGGCTGTTTCAAATGACATAATCAGTTACCGCCAGATTCAAACATCAGTTCCCCGAGAACGGGAAGACACATTTGGAAAAATGGGGACAATGAAAAAGAAATATAAATTGTATGTTCGTTCTAAAACACAATAGAAGTAATCTACAACATGAATTGACAATTTGTACCTTTAGAACAGAAGATGAAGGCATATCTTTCTATAAGAAGTAATTAAAAAAGTTTATATGAATCTTATTCACGCTCCAGGTACAAATTATGGAGCAAAATCTCACACTTAACAAATAAATTGTTATTTAATCTGACACAACACAGTCGCATGAGTTGGTTTAAGAGCATAAAGTAGCCGTCCAATCAATTTACACTCATAGGTTAGTGACAGAGGACAGGAGATGGTAACATCACTTCTGAAACATGTGGTGAATGGATCCAGGTTATTTATCATTACAGAATGGAGATATACTATACTAGATGATCGTGGATGTGCTCATTGCGGCATTAGACACAACACACATAAATCTACAATAGTATGCAATGTTCAAGCCCAACGCTGTAACAAAACTGTTCAGTATATTGACGTCGTCATTCCTTATACATCTTTTCTTGATCAATTCTCTTCTGCCAGAAAATGCTCACCTTTTCACGAACACCTGGTATCATCAATATTTGAGAGCGATTCATAAACACATGCTCAGGAAAAAGTAGGAATCGTACAGTCGACTCTCCTTTCAGATAAACTTACATCTGTGATATTTCTGGAGAGAACAGCAATCTGATCTACTAATTTAAATTGTGACATAAACTGCATAAACAGATCAATGCTCAGTTCTCACCTTCATCTCCTCCAAGTGTTTCTTTGGCCCGATTCCTGACAGCATCAGCAGTTGTGGCGATCCAATTGCACCAGCTGACAAGATTACCTCTCTTGAAGCACGAACTCTGTACAGGCGGCCATCTTTGACATACTCGACACCAACTGCTGTCTTCTTGTTAATCATTACCTGGTGAAATCAATTGGCCAAACTCAGTACTGAACTGATGTGTGATGTATGTACGAATGCGTATCCTAGAGGAATGTGGACGGTTGAAGTACACTACCTTCGTGACGTGACTGTTGGCCAGGACGTGCAGGTTGGGTCTGTCTATCACAGGCCACAGGAACGCCTTGGATGTGCTCATACGTTCCCCATTCTTGATTGAAACCTGAGATCTACTAAATCCTGAAACAGTTACAGTTGGCATTAATAACGAATTACAACGTGTCTTTGCCTTACTACAGGACTATGAAAATATTCGAAGCAAAACCGTCATGAGCAGAATTCCATCAATAGGGTGCTCCAGATGTAATTCAAAGTTTGTTGAGGGTGGTTGAATCAGGCGATTCCTTCCGTACTATTTAAATAGCAGATCTAATAGAGACTCGCCAAACTGACAGACAGACATATACACACACAACTGAGAGGTTGACACCCGGACAGACACGTAGGTGGGCGTAGAGCCACATAAACCTACAGGGACTCTCAGGACCAAGCAAAGACACACAAAACTGACAAACACGCACACAGCCACACTGCACAAAGACAAAAACGAACGCATGCAGACACAGACAAACCTCACGCACACGTACGTTCCTTCGCACATAAACTTGCCTTCCTGATTTTCGCCGTTGTAGTCTACTTCCTTGAACCCGAGTTCAATTCCCGCCTTGACGAAGTAGTCAGCGACGGGTATTGCGTTCACTTCCGTCACAGTCATTGGGCCTCCCCGGCCATGGTATTCTTGAAAATGAGAAAATGATAATGAATAAGAAGAATACGTTATGTCTCGACAACAAACAAAAATCTTTCACACACTGTCAACTGTCATGAAAAGCGGGAAACCCAAGAAAAAGCAGCGTTAATTTAGTAACGGCGATTTTTGAAGTATTTATTGATATCAGTTCAAACAAAAAGAAAGCATAATACCTCTTCCCCTGCTACTTACGTTTGTTTGTTAGTTTACTATTTAATGCCGCAATCGGAAGTATTCAAGCTATGTGACGGCGGTGTGTAAAATAATCGAGTCTGGACCAGACAATTTAGTGATTGATATCAAGCCGACCTGATGACGTCAACAATACACTGGAGCGCGTGAAGTGATATTTTCACAAGTGCACAATCACTTACTGTTTTTATGCAAATTATGTGTGTGTCTGATGCCACCGGTAGGGTCGAACATGCTTACTCTTTCGTGAACCCCTGGTGTCATCAGTGATTGTCAGTGATCCATTCATATAATTGTCACAACTGTTTTGCCTTTTACGCCCAGTGATAATGAATTGCACGTGGTGATAATATCGACATGCGAAATGTAAATGATGTGTATAGTTTTACAGTTACCTGAATTTTTTAATCTATCAATTTGTATGTCCTCCGACTTTTTAAAGTACGGGAGAACATCTTCGTAACTCCACCCCTCACTGCCACTGGCTGCCCAGCTGTCGTAGTCATGGCGATGCCCTCTGACATACTGCATATAGTTTAACTGGCTGCTTCCTCCCAAGACTCTACCACGTGGCCATGCTCCCCTCTGAAATTCATCTTAATATATCTACTGGAACACCAGTGAAACATATATCCAATCTTATCACGGTTTATGTCACTAGTGCGTCACATTTTGAAATGCGCTACACATGTCTACCATAAAACATTTGAAAGCTTTATTGAGGCCATAAATTTTGTAACCTTGAGCTAACAACTCCTGAACAACAGTCGTTTGATGCTCTTTCAAATCATGGCAGACAGAGCATGCTCAATCAGCAAACCAAGAACCTAGAAAATAGGGCATGCGCAGTCACGAATAATACAGAGACCAATTCAATGTACGAATACAACTGTATGTGCATGTGAAGATCTTAATATATGATCTAATACAAACTGCAACTTTGACCTTCACTAAAATAGGGCAACAGGGAGGTGCGTGCTTTCAGAGACGTATTTGTTAGCCTTGCCTTTTCTATTAGTCCTGAATGTGCATGTTGCTGAGGTTCGGTCAAATAGGCCCAGTCAAATTTGTCCATCTGGTTTAAGGCTACAATCAGAGGAGTATCCAGCGTCTTCTGGTTCCGGTCATCACCGCCAGCCTCGATCAGCAGGACGGTCACGTGACCATTCTCGGTCAGACGGGACGCAAGAACAGCCCCTGCGGACCCTGCCCCAACTGTGAAATAGAATACTGTTTTAATCATACACAAAACAGACCTAAATTAATCATTTGCTGTGGTCGTCCAAACAGTAATGCCACAATTGAACCACATAATGCAATACTAACATTATATCATCATACAGCAATTGTTCTTACATTACAGTAACGACCCAAAAGATGATGTACAAAATGTTGCAGTCATTTGAAGATGAACTTCAGAAATATTCGAATATATGAATGTTACCTATGATATAGTCATAAGTCGTCCTCAGTCCGGGGGAAAGAATTCCTTTGTCGTCGACAGGAAAGACGGAGACACCGACGAAAATAGCAAGGATTGCAACATTGACGACAATCAGCAGTGACGTCGTTGAAAAGCCCATGGTCCTTTATTCAGATTTTGAATATTCTGTCAAAATAGTCAATGTGCAATATGTTCCCCCTTTACAATTGGTTACATTATTTCTGCTTTTCCTGCAAGCCAAGCACTTCAAAATAAGCTTCATGTCTATATGAAAACTAAACATACTATTCATCCCCGTTATCATTCAACTGAATAATCAGCCTCAGTCGGAATAGAAGCTGTCAAACCCATATCTTGCTGTACTAGGAAACTGAATTAATCGGATGGTATCGGCCTGTGACCTGGCTCATTGCGTGTCAGTTTACTCGATGGGGTTAATCGTTGCTCAGCCAGACTAACCACTGGGACTTATGGCAACTCAATGGGAAATACATGCACTGTCAACATTATTTGTTGTTACGTTTCAACGTAAAGTCTCTTTGCGAAAGATAGTGTTTCCAATCAAATCATGAACTGGATTCCTTCGCTGACCTTTTTTTGTGTGCTGATTTCAGACTTACACGCTCGTGCCACAAGACAGGGGCATTTTGGTGCAGTTTCTATGCCTCTCAACAAGATTTTCCTTTTCATACAACTTGTAAATGAATATACATATTCGAATAAATTCAAATGCACTTGACACTCATTTTATTCTATTCATATAAATACGATAAACCTCAGCCATTTTTGCAATTATTTTCTAAAACATATGTTGAAATGGTCATGATTTGCTCAGGGACAATTTAAATAAGCCCCTTGTTTCTTACCGTACGGAAGAAACAGGTTGCTTGATGTTACACACGTCAAGCCTTCACCGAAGTTGTGGAGCTGTGTCGATAAGCCAAAGTCACAATCAACAACAAGAATACACAACCGCCTGTGTTCACTGTTCTACTCTGTGACTCAACAGATACACCTTATTCCTTGGCCCAGATTTGAAGACTTCTTATTGGGTAAATAAAAGCTATAAAACCCTTTCCAAATATACATATGTCAACGCCAGAGAATAATCAGTCTCGATTATCTGATGAAACATAATACATTGGCCTTAAAGGGGATCACTGAAAATCAGTGATGACAGCCTGATTTCACGAAAACTGTAAGCACGTACTGTCCTACCGGGAGCAAGCAAACCTCTGCTAAGAGTCCATTGTTCGATTGCGATTGCGTCATTAGCATGTGCTTATGAATCATTGTCACCTAGTGATGTTACCATCAAAGCAAAAAAAAAGCAGCTTCCGGTATCTGGATCCCTTCTGGATACCTCCGGACACTTACCCAAAACGTATCCGGGTATCAAGTGGCAGATACCTTGCCGGATACAAGATCCGTGGTATCCGGCATTGGACACCTCACCGGAAAGCATGCCTCCTAGAATCCGGCACCGGATATCTCAAAACAATGTCACAATTTGGGGGTGCATTTTGTTCAATTAAGTGTGGAACACCTAAAAATATATTTGAAACTAACCAAGGAAATTGAACATTGCTGAAGGTATCCGGATGCGATTTTTCGAGTCCTTTATCTAGTAAATAATGTTAGCCGGGGCATATCAGATAGCTGTAGTAATATTCTGTGTTATTTTAGTTGTAAATATCCCCTTAAAGTTGAGATCTCTGAGCATGTACAATTTTTCAATTTCATCTATGATTCTTTCTAGATGTTAAACATCAGTTCTAATATATGTATGATGATATCCTTTAATTTCATGTGCAGACTTCCAGTTTGTTCTGAGTGAAAATATTAAGTCATCGACTGTGTGCTGACTTGGGCATTTGGTCCTGGTGAGATGATTATAAGATTATTTGTAACGGTACGAGTACTTGTTATATCTAGACATACCAGCTTCATTGAAGTTTGAAACACAATATGCCTCACTCTGAGGGTGACATGTACCAGATTTCATCGCACTACAGAGAGCTCTTCCTCAGTTACTGTGAACATTTTTACTGAAAGACATTGAAAGTTAATTTGACCTTCAATATTAGTTGCGGCTATTTCAAAGGGCTTCATATCACTTATACCACTTATGAAGGCCCTAGGCAGAATTATATGGAACAATGAAAATATGGCTTATGCTAATCATTGAAATTAGGTAACTGTGATTTCTTACAACTGCTCATACATAATATAACATATAATACTCGCTATACCGTTACCGTGCCTCACGCTCCGGTGACTCTCGCTTCACGATCCAACACCTGTTTTCGGTCTTAGGGAAACTTACACGTCTTTACAATCCATCACCCGTTTTCGGTCTCAGGGAAACTTACACGTCTTTACAATCCATCACCTCTTTTCTGTCTTAGGGAAACTTACACGTCTTTACGATCCAACACACCTTTGCAGTCTTAGGGAAACTTACACATCTTTACGACCAAACATCCCTTTTCGGTCCTTAGGGTTAGCTTGCTTTGGGCAAGGGTTAGCCATAATTTCTTACCTTTTCAAGCGTTAATCCAGTTAATCCGATTAGTCGGTCATGTTGACATAAACAATGGCGGGTGTGGTTTCAAGAAATGATGAATGGGAGAGCGGACAGTGACGTCACACGCATGTGCAATTCACTGTTTTCTGAATTACACATGCTTGTTAATGGGGTGCTAATGACCCATTAAACGAGCACTGATTACATGTGATAGCGCTCGTGGTCCAGTGGTAGAGCGTCGGCTTATTAACGCATTAATTAACGCATTAATTAGCCATGCCGGCGAAGCACATTTGGGCCCCAACAGCGCCAATTGGATCTGAAAAAAGTGCGCCCGGTAAAGTGCACTACTCCCGTTTACATCCATGCTCCAAAATGGCGCCCTGGACCGTAGAGGAATTATGGGTAAAATGGCTTGTTCCGGGTTAACACGACACTGAACAAAGGTGGTTCACGGCTACCCATGCGCGTCATCAAGTTGCGCCAAGCTATATTGTGATATATGAGACGGGTCCAATGGAGAAATATTCTGTGATAAGTGGTTTGTCGAGAAGCTCTCGTGTGAATGCAAGGTCACGTGACTCGACTCACGTGGTAGCCGAAGCGAAAGCGGCAGAGTATCGTGTGCAGTTAGAATACGAGAGCTGGCTGAAAAGTTCTAAGCCTAACTGTGAAAGACCCGTACCAAGTCGATGGTTTTCATGTATTTCTCCACATAGTCCCCTTCCAGGTTTACACACTTTTGCAAGCGATGCTGCAAGGCCTGGATGCCGGCCAAAGAGAAATTTTCTTCAGACACCCTAAAAAAGTCATTCACAGCGGAAATGACGTCATCATTACCAGGAAAATGGCGACTGGCTAGTTCCTTTTTCATTTTGGAAAAACAGGTGGAAGAATGACGGGGCCAAATCGGGTGAATAAGGGGGATGGTCAATGAGTTGGAAGCCACAATCATGGATCCCTGACATGGCAACCACCGATTTGTGAGCATTGTCTTGGTGGAACAGGACTCCTTTAGTGAGCATTCCCCGTCACTTAGCGTTCATAGCTTCCCATTACTGTCTCAGTAGGTCAGCATAAAATCTTCCATTGATTGTCTGTCCTTTTTCAGGATAGTCAATCAGCAGAATACCCTTGGAATCCCAAAAGACTGAAGCAATCACCTTTCCAGCAGAAGGAACAGACTTGGCTCTTTGGGGGCTGGTGATTCCGGATGCTTACATTGTTTAGACTGAAGTTTGGTGTCTGGTTGAAAGTGATGAATCCAGGTCTCATCCATGGTTACAAATCGGGTCAGAAAAAATCATCGGGATTTGCTTCAAAATGGCATAAATTGTCACGGGACGTCAGGCATCTGACACGTTTCTGATCCGCTGTAAAGAGCTTTGGCACCCATCTTGCAGAAACTTTTGTCATTCCCAACTCGTTGGTGATAATGTGCTCAACCCTCTCATGAGAGATGCCCAGTAAAGTATGTAGATCAGGAAAATATCTAAATATCTAGATGCCCACAACACTGCCAATATGTCGAGTGGTCAATCTTCGATCAGCCATCACCATGTCGCGCACCCAGGTAATGTTTTCCGGAATGGTTGCTGTAGAAGGCCTTCCTGGACGCGGGTCATCGTCAAGGCTCTCTCTGCCACGCTTGAATTCCGCAGCCCACTTCTTTACAGTGGAAAAGGAAGGGGCATCATCCCCTAAAGTGGAGACAATGTCAGCATGTATCTGTGTTGGAGTTAGCCCTTTCAGTTGCAGGTACTTGATGACTGCCCTGTAGCCAGTTTTGTCCATTTCTGGTGATTTCAATGGGTAGGTTCACAAGATGGTCTGGTACAAAGACAATATTAACACTACAGTTGCAGTTCTTATGTCTATGATTCATTAAATGATTGCACTTGTCGGTGGCAAAAGTTTGTTTCAATCGGATTGAGATATTCCACTTAGGCTTAGAACTTTTCAGCCAGCCCTCGTACATTGACAAGGAAGAGAGAAAACATAGTGAACTTTTGAAGCTTGAATTACAGAAGAAATATGACATGGAACAAGCAAGAGTGCAGGTATTTGAGAAATTTGAACTGAGTGACACATTGCTTTATGGTGCTGGTCCTGATAAAGTTCCCCCTGATTTTAGTGGTCAAATTGAACTTAAACCAGTTAACATTCAAGATGACAACAAGAAAGAACTCGTGGAAAGATATATTCAGTCACTGGCCAATGCTGATAAGCAACCTGTTAAACATGGCACTGATAATTGACCTGATTATTGAGGCCAATCAAGATTTGATTCTACACAAAAGAAACACACAAACACATATGAACAGTGCCTGTGATAGGCAACCCTTTGCTTCTACAAAACTGAACATTGGTACAGAGGAATTTACGCCTAAGTTTACACCTGATTATATTCCTAGGGGTCGGAGTCCAGAAAATGAGAACATGGACAGTGTTTTGGCAGCAGCAAATGAGATTGCCAAGAACCTTTGCAGAGCAGTTCAGTCTGAGTCGATTACCTGTTCCTGAACCTGGTATATTTTATGGCAATCCTCTCTTCTATTCTTCATGGAAGACTGCCTTTAAAACCTTGATTAAAACTCGTGAAATTGAGCCTCTAGAGAAACTTTATTACCTTATAATATACTGAACAGCATTGAAAACGCACCACCATGAAAATGGATGTATTTTTATCCGGGCTTAAGTCATATGAAAATATATAAGTGAATGAGTAATATACGACGTTCTGGACGAAGCATGAAGAAGAACAGCTCGGCAAAACACATTCCTAATTTTTTTGTGAGCAAAATCGCCAAAACGCAACAAATTGCGTGCACATCATGGAAAACGTGTTTTGTTTCACGGGAAGCATGCAGAATACGGCTATAAAAGATAGACTTTTAAAAGCCACATCACTTGTTGCTGCAGTCGTAAAGGGTACTGACACAAGAAATGCCAAGATTTAACAGCAGAGGAATGTGAACGTGCCTTGGACATGCTTCAAGTTGGTACGTCAAGTAGAGTCGTTGCACAGTGGTTTCAATGCCATCATTCAACAGTCCTCAGGCTACTGAGCAGATACCAGCAGACAAGAACCACCAGAGATCGACCACGTCCGGGTCAACGTCGTGTAACTACACCACGTAAGGATCACCATATTGTTCGTCGGCATCTTCGTGATCGTACACATCCGGCTTCTAGGACTGCAGCAACCGTACAAGGCTGACGGAATTGATCAGTGCTGACACCGTACGTCGACGTCTCCGCTCAGTCTCCTATGTTGGACCCATACTCACTGGTCGACATCGAAATGAATGTCTGCGTTGGGCCAAAAGGCATCGTCATTGGAGATTGCGGCAGTGGCATGGTGTGCTATTCTCTGATTAGTCCCGTTTTCATTTACGGAATGCTGACGGTCGACAGCGAGTGTGGCGTCGACGTGGAGAACGTTACCACAATGACTGCGTTGAACAGACAGATCGATGGGGTGGGGGGGGGGGGGGGGGGGGGGGGGGGATGGAGTGCCATGGTGTTGGGTGGCATCAGTCATAACCATCGAACAGATCACCATGTTAATGCCCTTTACTACAGGAATAACATATTGGCAAATCACGTCATCCCATTCTTTCATCAGCACCAGGATATGCACACCTTCCAGCAAGATAATGCAACAGCGCACACAGCACGTGTTTCAACACAGTACCTAGCGAACAATAATGTGCCTCTGCTTCCATGGCCAGCCCTGTCACCCGATCTATCGCTAATTGAACATCTATGGGATTACCTGGGTCAACGCCTCTCACGTCGTCTGCAAGGACAGAACCTGAGAGAACTTGAAGATACACTACGTCAAGAGTGGAATGCCCCAGAACACTATTCGCAGATTTATTCGATCAATGAGAAGACGTTGCATGGCCTGTGTTGCTGCCATTGGCGGACATACCAGATATTGACTTTTCATTTTAACCCTGTGTCTTCCTCACACTGATGACGTAAATGTAATTACTGTGTGGTATTCCTGTTTCCTTTATCGTCTTTCTTAATAATCCGTCTATGTCTGTTCTAATTAAAATCGGTCATTGCTCAAGTTGTTTTTCTAATATTTCAAGATTTATTGCTGGTGCGTTTTCAATGCTGTTCAGTATATATAGATAGAAATATGTTGGTGGCAGTGTGAAAGATGACCTTGAAGGATACTTTCTGATGAGAACTCCCGAAGCCTATGATGAAGCAAAACAGTTGCTTGATGAAAGATATGGAAACCAACTAATTTTAGATGTTTTCAGAGACAAACTACATACATGGCCGAAACTGAGTGGAAAAAGTGTGACTACATTGAGAAAGTATGCTGACTTTTTGAAACAATGTTCAATAGCATCAAGAACTATTCCAAGTCTGAAGGCCCTTGATTTTGAAAAGGAGAATAGGATGCTACTTTCTAAATTGCCAGAAGCCTTGATCCAAAGATGGAGTCGAGTAGTTGTGAAACGAAGGTCAAGCAACAAATATCCATCATTTGCTGAGTTTGTGAAGTTTGTTGCTGATGAAGCAAATATTGCATGTGAACCAGTGACGGGTGCTCTTATTATGAAGCAGGACAAGATGAAAGAGCCCTCCTCACACAGAGATAAGGTCAGAGATATGCAGACAGCATATAAGAGACCAACTGTATCTCTGTCAACAGAACTCAAGAAGAAGTTGTGTCTCCTGTGCAGCAAGGATCACGATCTTGAACATTGTGATGTTTTCCTGAAGAAATGCATGAATGACCTGAAGGAGTTTGTGATGTGAAGAGGAATATGTTTCGGTTGTCTGCACTGGGGTCACCGCTCCAAGGATTGTCCAGCTAGAAAAACTTGTTAAGTTTGTTCCAGGAAACATCCTACTTTGTTTCATGGTGATCATGGTGAAGTGAAGGGTGACAAAACATCAGAACAACAAAGATTTGGTGAAGAGACACATGTGAAATTTGTGAAAGGTGACAGAAAGTCAGAGCCACAAAGAGTGGGTGAAGAGACACATGTGAAATCTATCAATGGAAAAGTTGCTGTGAGCCATCTGAATGACACTACTTATGATCATAATAAACATTGTATTTAGCGAGCCTTGGCGGGCTCAATACATAGTGTTTATTCCTAATACAGGATATTTACCATCCCCAAACACACAAGCGTGATAACCTCTTTATCATATAATGTCATTCTTTAATTCTGTGCTTGAAAATAGCTTTCCCTCTCTCACAAACATTACCGAAACATTGCGAGTTTTCCTGGAATGCGCGCATTAATATTGTGACAGTAGCCAATATAGCTCCAATCTGTTTCTTATACAGTGGCGAAGCAACATATACGCAAAACAACAATTGTTTTTACTTGCCTTTCGCGGCAATCCATCAGTCTGTCCGATAGAGTAACTGCCCTTTGTCAAAGGGAAGCTTCTCTAACCCTAGTCTATGAGACGTCACGGCCACGTTCAGACGTTGTTGACAGTCTGTCTGTCCTGTCATAACGTTAAGTACAGTCAGATGTACACACAGCGACAAAACGAAACAAGGTAACAAGTCAAACCTATTTCGGCCAAATCAAACTATTTTAATTTGTGGAGAAGGTTTCAAGCCACAGAGGTCGACAAGCACAGATATGGCTACTGATCCTGCTTGGCTGGGCCTAGTGCCCTCGCAAAATTGTTTCGAAATTTATATCTCCAAAGTTGACAAATGTTATAAAATGCCTTAGCTACATCACAGTTAGACACTGATTTTCAGTATATTAGACTGTTCTTTTGATAATGATATCAATTATCCCTTTAGTTTATCCAAATTCCCGATGGTTAATTCTGACTCGATCGCCGAATGACAAGGGCGACGCCATGTTTGTTTGTAAACACTGAAAGTAGTCCCTACTTGACCTTTGATATTTGAATCGCTATCCGTATATGACCCCAACGGATATCGTTTTTATCCTTTGGCTTCATCCTGCCGAGAAACCTACCCATTATATGATAAAATATAATATCCCCAATAAACTGCATTCTTGTGCATAATAATGAAAATCAATGAACCGAAAAATAATATATGTATATTTGTTCCCATTTATAACCATTTTAGCCACTTGAATTACGAGAAAAACGAAAAAAAAAGAAGGAAAAAAAAGAAGTGCTTTCGCAAACTAGCGCTTGCTATAAAATGCGCCGCCGCAGGCTATATTTAGTAAACAAATATTCAAAACTCTCAACACCGCTGGGCGTCTTCAATAACATTGCGTGACGAGATGATAGAGATGATAGATCACTGGGAGGAGCTTATGCACACTCGATGACCCCTGACGTCACAGGGCATTGTGCCCGTGTGACTGGCAACAAAATACCACAAATTACGGCATAGGGTATTGTCACGTATTTGAAAAGTTTGTGGTACTGTATGTTATAGTTACAACACACCAAGACGAGTTGTTTGGGCAGTAAGAGCACGGATTGGCTTGGCATTTGATTGACAGACAAAAGGATCAAATGCCAAGCCAAACCGTGCTCTTACTGCCCAAACAACGAGTAGGTGGGTGTGTTGTAAGTGACTTGTAGCACGGGTTGCGACGGACATTCCAAAATTGCGCGAGTTTGTATAAAATTTAGTGACGTATAAAGATGACGTTAAATATGACGTCACATGCTTTTTGCCTTCGAACCGTTCTTAACTTTTAATCTAATTGTTAAATCAAGTGTAAAATTTGGAATTTTCAAAGGCACAGAAATGTCAACTATTAATTTTCCGAATTTAGCAACATGCGTTCTGTGTCCAGTTGTTTTTATGTTTGACAGTTACATTGTCATCTTTTAATTAAGTTATAAACATTTCTATTGGGTTTTTTTCTTATTTACGTTATTACTCTTGAACACTGTGTACAACACTGAAGAAACATTGTTGTAAGTTTGAAATTTCTCAAGCTAGTAGGCGGGGCTTGCTGATCTTGACATCAGCCAATGGTAATAATCTTTAACAAACCGTGCTCTTACTGCCATGATACAGCACGGGTAAGATCAAAGGTACCGCTCGTAACCCGTGCTACAATCTAAAGGTAGGCACCATTTTGTAAAATTCGGTCACGGTAGTGATGTCAAACTTCAACATATTTGGTAATTTCTCTGAGGTGAAGGTCCTTGAATGAAGAGTACACACGATCATTGTTTACTGCTTTGTACTGTTTCATGATGTAGATCTTAGATATCTTTTGAACATTTTTTGACACAATCAGTTTCACTTTGGATATTAATCAATGTTCAGTATGATATCATACGTAGGTATAGGCCACAACATATATGAACGTTTGATAATCTCCTGTTTGTTTGAACAATGTTTACATATGAAATTGATACGTTTATAGTGACGCATACGATATTTCTTTAATTTGAACAAGTGTTACTAGATGAAATGTAAATGTAACTGCAACATGTATGTATTTCTAGGGAGTGTAATAGTCAATATCATAAGTTCATATAAATAGTGTCCATGAATAGCCGTTTCATTTTATTTTATAACTAAAACTGACGATATAACTTAACCAAAATGGATATTATTTTTCGTTAAATTATATGCACACATTTCTAGAAGAATTGGCTTGGTCTTGGAATTTTTTTATGCCGTTTGATATACAGAACAGTAATATCTGAGGATTCGCCAGGTGTGATAGTCACAAACGATTTATGAATTATTCCTCTCGTTATACATTATATATGTCATATAAGTGATGACATGAGTGAGTAGAACGCTTGTCTTCACCCCAGAAGTATCAATTCACAGGATGTAATTAGTGTTTGAATGACATTGTTTATGTACTTGTTACAAGTGCTGCTCAATAAACATTGATGTGGAATACATAGTTGTTTGTTTTCAGCGTATGTCTAAGTTGGTATTTCTGCTTTCCAAAATGTCTTATTGTTGACATAAATTCAATGTTTAATAATGCGAGCAAAGACCACTGGCATTTTTCGCATTGAATTCACGCTCGCGTTAATTTCACGTTTTACAGTAATCAATGGATTCATCCTTTTTTTAAATATTGTGACCACAAGATATTAAACTGTTTACTTAATTTCTTCAAGAATTGTAAAAAGTTATAAAAAATTATTAAAGATTATAACCCGTGCCATATGTACCCCATTGCTGGACGATTATCCTTATATGATTATCCTGATAATTCGACATCAATAGAGCTCTCTTCCCATCTTTAGTGTGTAATTTTGAGACAAGATGATGAGAAATAATTACATAATAATAGAACAAATGCATACTTGATTACATAAAATTGATACCAAACAGGCGCGTGTCTTGTCCAATTAAGATACGCTGTAAACTATCGAATTGTTTATCCATTCAAGATATGCAGTCTTTTTATGTTGTGTCGAGTGCCGTTTTACACTCTTTTTCCATACCATGATCGATAATTAGGGGAGATATGTAATAATCAAAATACCAGTGTCGTCTTTCTCTGACATTGTCAAATACATAAAAGCAGCCATGACGTCAAATAGAATGGTGTCATTTTCTTA
Source organism: Haliotis rufescens (assembly GCF_023055435.1). Lineage (NCBI taxonomy): Eukaryota > Metazoa > Mollusca > Gastropoda > Lepetellida > Haliotidae > Haliotis > Haliotis rufescens. Next base: position 9,566,525 of record NW_025964223.1, read on the forward strand.
GTAATTAATTACATTTGATGATACTGCTAGTGATCCAATTATACAGGTGCAACATTAGTCAAATTACAATTGCACAATCAGGATAATGTTGGAATCTAAGGACTAATTTATGGTTTATATAGGGCCATCCATTTCGCTATTACTTATATTTTATGAAGTACAATTTCGTCATTTCTTATGGTTTTTTTTATGCCTAAACGTATACAGTTTCAATTTCGATATTTGTGTTGGAATAGTTTGGTTCCTCGTGAACAAAACACCACGAAAATGTATTGTCCTTACCCACAGCTAATTCTCGCCCCGAAATCACAGCAGCGCTTGTGTCAGTTAGAATCAGTACTTTGTTATCCAGAGAACTAGAGCATGAAGATGTGCAACAAGTATTCTGGACTGATAGCAAAGTAGTCATGGGCTACATGAACAATGACTCTAAGCGAGTCCATGTTTTCGTAGCCAATCGAGTGTCACAGATCCGTGAGAAAACTCAGTGGAAGTACATTGAGAGTGAGAAGAATCCTGCAGATGATGCATCTAGGGGTCTGACACCTCAAAAGTTATTGACCAAATCTGACTGGTTTAAAGGGACCCCACTTCCTCTGGAGCAGAGATGTACCTGAGCAGCACAGAGAGGTAGAATGTAGTTCGCTGACAACAGCTGATCTAGAAGTGAAGTGTGTCAAGAGTCTTGCGATGACAACTGGATCTGTTGGGTTTGATGTAGAACGATTTGAGCGTTTCTCAGATTGGATAAAATTAAAGCGTGTTGTTGCGATGTGCTTGAAACGAGAAAGGTGAGAATCAATTTGAAACAGAAGAGTGATGAGGTCTGTGAAACTAGGGAAAGTGTTGGACCATGTACTAATGTCACTGTGATGGACATGAAGGAAGCAGAACGTGAAATGTGAAACTTGTTCAACAAAAAACATATGGAGATGAGATAAGATTGTTGAGGTCTTTGAAGAAATATCCTTGTGCATCCAAAGAACTGATGAAAACAAGTTTCCTTGTACCACCTTGATCCTTTCTTGGATGATGCCGGTGTACTTTGTGTGGGAGGTCGAATCAGATGGTCGTCCGTCACTTGCAGCGAGAAACATCCAGAGATATTACCAAAAGGACATCACATGACCCACCTTCTTATCCGTTATTGTCATGAGACGACATGTCACCAAGGACGTAGAATGGCGACGAACGAGATACGGTCCAATGGTTATTGGATAGTCGGATGAAGCTCGGCAGTGTCTACTCACATATTCAAATGTGTGAAATGCAGAAAGCTTCGCTGTCAGGTCCAGCAGCAGAAGATGGCAGATCTACCATCCGAAAGAGTCAACCAATCACCACCATTCACCTACTGCCGAGTGGATTGCTTTGGACACTTTCTGGTTAAAGATCTTTTCAGACATTATTTGATAATATTTAGTTATAATTTGATCATGTTGATATTGAGATTCAAGTTGATGTGAGGTCTTACTTTATTGTAAGGGTTATGTTGCAATAATCAAATTTGATGTGAAATGTTATGAAGGATTATTATTTATTATCCAAAACTGGCTCCCACAAGAGATATGGCTTGTATGAGATCAAGCTGCAATGAAATTACATCACAATGCTTTGCAGACCATTGTGACATAACTGGTTACCATGACGTCACAATCAAATGACATCACTAATGGCTCTGCTACTGAAGCTTACAATGTAAGCAGTTATTTTACACTGAAGACACTGCTAATTATTGTCTACAAATTGGAAAAGTTGGAAGAATGATGTTGAATGATAAATAAATTCTCACCCTCGTGTCTTTTTATATCAAATATATAAACACTCATTGATAAAAGTGGCAAAAATCCTTGGCAAGCCTCGGAATTTTTCCACTTTTATCAACTCGTGTTGATATATTTGATATCAAAAGACACTCGGATGAGATTCTCTATATGTCGGTAGTCATTGTAGGTGAAAATGTGACGATGATGTTAGGCATTTAAAAATTGTAGCGGTAGGAGAAAGCGATGGAACGAGATATTCTTAGTGGTATGCCCAGAACATGTGTTTATAGAATTATCTCCCTTAGTAGGAAAAAACCGATTTGTTGTGATGAAAGCGCATGGTTGAGAATTGGGAAAACTGCGATGTTGGATGTAAATGAAGAGGAACCATGGTGTTCACGGAGTCTACGATGTGTATTTGAGTAACTATATTTGTTGTGTGATATGCGACGGCTCCCGTATTTGACATGCATCTGAATAAATCCTCGAACTTTGAATTTTGTGTTTACTGCGAGTTGCACGTGCGAATTCGTCCCTAGCGGGGTACCGCTATAGACATATTCAGGTAAGAAAATGTGAATATTACAATGATCACGTATTGAGGTCATTTACCACCTGTAAGCCACTCACTTGTGACACAATAACATTTATATCCTACATGTAAGAAAATGTGTGATTTTATTTTTATAGGACATGTAGCCTGTCTACAATATGTTAGTATTCGCTTATGTATATGATGTAGAAATATGTTTTACTTTAACTGGATACTCTGTATGCTAATGTGACTCATTGTCTTATTTCATATACTCACTTTACTCTGTGAAAATGATTAATAGCCTCAACTTATTTTTCCAGATGTGAAGAATCAAGAACAGATTTAATGACAGGGAAGTTTTGCATCAGTGATCATCGTGAAGTGGAAGATAAGACATTTTAAGGGTATGAACATTTTCATTTTCACTTGAACTAGTTGAACAATAACCATGATGACAACTTTATCATGTGGGAATTTTTGGTGGTGGGGTAGTATAGTGGTTGAAGCGTTCACTCTTCATGCTGAAGACCCAGGTTTGATCCAGTCACAGGTATTTTTTGTTGATTATTTACAGACTAACCCCATATAGCTCGATATTGGTGAGTGCGGTGTTAAACATGAAATAAAGCTTACAGCCGCATACTAACTCAATGTGGGGATTCCGGGTTGAAATTGGTCCCCATCAACATGACCTATGCTAGTTGTAAGAGATAACTTAATGGATCGGGTAATCAGGCTCGCTGACTTGTTTGATCCATGTCAGCGCGTCCCAATTGTGTGGACCGATGCTCATGATGTCAATCACTGGATTGTCTGGTCCAAACATGATTATTTACAGACCGCAGTCATATAGCTGGAATATGGCTGCGTGCAGAGTTAAACAACAAACACCAACATGATTCTACAACCTGCTCTTGTGGATACCATTTTGAGGATCCTACACATTACTTCTTTTCAAGTCGTAACTATTGCATTAATATGTTCTACTGCATGTGTTTTAAACATATTTATTTCAAAATGAATGGATTTGCAAACAAGCCGATGACTTATCTAAATGCTGCTCAAATACAAAATAAGTTTTATTAAAATACTAATTCTATACTAATGCAATACTGTCAGTTGAGCAGTAATGTAATCATCTGATTATAAGTAGATAATTGAAGGAGAAGTCCATATTAATTAATTAAATCTACCAGATTCTGAGATAAATGCATGTTTTGATTGAATTATTTCAATGTTTTCTTGTACATAATTTACTACATTACCATATAAAGCTTTCTTATATCCTATCCATGCTGTATAATAATACATATTATTTCTAATAATGGCATAATTTGGACACACAAATAAGTAATGAATGGTATTTTTATAAGTGGTGCCACAAGTGCCTGACAGGTCATTTGACATGAATCAGTTTTTATGTGAATTGAAATCACTGCAAGCTAATCTGAGTCATGAAAGGATATGACTTTGTTTCTGTGAAAATGGAAATGCTAAATATATCTCCCGATATTAACAATGCCATTACAGAATCTGTTCACTTGTTTTTGTACGCAAAATATTTTTGAACAATTAGATCAATCTAATGATTGTTTGTATGTGTGATATGCCGGTATGTAGAGGTATATGTGTATAAGCCTGTACATACGAGTATAAAAATTATGTATGTCTGGCTATGTACCAGTATATGCATGTGTTTTTATGTGCACCTTGTATATTAGCATCATGATAGTTTCTACAGTAGGTACACTTAATCTACACTTATGGTTTGCATACAGTTTATGTATATCAAACGTTAAATGTCCTTGTAGGGAGAATTGAACATCAAAACTGTCATTATTTTATATCTGATAAGTAGAACTTTTTAAATAGAAAAAAACTATTATCTGGCAAGATACATTTCCTTGGTCCCCAGAAACATGTTACATAGTAAACTGACTTGATAAGTAGCATAGCAGTGTGTGGTTGGAAACTAACTAAGCTGTCACTACTCAATTAAGTAATGAACCGACAATTGCAAGTGATAATACCCACCCGACACTAATTGCCCTGTTGATCCTTAATCCACAATGAGTTTACACTGAGTTCATCTTGCTAATGAGCTGTTGTGAGCGTTGCGAGATGATAAACATTCAAAGGTGGGGCAGGCTTTGATCATGTGTTCAAGGCCGCCCTTGAGATTATCAGACAGTTTGTCTGGATACAGCCTGATGTCTCAACTGTTCTTATTGGATTCTCCCTTGTAGCAAACTATGTGTGTAACAAGGACTTTGACCACTCTGTGCAGATGCATAACATTGCATAACAATGCATAAAGAACTTTGGGTATGATTCAATTATGTCACTCAAGTCAAAGTTGGGTTCCATTGTATTCAGAAACAGACGATATATCCAATACTATTTAACTTTTTAACAATCAAATGAGTATTCGAATAGGATAAAACACATATATTTACAATTGCCCTTGAAAAGTTCCAAAACCGAAAAGAAGGACTTTAAGTATGATTACACTTTGCCAGACCAATATATTTGGCAGTTTTTCCTGTTATTGTTAATCTTCATTAACTTAATTCTCAAAAACGATAGGATAAATGATAAAAATATGATAATGGTTTTACTCATGAATATTGCCAGTAGCCAAATTACAGTCAGAACAAACAGGGAGGGCAACCCAAAAATATGACAGTCTCTAGGGGAGGTTTATGAAAAACGGATAATAAAATATAAAGTGCTTTGCATTTTTCCTTTTCAGGGAGAGTTGTGTAAAAAATGTAGAAGAACATACCAGTACATGACCGGTCCCTTAAATGTAATAAACATAGTTTTTAGTTGATGGTTCAGGTGGTTCTTTTCAGTTGAATTTTTTTTATCAGTGACTATTTTGGCCTACCAATTAATGGTAGATATTAAATATCAATAATAAGTGAGATAATTATTTCCAATGTGGCTCCCATTGCTACTAAAGCAAGGAACGATTCAAATTAAGCCTGATTCAGCTGCAACATTGAAATGTATTTGCTCTTCTAATCAGTAATTCAATCAGTTGTATAGTGACTTGATATTTGGCGAATATATCTGTTGAATGAAATCCTCATGTTTCTTTCTTTTGTATTTGTATGGGTAAAGCGTTCGTCGAAGCCCTAGGTTCTGTTCCCCACATGGGTACTCTGTGAAAAGCCCATTTCTGGTGTTCCCGCAGAGATATTACTGGAATATTGCTAAAAGCCTTGTGAAACTATACTAACTTCCTCACTCATTATATAGTATTTTGAGATCGCTTACATGACTTGTGTGATTGAAAGTTTTGATAATTATGAATAGTTCTGTTTTTATGTATAAGAACCTATTTTATGCAATTTTGCATTGCCTTGTTTACCCTTCCTTTTTGATGTAATGCAAACAAACGAGAAAAAATTCAGGTGAGCCTTTTGGCACTACAGGAATTGTTTTTAGAAGATCAGATACAATTTTGTATTTTCTGTAAAATTTACGGTTTGCTATGGCTTATTTACATGTTCTAAGATTGGTTAACATGGTTAAATATCAGTTGCTTGATAAATTGTCATTACCTTACTTACCCTTTGTCAATATATGTGTGTTTCTTATTTTTATAATATCAAGCTTTTAAAGATGCTATCAATTGTTTCAGGTACCTGGATTTCATAGTGACACCAGTTCAGACAAGCCATACAAAAGACTCATCGGATGATGAATATTCCACCCCAGAACAACCAACAGGTTCACCTCAGAAAGTGATAATTCTGACTGAATAATGCCACATCAGTGTGATTCTGTGGGTTGTTTTATTACGACACTAATCAAGTCTGAAGGAATTAATACCACAGTAGTGTGACTATGTTTATTTGGTGTACACCAACGATGACTTTTGTGGTTTACTGCACAAACACAATTGACATTAGATATTCTTCTATCTTGAAATTCTTCTGAGATTTAACTAATTTGTTTATTTAGAAAAAGGCATTGAAGCGTCTGTTTCTGTTTTTGAAAGTTCTTGCAAACACCACTGGTTTCAGAACCAATGAAATATCATAAAATCAATAAATATGATTTTTTATCTAAACAAATTCTTTGTTTTGCTTCATTAGCATAAAGAAATATAATATTGATCAACCATAACATAGGTGCTGAACATATATCAAATATACAAATGCCCTGAATATTTTCCTACAATTAATATAGCTCATTGAACAATGTTTTTTTGTTCCATGTCAGTAGAAAAAATACATTGATATTTCTATGTACTGGTACCTTATTAGTTGTTTTCTGTGGATGCCACTAGTCTTTTGCACCTATTTGGGGCAATTATATTCTGTTTCAAACTTCAATGACACTCGTCTGTCTAGATGTAACAAGTATTCATACTGTTCCAAAATAATCTCTTAATCTCACCAGGAACAAAGGCCCAAGTGAGCACAATTTCAATTTTTTGTCAGAGTAAGCATGGTGTTTTGGCACTTTGAGCAATATTCCAACAATATCATGATGGGTGACACCAAGCAATGGGCTTCACACATTGTACCGATGTGGTGAATCAAATGCTTCAACCACTAGGCTAGAACAAACTGGGAATATGAAGATGAAATGTGAGGATATCAGCATACCAGGACTGATAGTTTTTCATTTAATATGCTGAACATCTAAAATGAAATATATATGAAATTGAAAAATGTTTTCACCAAAAGTACATGCCCATAGATCTCAACTTTAAGGGGATATTTACAACTGAAATAACACGGAATATTACCACAGCTATCTGATATGCCCAGGCTAACATTATTTACTAGAAAAAAGACATCTCGAAAAATTGCATCCGGATACCTTCAGCAATGAATGTTAAATTTTCTTGGTTAGTTTCTAACAAATTTTTAGGTGTTTCACTCTTAATTGAACGAAATGCACCCCCAAATTGTGACATTTTTTTTAAAACTCAGAATGAGGTATCCGGTGGGGTATCCGGTGCCAGATCCTTGGACACCCAGATTGAGGTACCCAGTGCCGGATACCTGGATTCCAGGAGGCATGCTTTCCAGTGAGGTGTCCAATTCCGGATACCACGGATCTAGTATCTGGCAAGGTATCTGCCACCGGATACCGGGGTGTCCGGAGGTATCGCGAAAAGATGAGCATATTTTGCCGGGACAGTGTCACTTATGGAATTTTGTAGATGTAAGATACAATCTGGTGAATCTGAAGTAATCTTTAATAGTTATATTCCTCTTGTTTGTTTAGTCTTGTAGATCTTCCCTTCGAAGGTATAATATAATTTGACGATTCAGACAACATCATAAGCCCGTGTTTATCAATCACTTGTGAATATACTCAAATAGTGAATATGCTCAAATAGTGGATATACTCAACTGGTGGATATACTCCCATTGCTTTACATTATGTTTGTAACAGTCATGTTTTACATTGATCTTCTTAATATTCTCCTACTAGCTTTAAATACAAAATCGTTAAGTGACACAACGTGATACCATCGACATGTTTTTATATGACAAACGTATAACTTAATGACGTGAAATTTTGACACACTCTAGAAGCGACTAACGGGATCGGGTGGTCAGGCTCGCTGACTTGCTTGATGCATGTCATCGTATCCCAATAGCGAGGATCGATGCTAATGATATCAATCACTGGATTGCCTGGTCCAGATTCGATTATTTACAGACCACCGTCATATAGCTGGAATTTGCTGAGTGTGGCGTTGAGCAACAAGCAAACAAACATTCATTAAATATATCTGAATGCAAACATGTGGCACATGCTACCACAGTTGAAACTAGTCGCTGATGTAGACATAGCATGTCAAATTTCAAGACCATCTGAAGGGATGAGAGTACTAATCTTACCTTGGGGAATGGTGGCCCACTCGGCCTGTAGTCCTACCGTTGTGAGCCGTGCTGTGTGTGCACAGGCCCCTGAAGCAGGATAGTGATACAACCTAAACACTGGTCCCATATATATAAATAGACAAGGTTACGTCACTCGCCACCGAAGTTGAAATCGGGTGTATCGTTTACATTTTAATGGAAATATATGCATGTCATGTTCACGATACCTCCCCACCTCCCTCCAAATACGACCTGCATGCCACAAACCTTCATTTTTGGCAATTTATTACGTATATCGAGTGATTTTATCGAAACACTGGCTCAGTCGCGGCTGTGGGTCACGGAAATATACAAAAATCTCCGCACTCAGTGGCTTCGAACGCTCTGATTGGTATCCCCAATGTGCGTTTGTTACGGTTGGAGCGCGGACCACACCGCACTCGACGCCATTGAGCGCGGAGATTATTTGTTTACTTCCCTGACCCACAGCCGCGACTGAGCCATTCTTGGGTAGTGAAATGCACGGGGCTTTCATAAAAGTCAACTTTTGTATTGAATGCATGCTTTTCTGTAGCAGTTGCGTTTTTGTGACTTAATGCCATACATGTACTACAATATTGAAAACCAAACTTTACTTGTTTGAACAATGCACTAAAATATTGGTGTCACAGGAACTTTGGTTGTTGAGTATATATGTGTCCAGTGTTTCAGTTGTATCACTTTCCTGCTTTAGGGGCCCGTGTGTGTGTGTGAGCTATTGCGTTATGCCAGTGCCAGGTACGACAGTCTGCGGCTTAGGCGACACTTTTTTATTTCTTGGTTTACGGATGCGCCGCTCTTACAAAGTCCAAATGTTAAAATTACCCTTTTTTTATTACCGCCGATCTTTTAGTCAAAAAGTTCAAACTAAAAAAGATTTCATTTCCTCGTCGAGCGTAAAGCAAAGGGAAGTCACTCTGATATTTCTTGCTGGGATCCTTCTCTAATACCACCAAAGCTTGTCAACGCAAAGTGCAGTGGTGACAAGTTTAACTATTTCAACACTGTTGGCCGGTCAAGAAGCCACGAGTCACACCGCAGGGTAGACCGACCAAGTCACATCAAAATAGTTTATAATGTTATTGACCTACTTGTCATATCATTCATTTACTAAATCTATCACATTTCACTATGTCTGAAATACGTATTCCATTTGATTTTATCATTTTTTATCTATAGATTAAAAAATTATTCACTGGACACTGTTTCCCGAAATGTTAGTGAAAATAAATTCTCGGAAACACTTCGACAACGGGTCCTCATCAAACATGTCCCACAGCAAAATAAAGACGTTTCAAGCAAATCTTTGAATATATTATACAAAGTAATAAAATCTACAAAAAAATATCTGAAAGTTGCCAAACTGACATCTAAGTTATTATTTCCATCTTTTCGTGCGATCGCGTGTTATGGTAAGTCAAATGACATCTCGGCTTTCGTCGCCTCGATTTCTCGGCTCGGACTCCATGTCTTTAATGCCAAAATATATGCATAAGAAATCTTTGTCACAGCTTGTAACCTAGATCTATGCATCTATAAAGTTCCATATTTTTAATATAGATCGCGATTTCATGCTTAAAACGTTCAGAATAACATGATTTAACCCAAACCTTCCGCCAAAGTCTGAAAATTACCGTTGCTGTAATTTGATTGGCTTCCTTAGGTCACGTGCTTAAATTTGACCAATCACGAACCTTGTAGCAGATTATGTCGGTGAAACAATGTAAGTTTTTTTAATGTATACCGACATGGCAGCCTTCGACGTATGTGTTATTCATACGAAGCTTTGAAAACGGAGGTATCATTGAGAAATGGGTGATGACAGATATTATTTGTAATTCTTTTTAAGATAATGTTCCATTAACGTAAACAAATGAAAATAGAGAACAAACAAAAGAAATAGGTAAGTGCATTTTATGAAATCTTATATTTGCCGAAAATCGTGAAATTTTAGCTTCATTGGTCCTTAATCTGGACGTTATAGCTTACATTATTTTTATTTAAAACGAACTTTATTAAGTTGTTAATGAATTATTTACATAATGCCATACACATAACTTTCATATTTATAAACAATAGGATTAATTAGACCTTTCAAATAGTGTATGGCCAAACATACAAGATGTTTTGCAAGCAGATAATTTCATTGATAAATGTTGGCTTCATCTATCACACAAGAGTCTCTGGGAACTTGGTGTCACAGCAGTAATCTTCTGGTTGCTCGTGTTGAAAGAGTTAAACGTTGCCCATGCTGCAAAAATAGCAGCGTCTTTCATGCATTTCCACCCATGACATGAATATTGTTATTTTGCCATTTGTGCACAAGCTGAGTACCAGGGATATAATAAAATGTTCTTAAAAAATTGAGTTATTTTACTTTTGTTACTCAAGGATATTTTTTTTCATACCTACCTAACTTTTGAGGACAAAATACAAGTAAAAGAAACGTGAGAGGCTTTTTTTTTTTTTTTTTTTTTTTTAAATTGGCCGCTCACTTTTGAAATGAGTTTGAAATCCGTAAACCAAGAAATAAAAAAAAGTGTCGCCTTAGGTTGACATTGTCACATCCATCCAGCCAACTCATCGAGAGGAACCGGAATATAGATGTTGTGTAGGTTTGCCGTTGTGAGTCCTGCTGTGTGTTATCTGACATTATCACGCTGGAATACAGCTTTAGTGTTCTGACGAAGGGTATTCTCAAGTTGAAATAAAATGTACGTTATGTTAAATCATCATCGTCGTGCGTGTATCGGGGGGAGAGACAAGATATTGATCTACACTCCCAGACATTTATCGTCATTGCATCTTCACTGTCCATTCATCAGTTCCCTTATTTTTTGTCGGTATTATGTGTATGTATGTATATATATATATATCATCCTGTATGGGTTTCACCCGTGAAGATCCGGGGTAGAATAGGTCTTCAGCAACCCATGTTTGGCTGTGAAAGGCGACTAAGCTTGTCGTAGGAGGCGACTAACAGGATAGGGTGGTCAGACTCGCTGACTTGGTTGAAGCATGTCATCGTATCCCAATCGTGTGGATCGATGCTCATGATATCAATCACTGGATTGCCTGGTCCAGATTCGATTATTTACAGACCGCTGTCATATAGCTGGAATATTGCTGAGTGCGGCGTAAGACAACAGACCAACCAACTGTAAGGGTTTACTTGTCAGAGTGAAAGCATCATTCTTTGGAAACTTAATAATTAGCCTCGTTCAGAATAGGACCCCAGCATCCCATTCCTGTTGGAGACAGGCCATTGAATTGGATCTGGACGCCAGGCTCTGCGACTTGGCTGATTGCAGGTCATCATGAGTGATTGTGAGGATTGTTGTTTACGTTTCCAGTCATTGGGTTGCCCTGTCCATAATAACAAAACCACAAGACATATATCTGGGCCTTTTATCACAAAGCAATATGATCGGTATTCCGGTTAGAACACACGTGAAAAAAAGATGGTGGACCAAACCTCGTTTTTAATACGCTACTCAAATACCCCAGCAGGAAATACGCCTGAGACCCGATTGAACCCAATGATTTTTACGACCAAGAAAATGTATTGTCACGCCAATATAAGCCAAAGTTAAATTTCAATCTGATTGGCCAAATATGGTGCAATGGCATGGACATGTACATGTAGTCAACAGTTTAAGATGTCAACAAGGGCAGCATCTCAATAAAATTTCTGTCAGCATTGCACCTTAAATAGTTCCTGCATGAATACTGAGGACAAAAGTATGGAATGAATGTACATATATTTTGTCAAACATTGTTGCACCGTGTACGACGTACACCTGTTAAATTTATTTTACACTAAAGTTCCAACACGGAGACTCTTTCTCAGGAGAATCGCTTCTCTAAAACCATACAATTTCCAATTGTTCGACAAAAGCACTAAAATCCTAACAAAATATGTAAAACAAAATTTCATGTCATGATGAGGAGACACATACATGCCAAGGTTAAGCTTCGACTGTGAGGATATGTGAGGAAAAGGTGCTTTAAGGGCCAAAAACGCATTGGGAGAAAAAACAAGAGCACCAGTTTAATTTTGAGCAAAAATTGCTGAGCAGTAGCCATAAATAGTCTTTTTCAATATGGCTAATACTGCAGCAGCAATAATGAAAACTCCGATTCGAGCCTTTTGAGCAAAGGAAGGGCATCGTTGATAAGATGAAAAAAGTGAAGTTTAAGCTTCATTGGTCTACTGGTTTCTACAAAGAGTGTATTCACAGAGCAGAGACTGGATCTTGAGAAGAATTAGTTAGAGGCATGGTCAGTGTGCAAAGGTCAGATCAACGTCAAACTTCAATAATTTTTTAATTTGAAGTTAACACGACACACGGCTTTTCCACTGGACGAGAGGTCAGTCACATGACCGCGAAATTGACGTTCATAAGTGTATGAACGACACAATTTGACGTTCATACGTTTTTCACGAGATCGTGTTCTTGAAATGACGTAAACACTGACGGACTACTTCCACATTCCTTGGGAAACCCCTGGGAATTCCCTAGCACAAACATACATAAGGGTTCTTTCTGATCATTTATAACCTTTATTCTTGGTCTCAGCGTTTCAGTATACAATGAGAAATGTCAGAGTGCGTGACTGTATGATTGTTCACGAATATCCTCGCTGCGGCCTATCCTAATGAACAAACGAAGAAATGCACATCTAAACTATCATAGTATCGACTCTATCCGTGCCTTGGCTGACACTGACCGTCTCCAGCAATCTATGAATTTACCTTAGTGCCCGTATGACGCATCTTTATTCACCTTCCCGAGGCAAGAGAGTTAACTGACTTTAAAAGTCCAGTTTCCACTCTTGCCGAACTAAGCTGGAATTACTGGGCTCGATCGTAGCGCCACCAGTGGCTATTACCAGTTATATCCCTCTAAGCCTCTCCTATGGACCAATCAGATTCCACTTCTCGTGTCACTTGTGTTTGCTTCACATACAATGGTGTCGCCCAGTCAGGACGATCTGATCGGTAATGAAGATCTATATTGTGATAAAACGGGTCTTACATAGTGAAATGCATCAAATCACGTGAGCACCTTGATTAAAACCATGAACAAATTTGGAAAATATCTGCTGACAACGAGTTGGTGGTGCACATCTGTAATCGACCGAAATCTGCACGACAGTTTACGAACCGGATTTCGATTTCAGTGCGCGATTTTGATTGGACTACGCATAGACTCGTTAGCCCAGCCAAAATGTAACTCCATAATACCAGCCTAGTTCGGCAAGGGTGGAAACTTGACTTTTAAAGTCAGTTAACTCTCTTGCCTCGGGAAGATGATCAATGATGACTAACACATGTTACTGCCACATGTTCAATAACAACTTCGGAAATCTCTCCCGTCAGGTTTATCGTGTCAGCCATTTTGACGTCTTGTACTTGATGTAAATGTATTACGACGCGCTGTCATTGTGACTGACTTACTGAGGTAGTTCAGTGTAAACATGAAGTCACCCGTACTAAATGAAATTGTGTTTAGATCTTGGCCTACATCCTTTGAGGTAAGAAATTGTGATAAAATGTTTTATAAGAATTGACTTTCACTTTGTGTGAGTTCATTGGAGTCTGAACCTTCAAAGAAGACAGGTTGGTCCTCACTCAATGAAGGTTCAACTCCAGCGAACTCACACAAGGTGAAGGTCATTTCATAAATATATCGCGGAAAACAGAACATATATCTTAAGACACACTACTAACATTTTCCTACTTTCATTATATTTGGAACAAACATGACAAAATAATGGCCTTTAATCGGTGTTTCAATATGTCAATCGTGGCTTCCATACAACAAATCAGATTCAATTTTAAACAAATATTGGTATCATCAATGGTGGGAGCAAGCATGTCCATTGGTTTCAGATGAGATTTGTACAGAATATAGAGCGCATCGTCACAGTATTAAGGATCATGGTTTGCATGCCAATGTACCCCCGCCTGTATGGGACGTTGTATAAAAATATCAATCACAGGTGTTCCTGGTCCAGACTCGACTGTACAGCTGAAATGTTCCTGCCAGTAGTGTAAACCAACAAACAATGGTGTCACCAATCGGAAATAACAAAAGTCAGTGTGGATAACTGACAGACAGCATCATGCAGAGACCAGTCTCGACCTTTGAGGCCATCAAATTGCAGATCATCCTAATCGTGTCATGAAGGCTATACACAGACAGTGGATGCATAATGCAAATCCAACGGCTATTGGCGTGGCACATGAACTTTATGAAGCATGTGAAATTGTGCTCTTCTATATGCATACAATCTGTTTATTCTGTTGTAAATTTGACGTAATGTTTTAGATGCAGTGATTATACCTTGTTTTGATTCTTCACATGTGAGAAGAACATTTTGGGTCTCTCCTGTCATGATAGAATATATTGCTAGAAACGGCACAGAATTCATTCACTCATAGATTCGATGATCTTTATGCTGTCATGAGAAATCCACGCGAATGAGAACACAAACAGTTTTGGGGAAAGTATTTTTAATTTTAACTCCAGATTGAAAAAAAATCCTCGAAGAACATCATGTGATGTGTTCGATAACTAAAGCGTTTTATAAACAAATTTTATATTATAATGGATAGATATGCAATAATGAGAGAGAGAGAGAGAGAGAGAGAGAGAGAGAGAGAGAGAGAGAGAGAGATGATCTATCTAAAATGTGGAAGTAAGATTATCCTTATTTGCTGCTTTTGATGATGTCCGCCGCCTTTTCTCCAATCATGATGCTCGGGGCATTGGTGTTCCCTGACACGAGGGCCGGCATGATGGAGGCGTCCGCGATTCGCAGTCCAGCAATATCCTTTACTCTGAAAAATATTTAATTGAAACCGACATTCAGATTAAAGTGACGACTTTGATTCAGCACGGACACGTCACAACCTCAACCTCTTTACACCTTCATCGTCATTCGAAATTCGTAAAACGAAAAACGAACTACTTTGCTTTTCCTCCTCCAACATACACATTTCTCCAATATTGAGACAGTCAGTTAGTGCATGTTCGACCAACGCCCGACAACATTTAGGACATCACATTCTACATAAACCATAAACCGTTTGAAAGACGAATAGTGAACTAAATTTTGGTTTTCCCGTCACAGCTTGGTGTGTTTATCAGGCAGCTTGGTAACATAGCTCTCATACGTTTGCTATTTGCTAAATACATTTACAAACTAATAGATATTTTGAATACCAACATTACACGAAGGCAAGTTTACCCGCGTCCATCAGTCTAGCACGGAACGATCCCAAAAGTATTAAATGTGTGAGTGAGTATGGTTTTACGCCGCTTTTAGCAATAGTCCAGCAATATCACGGCGGGGGACACCAGAAATGGGCTTCACACATTGTACCCATGTCGGGAATCGAACCCGGGTCTTGGGCGTGACGAGCCAACGCTTTAACCACTAGGCGACCCGACCGCCCCAAAAGGATTAAAAGAATTATGGTTTTACGCCGCTTTGAGCAATAGTCCAGCAATATCACGGCGGGGGACACCATAAATGGGCTTCACACATTGTACCCATGTCGGGAATCGAACCCGGGTCTTCGGCGTGACGAGCCAACGCTTTAAACACTAGGCTACCCGACCGCCCCAAAAGGATTAAAAGAGTTAGCTGAATGTCCAAGAAAGTTGCTGGTCTCTGATGTGATCAGAGCTACAAAAATTCAAGGTGATATTCATGTAGTTGACCTGTAGACAAACAAATCCTGGAGATCATTTTAGATTTGTGAAAACAAAATGTAACATGATTGTATTTGTACAAACGAAATAGAATAGTTGAAGTTTTCCATATTTTCCCACCTCAGTTGAGGATCCACCACTGTAGTTGGGTCGCTTGGTTTCCCCATCTTGCAAGTGGTGTTCGGATGAAAGGTTGTTGTAGCCAGGGCCCGGACGTAACACTCCCAGTATTCATCAGTGTCATACTTCATAGTGTTGCATGTCGGGAAGGGTGTGTCTTCAAGCTGGGCTCCTATTTCCTTGAATGCCTTTGTCTGATGAAGTTTCTGGACGATGCGAACACCTGTTGTACAGAAATGTTTTTTAAATACTGATCCATCTGATATTCCAAGGTAAAGTGTTGACCGAAGCGTTATTAATTCAGTTTGACTATCTGTAGTTAAAAAATAGTCTGAAATGGTGTATAAATGGTATTTACACTCGTAGAAAAGTGCCAATTTCATGAACAAAATTGTGAGCGTGAATTCTAATTCTACTTCCGGTGTTAACTTTGTTCTGGCTGTGAGACATCTGCAATCTACTTATGGATGGACAAATATACATGATCCCTTATAGATGATATTGCCTCATCTGAACTAGATCCATAGCAAAAGATGCTGCGTTGCCTGCAGTATGTTCTTGTTAAAAAAATATACTTCAAATGGTAAAGTTGTTACTTTACCAGAAGTATGTCCCCATTAAAAGTAGTTGGTTTACTCGAATTATGACCCTGTTATAAGTGATCCGTTTACCCGCAATAAGACTTTGGTAAAAGTAGTTGCTTTGCCCTTGAAGGCCCTGATAACTGGAATTATTTTCACCTCTAACTAAAGTCTTGGCATCATCGGGATGAGACAGGTAGTTTGGCTCGATGATAGGATGCTCAAGTGGGTTTGTGCTTCTCAGGCGGATTGTCCCCATGCTCTTTGGACGGAGTAAAGTTGGGAAGATTGTGAAACCTTCTTCAACAGACGTCCAGTTGAAATGAGCAACTATCTAAATAAGAAGTAGATGATCGTTATATAAGGTAAGGGACGTTTCAAAACATGAGCGTTTATGTCGTGTCAGTGTGCTTGTGTAGTCCGTCCATACGATCTTCCCTGAAACCACAAGGCCTATTAATTGATTACCACAGCTACGGTGCTCTTACAGTGCCCACAGAATTAATTATAAAAGATATGTAAAGCTGGTCACATGGCAGTTGTGTTAACAATGTCATTTTTGCCCATTGCTCAGCCATAAATGCATGTATCATTATAGTATTGGATAAGCAGAAAGTATGTGGTACGTCAAATAACGTCATATTTTGTTGGTTGTGGTTATATTTGACACATATACAACCCATGACCTTTATGTTCCAATTACAATTATTCACATAATCGAGGCACGGGGACACTCAATCAACACAGTCTTTATAACTGTGCCCGATTTGGTCGGCGTTTATACCGAAGACTGGACCCATGGATACTGGGAACATATTGTGATTCCTGTGGAAATGAAGCACTCTCACCTTTTGGTCAATGTTAAGCAGACGGGCCAGACTTTTTGTCCATTGAAGCACAGATAAAAAGAAACTGAACGTCTAGACTAGGTTCCTAGGATTTCGTCTTCACAAACGCCATGGCTTCCAGACCGCCGCTTGATGTTAAAAGACCTACAGTGAAAGGCAAGTTATAAGCTGTTAGTGGTTGAGCAAGTACCTACTAAGGAAGGTGTGATTTTGGAACCGTCAAGGAAAGATGTTTGCTGGACAGTAAGCAATATTATAATTTCACAATGGCGGCCTTCAAAATGTATCCTCCGATCATGTTTTGGACGTCACACGTTTGTAGACAACCATGTTTATCTTGAGACAAAAGAGGTTGCAACTCGAAACACTTCCAGGCTGAAGAAACTTCCTCGTCTGATTCTTCCAAAGGAGAGTACTTTTATAAGAATATGATTACCTCACATACCTCAAATATTTATGTCAGCATAAAAAGAGTCTGCTTATTTAAATCAGTGACGATTTGGCGCATTATGGTCTTCATATTTACTTTTTAGTCGAATTCTTAATGGAAATCTTTTGGGCCACTCTTTTTAACAGATATGTTTGCATTTTTTAAAAAGATTTAATAATGTAACTTTTTTTCTCTTCCTTTAAAACATGGAAAGGATTGCTATGGGAATTACACTTCTGAACCTTAAAGTAAAGCATGTGATGATGTCAATGAAGATGGTATTTCAGTCCGCAATGCAGCTTTTAACTTTATCTCATTGAATCAAGGGGTATCTTGACAATAAATGCTTCAAAGTCTGGACCTTCACCATTTCTATCTTATGCGGAGAATAGCAGTCTGGTGAACCAGAAAGACTGCATACCTGGAACGTCTGGGACTGTAATTGGTTCAGGATGCTCCAATAGTATTAATCTTCAAAGGTATATTACGATTTGTGCCAAGCAGGACCTGATTGACTACTCAAATATAGAAATACCCATTCCTCTTTTACTGGATTCTAAAATCCGACCAAAGAGACCTATTTGCTGGGTCCAGCAAATGTACCACCGTCGCCCCATGTCAAAGATTAACCATAATCCTTAAAACAAACAAGGAAGGAATTTCGTTATATACTCAGAAATATTCGATATACACATATAAGTGGAATTAATATCAAATCAATTCTCAAAGACTCAAAGGATTTGCATTTGACTTTTAGCAATTGCAGCAAAAAATCACTGAGTTCAATTATGTCAAAACAAATTTCGTATGAGGTGAGGTTATTTGGGTTTAAGAATATACGTTCAAGATTATTGTACTTAAATAGCAGATGGTCAACTTTCCCTTGATGTCGAGCAATATCCGAGTAGCTCCAGCCTTTGGTGCCTACATTTTAGGATATTGTGGTCGAATCTCTGAAATTACTGCGAAGTTCTTATGACTCCGGAAGACGTTTCCTCGCTTTTACTTATGATGCATATATTGTCCACCTCACAGTTTCTTTCATTAGACAGGCCAAGGAGATGGTGCGAGGCATACAGAATTCGTAAATAATGGGTAGAAGTGTTTTTGTTTGATAAAAGTGTTTGACTACATACAGTCTAAACTGAACATGAAAATACACACTAAAATTCGTTCATTTGGGGATACATGAGGGATATATGCTTGAATAAATCCTTGTGGGAAATATATCTTACCTGATTTCAATGCACGATATTTGATTAAAGCAAGTGTTGACTCTAATTTCTGTTTCGTGAGGGAAATAGGCTTCTGAAGTTTCGACACCATGTTGAGGAACATGTGATCCTGTAAGCTTTCACCAACTGGGAGGCTAGCTTGAACTGGAATCTGTATATTGAAATACAAGTGACAAAAGCATTTCAATAATTGTAAGAAATCACACTAGTCCACTGTGTGATTCCGACCAATTCCTAAGCATGTGTTCATAAGAACATCATAGAGTGGTGACACTATAGGTTCGAGGAAACGTGGCACCTATCACAAACCCGTCAGAAACACATGCAAAGAAAAGACAATAAGTAATAGCCTTAGGCACACCTGTACTAACAATGGATGGAAGTTACTGGTTCTCTTGCATTAGAGATCAGAAAGTCAGACTTGTTGAACACAAGGGATGATGAAAGCTGATCGTATTTGTGTATTTGAGTTGTTGTTAAATCGGTAAGTCGCTTCTTAAGACCAACATAGGTTGCTGGGGATCTATTCTTACCCGGAATCCTCATGGGGACATGAAGAAGAAATATAAGTTATGTTTTCATTCTATAACACACTTGGGACTTTAGTAATCTGACTGTGTATTTTGTTTCAGCTCATTAAGGTATGAATCGAAAAACCGATGTGCAAACTGTATGAATCTGCGTAAATTTGACAACGGAAACATCTACAATAGTTTAACCAAAAACAGGTGTATATATCAAAGCAGACAAAAATGACGACGTTGATAAACATTCCAAGTGTAGGAATACATAGTGTGACGTGACATGAATCAGGTGATTGTTTATTTAATGCACATAACTTGACACGCTTACAAAGTAAAGTAGGATCAAAACAATGTTCATAGGACCTGTCAATCAAGGCAAGAGGCGAGAAGAATCCCCACGGGGAAAATGAAAAAGAAATATAAGTTGTATGTTCGTTCTATAACGTAATAGTAGTAATCTACAACATGAAAAGTAGTAATCTACAATATGAATTGACAATTGGTACTTTTAGAACAGAAGATGAAGGCATGTCTCTCTATAAGAAGTAATTAAAGAACTTATATCTTATTCACGCTCAAGGTACAAATTAAAGAGCAAAATCTCACACTAAACAAATAAATTGTTATTTAATCTGACACAACTCAGACGCATGAGTTGGTTTAAGAGCATAAAGTAGCCGTCCAATCAATTTACACTCATAGGTTAGTGACAGAGGACAGGAGATGGTAACATCACTTCTGAAAAATGTGGTGAATGGATCCAGGTTATTTATCATTACAGAATGGAGATATACTATACTAGATGATCGTGGATGTGCTCATTGCGGCATTAGACACAACACACATAAATCTACAATAGTATGCAATGTCCAAGCCAAACGCTCATCATGTGTAATAAAACTGTCCAGTATATTGACGTCGTCATTCCTTATACATCTTTTCTTGATCAATTCTCTTCTGGCAGTATACGCTCACCTTTTCACGAACACCTGGTATCATCACTGTTTGAGAGCGATTCATAAACACATGCTCAGGAAAAAGAAGGAATCGTACAGTCGACTCTCCTTTTAACAGATATGCCTTATGATTATAGAAAGGGTCTTGTGGATTATATTTGAAAAATGGTTAACCAAAATGTCATGAGCCATATTCTTAGTGTAACCTGAAGCGACCCTTGACCATACACAAAGGTTACTCTAAAACTAATGTGATTAAGGCACTACAAAAGAATGTCTGTGAAGTTTCGTAATATTCAAATCATAGAAAGGTTGCAGTGGCCTTGATATCACCTACTGCTGTGTCTGAAATTGTTCCCAGGGATAAATGTAACATCTGTTATAAGCGTGCAGCGTCTGTGGTGTCAATGTGGGCAAACTCTTTTCAATCTCGGTTTGTGTGGGCGTCTTCCAAAATATGCTGACACAGCATGATGTTACCGAAATATTGTTCAAAGCAGAATTATTCCAAACACATTCACTCAATAAAAGCAACTATATCACACGGACGGTGATTGCATGATTAGGACAGTGTTTACTGTGACATTATACTGGATGAAAACTAATAAGCTTACATCTGTGATGTTTCTGGAGAGTACAGCAATCCGATCTACTAATTAAAATTGTAACATAAATTGCATGAAGAGATCGATGCTTATTTCTCACCTTCATCTTCTCCAAGTGTTTCTTTGGCACGATCCCTGACAGCAACAGCAGCTGTGCCGATCCAATTGCACCAGCTGACAAGATTACCTCCCTTGAAGCACGAACTCTGTACAGGCGGCCATCTTTGACATACTCGACACCAACTGCCGTCTTCTTGTTTATCGTTACCTGGTGAAAACAATTGGCCAGTTTCAGTACTGAATAAATGTTTGATGTATGTACGAATGCGTATCCTAGAGGAATGTGGACGGGTGAAGTACACTACCTTCGTGACGTGACTGTTGGCCAGGACGTCGACGTGCAGGTTGGGTCTGTCTATCACTGGCCACAGGAACGCCTTGGATGTGCTCATACGTTCCCCGTTCCCAATCGAAACCTGAGATCTACTAAATCCTGAAACAGTTACAATTGGCATTTATAACGTGTTACAACGTGCCTTTGCCTTACCACTGGACTAAGCAAAAATTCGAAGCAAAACCGTCATGAGCAGAATTCCATCAATAGGGTCCTGCAGATGTAATGTAAAGGTTGTTGAGGGTGGTTGAGTCAGGCGATTCCTTCCTCCCTTCTAATAGAGACTCGCCAAACTGACAGACTGACATATACACACACAACCGACAGGCTGACACCCGGACAGACATGTAGGCAGGCGCAGAGCCTCATAAACCTACAGCTGGAAAAACCAGGGACTCTCAGGAGCAAGCAAAGACACTCAAAACTGACAAACACGCACATAGCCACACTACACAAAGACAAAAAAACGAACGCATGCAGACACAGACAAACAAACACGCACACGCACACCCACACGCACGTTCCCTTGCCCAGACACTTGCCTTCCTGGTGTTCTCCGTTGTAGTCTATTTCCTTGAACCCGAGTTCCATTCCCGCCTTGACGAAGTAGTCAGCGGCGGGTATTGCGTTCATTTCCGTCACAGTCAGTGGACCTCCCCGGCCATGGTATTCTTGAAAATGATGATGAATAAGAAGAAAACGTTACGTCTCAATTACAAACAAAATCTTTCACACACCGTCAACTATCATGAAAGGTGGGAAACCCAAGACAAGGCAGCGTAAATTCAGAAACGGCGATTTTTGAAGTATTTAATTCAGTCAGTGCGAAGAAAACGGGACTCATAATGTCTCTTCCCCTGCTATTTACGTTTGTTTGTTAGTTTACTATTTAATGCCGTAATCGACAGTATTCAAGCTATGTGACGATGGTGTGTAAATAGTCTAGTCTGGACCAGACAATCCAGTGATTGACATCATGCGCATCGATCTACGTCATTGGGATATGATGAAATGCAACCAAGACAACAAAGTCAACGAGCCTGACCACGGGCCTTAAGCTATTTTCAAAGTAGCATTAAATTTACATTTAACAAGCGCCTTAGCTTAGAACGAGCTTTCAGCTGAGAATGCATTGCACGTGGTGATTATATTGACATGCGAAATGTAAATGATGTATATAGTTTTACAGTTACCTGAATTTTTTAATCTATCAATTTGTATGTCTTCCGATTTTTTAAAGTACGGGAGAACATCTTCGTAACTCCACCCCTCACTGCCACTGGCTGCCCAGCTGTCGTAGTCATGGCGATGCCCTCTGACATACTGCATATAGTTTAACAGGCTGGTTCCTCCCAAGACTCTACCACGTGGCCATGCTCCCCTCTGAAATTCATCTTAATATATCTACTGGAACACCAATGTAAAATATATTAAATCCTATCACGGTTTATGTCACTGGTGTGTCACATTTTGAAATGCCCTACACATGTCTACCATAAAACATTTGAAAGCTTTATTGAGGCCATAAATTTTGTAACCTTGAGCTAACTTCGACCTTTACTAGAATAGGGCAACAGGGAGGTGCGTGCTTTCAGAGACCTATTTGTTAACCTTGCCTTTTCTATTAGTCCTGAATGTGCATGTTGCTGAGGTTCGGTCAAAAAGGCCCAGTCAAATTTGTCCATCTGGTTTAAGGCTACCATCAGAGGAGTATCCAGCGTCTTCTGGTTCCGGTCATCACCGCCAGCCTCGATCAGCAGGACGGTCACGTGACCATCCTCGGACAGACGGGACGCAAGAACAGCCCCTGCGGACCCTGCCCCAACTGTGAAATAGAATACCGTTTTAACCATACACAACAGATCACACTTAATCATTTGCTGTGGTCGTCCAAACAGTAATGCCACAATTGAACTACATAATGCAATACTCACATAATATTATCAGACAGCAATTGTTCTTACATTACAGTAACGACCCAAAAGACGCTGAACAAAATGTAGCAGTCATTTGAAGATGAACTTCAGAAATATTCGAAGATATGAATATTACCTATGATATAGTCATAAGTCGTTCTCAGTTCGGGAGAAAGAATTCCTTTGTCGTCAACAGGAAAGACGGAGACACCGACGAAGATAGCGAGGATTGCAACATTGACGACAAGCAGCAGTGACGTCGTTGAAAAGCCCATGGTCCCTTATTCAGATTTTGAATATTATGTCAAACTGACAATGTGCAATATGTTCAATCTTTACAATTTGTTACATTATTTCTGCTTTTCCTACAAGCCATGCACTTTAAAATCCATGTCTATATGCAAACTAAAAATACTATTTATTCCCGTTATGATTCAACTGAACAATCAGCCTCGGTTGGAATAGAAGCTTTCACACCTATATCTAGCTGGACTAGGAAACTGAAATAACCGGATGGTATCGGCCTGTGACCTGGTTCATTCCTGGTCAGTTTGCTCGATGGTGTAGATCGTTGCTTATGTGTATATTCACCGGTTTGTCTCAGCCAGACAAACCACTGGGACTTATGGCAACTCAATGGGAAATACATGCACTGTCAACATTATTTGTTTTTACGTTTAATCGTATAGGCTCTTTACGAAAGATAGTGTTTCCAATCAATGCATCAACTGGATTCCTTCGCTGACCCTGTTTTGTGCTGATACCAGACTGACACGCTCGTGCCACAAGACGAGGGCATTTTGGCGCAGTGACTATGCCTCTCAACAAGATTTTCCTTTTCATACAACTTATAAACGAATATACATATTCGAATAAATACACTTTAAATACACTCCACCTTCAGTTTGTTCTATTCGTATAAATACGATACACCTCAGCCGTTTTTGCTATTATTTTCTAAAACATATGTTGAAATGGTCATAATTTGCTCAGGGAAAATTTAAATAAGCCCCTTGTGTTTCTTACCGCTAGCTCGATGTTACACACGTCAAGCCTTCGCCGAAGAAGTGGAGTTGTGTCGATAAGCCAAAGTCACAATCAACAACAAGTATACTGTGTTGACTGTTCACGAATGCACTTTACTCTGTGACTCAACAGATGCACCTTATTCCTTGACCCACATTTGAAGACATCTCCTAGTGTAAATAAAATCTATAAAACCCTTTCCCAATATACAAATGTCAACGCCAGAGAATAATCAGTCTCGAGTATCTGATGAAACATAATACATTGGCCTTAAAGGGGTACGCTGAAGTTCATGATGACACCCGAATTTCGCGAAAAGTGTAAGCACGTACTGTCCTACAGGAAGGAAGAAAGCTCTGCTAAGAGTCCATTGTTCGATTGCGACTTTGTCATTAGCATGTGCTTATGAATCAATATCGGCTAGTGATGTTACCATGTGTTCGAGAAAAAAGATGAGCGTATCTTGCCGGAACAGCGTCACTTATGGATTTACTAGATGTACGAACATATACTCTGGTGAATCTGAACTAATCTTTAATGTTGATATTCCTCCTGATTTATTAGTCTTGTAGAACTTCCCTTCGAATGTATAATATAATTGGACGATTCCGACAATATCATAAGCCCGTGTTTATCAATCACTTGTGAATTTACTAAAATGGTGAATGTACTAAAATAGTGGATATTTACCCATTGCTTTTCTTTTTCTTTGTAACAGAAATGTTTTACATTGATCTTCTTAATATTCTCCTACTAGCTTTAAATACAAAGTCGTTAAGTGACACAATCTGATACCATCAACATGATTTTATATGACAAACATCACTTAAAGAAATGAAATTTTAACACACTCGAGAGGCAACTAACGGGATCGGTGGTCTGGCTCGCTGACTTGTTTAATGCATGTCATCGTATCACAATTGCGAGTATCGACGCTTATGATATCCATCACTGGATTGCCTGGTCCAGATTCGATTATTTACAGGCCACCGGCATATAGCTGGAAGTTGCTGAGTATGTAGTATAACTATATCTGAATGCACACATGTGGCACATGCTACCACAGTTGAAACTAGTCGCAGATGTAGACATAGCATGTCAAATTTCAAGGCCATCTGAAATCATTAGCGTGTGTGCACGACCCGATCTCCTGCCAATGGAAGGGATGAGACTACTAATCTGACCTTGGGGAATGGTGGCCCACTCGGCCTGTAGTGCAACCGTTGTGAGCCGTGCTGTGTGTGCTCTGGCGTGGGGAACAAACAAACAAATAAACAAACATTCATTAAATATATCTGAATGCACACATGTGGCACATGCTACCACAATTGAAACTAGTCGCAGATGTTGCAGCAATAATGAAAACCCGGATTCGGGCCTTTTGAGCAAATGAAGGGCATCGTTGATAAGATGAAAAAAAGTGAAGTTTAAGATTCATTGGTCTACTGGTATATTCACGGAGCAGTGACTGGATTTTGAGAAGAATTAGAGGCATGGTCAATGTGCAAAGGGCAGATCAATGTCAAACTTTAATATATCGCGAAAAAAAGAACATATATCTTAAGACACACTACTTACTAAACATTTTCCGACTTTCATTACATTTGGAACAAACATGACAAAATAATGGCCTTAATCGGTGTTTCAATATGTTTGTTGTTTAACGCCGCACTCAGCAATATTCCAGCTATATGACGGCCGTCTGAAAATAATCGAGTCTGGACAAGACAATCCAGTGATTGACATCATGAGCATAGATCCACGCAATTTGGACCGATGACATGCAGCAACCAAGTCAACGAGCCTAACCACCGACCCTTTTAGTCGCCTTTTACGACAAGCATAGTCGCCTTTTACGGCAAGCAAGGGTTGCTAAGGACCTTTTCTACCACAGATCTTCACGGGTCTGTCAATCGTGGCTTCCATACTACAAATCAGATTCATATTCGAAGAAATTTTGGTATCATCAATGGTGGGAGCAAGCATGTCCTTTGGTTTCTGATGGGCCGATATGTACAGAATATAGAGCCCATCGTCACAGTATTAAATTGAGGATCATGGTTTGCATGTCAATGTACGCTGCCAATATGGGACGTTGTATATAATATCAATCACTGGTTTTCCTGGTCCAGACCCGATTGTACAGCTGGAATGTTACTGCCAGTGGTGTAAACCAACCAACAATGTGAGGTGAGGTGAGGTGAAATGGGGTTTAACGTCGCGTCCAAGATTATTGCACTTATATAGCGGCGTGTATGCACGTGTGTGTGTGTGTGTGTGTGTGTGTGTGTGGCTGCTTGTACTAGTCCGGACTGATGCCGATTTATAGTGCTAGCACACTGAGATACCATGCCGCAGTTTAACATGAATACCCCACTCAGACACAGTATACTGACTCCGAGCCGACCAGTCCTTGTTTTAGCTACTTAATGCCGAGCGCCAGACAGGGTAACAACAAGTACCATCTTTTAACGTCTTTTGGTATGACGCGGCCGGGGATCGAACCCCGGACCTTCCGCTCTCCGGGCGGACGCTCTACCACCAGACCATCCTAATTGTTTCATGAGTGAGTGAGTTTGGTTTTACGCCGCTTTTAGCAATATTCCAGCAATATCACGGCGGGGGACACCAGAAATGGGCTTCACACATTGTACCCATGTCGGGAATCGAACCCGGGTCTTCGGCGTGAGGAGCGAACGCTTTAACCACTAGGCTACCCGACCGCCCCTAATTGTGTCATGAAGGCTGTACACAGACAGTGGATGCACAATACGAATCCAAATACTATTATTGTGGCACATGGTTGGAATATGGGATTTGAACTTGTTTTTTTTAAAGAATTGTGTATTCTTTTGTGAATTTGCCGTAATGTTTTAGATTAGGTGATAATACCTTGTGTTGATTCTTCACGTGTGAACATGTGAAGCCCATTTTTGGTCTCTCCTTTCCTGACAGAATATATTGCTGGAAACGGCACAGAATTCATTCACTCACAGATTCGATTTTCTTTGTGCTGTCCTAAGGGGAAATCCACACGAATGAGAACACAAACAGTTTGGGGGGGAAGTATTTTTAATTTTTACTCCAGATTGAAAAAAAATCATCGATGAACATCATGTGATGTGTACGATAACTAAAGCGTTTTAAAACATATTTTACATTAAAATAGATAGATATGCAATAATTAGAGAGAGAGAGAGAGAGAGAGAGATATAGATGATCTATCAAAAATGTGGAAGCAAGATTATCCTGAGCCTTATTTGCTACTTTTGATGATATCTGCCGCCTTTTCTCCAATCATAATGCACGGGGCGTTTGTGTTCCCTGACACGAGGGCCGGCATGATGGAGGCGTCCGCGACTCGCAGTCCAGCAATACCCTTCACTCTGCAAAATATTTTATTGAAACCGACATTCAGATTAAAGGGACGACTTAGATTCAGCACGGACACGCCACAGCGGCTACTAGAAGTTAGTTCGTTACACCTTAATCGTCATTCGAAATTCGTAAATTTGTTTTTCGTCCTCCAACATACACCTTTACCAATATTGGGACAGTCATTTAGTGCATGTTCGACCAACACCAGACAACATTGGGGGCATAACATACATCATAAACAAACCTACAGGTAAACGTTTGAAAGACGAATAACAAACTAACTTCTGGTTGTCCCGTCACAGCTCGGTGTATATATTCATCAGGCAGCTTGGTAACAGAGCTCTCATACGTTTGTTATTTTGTTTGTTAGTAATTTGTTAGTTTACCCACGTTCATCAGTCTAGCACGGAACGACCCCAAAAAGGATTAAAAGAATTAGCTGAATGTCCAAGAAAGTTGCTGGTCTCTGATGTGATCAGAGCTACAATCATTCAAGGTGATATTCATGTAGTTGACCTGGTGATCATTTTAGATTGGTGAAAACACAATGTAACATGATTGTATTTATACAAACGCCATAGAATAGTTGAAGTTTTCCAAATTCACCCACCTCAGTTGAGGATCCACCACTGTAGTTGGGTCGCTTGGTTTCCCCATCTTGCACGTGGTGGTCGGATGGTAGACTGTTGTAGCAAGTGCCCGGATGTAACACTCCCAGTATTCATCAGTGTCATACTTCATAGTGTTGCATGTCGGGAAGGGCGTGTCTTCAAGCTGGGCTCCTATTTCCTTGAATGCCTTTGTCTGATGAAGTTTCTGGACGATGCGAACACCTGTTGAACAGAAATGTCTTTTAAATTCTGATCCATTTGATATTCAAAGGTATATTTTTGGAGCGAAGCGTTATTAATTCAGCTTGTCTATATGTAGTTCAAAAACAGTTTGACTGACAAATCAATGGTATTCATACTCGTAAAAGAATGTGAGCAGTATTTCTAAATCTACTATGATGAAACCTGATGTTCACTTTGTTCTGGGTGTTACATCTGTCATGCTTGAAGGTGGAAGTCAGTTTTGGTTGTACAAATATACATGATCCTTCATAAATGATGTTGCCTCAACTAGATCCAAAGAAAAAAAGATGTTGCTTTGCCCGTAGTACGTATCTGTTAAAAGTAGCTACTTCACCCAAAGAATGTCCCTGGTAAAAGTTGTTACTTTACCAGAAGTATTTCCCCATTAAAAGTAGTTGGTTTACTCGAATTATGACTCTGTTAAAAGCAATTGTTTTACCCGCAATAAGACTTTGGTAAAAGTAGTTGCTTTGCCCTTGAAGACCCTCATAACTGGAATTTTCACCTCTAACTAAAGTCTTGGCGTCATCAGGATGAGACAGGTAGTTGGGATCGATGATAGGATGCTCAAACGGGTTGTTGCTTCTCAGGCGGATTGTCCCTATGCTCTTTGGGCGGAGTAAAGTTGGGAAGATTGTGAAACCTTCTTTAACATACGTCCAGTTGAAATGAGCAACTATCTAAATAAAAAGTAGATGATCGTTATATAAGGTAAGGGACGTTTCAAAACATGAGCGTTTATGTCGTGTCAGTGTGCTTGTGTAGTCCGTCCATCCGTCAGATCTCCCCTGAAACCACAAGGCCTATTCATGATGAC
Organism: Haliotis rufescens; assembly: GCF_023055435.1. NCBI lineage: Eukaryota > Metazoa > Mollusca > Gastropoda > Lepetellida > Haliotidae > Haliotis > Haliotis rufescens. The sequence goes on from NW_025964223.1 coordinate 9,596,128, forward strand.
CACAGCTACGGTGCTCTTACAGTGCCCACAGAATTTATTATAAAAGATATGTAAAGCTGGTCACATGGCAGTTGTGTTAACAATGTCATTTTTGCCCATTGCTCAGCCATAAATTCATGTATCATTATAGTATTGGATAAGCAGAAAATATGTGGGATGTCAAATAACGTCACATTTTGTAGGTTTTGGTTATATTTGACACGTATACAACCCATGACCCTCATGTTCCAATTACATTTGTTCACTCAATCTGAGCACGGTGACACTCAATCAACACAGTCTTTATACCTGTGCCCCATTTGGTCGGCGTTTACGCCGAAGACAGGGCCCATGGATACTGGGAACATATTGTGATTCCTGTGGAAATAAAGCACTCTTACCTTTTGGTCAATGTTAAATAGACGGGCCAGACTTTTGTCCATTGAAGCACAGACAAAGTGAAACTGAACGTCTGGACTTGGCTCGTCGGATTTCGTCTTCACAAACGCCATGGCTTCCAGACCGCCGCTTGATGTTAAAAGACCTAATGTGAAAGGCAAGTTATAAGCTGTGGCTGAGCAAGTACCTTCTAGGGAAGGTGTGCCGCGATGCACGGATTATGGAACCGTCAAGGAAAGACGTTGCTGGACAGTAAGCAATATTTTAACTTCACCATGGTGGCCTTTAAAATGTATCCTCCGATCATGTTTTGGACGTCACACGTTTGTAGACGACCATGTTTATCTCGAGTTGTAAAGAGGTTGCAACTCGAAACACTTCCAGGCTGAAGAAACTACTTCGTCCGATTCTTCCAAAGAGTACTTTCATAAGAATATGATTGCATCACATACCTCAATTCCTCATAGTCGAATTCTTATTAGATGGAAATATTTTGGTGCCACTCTTTTTAATAGATATGTTTGCATTTTTATAAGATTTTATAATGTTTATAACTTTTTTCTTTTCCTTTAAAACACGGAAAGGATTGATCTTAACCTACACCATTTCTATCTTAAGAGGAGCAAAGTAGTCTGGTGACCCAGAAAGACTGCATACCTGGAACATCTGGGACTGTAATTGGTTCAGGATGGTCCAATAGTGGTTATCTTCAAAGGTATTTTACGATTTGTGCCAAGCATGACCTGAACAACTACTAAAATTTTGAAATACCCATTCCTCTTTTTACAGGATTTCAAAATCTGACCAAAGAGAACTTTTTGCTGGGTCCAGCAAATGTACCTCCATCGCCCCATGTCAAAGATAAACCATAATCCTTAATACAAACAAGGAAGGAATTTCGTTATATTCTCAGAACTATTCATAGAAGCGGAAAATCAAATCAATTCTCAAGGACTCAAACGATTTGCTTTTGACTTTTAGCAATTGCAGAAAAAATACGTTCAAGATTATTGTACTTAAATAGCAGACCTGTGCGTGTGCGTGTGCTTGTGCGTGTGCGTGTGCGTGTGCGTGTGTGTGCTTGTACTACTCCGGACTAAGATACCATACTTCAGTCCATATCACCTTTCCCATCTGAGAATAAAATAAATGAAATGCTGGATTTGACTTCATTGATACCAACCATGTGAAATTTGGAGATCAAAAGTTTTGTCAAAAACGAGGTATCCCCACGGACACCAACTGTGCTCCCCTCCTTGTTGATCTGTTTCTGTTAGCATATGGATCGGAATTTCTGCTCGTATTGGCAAACTCAACACACATGAATTATGGACCAATAATATTCAAATACACAATTCCCCTCCACTCATTTATCATCCTGAAATAGAACTAAAGAGACCCATGAAACCGTCACACACAACAAAGTTATTCACAAAACTGTATGACAATAGGGATGTTTTCAACGGTCAACTTTCCCTTGATGTTGAGCAATATCCGAGTAGCTCCGGCCTTTGGTGTCTACATTTTACAACTTTTACGATATTGTGGGCGGAATCTCTGAAATTACAGCGAAGATCTTATGACTATGGAAGAGGTCTCCTCGCTTTTACTTATGATGGATATATTGCCCACATCACAGTTTCTTTCCTTAGACGGGCCAAAGTGATGGTGCGAGACATACAGAATTCGTAAAAAAAATAGTTTGACTACATAGAATCTAAACTGAACAGGAAAATACGCATTAAAATTCGCTTAATTGGTAATATATTAGGGATATATGCTGGAATAAATCCTTCAGGGAAATATATCTTACCTGTTTTCAATGCACGATATTTGATTAAAGCAAGGGTTGACTCTAATTTCTGTTTCGTGAGGGAAATAGGCTTCTGAATTTTCGACACCATGGTGAGGAACATGTGATCCTGTAAGCTTTCACCAACTGGGAGGCTAGCTTGAACTGGAATCTGTACATTGAAATACAAGCGACTAAACCATTTCCTTAGTTATAAGATATCTTAATAGTCCATTGTGTGATTCCGACCAATTTCTAAGCATGTGTTTATAAGAATCAACATCAAAGAGTGGTGATACTATGTGTTCGCGGAATGGTAAACGTATATGGCCCCAACAGTGACACCCATCACAAACCCGCCAGAAACACATTCAAAGAAAAGACAACAAGTGCAAAACTGAGCGTGGCTCACTAATACCCCTGACCCGCCTAGTGTTAGTAGTACAAATTAAATAACTTGGATATGGTAAGGGTTTGAAAAATTTATAAAAAATGGAAAATTAATAAAAACAATATTTTTCTTTTGACTGCACCCCTCCATATGACACCTATTATATGTACTAAGTTTGAGATGAATCCACTGAATAGTTTAAGAGCAATCGCGCGGACAAAGTTTTCGGACGGACGTTAGGGTTTGAAAAAATCATTAAAAAAATGGAAAATTAATAAAAACAATTGGTTTCTTTTGACTGCACCCCTCCATATGACACAGATTATATGTACGAAGTTTGAGATGAATCCCCTGAATATTTTAAGAGAAATCGCGCGGACAAAGTTTCGGACGGACGGACGGACGGACGGACGGACGGAACCTTGGTATAACTATATACCCCCGACATTTTGTTGGGGGGTATAATAAGTAGTAGCCCAATGCACATATGTACTAATAATGTATGGAAGTTACTGATTCCCTGGCATTAGAAATCATATAGTGAGACTTGTTGAACACAAGGGAGGCTGAAAGCTGATCGTATTTGTGCATTTGAATTGTCGGTAAATCAGTAAGTCGCTTCTTAAGACCACCATAAATTGCTGTGGATCCATTCTAACCCGGGATCCTCATAGGGACAATGAGGAAGAAATATAAGTTGTATGTTTGTTCTATAACACAATAGTAGTAATCTACAACATGACGACAGAAGACGAAGGCATGTCACTCTACAAGAAGTAATTAAAGAACTTATATGTATTTTATTCACGCTCCAGGTACAAATTAAGGAGCAAAATCTCACACTTAACAAATAAATTGTTGTTTAATCTGACACAACTCAGTCCCATGAGATGGCTAAAGAGCAAAAAAGCAGCCGCCCTATCGATTTACACTCATAGGTTAGTGACAGAGGGCAGGAGTGGTAACATCACCTCCGAGACATGTGGTGAATGGGCCCAGGGTATTTATCATTACAGAATGGATGATACTATACTAGATGATCGTAGATGTACTGTTTGCGGCATTCGACCGTAGTTCCTGAAACACTAAAAATCTGCAAAAGAGTGCAATGTTCAAGTCTAACGCTTATCCTTTGTGACAAAACTGTTCAGTATTTTAACGTCGTTATTCGTTATACATCTTTTCTTGATCAATTCTCTTCTGGCAGTATACGCTCACCTTTTCACGAACACCTGGTATCATCACTATTTGATAACGATTCATAAACACATGCTCAGGGAAAAGTAGGAATCGTACAGTCGTCTCTCCATTTAGCAGATATGAAGCGACCCTTGACCATACACGGAGGTTACTCTAAAACTAATGTAATTAAGACACTACAAATGAATATCTCTGAAGTTTGGTCATATTCGGCTCATTGAAAGGTTGCCTTGGCCTTGCTATCATCTAATGCTTTGTCAGAAAATGTTCCAAGGGATAAATGTAACGTCTGTTTTAAGCGCGCAGCGTCTGCGGTGTCAATTTGAGCTAACTCCTTTTGATCTCCGTCAGTGTCTTCCAAAATATGCTAACCTACCATGATGTTACCCAAATATTGTTAAAATATTGTTAAAAGCAGAGTTATTCAATAACATATTCACTCAATAAAAGCAACTATATACACGGACGGTGATAGCATGAATAGGACAGTGTTTACTGTGACATTATACTGGATGAAAACTAATAAACTTACATCTGTGATGTTTCTGGAGAGAACAGCAAGTCCGATATACTAATTTAAATTGTGACATAAATTGCATAAATAGAAGTTATTTTTCACCTTCATCTCCTCCAAGTGTTTCTTTGGCCCGATCCCTGACAGCAACAGCAGCTGTGCCGATCCAATTGCACCAGCTGACAAGATTACCTCCCTTGATGCACGAACTCTGTACAGGCGGCCATCTTTAACATACTCGACACCAACTGCTGTCTTCTTGTTTATCATTACCTGGCGAAAACAATTGGACAAACTCAGTACTGATCTAATGTTTGATGTATCTACGAATGCGTATCCTAGAGGAATGTAGACGGGTAAAGTACAATACCTTCGTAACGTGACTGTTGGCGAGGACGTGCAGGTTGGGTCTGTCTATCACAGGCCACAGGAACGCCTTGGATGTGCTCATACGTTCGCCATTACCAATTGAAACCTGCGATCTACTAAATCCTGAAACAGTTACAGTTGGCATTGACAAAGTATTACAACGCGCCTTTGCCTTTCCACTGGACTAAGAAAATACTCGAAGCAAAACCGTCATGAGCAGAATTCCATCAATAGGGTGCTCCAGATGCAATTCAAAGGTTGTTGAGAGTCAGGCGATTCCTTCCGTACATTTAAATAGTAGATCAAATAGAAACTCAAATTGACAGACTGACACATACACACACAACTGACAGGTTGACAACCGGACAGACAGGCCGGTAGGCTTAGAGTACATCAAACTACAGCTGGAAAAAGACAGAGACTCTCAGGAACAAGCAAAGACACTCAAAACTGACAAACACGCACATAGCCACACTGCAGAAAGACAAAAAACGAACGCATGCAGACACAGACAAACAAGCACGCACACGCACACGCACACGCACACGCACACGCACACGCACGTTCCCTTGCCCAGACACTTGCCTTCCTGGTGTTCTCCGTTGTAGTCTATTTCCTTGAACCCGAGTTCCATTCCCGCCTTGATGAAGTAGTCAGCGACGGGTATTGCGTTCATTTCCGTCACAGTCAGTGGACCTCCCCGGCCATGGTATTCTTGAAAATGATGATGAATAAGAAGAAAACGTTATGTGTCGATTACAAACAAAAATCTTTCACACACCGTCAACTATCATGAAAAGCGGGAAACCAAAGAAAAGGCAGCGTAAATTTAGAAACTGCGATTTTTGAAGTATTTAATTCAATCAGTTCAAACAAAAAGGACTCATAATACCTCTTCCCCTGCTATTTACGTTTGTTTGTTTGTTAGTTTACTATTTGATGCCGCAATCGGCAGTATTCCAGCTGTGTGACGGTGGTGTGTAAAATAATCGAGTCTGGACCAGACAATCCAGTGATTGACATCATGCGCATCGATCTACGCAAATGGGATACGATGACATGCATCAACCAATCCCGATCCCGTTAGTCGACTCTTACGACAAGCATAGGTTGCTGAAGACCTTTTCTACCCCTGATCTTCCCAGCACTGCTGTTTGTGTACACCAGCGAATAGAGAGTACTTTTAGTTTTATGTTTACTCTTTGTCTCATCCGATTATGCATCCGAAATTGAGTCAGCTGTCTTCACCTAAGAGAGGTTTGTTTTGTTGGTTCGTTGTTTCACGCCGCACTCACCAATATTCCAGCTTTATGAGGGCATTCTGTAAATAATCGATTCTGGACCAGACAATCCAGTGATTGGTTTGGTCTGTTTGTTGTTTAACGCCGCACTCAGCAGTATTCAAGCTATTTGACGGCGGTCTGTAAATAGTCGAGTCTGGACCAGACGATCCAGTGATTTACATCATGAGCAGCGATCCACGCAATAGGGATATGATGACATGCATCAACCAAGTCAACGAGCTTGACCACGGGCCTCACCATAAGCTATTTTCAAAGTAGCATTAAATTTACATTTAAAAGCGCCTTAAACTAGAACGAGCTTTCAGCTGACAATGCATTGCACGTGGTGATAATATTGACATGCGAAATGTAAATGTATTTTTACAGTTACCTGAATTTTTTAATCTATCAATTTGTATGTCTTCCGACTTTTTAAAGTACGGGAGAACATCTTCGTAACTCCACCCCTCACTGCCACTGGCTGCCCAGCTGTCGTAGTCATGGCGATGCCCTCTGACATACTGCATACAGTTTAACTGGCTGCTTCCTCCCAAGACTCTACCACGCGGCCATGCTCCCCTCTGAAATTCATCTTAAGATGATATCTACTGGAACACCAATGTAAAATATATCAAATCTCATCACAGTTTTTGTCACTGGTATGTCACATTTTCAAATGCCCTACACATGTCTACCATAAAACATTTGAAAGCTTTACTGACGCCATAAATTTTGTAACCTTGAAATAACAACTCCTGAACAACAGTCGTGTGATGCTCTTTCAAATCATGGCAGACAGAGCATGCTCAATCAGCAAACCAAGAACCAAGAAAATAGGGCATGTGCAGTCACGAATGATACAAAGACCAATGCAATGTACGAATACAACTGTATATGCATGTGAATGTCTTAATATATGATCTGATAAAAACTGCAACTTCAACTTTCACTAAAATAGGGCAACAGGGAGGTGCGTGCTTCCAGAGACCTATTTGTTAACCTTGCCTTTTCTATTAGTCCTGAATGTGCATGTTGCTGAGGTTCGGTAAAATAGGCCCAGTCAAATGTTTCCATCGGGTTCAAGGCTACCATCAGAGGAGTATCCAGCGTCTTCTGGTTCCGGTCATCACCCCCAGCTTCGATCAGCAGGACAGTCACGTGACCATTCTCGGACAGACGGGACGCAAGAACAGTCCCTGCGGAACCTGCCCCAACTGTGAAATAGAATACTGTGTTAACCATACACAAAACAGACTTCAATTAATCATTTGCTTAGGACGTCCAAACAGTAATGCCACAATTGAACTACATAATGCAATATTAACATTATAATATCATACAGCAATTGTTCTGATATTACTGTAACGAACCAAAAGATGGTGTACAAAATGTAGCAGTCATTTGAAGATGAACTTCAGAAATATACGAATATATGAATGTTACCTATGATATAGTCATAAGTCGTTCTCAGTTCGGGGGAAAGAATTCCTTTGTCGTCAACAGGAAAGACGGAGACACCGACGAAGATAGCAAGGATTGCAACATTGACGACAATCAGCAGTGACGTCGTTGAAAAGCCCATGATCCTTTATTCAGATTTTGAATATTCTGTCAAAATAGACGATCGTGTGCAGTATGTTCCCCCTTTGCAATTGGCTACATTATTTCTGCTTTTCCTGCAAGCCAAGCACTTAAAAATAAGTATAAATACTATTGATCCCCGTTATCATTCAATTGAATAAGCAGCCTCGGTCGGAATAGAAGCTGTCAAACCCATATCTTGCCGGACTAGGAAACTGACTTAATCGGATGGTATCGGCCTGTGACCTGGCTCATTGCGGGTCAGTTTGCTCGATGGTGTGGATCGTTGCTCATGTGTTTAGTCACCGGTTTGTCTCATGCAGACAAACCACTAGGACGTAAGGAAACTCAATTTGAAATACATGCACTGTCAACATTATTTGTTTCTACGTTTTAACGTGAAGTCTTTTTACGAAAGATAGTGTTTCAAATTAAAGCATGAACTGGATTCCTTGGCTGACCTTGTCTTGTGCTGATACCAGACTGACACGCTCGTGCACAAGACAAGGGCATTTTGGCGCAGTTTCTATGCCTCTCAACAAGATTGTCCTTTTCATACATCTAACGATTTGCTCAAGGAAAATTTAAATAAGCCCTGTGTGTTTCCTACCGTATTGAAGAAACAGGCAGCTCGATGTTACACGCGTCAAGCCTTCCCCGAAGTAGTGCAGCTGTATCGATAAGCCAAAGTCACAATCAACAACAAGAATACACAAGCGCCGGTGTTAACTGTGCACGAATGCACTCTAGTCTGTGACTCAACAGATGCACCTTATTCCTTGACCCTGAGATAAAAGCTATAAAACCCTTTCCTAATATATACATGTCAACGCCAGAGAATATTTAGTCTCGATTGTCTGATGAAACATAATACATTGGCCTGATATGATTGGATCACTGAGAATTAGTGGTGACACCCGGTGTTCGCGAAAATTGTACGCACGTACTGCCCTACCGCAAGCAAGAAATTTCTGCTAAGAGTCCATTGTTCGATTGAGATTATGTCATTAGCGTGTGCTTATGAATCAATGTCGGCTAGTGATGTTACCATGCGTTCGCAAAAAGATGAGAGTATCTTGCCGGAACACTTATGGATTTACGTGGATGTAAGACATACTCTGGTGAATCTGAACTAATCTCTTATATTGATATTCCTCATGTTTTTTAGTCTTGAAGAACTTCCCTTCGAATTTATGATATAATTAGACGATTCCGACAATATCATAAGCCCATGTTTATCAATCACAAGTGAATTTTCTCAAATAGTGAATAAACTCAAATAGTGGATGTACCCAAATAGTGTATATACTAAAAAAGTGGATATACTCACATTGCTTTATGTACATTTTGTCTGTAACAGTCATGTTTTACATTGATCTTCTTAATATTCTCCTACTAGCGTTAAATAAAAAATCATTAAGTGACTTAAACTAAAACCATCGACATCTTTTTATATGACAAACGTATAACTTACTGACGTGAAATTTTAAGACGCTCGAGAGGCGACTAACGGATCGTGTGGTTGATGCATGTCATCGTATCCCAATTGCTAGTGTCGATGCTCATGATATCAATCACTGGATTGTCTGGTCCAGATTTGATTATTTACAGACCACCGTCATATAACTGGAATTTGCTGAGTGTGGCTTTAAACAACAAACAAACATTCATTAAATATATCAACGTTAAGCAGCTGAATGCACACTTGCTTCACACGCTACTTGTTTCACACGCTGCCACGCTGAAACTAGTCGCTGATGTAGACATGGCATGTCAAATTTCAAGGCCATCTGAAGTCATTATCGTGTGTGCACATCCTGAGCAACCCGATCTCCTGTTCATGGAAGGGATGAGAGTACTAATTTTACCTTTGGGAATGGTGGCCCACTCGACCTGTCGTACTACCGTTGTGAGCCGTGCTGTATGTGCTCTGGCGTGATGCCAGTGCCAGGTACGACAGTCAGCGGCTGTGGTTGACATTGTCACGTCCATCCAGCCAACTCATCGAGAGGAACCTGAATGTAGTTGTTGTGTAGGTTTGGCGATGTGAATCGTGCTGTGTGTAATCTGTCATTATCACGCTGGAATACGGCGTTGGTGTTCTGACGAAGGGTATTCTCAAGTTGAAATAAAATGTACGCTATGTTAAATCATCATCGTTGTGCGTGTATGGAGGAGGATAAAACACATTGATCTACACTCCCAGTCATTTATCGTCATTGCACCTTCACTATCCGTTCATCAGGTCCCTTATTTTTTGTCGGTATGTATATATATACATCATCCTGTAAGGGTTGACTAGTCAGAGTGAAAGCATCATTCTTTGAAAACTTAATAATTAGCCTCGTTCAGAATAGGACCCCAGCATCCCATTCCTGTTGGAGACAGGCAATTGAATTGGATCTGGAATGTCAGGCTCTGCCACTTGGCTGATTGCAGGTCATCATGAGTGATTGTGAGGATTGTTGTTTACGTTTCCAGTCATTGGGTTGTCCTGTCCATAATAACAAAACCACAAGACATATATCTGGGGCTTTTACCACAAAGCAATATGATCGGTATTCTGGTTAGAACACACATGAAAAACAGATGGTGGACCAAACCTCGTTTTTAACACGCTTCTCAAATACCCCATCAGGAAATACGCCTCAGACCTGATTGAATCCAATGAATTTTACGACCAAGAAAATGTATTGTCACGCCAATATAAGCCAAAGTTAAATTTCCTTCTGATTGACTAAATATGGTGCATTGGCATGGATATGTACATGTAGTCAACAGTTTAAGATGTCAACAAGGGCAGCATCTCAATAAAATTTCTGTCGGCGTTGCTCCTCAAATAGTTCCAGCATGAATACTGAGGACAAAAGTATGAAATGAATGAACATATATTTGTGAAACATTGTTGCACCATACAAATGTTCCAACCCTGAGACTGCCTTCTCAGGAGAATGGCTTTTCTAAAACCATACAATTTCCAATTGTTCGACAAAAGCACTAAAATCATAACAAAATATGTTAAACAAAATTTGTTGTCATGATAAGGAGACACATACCTGCCGAGGTTAAGCTTCGACAGTGAGGAAATGTGAGGAATGAGTGGTTATAGGGCCAAAAACGCATCGTGAGAAAATGCAATAGCACCAGTTTCATTTCGAACAAAATTGCTGAGCAGTAGCCATGAATAGTCTTTTACAATTTGGCTAATACTGTAGCAGCAATAATGAAAAATCGGATTCGAGCCTTTTGAGCAAATGAAGGGCATCGTTGGTGAGATGAAAATAGTGAAGTTTAAGCTTCATTGGTTTACTGGTTTCTACAAAGAGTATATTCACAGAGCAGAGACTGGATCTTGAGAAGAATTAGAGGCATGGTTAATGTGCAAAGGTCAGATCAACGTCAAACTTCAATATATCGCGAAAAACAGAACATATATCTCAAGACACACTACTAATATTTTCCAACTTTCATTACATTTGGAACAAACATGACAAAAAAATGGCCTTCCATACAACAAATTGGATTCAAATTTCAACAAATATTGGTATCATCCATGGTGGGAGCAAGCATGTCCATTGGTTTCAGATATGATGTGTACAAAATATAGAGCGCATCGTCACAGTATTATATTAAGGATTATGGTTTGCATGCCAATATACCCCGCCTGTGTGGAACGTTGTATATAATATCAATCACTGGTTTTCCTGGTCCAGACCGGACCGTACAGCTGAAATGTTACTGCCAGTGGTGTAAACCAACAAACAATGGTGTCACCAATCCGAAAAACAAAAGTATTGAGAATTGACAGACAGTCTCATGCAGAGACCAGTCTCGACCGTTGAGGCCATCAAATTGCAGATCATCCTAATCGTGTCATGAAGGCTATACACAGACAGTGGATGCATAATACAAATCCAACGGCTATTAGTGTGGCACATTAACCTTTTTTAAAAGAAGTATGTGAAATTGTGATCTTCTATATGCATACAATCTATGTATTCTATTGTGAATTTGACGTAATGGTTTAGATTTTACCTTGTTGTGATTCTTCACATGTGTGAAGCCCATTTTGGGGCTCGCCTGTCATGATAGAATATATTGCTAGAAACGGCACGGAATTCATTCTCTCATAGATTAGATGTTCTTTGTGCTGTCCTATTGACAAATCCACACGAATGAGAACACAAACAGTTATGGGGAAAGTATTTATAATTTTTACTCCAGATTGAAAACAATCATCGAAGAACATCATGTGATGTTTACGATAACTAAAGCATTTTATAAACATATTTTATGTTATAATAGATAGATATGCAATAATTAGAGAGAGAGAGAGAGATAGATGATCTATCTAAAATGTGGAAGCAAGATTATCCTTATTTGCTGCTTTTGATGATGTCCGCCGCCTTTTCTCCAATCATAATGCACGGGGCGTTTGTGTTCCCTGACACGAGGGCCGGCATGATGGAGGCGTCCGCGACTCGCAGCCCAGAAATACCCTTCACTCTGAAAAACATTAAATTGAAACCGACATTCAGATTAAAGTGACGACTTAGATTCAGCATGGACACGTCACGGCATATAGAAATTAGTTCGTTATACCTTAATCGTCATTCGAAATTCGTAAAACGAAAACCGAACTATTTCTGTGGAGGACGAATTATTTTATTTTCCGTCCTCCAAAAAACACATTTTTCCAATATTGAGACAGACAGTTAGTGCATGTTCGAGGAACGTCAGACAACATTGGGGACATCACATTCAGCATAAACCTACAGGTAAACGTTTGAGAGACGAATAACAAACTATTTTTTCCATCTTTCCGAGGCAAGAGAGTTAACTGATTTTAAAAGTCCAGTTTCCACCCTTGCCGACATTGGCTGGAATTCATGGGTTCGATCGTAGCGCCCCTAGTGGCTATTACAAGTTATATCCCTTCTATGCTTCTACTATAGACCAAAGTAGTTGTGTGCAGCGCAACAGAACCGCTCCTGGCTTCTGATTTGTCGGTGGGGTCACGTGACCTCTGATGACGTCACTTCCGGTTGGGTGTGCGCAGGGCATCCAAGATGGCGGCACATCCGTTTCCGGTGAAAAGATCAACCATTGAAATAAGCGCTTATAAAATATTTTTCTTTTCTTTTTCCAAACATAGACGTTGCGGTGGCGGCGGCGGCGGAGGGGGGAGGGAGGGGAGGGGTGATGGCGGCGGCGGAGGGGGAAGGGAGGGGAGGGGCGGTGGCGGCGGCGGAGGGGGAAGATAGGGGAGGGGCGGTGGCGGCGGCGGAGGGGGGAGGGAGGAAGGCGGGAAGGGAGTCGGGTTCTTTGTTTTGTTTTGGTTGGTGTGTGGAGATGTTGGGTGTAACACTGTTGATTTGGGAACCAGCGTTGACATGTCAAGCAAGGGATCCCGTGCTCTTCCTTAGGTCCGCAATAGCTAGAGTGGAGGCAGCGGTGGCAGCGGTATTGCTTGGTGCAGGGATGTTTTTCGAGATGGTCGTAACGGTGGTCGCAGCGTTCGCAGTAATGGTTAGATGCATAAGAAGCTGGCATGGAAGCGATGACATCGTAGTGCTGATGGTATAAATGCAGCACGGTGACGTTGGGTGGAGCCTCATCACACATGTACAACAGTCTCTGGTCCACCTCTTGACTTTAGACTTTCAGTTGATAATTCAGGTGGGCCAAGGCGCGTCCAACGCGTGCTAGGTCGTCCAGGCCCTGACAGGGACCTTCAGGCAGGCCTAGGCGTCAAAACAAGTCCCGTGCCCCTTATGCCTTGAACGTCGACTCGATCCGTTCTCGTGATTCTCATTCGCTGGTTGGTCCATTCTTGGGTCAGAGGGTTAGGTTTCTGGGCATAATGCTGTGCCACCACCAGGGCCCGTGCCAAACAGGATTGATCTTCGTTCTTGATCCATACAATGCCCCTTTTGCGTGTTAAAAAGGTTTCAAGTCCAATCACGTTTTTCAGTTGATGACGGCCACTGCCTGATCCTAGCCTGTCGGGATCTGCTACATGTACTAAAGTCACAACCATGGTGGCATCGATGTTCAGGTCTTTGTTGGACTGTTGGACTTTTTCCACGGCATGTAAAATATCTAGCACATGGAGATCTTCAAAGCGACGAAAAGGAATCCGTATGGGGATGTTCAAAGCGGGATGATCGATACCTAGACCAATACGATCTCCCTTCTGGCCAGACATCTGTTGATAAAAGTCATCGATCACCCTGTCAAATAAAGCTGGCAGTTCAATGGTGGTACGGTGTCCAAGTAGTCTGGGTTGAAAGTCAAACGATAGGTATGGTTAGCAGTTCTTAACCGTCTGGAGCGTGTGGTGTCTTTCCTCTCCAAACGATAGGGTGTACTCTGCTTGTCCATCATGGTGGCGATGAGTGCCCGATGAACGTCAGCCCTTCCTAAATATACATAAACAAGACGATCTATTTATAGAAGGTCTCTGATTGGTCGAAAATCTGACCAATCAGAAGTCAGCACCGACCAATCAGAAGACAGCACCCAAGCCGAGTTGTGCTTTTCTTCCCATGGAAAATACATTTTTTTCCTATGAAAAAAACCAAACACAACGGTCGGACCAATTTGGAAAACTGAGGCTCAGTCCAGGCATCGAAACAGATCCATCGACGTGTCGCGTTTTGGAGCCATCAAAACAGGAGCCCTTTCGATCCACTCTAAAAGTTGAAAAAATGAATTGTGTTGTGTTTTTAGGATGGAGAAATCAGCATGCTCACCCCAGGGAGAAAAACAGGATAAAAAATGGTTACCCATCAGAAGCTTGGGTTGTCGTCCAATCAGGAAACAGGGTGACAGTGTCTTAAATAGTATAGACACTCTCTGGTCATCACGTTTCCTATGAAAAAGAAACATAAGGGTCGGGCCAGTTTGGAAAACCGAGGTGAAACCGATCGCTCCCTGCATTCCTACATGTGTGTGCCTGTCGATTCACCTTTAAAAATTCAGGCAACACCTTTAAAATTCCACACCATGATCGTAGCGCTGAGGTGATCGCCACTCACCGACTGTTAGTGAAACGAACGATTGTTCTTTTGCTACAATACGATTGCCTTGTGGAACAAAACCTTACATCTCAAAGTTTACAATCACATCATCATAGTCGATGACGTCATTTGTGGAATGTTGTAGCACAATCTTTCGTCGATGTGGTGTCTACCTAGCAACAAAGTGGCTGGGTTATCGACTGTGTATGATAACTTTGATAAGTTCGTTTCAGTGATCTATCATCTCCACACGCCATCGACACCCACCCTGCTTGCTTTGCCAACACAAACAACAACAATCCAAAACAAAGAACCCACACCCGCTCCCTCGCCTACGCGTGACACCACAATTGTACGTCTCAAAATAAAAATAAAATAAATATGTTGGTATGTATGGTGGTGTACACGAGTGAAACACCACGTGTGCCTGAAGACACGAGTCAAACACCACTTATGTCTATTGATCTCTCTCTATCCTTAAAAAATGCTAAATAGGATAAATAATCATGTGGATCAACGTGTGTTTGAAGACACGCATGACATCACGTTTGCATGGCAACACGAAGTACATCACGTGTGCATGGAAACACACGAAGTACATGACGTGTGTATGTAGACACGAATGACAGTGCGCATGTCAACCTACACGAGTGCCAGCACCTCGGTATAATTAATAATAATAATAATCCTATGGATCAACGTGTGTTTGTCGTCACGCGTGACACCACGTTTGCATGGAGACACGAATGACAGTACGTAGGCATATACCTACATCCCGTTCATGTCGATTCACCTTTAGAATTCAGCCAACACCTTTAGAATTCCAAACTATGATCGTAGCGCTAAGGTGATCGCCACTCACCGACTTTTAACTTAGACGAACGGCTGTCATAGTGGGCTACAATACACGATCGCCTTGTGGAACGAGACCTTGCACCTCAAAGTTTACAAACACATCACCATACCCGATGACATGATTTGTGGAATGTTGTTGCAAGATCCTTCGCCGATATGACGTCAACCTAGCAACAAAGTGGCAGAGTCGTCGACTGTGTACGATAAGCTCGTCTCAGTGAGCTATCATCTCCACATGCCATCGCCACACACCCACCAAAACAAAACAAAGAACCCGACTCCCTTCCCGACTCCGCCGCCGCCATCACCGCCCCTCCCCTCCCTTTTCCCTCGGCCGCCGCCACCACCGCCGCCGCCGCCACCACGTCTATGTTTAGAAAAAAAGAACAAAAAAAGATTTTATACGCGCTTCTTTCAATGGTTGATCTTTTCACCTTGTACGAGCGCTTCTTTGAGTTTTCCCCTCCTCCCCGGAAACGGATGTGACGCCCTCTTGGAGGTGCGCACGCCACCGGAAACGGATGTGCCGCCATATTGGATGCGCGCGCCACCGGAAACGGACGTGCCGGCATCTTGGATGCGCACGCATGACCCACCATGCCCTGCGCACACCCAACCGGAAGTGACTTCATCAGAGGTCACGTGACCCCACCGACCAATCAGAAGCCAGGAGCGGTTCTGTAGCGCTGCACACAACTACTGACCAATCAGATTCTTCATCTCGTATTACTTGCATTTGCTTTCAAACAAAATGGCGGCGCCCAGTCAAGACGATCTGATCGATAATCAAGATATATATTGTGATAAAACGGGTCTGACATCGCGAAGTGCATCAAATCACGTGAGCACTTTGATTAAAGACATGAATAGATTTGGAAAATATCTGATGACAACGAGTTGGTGGTGCACATGCTTTGCAAGTCCTGCAATCGACCGAACTCTGCATTACAGTTCACGAACCAGATTTCAATTTCGTTGTGCGATTTTGATTGAACTATGCACAGACTCGTTAGTCCAGCCAAACTTTTAACTCCATAATACCAGCCTAGTTCGGCAAAGGTGGAAACTGGACTTTTATAGTCAGTTAACTCCCTTGCCTCGGGAAGATGATTATTATCAGGCAGCTTGGTAACAGAGCTATGATACGTTTGTTTTTTTCTAAATACATTTACAAACTAATAGACATGTTGAATACCAACACAACACGAAGGCAAGTTTACCCACGTCCATCCGTCAAGCACGGAACGCCCCAAAAAGGATTAAAATAATAAAGCTGAATGTCCATGAAAGTTGCTCGTCTTTGATGTGATCAGAGCTATAAATATTCAAGGTAGTAGACATGTAGTTGACCTGTAGACAAACAAATCCTGGAGATCATTTTAGATTGGTGAAAACACAATGTAACATGATTGTATTTATACAAACGCCATAGAATAGTTGAAGTTTTCCAAATTCACCCACCTCAGTTGAGGATCCACCACTGTAGTTGGGTCGCTTGGTTTTCCCATCTTGCACGTGGTGGTCGGATGGTAGATTGTTGTAGCCAGTGCCCGGATGTAACACTCCCAGTATTCATCAGTGTCATACTTCATAGTGTTGCATGTCGGGAAGGGTGTGTCTTCAAGCTGGGCTCCTATTTCCTTGAATGCTTTTGTCTGATGAAGTTTCTGGACCATGCGAACACCTGTTGAACAGAAATGTCTTTTAAATTCTGATCCATTGATATTCAAAGGTATATTTTTGGAGCGAAGCGTTATTAATTCAGCATGTCTATATGTAGTTCAAAAAACAGTTTGAACTGACAAATCGATGATATTCATACTCGTAAAAGATTGTGAGTGTTAATTCTGAATCTATAATGATGAAACCTGATGTTCACTGTGTTCTGGATGTTACATTGTCATGCTTGAAGGTGGAAGTCAGTTTTGGTTGGACAAATATACATGATCCTTCATAAATGATGTTGCCTCAACTAGATCCAAAGACAAAGATGGTGCCTTGCTCGCAGTAGGTATCTGTTAAAAGTAGCCACTTTACCCAAAGAATGTCCCTGGTAAAACTTGTTACTTTACCAGAAGTATGTCCCCATTAACAGCAGTTGGTTTACTCGAATTATGACTCTGTTAAAAGTGATTGGTTTACCAGCCAAAAAATGAGTCTTTGTTAAAAGTAGTTGCTTTGCCCTAGAAAGTCCTTAATAACTGGAACTGTTTTCACCTCTAACTAAAGTCTTGACGTCATCGGGATGAGACAGGTAGTTGGGCTCGATGATAGGATGCTCAAACGGGTTGGTGCTTCTCAGGCGGATTGTCCCCATGCTCTTTGGACGGAGTAAAGCTGGGAGGATTGTGAAACCTTCTTCATCAGACGTCCAGTTGAAATGAGCAACTATCTAAATAAGAAGTAGATGATCGTTATATAAGGTAAGGGACGTTTCAAAACAAGAGCGTTTATGTCGTGTCAGTATGCGTGTGTAGTCCGTCCATACGATCTTCCCCGAAACCTGTTCATTGATGACCACAGCAACGGTGCTCTTACAGTACCCACAGAATTAATTATAAAAAATATGTAAAGCTGGCCACATGGCAACCGTGTTAAAAATGTCATTTTTGCCCATTGCTCAGCCATTAATGCATGTATCATTATAGAATTGGATAAGAAGAAAGTACGAAGACAGGGCCCATCGATACTGGGAACATATTGTGATTCCTGTGGAAATGAAGCACTCTTACCTTTTGGTCAATATTAAACAGACGGGCCAGACTTTTGTCCATTGAAACACAAACACATTGAAGCTGAACATCTGGACTTGGTTCGTCGGATTTCGTCTTCACAAACGCCATGGCTTCCAGACCGCCGCTTGAGGTTAAAAGACCTACAGTGAAAGGCAAGTTCTAAGCTGTTAGTGGCTGAGCAAGTACCCACTAAGGAAGGTGTGCCGCGATGCACGGATTTTGGAACCTTCAAGGAATGATTTGCTGAACAGTTAGCAACATTTTAACCTCAACATGGCGGCCTTCAAAATGTATCCTCAGATCATGTTTTGGACGCCACACGTTTGTAGACGACCATGTTTATCTTGAGTTATAAAGAAGTTGCAACTGGAAACTTGTCTGACATACCTTAAATATAAATGTCAGCATAAAAAGACTCTGCTTATGTAAATCAGCGACGATTTGGCGCATCATGGTCTTCATATTTACTTTTCAGTCGAAAGGATGGAAATCTTTTGGGCCACTCTTTTTAACAGATATATGTTTGCATTTCCTTAGTTTTTTTTATAATGTTACTTTTTTCTTTTCCTGCAAAACATGAAAAGGATTGATATCGGAATTACACTTCTGAACGTAAAAGTAAAGCATGTGTTGCTGTCAAGATGGTATTCCAGTCTGCGAAGCAACTTTTAACTTTAACGCCATGATATGACTGGAATAATGTGAAAAGCGGAGCTAAACCCAACTCACTCACTCACTCACTCACTTTTAACTTCACTTCATAGAATCAAGGGGTATCTTGACAATAAATGCTTTAAAGTCTTGACCTTCACCATTTCTATCTTATGAGGAGAATAGCAGTCTAGCGAACCAGAGAGACTACATACTTGGAATGTCTGGGACTGTAATTTGTTCAAGATGGGCCAACAGTCATGTACTTTAAAGGTATATAACGAACCATTTTGCTAAGAATGAGCTGAACGACTACTGCACATATAAAAATGCCCATTCCTATTTCTACTGGATTCCAATATCCGACACCAAAATTGCTTGGTCCAGCAAATCGCCCGATGTCAAAGATTAACCATAATCCTTGATACAAACAAGGAATGAATTTCGTTATATTCTCAGAAATATTCGATACAGGTGATTTTCATATCAAATCAATTCTCAAAGACTCAAAGATTTTGCTTTTGACTTTTAGCAATTGCAGAAAAGAACTAAGCTCAATTGTTAAACACTTGATTTTCCAACTTTGTACATCACTCACCCAAACGAGAAAATGTATTCTTAGATCCATGGGACAATTATCAAAACGTGGTGATCATAAAAATAAATTTACATCTCTTTCTTCAAAGGTTCATTACAGTATGTCAGAAATGAAAGCAAATGTCAGAGGAGGTGAGGTGAATTGGTTATAAAAAAGTAAGCAAAATTGTAAAAATCCAGATTATTGCACTTAAAAACCACCCGTGTGCGTGCGTGCGTGATTACTTGTATAACTTCGGACTGAGATATCATACTGCAGTTCACCTCACCTTTTACCTCTGAGAAAAAGAAATCAATGAAATGCTGGATTTGACCTCATTGATACCATCAATGTGAAATTTGGAGATCAGAAGTTTTTTTCAAAAACGAGGTTTCCCCCAATGGCACAAACTGTGCTTCCCTCCTTGTTGATATATTTCCGTAATGCATTTGAATCGGAATTTCTGCTCGCATTGGCAAACTCAACACACATTAATATTCAGGTATACCGATGTTTGGCTATTGGCCAATAAAATTCAAATAGGCAATTCCTCTCTTCTTATTTACCATCCTGAAATTGAACTAAAGAGACAATGAAACCATTACACTAAACAAATTTATCCACAAGACTGTATGAAATAAGGGATGTATTCAAAGGTCAACTTTCCCTTATGTTGAGCAATATTCCAATAGCTCCAGCCTTTGGTGTCTTCATTTTACAACTTGTACGATATTGTCGAAAATCTCTGAAACTACAACAGAGATACTTATAACTATGGACAACATCTCCTCGCTTTTACTTATAATGGATATATTGCCCACATCACGGTTTCTTTCATTAGACAGGACGAGATAAATATCATCCTGTTGGTATTGCCGGTCCTATTCAAAGGATTTTTTATAACCTGCATCACAAATACATGTCAGAATGCAACCTCGGGTGTCGACGAGTATTCAGCATATAGCTTGGCTTCCAAGGCTGATCGTGCTGCATTCATTTACTACTTGCAGTGTTCTTTCCCGAAATGTGGAATATATCCCTTCAACCATGATGTTCTCAAGAAGACTACTTTCGACCTCGGTGTTTTCAGAACTCGAGGAAACCTTCACTTATAACAATGCAGAAATTGAAGAAATGAAAAAAATGTCTACTGAGGCTCATGTTGCACCCACGTTAAAAATAGGATCGTCAACAAAAAATTCCGGCCTGTTCTTTGGAGGTGTTGACAGCGGTACATTCAAGAAACAAAAACTGAAAAGAAGTGTACTTTGTACAATTGCTGGTTGAAAAGAATCACAGAAGATGTTGTTTTCAAATACATATAGAACCATCAGGTGTTCTGTTCTCCCTATTCACACATAACAGCAACCACCTCTCAACCACCTCTCAACCTCGTAATTCAGCCAAGTAACAATTTTCAGCTATTTATACATGGACTTGGATAAAGACAACGACGTTTGTTGCCAGTGATTAAGCTTTCAACCAAAGGAACTGAAGAACTGAGTTTCTGTCGTTGTAGTGACTTGGGCTCATTGTACTAAATGAGCATGCGAACTCATCTCAAGTATTGCTCATCAATCCGCGTTGTGCGTACAGACGTTTTGGTGCTCATGCTATGACGAGAAAGAAGACAACATTCAGTAAAATGGACCATATTATAATGTAATACTAGTGTATTATGAATTATGATACCATGCTGACAAAGCTGTTGGAACGTTCTTGTTTGAAATTCTTTCTTCTTGGATATTATAGCACACTATGACCCATATACATTAATTGGAATACCCGATCTTATCCAATCAGAACCA
This sequence comes from Haliotis rufescens, assembly GCF_023055435.1. Lineage (NCBI taxonomy): Eukaryota > Metazoa > Mollusca > Gastropoda > Lepetellida > Haliotidae > Haliotis > Haliotis rufescens. The sequence goes on from NW_025964223.1 coordinate 9,617,284, forward strand.
CTAAGGATCCATGCTCGTCATAAGAGGCGACTAACGGGATGGGATGGTGTGGTCAGGCTCGGTGACTTGGTGCATGACATCTTATTCCAATTGCGTAGATTGATGCTTATGATATCAATCACTGGGTTGTCGATTATTCACAGACCGTCGTCAAATCGATGGAATATTACTGAGTGAAGAGTTAAACAACAAACGTCCGTAAACGTCCGTTAACGTATGACGTTAGCAGTTTCGAATTCGTGGACCTGCCATAGAGAATTTTCGTAAAAAATGGGAACATGTGTTTTTTATGATAAAAGTGTTTGATGAAAAAAAGTTTAAAATGTTCAGGAAAATACGCGCCTTGAGGCAAATATTACTTACCTGATTTAAATGCACGATATTCGATTGAAGTAAGGGTTGACTCTAACTTCTTTGTCGTGAGGGAAATAGGCTTCTGAATCTTCGATACCATGGTGACGAACATGTGATCCTGTAAGCTGTCACCAACTGGGAGACTAGCGTGAACTGGAATCTGTATATTGAAGTACACACGACAAAACTATTTCAATAATTTTGTAAAATCTAAATATTTTTTACATTTGTATACTTATCCTGCATAACTTCTTAACGATTTCACAGCTTACCTTACGATAACTAGAAGGAAGGTCCTGGGTGAAGAAATAAAGTTCTGATGTCCCAATTACAGACCTTATCGTCGCTATCCTGTGACCTTGATGACACTGACTGTCGCCCAAGCTCTTAGAAATACATACTTTTGAGGTTTCTGAAGCCAAAGTGAAGCGACAAGTCTTGCGACGGTCTGGGCCTTAAACGTAGTAATGCAGGATAAGTATACACATGTAAAAAAAATATTTAGATTTTACTAAATTTTTTACTTATCCTGCATTACTCCTTAATGTATCTGTGTCGGACAGTTTGGAGGTGGGTCAACCTTCAGAATACAGAAACCTCAATAATTCACACCCTTCAATATGACACAAGTTGGTCGATAAACCTTGAAGCAGAAAAAACGCCATTAGGGTTGTTAAAAATAGGATAAAAAAAGATTGAACATAGGAATTACAGAGATATTTCCAATACATACTTAGTATTAAAGAAAATTATAGCTAATCAACTAATTCTTTACTTACTACGTCAAAGAGCCGTCGTTCACAAACAGGATTGTCTAATATTCTTCCACTGGCGGCGACTGAGTGACTGCACATGGAAGTAGATTGGCTCTGTATAGGACGAGTTCATTATTTACGTCAGGGGTTGGTAACCTGCTGGGTTACAACCAGAGGGTCCAACTTCGCACGCCTTCGACATCCTCGAGAGCCACAACGCGAAGATAATGACTTACGTAAACCTGTGTCGAACCTCCAGAAATATCCTTCCGTGATTGTTCCAATAAAACAATTGCCGTGTTGAGCCATGGTAAGGCTAACACCCTGAGATCGTGAGGGTAATTCGCTCTCCGCGGATTACGTTTTGGCGCTCTCGTAGGCCTGCAGGATTACTGCACGTAACCATAGAGATATGGTGTTTGCGACTAACTTCGGTCGTGGACGTAGTAAACACGGGTATAAATAACCGCTTCCTCGAACCACGCCTAGTCTTGGAGCGGCGAATGAAAACTCGAACTGCTCGCACCGAGCCCAGAAGAAATTCACCTTCATGTACGGCTCCCACAATAACCGATATTGGTGGGATGGTGAAGGAACGGTCGGGTTGGAATGGTAGTAGATTTTAGCAATAAAATCCTAGCATAACCTGAGATGTACCGCTCCGTGCGTCCCATGCTCAAAACGGACCCGGGTGGTGTTAATCAGGTGTAGTTCGCTCACCCATGCTGCCATAGCTAATGCCAAGAGAAACCATTATTTTCTTGGTGAGGTCATAAAATGAGGATGCATAGAGGGTCTCGAAGGGGGGCCTCGAAGTACCATGTTCAAGTCCCAAGCAGGTGGGAGGAACTTGGCCTGATCCGAAAGCCTGAATGAGCGTAATAGGGCCTGTAGTTCCGTGACCTTAATCACCTTGTGATTTTCCGGGACAGCCAACCCTGAGTTAAGTGCAGCCAATTACATAGTAATGGTGCTACCTTGTAGTTCCAAGTATCTTTGGGTAGCAAATGTAGGAGGAATTCCGCTAGGAATTGTTGTGACGCAATCGTAGGGTCTTGATTCTTTTGCCTTGTAAAAAGTCTCAAATGATCCCCAAATGATAGTCCTCTGGGAGAGGAACGATGAACTAAAGCTATAGCTTTGCTGCCCGTTGTCGAAATATCCCTTCGCACTTAAACGCCTTTTAAAGACGAACCATGCGTGCAGACGTTGGGTGAGGCAATTTGCTGTGAGGCCTGATGAGTAGGTTGGACCACTGTGGGAGGGGTCGTGGATCGTCTTCAGCTAGATGTTTCTGAGCTTGACGAACCATCCTCTCGCCGGTCACCAGGGCGCGACCAAGGTGAGAGCAAGATACCTTGTCTCTTTGATCCCCTGTATCACCTTGGTAAGTAAAACTGATGGCAGAAAAGTGTGTGCTTTTAGCCCTTACCAAGGGATACTGAACTCGTCCACTGCCCAAGTCTGCATATCCGGTAACGGGGAGATATATGGCCTGAGTTGGTGGTCTAGGCAAGTAAGAAACAAGTCAATGTTTGGTTGCCTGAACTTCTGAAGCAGTAACTGGAATGTTTCTGTGAGAAGTTTCCACTCGGTGGGAGCCACCCTGTCTGGACATGATACTGCCAAAGTGATATGGCCAGAATTAAAGCTTCCAACTCCAAGTTGTTTATATGCCACTTTCACTGAACACTGGACCATAGCCCTGAGGTCATCTGGTCTTGTAAGTGAATACCCCACCCGATGGGGAGCGTCAACGAACAGGTGTATATTCGGGGAAAACCTGAATAAAGAGACTCCGAAGACATTCAACGCCACCAATTGAGTTTAGCCGGTAGAGTGATGGCCTTGATAGGATCCTGACTCCTGATGTTGCAGTTGTAAGTGGCCCAAGCTAGTTAAGTCCTGTACCGAGGTGAGTAACCCTAGCAACACTTGCCATTGGCAAAGCATGTATGGTTGGTGTTGAGCAGATGACAACAGGCTTAGAAACTTGTGCCAACTGTCCCTCGGTACAAATAGGAGATCCTGGTCTGTCTGGAACAGGCCTCCTATGAACTGGAGCCAATAGGAAGGAGATAACTCCCGACTTCGCTTCGTTGATTATCCATCCAAGTTAAAAAGATATAGTAGCCGTCTGCCTGGTGAATTCCCGATGGCGTACTAACGTTGACATGTGTTGATAACACAGAAGATCGTCCTCCATCTACGACTCGAAACAAGTGTTCGTCAAGTGTAGATACGCAGTTATTGGCTTCATTACTCCTGTAAATAGCCAAGGGTCACTGACATGTCAAATTGGAAACACTATCCATTGGTAGTGAACCCCACTGAACTGGACCTGAGGAGTCTACGGTTGGGATGGATAGTCGACACTGACCAAGAATCAGACGTATTGATGTTGATTATGAGAGTTCTCAACGTGGTGAGGCGGCAATAATGTGGACGTTTAAGATAACGTTCGTTGAACACGGAGAGATTGTGGATCATTCTCATCTTGTCTGGGTCCTTCATGGGTACCAGGCAGATGTGAGGATAAAACCCCGGTGTAAAGACTGGGTTGTGAACCAACTCTACAGCTGTTCTCACCAACAGTATGTCTATGTTGGATTTTCCAAACAAAACTGTGGTCAACGGTGGGGTTACCTCTTCGTGTATACGGAAACCATGATATAATACGATGAGTACGTAATCGTCCTTGAGACTTGTCTGTGCCACGCCCTTTCCCAGTAAGGGAATACTGGTCTTCCTTGAGAGACGCGCGTCTAGGCTTATAATTGGCTGACGTAGATAGACTGGGATAGACTAAGAAAGAGACGTGCTCTAGAGTCTTGAGCACAGTGTAATTCAAAGCGTTTTGGGAACTTGGCGTGCGTGTCTGCGATCTGTTCATTGAACAGGGGAGTAGATGACCAAGGTTGACGTAGCAGCCTGCCCTTGAAGCCAGAATCTCAGTTGAAAACACTGTAAAGACTGGTTGTAACGGTAATCTCCGTCAGGGTGGTCTCAAGATGAATTTTCCTGTGGTCAATCTGACGCTGCAGGAAAATCATCATAGTTTGGAAGTGATCTGATCAGATAGGCTTATCCTCTGATAGATCCTGATCCACCACAAACATTGACGATGTTGGTGTCTTAAACGACGGAGCAAATGTGAGTTTGGAGAAGTCTTCCTCCAATGACCTCGTGGTGTCCCTCTTATTTACCCCGTTACCAGGGGAGGGCGTCACTGACACGTGACGGTCTGCTACCTAATCTGGTATTTGTGCTTAGCCGGTGATCTGCTCCGGTGCGTAGTACCTACCCTATCAGCAGGCTTTGATGACCCGCCTAGATAAGGAGTCATGTGGGGATGTTACCCTCCTTGCTGCCCAGCGATATATGCTGTACCAGAAAACACATTTGGTATTTGGCATACGTTAGGCGCAGATGTAGTCGCTTACATTAGTGCCAAGGATGTTGTGTAACCGAGTACACTGTAAGTCCTTTGACTGACGTCATTGTAGAGACCTTGATTGGTACGCAAGACGCTGCGATCAGCGCAGGTCTGTGAGACTAGGGTCATCGGTGATGACTGGATCATTGTAGAAGCGCTTGGACCATTGTCCAGTTAGCGTACGGGAACGGTGTTGACGCCTGAGCGTACATCTGCTGCTCTGGATATGTTGGAAAAGTGCTAAGCTGATCGTGCGTCGGTTGCGTAATAGAGGCGCCTGGGTAGAAGTCAGACGCTGCGCTCGGCGCAGGTAATTGAGACACAAAGCTCAAAGGTATTGACTGGACCATGGCTTGCTATGCTACCCCTATCATAGCATCTTGAGACGCTGGTGCTGTCGCCGACGTCACAGATTTAACATATCTGAAAGTGTCTGGCGGCTGAAAAAAAGGCGCAGTTACGATACTCACAAAATCCTCCGGTATTGTTGATTTCGGTGGAGAGTGTACTCCTGCAGTCACAGTTACGGGCGTCATATTACCTGCCGATAATAACGGCTGGGTGGTTATGACCGAACCATGTCCTTCGCTATTCCGCGATTGTAACATTCCTTTCGTCTCACGACGGGATTACTGCAAAATATGATTGTGAGTAACCTGCTTTTATATTGTAAAACTCGTTTGAGAGAGATTTATACAAAAATTACATTTAGAATTTGGCGGGCACATCTACGACAATATGTATAACACGCAAACAAGTTTCAGAAATAAACCATTTTTGAAGAAATGGTACGGGAAGAATGCCGTAGAATTGAACAATAATCTATTCGCAAAAATACGAGTTGCAAGGGTATACAATATTTTTATATACGCAACTCAATGTAAACCAAGGCTATTTACATTTAGAGTTTTGAGAGCACATCTGCGTGCAAACCAAACAACGTGGATGATGATCTTTGTAAGATTTTTTCCACGACAATTACTACAAAGCTCAAGCATAAGTTATGCAATTAAACCATTGTTGATGAGACTGTACTGGAAGAAGGCCGTAGAATTGAACAATAATCTATCGGCAAATTACGAGTTGAAAGTGTATACAATATTTGTATATACGCAACTCAATGTAAACCAAAGCTATTTACTTTTGGATTTTGGCGAACACATATGCGTGTAGGACAACCGACGTGAATGATAAGATTTTTTCCACGACAATAATACAATCGCGCAAACATAGGTACGCAATTAAAGAATTGTTGACGAAGCGGGACTGGAAGAAAGCCGTAGATCTAGATTTGATATCAATCTATCGGCAAACATATTTTGAACGAGTCGAAAATGTATACATAGAGGTTATCACGCGAGTGTGTTTGGGGATGGTAAATATCCTGCATTAGGAATAAACATTGTATTTAGCGAGCCTTACACTGGGTAAGTGATGTGTTAGTCGGACAGTGGCAGCAGCCAATATAGTTCCAACCAAAATCTGTTTCTTATACAGTGGCCAAGCAACATATACGCAAAACAACAGTTGTTTTTAATTGCCTTTCGCGGCAATCCATCGGTCTGTCCGCTAGAGTAACTGTCCTTTGTCGAAGGGAAGCTACTCTAACCCTAGTCTATAAGACGTCACGGCCACGGTCAGACGTTGTTGACAGTCGGTCTGTCCTGTCATAACGTTAAGAAGTGTTGTCAGATGTACACACAGCGACAAAACGAAACAAGGTAACAATTCAAACATGTTTCGGCCAAATCCAACTATTTTAATTTGTGGAGATGGTTTCAAGCCGCAGAGGTATACAAGCACAGATATGGCTACTGATCCTGCTTGGCTAGGCCTCATACCCTCGCAAAATTGTTTCGAAATTTAGTTGCCAAAATTTATAAAATGCCTTAGCTACGTCACAGTTAGACACTGATTGTCAGTATATTAGACTGTTCTTTTGATAATGATAGCAATTATCCCTGTAGTTTATCCAGATTCCCGATAGTTATTTCTGACTCGATCGCCGAATGACGAGGGCGACGCCATGTTTGTTTATAAACAGTGAAAGTAGTCCTACTTGACCTTTGATATTTGCATCTCTATCCGCATATGACCCCAACGGATATCGTTTTTATCCGTTGGCTTTATCCTGCCGGGAAACCTACCCAGTATATGATAAAATAATTTATATGTACGCAACTCACTGTTACGCCAAAGCTAGTAGAATTTAAGAACACAAGAATGTTATACATACATGTATGTAGCTGAGAATTGTAAACAATTTGAATACCTTTGCAGGCAAACGATTGTAACACAATTCAAAATAGCGGCAAACAACAAATATGTGGCGGGAAGTCACAAGAGTCTTTTCACGCCTAATTAATTCACATAAAACTACACAACATGGGGAAAGTATATGAAAAGAATACATCACCCATCACAGATCAATTTTAGGATTGTAAACGAACACTGAAGGTCTAAATTAATCCAAAAGGAGAGCTCCGCTGGGACATGTCCTTGCTGTACTGCGACAAGCAGTGATGAGAAGATGACCTTAGGTGTCATCAAAGTCACAGGCAGCGACGTGAAGGTCAGTAATTGGGACTTCAGAACACGACTTTATTTCTTCACCCAGGACCTTCGCAGTTGCGCTGTCCTTCTAGTTGTCTTAAGGTAAGCAGTGAATGCATTAAGGAGTAATGCAGGATAAGTAAAAAATATAAGAAATCACAATAGTCCACTGTGCGATTCCGACCAATTCCTAAGCACGTGTTTATAAGAACATCATAGAGTGGTGACACTATGTGTTCGCGGAAAGGTAAGCGTATATCACCCCACCAGTGGCACCCATCACAAACCCGTCAGAAACACATGCAAAGAAAAGACAATAAGTAATAGCCTCTGGCACACCTGTACTTATAATGTATGGAAGTTACTGGTTCTCTGGCATTAGAAATCAGAAAGTGAGACTTGTTGAACACAAGGGACGATGAAAGCTGATCGTATTTGTGTATTTGAGTTGTCGGTGAATCGGTAAGTCACTTCTTAAGACCAGCATAGGTTGCTGGCGATCTATTCTAATCCAGAATCCTCATGAAGAAATATAAGTGTTGTTTTCATTCTATAACACACTTGGGACTTTAGTAATCTTAAGGAATGACTGTGTATTATTTTCGGTTCATAAAGGTATGAATCGAAAAACCGATGTGCAAATTGTATGCATCCGTGTAAATTCGACAACGGAAGCATGTTTTATCTACAATAGTTTTACCAAAAACAGGTGTATATATCAAAGCAGACAAAAAGACGACATTGATAAACATTCCAGTTGTAGGAATACATAGAGTGGCGTGACATGAATAAGGTGATTGTTTAATTTATGCACATAACTTGAAAGCCTACAAAGGCAGTAGCCGATTAACGGAGAGTGGGATCCAAACAATGATCATAGGACCTGTCAATCAAGGCAAGAGGCTGTAACGAATATAACTGTGAGAAAGCGGCTATTTCAAATGATAACGGGAAGACACAGTTGGAAAAATGGGGACAATGAAAAAGAAATATATGTTGTATGTTCGTTCTTTAACACAATAGTAGTAATCTACAACATGAATTGACAATTGGTACTTTTAGAACAGAAGATGAGGCATGTCTTTCTATAAGAAGTAATTAAAGAATTTATATGAATCTTTCTCACACTTAACAAATAAATTGTTATTTAATCTGACACAACTCAGTCGCATGAGTTGGCTAAAGAGCATAAAGTAGCCGTTCTATAAATTTGCACTCATAGGTTAGTGACAGGGCAGGAGATGGCAACATCGCTTCCGAAACATGTGGTGAATGGGTCCAGGTTATTAATCATTACAGAATGGAGATATACTATACTAGATGATCGTGGATGTGCTCATTGCGGCATTAGACGTAACACACATACATCTACAATAGTATGCAATGTTCAAGTCTAACGGTCATCATGTGTAACAAAACTGCTCAGTATATTAACGTCGTCATTCCTCATACGTCTTTTCTTGTTCAATTCTCTTCTGTCAGAAAAGGCTCACCTTTTCACGAACACCTGGTATCATCACGTTTTGATAGCGCTTCATAAACACATGCTCAGGAAAAAGTAGGAATCGTACAGTCGATTCTCCTTTTAGATAAACTTACATCTGTGATGTTTCTGGAGAGAACAGCAATCCGATCTACTAATTTAAATTAGACATAAACTGCATAAAGAGATCGATGCTCAGTTCTCACCTTCATCTCCTCCAAGTGTTTCTTTGGCCCGATCCCTGACAGCAACAGCAGCTGTGGCGATCCAATTGAACCAGCTGACAAGATTACCTCCCTTGAAGCACGAACTCTGTACAGGCGGCCATCTTTGACATACTCGACACCATCTGCCATCTTCTTGTTTATCATTACCTGGTGAAAACAATTGACCAAACTCAGTACTGAACTGATGTGTGATGTATGTACGAATGCGTAACCTAGAGGAATGTGGACGGGTGAAGTACACTACCTTCGTGACGTGACTGTTGGCCAGGACGTGCAGGTTGGGTCTGTCTATCACTGGCCACAGGAACGCCTTGGATGTGCTCATACGTTCGCCATTCCTGATTGAAGCCTGAGATCTACTAAATCCTGAAACAATTACAGTTGGCATTAATAACGTATTACAACGTGCCTTTGCCTTACTACAGGACTATGAAAATATTCGAAGCAAAACCGTCATGAGCAGAATTCCATCAATAGGATGCTCCGGATGTAATTCAAAGGTTGTTGAGGGTGGTTGAGTCAGGCGATTTCTTCCGTACTATTTAAATAGTAGATCTAATAGAGACTCGCCAAACTGACAGACTGACATATACACAGACAACCGACAGGGTGACACCCAGACAGACAGGAAGGCAGACGCAGAACCACATAAACCTACAGGTGGAAAAAGACTCTCAGGAACAGCAAAGACACACAAAACTGACAAACACGCACATAGCTACACTGCACAAAGACAAAAACGAACGCATGCAGACACAGACAAACTCCACGCACACGTACGCTCCTTCGCACATAAACTTGCCTTCCTGATTTTCGCCGTTGTAGTCTACTTCCTTGAACCCGAGTTCAATTCCCGCCTTGACGAAGAAGTCAGCGACGGGTATTGCGTTCACTTCCGTCACAGTCAGTGGGCCTCCCCGGCCATGGTATTCTTGAAAATGATGATGAGTAAGAAGGATATGGTATGTCTCGATAACAAACAAAAATCTTTCACACACTGTCAACTGTCATGAAAAGCGGGAAAAGCGGGAAACCCAAGAAAAAGCAGCGTAAATTTAGTAACGGCGATTTTTGAAGTTTTTATTGATCTCAGTACAAACAAAAAGAAAGCACAATGCATCTTCCCCTGCTATTTACATTTGTTTGTTGGTTTACTATTCATTGCCGCAATCGGCAGTATTCAACATATGTGACGGCGGTGTGTAAAATAATCGAGTCTGGACCAGAAAATCCAGTGACTGACATCATATGCATCGGTCTACGCAATTGGGATACGATGACATGCATCAACCAATCCCCATCCCGTTCGTCGCCTCTTACGACAAGCACAGTCGCCTATTACGGCAAGCATGGGTTGCTGAAGACCTATTCTTCTGTTTATGTTGGTTGGTTGCTTAACGCCGCACTCAGCAATATTCCAGCTATATGACGGCGGTCTGTAAATAATCGAGTCTGGACCAGACAATCCAGTGATTGACATCATGAGCATCGATTCACGCAAATTGGATCGATTACATGCATCTACAAAGTCAGCCAACGAGTAAAGTACTTTTGGTTTTATGTTTACTCTTTGTCTCATCCGAATTTGACTCAGCTATCTTCACCTAAAAGAGGTTTGTTTTGTTGGTTTTTCGTTTCACGCCGCACTCAGCAATAGAGAAGTGATATTTTCACAAGTGCACAATCACTTACTGTTTTTATGCAAATTATGTATGCGTCGGATGCCACCGGTAGGGCCGAACATGGTTACTCTTTCGTGAAGACCTGGTGTCATCAGTGATTTTCAGTGATCCATTCATATAATTGTCACACGTATTTTGCCTTTTAAGCCCAGTGATAATGAATTGCACGTGGTGATAATATCGACATGCGAAATGTAAATGATGTATATAGTTTTATAGTTACCTGAATTTTTTAATCTATCAATTTGTATGTCTTCCGACTTTTTAAAGTACGGGAGAACATCTTCGTAACTCCACCCCTCACTGCCACTGGCTGCCCAGCTGTCGTAGTCATGACGATGCCCTCTGACATACTGCATATAGTTTAACTGGCTGCTTCCTCCCAAGACTCTACCACGTGGCCATGCTCCCCTCTGAAATTCATCTTAATATATCTACTTGAATACAGATGTAAAATATATCAAATGTTATCACAGTTTTTGTAACTGGTGCGTCACATTTTGAAACGCCCTACACATCTCTACCATAAAACATTTGAAAGCTTTACAGAGGCCACAAATTTTGTAACCTTGAGCTAACAACTCCTGAACAACAGTCGTGTGACGCTCTTTCAAATCATGGCAGACAGAGCATGCTCAATCAGCAAACCAAGAACCTAGAAAATAGGGCATGCTCAATCACGAATGATGCTAAGACCAATTCAATGTACGAATACAACTGTATGTGCATGTGCAGATCTTAATATATAAAATAGGGCAACAGGGAGGTGCGTGCTTTCAGAGACCTATTTGTTAACCTTGCCTTTTCTATTAGTCCTGAATGTGCATTTTGCTGAGGTTCGGTCAAATAGGCCCAGTCAAATTTGTCCATCTGGTTTAAGGCTACCATCAGAGGAGTATCCAGCGTCTTCTGGTTCCGGTCATCACCGCCAGCCTCGATCAGCAGGACGGTCACGTCACCATTCTCGGACAGACGGGACGCTAGAACAGCCCCTGCGGACCCTGCCCCAACTGTGAAATAGAATACTGTTTTAACCATACACAACAGATCACACTTAATCATTTGCTGTGGTCGTCCTAACAGTAATGCCCCAATTAAACTACATAATGCAATACTCACATAATATTATCAGACAGAATTTGTTCTTACATTACAGTAACGACCCAAAAGACGCTCAACAAAATGTAGCAGTCATTTGAAGATGAACTTCAGAAATATTCGAAGATATGAATATTACCTATTATATAGTCATAAGTCGTTCTCAGTTCGGGAGAAAGAATTCCTTTGTCGTCAACAGGAAAGACGGAGACACCGACGAAGATAGCGAGGATTGCAACATTGACGACAAGCAGCAGTGACGTCGTTGAAAAGCCCATGATCCCTTATTCGGATTTTGAATATTCTGTCAAACTGACAATGTGCAATATGTTCAATCTTCACAATTGGCTACATTATTTCTGCTTTTCCTACAAGCCATGCACTTCAAAATCCATGTCTATATGCAAACTAAAAATACTATTTATCCCCGTTATGATTCAACTGAACAATCAGCCTCGGTTGGAATAGAAGCTTTCACACCTATATCTTGCTGGACCAGGAAACTGAAATAATCGGATTGTATACGCCTGTGACCTGATTTAGTGCTGGTCAGTTTGCTCGATGGTGTGGATCGTTTTCATGTGTATATTCACCGGTTTGTCTCAGCCAGACAAAGCACTGGGACTTATGGCAACTCAATGGGAAATACATGCACTGTCAACATTATTTGTTTTTACGTTTAATCGTATAGGCTCTTTACGAAAGATAGTGTTTCCAATCAATGCATCAACTGGATTCCTTCGCTGACCCTGTTTTGTGCTGATACCAGACTGACACGCTCGTGCCACAAGACAAGGGCATTTTGGCGCAGTGACTATGCCTCTCAACAAGATTTTCCTTTTCATATAACTTGTAAACGAATATACATATTCGAATAAATACACTTTAAATACACTCCACCCTCAGTTTGTTCTATTCGTATAAATACGATACACCTCAGCCGTTTTTGCTATTATTTTCTAAAACATATGTTGAAATGGTCATGATTTGCTCAGGGAAAATTTAAATAAGCCCCTTGTGTTTCTTACCGCTAGCTCGATGTTACACACGTCAAGCCTTCGCCGAAGAAGTGGAGTTGTGTCGATAAGCCAAAGTCACAATCAACAACAAGAATACTGTGTTGACTTTCACGAATGCACTTTACTCTGTGACTCAACAGATGCACCTTATTCCTTGACCCACATTTGAAGACATCTCCTAGTGTAAATAAAAGCTATAAAACCCTTTCCCAATATACAAATGTCAACGCCAGAGAATAATCAGTCTCGAGTATCTGATGAAACATAATACATTGGCCTTAAAGGGGTACGCTGAAGTTCATGATGACACCCGGATTTCGCGAAAAGTGTAAGCACATACTGTCCTACAGGAAGGGAGAAAGCTCTGCTAAGAGTCCATTGTTCGATTGCGACTTTGTCATTAGCATGTGCTTATGAATCAATATCGGCTAGTGATGTTACCATGTGTTCGAGAAAAAAGATGAGCGTATCTGGCCGGAACAGCGTCACTTATGGATTTACTAGATGTACGAACATATACTCTGGTGAATCTGAACTAATCTTTAATGTTGATATTCCTCCTGTTCTATTAGTCTTGTAGAACTTCCCTTCGAATGTATAATATAATTGGACGATTCCGACAATATCATAAGCCCGTGTTTATCAATCACTTGTGAATTTACTAAAATGGTGAATGTACTAAAATAGTGGATATTTACCCATTGCTTTTCTTTTTCTTTGTAACAGAAATGTTTTACATTGATCTTCTTAATATTCTCCTACTAGCTTTAAATACAAAGTCGTTAAGTGACACAATCTGATACCATCAACATGATATCCATCACTGGATTGCCTGGTCCAGATTCGATTATTTACAGGCCACCGGCATATAGCTGGAAGTTGCTGAGTATATAGTATAAATATATCTGAATGCACACATGTGGCACATGCTACCACAGTTGAAACTAGTCGCAGATGTAGACATAGCATGTCAAATTTCAAGGCCATCTGAAATCATTAGCGTGTGTGCACGACCCGATCTCCTGTCAATGGAAGGGATGAGAGTACTAATCTGACCTTGGGGAATGGTGGCCCACTCGGCCTGTAGTGCAACCGTTGTGAGCCGTGCTGTGTGTGCTCTGGCGTGATGCCAGAACCAGGTACGACAGTCTGCGGCTAAGGTTGACATTGTCACGTCCATCCAGCCAACTCATCGAGAGGAACCGGAATATAGTTGTTGTGTCGGTTTGCTGTTGTGAGTCCTGCTGTGTGTTATCCGACATTATCAAGCTGGAATGCAGCCTTAGAGTTCTGACGAAGGGTATTCTCAAGTTGAAATAAAATGTACGCTATGTTAAATCATCATCGTCGTGCGTGTATCGAGAGGAGAGACAATATATTGATCTACACTCCCAGACATTTATCGTCATTGCACCTTCACTGTCCATTCATCAGTTCCCTTATTTTTTGTCGGTATTATGTATATATATATATCATCCTGTATGGGTTTCAACCGTGAACATCTGGGGTAGACTAGGTCTTCAGCAACCCATGCTTGCCATAAGAGGCGACTAAGCTGGTCACAAGAGGCGACTTACGGGATCGGGTGGTCAGGCTCGCTGACTTGTTTTATGCATGTCATCGTATCCCAATTGCGAGGATCGACGCTCGTGATATCAATCACTGGATTGCCTGGTCCAGATTCGATTATTTACAGGCCACCGTCATATAGCTGGAATTTGCTGAGTATGGCGTTGGGCAACAAACAAACAAATAAACAAACATTCATTAAATATATCTGAATGCACACATGTGGCACATGCTACCACAGTTGAAACTAGTCGCAGATGTTGCAGCAATAATGAAAACCCGGATTCGGGCCTTTTGAGCAAATGAAGGGCATCGTTGATAAGATGAAAAAAGAGTGAAGTTTAAGATTCATTGGTCTACTGGTATATTCACGGAGCAGTGACTGGATTTTGAGAAGAATTAGAGGCATGGTCAATGTGCAAAGGGCAGATCAATGTCAAACTTTAATATATCGCGAAAAAAAGAACATATATCTTAAGACACACTACTTACTAAACATTTTCCGACTTTCATTACATTTGGAACAAACATGACTAAATAATGGCCTTAATCGGTGTTTCAATATGTTTGTTGTTTAACGCCGCACTCAGCAATATTCCAGCTATATGACGGCCGTCTGAAAATAATCGAGTCTGGACAAGACAATCCAGTGATTGACATCATGAGCATCGATCCACGCAATTTGGACCGCTGACATGCAGCAACCAAGTCAAAGAGCCTAACCACCCGACCCTTTTAGTCGCCTTTTACGACAAGCATAGTCGCCTTTTACGGCAAGCAAGGGTTGCTGAAGACCTTTTCTACCCCAGATTTTCACGGGTCTGTCAATCGTGGCTTCCATACTACAAATGAGATTCATATTCGAAGAAATTTTGGTATCATGTACCATGTCCTTTGGTTTCTGATGGGCCGATATGTACAGAATATAGAGCCCATCGTCACAGTATTAAATTGAGGATCATGGTTTGCATGTCAATGTACGCTGCCAGCATGGGACGTTGTATATAATATCAATCACTGGTTTTCCTGGTCCAGACCCGATTGTACAGCTGGAATGTTACTGCCAGTGGTGTAAACCAACAAACAATGGTGTCACCAATCGGGAGAACAAAAGTCAGTGTGGACAACTGACAGTAACGGAAACACTGTATTTCTCGACCTCTGAGGCCATCAAATTGCATGCGGCTATTAAGGAGGTGAGGTGAGGTGAAATGGGGTTTAACGTCGCGTCCAAGATTATTGCACTTATATAACGACGTGTGTGTGTGTGTGTGTGTGTGTGTGTGTGTGTGTGTGTGTGTGTGTGTGTGTGGCTGCTTGTACTAGTCCGGACTGATGCCGATTTATAGTGCTAGCACACTGAGATACCATGCCGCAGTTTAACATGAATACCCCACTCAGACACAGTATACTGACCCCGAGCCGACCAGTCCTTGTTTTAGCTACTTAATGCCGAGCGCCAGACAGGGTAACAACAAGTTCCATCTTTTAACGTCTTTTGGTATGACGCGGCCGGGGATCGAACCCCGGATCTTCCGCTCTCCGGGCGGACGCTCTACCACTAGACCACGGAGGCGGTTGGCTATTAAGGAAGGCAGATCATCCTAATTGTGTCATGAGTGAGTGAGTTTGTTTTTACGCCGCTTTTAGCAAAATTCCAGCAATATCACGGCGGGGGACACCAGAAATAGGCTTCACACATTGTACCCATGTCGGGAATCGAACCCGGGTCTTCGGCGTGAGGAGCGAAAGCTTTAACCACTAGGCTACCCGACCGCCCCTAATTGTGTCCTGAAGGCTGTACACAGACAGTGGATGCACAATACGAATCCAACCACTATTATTGTGGCACATGGTTGGAGTATCCGATTTGAACTTGTTTTTTTTAAAGAAGTATGTGGAATTGTGTATTCTGTTGTGAATTTGACGTAATGTTTTAGATTGGGTGATAATACCTTGTTTTGATTCTTCACGTGTGAACATGTGAAGCCCATTTTTGGTCTCTCCTGTCCTGACATAATATATTGCTGGAAACGGCACAGAATTCATTCACTCGCAGATTCGATGTTCTTTGTGCTGTCCTAATGGGAAATCCACACGAATGAGAACACAAACAGTTTTTTTGGGGGAAGTATTTTAATTTTTACTCCAGATTGAAAAAAATCAGATTGAACATCATGTTATGTGTACGATAACTAAAGCGTTTTATAACATCTGTTACATTAAAATAGATAGATATGCAATAATAAGAGAGAGAGAGAGATAGATGATCTATCTAATATGTGGAAGCAAGATTATCCTGAGCCTTATTTGCTACTTTTGATGATGTCTGCCGCCTTTTCTCCAATCATAATGCACGGGGCGTTTGTGTTCCCTGACACGAGGGCCGGCATGATGGAGGCGTCCGCGACTCGCAGTCCAGCAATACCCTTCACTCTGCAAAATATTTTATTGAAACCGACATTCAGATTAAAGGGACGACTTAGATTCAGCACGGACACGCCACGGCGGAAACTAGAAGTCAGTTGGTTACACCTTAATCGTCATTCGAAATTCGTAAATTTGTTTTTCGTCCTCGAACATACACTTTTACCAATATTGGGACAGTCATTTAGAGCATGTTCGACCAACGTCAGACAACATTGGGGACATCACATACAACATAAACAAACCTACAGGTAAACGTTTGAAAGACGAATAACAAACTAACTTCTGGTTGTCCCGTCACAGCTCGGTGTATATATTTATCAGGCAGCTTGGTAACAGAGCTCTCATATGTTTGTTATTTTGTTTGTTAGTAATTTGTTAGTTTACCCACGTTCATCAGTCTAGCACGGAACGACCCCAAAAGGATTAAAAGAATTAGCTGAATGTCCAAGAAAGTTGCTGGTCTCTGATGTGATCAGAGCTACAATCATTCAAGGTGATATTCATGTAGTTGACCTGGTGATCATTTTAGATTGGTGAAAACACAATGTAACATGATTGTATTTGTACAAACGCCATAGAATAGTTGAAGTTTTCCATATTCACCCACCTCAGTTGAGGATCCACCACTGTAGTTGGGTCGCTTGGTTTCCCCATCTTGCACGTGGTGGTCGGATGGTAGACTGTTGTAGCCAGTGCCCGGATGTAACACTCCCAGTATTCATCAGTGTCATACTTCATAGTGTTGCATGTCGGGAAGGGTGTGTCTTCAAGCTGGGCTCCTATTTCCTTGAATGCCTTTGTCTGATGAAGTTTCTGGACAATGCGAACACCTGTTGTACGGAAATGTTTTTTAAATACTGATCCATGTCTCCGATCCATTTTGGATTCCAAGGTATATTTTTGGAGCGAGGCGTTATTAATTCAGCTTGTCTATATGTAGTTCAAAAACAGTTTGACTGACAAATCAATGGTATTCATACTCGTAAAAGAATGTGAGCAGTATTTCTAAATCTACTATGATGAAACCTGATGTTCACTTTGTTCTGGGTGTTACATCTGTCATGCTTGAAGGTGGAAGTCAGTTTTGGTTGTACAAATATACATGATCCTTCATAAATGATGTTGCCTCAACTAGATCCAAAGAAAAAAAGATGTTGCTTTGCCCGTAGTACGTATCTGTTAAAAGTAGCTACTTCACCCAAAGAATGTCCCTGGTAAAAGTTGTTACTTTACCAGAAGTATTTCCCCATTAAAAGTAGTTGGTTTACTCGAATTATGACTCTGTTAAAAGCAATTGTTTTACCCGCAATAAGACTTTGGTAAAAGTAGTTGCTTTGCCCTTGAAGGCCCTAATAACTGGAATTTTCACCTCTAACTAAAGTCTTGGCGTCATCAGGATGAGACAGGTAGTTGGGATCGATGATAGGATGCTCAAACGGGTTGTTGCTTCTCAGGCGGATTGTCCCCATGCTCTTTGGGCGGAGTAAAGTTGGGAAGATTGTGAAACCTTCTTTAACATACGTCCAGTTGAAATGAGCAACTATCTAAATAAGAAGTAGATGATCGTTATATAAGGTAAGGGACGTTTCAAAACATGAGCGTTTATGTCGTGTCAGTGTGCTTGTGAAGTCCGTCCATCCGTCAGATCTCCCATGAAACCACAAGGCCTATTCATTGATGACCACAGCTACGGTGATCTCACAGTGCCCACAGAATTAATTATAAAAGATATGTATAGCTGGTCACATGGCAACCGTGTTAAAAATGTCATTTTTGTCTATTGCTCATTTATGCATGTATCATTATAGAATTGGATAAGCAGAAAGTACGTGGTATGTCAAATAACGTCACATTTTGTAGGTTTTGGTTATATTTGACACATATACAACCCATGACCCACGTGTTCCAATTACATTTATTCACTCAATCGAGGCACGATGACACTCAATCAACACAGTCTTTATAACTGTGTCCGATTTGGTCGGCGTTTATACTGAAGACTGGACCCATGGATACTGGGAACATATTGTGATTCCTGTGGAAATAAAGCACTCTAACCTTTTGGTCAATGTTAAATAGACGGGCCAGACTTTTGTCCATTGAAGCACAGACAAAGTGAAACTGAACGTCTGGACTTGGCTCGTCGGATTTCGTCTTCACAAACGCCATGGCTTCCAGACCGCCGCTTGATGTTAAAAGACCTAATGTGAAAGGCAAGTTATAAGCTGTGGCTGAGCAAGTACCTTCTAGGGAAGGTGTGCCGCGATGCACGGATTATGGAACCGTCAAGGAAAGACGTTGCTGGACAGTAAGCAATCACAGCAAAAAAATAGCAGTTTCCGGTATCCGGATACCTGCCGGATACCACCGGACACTTACCCAAAACGCGTCCGGGTATCCGGTGGCAGATACCTTGCCGGATACCAGATCCGTGGTATCCGGCATGGACACCTCACCTGAAAGTATGCCACCTGGAATCCGGGTATCCGGCACCGGATACCTCACCGGATACCTCAATCTGGGTGTCCAAGGATCCGCACCGGATACCAAGAATCCGGCACCGGATACCTCATTCTGAGTTTCCAAAAACATGTCACAATTTGGGGGTGCATTTTGTTCAATTAAGTGTGAAACACCTAAATATATATTGGAAACTAACCATGAAAATTGAACATTGCTGAAGGTATCCGGCAGGTATCCGGATGCAATTTTTCGAGATGTCTTATTTCTGGTAAATAATGTTAGCCTGGGCATATCAGATAGCTGTAGTAATATTCTGTGTCATTTTAGTTGTAAATATCCCCCTTCAAGTTGAGATCTATGGGCATGTACTTTTGGAGAAGACAATTTTTTTCAATTTCATCTATAATTCTTTTTAGATGTTAAGCTGTTTAATGAACAAACATCAGTTCTAATACATGTATGATGATATCCTTAAATTTCATGTTCAGACTTCCAGATTATTCTGAGTGAAAGTATAAACTCTTCGACTGTGTGCTCACTTGGGCCTTTGGTCCTAGTGAGATGATAATATGAATATTTGTAAAGGTACAAATACTTGTTATGAGCATACCAGCTTCATTTAAGTTTGAAACACAATATGCCTCACTCTGAGGGTGACATGTACCAGATTTCATCACACTACAGAGAGCTGTTCCTCAGTTACTGTGAACATTTTTACTGAAAGACATTGAAAGCTAAATTGACCTTCAATATCAGTTGCGACTATTTCAAAAACAATTGTAAAGTGCTTCATTCAGTGTAATATTGACAAACATATGACAATGATATAAAACTATGTGTATAAGAGTTATTTAGACTTCTGCGGGAAAAGGCACATTAGAGAACAAGAGTCATCAGAAAGATGACATATCCCCCCGGCAGCTGTCTGTAAAGTAACCACTAGTGCATTTCTGTATGTAATGAGTCAACAGTTGAATGTTCTTTAAGAAGCATACATTGTTTACCCACAAAAGATCCACCATGGTCACATCCATATGAATGCCAAGTTTCGATCAAATACATTGAATGTTTTTCTAATTCTGCCCCAGAAATGAACCTCATCCCCAATTGAGTCTATGTCCAACTTCATTCCATTAAAAAAAAATAAAAAATAAAAATTAGGAAATCCCAAAATTTGAAAGGCACCACTTCAGTATGTGCATGATAGCTTTGCCAAGTTTCGATCAAATACACTGAATGGTTTTCGAATTCTGCCCCGGAAACGAACCCCATCCCCAATTGAGTCTATGTCCAACTTCATTCCATAAAAATTTTAAAAAATAAAAATTAGAAAAATCCCAAAATATCAAAAGGCACCACTTCAGTATGTGCCTGATAAGAGTTGCCAAGTTTCGATCAAATACACTGAATGGTTTTCGAATTCTGCCCCGGAAACGAACCCCATCCCCAATTGAGTCTATGTCCAACTTCATTCCATAAAAAAATTAAAAAATAAAAATTAGAAAAATCCCAAAATATCAAAAGGCACCACTTCAGTATGTGCCTGATAAGAGTTGCCAAGTTTCGATCAAATACACTGAATGGTTTGGGAATCCTGCCCCGGAAAAGGAAATGATTACGGACGGACAGACGGACAGACAGGCTGATCACTATATCCCCCGTATTATATGCCGGGGGATAAAAAGTAAGTGTATGACCTGTTGCCAACTTCTATCCCTGCCCTAAGGAAGAGTTTGGCCATTAACAATTTTTTTGTCTGGCTGTGACATTGACCTTTGACATAGCAGATCAATGTGTTATTCCAAAGATGTCCAAGCAATGCATGGTTTTATATGATAACTGTGGCTATCAAACTGAGGCAAAATATTGGAAAATCCCCATTTACACAGCTGGCTAAAGAAACAAACAACAAACAAATTATCAATTTCTTTTATTTATATGCATATATCACACATTGAACAGTGTTCATATAATGGTTCCTGATGCAGTATGCACTTTCCTCCTATTCTTCAATACTCATAACAGAGCGGGATAACTGTTCGCTTGAAAGCATCAGCAGACCATGCTCACCAGTTCAGAGTTACTTGCCCTCAAACATCCTTTTCCTTCTATATTGCCATGGAAAAACAGGAACCAGGATGAGGGGAGGCCAGATGGGCTCTATCCCTGTTGCATTGTGTTAGTAGAATTGTGAACATTCTATTTGGTGTTTGGGTCCACATTTATAGACAAGTAGTCGCAAACATCATTCCTTTCAAGTGATTACCACATGGCCAAAGACAATAATTTCTTCAACGACCTTGAAGGATCCCACTCCGACTTGGCATTGGTTGGTCTTCTCACATTTGCCTGACCACCCTTTGTGAGTGTGTCCCAGTGTCAATTGGCATATAACTTCTCGGTAGGCTCCCACTGAAATAACAGGACTCTCCTCATCGCTGTCTGCCAATCACTTCGGATATCTGGAAGGGTCCTTCCAGACTGTCAACCTGTCATCCGGGTATCTCAAGCTGGACTTCAGTTTCTGCAAAATTATGTATAAAGATTGTAGCAAAAGAAAAGAATTGTTGCAACATGTACTTACAGATAAAAGGCAGCAAATTCACTTAATTTATCATCTTTGAGTTTTGTTATATACCAAACATTTGAGATATATATTGTTCCATGCTGATGAGTTGAAACAATCATTAACTGACATCTCTTAAAAATGTTCCTAGCAACCTATGCTTGCCATACAAACCAAAGTAATAGATGAGGTAGCAAGTGGGCTCATTGAAAGCTCGTAATCGTACCCAATAACATGGGATGTTGTCCATAACAGTCATCATCGGTGCGTCTGGATCGAGCTCTTAACATTAATCTCTGGTTTGTCTAGTTGAGATTTGAGATTTGATTAATTTATAATCCTTGTCATTTAGCCGAACTATTGCTGGATGTGGTGTTAAATGAGTGAATTGGGTTTAACGCCTCTTTGAACAGTATTCCAGTTATATCACGGCATGTAAGCTTGATGTGGGAAGAAAGCCCGAAGTGATGCAGGTCTTACATGTTTACCACTTTGATGAAACCCACAAGCAAGTGTATGATGCTACCCTTGATTCAAACCCACGACCATCGGTTTCTGTCAAGCCCAAGAGATGCAACTATGCACAGCAAGTTGTAGTGCCTTTGATAATTAGGCCAGCCATGCCAACAGGTGATAAAGAACAAGCAAACTGAAGAAATATTTGCAGAATAGCTACATGAACATGATGAACCAAACAGAATAATTTCAAATATTTACCACTCACTGCTACTCTTCTCTTGTTCCTCATTGCTTCCCTTTTTCCATTGATGCTGTGCAGATGACTGACTCATTCATTCATCCAGACATTCTGCAAACATAAGTAGCATTCACATTAGAGAAATGTCCAAACTGTACATGCTGTACATTGAATTCAATTGAAAAGGCCCCAGTTGAGTTTCCAACTTAGAACTGTCCTTATTAAAATATTTCATCCCAAACATTCAGAGATAAAACATAACCCCATATTTAACAACTGTCAAACAATTATTTGACAACAAAGCCAGGGTCATTCAACATACACTTTACATAAGGAATCACTTGTTGCAAAAAAGATCCTCGCCAAGGTCAGAGTCATTTCATGAAATATTGAATGATTAAGTTATGAAGCTTATACAAAACAAGGACATAACAGTGTAATTATAACAATATCCTAAGCGTAAAAAAAATAAAGTCTTTGGTGGCCATTATTGTAAATTATAATCTGTATTAGCATCCCACGAAAGTTAAGAGTTAATAATCGTTCCTAGATCTTGGTACTTTTCTTCATTATCTATAAAAAAGCGGATCTAATTTGGATCATCTTGTTTTGACCACAAATCCATTACGCCTCTTATGCTAACAAACAGTTGACCATAATACTAAAAAAAGGACCCTTGGCGTTTACGGTAAAGTATGTAGAGCAGGAAAATATCTACATCAATCCGTTCCATAAGATCTCTGCACAGAAATCATAAGGCCTCGAAGCCCTGCTACGTACCTGGCAATGCCAATCGCCTTTCCAAATACTGTTGACTTCCGCGTTGTGGATGGCTGAGAGGAACTTCGGCCGGCATTTCCGTGGTGGAGGTGAATGAGAACAATGTATCGATACACGAGGTAAGCTTATCGTAATCAAGAATCACAGTGTATATCGATACACGAGGTTTGTTTACATCCATGTTCTAAAATGGCGCCCTGGACCGTAGGGGAATATGGGTAAAATGGCTTGTTCCGGGTTAACACTAAGCTGGGCCCCGTCTCTAATATCACATTATTGTTTGGCGCAAGTTGACGACGCGCATAGGGAGCCGGGAACCAGGTTAACACGACATAAGCTGGTTCCCGGCTCTCTATGCGCGTCGTCAACTTGCGCCAAGTTATATTAGAGACGAGGCCCAGCTTATACACTAAACACGATCGGTCATTTCGTCAAAACTGGCCAAATATTGAGATTGCAGCTGAGGTCATGCTGGCAGCTGAAGTGACACATTAAGGTAAGGAATATGTGAATATTACAATGATCACGTATTAAAGTAATTTACCACATGTAAGCCTGTCACATGTTACACATTAACTTTTATAGCCAACATGTAAGTAAATGTATAATTATATTTTTATATGACAAGTAGCCTGTCTATCATATGTTAGTATTTGCTTATGTATATAATGTAGAAATATGTTTACTTTAACTGGATAATTTGTATGCTAATGTGACTCACTGTCTTATTTCATATACTCCCTGTACTCTGTGAGAATGATTAATAGCCTCAACATATTTTTCCAGATGTGAAGAATCAAGAACAGCTTTAATAACAGGGAAGTTTTGCATCAGAGATCATTGTGAAGTGGAAGAAAAGACATTTTAAGGGTATGAACATTTTCACTTGAACTAGTTGAACAATAACCATGATGACAACTTTATCATGGGGGAATTTTTGGTGGTGGGGTAGCCTAGCGGTTGAAGCGTTCACTCTTCGTGCTGAAGACCCAGGTTTGATTCCTGCCACATAGCTGCGATATTGCTGAGTGTGGCGTTAAACATCAAACAAAGCTAACAGCCGCATACTTACTCACGTGGGGATTCCAGGTTGAAGTTAGTCCCCATCAACATGATCAACCTATGCTAGTTGTGAGAGATAACTTAATGGATCGGGTGATCAGGCTCCCTGACTTGGTTGATCCATGTCATTGTATCCCAATTGTGTGGATCGATGCTCATGATGTCAATCACTGGATAGACTGGTCCAGACTTGATTATTTACAGACCGCAGTCATATTGCTGGAATATGGCTGAGTGCAGAGTTAAACAACAAACACCAACATGATTCTACAACCTGCTCTTGTGGATACCATTTTGAAGATCCTACACATAACTTCTTTTTGGGTCGTAACTATTGCAATATGTTCTACTACATGTGTTTTAAACATATATTTTTTTTATAGTGAACTGGATTTGCAAACAAGCCGATGGCTTATCTAAATGATGCTGAAATACAAAATAAGTATTAATAAAATACTAATTCTATACTATTGCAAACTATCAGTTGAGCAATAATGTAATCATCTGATTATAAGTAGATAATGAAGGAGAAGTCCATATTGATTAAATCTACCAGATTCTGAGATAAATGCACGTATTGATTGATTTATTTCAATGTTTTCCTGTACATAATTTTCAACAATTCCATATAAAGCTTTCTTATATCATATCCATACTGTATAATAATACCTATTATTTCTAATAATAGCATAATTTGGAGACACAAATAAGTAATGAATGGTATTTTTATAACAGGTCCCGCACATGCGGGATAGGTCATTTGACATGAATCAGTTTTATGTGAATTTAAATCACTACAAGCTGATCTGAGTCATGAAAGGATATGCCTTCGATTCTGTGAAAATGGAAATGCTAAAACATCTCCCAATATTAACCATGCTATTACAGAATCTGTTCACTTGTTTTTGTATGTAAAATATTTTTGAACGATTACATCCATCTAATGATTGTTTGTATGTGTGATATGCCAGTAGAGGTATATGTGTACAAGCATGTGCATACACATGAAAAAAAAATGTTTGTTTGGCTAGGTACCAGTATATGAATAGGTTGTTTAGTGCGACTTGTATATTAGCATCATCATAGTTTCAACAGACAGTTTATGTATATCAAATGTTAAATGTCTTTGTAGGGAGAATTGCATATCAAAACTGTCATTATTTTATTACTTATGAGTAGAACTTTTTAAGTATCTGGTATGATACATTTCCTTGGTCCACAGACACATGTACCAGTAAACTGACTTGATAAGTAGCATAACAGTCAGTGTGGTTGGAAACTAATTAAGCCGTCACTACTCAATTAAGTAATTAACAGACAATTGCAAGTGATAATACCCACCTGACACTAATTGCCCTGTTAATCCCTAATCCACCATGAGTTGACATTGAGCTCATCTTGCTAATGAGCTGTTGTGAGCGTAACGAGATGATAAACATCAAAGGTGGGGCAGGCTTTGATCAAGTGTTCTGTAGAAGAGATTATGCCACTTGTTTAATGTTTATTTAGGATTAGCTACATCCCTTGATGCGACCAAGACCATACTCGAGGTTATCAGACAGTTTGTCTGGATACAGCCTGATGTCTCAACTGTACTTATTGGATTCTGCCTTGTAGCAAACTATGTGTGTGACAAGGACTTTGACCACTCTGTGCAGATGCATAACAATGCATAATGAACTTGGGGTATGATTCAATTATGTCACACAAGTCAAAGATAGGTTCCACTGTATTTAGAAACAGACGATAGATGCAATACTGTGTAACTTTATAACAATCAAATGATTTACAATTACCCTTGAAAAGTTCCAAAACCAAATAGAACTACTTAAATTATGATTACACTTGACCAATATGTTTGGCAGTTTTTGCCGTTATTGTTAATCTGAATTAAAGATAGGATAAATGATAAAAATATGATAATGCATATCACACACAAGTGTCTATTATACGCAAATAAATAAGTCTTGTATACATTGATTAATTGGAAAGGGTCCTAATTGGGATTGTTCACTAGCCAATATATTAGCAAATATTCCCATTGGCGCTTATTAGAGCGAGGCGCTTATTACGTCAAATACTTTAGTTCTGTTTTTATGTATAAGAACCTATTTTATGCAATTTGCATTGCCTTGTTTACCTTTCCTTATGTTTTGATGTAATGCAAACATTTGAGAAAAATTCAGGTGAGCCTGCCTTATGGCACTACAGGAATTGTTTTCAGAAGATCAATTACAATTTTGTATTTTCTGTACAATTTACTGTTTGCTATGGCTTTTTTACATTGGTTAACATGGTTTGGTTAACAGTTGCTTGATAAATTGTCATTACCTTACTCATTGAGAAACCAAATTTTTACCCTTTGTCAATATATGTGTGTTTCTTATATTTTTAATAACAAGCTTTTAAAGATGTTATAAATTGTTTCAGGCACCTGGATTTCACAATGACACCAGATCAGACAAGTCATACAAAGGACTCTCCGGATGATGAATAATCCTCCCCAGAACAACTAACAGGTTCACCTCAGAAAGTGATGATTCTGAATGAATTATGCCACATCAGTGTGATTCTGTAGGTTGTTTTATTACGACATAAATCAAGTCTAAAGGAATCAATACCACAGCAGTGAGACTGTTTATGTGGTGTACACTGACGCTGACTATACAAATCTGAATGACTTTTGTGGTTTACTGCACAAACATAATTGACTTTAGATATTCTTCTACCTTGAAATTCTTCTGAGATTTGACTAATTTGTTTATTTAAAAAATGGCATTGAAGCATCTGTTTCTGTTTTTGAATGTTCTTGCAAACACCTCTGGTTACTGAACCAATGAAATGTCATAAAATCAATAAATATGATTTTTTATCTTAACAATTTTTCTGTTTTGCTTCTTTAAAGAAATATGATATTGATCATTCATAACATAGGTGCTAACATATATCAAATATACTAATGCCCTGAATGTTTTCCTACAATTAATACAGCTCACTGAACGAAGTTTTTAGTTCCATGTCAGGAGAAAAGTTACATTGATATTTTTATGTACCAGTACTTTATTAGGTGTTTTCTGTGGATGCCATTAGTCTTATGCACCCATTTGGGTTAATGATATTCTGTTTCGAACTTCAATGAAACTCGTCTGTCAAGATGTAACAAGTATTGATACAGTTCCAAAATAAACTTTTAATCTCTCCAGGAACAAAGGCCCAAGTGAGCACATAGCCAATGACTTTCATTTTTTTGTCAGAGTGAGTATGGTGTTATGCCACTTTATGAGCAAAATTCCAACAATATCATGATGGGTGACACCAAGCAATGTACCGATGTGGTGAATCGAATGCTTCAACCACTAGGCTAAAACAAACTGGGAATATGAAGATGATATGTAAGGATACCATCATACCAGGACTGAATGCTTTTCATTTAATACGCTGAACATCTAAATTGAAATATATATGAACTTGAAAAATGTTTTCACCAAAAGTACATGCCCATAGATCTCAACTTCAAGGGGATATTTACAACTAAAATAGCACAGAATATTACTACAGCTATCTGCTATGCCCAGGCTAACATTATTTACTAGGAGAAAGACATCTCGAAAAATTGCATCCGGATACCTGCCGGATACCTTCAGCAATGTTCAATTTTCATGGTTAGTTTCCAATATATTTTTAGGTGTTTCACACTTAATTGAACAAAATGCACCCCCCAAATTGTGACATGTTTTTGGAAACTCAGAATGGGGTATCCGGTGCCGGATCCCTGGACACCCAGATTGAGGTATCCGGTGAGGTATCCGGTGCCGGATACCCGG
The DNA here is from genome assembly GCF_023055435.1 of Haliotis rufescens. Lineage (NCBI taxonomy): Eukaryota > Metazoa > Mollusca > Gastropoda > Lepetellida > Haliotidae > Haliotis > Haliotis rufescens. The sequence goes on from NW_025964223.1 coordinate 9,645,282, forward strand.
ATTCCAGGTGACATACTTTCCGGTGAGGTGTCCATGCCGGATACCACAGATCTGGTATCCGGCAAGGTATCTGCCACCGGATACCCGGACGCGTTTTGGGTAAGTGTCCGGTGGTATCCGGCAGGTATCCGGATACCGGAAACTGCATTTTTTTTGCTGTGAATATTTTAACTTCACCATGGTGGCCTTTAAAATGTATCCTCCGATCATGTTTTGGACGTCACACGTTTGTAGACGACCATGTTTATCTCGAGTTGTAAAGAGGTTGCAACTGGAAACACTTCCAGGCTGAAGAAACTACTTCGTCCGATTCTTCCAAAGAGTACTTTCATAAGAATATGATTGCATCACATACCTCAATTCCTCATAGTCGAATTCTTAATAGATGGAAATATTTTGGTGCCACTCTTTTTAATAGATATGTTTGCATTTTTATAAGATTTTATAATGTTTATAACTTTTTTCTTTTCCTTTAAAACACGGAAAGGATTGATCTGGACCTACACCATTTCTATCTTAAGAGGAGCAAAGTAGTCTGGTGACCCAGAAAGACTGCATACCTGGAACATCTGGGACTGTAATTGGTTCAGGATGGTCCAATAGTGGTAATCTTCAAAGGTATTTTACGATTTGTGCCAAGCATGACCTGAACAACTACTCAAATTTTGAAATACCCATTCCTCTTTTTACAGGATTCCGAAATCTGACCAAAGAGACCTTTTTGCTGGGTCCAGCAAATGTACCTCCATCGCTCCATGTCAAAGATAAACCATAATCCTTAATACAAACAAGGAAGGAATTTCGTTATATTCTCGGAACTATTCATAGAAGCGGAAAATCAAATCAATTCTCAAGGACTCAAACGATTTGCTTTTGACTTTTAGCAATTGCAGAAAAAATACGTTCAAGATTATTGTACTTAAATAGCAGACGTGTGCGTGTGCGTGTGCGTGTGCGTGTACGTGTGCGTGCTTGTACTACACCGGACTAAGATACCATACTTCAGTCCATATCACCTTTCCCTTCTGAGAATAAAATAAATGAAATGCTGGATTTGACTTCATTGATACCAACCATGTGAAATTTGGAGATAAAAAGTTTTGTCAAAAACGAGGTATCCCCACGGACACCAACTGTGCTCCCCTCCTTGTTGATCTGTTTCTGTTAGCATATGGATCGGAATTTCTGCTCGTATTGGCAAACTCAACAATTATGGGCCAATAATATTCAAATACACAATTCCCCTCCACTCATTTATCATCCTGAAATAGAACTAAAGAGACCAATGAAACCGTCACACACAACAAAGTTATTCACAAAACTGTATGACAATAGGGATGTTTTCAACGGTCAACTTTCACTTGATGTTGAGCAATATCCGAGTAGCTCCAGCCTTTGGTGTCTACATTTTACAACTTTTACGATATTGTGGGCAGAATCTCTGAAATTACAGCGAAGATCTTATGACTATAGAAGAGGTCTCCTTGCTTTTACTTATGATGGATATATTGCCCACATCACAGTTTCTTTCCTTAGACGGGCCAAAGTGATGGTGCGAGACATACAGAATTCGTAAGAAAAAGAGTTTGACTACATAGAATCTAAACTGAACAGGAAAATACGCATTAAAATTCGCTTAATTGGTAATATATTAGGGATATATGCTGGAATAAATCCTTCAGGGAAATATATCTTACCTGTTTTCAATGCACGATATTTGATTAAAGCAAGGGTTGACTCTAATTTCTGTTTCGTGAGGGAAATAGGCTTCTGAATTTTCGACACCATGGTGAGGAACATGTGATCCTGTAAGCTTTCACCAACTGGGAGGCTAGCTTGAACTGGAATCTGTACATTGAAATACAAGCGACTAAACCATTTCCTTAGTTATAAGATATCTTAATAGTCCATTGTGTGATTCCGACCAATTTCTAAGCATGTGTTTATAAGAATCAACATCAAAGAGTGGTGATACTATGTGTTCGCGGAATGGTAAACGTATATGGCCCCAACAGTGACACCCATCACAAACCCGCCAGAAACACATGCAAAGAAAAGACAACAAGTGCAAAACTGAGCGTGGCTCACTAATACCCCTGACCTGCCTAGTGTGTCAGTAGTTACACATTAAATAACTAGGATAGGGTTAGGGTTTGAAAAATTCATAAAAAAATGGAAAATTAATAAAAACAATATTTTTCTTTTGACTGCACCCCTCCTTATGACACCTATTATATGTACTAAGTTTGAGATGAATCCACTGAATAATTTAAGAGCAATCGCGCGGACAAAGTTTTCGGACGGACGTTAGGGTTTGAAAAATTCATTAAAAAAATGGAAAATTAATAAAAACAATTGTTTTCTTTTGACTGCACCCCTCCATATGACACAGATAATATGTACTAAGTTTGAGATGAATCCCCTGAAAAGTTTAAGAGAAATCGCGCGGACAAAGTTTCGGACGGACGGAACCTTGGTATAACTATATACCCCCGACATTTTGTTGGGGGTATAATAAGTAGTAGCCCTATGCACATATGTACTATAATGTATGGAAGATACTGATTCCCTGGCATTAGAAATCAGAAAGTTAGACTTGTTGAACACAAGGGAGGCTGAAAGCTGATCGTATTTGTGCATTTGAGTTGACGGTAAATCAGTAAGTCGCTTCTTAAGACCACCATAGATTGCTGGGGATCTATTCTAACCCGGGATCCTCATGGGGACAATGAGGAAGAAATATAAGTTGTATGTTTGTTCTATAACACAATAGTAGTAATCTACAACATGAATTGACAATTTGTACTTTTAGAACAGAAGACGAAGGCATGTCACTCTATAAGAAGTAATTAAAGAACTTATATGTATTTTATTCACGCTCCAGGTACAAATTAAGGAGCAAAATCTCACACTTAACAAATAAATTGTTATTAAATCTGACACAACTCAGTCCCATGAGATGGCTAAAGAGCAAAAAAGCAGCCGTCCTATCAATTTACACTCAAAGGTTAGTGACAGAGGGCAGGAGTGGTAACGTCACCTCCGAGACATGTGGTGAATGGGCCCAGGGTATTTATCATTACAGAATGGATGATACTATACTAGATGATCGTAGATGTACTGTTTGCGGCATTCGACCGTAGTTCCTGAAACACTAAAAATCTGCAATAGTGTGCAATGTTCAAGTCTAACGCTTATCCTTTGTGACAAAACTGTTCAGTATTTTAACGTCGTTATTCGTTATACATCTTTTCTTGATCAATTCTCTTCTGGCAGTATACGCTCACCTTTTCACGAACACCTGGTATCATCACTATTTGATAACGATTCATAAACACATGCTCAGGGAAAAGTAGGAATCGTACAGTCGTCTCTTCATTTAGCAGATATGAAGCGACCCTTGACCATACACGGAGGTTACTCTAAAACTAATGTAATTAAGACACTACAAATGAATATCTCTGAAGTTTGGTCATATTCGGATCATTGAAAGGTTGCCTTGGCCTTGATATCACCTAATGCTTTGTCAGAAATTGTTCCAAGGGATAAATGTAACATCTGTTTCAAGCGCGCAGCGTCTGCGGTGTCAATTTGAGCTAACTCCTTTTGATCTCCGTCAGTGTCTTCCAAAATATGCTAACCTACCATGATGTTACCCAAATATTGTTAAAATATTGTTAAAAGCAGAGTTATTCAATAACATATTCACTCAATAAAAGCAACTATATACACGGACGGTGATAGCATGAATAGGACAGTGTTTACTGTGACATTATACTGGATGAAAACTAATAAACTTACATCTGTGATGTTTCTGGAGAGAACAGCAAGTCCGATATACTAATTTAAATTGTGACATAAATTGCATAAAGAGAAGTTATTTTTCACCTTCATCTCCTCCAAGTGTTTCTTTGGCCCGATCCCTGACAGCAACAGCAGCTGTGCCGATCCAATTGAACCAGCTGACAAGATTACCTCCCTTGATGCACGAACTCTGTACAGGCGGCCATCTTTAACATACTCGACACCAACTGCTGTCTTCTTGTTTATCATTACCTGGTGAAAACAATTGGACAAACTCAGTACTGATCTAATGTTTGATGTATGTACAAATGCGTAACCTAGAGGAATGTGGACGGGTGAAGTACACTACCTTCGTGACGTGACTATTGGCGAGGACGTGCAGGTTGGGTCTGTCTATCACAGGCCACAGGAACGCCTTGGATGTGCTCATACGTTCGCCATTACCAATTGAAACCTGCGATCTACTAAATCCTGAAACAGTTACAGTTGGCATTGACAAAGTATTACAACGCGCCTTTTGCCTTTCCACTGGACTAAGAAAATACTCGAAGCAAAACCGTCATGAGCAGAATTCCATCAATAGGGTGCTCCAGATGCAATTCAAAGGTTGTTGAGAGTCAGGCGATTCCTTCCGTACATTTAAATAGTAGATCAAATAGAAACTCAAATTGACAGACTGACACATACACACACAACTGACAGGTTGACAACCGGACAGACAGGCCGGTAGGCTTAGAGTACATCAAACTACAGCTGGAAAAAGACAGAGACTCTCAGGAACAAGCAAAGACACTCAAAACTGACAAACACGCACATAGCCACACTGCAGAAAGACAAAAAACGAACGCGTGCAGACACAGACAAACAAGCACGCACACGCACACGCACGTTCCCTTGCCCAGACACTTGCCTTCCTGGTGTTCTCCGTTGTAGTCTATTTCCTTGAACCCGAGTTCCATTCCCGCCTTGATGAAGTAGTCAGCGACGGGTATTGCGTTCATTTCCGTCACAGTCAGTGGACCTCCCCGACCATGGTATTCTTGAAAATGATGATGAATAAGAAGAAAACGTTATGTGTCGATTACAAACAAAAATCTTTCACACACCGTCAACTATCATGAAAAGCGGGAAACCAAAGAAAAGGCAGCGTAAATTTAGAAACGGCGATTTTTGAAGTATTTAATTCAATCAGTTCAAACAAAAAGGACTCATAATACCTCTTCCCCTGCTATTTACGTTTGTTTGTTTGTTAGTTTACTATTTGATGCCGCAATCGGCAGTATTCCAGCTGTGTGACGGTGGTGTGTAAAATAATCGAGTCTGGACCAGACAATCCAGTGATTGACATCATGCGCATCGATCTACGCAAATGGGATACGATGACATGCATCAACCAATCCCGATCCCGTTAGTCGACTCTTACGACAAGCATAGGTTGCTGAAGACCTTTTCTACCCCTGATCTTCCCAGCACTGCTGTTTATGTACACCAGCGAATAGAGTACTTTTAGTTTTATGTTTACTCTTTGTCTCATCCGATTATGCATCCGAAATTGAGTCAGCTGTCTTCACCTAAGAGAGGTTTGTTTTGTTGGTTCGTTGTTTCACGCCGCACTCAGCAATATTCCAGCTTTATGAGGGCATTCTGTAAATAATCGATTCTGGACCAGACAATCCAGTGATTGGTTTGGTCTGTTTGTTGTTTAACGCCGCACTCAGCAGTATTCAAGCTATTTGACGGCGGTCCGTAAATAGTCGAGTCTGGACCAGACGATCCAGTGATTTACATCATGAGCAGCGATCCACGCAATAGGGATATGATGACATGCATCAACCAAGTCAACGAGCTTGACCACGGGCCTCACCTTAAGCTATTTTCAAAGAAGCATTACATTTACATTTAAAAGCGCCTTAAACTAGAACGAGCTTTCAGCTGACAATGCATTGCACGTGGTGATAATATTGACATGCGAAATGTAAATGTATTTTTACAGTTACCTGAATTTTTTAATCTATCAATTTGTATGTCTTCCGACTTTTTAAAGTACGGGAGAACATCTTCGTAACTCCACCCCTCACTGCCACTGGCTGCCCAGCTGTCGTAGTCATGGCGATGCCCTCTGACATACTGCATACAGTTTAACTGGCTGCTTCCTCCCAAGACTCTACCACGCGGCCATGCTCCCCTCTGAAATTCATCTTAAGATGATATCTACTGGAACACCAATGTAAAATATATCAAATCTTATCACAGTTTTTGTCACTGGTGTGTCACATTTTCAAATGCCCTACACATGTCTACCATAAAACATTTGAAAGCTTTACAGAGGCCATAAATTTTGTAACCTTGAAATAACAACTCCTGAAGAACAGTCGTGTGATGCTCTTTCAAGTCATGGCAGACAGAGCATGCTCAATCAGCAAACCAAGAACCAAGAAAATAGGGCATGTGCAGTCACGAATGATACAAAGACCAATGCAATGTACGAATACAACTGTATATGCATGTGAATATCTTAATATATGATCTGATAAAAACTGCAACTTCAACTTTCACTAAAATAGGGCAACAGGGAGGTGCGTGCTTTCAGAGACTTATTTGTTAACCTTGCCTTTTCTATTAGTCCTGAATGTGCATGTTGCTGAGGTTCGGTCAAATAGGCCCAGTCAAATGTTTCCATCGGGTTCAAGGCTACCATCAGAGGAGTATCCAGCGTCTTCTGGTTCCGGTCATCACCCCCAGCTTCGATCAGCAGGACAGTCACGTGACCATTCTCGGACAGACGGGACGCAAGAACAGTCCCTGCGGAACCTGCCCCAACTGTGAAATAGAATACTGTGTTAACCATACACAAAACAGACTTCAATTAATCATTTGCTTAGGACGTCCAAACAGTAATGCCACAATTGAACTACATAATGCAATATTAACATTATATTATCATACAGCAATTGTTCTGATATTACAGTAACGAACCAAAAGATGGTGTACGAAATGTGGCAGTCATTTAAAGATGAACTTCAGAAATATACGAATATATGAATGTTACCTATGATATAGTCATAAGTCGTTCTCAGTTCGGGAGAAAGAATTCCTTTGTCGTCAACAGGAAAGACGGAGACACCGACGATGATAGCAAGGATTGCAACATTGACGACAATCAGCAGTGACGTCGTTGAAAAGCCCATGGTCCTTTATTCAGATTTTGAATATTCTGTCAAAATAGACGGTCGTGTGCAGTATGTTCCCCCTTTGCAATTGGCTACATTATTTCTGCTTTTCCTGCAAGCCAAGCACTTCAAAATAAGCTTCATGTCGATATGAAAACTAAAAATACTATTTATCCCCGTTATCATTCAACTGAATAATCAGCCTCGGTCGAAATAGAAGCTGTGAAACCCATATCTTGCCAGACAAGGAAACTGAATTAATCGGATGGTATCGGCCTGTGACCTGGCTCATTGCGGGTCAGTTTACTCGATGGTGTGGATCGTTGCTCATGTGTTTAGTCACCGGTTTGTCTCAGCCAGACAAACCACTAGGACGTAAGGAAACTCAATGGGAAATACATGCACTGTCAACAATATTTGTTTCTACGTTTTAACGTGAAGTCTTTTTACGAAAGATAGTGTTTCAAATTAAAGCATGAACTGGATTCCTTGGCTGACCTTATCTTGCGCTGATACCAGACTGACACGCTCGTGCACAAGACAAGGGCATTTTGGCGCAGTGACTATGCCTCTCAACCAGATTTTCCTTTTCATACATCTCATGATTTGCTCAAGGAAAATTTAAATAAGCCCTGTGTGTTTCTTACCGTATTGAAGAAACAGGTAGCTCGATGTTACATGCGTCAAGCCTTCCCCGAAATAGTGCAGCTGTATCGATAAGCCAAAGTCACAATCAACAACAAGAATACACAAGCGCCGGTGTTAACTGTGCACGAATGCACTCTAGTCTGTGACTCAACAGATGCACCTTATTCCTTGACCCTGATTTTAGAGTAAATAAAAGCTATTAAACCCTTTCCTAATATACACATGTCAACGCCCGAGAATAATTAGTCTCGATTGTCTGATGAAACATAATACATTGGCCTGATATGATTGGATCACTGAGAATTAGTGGTGACTAAAATTGTACGCACGTACTGCTCTACTGCAAGCAAGAAATTTCTGCTAAGAGTCCATTGTTCGATTGAGACTATGTCATTAGCGTGTGCTTATGAATCAATGTCGGCTAGTGATGTTACCATGCGTTCGCAAAAAGATGAGAGTATCTTGCCGGAACACTTATGGATTTACGTGGATGTAAGACATATACTCTGGTGAATCTGAACTAATCTCTTATGTTGATATTCCTCATGTTTTTTAGTCTTGAAGAACTTCCCTTCGAATTTATGATATAATTAGACGATTCCGACAATATCATAAGCCCATGTTTATCAATCACTAGTTAATTTTCTCAAATAGTGAATAAACTCAAATAGTGGATATACTAAAAAAGTGGATATACTCACATTGCTTTATGTACATTTTGTCTGTAACAGTCATGTTTTACATTGATCTTCTTAATATTCTCCTACTAGCGTTAAATACAAAATCATTAAGTGACTTAAACTAAAACCATTGACATCTTTTTATATGACAAACGTATAACTTACTGACGTAAAATTTTAAGACACTAGAGAGGCGACTAACGGGATCGTGTGGTTGATGCATGTCATCGTATCCCAATTACGAGTGTCGATGCTCATGATATCAATCACTGGATTGTCTGGTCCAGATTTGATTATTTACAGACCACCGTCATATAACTGGAATTTGCTGAGTGTGGCTTTAAACAACAAACAAACATTCATTAAATATATCAACGTTAAGCAGCTGAATGCACTCTTGCTTCACACGCTACTTGTTTCACACGCTGCCACGCTGAAACTAGTCGCTGATGTAGACATGGCATGTCAAATTTCAAGGCCATCTGAAGTCATTATCGTGTCTGCACATCTTGAGCAACCCGATGTCCTGTTCATGGAAGGTATGAGAGTACTAATTTTACCTTTGGGAATGGTGGCCCACTCGACCTGTCGTACTACCGTTGTGAGCCGTGCTGTATGTGCTCTGGCGTGATGCCAGTGCCAGGTACGACTGTCAGCGGCTGTGGTTGACATTGTCACGTCCATCCAGCCAACTCATCGAGAGGAACCTGAATGAAGTTGTTGTGTAGGTTTGGCGATGTGAATCGTGCTGTGTGTAATCTGTCATTATCACGCTGGAATACGGCGTTGGTGTTCTGACGAAGGGTATTCTCAAGTTGAAATAAAATGTACGCTATGTTAAATCATCATCGTTGTGCGTGTATGGAGGAGGATAAAACACATTGATCTACACTCCCAGTCATTTATCGTCATTGCACCTTCACTATCCGTTCATCAGGTCCCTTATTTTTTGTCGGTATATATATACATCATCCTGTAAGGGTTGACTAGTCAGAGTGAAAGCATCATTCTTTGAAAACTTAATAATAAGCCTCGTTCAGAATAGGACCCCAGCATCCCATTCCTGTTGGAGACAGGCAATTGAATTGGATCTGGAATGTCAGGCTCTGCCACTTGGCTGATTGCAGGTCATCATGAGTGATTGTGAGGATTGTTGTTTACGTTTCCAGTCATTGGGTTGTCCTGTCCATAATAACAAAACCACAAGACATATATCTGGGGCTTTTACCACAAAGCAATATGCTCGGTATTCTGGTTAGAACACACGTGAAAAACAGATGGTGGACCAAACCTCGTTTTTAACACGCTTCTCAAATACCCCAGCAGGAAATACGCCTCAGACCTGATTGAATCCAATGAATTTTACGACCAAGAAAATGTATTGTCACGCCAATATAAGCCAAAGTTAAATTTCCTTCTGATTGACCAAAATATGGTGCCTTGGCATGGATATGTACATGTAGTCAACAGTTTAAGATGTCAACAAGGGCAGCATCTCAATAAAATTTCTGTCAGCGTTGCTCCTCAAATAGTTCCAGCATGAATACTGAGGACAAAAGTATGAAATGAATGTACATATATTTGTGAAACATTGTTGCACCATACAAATGTTCCAACCCTGAGACTGCCTTCTCAGGAGAATCGCTTTTCTAAAACCATACAATTTCCAATTGTTCGACAAAAAGCACTAAAATCCTAACAAAATATGTTAAACAAAATTTGTTGTCATGATAAGGAGACACATACCTGCCGAGGTCAAGCTTCGACAGTGAGGAAATGTGAGGAATGAGTGCTTATAGGGCCAAAAAACGCATTGTGAGAAAATGCAAGAGCACCAGTTTCATTTCGAGCAAAAATTGCTGAACAGTAGCCATAAATAGTCTTTTACAATTTGGCTAATACTGTAGCAGCAATAATGAAAAATCGGATTCGAGCCTTTTGAGCAAATGAAGGGCATCGTTGGTGAGATGAAAATAGTGAAGTTTAAGCTTCATTGGTTTACTGGTTTCTACAAAGAGTATATTCACAGAGCAGAGACTGGATCTTGGGAAGAATTAGAGGCATGGTCAATGTGCAAAGGTCAGATCAACGTCAAACTTCAATATATCGCGAAAAACAGAACATATATCTCAAGACACACTACTAATATTTTCCAACTTTCATTACATTTGGAACAAACATGACCAAAAAAATGGCCTTTAATCGGTGTTTCAATATGTCAATCATGGCTTCCATACAACAAATTGGATTCAAATTTCAACAAATATTGGTATCATCAATGGTGGGAGCAAGCATGTCCATTGGTTTCAGATGAGATGTGTACATAATATAGAGCGCATCGTCACAGTATTATATTAAGGATTATGGTTTGCATGCCAATGTACCCCGCCTGTGTGGAACGTTGTATATAATATCAATCACTGGTTTTCCTGGTCCAGACCGGACCGAACAGCTGAAATGTTACTGCCAGTGGTGTAAACCAAAAAACAATGGTGTCACCAATCCGAAAAACAAAAGTATGGAGAACTGACAGACAGTCTCATGCAGAGACCAGTCTCGACCGTTGAGGCCATCAAATTGCAGATCATCCTAATCGTGTCATGAAGGCTATACACAGACAGTGGATGCATAATACAAATGCAACGGCTATAAGTGTGGCACATTAACCTTTTTTAAAAGAAGTATGTGAAATTGTGCTCTTCTATATGCATACAATCTATGTATTCTATTGTGAATTTGACGTAATGGTTTAGAATTTACCTTGTTGTGATTCTTCACATGTGTGAAGCCCATTTTGGGGCTCGCCTGTCATGATAGAATATATTGCTAGAAACGGCACGGAATTCATTCTCTCATAGATTAGATGTTCTTTGTGCTGTCCTAATGGAAAATCCACACGAATGAGAACACAAACAGTTATGGGGAAAGTATTTATAATTTTTACTCCAGATTGAAATAAATCATCGAAGAACATCATGTTATGTTTACGATAACTAAAGCGTTTTATAAACATATTTTATGTTATAATAGATAGATATGCAATAATTAGAGAGAGAGAGAGAGAGAGAGAGAGAGATAGATGATATATCTAAAATGTGGAAGCAAGATTATCCTTATTTGCTGCTTTTGATGATGTCCGCCGCCTTTTCTCCAATCATAATGCACGGGGCGTTTGTGTTCCCTGACACGAGGGCCGGCATGATGGAGGCGTCCGCGACTCGCAGCCCAGAAATACCCTTCACTCTGAAAAACATTAAATTGAAACCGACATTCAGATTAAAGTGACGACTTAGATTCAGCACGGACACGTCACGGCATATAGAAGTTAGTTCGTTATACCTTAATCGTTATTCGAAATTCGTAAAACGAAAACCGAACTATTTCTGTGGAGGACGAATTATTTTATTTTCCGTCCTCCAAAAACCACTTTTTTCCAATATTGAGACAGACAGTTAGTGCATGTTCGAGGAACGTCAGACAAAATTGGGGACATCACATTCAGCATAAACCTACAGGTAAACGTTTGAAAGACGAATAACAAACTAATTTTTCCATCTTTCCGAGGCAAGAGAGTTAACTGATTTTAAAAGTCCAGTTTCCACCCTTGCCGACATTGGCTGGAATTCCTGGGTTCGATCGTAGCGCCCCTAGTGGCTATTACAAGTTATATCCCTTCTATGCTTCTCCTATAGACCAAAGAAGTTGTGTGCAGCGCAACAGAACCGCTCCTGGCTTCTGATTGGTCGGTGGGGTCACATCCGTTTCCGGGGAGGAGGGGAAAACCCAAAGAAGCGCTCGTACAAGGTGAAAGGATCAACCATTGAAAGAAGCGCTTATAAAATATTTTTCTTTTCTTTTTCTTAACATAGACGTGGCGGCGGCGGCGGTGGGGGAAGGGAGGGGAGGGGCGGTGGCGGTGATGGCGGCGGCGGAGGGGGAAGGGAAGGGAGGGGAGGGGAGGGGCGGTGGCGGCGGCGGAGGGGGAAGATAGGGGAGGGGCGGTAGCGGTGATGGCGGCGGCGGAGGGGGAAGAGGGGGGAGGGGAGGGGAGGGGAGCGGCGGTGGCGGCGGCGGAGGGGGAAGATAGGGGAGGGGCGGTAGCGGCGATGGCGGCGGCGGAGGGGGAAGAGGGGGGAGGGGCGGTGGCGGCGGCGGCAGCGGCGGCGGCGGAAGCGGGAGGGAGGAAGGCGGGAAGGGAGTCGGGTTCTTTGTTTTGTTTTGGTGGGTGTGTGGCGATGGCATGTGGAGATGATAGCTCACTGAGACGAGCATATCATACACAGTCGACGACTCTGCCACTTTGTTGCTAGGTTGACGTCATATCGGCGAAGGATCTTGCAACAACATTCCACAAATCATGTCATCTGGTATGGTGATGTGTTTGTAAACTTTGAGGTGCAAGGTCTCGTTCCACAAGGCGATCGTGTATTGTAGCCAACTATGACAGCCGTTCGTCTTAGTTAAAAGTCGGTGAGTGGCGATCACCTTAGCGCTACGATCGTGGTTTGGAATTCTAAAGGTGTTGGCTGATTTCTAAAGGTGAATCGACAGGCACAGACATGAACGGGATGTAGGTATATGCCTACGTACTGTCATTCGTGTCTCCATGCAAACGTGGTGTCACGCGTGACGACAAACACACGTTGATCCATAGGATTATTATTATTATTATTATTATTAATTATACCGAGGTGCTGGCACTCGTGTAGGTTGACATGCGTACTGTCATTCGTGTCTCCATGCACACGTCATGTACTTCGTGTGTTTCCATGCACACGTGATGTACTTCATGTTGCCATGCAAACGTGATGTCATGCGTGTCTTCAAACACACGTTGATCCACAGGATTATTTATCCTATTTAGCATTTTACAAGGATAGAGAGAGATCGATAGACATACGTGGTGTTTGACTCGTGTCTTCAGGCACACGTGGTGTTTCACTCGTGTACACCACCATACATACCAACATATTTATTTTATTTTTATTTTGAGACGTACAACTGTGGTGTCACGCGTAGGCGTGTGCGTCCAGGAGGACGAGGGAGCGGGTGTGGGTTCTTTGTTTTGGATTGTTGTTGTTTGCGTTGGCAAAGCAAGCAGGGTGTGCCTCAATTAGTCTGAACACCATGTGGACACCAGGCAGCTGATCTTTCAAGCATGGCCTTTCTCTTTTATCTTTCTCTTCTTCACTTTGGTGTGCACTGACATGACAGACGCACAGACAGACATACAACGTAGACGACATCTCAACTCAGCCTCTACCCTCGGTTTAGCATCCTGTTGGAGTTGATATCAATCACGACACAAAGAGTCAGTTCAATTTATCCCTGTTTAATGATGACACCTAACACACTTCAACTTAGATACAGGGCAAACAATGCGAAACAATGCGAATAATGCGAAAAAGTGGATGACAACCTTCGTCATCGTCATCACACAGGTAGCCTGCTCAATGTTGCAACGAGTGCTGTTATTGCTGCTGCTTCTGTTGGTGAAGGTGTTGCTGCTGCGGCTGCTACTGCCGCTCTATATAGTGCTGAGATGAGTTCTGGTGCTGCTGCTGCTGCTGCTGGTGAGGGTGTTGTTGCTGCTGCAGCTGCTTCTGCTGCTGCGTGGAGCGCATCAAAGAGTTCTGTTAGTGAGGGTGTTGCTACTGGTGGTTCTATTGCTGTGGGGGTGGTGGCTGCCACTGCTGGTGCCACTGCTGCTGCCACTGGTTTTGGTGTGGGTGCTGTTGATGAGGGTGCTGTGGTGACTGCCACTGGTTTTGGTGTGGGTGCTGCAGCATCTGAGGTGTCCATCGGTGATGGTGAAGGTGGTGGTGGTGGTGACTGCGCTGAAGTTACTCCTGTTACTATGGCAAGGAGTGCAGCTGTTGCTGCTTCTACTGCTATGGGTGTGGCGGCTGTGGCTGTTGCTGCCGCCCAGGATAGTGCTGAGGCAAATTTTTCTGTTGCTGCTGCTTCTCGGGGTGTCCCCTTCGATGCCCTCACACCTGCCGCGCATTGCGCCATCTGTAGTGCATTGATGAATACTTTTAGTGAGGGTGTTGTTGCTGCATCTGCAGCTGCATCTTCTTCTGCCTGTGTGGTGGCTGCTTCTGCTGCTGCTACGGGTGTTGTTGTTGGTGTTGTCTGCGATGAGTACTGTTGCAGCAAGGGTGCATGTGAAGTTACTATTTCAACGAGTGCTACTGCTGCTGCTTCTATGGCTGCAGGTGTTGCTGCGGCGGATGCTAGTATCGCTGTCAATAGTGCTGAGTCGAGTTGTTGTGCTGCTTTCACTGCTTCTGAGGGTGTTGTTGTTAGTATGGGTGCTGCTTCTGCTGCTGCTGACGCTGCAATGAGTGCTGAGAGGAGTACGTCTGGTTCTTTTAACGTTCCCTCTGCTGCCACTGCCGTAAGTGCTGCGACGTGTGGTGCTGCTGCTTTTTGGGCTGCTTTGAGTATGGATGTTGTGAGTGCTGCTGCTTCAGGTGTTGGTGTTGACTTTTACACTTAGAATTCCATGCTGGGGATGCAGATGCCATAACCTGGAGGCAGAAATGTGTCCACAACACTCTTTAACTTCTCATGCATGTAGTCATGTGAAGCTTTGTACAAGGCACTTGTTCTCATCATCTCCCAATGTAGAACTAACCGCACCTCCAGGATGTCTGCCATTGCACACGGAAATGCTCGCTATTGAGAACGTCTTCGTCCTTGTCCCCCTTCTCCTTCTTCTTCTGTTTGATGGTGAGGCGGTAGTGGCCATTGTTGTCATACGGTAGTAGTAGCCGGAACATGATGGTGTTGTTGCTTGGGCCATTCAGTGAAAAGTGATGACCGGAGAGTGTTGGTCGTATTAAAAGGCACTGATGTCCTGCTTTCTGATTGGTTCATTCCGGTGACTGGTCTGAGTCTCAATTTTTCCTAACTGGACCAACCCTTGTGTTTCTTTTCCATAGGGTCAGGCTTGTAGCGTGAGAGAGAAAGCAAAACCTCGTTTCGACCCATCAGAGGGCCGCCCAAGGCAAAGGGTCGGGTTACAAGAGCGTTTTCATGCCGAGGTCCTTTTTGAATGATTTGATGAGGGGAACCCAAGCTGATTTTCTCCCCCTCTTTCCCAGGCCGTTGTCCCAGTATCAGTCCTTTCATGGTGTCAATTTGAGATGTTGTTGGTTTCTGTAATTCAAAGTGAACCCTCGCACTTTGCAGGACGTGCGCGTTCCATCGGGTCTTGGGTTCATTAACTCATAGCCATAGTTTTTGGGACCTCCTGACACAAACGTCTTGATGGTGTTTCCGTCCAGTTCATCTGTAAACTCACCCAACGAATGGCCCAGCTCTGGATTCGTGTCGTGAGGTCGATGAATGTAAATGACGCTGTCCGTGATAAAGTACAAGACCCTGCGACCCACCAGGGCAAGGGTCTTGTACAGCTTGAGATGTGCTTGGGCGGTGACCCAAGCAGCAATGGCGACATTGAAATGAGAATGAGGGGTTTGGAATTCTTCCTTGTGGGTATAGGTCACTTCCACCATGTGTTCGTTGACAACGGTGACATCTTCGATGGTATTGCGTTCATCCCTCCACAAGGCAAAGTACTGTACAGGATCGTTCATATAGATGTTCTGACTGTAGTCTAACCGTTGTCCAAACTTGCCCCAGAGCGAATTTATTTGCATCTTGGCAATAGTGCGACGTCCTTTTTTTTTTTTTAATCAATACGGACCTTGTCCAACCTTCTTTGTCATAAATCTCCTGGATGTAAGCGTCGTGATCCGTTGTCCCTCGGGGTATCCGCTGGCTTCGAGCTTCTCCTTGAAATGACGAACGATATAAGTGTCAAAGAGTCCTTCTTGCTGGGTGTCGGGGTCATGCTGTGCAAAGGTGTCAAAATGCCAAACGTCGTAGATCTGAAGCACCTGGTAGTCATATTTCTTCACGGCTTCCTGGAGTTCTACGGTGGCGTACGTACCCACCCATGACCTCTCGTCTGTGTGCTTGCAGGGGGAGTCTGACCGGGTATCGGCACATGTACGGCACAAAGGACAGAGCAGTTTGCCACCCGATCTGTAGGGCAGTAGCGGATGGTAGAGTCGTTTCGGGGGGAGGACAAGACATTGGATCAGTCCTTTAAGTTCAAACAACGTGTCCACAGGTGGTTGATGGAGAAGGGTCGGGTGTCCCGTGGGATACGCTCCGGTCTTACAAATGTAAGGATAAAGGGAACAAATATCGATGTACTTGATAGTTTCTCCTTCTTGGGCTTCGTAGCATAATTGCGTGGCATTGGTGCGTTCTCCATAGAAGGCGTCGCGAGGGTTGAGCGGTCCAGGGACGTGGATACAGTGGGGTCCCTGCAAGAAAGCACGCAGAGCAGAGTCCTCCTGTTGCATTTTTGTAAACTCGTGCTCCCACAGGGTGACGATCCGTTTCACCTCAGGGTGTTGGCTCAAGAGACTCAGGCGGTAGCGGGTGTCGGTTTAACGTGCTCCCAACAACGTGCCCAGGACGGGATGAGGTTCTCCAATTTGGGTCTTGTAACATGCCTGGCACCCATGCCAGAAACATCCCAGGAATTCGTAGATGGTGCCTGTCGCTGGATCGTAGCCATCCACACTGTACCGATGTTGACCCTCTCCACACGTGAACTCTTTTTCACCTCCATTCCTGGCGTGCTGGAGGTGCAGATTGGGCTCCGTTTCCATCAGATAATTGAACCAGTGTATACAGGCCTGGGAATAGTTTCTCTTGGGTTGGTAGCCTTGAGGTGAAGAATGGCAATGGTATTGGGTTTCAGGTCGTGTTTTCGGAAGGATTTCATGTTGTTGTTAGTATGGGTGCTGCTTCTGCTGCTGCTGACGCTGCAATGAGTGCTGAGAGGAGTACGTCTGGTTCTTTTAACGTTCCCTCTGCTGCCACTGCCGTAAGTGCTGCGACGTGTGGTGCTGCTGCTTTTTGGGCTGCTTTGAGTATGGATGTTGTGAGTGCTGCTGCTTCAGGTGTTGGTGTTGACTTTTACACTTAGAATTCCATGCTGGGGATGCAGATGCCATAACCTGGAGGCAGAAATGTGTCCACAACACTCTTTAACTTCTCATGCATGTAGTCATGTGAAGCTTTGTACAAGGCACTTGTTCTCATCATCTCCCAATGTAGAACTAACCGCACCTCCAGGATGTCTGCCATTGCACACGGAAATGCTCGCTATTGAGAACGTCTTCGTGCTTGTCCCCCTTCTCCTTCTTCTTCTGTTTGATGGTGAGGCGGTAGTGGCCATTGTTGTCATACGGTAGTAGTAGCCGGAACATGATGGTGTTGTTGCTTGGGCCATTCAGTGAAAAGTGATGACCGGAGAGTGTTGGTCGTATTAAAAGGCACTGATGTCCTGCTTTCTGATTGGTTCGTTCCGGTGACTGGTCTGAGTCTCAATTTTTCCTAACTGGACCAACCCTTGTGTTTCTTTTCCATAGGGTCAGGCTTGTAGCGTGAGAGAGAAAGCAAAACCTCGTTTCGACCCATCAGAGGGCCGCCCAAGGCAAAGGGTCGGGTTACAAGAGCGTTTTCATGCCGAGGTCCTTTTTGAATGATTTGATGAGGGGAACCCAAGCTGATTTTCTCGCCCTCTTTCCCAGGCCGTTGTCCCAGTATCAGTCCTTTCATGGTGTCAATTTGAGATGTTGTTGGTTTCTGTAATTCAAAGTGAACCCTCGCACTTTGCAGGACGTGCGCGTTCCATCGGGTCTTGGGTTCATTAACTCATAGCCATAGTTTTTGGGACCTCCTGACACAAACGTCTTGATGGTGTTTCCGTCCAGTTCATCTGTAAACTCACCCAACGAATGGCCCAGCTCTGGATTCGTGTCGTGAGGTCGATGAATGTAAATGACGCTGTCCGTGATAAAGTACAAGACCCTGCGACCCACCAGGGCAAGGGTCTTGTACAGCTTGAGATGTGCTTGGGCGGTGACCCAAGCAGCAATGGCGACATTGAAATGAGAATGAGGGGTTTGGAATTCTTCCTTGTGGGTATAGGTCACTTCCACCATGTGTTCGTTGACAACGGTGACATCTTCGATGGTATTGCGTTCATCCCTCCACAAGGCAAAGTACTGTACAGGATCGTTCATATAGATGTTCTGACTGTAGTCTAACCGTTGTCCAAACTTGCCCCAGAGCGAATTTATTTGCATCTTGGCAATAGTGCGACGTCCTTTTATTTTATTTTAATCAATACGGACCTTGTCCAACCTTCTTTGTCATAAATCTCCTGGATATAAGCGTCGTGATCCGTTGTCCCTAGGGGTATCCGCTGGCTTCGAGCTTCTCCTTGAAATGACGAACGATATAAGTGTCAAAGAGTCCTTCTTGCTGGGTGTCGGGGTCATGCTGTGCAAAGGTGTCAAAATGCCAAACGTCGTAGATCTGAAGCACCTGGTAGTCATATTTCTTCACGGCTTCCTGGAGTTCTACGGTGGCGTACGTACCCACCCATGACCTCTCGTCTGTGTGCTTGCAGGGGGAGTCTGACCGGGTATCGGCACATGTACGGCACAAAGGACAGAGCAGTTTGCCACCCGATCTGTAGGGCAGTAGCGGATGGTAGAGTCGTTTCGGGGGGAGGACAAGACATTGGATCAGTCCTTTAAGTTCAAACAACGTGTCCACAGGTGGTTGATGGAGAAGGGTCGGGTGTCCCGTGGGATACGCTCCGGTCTTACAAATGTAAGGATAAAGGGAACAAATATCGATGTACTTGATAGTTTCTCCTTCTTGGGCTTCGTAGCATAATTGCGTGGCATTGGTGCGTTCTCCATAGAAGGCGTCGCGAGGGTTGAGCGGTCCAGGGACGTGGATACAGTGGGGTCCCTGCAAGAAAGCACGCAGAGCGGAGTCCTCCTGTTGCATTTTTGTAAACTCGTGCTCCCACAGGGTGACGATCCGTTTCACCTCAGGGTGTTGGCTCAAGAGACTCAGGCGGTAGCAGGTGTCGGTTTAACGTGCTCCCAACAACGTGCCCAGGACGGGATGAGGTTCTCCAATTTGGGTCTTGTAACATGCCTGGCACCCATGCCAGAAACATCCCAGGAATTCGTAGATGGTGCCTGTCGCTGGATCGTAGCCATCCACACTGTACCGATGTTGACCCTCTCCACACGTGAACTCTTTTTCACCTCCATTCCTGGCGTGCTGGAGGTGCAGATTGGGCTCCGTTTCCATCAGATAATTGAACCAGTGTATACAGGCCTGGGAATAGTTTCTCTTGGGTTGGTAGCCTTGAGGTGAAGAATGGCAATGGTATTGGGTTTCAGGTCGTGTTTTCGGAAGGATTTCATGTTGTTGTTAGTATGGGTGCTGCTTCTGCTGCTGCTGACGCTGCAATGAGTGCTGAGAGGAGTACGTCTGGTTCTTTTAACGTTCCCTCTGCTGCCACTGCCGTAAGTGCTGCGACGTGTGGTGCTGCTGCTTTTTGGGCTGCTTTGAGTATGGATGTTGTGAGTGCTGCTGCTTCAGGTGTTGGTGTTGACTTTTACACTTAGAATTCCATGCTGGGGATGCAGATGCCATAACCTGGAGGCAGAAATGTGTCCACAACACTCTTTAACTTCTCATGCATGTAGTCATGTGAAGCTTTGTACAAGGCACTTGTTCTCATCATCTCCCAATGTAGAACTAACCGCACCTCCAGGATGTCTGCCATTGCACACGGAAATGCTCGCTATTGAGAACGTCTTCGTCCTTGTCCCCCTTCTCCTTCTTCTTCTGTTTGATGGTGAGGCGGTAGTGGCCATTGTTGTCATACGGTAGTAGTAGCCGGAACATGATGGTGTTGTTGCTTGGGCCATTCAGTGAAAAGTGATGACCGGAGAGTGTTGGTCGTATTAAAAGGCACTGATGTCCTGCTTTCTGATTGGTTCGTTCCGGTGACTGGTCTGAGTCTCAATTTTTCCTAACTGGACCAACCCTTGTGTTTCTTTTCCATAGGGTCAGGCTTGTAGCGTGAGAGAGAAAGCAAAACCTCGTTTCGACCCATCAGAGGGCCGCCCAAGGCAAAGGGTCGGGTTACAAGAGCGTTTTCATGCCGAGGTCCTTTTTGAATGATTTGATGAGGGGAACCCAAGCTGATTTTCTCCCCCTCTTTCCCAGGCCGTTGTCCCAGTATCAGTCCTTTCATGGTGTCAATTTGAGATGTTGTTGGTTTCTGTAATTCAAAGTGAACCCTCGCACTTTGCAGGACGTGCGCGTTCCATCGGGTCTTGGGTTCATTAACTCATAGCCATAGTTTTTGGGACCTCCTGACACAAACGTCTTGATGGTGTTTCCGTCCAGTTCATCTGTAAACTCACCCAACGAATGGCCCAGCTCTGGATTCGTGTCGTGAGGTCGATGAATGTAAATGACGCTGTCCGTGATAAAGTACAAGACCCTGCGACCCACCAGGGCAAGGGTCTTGTACAGCTTGAGATGTGCTTGGGCGGTGACCCAAGCAGCAATGGCGACATTGAAATGAGAATGAGGGGTTTGGAATTCTTCCTTGTGGGTATAGGTCACTTCCACCATGTGTTCGTTGACAACGGTGACATCTTCGATGGTATTGCGTTCATCCCTCCACAAGGCAAAGTACTGTACAGGATCGTTCATATAGATGTTCTGACTGTAGTCTAACCGTTGTCCAAACTTGCCCCAGAGCGAATTTATTTGCATCTTGGCAATAGTGCGACGTCCTTTTTTTTTTTTTAATCAATACGGACCTTGTCTAACCTTCTTTGTCATAAATCTCCTGGATGTAAGCGTCGTGATCCGTTGTCCCTCGGGGTATCCGCTGGCTTCGAGCTTCTCCTTGAAATGACGAACGATATAAGTGTCAAAGAGTCCTTCTTGCTGGGTGTCGGGGTCATGCTGTGCAAAGGTGTCAAAATGCCAAACGTCGTAGATCTGAAGCACCTGGTAGTCATATTTCTTCACGGCTTCCTGGAGTTCTACGGTGGCGTACGTACCCACCCATGACCTCTCGTCTGTGTGCTTGCAGGGGGAGTCTGACCGGGTATCGGCACATGTACGGCACAAAGGACAGAGCAGTTTGCCACCCGATCTGTAGGGCAGTAGCGGATGGTAGAGTCGTTTCGGGGGGAGGACAAGACATTGGATCAGTCCTTTAAGTTCAAACAACGTGTCCACAGGTGGTTGATGGAGAAGGGTCGGGTGTCCCGTGGGATACGCTCCGGTCTTACAAATGTAAGGATAAAGGGAACAAATATCGATGTACTTGATAGTTTCTCCTTCTTGGGCTTCGTAGCATAATTGCGTGGCATTGGTGCGTTCTCCATAGAAGGCGTCGCGAGGGTTGAGCGGTCCAGGGACGTGGATACAGTGGGGTCCCTGCAAGAAAGCACGCAGAGCGGAGTCCTCCTGTTGCATTTTTGTAAACTCGTGCTCCCACAGGGTGACGATCCGTTTCACCTCAGGGTGTTGGCTCAAGAGACTCAGGCGGTAGCGGGTGTCGGTTTAACGTGCTCCCAACAACGTGCCCAGGACGGGATGAGGTTCTCCAATTTGGGTCTTGTAACATGCCTGGCACCCATGCCAGAAACATCCCAGGAATTCGTAGATGGTGCCTGTCGCTGGATCGTAGCCATCCACACTGTACCGATGTTGACCCTCTCCACACGTGAACTCTTTTTCACCTCCATTCCTGGCGTGCTGGAGGTGCAGATTGGGCTCCGTTTCCATCAGATAATTGAACCAGTGTATACAGGCCTGGGAATAGTTTCTCTTGGGTTGGTAGCCTTGAGGTGAAGAATGGCAATGGTATTGGGTTTCAGGTCGTGTTTTCGGAAGGATTTCATGTTGTTGTTAGTATGGGTGCTGCTTCTGCTGCTGCTGACGCTGCAATGAGTGCTGAGAGGAGTACGTCTGGTTCTTTTAACGTTCCCTCTGCTGCCACTGCCGTAAGTGCTGCGACGTGTGGTGCTGCTGCTTTTTGGGCTGCTTTGAGTATGGATGTTGTGAGTGCTGCTGCTTCAGGTGTTGGTGTTGACTTTTACACTTAGAATTCCATGCTGGGGATGCAGATGCCATAACCTGGAGGCAGAAATGTGTCCACAACACTCTTTAACTTCTCATGCATGTAGTCATGTGAAGCTTTGTACAAGGCACTTGTTCTCATCATCTCCCAATGTAGAACTAACCGCACCTCCAGGATGTCTGCCATTGCACACGGAAATGCTCGCTATTGAGAACGTCTTCGTCCTTGTCCCCCTTCTCCTTCTTCTTCTGTTTGATGGTGAGGTGGTAGTGGCCATTGTTGTCATACGGTAGTAGTAGCCGGAACATGATGGTGTTGTTGCTTGGGCCATTCAGTGAAAAGTGATGACCGGAGAGTGTTGGTCGTATTAAAAGGCACTGACGTCCTGCTTTCTGATTGGTTCATTCCGGTGACTGGTCTGAGTCTCAATTTTTCATAACTGGACCAACCCTTGTGTTTCTTTTCCATAGGGTCAGGCTTGTAGCGTGAGAGAGAAAGCAAAACCTCGTTTCGACCCATCAGAGGGCCGCCCAAGGCAAAGGGTCGGGTTACAAGAGTGTTTTCATGCCGAGGTCCTTTTTGAATGATTTGATGAGGGGAACCCAAGCTGATTTTCTCCCCCTCTTTCCCAGGCCGTTGTCCCAGTATCAGTCCTTTCATGGTGTCAATTTGAGATGTTGTTGGTTTCTGTAATTCAAAGTGAACCCTCGCACTTTGCAGGACGTGCGCGTTCCATCGGGTCTTGGGTTCATTAACTCATAGCCATAGTTTTTGGGACCTCCTGACACAAACGTCTTGATGGTGTTTCCGTCCAGTTCATCTGTAAACTCACCCAACGAATGGCCCAGCTCTGGATTCGTGTCGTGAGGTCGATGAATGTAAATGACGCTGTCCGTGATAAAGTACAAGACCCTGCGACCCACCAGGGCAAGGGTCTTGTACAGCTTGAGATGTGCTTGGGCGGTGACCCAAGCAGCAATGGCGACATTGAAATGAGAATGAGGGGTTTGGAATTCTTCCTTGTGGGTATAGGTCACTTCCACCATGGGTTCGTTGACAACGGTGACATCTTCGATGGTATTGCGTTCATCCCTCCACAAGGCAAAGTACTATACAGGATCGTTCATATAGATGTTCTGACTGTAGTCTAACCGTTGTCCAAACTTGCCCCAGAGCGAATTTATTTGCATCTTGGCAATAGTGCGACGTCCTTTTTTTTTTTTTAATCAATACGGACCTTGTCCAACCTTCTTTGTCATAAATCTCCTGGATGTAAGCGTCGTGATCCGTTGTCCCTCGGGGTATCCGCTGGCTTCGAGCTTCTCCTTGAAATGACGAACGATATAAGTGTCAAAGAGTCCTTCTTGCTGGGTGTCGGGGTCATGCTGTGCAAAGGTGTCAAAATGCCAAACGTCGTAGATCTGAAGCACCTGGTAGTCATATTTCTTCACGGCTTCCTGGAGTTCTACGGTGGCGTACGTACCCACCCATGACCTCTCGTCTGTGTGCTTGCAGGGGGAGTCTGACCGGGTATCGGCACATGTACGGCACAAAGGACAGAGCAGTTTGCCACCCGATCTGTAGGGCAGTAGCGGATGGTAGAGTCGTTTCGGGGGAGGACAAGACATTGGATCAGTCCTTTAAGTTCAAACAACGTGTCCACAGGTGGTTGATGGAGAAGGGTCGGGTGTCCCCTGGGATACGCTCCGGTCTTACAAATGTAAGGATAAAGGGAACAAATATCGATGTACTTGATAGTTTCTCCTTCTTGGGCTTCGTAGCATAATTGCGTGGCATTGGTGCGTTCTCCATAGAAGGCGTCGCGAGTGTTGAGCGGTCCAGGGACGTGGATACAGTTGGGTCCCTGCAAGAAAGCACGCAGAGCGGAGTCCTCCTGTTGCATTTTTGTAAATTCGTGCTCCCACAGGGTGACGATCCGTTTCACCTCAGGGTGTTGGCTCAAGAGACTCAGGCGGTAGCGGGTGTCGGTTTAACGTGCTCCCAACAACGTGCCCAGGACGGGATGAGGTTCTCCAATTTGGGTCTTGTAACATGCCTGGCACCCATGCCAGAAACATCCCAGGAATTCGTAGATGGTGCCTGTCGCTGGATCGTAGCCATCCACACTGTACCGATGTTGACCCTCTCCACACGTGAACTCTTTTTCACCTCCATTCCTGGCGTGCTGGAGGTGCAGATTGGGCTCCGTTTCCATCAGATAATTGAACCAGTGTATACAGGCCTGGGAATAGTTTCTCTTGGGTTGGTAGCCTTGAGGTGAAGAATGGCAATGGTATTGGGTTTCAGGTCGTGTTTTCGGAAGGATTTCATGGTGAACGCAGCAGCTGTCATCACCTCTACAAAGGGATCCATGCGAACCGAGCTGATGGCGTTCTGTCGGAAGTCAGCGCATCCTCGTCTCAAAATGTCCATATCGCTCTGGCAGTAGGCTAAACGTTCTCCTTGTAAGTCAAACAAGGCTCCTTCTTGCACTTTTTGGGTATGCCACTGGAGGAAGCGAGAGACATGCCATCGGGATTGTACAAGACGGCTGGTGGATAGGGACTTCTGTAGGTCTGGTTGGCTTCGGTATTGAAAAAGTGCGGAAAATACCCTTTCTTCAGTTCTTTCAGTCCAAAGCTCTTTGGAAATGCTTTCAGTGGGTAGGGTATGAAATTTAAACTGTCTTCGAAACACAAGCGTCCCAGGGTCACCTGTACAATTTGTTGTCCATTTCGAATCTTGGTGGGGAGTTTCACCAGAAGGGGGTACAGGCCCTTCAGGATCAAGTGCATATCAAAGGATCATGCATTATGTGCCATCACATAAATGCGGTCCTCCTTCTGGACTGTGGTGGTAGTGGTGTTTTTGTTCTTTGTCTTCTTTGTCTTCTCCTTCCCCTTTTCCTCCTCCAACGGGGTGGGCGCGTCCACTTCCATGGCATCTTCCCCCTCCACCTCTTCCACCTCCTCCAGCTGGGGTGATGAATGTCGTTGACGTTTTGAAGAGTGGTTTCTTGAGGGGGTTCCATCCCGTTTTCTTTTCCCAGGGTGTGCTGTTGTCCCCTTGCGTGCTGTTGCCCCCTTGCGTGTGCTGTCCTCATCTTCCTCTTCTTTCTTCTTCTTGGGTTTTTCAGCCAGCGTTGTCAACCACACACACATCATGTCGCGTGGTGGGGCCTCGAAACACGATCTCACAGCTGGGACCATACCCTTCTTCTCTCCATGGACAGTGTTCGCACAAGTCCTTGTTCACTTCACTGATACATCGTCCACATCCTAACTGCACCACGCACAAATTTGTGCTTTTCCGTGTCTTGCATGCATTCAAAATCATAGAACGCATATTTGACGTTGTCTCCTATGTGATGTTGTTCCTCTTCCCCCTCCTCCTCATCCTCTTCCCCCTCCTCATCCTCCCCCTCCTCATCCTCGTTTTCTTCACGGAGAGGCGTCATGTAACAGCGATGGTCTGGGGTCATGGGTTCTTGACACACTAAGCAGGGATGTTCTTTATCTGAGCACTCGTGATGAGCCATGGGGGTCTCCAAGACGCGGACCAGCTGACAACAGGTCGGACACCTGTGAATCGATTGACAGGCGCTGGGTTTTCCCTCTGACGGTGACTGGAGATGTTGGGTGTAACACTGTTGATTTGGGAACCAGCGTTGACATGTCAAGCAAGGGATCCCGTGCTCTTCCTTGGGTCCGCAATAGCTAGAGTGGAGGCAGCGGTGGCAGCAGTATTGCTTGGTGCAGGGATGATTTTCGAGATGGTCGAAACGGTGGTCGCAGCGTTCGCAGTAATGGTTAGATGCATAAAAAGCTGGCATGGAAGTGATGACATCGTAGTGCTGATCATGATGATATAAATGCAGCACGGTGGCGTTGGGTGGAGCCTCATCACACTTGTACAACAGTCTCTGGTCCACCTCTTGACTGTAGACTTTCAGTTGATAATTCAGGTGGGCCAAGGCGCGTCCAACGCGTGCTAGGTCGTCCAGGCCCTGACAGGGACCTTCAGGCAGGCCTAGGCGTCAAAACAAGTCCCGTGCCCCTTATGCCTTGAACGTCGACTCGATCCGTTCTCGTGAGTCTCATTCGCTGGTTGGTCCATTCTTGGGTCAGAGGGTTAGGTTTCTGGGCATAATGCTGTGCCACCACCAGGGCCCGTGCCAAACAGGATTGATCTTCGTTCTTGATCCGTACAATGCCCCTTTTGCGTGTTAAAAAGGTTTCAAGTCCAATCACGTTTTTCAGTTGATGACGGCCACTGCCTGATCCTAGCCTGTCGGGATCTGCTACATGTACTAAAGTCACAACCATGGTGGCATCGATGTTCAGGTCTTTGTTGGACTGTTGGACTTTTTCCACGGCATGTAAAATATCTAGCCTATGGAGATCTTCAAAGCGACGAAAAGGAATCCGTATGGGGGTGTTCAAAGCGGGATGATCGATACCTAGACCAATACGATCTCCCTTCTGGCCTGACATCTGTTGATAAAAGTCATCGATCACCCTGTCAAATAAAGCTGGCAGTTCAATGGGAACGTGGTCTGGTGGTACGGTGTCCAAGTAGTCTGGGTTGAAAGTCAAACGATAGGTAGGGTTAGCAGTTCTTAACCGTCTGGAGCGTGTGGTGTCTTTCCTCTCCAAACGATAGGGTGTACTCTGCTTGTCCGTCATGGTGGCGATGAGTGCCTGATGAACGTCAGCCCTTCCTTAATATACATAAACAAGACGATCTTTTTATAGAAGGTATCTGATTGGTCGAAAATCTGACCAATCAGAAGTCAGCACCCAAGCCGAGTTGTGCTTTCTTTTTCCCAGTAAAAAAACAAACACAACGGTCGGACCAATTTGGAAAACTGAGGCTCAGTCCAGGCATGGAAACGGATACATCGACGTGTCCCGTTTTGGAGCCATCAAAACAGGAGCCCTTTCGATCCACTCTAAAAGTTGAAAAAATGAATTGTGTTGTGTTTTTAGGATGGAGAAATCAGCATGCTCACCCCAGGGAAAAAAACAGGATAAAAAATGGTTACCCATCAGAAGCTTGGGTTGTCGTCCAATCAGGAAACAGGGTGACAGTGTCTTAAATAGTATAGACACTCTCTGGTCATCACTTTTCCTATGAAAAAGAAACATAAGGGTCGGGCCAGTTTGGAAAACCGAGGTGAAACCGATCGCTCCCTGCATTCCTACACGTGTGTGCCTGTCGATTCACCTTTAAAAATTCAGGCAACACCTTTAAAATTCCACACCATGATCGTAGCGCTGAGGTGATCGCCACTCACCGACTGTTAGTGAAACGAACGATTGTTCTTTTGCTACAATACGATCGCCTTGTGGAACAAAACCTTACATCTCAAAGTTTACAATCACATCATCATAGTCGATGACGTCATTTGTGGAATGTTGTAGCACAATCTTTCGTCGATGTGGTGTCTACCTAGCAACAAAGTGGCTGGGTTATCGACTGTGTATGATAACTTTGATAAGTTCGTTTCAGTGATCTATCATCTCCACACGCCATCGACACCCACCCTGCTTGCTTTGCCAACACAAACAACAACAATCCAAAACAAAGAACCCACACCCGCTCCCTCGTCCTCTTGGACGCACACGCCTACGCGTGACACCACAATTGTACGTCTCAAAAAAAAAATGAAATAAATATGTTGGTATGTATGGTGGTGTACACGAGTGAAACACCACGTGTGCCTGGAGACACGAGTCAAACACCACGTATGTCTATTGATCCCTCTCTATCCTTAAAAAATATTAAATAGGATAAATAATCATGTGGATCAACGTGTGTTTGAAGACACGCATGACATCACGTTTGCATGGCAACACGAAGTACATCACGTGTGCATGGAAACACACGAAGTACATGACGTGTGTATGTCGACACGAATGACAGTGCGCATGTCAACCTACACGAGTGCCAGCACCTCGGTATAATTAATAATAATAATAATCCTATGGATCAACGTGTGTTTGTCGTCACGCGTGACACCACGTTTGCATGGAGACACGAATGACAGTACGTAGGCATATACCTACATCCCGTTCATGTCTGTGCCTGTCGATTCACCTTTAGAATTCAGCCAACACCTTTAGAATTCCAAACTATGATCGTAGCGCTAAGGTGATCGCCACTCACCGACTTTTAACTTAGACGAACGGCTGTCATAGTGGGCTACAATACACGATCGCCTTGTGGAACGAGACCTTGCACCTCAAAGTTTACAAACACATCACCATACCAGATGACATGACTTGTGGAATGTTGTTGCAAGATCCTTCGCCGATATGACGTCAACCTAGCAACAAAGTGGCAGAGTCGTCGACTGTGTATGATAAGCTGTCTCAGTGAGCTATCATCTCCACATGCCATCGCCACACACCCACCAAAACAAAACAAAGAACCCGACTCCCTTCCCGCCTTCCTCCCTCCCCCTCCGCAGCCGCCGCCGTCGCCGTCGTTTTTTTTTTCTACGCGCTTCTTTCAATGGTTGATCTTTTCACCTTGTACGAGCGCTTCTTTGAGTTTTCCCCTCCTCCCCGGAAACGGATGTGACGCCCTCTTGGAGGTGCGCACGCCACCGGAAACGGATGTGCCGCCATATTGGATGCGCGCGCCACCGGAAACGGATATGCCGTCAACTTGGATGCGCACGCATGACCCACCATGCCCTGCGCACACCCAACCGGAAGTGACTTCATCAGAGGTCACGTGACCCCACCGACCAATCAGAAGCCAGGAGCGGTTCTGTAGCGCTGCACACAACTACTGACCAATCAGATTCTTCATCTCGTATAACTTGCATTTGCTTTCAAACAGAATGGCGGCGCCCAGTCAAGACGATCTGATCGATAATCAAGATCTATATTCTGATAAAACGGGTCTGACATCGCGAAGTGCATCAAATCACGTGAGCACTTTGATTAAAGACATGAATAGATTTGGAAAATATCTAATGACAACGAATTGGTGGTGCCAATGCTTTGCAAGTCCTGCAATCGACCGAACTCTGCATTACAGTTCACGAACCAGATTTCAATTTCGTTGTGCGATTTGATTGAACTATGCACAGACTCGTTAGTCCAGCCAAACTTTAACTCCATAATACCAGCCTAGTTCGGCAAGGGTGGAAACTGGACTTTTATAGTCAGTTAACTCCCTTGCCTCGGGAAGATGATTATTATCAGGCAGCTTGGTAACAGAGCTATGATACGTTTGTTATTTTCTAAATACATTTACAAACTAATAGACATGTTGAATACCAACACAACACGAAGGCAAGTTTACCCACGTCAATCAGTCAAGCACGGAACGCCCCAAAAAGGATTAAAATAATAAAGCTGAATGTCCATGAAAGTTGCTCGTCTTTGATGTGATCAGAGCTATAAATATTCAAGGTAGTAGACATGTAGTTGACCTGTAGACAAACAAATCCTGGAAATCATTTTAGATTGGTGAAAACACAATGTAACATGATTGTATTTATACAAACGCCATAGAATAGTTGAAGTTTTCCAAATTCACCCACCTCAGTTGAGGATCCACCACTGTAGTTGGGTCGCTTGGTTTTCCCATCTTGCACGTGGTGGTCGGATGGTAGATTGTTGTAGCCAGTGCCCGGATGTAACACTCCCAGTATTCATCAGTGTCATACTTCATAGTGTTGCATGTCGGGAAGGGTGTGTCTTCAAGCTGGGCTCCTATTTCCTTGAATGCCTTTGTCTGATGAAGTTTCTGGACCATGCGAACACCTGTTGAACAGAAATGTCTTTTAAATTTTGATCCATTTGATATTCAAAGGTATATTTTTGGAGCGAAGCGTTATTAATTCAGCATGTCTCTATGTAGTTCAAAAAACAGTTTGAACTGACAAATCGATGATATTCATACTCGTAAAAGATTGTGAGCGTTAATTCTAAATCTATAATGATGAAACCTGATGTTCACTGTGTTCTGGATGTTACATTGTCATGCTTGAAGGTGGAAGGAAGTTTTGGTTGGACAAATATACATGATCCTTCATAAATGATGTTGCCTCAACTAGATCCAAAGACAAAGATGGTGCCTTGCTCGCAGTAGGTATCTGTTAAAAGTAGCCACTTTACCCAAAGAATGTCCCTGGTAAAAGTTGTTACTTTACCAGAAGTATGTCCCCATTAACAGTAGTTGGTTTACCCGAATTATGACTCTGTTAAAAGTGATTGGTTTACCAGCCAAAAAATGAGTCTTTGTTAAAAGTAGTTGCTCTGCCCTAGAAAGTTCTTAATAACTGGAACTGTTTTCACCTCTAACTAAAGTCTTGACGTCATCGGGATGAGACAGGTAGTTGGGCTCGATGATAGGATGCTCAAACGGGTTGGTGCTTCTCAGGCGGATTGTCCCCATGCTCTTTGGACGGAGTAAAGCTGGGAGGATTGTGAAACCTTCTTCATCAGACGTCCAGTTGAAATGAGCAACTATCTAAATAAGAAGTAGGTGATCGTTATATAAGGTAAGGGACGTTTCAAAACAAGAGCGTTTATGTCGTGTCAGTATGCGTGTGTAGTCCGTCCATACGATCTTCCCCGAAACCTGTTCATTGATGACCACAGCAACGGTGCTCTTACAGTACCCACAGAATTAATTATAAAAAATATGTAAAGCTGGCCACATGGCAACCGTGTTAAAAATGTCATTTTTGTCCATTGCTCAGCCATTAATGCATGTATCATTATAGAATTGGATAAGAAGAAAGGACGAAGACAGGGCCCATCGATACTGGGAACATATTGTGATTCCTGTGGAAATGAAGCACTCTTACCTTTTGGTCAATATTAAACAGACGGGCCAGACTTTTGTCCATTGAAACACAGACACATTGAAGCTGAACATCTGGACTTGGTTCGTCGGATTTCGTCTTCACAAACGCCATGGCTTCCAGACCGCCGCTTGATGTTAAAAGACCTACAGTGAAAGGCAAGCTATAAGCTGTTAGTGGCTGAGCAAGTACCCACTAAGGAAGGTGTGCCGCGATGCACGGATTTTGGAACCTTCAAGGAATGATTTGCTGAACAGTTAGCAACATTTTAACCTCACCATGGCGGCCTACAAAATGTATCCTCAGATCATGTTTTGGACGCCACACGTTTGTAGACGACCATGTTTATCTTGAGTTATAAAGAAGTTGCAACTGGAAACTTGTCTGACATACCTTAAATATAAATGTCAGCATAAAAAGAGTCAGCTTATTTAAATCAGCGACGATTTGGCGCATCATGGTCTTCATATTTACTTTTCAGTCGAAAGGATGGAAATCTTTTGGGCCACTCTTTTTAACAGATATATGTTTGCATTTCCTTAGTTTTTTTATAATGTTACTTTTTTCTTTTCCTGCAAAACATGAAAAGGATTGATATCGGAATTACACTTCTGAACGTAAAAGTAAAGCATGTGTTGCTGTCAAGATGGTATTCCAGTCTGCAAAGCAACTTTTAACTTTAACGCCATGATATGACTAGAATAATGTGAAAAGCGGAGCTAAACCCAACTCACTCACTCACTCACTCACTTTTAACTTCACTTCATAGAATCAAGGGGTATCTTGACAATAAATGCTTTAAAGTCTTGACCTTCACCATTTCTATCTTATGAGGAGAATAGCAGTCTAGCGAACCAGAGAGACTACATACTTGGAATGTCTGGGACTGTAATTTGTTCAAGATGGGCCAACAGTCATGTACTTTAAAGGTATATAACGAACCAATTTGCTAAGAATGAGCTGAACGACTACTGCACATATAAAAATGCCCATTCCTATTTCTACTGGATTCCAATATCCGACACCAAAATTGCTTGGTCCAGCAAATTGCCCGATGTCAAAGATTAACCATAATCCTTGATACAAACAAGGAATGAATTTTGTTATATTCTCAGAAATATTCGATACAGGTGATTTTCATATCAAATCAATTCTCAAAGACTCAAAAATTTTGCTTTTGACTTTTAGCAATTGCAGAAAAGAACTAAGCTCAATTGTTAAACACTTGATTTTCCAACTTTGTACATCACTCACCCAAACGAGAAAATGTATTCTTAGATCCATGGGACAATTATCAAAACGTGGTGATCATAAAAATAAATTTCCATCTCTTTCTTCAAAGGTTCATTACAGTATGTCAGAAATGAAAGCAAATGTCAGAGGAGGTGAGGTGAATTGGTTATAAAAAAGTAAGCAAAATTGTAAAAATCCAGATTATTGCACTTAAAAACCACCCGTGTGCGTGCGTGCGTGATTACTTGTATAACTTCGGACTGAGATATCATACTGCAGTTCACCTCACCTCTGAGAAAAAAAAATCAATGAAATGCTGGATTTGACCTCATTGATACCATCAATGTGAAATTTGGAGATCAGAAGTTTTTTTCAAAAACGAGGTTTCCCCCAATGGCACAAACTGTGCTTCCCTCCTTGTTGATATATTTCCGTAATGCATTTGAATCGGAATTTCTGCTCGCATTGGCAAACTCAACACACATTAATATTCAGGTATACCGATGTTTGGCTATTGGCCAATAATATTCAAATAGGCAATTCCTCTCTTCTTATTTACCATCCTGAAATTGAACTAAAGAGACAATGAAACCATTACACTAAACAAAGTTATCCACAAGACTGTATGAAATAAGGGATGTATTCAAAGGTCAACTTTCCCTTATGTTGAGCAATATTCCAATAGCTCCAGCCTTTGGTGTCTTCATTTTACAACTTGTACGATATTGTCGAAAATCTCTGAAACTACAACAGAGATACTTATAACTATGGACAACATCTCCTCGCTTTTACTTATAATGGATATATTGCCCACATCACGGTTTCTTTCATTAGGCAGGACAACGAGATAAATATCATCCTGTTGGTATTGCCGGTCCTATTCAAAGGATTTTTTATAACCTGCATCACAAATACATGTCAGAATGCAACCTCGGGTGTCGACGAGTATTCAGCATATAGCTTGGCTTCCAAGGCTGATCGTGCTGCATTTACTTCTTGCAGTGTTCTTTCCCGAAATGTGGAATATATCCCTTCAACCATGATGTTCTCAAGAAGACTACTTTCGACCTCGGTGTTTTCAGAACTCGAGGAAACCTTCACTTATAACAATGCAGAAATTGAAGAAATGAAAAAAATGTCTACTGAGGCTCCTGTTGCACCCACGTAAAAATAGGATCGTCAACAAAAAATTCCGGCCTGTTCTTTGGAGATGTTGACAGCGGTACATTCAAGAAACAAAAACTGAAAAGAAGTGTACTTTGTACAATTGCTGGTTGAAAAGAATCACAGAAGATGTTGTTTTCCAATACATATAGAACCATCAGGTGTTCTGTTCTCCCTATTCACACATAACAGCAAAGATTTCCAAGAAGACATCGACCAAAACCGCTGTTTGGATCGCCCCGTGCTTATACAGACAGTTACAACATGTTCACAACCACCTCTCAACCTCGTAATTAAGCCAAGTAACAATTTTCAGCTATTTATACATGGACTTGGATAAAGACAACGACGTTTGTTGCCAGTGATTAAGCTTTCAACCAAAGGAACTGAAGAACTGAGTTTCTGTCGTTGTAGTGACTTGGGCTCATTGTACTAAATGAGCATGCGAGCATGCGAACATGCGAGCATGCGAACTCATCTCAAGTATTGCTCATCAATCCGCGTTGTGCGTACAGACGTTTTGGTGCTCATACTATGACGAGAAAGAAGACAACATTCAGTAAAATGGACCATATTATAATGTAATACTAGTGTATTATGAATTATGATACCATGCTGACAAAGCTGTTGGAACGTTCTTGTTTTAAATTCTTTCTTCTTGGATATTATAGCACACTATGACCAATATACATTAATTGGAATACCCGATCTTATCCAATCAGAACCACTAAGGATCCATGCTCGTCATTAGAGGCGACTAACGGGATGATGTGGTCAGGCTCGGTGACTTGGTGCATGACATCTTATTCCAATTGTGTAGATTGATGCTTATGATATCAATCACTGGGTTGTCGATTATTCACAGACCGTCGTCAAATTGATGGAATATTACTGAGTGAAGAGTTAAACAACAAACGTCCGTAAACGTCCGTTAACGTATGACGTTAGTAGATTCGAATTCGTTGACCTGCCATAGAGAATTCGTAAAAAATGGGAACATGTGTTTTTTGTGATAAAAGTGTTTGATGAAAAAAAGTTTAAAATGTTCAGGAAAATACGCGCCTTGAGGCAAATATTACTTACCTGATTTTAATGCACGATATTCGATTGAAGTAAGGGTTGACTCTAACTTCTTTGTCGTGAGGGAAATAGGCTTCTGAATCTTCGATACCATGGTGACGAACATGTGATCCTGTAAGCTGTCACCAACTGGGAGGCTAGCGTGAACTGGAATCTGTATATTGAAGTACACACGACAAAACTATTTCAATAATTTTGTAAAATCTAAATATTTTTTACATTTGTATACTTATCCTGCATAACTTCTTAACGATTTCACTGCTTACCTTACGATAACTAGAAGGAAGGTCCTGGGTGAAGAAATAAAGTTCTGATGTCCCAATTACTGACCTTATCGTGGCTATCCTGTGACCTTGATGACACCTAAGGTCATCTTCACAGCTCTGCCTGTCGCCCAAGCTCTTAGAAAAACATACTTTTGAGGTTTCTGAAGCCAAAGTGAAGCCGCAAGTCTTGCGACGGGTGGGCCTTAAACGTAGTAATGCAGGATAAGTATACACATGTAAAAAAAATATTTAGATTTTACTAAATTTTTTACTTATCCTGCATTACTCCTTAATGCGTCTGTGTCGGACGGTTTGGAGGTGGGTCAACATTCAGAATACAGAAACCTCAATAATTCACACCCTTCAATATGACACAAGTTGGTCGATAAACCTTGAAGCAGAAAAGTTCAGAAAAAACGCCATTACGGTTGTTAAAAATAGGATAAAAAAAGATTGAACATAGGAATTAAAGAGATATTCCCAATACATACTTAGTATTAAAGAAAATGATAGCTAATCAACTAATTCTTTACTTACTACGTCATAGAGCCGTCGTTCACAAACAAGATTGTCTAATATTCTTCCACTGGCGGCGACTGAGTGACTGCACATGGAAGTAGATTGGCTCTGTATAGGACGAGTTCATTATTTGCGTCAGGGGTTGGTAACCTGCTGCGTTACAACCAGAGGGTCCAACTTCGCACGCCTTCGACATCCTCGAGAGCCACAACGCGAAGATAATGACTAACGTAAACCTGTGTCGAACCTCTAGAAATATCCTTCCGTGATTGTTCCAATAAAACAATTGCCGTGTTGAGCCATGGTAAGGCTAACACCCTGAGATCGTGAGGGTAATTCGCTCTCCGCGGATTACGTTTTGGCGATCTCGTAGGCCTGCAGGATTACTGCACGTAACCATAGAGATATGGTGTTTGCGACTAACTTCGGTCGTGGACGTAGTAAACACGGGTATAAATAACCGCTTCCTCGAACCACGCCTAGTCTTGGAGCGGCGAATGAAAACTCGAACTGCTCGCACCGACCCCAGAAGAAATTCACCTTCATGTACGGCTCCCACAATAACCGATATTGGTGGGATGGTGAAGGAACGGTCGGGTTGCAATGGTAGTAGATTTTAGCAATAAAATCCTAGCATAACCTGAGATGTACCGCTCCGTGCGTCCCATGCTCAAAACGGACCCGGGAGGTGTTAATCAGATGTAGTTTGCTCACCCATGCTGCCATAGCTAATGCCAAGAGAAACCATTATTTTCTTGGTGAGGTCATAAAATGAGGATGCATAGAGGGTCTCAAAGGGGGGCCTCGAAGTACCATGTTCAAGTCCCAAGCAGGTGGGCGGAACTTGGCCTTCTGATCCGAAAGCCTGAATGAGCGTAATAGGGCCTGTAGTTCCGTGACCTTAATCACCTTGTGATTTTCCGGGACAGCCAACCCTGAGTTAAGTGCAGCCAATTACATAGTAATGGTGCTACCTTGTAGTTCCAAGTGTCTTTGGGTAGCAAATGTAGGAGGAATTCCGCTAGGAATTGTTGTGACGCAATCGTAGGGTCTTGATTCTTTTGCCTTGTAAAAAGTCTCAAATGATCCCCAAATGATAGTCCTCTGGGAGAGGAACGATGAACTAAAGCTATAGCTTTGCTGCCCGTGTCGAAATATCCCTTCGCACTTAAACGCCTTTTAAAGACGAACCATGCGTGCAGACGTTGGGTGAGGCAATTTGCTGTGAGGCCGGATGAGTAGGTTGGACCACTGTGGGAGGGGTCGTGGACCGTCTTCAGCTAGATTTTTCTGAGCTTGACGAACCATCCTCTCGCCGGTCACCAGGGCGCGACCAAGGTGAGAGCAAGATACCGTGTCTCTTTGATCCCCTGTATCACCTTGGGAAATAAAACTGATGGCAGAAAAGTGTGTGCTTTTAGCCCTTACCAAGGGATACTGAACTCGTCCACTGCCCAAGTCTGCATATCCGGTAACGGGGAGATATATGGCCTGAGTTGGTGCTCTAGGCAAGTAAGAAACAAGTCAAAGTTTGGTTGCCTGAACTTCTGAAGCAGTAACTGGAATGTTTCTGTGAGAAGTTTCCACTAGGTGGGAGCCACCCTGTCTGGACATGATACTGCCAAAGTGGTATGGCCAGAATTAAAGCTTCCAACTCCAAGTTGTTTATATGCCACTTTCACTGAGCACTGGACCATAGCCCTGAGGTCATCTGGTCTTGTAAGTGAATACCCCACCCGATGGGGAGCGTCAACGAACAGGTGTATATTCGGGGAAAACCTGAATAAAGAGACTCCGAAGACATTCAACGCCACCAATTGAGTTTAGCCGGTAGAGTGATGGCCTTGATAGGATCCTGACTCCTGATGTTGCAGTTGTAAGTGGCCCATGCTAGTTAAGTCCTGTACCGAGGTGAGTAACCCTAGCAACACTTGCCTTTGGCAAAGCATGTATGGTTGGTGTTGAGCAGATGACAACAGGCTTAGAAACTTCTGCCATCTGTCCCTCGGTACAAATAGGAGATCCTGGTCTGTCTGGAACAGGCCTCCTATGAACTGGAGCCAATAGGAAGGAGATAACTCCCGACTTCGCTTCGTTGATTATCCATCCCAGTTAAAAAGAAATAGTAGCCGTCTGCCTGGTGAATTCCCGGTGGCGTACTAACGTTGACATGTGTTGATAACACAGAAGATCGTCCTCCATCTACGACTCGAAACAAGTGTTCGTCAAGTGTAGATACGCAGTTATTGGCTTCATTACTCCTGTAAATAGCCAAGGGTCACTGACATGTCAAATGGGAAACACTATCCATTGGTAGTGAACCCCACTGAACTGGACCTGAGGAGTCTACGGTTGGGATGGATAGTCGACACTGACCAAGAATCAAACGTATTGATGTTGATTATGAGAGTTCTCAACGTGGTGAGGCGGCAATAATGTGGACGTTTAAGATAACGTTCGTTGAACACTGAGAGATTGTGGATCATTCTCATCTTGTCTGGGTCCTTCATGGGTACCAGGCAGATGTGAGGATAAAACCCCGGTGTAAAGACTGGGTTGTGAACCAACTCTACAGCTGTTCTCACCAACAGTATGTCTATGTTGGATTTTCCAAACCAAACTGTGGTCAACGGTGGGGTTACCTCTTTGTGTATACGGAAACCATGATATAATACGATGAGTACGTAATCGTCCTTGAGACTTGTCTGTGCCACGCCCTTTCCCAGTAAGGGAATACTGGTCTTCCTTGAGAGACGCGCGTCTAGGCTTATAATTGGCTGACGTAGATAGACTGGGATAGACTAAAAGAGACGTGCTCTAGAGTCTTGAGCACAGTGTCATTCAAAGCGTTTTGGGAACTTGGCGTGCGTGTCTGCGATCTGTTCATTGAACAGGGGAGTAGATGACCAAGGTTGACGTAGCAGCCTGCCCTTGAAACCAGAATCTCAGTTGAAAACACTGTAAAGACTGGTTGTAACGGTAATCTCCGTCAGGGTGGTCTCAAGATGAATTTTCCTGTGGTCAATCTGACGCTGCAGGAAAATCATCATAGTTTGGAAGTGATCTGATCAGATAGGCTTATCCTCTGATAGATCCTGACCCACCACAAACATTGACGATGTTCGTGTCTTAAACGACGGAGCAAATGTGAGTTTGGAGAAGTCTTCCTCCAATGACCTCGTGGTGTCCCTCTTATTTACCCCGTTACCAGGGGAGGGCGTCACTGACACGAGACGGTCTGCTACCTAATCTGGTATTTGTGCTAAGCCGGTGATCTGCTCCGGTGCGTAGTACCTACCCTATCAGCAGGCTTTGATGACCCGCCTAGATAAGGAGTCATGTGGGGATGTTACCCTCCTTGCTGCCCAGCGATATATGCTGTACCAGAAAACACATTTGGTATTTGGCATACGTTAGGCGCAGATGTAGTCGCTTACATTTGTGCCAAGGATGTTGTGTAACCTTTGACTGACGTCATTGTAGAGACCTTGATTGGTACGCAAGACGCTGCGATCAGCGCAGGTCTGTGAGACTAGGGTCATCGGTGATGACTGGATCATTGTAGAAGCGCTTGGACCATTGTCCAGTTAGCGTACGGGAACGGTGTTGACGCCTGAGCGTACATCTGCTGCGCTGGATATGTTGGAAAAGTGCTAAGCTGATCGTGCGTCGGTTGCGTAATAGAGGCGCCTGGGTAGAAGTCAGGCGCTGCGCTCGGCGCAGGTAATTGAGACACAAAGCTCAAAGGTATTGACTGGACCATGGCTTGCTATGCTACCCCTATCATAGCATCTTGAGACGCTGGTGCTGTCGCCGACGTCACAGATTTAACATATCTGAATGTGTCTGGCGGCTGAAAAAAAGGCGCAGTTACGATACTCACAAAATCCTCCGGTATTGTTGATTTCGGTGGAGAGTGTACTTCTGCAGTCACAGTTACGGGCGTCATATTACCTGCCGATAATAACGGCTGGGTGGTTATGACCGAACCATGTCCTTCGCTATTCCGCGATTGTAACATTCCTCTCGTCTCACGACGGGATTACTGCAAAATATGATTGTGAGTAACCTGCTTTTATATTGTAAAACTCGTTTGAGAGAGATTTATACAAAAATTACATTTAGAATTTGGCGGGCACATCTACGACAATATGTATAACACGCAAACATAAGTTTCAGAAATAAACCATTTTTGAAGAAATGGTACGGGAAGAATGCCGTAGAATTGAACAATAATCTATTCGCAAAAATACGAGTTGCAAGGGTATACAATATTTTTATATACGCAACTCAATGTAAACCAAGGCTATTTACATTTAGAGTTTTGAGAGCACATCTGCGTGCAAACCAAACAACGACAATTACTACAAAGCTCAAGCATAAGTTATGCAATTAAACCATTGTTGATGAGACTGTACTGGAAGAAGGCCGTAGAATTGAACAATAATCTATCGGCAAATTACGAGTTGAAAGTGTATACAATATTTGTATATACGCAACTCAATGTAAACCAAAGCTATTTACTTTTGGATTTTGGCGAACACATATGCGTGTAGGACAACCGACGTGAATGATAAGATTTTTTCCACGACAATAATACTATCGCGCAAACATAGGTACGCAATTAAAGAATTGTTGACGAAGCGGGACTGGAAGAAAGCCGTAGATTTGATATCAATCTATCGGCAAACATATTTTGAACGAGTTGAAAATGTATACATAGAGGTTATCACGCGAGTGTGTTTGGGGATGGTAAATATCGTGCATTAGGAATAAACATTATATTTAGCGAGCCTTGGCGAGCTAAATACACAGTGTTTATTCCTAATACAGGATATTTACCATCCCCAAACACACCAGCGTGATAACCTCTTATCATATGTCATTTTTTAATTCTGTGCTTTTTTCTCTCTCTCACAAACATTACCGAAACATTGCGAGTTTTCCTGGAATGCGCGCATTAATATTTATTACGTCACAGGGTAAGTGATATGTCAGTCGGACAGTGGCAGCAGCCAATATAGTTCCAACCAAAATCTGTTTCTTATACAGTGGCGAAGCAACATATACGCAAAACAACAGTTGTTTTTAATTGCCTTTCGCGGCAATCCATCGGTCTGTCCGCTAGAGTAACTGTCCTTTGTCGAAGGGAAGCTACTCTAACCCTAGTCTATGAGACGTCACGGCCACGGTCAGACGTTTGACAGTCGGTCTGTCCTGTCATAACGTTAAGAAGTGTTGTCAGATGTACACACAGCGACAAAACGAAACAAGGTAACAATTCAAACATGTTTCGGCCAAATCCAACTATTTTAATTTGTGGAGATGGTTTCAAGCCGCAGAGGTATACAAGCACAGATATGGCTACTGATCCTGCTTGGCTAGGCCTCATACCCTCGCAAAATTGTTTCGAAATTTAGTTGCCAAAATTTATAAAATGCCTTAGCTACGTCACAGTTTTTAGACACTGATTTTCAGTATATTAGACTGTTCTTTTGATAATGATAGCAATTATCCCTGTAGTTTATCCAGATTCCCGATAGTTATTTCTGACTCGATCGCCGAATAACGAGGGCGACGCCATGTTTGTTTATAAACAGTGAAAGTAGTCCTACTTGACCTTTGATATTTGCATCTCTATCCGCATATGACCCCAACTGATATCGTTTTTATCCGTTGGCTTTATCCTGCCGGGAAATCTACCCAGTATATGATAAAATAATTTATATGTACGCAACTCAATGTTACGCCAAAGCTAGTAGAATTTAAGAACACAAGAATGTTATACATATGTAGCTGAGAATTGTAAACAATTTGAATACCTTTGCAGGCAAACGATTGTAACACAATTCAAAATAGCGGCAAAAAACAAATATGTGGCGGGAAGTCACAAGAGTCTTTTCACGCCTAATTAATTCACATAAAACTACACGACATGGGGAAAGTATATGAAAAGAATACATCACCTATCACAGATCAATTTTAGGATTGTAAACGAACACTGAAGGTCTCAATTAATCCAAAAGGAGAGCTCCGCTGGGACATGTCCTTGCTGTACTGCGACAAGCAGTGAAGAGAAGATGACCTTAGGTGTCATCAAGGTCACAGGCAGCGACGTAAAGGTCAGTAATTGGGACTTCAGAACACGACTTTATTTCTTCACCCAGGACCTTCGCGGTTGCGCTGTCCTTCTAGTTGTTTTAAGGTAAGCAGTGAATGCATTAAGGAGTAATGCAGGATAAGTAAAAAATATAAGAAATCACACTAGTCCACTGTGCGATTCCGACCAATTCCTAAGCACGTGTTTATAAGAACATCATAGAGTGGTGACACTATGTGTTCGCGGAAAGGTAAGCGTATATCGCCCCACCAGTGGCACCCATCACAAACCCGTCAGAAACACATGCAAAGAAAGGACAATAAGTCATAGCACCCCTGTACTAATAAGTATGGAAGTTACTGGTTCTCTGGCATTAGAAATCAGAAAGTGAGACTTGTTGAACACAAGGGATGATGAAAGCTGATCGTATTTGTGTATTTGAGTTGTCGGTGAATCGGTAAGTCACTTCTTAAGACCAGCATAGGTTGCTGGCGATCTATTCTAATCCAGAATCCTCATGAAGAAATATAAGTGTTGTTTTCATTCTATAACACACTTGGGACTTTAGTAATCTTAAGGAATGACTGTGTATTATTTTCGGTTCATTAAGGTATGAATCGAAAAACCGATGTGCAAATTGTATGCATCCGTGTAAATTCGACAACGGAAGCATGTTTTATCTACAATAGTTTTACAAAAAACAGGTGTATATATCAAAGCAGACAAAAAAGACGACATTGATAAACATTCCAGTTGTAGGAATACCTAGTGTGGCGTGACATGAATAAGGTGATTGTTTAATTTATGCACATAACTTGACAGCCTACAAAGGCAGTAGCCGATTAACGGAGAGTGGGATCCAAACAATGATCATAGGACCTGTCAATCAAGGCAAGAGGCTGTAACGAATATAACTGGGAGAAAGCGGCTATTTCAAATGATATGGTCAGTTATCGCCAGATTCAAACATTAGTTCCCTGAGAACGGGAAGACACAGTTGGAAAAATGGGGACAATGAAAAAGAAATATATGTTGTATGTTCGTTCTTTAACACAATAGTAGTAATCTACAACATGAAT
Source organism: Haliotis rufescens (assembly GCF_023055435.1). Taxonomy (NCBI): domain Eukaryota; kingdom Metazoa; phylum Mollusca; class Gastropoda; order Lepetellida; family Haliotidae; genus Haliotis; species Haliotis rufescens. The sequence goes on from NW_025964223.1 coordinate 9,687,863, forward strand.
TGGCAATTGGTACTTTTAGAACAGAAGATGAGGCATGTCTTTCTTTAAGAAGTAATTAAAGAATTTATATGAATCTTTTTCACGTTCCACGTACAAAGTATGGAGCAAAATCTCACACTTAACAAATAAATTGTTATTTAATCTGACACAACTCAGTCGCATGAGTTGGCTAAAGAGCATAAAGTAGCCGTTCTTTCAATTTGCACTCATAGGTTAGTGACAGGGCAGGAGATGGCAACATCGCTTCCGAAACATGTGGTGAATGGGTCCAGGTTATTAATCATTACAGAATGGAGATATACTATACTAGATGATCGTGGATGTGCTCATTGCGGCATTAGACGTAACACACATACATCTACAATAGTATGCAATGTTCAAGTCTAACGGTCATCATGTGTAACAAAACTGTTCAGTATATTAACGTCGTCATTCCTCATACGTCTTTTCTTGTTCAATTCTCTTCTGTCAGAAAAGGCTCACCTTTTCACGAACACCTGGTATCATCACGTTTTGACAGCGCTTCATATACACATGCTCAGGAAAAAGTAGGAATCGTACAGTCGATTCTCCTTTTAGATAAACTTACATCTGTGATGTTTCTAGAGAGAACAGCAATCCGATGTACTAATTTAAATTAGACATAAACTGCATAAAGAGATCGATGCTCAGTTCTCACCTTCATCTCCTCCAAGTGTTTCTTTGGCCCGATCCCTGACAGCAACAGCAGCTGTGGCGATCCAATTGCACCAGCTGACAAGATTACCTCCCTTGAAGCACGAACTCTGTACAGGCGGCCATCTTTGACATACTCGACACCATCTGCCATCTTCTTGTTTATCATTACCTGGTGAAAACAATTGACCAAACTCAGTACTGAACTGATGAGTGATGTATGTACGAATGCGTAACCTAGAGGAATGTGGACGGGTGAAGTACACTACCTTCGTGACGTGACTGTTGGCCAGGACGTGCAGGTTGGGTCTGTCTATCACTGGCCACAGGAACGCCTTGGATGTGCTCATACGTTCGCCATTCCTGATTGAAGCCTGAGATCTACTAAATCCTGAAACAATTACAGTTGGCATTAATAACGTATTACAACGTGCCTTTGCCTTACTACAGGACTATGAAAATATTCGAAGCAAAACCGTCATGAGCAGAATTCCATCAATAGGGTGCTCCAGATGTAATTCAAAGGTTGTTGAGGGTGGTTGAGTCAGGCGATTTCTTCCGTACTATTTAAATAGTAGATCTAATAGAGACTCGCCAAACTGACAGACTGACATATACACACACAACCGACAGGGTGACACCCAGACAGACAGGAAGGCAGACGCAGAACCACATAAACCTACAGGTGGAAAAAGACTCTCAGGAACAGCAAAGACACACAAAACTGACAAACACGCACATAGCTACACTGCACAAAGACAAAAACGAACGCATGCAGACACAGACAAACTCCACGCACACGTACGCTCCTTCGCACATAAACTTGCCTTCCTGATTTTCGCCGTTGTAGTCTACTTCCTTGAACCCGAGTTCAATTCCCGCCTTGACGAAGAAGTCAGCGACGGGTATTGCGTTCACTTCCGTCACAGTCAGTGGGCCTCCCCGGCCATGGTATTCTTGAAAATGATGATGAGTAAGAAGGATATGGTATGTCTCGATAACAAACAAAAATCTTTCACACACTGTCAACTCTCATGAAAAGCGGGAAAAGCGGGAAACCCAAGAAAAAGCAGCGTAAATTTAGTAACGGCGATTTTTGAAGTTTTTATTGATCTCAGTACAAACAAAAAGAAAGCACAATGCATCTTCCCCTGCTATTTACGTTTATTTGTTGGTTTACTATTCATTGCCGCAATCGGCAGTATTCAACATATGTGACGGCGGTGTGTAAAATAATCGAGTCTGGACCAGACAATCCAGTGACTGACATCATATGCATCGGTCTACGCAATTGGGATACGATGACATGCATCAACCAATCCCCATCCCGTTAGTCGCCTCTTACGACAAGCACAGTCGCCTATTACGGCAAGCATGGGTTGCTGAAGACCTATTCTTCTGTTTATGTTGGTTGGTTGCTTAACGCCGCACTCAGCAATATTCCAGCTATATGACGGCGGTCTGTAAATAATCGAGTCTGGACCAGACAATCCAGTGATTGACATCATGAGCATCGAATCACGCAAATTTGATCGATTAAATGCATCGACAAAGTCAGCCAACGAGTAAAGTACTTTTGGTTTTATGTTTACTCTTTGTCTCATCCGAATTTGAGTCAGCTATCTTCACCTAAAAGAGGTTTGTTTTGTTGGTTTTTCGTTTCACGCCGCACTCAGCAATAGAGAAGTGATATTTTCACAAGTGCACAATCACTTACTGTTTTTATGCAAATTATGTGTGCGTCGGATGCCACCGGTAGGGCCGAACATGCTTACTCTTTCGTGAACACCTGGTGTCATCAGTGATTTTCAGTGATCCATTCATATAATTGTCACACGTATTTAGCCTTTTAAGCCCAGTGATAATGAAATGCACGTGGTGATAATATCGACATGCGAAATGTAAATGATGTATATAGTTTTATAGTTACCTGAATTTTTTAATCTATCAATTTGTATGTCTTCCGACTTTTTAAAGTACGGGAGAACATCTTCGTAACTCCACCCCTCACTGCCACTGGCTGCCCAGCTGTCGTAGTCATGACGATGCCCTCTGACATACTGCATATAGTTTAACTGGCTGCTTCCTCCCAAGACTCTACCACGTGGCCATGCTCCCCTCTGAAAGTCATCTTAATATATCTACTTGAATACAGATGTAAAATATATCAAATGTTATCACAGTTTTTGTCACTGGTGTGTCACATTTTGAAATGCCCTACACATGTCTACCATAAAACATTTGAAAGCTTTACAGAGGCCATAAATTTTGTAACCTTGAGCTAACAACTCCTGAACAACAGTCGTGTGACGCTCTTTCAAATTATGGCAGACAGAGCATGCTCAATCAGCAAACCAAGAACCTAGAAAATAGGGCATGCACAATCACGAATGATGCTAAGACCAATTCAATGTACGAATACAACTGTATGTGCATGTGAAGATCTTAATATATGATCTAATAAAAACTGCAACTTCGACCTTCACGAAAATAGGGCAACAGGGAGGTGCGTGCTTTCAGAGACCTATTTGTTAACCTTGCCTTTTCTATTAGTCCTGAATGTGCATGTTGCTGAGGTTCGGTCAAATAGGCCCAGTCAAATTTGTCCATCTGGTTTAAGGCTACCATCAGAGGAGTATCCAGCGTCTTCTGGTTCCGGTCATCACCGCCAGCCTCGATCAGCAGGACGGTCACGTCACCATTCTCGGACAGACGGGACGCTAGAACAGCCCCTGCGGACCCTGCCCCAACTGTGAAATAGAATACTGTTTTAACCATACACAACATATCACACTTAATCATTTGCTGTGGTCGTCCTAACAGTAATGCCCCAATTAAACTACATAATGCAATACTCACATAATATTATCAGACAGAATTTGTTTTTACATTACAGTAACGACCCAAAAGACGCTGAACAAAATGTAGCAGTCATTTGAAGATGAACTTCAGAAATATTCGAAGATATGAATATTACCTATTATATAGTCATAAGTCGTTCTCAGTTCGGGAGAAAGAATTCCTTTGTCGTCAACAGGAAAGACGGAGACACCGACGAAGATAGCGAGGATTGCAACATTGACGACAAGCAGCAGTGACGTCGTTGAAAAGCCCATGATCCCTTATTCGGATTTTGAATATTCTGTCAAACTGACAATGTGCAATATGTTCAATCTTCACAATTGGCTACATTATTTCTGCTTTTCCTACAAGCCATGCACTTCAAAATCCATGTCTATATGCAAACTAAAAATACTATTTATCCCCGTTATGATTCAACTGAACAATCAGCCTCGGTTGGAATAGAAGCTTTCACACCTATATCTTGCTGGACCAGGAAACTGAAATAATCGGATTGTATACGCCTGTGACCTGATTCAGTGCTGGTCAGTTTGTTTGATGGTGTGGATCGTTTTCATGTGTATATTCACCGGTTTGTCTCAGCCAGACAAAGCACTGGGACTTATGGCAACTCAATGGGAAATACATGCACTGTCAACATTATTTGTTTTTACGTTTAATCGTAAAGGCTCTTTACGAAAGATAGTGTTTCCAATCAATGCATCAACTGGATTCCTTCGCTGACCCTGTTTTGTGCTGATACCAGACTGACACGCTCGTGCCACAAGACGAGGGCATTTTGGCGCAGTGACTATGCCTCTCAACAAGATTTTCCTTTTCATATAACTTGTAAACGAATATACATATTCGAATAAATACACTTTAAATACACTCCACCCTCAGTTTGTTCTATTCGTATAAATACGATACACCTCAGCCGTTTTTGCTATTATTTTCTAAAACATATGTTGAAATGGTCATGATTTGCTCAGGGAAAATTTAAATAAGCCCCGTGTGTTTCTTACCGCTAGCTCGATGTTACACACGTCAAGCCTTCGCCGAAGAAGTGGAGTTGTGTCGATAAGCCAAAGTCACAATCAACAACAAGAATACTGTGTTGACTTTCACGAATGCACTTTACTCTGTGACTCAACAGATGCACCTTATTCCTTGACCCAGATTTGAAGACATCTCCTAGTGTAAATAAAAGCTATAAAACCCTTTCCCAATATACAAATGTCAACGCCAGAGAATAATCAGTCTCGAGTATCTGATGAAACATAATACATTGGCCTTAAAGGGGTACGCTGAAGTTCATGATGACACCCGGATTTCGCGAAAAGTGTAAGCACGTACTGTCCTACAGGAAGGAAGAAAGCTCTGCTAAGAGTCCATTGTTCGATTGCGACTTTGTCATTAGCGTGTGCTTATGAATCAATATCGGCTAGTGATGTTACCATGTGTTCGAGAAAAAAGATGAGCGTATCTGGCCGGAACAGCGTCACTTATGGATTTACTAGATGTACGAACATATACTCTGGTGAATCTGAACTAATCTTTAATGTTGATATTCCTCCTGTTCTATTAGTCTTGTAGAACTTCCCTTCGAATGTATAATATAATTGGACGATTCCGACAATATCATAAGCCCGTGTTTATCAATCACTTGTGAATTTACTAAAAAGGTGAATGTACTAAAATAGTGGATATTTACCCATTGCTTTTCTTTTTCTTTGTAACAGAAATGTTTTACATTGATCTTCTTAATATTCTCCTACTAGCTTTAAATACAAAGTCGTTAAGTGACACAATCTGATACCATCAACATGATATCCATCACTGGATTGCCTGGTCCAGATTCGATTATTTACAGGCCACCGGCATATAGCTGGAAGTTGCTGAGTATATAGTATAAATATATCTGAATGCACACATGTGGCACATGCTACCACAGTTGAAACTAGTCGCAGATGTAGACATAGCATGTCAAATTTCAAGGCCATCTGAAATCATTAGCGTGTGTGCACGACCCGATCTCCTGTCAATGGAAGGGATGAGAGTACTAATCTGACCTTGGGGAATGGTGGCCCACTCGGCCTGTGAGCCGTGCTGTGTGTGCTCTGGCGTGATGCCAGAACCAGGTACGACAGTCTGCGGCTAAGGTAGACATTGTCACGTCCATCCAGCCAACTCATCGAGAGGAACCGGAATATAGTTGTTGTGTCGGTTTGCTGTTGTGAGTCCTGCTGTGTGTTATCCGACATTATCAAGCTGGAATGCAGCCTTAGAGTTCTGACGAAGGGTATTCTCAAGTTGAAATAAAATGTACTCTATGTTAAATCATCATCGTCGTGCGTGTATCGAGAGGAGAGACAATATATTGATCTACACTCCCAGACATTTATCGTCATTGCACCTTCACTGTCCATTCATCAGTTCCCTTATTTTTTGTCGGTATTATGTATATATATATATATCATCCTGTATGGGTTTCAACCGTGAACATCTGGGGTAGAATAGGTCTTCAGCAACCCATGCTTGCCATAAAAGGCGACTAAGCTGGTCATAAGAGGCGACTAACGGGATCGGGTGGTCAGGCTCGCTGACTTGTTTTATGCATGTCATCGTATCCCAATTGCGAGGATCGACGCTCGTGATATCAATCACTGGATTGCCTGGTCCAGATTCGATTATTTACAGGCCACCGTCATATAGCTGGAATTTGCTGAGTATGGCGTTGGGCAACAAACAAACAAATAAACAAACATTCATTAAATATATCTGAATGCACACATGTGGCACATGCATGCTACCACAGTTGAAACTAGTCGGAGATGTTGCAGCAATAATGAAAACCCGGATTCGGGCCTTTTGAGCAAATGAAGGGCATCGTTGATAAGATGAAAAAAGAGTGAAGTTTAAGATTCATTGGTCTACTGGTAAATTCACGGAGCAGTGACTGGATTTTGAGAAGAATTAGAGGCATGGTCAATGTGCAAAGGGCAGATCAATGTCAAACTTTAATATAAAGAACATATATCTTAAGACACACTACTTACTAAACATTTTCCGACTTTCATTACATTTGGAACAAACATGACTAAATAATGGCCTTAATCGGTGTTTCAATATGTTTGTTGTTTAACGCCGCACTCAGCAATATTCCAGCTATATGACGGCCGTCTGAAAATAATCGAGTCTGGACAAGACAATCCAGTGATTGACATCATGAGCATCGATCCACGCAATTTGGACCGATGACATGCAGCAACCAAGTCAACGAGCCTAACCACCCGACCCTTTTAGTCGCCTTTTACGACAAGCATAGTCGCCTTTTACGGCAAGCAAGGGTTGCTGAAGACCTTTTCTACCCCAGATTTTCACGGGTCTGTCAATCGTGGCTTCCATACTACAAATGAGATTCATATTCGAAGAAATTTTGGTATCATGTACCATGTCCTTTGGTTTCTGATGGGCCGATATGTACAGAATATAGAGCCCATCGTCACAGTATTAAATTGAGGATCATGGTTTGCATGTCAATGTACGCTGCCAGCATGGGACGTTGTATATAATATCAATCACTGGTTGTCCTGGTCCAGACCCGATTGTACAGCTGGAATGTTACTGCCAGTGGTGTAAACCAACAAACAATGGTGTCACCAATCGGGAGAACAAAAGTCAGTGTGGACAACTGACAGTAACGGAAACACTGTATTTCTCGACCTCTGAGGCCATCAAATTGCATGCGGCTATTAAGGAGGTGAGGTGAGGTGAAATGGGGTTTAACGTCGCGTCCAAGATTATTGCACTTATATAACGACGTGTGTGTGTGTGTGTGTGTGTGTGTGTGTGTGTGTGGCTGCTTGTACTAGTCCGGACTGATGCCGATTTATAGTGCTAGTACACTGAGATACCATGCCGCAGTTTAACATGAATACCCCACTCAGACACAGTATACTGACCCCGAGCCGACCAGTCCTTGTTTTAGCTACTTAATGCCGAGCGCCAGACAGGGTAACAACAAGTTCCATCTTTTAACGTCTTTTGGTATGACGCGGCCGGGGATCGAACCCCGGATCTTCCGCTCTCCGGGCGGACGCTCTACCACTAGACCACGGAGGCGGTTGGCTATTAAGGAAGGCAGATCATCCTAATTGTGTCATGAGTGAGTGAGTTTGTTTTTACGCCGCTTTTAGCAAAATTCCAGCAATATCACGGCGGGGGACACCAGAAATAGGCTTCACACATTGTACCCATGTCGGGAATCGAACCCGGGTCTTCGGCGTGAGGAGCGAAAGCTTTAACCACTAGGCTACCCGACCGCCCCTAATTGTGTCCTGAAGGCTGTACACAGACAGTGGATGCACAATACGAATCCAACCACTATTATTGTGGCACATGGTTGGAGTATCCGATTTGAACTTGTTTTTTTTAAAGAAGTATGTGGAATTGTGTATTCTGTTGTGAATTTGACGTAATGTTTTAGATTGGGTGATAATACCTTGTTTTGATTCTTCACGTGTGAACATGTGAAGCCCATTTTTGGTCTCTCCTGTCCTGACAGAATATATTGCTGGAAACGGCACAGAATTCATTCACTCGCAGATTCGATGTTCTTTGTGCTGTCCTAATGGGAAATCCACACGAATGAGAACACAAACAGTTTTGGGGGGGGGAAGTATTTTAATTTTTACTCCAGATTGAAAAAAATCAGATTGAACATCATGTTATGTGTACGATAACTAAAGCGTTTTATAACATATGTTACATTAAAATAGATAGATATGCAATAATTAGAGAGAGAGAGAGAGAGATAGATGATCTATCTAATATGTGGAAGCAAGATTATCCTGAGCCTTATTTGCTACTTTTGATGATGTCTGCCGCCTTTTCTCCAATCATAATGCACGGGGCGTTTGTGTTCCCTGACACGAGGGCCGGCATGATGGAGGCGTCCGCGACTCGCAGTCCAGCAATACCCTTCACTCTGCAAAATATTTTATTGAAACCGACATTCAGATTAAAGGAACGACTTAGATTCAGCACGGACACGCCACAGCGGATACTAGAAGTCAGTTGGTTACACCTTAATCGTCATTCGAAATTCGTAAATTTGTTTTTCGTCCTCCAACATACACTTTTACCAATATTGGGACAGTCATTCAGAGCATGTTCGACCAACGTCAGACAACATTGGGGACATCACATACAACATAAACAAACCTACAGGTAAACGTTTGAAAGACGAATAACAAACTAACTTCTGGTTGTCCAGTCACAGCTCGGTGTATATATTCATCAGGCAGCTTGGTAACAGAACTCTCATACGTTTGTTATTTTGTTTGTTAGTCATTTGTTAGTTTACCCACGTCCATCAGTCTAGCACGGAACGACCCCAAAAGGATTAAAAGAATTAGCTGAATGTCCAAGAAAGTTGCTGGTCTCTGATGTGATCAGAGCTACAATCATTCAAGGTGATATTCATGTAGTTGACCTGGTGATCATTTTAGATTGGTGAAAACACAATGTAACATGATTGTATTTGTACAAACGCCATAGAATAGTTGAAGTTTTCCAAATTCACCCACCTCAGTTGAGGATCCACCACTGTAGTTGGGTTGCTTGGTTTCCCCATCTTGCACGTGGAGGTCGGATGGTAGACTGTTGTAGCCAGTGCCCGGATGTAACACTCCCAGTATTCATCAGTGTCATACTTCATAGTGTTGCATGTCGGGAAGGGTGTGTCTTCAAGCTGGGCTCCTATTTCCTTGAATGCCTTTGTCTGATGAAGTTTCTGGACCATGCGAACACCTGTTGAACAGAAATGTTTTTGAAATACTGATCCATGTCTCCGATCCATTTGGGATTCCAAGGTATATTTTTAGAGCGAGGCGTTATTAATTCAGCTTGTCTATATGTAGTTCAAAAACAGTTTGACTGACAAATCAATGGTATTCATACTCGTAAAAGAATGTGAGCAGTATTTCTAAATCTACTATGATGAAACCTGATGTTCACTTTGTTCTGGGTGTTACATCTGTCATGCTTGAAGGTGGAAGTCAGTTTTGGTTGTACAAATATACATGATCCTTCATAAATGATGTTGCCTCAACTAGATCCAAAGAAAAAAAGATGTTGCTTTGCCCGTAGTACGTATCTGTTAAAAGTAGCTACTTCACCCAAAGAATGTCCCTGGTAAAAGTTGTTACTTTACCAGAAGTATTTCCCCATTAAAAGTAGTTGGTTTACTCGAATTATGACTCTGTTAAAAGCAATTGTTTTACCCGCAATAAGACTTTGGTAAAAGTAGTTGCTTTGCCCTTGAAGGCCCTAATAACTGGAATTTTCACCTCTAACTAAAGTCTTGGCGTCATCAGGATGAGACAGGTAGTTGGGATCGATGATAGGATGCTCAAACGGGTTGTTGCTTCTCAGGCGGATTGTCCCCATGCTCTTTGGGCGGAGTAAAGTTGGGAAGATTGTGAAACCTTCTTTAACATACGTCCAGTTGAAATGAGCAACTATCTAAATAAGAAGTAGATGATCGTTATATAAGGTAAGGGACGTTTCAAAACATGAGCGTTTATGTCGTGTCAGTGTGCTTGTGTAGTCCGTCCATCCGTCAGATCTCCCATGAAACCACAAGGCCTATTCATTGATGACCACAGCTACGGTGATCTCACAGTGCCCACAGAATTAATTATAAAAGATATGTATAGCTGGTCACATGGCAACCGTGTTAAAAATGTCATTTTTGTCCATAGCTCATTAATGCATGTATCATTATAGAATTGGATAAGCAGAAAGTACGTGGTATGTCAAATAACGCCACATTTTGTAGGTTTTGGTTATATTTGACACATATACAACCCATGACCCTCGTGTTCCAATTACATTTATTCACTCAATCGAGGCACGATGACACTCAATCAACACAGTCTTTATAACTGTGTCCGATTTGGTCGGCGTTTATACCGAAGACTGGACCCATGGATACTGGGAACATATTGTGATTCCTGTGGAAATAAAGCACTCTTACCTTTTGGTCAATGTTAAATAGACGGGCCAGACTTTTGTCCATTGAAGCACAGACAAAGTGAAACTGAACGTCTGGACTTGGCTCGTCGGATTTCGTCTTCACAAACGCCATGGCTTCCAGACCGCCGCTTGATGTTAAAAGACCTAATGTGAAAGGCAAGTTATAAGCTGTGGCTGAGCAAGTACCTTCTAGGGAAGGTGTGCCGCGATGCACGGATTATGGAACCGTCAAGGAAAGACGTTGCTGGACAGTAAGCAATATTTTAACTTCACCATGGTGGCCTTTAAAATGTATCCTCCGATCATGTTTTGGACGTCACACGTTTGTAGACGACCATGTTTATCTCGAGTTGTAAAGAGGTTGCAACTGGAAACACTTCCAGGCTGAAGAAACTACTTCGTCCGATTCTTCCAAAGAGTACTTTCATAAGAATATGATTGCATCACATACCTCAATTCCTCATAGTCGAATTCTTAATAGATGGAAATATTTTGGTGCCACTCTTTTTAATAGATATGTTTGCATTTTTATAAGATTTTATAATGTTTATAACTTTTTTCTTTTCCTTTAAAACACGGAAAGGATTGATCTGGACCTACACCATTTCTATCTTCAAAGGAGCAAAGTAGTCTGGTGACCCAGAAAGACTGCATACCTGGAACATCTGGGACTGTAATTGGTTCAGGATGGTCCAATAGTGGTAATCTTCAAAGGTATTTTACGATTTGTGCCAAGCATGACCTGAACAACTACTCAAATTTTGAAATACCCATTCCTCTTTTTACAGGATTCCAAAATCTGACCAAAGAGACCTTTTTGCTGGGTCCAGCAAATGTACCTCCATCGCTCCATGTCAAAGATAAACCATAATCCTTAATACAAACATGGAAGGAATTTCGTTATATTCTCAGAACTATTCATAGAAGCGGAAAATCAAATCAATTCTCAAGGACTCAAACGATTTGCTTTTGACTTTTAGCAATTGCAGAAAAAATACCTTCAAGATTATTGTACTTAAATAGCAGACGTGTGCGTGTGCGTGTGCGTGTGCGTGTGCGTGTGCGTGCTTGTACTACACCGGACTAAGATACCATACTTCAGTCCATATCACCTTTCCCTTCTGAGAATAAAATAAATGAAATGCTGGATTTGACTTCATTGATAGCAACCATGTGAAATTTGGAGATAAAAAGTTTTGTCAAAAACGAGGTATCCCCACGGACACCAGCTGTGCTCCCCTCCTTGTTGATCTGTTTCTGTTAGCATATGGATCGGAATTTCTGCTCGTATTGGCAAACTCAACAATTATGGGCCAATAATATTCAAATACACAATTCCCTCCACTCATTTATCATCCTGAAATAGAACTAAAGAGACCAATGAAACCGTCACACACAACAAAGTTATTCACAAAACTGTATGACAATAGGGATGTTTTCAACGGTCAACTTTCCCTTGATGTTGAGCAATATCCGAGTAGCTCCAGCCTTTGGTGTCTACATTTTACAACTTTTACGATATTGTGGGTTGGAATCTCTGAAATTACAGCGAAGATCTTATGACTATAGAAGAGGTCTCCTTGCTTTTACTTATGATGGATATATTGCCCACATCACAGTTTCTTTCCTTAGACGGGCCAAAGTGATGGTGCGAGACATACAGAATTCGTAAAAAAAAAGAGTTTGACTACATAGAATCTAAACTGAACAGGAAAATACGCATTAAAATTTGCTTAATTGGTAATATATTAGGGATATATGCTGGAATAAATCCTTCAGGGAAATATATCTTACCTATTTTCAATGCACGATATTTGATTAAAGCAAGGGTTGACTCTAATTTCTGTTTCGTGAGGGAAATAGGCTTCTGAATTTTCGACACCATGGTGAGGAACATGTGATCCTGTAAGCTTTCACCAACTGGGAGGCTAGCTTGAACTGGAATCTGTACATTGAAATACAAGCGACAAAACCATTTCCTTAGTTATAAGATATCTTAATAGTCCATTGTGTGATTCCGACCAATTTCTAAGCATGTGTTTATAAGAATCAACATCAAAGAGTGGTGATACTATGTGTTCGCGGAATGGTAAACGTATATGGCCCCAACAGTGACACCCATCACAAACCCGCCAGAAACACATGTAAAGAAAAGACAACAAGTGCAAAACTGAGCGTGGCTCACTAATACCCCTGACCTGCCTAGTGTGTCAGTAGTTACACATTAAATCACTAGGATAGGGTTAGGGTTTGAAAAATTCATAAAAAAATGGAAAATTAATAAAAACAATATTTTTCTTTTCACTGCACCCCTCCTTATGACACCTATTATATGTACTAAGTTTGAGATGAATCCAATGAATAGATTAAGAGCAATCGCGCGGACAAAGTTTTCGGACGGACGTTAGGGTTTGAAAAATTCATTAAAAAAATGGAAAATTAATAAAAACAATTGTTTTCTTTTGACTGCACCCCTCCATATGACACAGATAATATGTACTAAGTTTGAGATGAATCCCCTGAATAGTTTAAGAGAAATCGCGCGGACAAAGTTTCGGACGGACGGAACCTTGGTATAACTATATACCCCCGACATTTTGTTGGGGGTATAATAAGTAGTAGCCCTATGCACATATGTACTAATAATGTATGGAAGTAACTGATTCCCTGGCATTAGAAATCAGAAAGTTAGACTTGTTGAACACAAGGGAGGCTGAAAGCTGATCGTATTTGTGCATTTGAGTTGACGGTAAATCAGTAAGTCGCTTCTTAAGACCACCATAGATTGCTGGGGATCTATTCTAACCCGGGATCCTCATGGGGACAATGAGGAAGAAATATAAGTTGTATGTTTGTTCTATAACACAATAGTAGTAATCTACAACATGAATTGTCAATTTGTACTTTTAGAACAGAAGACGAAGGCATGTCACTCTATAAGAAGTAATTAAAGAACTTATATGTATTTTATTCACGCTCCAGGTACAAATTAAGGAGCAAAATCTCACACTTAACAAATAAATTGTTATTGAATCTGACACAACTCAGTCCCATGAGATGGCTAAAGAGCAAAAAAGCAGCCGTCCTATCAATTTACACTCAAAGGTTAGTGACAGAGGGCAGGAGTGGTAACGTCACCTCCGAGACATGTGGTGAATGGGCCCAGGGTATTTATCATTACAGAATGGATGATACTATACTAGATGATCGTAGATGTACTGTTTGCTGCATTCGACCGTAGTTCCTGAAACACTAAAAATCTGCAATAGTGTGCAATGTTCAAGTCTAACGCTTATCCTTTGTGACAAAACTGTTCAGTATTTTAACGTCGTTATTCGTTATACATCTTTTCTTGATCAATTCTCTTCTGGCAGTATACGCTCACCTTTTCACGAACACCTGGTATCATCACTATTTGATAACGATTCATAAACACATGCTCAGGGAAAAGTAGGAATCGTACAGTCGTCTCTTCATTTAGCAGATATGAAGCGACCCTTGACCATACACGGAGGGTACTCTAAAACTAATGTAATTAAGACAATACAAATAAATATCTCTGAAGTTTGGTCATATTCGGATCATTGAAAGGTTGCCTTGGCCTTGATATCACCTAATGCTTTGTCAGAAAATGTTCCAAGGGATAAATGTAACGTCTGTTTTAAGCACGCAGCGTCTGCGGTGTCAATTTGAGCTAACTCCTTTTGATCTCCGTCAGTGTCTTCCAAAATATGCTAACCTACCATGATGTTACCCAAATATTGTTAACATATTGTTAAAAGCAGAGTTATTCAATAACATATTCACTCAATAAAAGCAACTATATACACGGACGGTGATAGCATGAATAGGACAGTGTTTACTGTGACATTATACTGGATGAAAACTAATAAACTTACATCTGTGATGTTTCTGGAGAGAACAGCAAGTCCGATATACTAATTTAAATTGTGACATAAATTGCATAAAGAGAAGTTATTTCTCACCTTCATCTCCTCCAAGTGTTTTTTTGGCCCGATCCCTGACAGCAACAGCAGCTGTGCCGATCCAATTGCACCAGCTGACAAGATTACCTCCCTTGATGCACGAACTCTGTACAGGCGGCCATCTTTAACATACTCGACACCAACTGCTGTCTTCTTGTTTATCATTACCTGGTGAAAACAATTGGACAAACTCAGTACTGATCTAATGTTTGATGTATCTACGAATGCGTATCCTAGAGGAATGTGGACGGGTGAAGTACACTACCTTCGTGACGTGACTGTTGGCGAGGACGTGCAGGTTGGGTCTGTCTATCACAGGCCACAGGAACGCCTTGGATGTGCTCATACGTTCGCCATTACGAATTGAAACCTGCGATCTACTAAATCCTGAAACAGTTACAGTTGGCATTGACAAAGTATTACAACGCGCCTTTGCCTTTCCACTGGACTAAGAAAATACTCGAAGCAAAACCGTCATGAGCAGAATTCCATCAATAGGGTGCTCCAGATGCAATTCAAAGGTTGTTGAGAGTCAGGCGATTCCTTCCGTACATTTAAATAGTAGATCAAATAGAAACTCAAATTGACAGACTGACACATACACACACAACTGACAGGTTGACACCCGGACAGACAGGTCGGCAGGCTTAGAGTACATAAAACTACAGCTGGAAAAAGACAGAGACTTTCAGGAACAAGCAAAGACACTCAAAACTGACAAACACGCACATAGCCAGACTGCACAAAGACAAAAAACGAACGCATGAAGACACAGACAAACAAGCACGCACACGCACACGCATGTTCCCTTGCCCAGACACTTGCCTTCCTGGTGTTCTCCGTTGTAGTCTATTTCCTTGAACCCGAGTTCCATTCCCGCCTTGATGAAGTAGTCAGCGACGGGTATTGCGTTCATTTCCGTCACAGTCAGTGGACCTCCCCGGCCATGGTATTCTTGAAAATGATGATGAATAAGAAGAAAACGTTATGTGTCGATTACAAACAAAAATGTTTCACACACCGTCAACTATCATGAAAAGCGGGAAACCAAAGAAAAGGCAGCGTAAATTTAGAAACGGCGATTTTTGAGGTATTAAATTCAATCAGTTCAAACAAAAAGGACTCATAATACCTCTTCCCCTGCTATTTACGTTTGTTTGTTTGTTAGTTTACTATTTGATGCCGCAATCGACAGCATTCAAGCTATGTGGTGTGTAAAATAATCGAGTCTGGACCAGACAATCCAGTGATTGACATCATGCGCATCGATCTACGCAAATGGGATACGATGACATGCATCAACCAACCCCGATCCCGTTAGTCGACTCTTACGACAAGCATAGGTTGCTGAAGACCTTTTCTACCCCTGATCTTCACAGCACTGTACACCAGCGAATAGAGTACTTTTAGTTTTATGTTTACTCTTTGTCTCATCCGATCATGCATCCGAAATTGAGTCAGCTATCTTCACCTAAGAGACGTTTGTTTTGTTGGTTGGTTGTTTCACGCCGCACTCAGCAATATTCCAGCTATGTGAGGGCATTCTGTAAATAATCGATTCTGGACCAGACAATCCGTGGATTGGTTTGGTCTGTTTGTTGTTTAACGCCGCACTCAGCAGTATTACAGCTATTTGACGGCGGTCTGTAAATAGTCGAGTCTGGACCAGACGATCCAGTGATTTACATCATGAGCAGCGATCCACGCAATAGGGATATGATGACATGCATCAACCAAGTCAACGAGCTTGATCACGGGCCTCACCTTAAGCTATTTTCAAAGTAGCATTAAATTTACATTTAAAAGCGCCTTCAACTAGAACGAGCTTTCAGCTGACAATGCATTGCACGTGGTGATAATATTGACATGCGAAATGTAAATGTATTTTTACAGTTACCTGAATTTTTTAATCTATCAATTTGTATGTCTTCCGACTTTTTAAAGTACGGGAGAACATCTTCGTAACTCCACCCCTCACTGCCACTGGCTGCCCAGCTGTCGTAGTCATGGCGATGCCCTCTGACATACTGCATACAGTTTAACTGGCTGCTTCCTCCCAAGACTCTACCACGCGGCCATGCTCCCCTCTTAAGATGATATCTACTGGAACACCAATGTAAAATATATCAAATGTTATCACAGTTTTTGTCACTGGTGCGTCACATTTTGAAATGCCCTACACATGTCTACCATAAAACATTTGAAAGCTTTACAGAGGCCATAAATTGTGTAACCTTGAGCTAACAACTCCTGAACAACAGTCGTGTGATGCTCTTTCAAATCATGGCAGACAGAGCATGCTCAATCAGCAAACCAAGAACCAAGAAAATAGGGCATGTGCAGTCACGAATGATACAAAGACCAATGCAATGTACGAATACAACTGTATGTGCATGTGAAGATCTTAATATATGATCTGATAAAAACTGCAACTTCGACTTTCACTAAAATAGGGCAACAGGGAGGTGCGTGCCATCAGAGACGTATTTGTTAACCTTGCCTTTTCTATTAGTCCTGAATGTGCATGTTGCTGAGGTTCGGTCAAATAGGCCCAGTCAAATGTTTCCATCGGGTTCAAGGCTACCATCAGAGGAGTATCCAGCGTCTTCTGGTTCCGGTCATCACCGCCCGCCTCGATCAGCAGGACGGTCACGTCACCATTCTCGGACAAACGGGACGCAAGAACAGTCCCTGCGGAACCTGCCCCAACTGTGAAATAGAATACTGTGTTAACCATACACAAAACAGACTTCAATTTATCATTTGCTTAGGACGTCCAAACAGTAATGCCACAATTGAACTACATAATGCAATATTAACATTATATTATCATACAGCAATTGTTCTGATATTACAGTAACGAACCAAAAGATGGTGTACAAAATGTAGCAGTCATTTGAAGATGAACTTCAGAAATATACGAATATATGAATGTTACCTATGATATAGTCATAAGTCGTTCTCAGTTCGGGAGAAAGAATTCCTTTGTCGTCAACAGGAAAGACGGAGACACCGACGAAGATAGCAAGGATTGCAACATTGACGGCAATCAGTAGTGACGTCGTTAAAAAGCCCATGGTCCTTTATTCAGATTTTGAATATTCTGTCAAAATAGACGGTCGTGCGCAGTATGTTCCCCCTTTGCAATTGGCTACATTATTTCTGCTTTTCCTGCAAGCCAAGCACTTCAAAATAAGCTTCATGTCGATATGAAAACTAAAAATACTATTTATCTCCGTTATCATTCAACTGAATAAGCAGCCTCGGTCGGAATAGAAGCTGTGAAACCCATATCTTGCCAGACAAGGAAACCGACTCAATCGGATGGTATCGGCCTGTGACCTGGCTCATTGCGGGTCAGTTTACTAGATGGTGTGGATCGTTGCTTATGTTTTTAGTCACCGGTTTGTCTCAGCCAGACAAACCACTAGGACGTAAGGAAACTCAATGGGAAATACATGCACTGTCAACAATATTTGTTTCTACGTTTTAACGTGAAGTCTGTTTACGAAAGATAGTGTTTCAAATTAAAGCATGAACTGGATTCCTTGGCTGACCTTATCTTGTGCTGATACCAGACTGACACGCTCGTGCACAAGACAAGGGCATTTTGGCTCAGTGACTATGCCTCTCAACCAGATTTTCCTTTTCATACATCTCATGATTTGCTCAAGGAAAATTTAAATAAGCCCTGTGTGTTTCTTACCGTATTGAAGAAACAGGTAGCTCGATGTTACACGCGTCAAGCCTTCCCCGAAGTAGTGCAGCTGTAACGATAAGCCAAAGTCACAATCAACAACAAGAATACACAAGCGCCGGTGTTAACTGTGCACAAATGCACTCTAGTCTGTGACTCAACAGATGCTCCTTATTCCTTGACCCTGATTTGAAGACATCTCAATGTTTTTATTTAGTGTAAATAAAAGCTATAAAACCCTTTCCTAATATACACATGTCAACGCCAGAGAATAATTAGTCTCGATTGTCTGATGAAACATAATCCATTGGCCTGATATGATTGGATCACTGAGAATTAGTGGTGACACTCGGTGTTCGCGAAAATTGTACGCACGTACTGCTCTACCGTAAACAAGAAATCTCTGCTAAGAGTCCATTGTTCGATTGAGACTATGTCATTAGCATGTGCTTATGAATCAATGTCGGCTAGTGTTACCATGCGTTCGCAAAAAGATGAGAGTATCTTGCCGGAACACTTATGGATTTACGTGGATTTAAGACATATTCTGGTGAATCTGAACTAATCTCTTATGTTGATATTCCTCATGTTTTTTAGTCTTGAAGAACTTCCCTTCGAATTTATGATATAATTAGACGATTCCGACAATATCATAAGCCCGTGTTTATCAATCACTAGTTAATTTTCTCAAATCGTGAATAAACTCAAATAGTAGATATACTAAGAAAGTGGATATACTCACATTGCTTTATGTACATTTGTCTGTAACAGTCATGTTTTACATTGATCTTCTTAATATTCTCCTACTAGCGTTAAATACAAAATCATTAAGTGACTTAAACTAAAACCATTGACATCTTTTTATATGACAAACGTATAACTTACTGACGTGAAATTTTAAGACACTCGAGAGGCGACTAACGGGATCGTGTTGTTGATGCATGTCATCGTATCCCAATTACGAGTGTCGATGCTCATGATATCAATCACTGGATTGTCTGGTCCAGATTTGATTATTTACAGACCACCGTCATATAACTGGAATTTGCTGAGTGTGGCTTTAAACAACAAACACACATTCATTAAATATATCAACGTTAAGCAGCTGAATGCACTCTTGCTTCACACGCTACTTGTTTCACACGCTGCCACGCTGAAACAAGTCGCTGATGTAGACATGGCATGTCAAATTTCAAGGCCATCTGAAGTCATTATCGTGTGTGCACATCCTGAGCAACCCGATCTCCTGTTCATGGAAGGGATGAGAGTACTAATTTTACCTTGGGGAATGGTGGCCCACTCGACCTGTAGTGCTACCGTTGGGAGCCGTGCTGTGTGTGCTCTGGCGTGATGCCAGTGCCAGGTACGACAGTCAGCGGCTGTGGTTGACATTGTCACGTCCATCCAGCCAACTCATCGAGAGGAACCTGAATGTAGTTGTTGTGTAGGTTTGGCGATGTGAATCGTGCTGTGTGTAATCTGTCATTATCACGCTGGAATACGGCGTTGGTGTTCTGACGAAGGGTATTCTCAAGTTGAAATAAAATGTACGCTATGTTAAATCATCATCGTTGTGCGTGTATGGAGGAGGATAAAACACATTGATCTACACTCCCAGTCATTTATCGTCATTGCACCTTCACTATCCGTTCATCAGGTCCCTTATTTTTTGTCGGTATGTATATATATACATCATCCTGTAAGGGTTGACTAGTCAGAGTGAAAGCATCATTCTTTGAAAACTTAATAATTAGCCTCGTTCAGAATAGGACCCCAGCATCCCATTCCTGTTGGAGACAGGCAATTGAATTGGATCTGGAATGTCAGGCTCTGCCACTTGGCTGATTGCAGGTCATCATGAGTGATTGTGAGGATTGTTGTTTACGTTTCCAGTCATTGGGTTGTCCTGTCCATAATAACAAAACCACAAGACATATATCTGGGGCTTTTACCACAAAGCAATATGCTCGGTATTCTGGTTAGAACACACGTGAAAAACAGATGGTGGACCAAACCTCGTTTTTAACACGCTTCTCAAATACCCCAGCAGGAAATACGCCTCAGACCTGATTGAATCCAATGAATTTTACGACCAAGAAAATGTATTGTCACGCCAATATAAGCCAAAGTTAAATTTCCTTCTGATTGACCAAAATATGGTGCCTTGGCATGGATATGTACATGTAGTCAACAGTTTAAGATGTCAACAAGGGCAGCATCTCAATAAAATTTCTGTCAGCGTTGCTCCTCAAATAGTTCCAGCATGAATACTGAGGACAAAAGTATGAAATGAATGTACATATATTTGTGAAACATTGTTGCACCATACAAATGTTCCAACCCTGAGACTGCCTTCTCAGGAGAATAGCTTTTCTAAAACCATACAATTTCTAATTGTTCGACAAAAGCACTAAAATCCTAACAAAATATGTTAAACAAAATTTGTTGTCATGATAAGGAGACACATACCTGCCGAGGTTAAGCTTCGACAGTGAGGAAATGTGAGGAATGCGTGCTTATAGGGCCAAAAACGCATTGTGAGAAAATGCAAGAACACCAGTTTCATTTCGAGCAAAAATTGCTGAGCAGTAGCCATAAATAGTCTTTTACAATTTGGCTAAAACTGTAGCAGCAATAATGAAAAATCGGATTCGAGCCTTTTGAGCAAATGAAGGGCATCGTTGGTGAGATGAAAATAGTGAAGTTTAAGCTTCATTGGTTTACTGGTTTCTACAAAGAGTATATTCACAGAGCAGAGACTGGATCTTGGGAAGAATTAGAGGCATGGTCAATGTGCAAAGGTCAGATCAACGTCAAACTTCAATATATCGCGAAAAACAGAACATATATCTCAAGACACACTACTAATATTTTCCAACTTTCATTACATTTGGAACAAACATGACAAAAAAATGGCCTTTAATCGGTGTTTCAATATGTCAATCATGACTTCCATACAACAAATTGGATTCAAATTTCAACAAATATTGGTATCATCAATGGTGGGAGCAAGCATGTCCATTGGTTTCAGATGAGATGTGTACATAATATAGAGCGCATCGTCACAGTATTATATTAAGGATTATGGTTTGCATGCCAATGTACCCCGCCTGTGTGGAACGTTGTATATAATATCAATCACTGGTTTTCCTGGTCCAGACCGGACCGTACAGCTGAAATGTTACTGCCAGTGGTGTAAACCAAAAAACAATGGTGTCACCAATCCGAAAAACAAAAGTATGGAGAACTGACAGACAGTCTCATGCAGAGACCAGTCTCGACCGTTGAGGCCATCAAATTGCAGATCATCGTAATCGTGTCATGAAGGCTCTACACAGACAGTGGATGCATAATACAAATGCAACGGCTATTAGTGTGGCACATTAACCTTTTTTAAAAGAAGTATGTGAAATTGTGCTCTTCTATATGCATACAATCTATGTATTCTATTGTGAATTTGACGTAATGGTTTAGAATTTACCTTGTTGTGATTCTTCACATGTGTGAAGCCCATTTTGGGGCTCGCCTGTCATGATAGAATATATTGCTAGAAACGGCACGGAATTCATTCTCTCATAGATTAGATGTTCTTTGTGCTGTCCTAATGGAAAATCCACACGAATGAGAACACAAACAGTTATGGGGAAAGTATTTATAATTTTTACTCCAGATTGAAATAAATCATCGAAGAACATCATGTTATGTTTACGATAACTAAAGCGTTTTATAAACATATTTTATGTTATAATAGATAGATATGCAATAATTAGAGAGAGAGAGAGAGAGAGAGATAGATGATATATCTAAAATGTGGAAGCAAGATTATCCTTATTTGCTGCTTTTGATGATGTCCGCCGCCTTTTCTCCAATCATAATGCACGGGGCGTTTGTGTTCCCTGACACGAGGGCCGGCATGATGGAGGCGTCCGCGACTCGCAGCCCAGAAATACCCTTCACTCTGAAAAACATTAAATTGAAACCGACATTCAGATTAAAGTGACGACTTAGATTCAGCACGGACACGTCACGGCATATAGAAGTTAGTTCGTTATACCTTAATCGTTATTCGAAATTCGTAAAACGAAAACCGAACTATTTCTGTGGAGGACGAATTATTTTATTTTCCGTCCTCCAAAAAACACTTTTTTCCAATATTGAGACAGACAGTTAGTGCATGTTCGAGGAACGTCAGACAAAATTGGGGACATCACATTCAGCATAAACCTACAGGTAAACGTTTGAAAGACGAATAACAAACTAATTTTTCCATCTTTCCGAGGCAAGAGAGTTAACTGATTTTAAAAGTCCAGTTTCCACCCTTGCCGACATTGGCTGGAATTCCTGGGTTCGATCGTAGCGCCCCTAGTGGCTATTACAAGTTATATCCCTTCTATGCTTCTCCTATAGACCAAAGTAGTTGTGTGCAGCGCAACAGAACCGCTCCTGGCTTCTGATTGGTCGGTGGGGTCACATCCGTTTCCGGGGAGGAGGGGAAAACCCAAAGAAGCGCTCGTACAAGGTGAAAGGATCAACCATTGAAAGAAGCGCTAATAAAATATTTTTCTTTTCTTTTTCTAAACATAGACGTAGCGGCGGCGGCGGAGGGGGAAGGGAGGGGAGGGGCGGTTGCGGTGATGGCGGCGGCGGAGGGGGAAGGGAAGGGAGGGGAGGGGAGGGGAGGGGCGGGGGCGGCAGCGGAGGGGGAAGATAGGGGAGGGGCGGTAGCGGTGATGGCGGCGGCGGAGGGGGAAGAGGGGGGAGGGGAGGGGAGGGGAGGGGCGGTGGCGGCGGTGGCGGCGGCGGAGGGGGAAGATAGGGGAGGGGCGGTAGCGGCGGCGGAGGGGGAAGAGGGGGGAGGGGCGGTGGCGGCGGCGGCGGAAGCGGGAGGGAGGAAGGCGGGAAGGGAGTCGGGTTCTTTGTTTTGTTTTGGTGGGTGTGTGGCGATGGCATGTGGAGATGATAGCTCACTGAGACGAGCATATCATACACAGTCGACGACTCTGCCACTTTGTTGCTAGGTTGACGTCATATCGGCGAAGGATCTTGCAACAACATTCCACAAATCATGTCATCGGGTATGGTGATGTGTTTGTAAACTTTGAGGTGCAAGGTCCCCTTCCACAAGGCGATCGTGTATTGTAGCCCACTATGACAGCCGTTCGTCTTAGTTAAAAGTCGGTGAGTGGCGATCACCTTAGCGCTACGATCGTGGTTTGGAATTCTAAAGGTGTTGGCTGATTTCTAAAGGTGAATCGACAGGCACAGACATGAACGGGATGTAGGTATATGCCTACGTACTGTCATTCGTGTCTCCATGCAAACGTGGTGTCACGCGTGACGACAAACACACGTTGATCCAAAGGATTATTATTATTATTATTATTATTAATTATACCGAGGTGCTGGCACTCGTGTAGGTTGACATGCGTACTGTCATTCGTGTCTACATACACACGTCATGTACTTCGTGTGTTTCCATGCACACGTGATGTACTTCATGTTGCCATGCAAACGTGATGTCATGCGTGTCTTCAAACACACGTTGATCCACAGGATTATTTATCCTATTTAGCATTTTACAAGGATAGAGAGAGATCGATAGACATACGTGGTGTTTGACTCGTGTCTTCAGGCACACGTGGTGTTTCACTCGCGAACACCACCATACATACCAATATATTTATTTTATTTTTATTTTGAGACGTACAACTGTGGTGTCACGCGTAGGCGTGTGCGTCCAAGAGGACGAGGGAGCGGGTGTGGGTTCTTTGTTTTGGATTGTTGTTGTTTGCGTTGGCAAAGCAAGCAGGGTGTGCCTCAATTAGTCTGAACACCATGTGGACACCAGGCAGCTGACCTTTCAAGCATGGCTTTTCTCTTTTATCTTTCTCTTCTTCACTTTGGTGTGCACTGACATGACAGACGCACAGACAGACATACAACGTAGACGACATCTCAACTCAGCCTCTACCCTCGGTTCAGCATCCTGTTGGAGTTGATATCAATCAAGACACAAAGAGTCAGTTCAATTTATCCCTGTTTAATGATGACACCTAACACACTTCAACTTAGATACAGGGCAAACAATGCGAAACAATGCGGATAATGCGAAAAAGTGGATGACAACCTTCGTCATCGTCATCACACAGGTAGCCTGCTCAATGTTGCAACGAGTGCTGTTATTGCTGCTGCTTCTGTTGGTGAAGGTGTTGCTGCTGCGGCTGCTACTGCCGCTCTATATAGTGCTGAGATGAGTTCTGGTGCTGCTGCTGCTGCTGGTGAGGGTGTTGTTGCTGCTGCAGCTGCTTCTGCTGCTGCGCGGAGCGCATCAAAGAGTTCTGTTAGTGAGGGTGTTGCTACTGGTGGTTCTATTGCTGTGGAGGTGGTGGCTGCCACTGCTGGTGCCACTGCTGCTGCCACTGGTTTTGGTGTGGGTGCTGTTGATGAGGGTGCTGTGGTGACTGCCACTGGTTTTGGTGTGGGTGCTGCAGCATCTGAGGTGTCCATCGGTGATGGTGAAGGTGGTGGTGGTGGTGACTGCGCTGAAGTTACTCCTGTTACTATGGCAAGGAGTGTAGCTGTTGCTGCTTCTACTGCTGTGGGTGTGGCGGCTGTGGCGGCTGTGGCTGTTGCTGCCGCCCAGGATAGTGCTGAGGCGAATTTTTCTGTTGCTGCTGCTTCTCTGGGTGTCCCCTTCGATGCCCTCACACCTGCCGCGCATTGCGCCATCTGTAGTGCATTGATGAATACTTTTAGTGAGGGTGTTGTTGCTGCATCTGCAGCTGCATCTTCTTCTGCCTGTGTGGTGGCCGCTTCTGCTGCTGCTACGGGTGTTGTTGTTGGTGTTGTCTGCGATGAGTACTGTTGCAGCAAGGGTGCATGTGAAGTTACTATTTCAACGAGTGCTACTGCTGCTGCTTCTATGGCTGCAGGTGTTGCTGCGGCGGATGCTAGTATCGCTGTCAATAGTGCTGAGTCGAGTTGTTGTGCTGCTTTCACTGCTTCTGAGGGTGTTGTTGTTAGTATGGGTGCTGCTTCTGCTGCTGCTGACGCTGCAATGAGTGCTGAGAGGAGTACGTCTGGTTCTTTTAACGTTCCCTCTGCTGCCACTGCCGTAAGTGCTGCGACGTGTGGTGCTGCTGCTTTTTGGGCTGCTTTGAGTATGGATGTTGTGAGTGCTGCTGCTTCAGGTGTTGGTGTTGACTTTTACACTTAGAGTTCCATGCTGGGGATGCAGATGCCATAACCTGGAGGCAGAAATGTGTCCACAACACTCTTTAACTTCTCATGCATGTAGTCATGTGAAGCTTTGTACAAGGCACTTGTTCTCATCATCTCCCAATGTAGAACTAACTGCACCTCCAGGATGTCTGCCGTTGCACGACGGAAAAGCTCGCTATTGAGAACGTCTTCATCCTTGTCCCCCTTCTCCTTCTTCTTCTGTTTGATGGTGAGGCGGTAGTGGCCATTGTTGTCATACGGTAGTAGTAGCCGGAACATGATGGTGTTGTTGCTTTGGCCATTCAGTGAAAAGTGATGACCGGAGAGTGTTGGTCGTATTAAAAGGCACTGATGTCCTGCTTTCTGATTGGTTCGTTCCGGTGACTGGTCTGAGTCTCATTTTTTCTTAACTGGACCAACCCTTGTGTTTCTTTTCCATAGGGTCGGGCTTGTAGCGTGAGCGAGAAAGCAAAACCCTCGTTTCGACCCATCAGAGGGCCGCCCAAGGCAAAGGGTCGGGTTACAAGAGCGTTTTCATGCCGAGGTCCTTTTTGAATGATTTGATGAGGGGAACCCAAGCTGATTTTCTCCCCCTCTTTCCCAGGCCGTTGTCCCAGTATCAGTCCTTTCATGGTGTCAAGTTGAGATGTTGTTGGTTTCTGTAATTCAAAGTGAACCCTCGCACTTTGCAGGACGTGTGCGTTCCATCGGGTCTTGGGTTCATTAACTCATAGCCATAGTTTTTTGGACCTCCTGACACAAACGTCTTGATGGTGTTTCCGTCCAGTTCATCGGTAAACTCACCCAACGAATGGCCCAGCTCTGGATTCGTGTCGTGAGGTCGATGAATGTAAATGACGCTGTCCGTGATAAAGTACAAGACCCTGCGACCCACCAGGGCAAGGGTCTTGTACAGCTTGAGACGTGCTTGGGCGGTGACCCAAGCAGCAATGGTGACATTGAAATGAGAATGAGGGGTTTGGAATTCTTCCTTGTGGGTATAGGTCACTTCCACCATGTGTTCGTTGACAACGGTGACATCTTCGATGGTATTGCGTTCATCCCTCCACAAGGCAAAGTACTGTACAGGATCGTTCATATAGATGTTCTGACTGTAGTCTAACCATTGTCCAAACTTGCCCAAGAGCGAATTCAATTGCATCTTGGCAATCGTGCGACGTCCTGTTTTTTTTTCGATACGGACCTTGTCCAACCTTCTTTGTCATATATCTCCTGGATGTAAGCGTCGTGATCCGTTGTCCCTCGGGGTATCCGCTGGCTTCGAGCATCTCCTTGAAATGACGAACGATATAAGTGTCAAAGAGTCCTTCTTGCTGGATGTCGGGGTCATGCTGTGCAAAGGTGTCAAAATGGCAAACGTCGTAGATCTGAAGCACCTGGTAGTCATATTTCTTCACGGCTTCCTGGAGTTCTACGGTGGCGTACGTACCCACCCATGACCTCTCGTCCGTGTGCTTGCAGGGGGAGTCAACGTGTGTGCCTGTCGATTCACCTTTAAAAATTCAGGCAACACCTTTAAAATTCCACACCATGATCGTAGCGCTGAGGTGATCGCCACTCACCGACTGTTAGTGAAACGAACGATTGTTCTTTTGCTACAATACGATCGCCTTGTGGAACAAAACCTTACATCTCAAAGTTTACAATCACATCATCATAGTCGATGACGTCATTTGTGGAATGTTGTAGCACAATCTTTCGTCGATGTGGTGTCTACCTAGCAACAAAGTGGCTGGGTTATCGACTGTGTATGATAACTTTGATAAGTTCGTTTCAGTGATCTATCATCTCCACACGTCATCGACACCCACCCTGCTTGCTTTGCCAACACAAACAACAACAATCCAAAACAAAGAACCCACACCCGCTCCCTCGCCTACGCGTGACACCACAATTGTACGTCTCAAAATAAAAATAAAATAAATATGTTGGTATGTATGGTGGTGTACACGAGTGAAACACCACGTGTGCCTGGAGACACGAGTCAAACACCACTTATGTCTATTGATCTCTCTCTATCCTTAAAAAATACTAAATAGGATAAATAATCCTGTGGATCAACGTGTGTTTGAAGACACGCATGACATCACGTTTGCATGGCAACACGAAGTACATCACGTGTGCATGGAAACACACGAAGTACATGACGTGTGTATGTAGACACGAATGACAGTACGCATGTCAACCTACACGAGTGCCAGCACCTCGGTATAATTAATAATAATAATAATCCTATGGATCAACGTGTGTTTGTCGTCACGCGTGACACCACGTTTGCATGGAGACACGAATGTCAGTACGTAGGCATATACCTACATCCCGTTCATGTCGATTCACCTTTAGAATTCAGCCAACACCTTTGGAATTCAAAACTATGATCGTAGCGCTAAGGTGATCGCCACTCACCGACTTTTAACTTAGACGAACGGCTGTCATAGTGGGCTACAATACACGATCGCCTTGTGGAAGGGGACCTTGCACCTCAAAGTTTACAAACACATCACCATACCAGATGACATGATTTGTGGAATGTTGTTGCAAGATCCTTCGCCGATATGACGTCAACCTAGCAACAAAGTGGCAGAGTCGTCGACTGTGTATGATAAGCTCGTCTCAGTGAGCTATCATCTCCACATGACATCGCCACACACCCACCAAAACAAAACAAAGAACCTGACTCCCTTCCCGCCTTCCTCCCTCCCCCTCCGCAGCCGCCGCCGTCGCCGTCGCCGTCGCTGCCGCCGTCCCTCCCCTCCCTTCCCCCTCCGCCGCCGCCATCAACGCCCCTCCCCTCTCTTCTCCCTCGGCCGCCGCCACCACCGCCGCCGCAACTACGTCTATGTTTAGAAAAAAAGAACAAAAAATTATTTTATACGCGCTTCTTTCAATGGTTGATCTTTTCACCTTGTACGAGCGCTTCTTTGAGTTTTCCCTCCTCCCCGGAAACGGATGTGACGCCCTCTTGGAGGTGCGCACGCCACCGGAAACGGATGTGCCGCCATATTGGATGCGCGCGCCACCGGAAACGGATGTGCCGTCATCTTGAATGCGCACGCATGACCCACCGTGCCCTGCGCACACCCAACCGGAAGTGACTTCATCAGAGGTCACGTGACCCCACCGACCAATCAGAAGCCAGGAGCGGTTCTGTAGCGCTGCACACAACTACTGACCAATCAGATTCTTCATCTCGTATAACTTGCATTTGCTTTCAAACAGAATGGCGGCGCCCAGACAAGACGATCTGATCGATAATCAAGATCTATATTTTGATAAAACGGGTCTGACATCGCGAAGTGCATCAAATCACGTGAGCACTTTGATTAAAGACATGAATAGATTTGGAAAATATCTGATGACAACGAGTTGGTGGTGCACATGCTTTGCAAGTCCTGCAATCGACCGAACTCTGCATTACAGTTCACGAACCAGATTTCAATTTCGTTGTGCGATTTTGATTGAACCATGCACAGACTCGTTAGTCCAGCCAAACTTTAACTCCATAATACCAGCCTAGTTCGGCAAGGGTGGAAACTGGACTTTTATAGTCAGTTAACTCCCTTGTCTCGGGAAGATGATTATTATCAGGCAGCTTGGTAACAGAGCTATGATACGTTTGTTATTTTCTAAATACATTTACAAACTAATAGACATGTTGAATACCAACACAACACGAAGGCAAGTTTACCCACGTCCATCAGTCAAGCACGGAACGCCCCAAAAAGGATTAAAATAATAAAGCTGAATGTCCATGAAAGTTGCTCGTCTTTGATGTGATCAGAGCTATAAATATTCAAGGTAGTAGACATGTAGTTGACCTGTAGACAAACAAATCCTGGAGATCATTTTAGATTGGTGAAAACACAATGTAACATGATTGTATTTATACAAACGCCATAGAATAGTTGAAGTTTTCCAAATTCACCCACCTCAGTTGAGGATCCACCACTGTAGTTGGGTCGCTTGGTTTTCCCATCTTGCACGTGGTGGTCGGATGGTAGATTGTTGTAGCCAGTGCCCGGATGTAACACTCCCAGTATTCATCAGTGTCATACTTCATAGTGTTGCATGTCGGGAAGGGTGTGTCTTCAAGCTTGGCTCCTATTTCCTTGAATGCCTTTGTCTGATGAAGTTTCTGGACCATGCGAACACCTGTTGAACAGAAATGTCTTTTAAATTCTGATCCATTTGATATTCAAAGGTATATTTTTGGAGCGAAGCGTTATTAATTCAGCATGTCTATATGTAGTTCAAAAACAGTTTGAACTGACAAATCGATGATATTCATACTCGTAAAAGATTGTGAGCGTTAATTCTAAATCTACAATGATGAAACCTGATGTTCACTGTGTTCTGGATGTTACATTGTCATGCTTGAAGGTGGAAGTCAGTTTTGGTTGGACAAATAAACATGATCCTTCATAAATGATGTTGCCTCAACCAGATCCAAAGACAAAGATGGTGCCTTGCTCGCAGTAGGTATCTGTTAAAAGTAGCCACTTTACCCAAAGAATGTCCCTGGTAAAAGTTGTTACTTTACCAGAAGTATGTCCCCATTAACAGTAGTTGGTTTACCCGAATTATGACTCTGTTAAAAGTGATTGGTTTACCAGCCAAAAAATGAGTCTTTGTTAAAAGTAGTTGCTTTGCCCTAGAAAGTCCTTAATAACTGGAACTGTTTTCACCTCTAACTAAAGTCTTGACGTCATCGCGATGAGACAGGTAGTTGGGCTCGATGATAGGATGCTCAAACGGGTTGGTGCTTCTCAGGCGGATTGTCCCCATGCTCTTTGGACGGAGTAAAGCTGGGAGGATTGTGAAACCTTCTTCATCAGACGTCCAGTTGAAATGAGCAACTATCTAAATAAGAAGTAGATGATCGTTATATAAGGTAAGGGACGTTTCAAAACAAGACCGTTTATGTCGTGTCAGTATGCGTGTGTAGTCCTTCCATACGATCTTCCCCGAAACCTGTTCATTGATGACCACAGCAACGGTGCTCTTACAGTACCCACAGAATTAATTATAAAAAATATGTAAAGCTGGCCACATGGCAACCGTGTGAAAAATGTCATTTTTGCCCATTGCTCAGCCATTAATGCATGTATCATTATAGAATTGGATAAGAAGAAAGTACGAAGACAGGGCCCATCGATACTGGGAACATATTGTGATTCCTGTGGA
Source organism: Haliotis rufescens (assembly GCF_023055435.1). NCBI lineage: Eukaryota > Metazoa > Mollusca > Gastropoda > Lepetellida > Haliotidae > Haliotis > Haliotis rufescens. The sequence goes on from NW_025964223.1 coordinate 9,718,529, forward strand.
AATAAAGCACTCTTACCTTTTGGTCAATATTAAACAGACGGGCCAGACTTTTGTCCATTGAAACACAGACACATTGAAGCTGAACATCTGGACTTGGTTCGTCGGATTTCGTCTTCACAAACGCCATGGCTTCCAGACCGCCGCTTGAGGTTAAAAGACCTACAGTGAAAGGCAAGCTATAAGCTGTTAGTGGCTGAGCAAGTACCCACTAAGGAAGGTGTGCCGCGATGCACGGATTTTGGAACCTTCAAGGAATGATTTGCTGAACAGTTAGCAACATTTTAACCTCACCATGGCGGCCTTCAAAATGTATCCTCGGATCATGTTTTGGACGCCACACGTTTGTAGACGACCATGTTTATCTTGAGTTATAAAGAAGTTGCAACTGGAAACTTGTCTGACATACCTTAAATACAAATGTCAGCATAAAAAGAGTCAGCTTATTTAAATCAGCGACGATTTGGCGCATCATGGTCTTCATATTTACTTTTCAGTCGAAAGGATGGAGATCTTTTGGGCCACTCTTTTTAACAGATATATGTTTGCATTTCCTTAGATTTTTTTATAATGTTACTTTTTTTCTTTTCCTGCAAAACATGAAAAGGATTGACATCGGAATTACACTTCTGAACGTAAAAGTAAAGCATGTGTTGCTGTCAAGATGGTATTCCAGTCTGCAAAGCAACTTTTAACTTTAATGCCATGATATGACTAGAATAATGTGAAAAGCGGAGCTAAACCCAACTCACTAACTCACTCACTCACTTTTAACTTCACTTCATAGAATCAAGGGGTATCTTGACAATAAATGCTTTAAAGTCTTGACCTTCACCATTTCTATCTTATGAGGAGAATAGCAGTCTAGCGAACCAGAGAGACTACATACTTGGAATGTCTGGGACTGTAATTTGTTCAAGATGGGCCAACAGTCATGTACTTTAAAGGTATATAACGAACCATTTTGCTAAGAATGAGCTGAACGACTACTGCACATATAAAAATGCCCATTCCTATTTCTACTGGATTCCAATATCCGACACCAAAATTGCTTGGTCCAGCAAATCGCCCGATGTCAAAGATTAACCATAATCCTTGATACAAACAAGGAATGAATTTCGTTATATTCTCAGAAATATTCGATACAGGTGATTTTCATATCAAATCAATTCTCAAAGACTCAAAGATTTTGCTTTTGACTTTTAGCAATTGCAGAAAAGAACTAAGCTCAATTGTTAAACACTTGATTTTCCAACTTTGTACATCACTCACCCAAACGAGAAAATGTATTCTTAGATCCATGGGACAATTATCAAAACGTGGTGATCATAAAAATAAATTTACATCTCTTTCTTCAAAGGTTCATTACAGTATGTCAGAAATGAAAGCAAATGTCAGAGGAGGTGAGGTGAATTGGTTATAAAAAAGTAAGCAAAATTGTAAAAATCCAGATTATTGCACTTAAAAACCACCCGTGTGCGTGCGTGCGTGATTACTTGTATAACTTCGGACTGAGATATCATACTGCAGTTCACCTCACCTTTTACCTCTGAGAAAAAAAAATCAATGAAATGCTGGATTTGACCTCATTGATACAATCAATGTGAAATTTGGAGATCAGAAGTTTTTTTCAAAAACGGGGTTTCCCCCAATGGCACAAACTGTGCTTCCCTCCTTGTTGATATATTTCCGTAATGCATTTGAATCGGAATTTCTGCTCGCATTGGCAAACTCAACACACATTAATATTCAGGTATACCGATGTTTGGCTATTGGCCAATAATATTCAAATAGGCAATTCCTCTCTTCTTATTTACCATCCTGAAATTGAACTTAAGAGACAATGAAACCATTACACTAAACAAAGTTATCCACAAGACTGTATGAAATAAGGGATGTATTCAAAGGTCAACTTTCCCTTATGTTGAGCAATATTCCAATAGCTCCAGCCTTTGGTGTCTTCATTTTACAACTTGTACGATATTGTCGAAAATCTCTGAAACTACAACAGAGATACTTATAACTATGGACAACATCTCCTCGCTTTTACTTATAATGGATATATTGCCCACATCACGGTTTCTTTCATTAGGCAGGACAACGAGATAAATATCATCCTGTTGGTATTGCCGGTCCTATTCAAAGGATTTTTTATAACCTGCTTCACAAATACATGTTAGAATGCAACCTCGGGTGTCGACGAGTATTCAGCATATAGCTTGGCTTCCAAGGCTGATCGTGCTGCATTTACTTCTTGCAGTGTTCTTTCCCGAAATGTGGAATATATCCCTTCAACCATGATGTTCTCAAGAAGACTACTTTCGACCTCGGTGTTTTCAGAACTCGAGGAAACCTTCACTTATAACAATGCAGAAATTGAAGAAATGAAAAAAATGTCTACTGACGCTCCTGTTGCACCCACGTAAAAATAGGATCGTCAATAAAAAATTCCGGCCTGTTCTTTGGAGATGTTGACAGCGGTACATTCAAGAAACAAAAACTGAAAAGAAGTGTACTTTGTACAATTGCTGGTTGAAAAGAATCACAGAAGATGTTGTTTTCCAATACATATAGAACCATCAGGTGTTCTGTTCTCCCTCTTCACACATAACAGCAAAGGTTTCCAAGAAGACATCGACCAAAACCGCTGTTTGGATCGCCTCGTGCTTATACAGACAGTTACAACATGTTCACAACCACCTCTCAACCTCGTAATTAAGCCAAGTAACAATTTTCAGCTATTTATACATGGACTTGGATAAAGACAACGACGTTTGTTGCCAGTGATTAAGCTTTCAACCAAAGGAACTGAAGAACTGAGTTTCTGTCGTTGTAGGGACTTGGGCTCATTGTACTAAATGAGCATGCGAGCATGCGAACTCATCTCAAGTATTGCTCATCAATCTGCGTTGTGCGTACAGACGTTTTGGTGCTCATGCTATGACGAGAAAGAAGACAACATTCAGTAAAATGGACCATATTATAATGTAATACTAGTGTATTATGAATTATGATACCATGCTGACAAAGCTGTTGGAACGTTCTTGTTTTAAATTCTTTCTTCTTGGATATTAAAGCACACTATGACCCATATACATTAATTGGAATACCCGATCTTATCCAATCAGAACCACTAAGGATCCATGCTCGTCATTAGAGGCGACTAACGGGATGATGTGGTCAGGCTCGGTGACTTGGTGCATGACATCTTATTCCAATTGCGTAGATTGATGCTTATGATATCAATCACTGGGTTGTCGATTATTCACAGACCGTCGTCAAATCGATGGAATATTACTGAGTGAAGAGTTAAACAACAAACGTCCGTAAACGTCCGTTAACGTATGACGTTAGTAGTTTCGAATTCATGGACCTGCCATAGAGAATTCGTAAAAAATGGGAACATGTGTTTTTTATGATAAAAGTGTTTGATGAAAAAAAGTTTAAAATGTTCAGGAAAATACGCGCCTTGAGGCAAATATTACTTACCTGATTTTAATGCACGATATTCGATTGAAGTAAGGGTTGACTCTAACTTCTTTGTCGTGAGGGAAATAGGCTTCTGAATCTTCGATACCATGGTGACGAACATGTGATCCTGTAAGCTGTCACCAACTGGGAGGCTAGCTAGAACTGGAATCTGTATATTGAAGTACACACGACAAAACTATTTCAATAATTTTGTAAAATCTAAATATTTTTTACATTTGTATACTTATCCTGCATAACTTCTTAACGATTTCACTGCTTACCTTACGATAACTAGAAGGAAGGTCCTGGGTGAACAAATAAAGTTCTGATGTCCCAATTACTGACCTTATCGTCGCTATCCTGTGACCTTGATGACACCTAAGGTCATCTTCACAGCTCTGCCTGTCGCCCAAGCTCTTAGAAAAACATACTTTTGAGGTTTCTGAAGCCAAAGTGAAGCCGCAAGTCTTGCGACGGGTGGGCCTTAAACGTAGTAATACAGGATAAGTATACACATGTAAAAAAAATATTTAGATTTTACTAAATTTTTTACTTATCCTGCATTACTCCTTAAGCATCTGTGTCGGACGGTTTGGAGGTGGGTCAACCTTCAGAATACAGAAACCTCAATAATTCACACCCTTCAATATGACACAAGTTGGTCGATAAACCTTGAAGCAGAAAAGTTCAGAAAAAACGCCATTTCGTTTGTTAAAAATAGGATAAAAAAAGATTGAACATAGGAATTAAAGAGATATTTCCAATACATACTTAGTATTAAAGAAAATTATAGCTCATCAACTAATTCTTTACTTACTACGTCATAGAGCCGTCGTTCACAAACAAGATTGTCTAATATTCTTCCACTGGCGGCGACTGAGTGACTGCACATGGAACTAGATTGGCTCTGTATAGGACGAGTTCATTATTTGCGTCAGGGGTTGGTAACCTGCTGGGTTACAACCAGAGGGTCCAACTTCGCACGCCTTCGACATCCTCGAGAGCCACAACGCGAAGATAATGACTTACGTAAACCTGTGTCGAACCTCCAGAAATATCCTTCCGTGATTGTTCCAAAAAAACAATTGCCGTGTTGAGCCATGGTAAGGCTAACACCCTGAGATCGTGAGGGTAATTCGCTCTCCGCGGATTACGTTTTGGCGATCTCGTAGGCCTGCAGGATTACTGCACGTAACCATAGAGATATGGTGTTTGCGACTAACTTCGGTCGTGGACCTAGTAAACACGGGTATAAATAACCGCTTCCTCGAACCACGCCTAGTCTTGGAGCGGCGAATGAAAACTCGAACTGCTCGCACCGAGCCCAGAAGAAATTCACCTTCATGTACGGCTCCCACAATAACCGATATTGGTGGGATGGTGAAGGAACGGTCGGGTTGGAATAGTAGTAGTTTTAGCAATAAAATCCTAGCATAACCTGAGATGTACCGCTCCGTGCGTCCCATGCTCAAAACGGACCCGGGTGTTGTTAATCAGATGTAGTTCGCTCACCCATGCTGCCATAGCTAATGCCAAGAGAAACCATTATTTTCTTGGTGAGGTCATAAAATGAGGATGCATAGAGGGTCTCAAAGGGGGGCCTCGAAGTACCATGTTCAAGTCCCAAGCAGGTGGGCGGAACTTGGCCTTCTGATCCGAAAGCCTGAATGAGCGTAATAGGGCCTGTAGTTCCATGACCTTAATTACCTTGTGATTTTCCGGGACAGCCAACCCTGAGTTAAGTGCAGCCAATTACATAGTAATGGTGCTACCTTGTAGTTCCAAGTGTCTTTGGGTAGCAAATGTAAGAGGAATTCCGCTAGGAATTGTTGTGACGCAATCGTAGGGTCTTGATTCTTTTGCCTTGTAAAAAGTCTCAAATGATCCCCAAATGATAGTCCTATGGGAGAGGAACGATGAACTAAAGCTATAGCTTTGCTGCCCGTGTCGAAATTTTCCCTTCGCACTTAAACGCCTTTTAAAAACGAACCATGCGTGCAGACGTTGGGTGAGGCAATTTGCTGTGAGGCCGGATGAGTAGGTTGGACCACTGTGGGAGGGGTCGTGGATCGTCTTCAGCTAGATTTTTCTGAGCTTGACGAACCATCCTCTCGCCGGTCACCAGGGCGCGACCAAGGTGAGAGCAAGATACCTTGTCTCTTTGATCCCCTGTATCACCTTGGGAAGTAAAACTGATGGCAGAAAAGTGTGTGCTTTTAGCCCTCACCAAGGGATACTGAACTCGTCCACTGCCCAAGTCTGCATATCCGGTAACGGGGAGATATATGGCCTGAGTTGGTGCTCTAGGCAAGTAAGAAACAAGTCAAAGTTTGGTTGCCTGAACTTCTGAAGCAGTAACTGGAATGTTTCTGTGAGAAGTTTCCACTAGGTGGGAGCCACCCTGTCTGGACATGATACTGCCAAAGTGGTATGGCCAGAATTAAAGCTTCCAACTCCAAGTTGTTTATATGCCACTTTCACTGAGCACTGGACCATAGCCCTGAGGTCATCTGGTCTTGTAAGTGAATACCTCACCCGATGGGGAGCGTCAACGAACAGGTGTATATTCGGGGAAAACCTGAATAAAGAGACTCCGAAGACATTCAACGCCACCAATTGAGTTTAGCCGGTAGAGTGATGGCCTTGATAGGATCCTGACTCCAGATGTTGCAGTTGTAAGTGGCCCATGCTAGTTAAGTCCTGTACCGAGGTGAGTAACCCTAACAACACTTGCCATTGGCAAAGCATGTATGGTTGGTGTTGAGCAGATGACAACAGGCTTAGAAACTTGTGCCATCTGTCCCTCGGTACAAATAGGAGATCCTGGTCTGTCTGGAACAGGCCTCCTATGAACTGGAGCCAATAGGAAGGAGCTAACTCCCGACTTCGCTTCGTTGATTATCCATCCCAGTTAAAAAGATATAGTAGCCGTCTGCCTGGTGAATTCCCGGTGGCGTACTAACGTTGACATGTGTTGATAACACAGAAGATCGTCCTCCATCTACGACTCGAAACAAGTGTTCGTCAAGTGTAGATACGCAGTTATTGGCTTCATTACTCCTGTAAATAGCCAAGGGTCACTGACATGTCAAATGGGAAACACTATCCATTGGTAGTGAACCCCACTGAACTGGACCTGAGGAGTCTACGGTTGGGATGGATAGTCGACACTGACCAAGAATCAAACGTATTGATGTTGATTATGAGAGTTCTCAACGTGGTGAGGCGGCAATAATGTGGACGTTTAAGATAACGTTCGTTGAACACGGAGAGATTGTGGATCATTCTCATCTTGTCTGGGTCCTTCATGGGTACCAGGCAGATGTGAGGATAAAACCCCGGTGTAAAGACTGGGTTGTGAACCAACTCTACAGCTGTTCTCACCAACAGTATGTCTATGTTGGATTTTCCAAACCAAACTGTGGTCAACGGTGGGGTTACCTCTTCGTGTATACGGAAACCATGATATAATACGATGAGTACGTAATCGTCCTTGAGACTTGTCTGTGCCACGCCCTTTCCCAGTAAGGGAATACTGGTCTTCCTTGAGAGACGCGCGTCTAGGCTTGTAATTGGCTGACGTAGATAGACTGGGATAGACTAAAAGAGACGTGCTCTAGAGTCTTGAGCACAGTGTCATTCAAAGCGTTTTGGGAACTTGGCGTGCGTGTCTACGATCTGTTCATTGAACAAGGGGAGTAGATGACCAAGGTTGACGTAGCAGCCTGCCCTTGAAACCAGAATCTCAGTTGAAAACACTGTAAAGACTGGTTGTAACGGTAATCTCCGTCAGGGTGGTCTCAAGATGAATTTTCCTGTGGTCAATCTGACGCTGCAGGAAAATCATCATAGTTTGGAAGTGATCTGATCAGATAGGCTTATCCTCTGATAGATCCTGATCCACCACAAACATTGACGATGTTGGTGTCTTAAACGACGGAGCAAATGTGAGTTTGGAGAAGTCTTCCTCCAATGACCTCGTGGTGTCCCTCTTATTTACCCCGTTACCAGGGGAGGGCGTCACTGACACGAGACGGTCTGCTACCTAATCTGGTATTTGTGCTAAGCCGGTGATCTGCTCCGGTGCGTAGTACCTACCCTATTAGCAGGCTTTGATGACCCGCCTAGATAAGGAGTCATGTGGGGATGTTACTCTCCTTGCTGCCCAGCGATATATGCTGTACCAGAAAACACATTTGGTATTTGGCATACGTTAGGCGCAGATGTAGTCGCTTACATTTGTGCCAAGGATGTTGTGTAACCGAGTACACTGTAAGTCCTTTGACTGACGTCATTGTAGAGACCTTGATTGGTACGCAAGACGCTGCGATCAGCGCAGGTCTGTGAGACTAGGGTCATCGGTGATGACTGGATCATTGTAGAAGCGTTTGGACCATTGTCCAGTTAGCGTACGGGAACGGTGTTGACGCCTGAGCGTACATCTGCTGCGCTGGATATGTTGGAAAAGTGCTAAGCTGATCGTGCGTCGGTTGCGTAATAGAGGCGCCTGGGTAGAAGTCAGGCGCTGCGCTCGGCGCAGATAATTGAGACACAAAGCTCAAAGGTATTGACTGGACCATGGCTTGCTATGCTACCCCTATCATAGCATCTTGAGACGCTGGTGCTGTCGCCGACGTCACAGATTTAACATATCTGAAAGTGTCTGGCGGCTGAAAAAAAGGCGCCGTTACGATACTCACAAAATCCTCCGGTATTGTTGATTTCGGTGGAGATTGTACTTCTGCAGTCACAGTTACGGGCGTCATATTACCTGCCGATAATAACGGCTGGGTGGTTATGACCGAACCATGTCCTTCGCTATTCCGCGATTGTAACATTCCTCTCGTATCACGACGGGATTACTGCAAAATATGATTGTGAGTGACCTGCTTTTATATTGTAAAACTCGTTTGAGAGAGATTTATACAAAAATTACATTTAGAATTTGGCGGGCACATCTACGACAATATGTATAACACGCAAACATAAGTTTCAGAAATAAACCATTTTTGAAGAAACTTTACGGGAAAAATGCCGTAGAATTGAACAATAATCTATTCGCAAAAATACGAGTTGCAAGGGTATACAATATTTTTATATACGCAACTCAATGTAAACCAAGGCTATTTACATTTAGAGTTTTGAGAGCACATCTGCGTGCAAACCAAACAACGTGGATGATGATCTTTGTAAGATTTTTTCCACGACAATTACTACAAAGCTCAAGCATAAGTTATGCAATTAAACCATTGTTGATGAGACTGTACTGGAAGAAGGCCGTAGAATTGAACGATAATCTATCGGCAAATTACGAGTTGAAAGTGTATACAATATTTGTATATACGCAACTCAATGTAAACCAAAGCTATTTACTTTTGGATTTTGGCGTACACATATGCGTGTAGGACAACCGACGTGAATGATAAGATTTTTTCCACGACAATAATACAATCGCGCAAACATAGGTACGCAATTAAAGAATTGTTGACGAAGCGGGACTGGAAGAAAGCCGTAGATTTGATATCAATCTATCGGCAAACATATTTTGAACGAGTTGAAAATGTATACATAGAGGTTATCACGCGAGTGTTTGGGGATGGTAAATATCCTGCATTAGGAATAAACATTATATTTAGCGAGCCTTGGCGAGCTAAATACATAGTGTTTATTCCTGATACAGGATATTTACCATCCCCAAACACACCAGCGTGATAACCTCTTATCATATGTCATTTTTTAATTCTGTGCTTTTTTCTCTCTCTCACAAACATTACCGAAACATTGCGAGTTTTCCTGGAATGCGCGCATTAATATTTATTACGTCACAGGGTAAGTGATGTGTCAGTCGGACAGTGGCAGCAGCCAATATAGTTCCAACCAAAATCTGTTTCTTATACAGTGGCGAAGCAACATATACGCAAAACAACAGCTGTTTTTAATTGCCTTTCGCGGCAATCCATCGGTCTGTCCGCTAGAGTAACTGTCCTTTGTCGAAGGGAAGCTACTCTAACCCTAGTCTATGAGACGTCACGGCCACGGTCAGACGCTGTTGACAGTCGGTCTGTCCTGTCATAACGTTAAGAAGTGTTGTCAGATGTACACACAGCGACAAAACGAAACAAGGTAACAATTCAAACATGTTTCGGCCAAATCCAACTATTTTAATTTGTGGAAATGGTTTCAAGCCGCAGAGGTATACAAGCACAGATATGGCTACTGATCCTGCTTGGCTAGGCCTCATACCCTCGCAAAATTGTTTCGAAATTTAGTTGCCAAAATTTATAAAATGCCTTAGCTACGTCACAGTTAGACACTGGTTTTCAGTATATTAGACTGTTCTTTTGATAATGATAGCAATTATCCCTGTAGTTTATCCAGATTCCCGATAGTTATTTCTGACTCGATCGCCAAATGACGAGGGCGACGCCATGTTTGTTTATAAACAGTGAAAGTAGTCCTACTTGACCTTTGATATTTGCATCTCTATCCGCATATGACCCCAACGGATATCGTTTTTATCCGTTGGCTTTATCCTGCCGGGAAACCTACCCAGTATATGATAAAATAATTTATATGTACGCAACTCACTGTTACGCCAAAGCTAGTAGAATTTAAGAACACAAGAATGTTATACATATGTAGCTGAGAATTGTAAACAATTTGAATACCTTTGCAGGCAAACGATTGTAACACAATTCAAAATAGCGGCAAAAAACAAATATGTGGCGGGAAGTCACAAGAGTCTTTTCACGGCTAATTAATTCACATAAAACTACACGACATGGGGAAAGTATATGAAAAGAATACATCACCCATCACAGATCAATTTTAGGATTGTAAACGAACACTGAAGGTCTAAATTAATCCAAAAGGAGAGCTCCGCTGGGACATGTCCTTGCTGTACTGCGACAAGCAGTGAAGAGAAGATGACCTTAGGTGTCATCAAGGTCACAGGCAGCGACGTAAAGGTCAGTAATTGGGACTTCAGAACACGACTTTATTTCTTCACCCAGGACCTTCGCGGTTGCGCTGTCCTTCTAGTTGTTTTAAGGTGAGCAGTGAATGCATTAAGGAGTAATGCAGGATAAGTAAAAAATATAAGAAATCACAATAGTCCACTGTGCGATTCCGACCAGTTCCTAAGCACGTGTTTATAAGAACATCATAGAGTGGTGACACTATGTGTTCGCGGAAAGGTAAGCGTATATCACCCCACCAGTGGCACCCATCACAAACCCGTCAGAAACACATGCAAAGAAAAGACAATAAGTAATAGCCTCTGGCACACCTGTACTTATAATGTATGGACGTTACTGGTTCTCTGGCATTAGAAATCAGAAAGTGAGACTTGTTGAACACAAGGGATGATGAAAGCTGATCGTATTTGTGTATTTGAGTTGTCGGTGAATCGGTAAGTCACTTCTTAAGACCAGCATAGGTTGCTGGCGATCTATTCTAATCCAGAATCCTCATGAAGAAATATAAGTGTTGTTTTCATTCTATAACACACTTGGGACTTTAGTAATCTTAAGGAATGACTGTGTATTATTTTCGGTTCATTAAGGTATGAATCGAAAAACCGATGTGCAAATTGTATGCATCCGTGTAAATTCGACAACGGAAGCATGTTTTATCTACAATAGTTTTACCAAAAACAGGTGTATATATCAAAGCAGACAAAAAAGACGACATTGATAAACATTCCAGTTGTAGGAATACATAGTGTGGCGTGACATGAATAAGGTGATTGTTTAATTTATGCACATAACTTGAAAGCCTACAAAGGCAGTAGCCGATTAACGGAGAGTGGGATCCAAACAATGATCATAGGACCTGTCAATCAAGGCAAGAGGCTGTAACGAATATAACTGGGAGAAAGCGGCTATTTCAAATGATATGGTCAGTTATCGCCAGATTCAAACATTAGTTCCCTGAGAACGGGAAGACACAGTTGGAAAAAATGGGGACAATGAAAAAGAAATATATGTTGTATGTTCGTTCTTTAACACAATAGTAGTAATCTACAACATGAATTGACAATTGGTACTTTTAGAACAGAAGATGAGGCATGTCTTTCTATAAGAAGTAATTAAAGAATTTATATGAATCTTTTTCACGTTCCAGGTACAAAGTATGGAGCAAAATCTCACACTTAAAAAATAAATTGTGATTTAATCTGACACAACTCAGTCGCATGAGTTGGCTAAAGAGCATAAAGTAGCCGTTCTATCAATTTGCACTCATAGGTTAGTGACAGGGCAGGAGATGGCAACATCGCTTCCGAAACATGTGGTGAATGGGTCCAGGTTATTAATCATTACAGAATGGAGATATACTATACTAGATGATCGTGGATGTGCTCATTGCGGCATTAGACGTAACACACATACATCTACAATAGTATGCAATGTTCAAGTCTAACGGTCATCATGTGTAACAAAACTGTTCAGTATATTAACGTCGTCATTCCTCATACGTCTTTTTTCTTGTTCAATTCTCTTCTGTCAGAAAAGGCTCACCTTTTCACGAACACCTGGTATCATCACGTTTTGACAGCGCTTCATAAACACATGCTCAGGAAAAAGTAGGAATCGTACAGTCGATTCTCCTTTTAGATAAACTTACATCTGTGATGTTTCTAGAGAGAACAGCAATCTGATCTACTAATTTAAATTAGACATAAACTGCATAAAGAGATCGATGCTCAGTTCTCACCTTCATCTCCTCCAAGTGTTTCTTTGGCCCGATCCCTGACAGCAACAGCAGCTGTGGCGATCCAATTGCACCAGCTGATAAGATTACCTCTCTTGAAGCACGAACTCTGTACAGGCGGCCATCTTTGACATACTCGACACCAACTGCCGTCTTCTTGTTTATCATCACCTGGTGAAAACAATTGGCCACACTCAGTACTGAACTGATGAGTGATGTATGTACGAATGCGTAACCTAGAGGAATGTGGACGGGTGAAGTTCACTAGCTACCTTCGTGACGTGACTGTTGGCCAGGACGTGCAGGTTGGGTCTGTCTATCACTGGCCACAGGAACGCCTTGGATGTGCTCATACGTTCGCCATTCCTGATTGAAGCCTGAGATCTACTAAATCCTGAAACAATTACAGTTGGCATTAATAACGTATTACAACGTGCCTTTGCCTTACTACAGGACTATGAAAATATTCGAAGCAAAACCGTCATGAGCAGAATTCCATCAATAGGGTGTTACGGATGTAATTCAAAGGTTGTTGAGGGTGGTTGAGTCAGGCGATTTCTTCCGTACTATTTAAATAGTAGATCTAATAGAGACTCGCCAAACTGACAGACTGACATATACACACACAACCGACAGGGTGACACCCAGACAGACAGGAAGGCAGACGCAGAACCACATAAACCTACAGGTGGAAAAAGACTCTCAGGAACAGCAAAGACACACAAAACTGACAAACACGCACATAGCTACACTGCACAAAGACAAAAACGAACGCATGCAGACACAGACAAACTCCACGCACACGTACGCTCCTTCGCACATAAACTTGCCTTCCTGATTTTCGCCGTTGTAGTCTACTTCCTTGAACCCGAGTTCAATTCCCGCCTTGACGAAGAAGTCAGCGACGGGTATTGCGTTCACTTCCGTCACAGTCAGTGGGCCTCCCCGGCCATGGTATTCTTGAAAATGATGATGAGTAAGAAGGATATGGTATGTCTCGATAACAAACAAAAATCTTTCACACACTGTCAACTGTCATGAAAAGCGGGAAAAGCGGGAAACCCAAGAAAAAGCAGCGTAAATTTAGTAACGGCGATTTTTGAAGTTTTTATTGATCTCAGTACAAACAAAAAAAAAGCACAATACATCTTCCCCTGCTATTTACGTTTGTTTGTTGGTTTACTATTCATTGCCGCAATCGGCAGTATTCAACATATGTGACGGCGGTGTGTATAATAATCGAGTCTGGACCAGACAATCCAGTGACTGACATCATATGCATCGGTCTACGCAATCGGGATACGATGACATGCATCCACCAATCCCCATCCCGTTAGTCGCCTCTTACGACAAGCACAGTCGCCTATTACGGCAAGCATGGGTTGCTGAAGACCTATTCTTCTGTTTATGTTGGTTGGTTGCTTAACGCCGCACTCAGCAATATTCCAGCTATATGACGGCGGTCTGTAAATAATCGAGTCTGGACCAGACAATCCAGTGATTGACATCATGAGCATCGATTCACGCAAATTGCATCGATAACATGCATCTACAAAGTCAGCCAACGAGTAAAGTACTTTTGGTTTTATGTTTACTCTTTGTCTCATCCGAATTTGAGTCAGCTATCTTCACCTAAAAGAGGTTTGTTTTGTTGGTTTTTCGTTTCACACCGCACTCAGCAATAGAGAAGTGATATTTTCACAAGTGCACAATCACTTACTGTTTTTATGCAAATTATGTGTGCGTCGGATGCCACCGCTAGGGCCGAACATGCTTACTCTTACGTGAACACCTGGTGTCATCAGTGATTTTCAGTGATCCATTCATATAATTGTCACACGTATTTTGCCTTTTAAGCCCAGTGATATTGAATTGCACGTGGTGATAATATCGACATGATAAATGTAAATGATGTATATAGTTTTATAGTTACCTGAATTTTTTAATCTATCAATTTGTATGTCTTCCGACTTTTTAAAGTACGGGAGAACATCTTCGTAACTCCACCCCTCACTGCCACTGGCTGCCCAGCTGTCGTAGTCATGACGATGCCCTCTGACATACTGCATATAGTTTAACTGGCTGCTTCCTCCCAAGACTCTACCACGTGGCCATGCTCCCCTCTGAAATTCATCTTAATATATCTACTTGAATACCAATGTAAAATATATCAAATGTTATCACAGTTTTTGTCACTGGTGCGTCACATTTTCAAATGCCCTACACATGTCTACCATAAAACATTTGAAAGCTTTACAGAGGCCACAAATTTTGTAACCTTGAGCTAACAACTCCTGAACAACAGTCGTGTGACGCTCTTTCAAATTATGGCAGACAGAGCATGCTCAATCAGCAAACCAAGAACCTAGAAAATAGGGCATGCACAATCACGAATGATGCTAAGACCAATTCAATGTACGAATACAACTGTATGTGAATGTGAAGATCTTAATATATGATCTAATAAAAACTGCAACTTCGACCTTCACTAAAATAGGGCAACAGGGAGGTGCGTGCTTTCAGAGACCTATTTGTTAGCCTTGCCTTTTCTATTAGTCCTGAATGTGCATGTTGCTGAGGTTCGGTCAAATAGGCCCAGTCAAATTTGTCCATCTGGTTTAAGGCTACCATCAGAGGAGTATCCAGCGTCTTCTGGTTCCGGTCATCACCGCCAGCCTCAATCAGCAGGACGGTCACGTCACCATTCTCGGACAGACGGGACGCAAGAACAGCCCCTGCGGACCCTGCCCCAACTGTGAAATAGAATACTGTTTTAACCATACACAAAACAGATCTCAATTAATCATTTGCTGTGATCGTCCAAACAGTAATGCCACAATTGAACCACATAATTCAATACTAACATTATATCATCATACAGCAATTGTTGTTACATTACAGTAACGACCCAAAAGAGGATGTACAAAATGTAGCAGTCATTTGAAGATGAACTTCAGAAATATACGAATATATGAATGTTACCTATGATATAGTCATAAAACGTCCTCAGTTCGGGAGAAAGAATTCCTTTGTCGTCAACAGGAAAGACGGAGAAACCGACGAAGATAGCGAGGATTGCAACATTGACGACAAGCAGCAGTGACGTCGTTGAAAAGCCCATGTTCCTTTATTCAGATTTTGAACATTCTGTCAAAATAGACGGTCGTGTGCAGTATGTTCCCCCTTTACATTTGGTTACATTATTTCTGCTTTTTCTGCAAGCCAAGCACTTCAAAATAAGCTTCATGTCGATATGAAAACTAAACATACTATTCATCCCTGTTATCATTCAACTGAATAATCAGCGTCGGTCGGAATAGAAGCTGTCAAACCCATATCTTGCCGGACTAGGAAACTGAATTAATCAGATGGTATCGGCCTGTGACCTTGGCTCATTGCGGGTCAGTTGGCTCGATTGTGTGGATCGTTGCTCATGTGTTTAGTCACCTTTTTGTCTCAGCCAGACAAACCGCTGGGACTTATGGCAACTCAATGGGAAATACATGCACTGTCAACATTATTTGGTTTTACGTTTCAACGTGAAGTCTCTTTACGAAAGATAGTGTTTCCAATCAAATCATGAACTGGATTCCTTCGCTGACCTTTTTTTGTGCTGATACCAGACTGACACGCTCGTACCACAAGACAAGGGCATTTTGGTGTAGTTTCTATGCATCTCAACAAGATTTTCATTTTCATACAACTTGTAAATGAATATACATATTCGAATAAATACACTTCAAATACACTTCACACTCATTTTGTTCTAATCGTATAAATATGATACACCTCAGCCAGTTTTCCAATTATTTTATAAAACATTGTTGAAATGGTCCTGATTTGCTCAGGGAAATTTTAAATAAGCCCCGTGTGTTTCTTACCGTAGGGAAGAAACAGGTTGCTCGATGTTACACACGTCAAGCCTTCATCGAAGTTGTGGAGCTGTGTCGATAAGCTAAAGTCAAAAACAACAACAAGAATACACACGCACCGGTGTTCACTGTTCTACTCTGTGACTCAACAGATGCACCTTATTCCTTGACCCAGATATGAATACATCTTATAGGGTAAATAAAGCTACAAAACCCTTCCCAAATAATATGTCAACGCCAGAGAATAATCAGTCTCGATTATCTGATGAAACATAATACATTGGCCATAAAGGGGATCACTGAAAATCAGTGATGACACCCTGATTTTGCGAAAAACTGTAAACACGTACTGTCCTACCGAAAGCAAGAAATCTCTGCTAAGAGTCCATTGTTCGATTGCGATTGCGTGACTAGCATGTGCTTATGAATCAATGTCAGCTAGTGATGTTACCATCACATGAAAAACAAATGCAGTTTCCGTTTTCCGGATCCCTTCTGGATACCTCCGGACACTTACCCAAAACGCATCCTTGCCGGATACCAGATCCGTGGTATCCGGCATTTGACACCTTACCGGAAGCATGCCTCCTTGAATCTGGCACCGGATCCCTCACCGGATACCTAAAAAAAATGTCACAATTTGGGGGTGGATTTTGTTCAATAAAGTGTGGAACACCTAAAAATATATTTGAAAACTAACCAAGAAAATTGAATATTGCTGGAGGTATCCGGATGCGATTTTTCGAGTCTTTTGTCTAGTAAATATTGTTAGCCTGTGCATATCAGATAGCTGTAGTAATATTCTGTGTTATTTTAGTTGTAAATATCCCCATAAAGTTGAGATCTATGGGTATGTACTTTGGAGAAGACAATTGTTCAATTTCATCTATGATTCTTTTTAAATGTTAAGCTGTTTAATGAACAAACATCAGTTCTAAGACATGTATGATGATATCCTTAAATTTCATGTTCAGACTTCCAGTTTGCTCTGAGTGAAAGTGTAAAGTCATCGAGTGTGTGCTGACTTGGGCATTTTGTCCTGGTGAGATGATAATAAGATTATTTGTAACGGTACAAGTACTTGTTATATCTGGACATACAGCTTCATTGAAGTTTGAAACACAATATGCCTCACTCTGAGGGTGACATGTACCAGATTTCATCGCACAACAGAAAGCTCTTCCTCAGTTACTGTGAACATTTTTACTGAAATACATTGAAAGTAAATTTGACCTTCAATATCAGTTGCGACAATTGTAAAGGACTTCATATCACTTATATACCCCTTATGAAGGCCCTTGGCAGAATAATATGGAACAATTAAAATATGGCTTATGCTACTCATTGAAATTAGGTATCTGTGATTTGTTACCACTGCTCATACATGAGTATTCAAATAATGTAACATATAATACTTCATGCATAATACTTCACAAATAACTCCAGAAATAGGCATTTTAATGATAATGGGAAAAAAATACTTTATGAATGACCTTCACTTTTGCCTTGATCTTACACTTCAACCCTTCATGAGTCATCACTTTTGACCTTGACAGTGACAAATATTTTAAAAACATTTCAAAGTGCTATCCAGCACAAAAACCAAATATGATGTCCTTTGGTGGAATTCAATGTAACATTGACAAAAAAAATGAAAATGCTATACCACTATATGTATAAGAGTTATTTAGACTTCTGCAGGAAAAGGCACTTCAGAGGAAAATTAAGAATATGTTGGTCATGCATGACCTTTTGCCAACTTCTACCCCTGCCCTAAGGAACAGTTTAGCCATAAACAAACTTTTTGTCTGGCTATGACATTGACCTTTAACATATCAGATCAATGTGTCATCAGACTTTCCCAGAGCTGATGAAACACATGTTATTCCTGAGATGTCCAAGCAATGCAATAACTGTGGCTATCAAACTGAGGCAAAATCTCGTAACAACCCCATTTACACAGCTGGCTAATGAAACATTTACAACAAACAAATTATCAATTTCTTTTATTTATATCTATATCACACATTGAACAGCGTTCACATGATGGTTCCTGATGCAGTATGCAATTTCCTCCTGTTCTTCAATACTCATAACAGAGCAGGATAACTGTTCGCTTGAAAGCACCAGCAGACCACGCTCACCAGTTCCGAGTTATTTGCCCTCAAACCTCCTTTTCCTTCTATATTGCCATAGAAGAACAGGAACCAGGATGAGGGCAGGCCAGATGGGCTCTATCCTTGTTGCATAGTGTTAGTAGAATTGTGAACATTCTATTTGGTGTTTGGGTCCACATTTATAGACAATAAGTCCCATTCATCACTCCTTTCGAGTGATTACCACATGGCCAAAGACAACAATTTCTTCAACGTCCTTGAAGAGTCCCACTCCGACCTGGCCTTGGTTGGTCGTCTCACATTAGCCAGACCAGCCTTTGTGAGTGTGTCCCAGTGCCACTTGGCATACAACTTCTAGGTCGGCCTCCATTGAAATAACAGGACTCTCCTCATCGCTGTCTGCCAATCACTTCTGAAATCTGGAGGGGTCCTTCCAGACTGTAAACCTGGAGTACTCATCCAGGGATCTCAAGCTGGACTTCAGTTTCTGCAGAATTATGTATAAAGATTGTAGCAATGAAAAAGAATTGTTGCAACATCGATGCTCATGATGTCAATCACTGGATTGTCTGGTCCAAACTTGATTATTTACAGACCGCCGTCATATAGCTGGACTATTGCTGCGTGCAGAGTTAAACAACAAACACCAGTAATGTGATCATCTGATTATAAGTAGATAATTGAAGGAGAAGTCCATTTTGATTAATTAAATCTACCAGATTCGGAGATAAATGCATGTATTGATTGAATTATTTCAATGTTTTCTTGTACATAATTTTCAACATTACCATATAAAGCTTTCTTATATCATATCCATGCTGTATAATAATACATATTATTCTAATAATGGCATAATTTGGACACACAAACAAGTAATGAATGGTATTTTTATAAGAGGTGCCACAAGTGCGTGATAGGTCATTTGACATGAATCAGTTTTATGTGAATTGAAATCACTGCAAGCTAATCTGAGTCATGAAAGGATATGACTTTGTTTCTGTGAAAATGGAAATGCTAAATATATATCCTGATATTAACCATGTCATTACAGAATCTGTTCACTTGTTTTTGTATGCAAAATATTTTTGAACAATTACATCCATCTAATGATTGTTTGTATGTGTGATATGCCGGTATGTAGAGGTATATGTGTATAAGCGTGTACATATAAGTATAAAAATTATGTATGTCTGGCTATGTACCTGTATATGCATGTGTTTTTATGTGCACCTTGTATATTAGCATCATGATAGTTTCTACAGTAGGTACACTTAATCTACACTTATGGTTTGTGTACAGTTTATGTATATCAAATGTTAAATGTCTTTGTAGGGAGAATTGCACATCAAAACTGGCATTATTTTATATCTGCTAAGTAGAACTTTTTAAATAGAAAAAAATATTATCTGGCAAGATACATTTCCTTGGTCCCCAGAAACATGTTACATAGTAAACAACTGACTTGATAAGTAGCATAGCAGTGTGTGGTTGGAAACTAACTAAGCTGTCACTACTCAATTAAGTAATTAACAGACAATTGCAAGTGATAATTCCCACCCGACACTAATTGCCCTGTTGATCCCTAATCCACAATGAGTTTACATTGAGTTCATCTTGCTAATGAGCTGTTGTGAGCGTTGCGAGATGATAAACATCAAAGGTGGGGCAGGCTTTGATCATGTGTTCAAGTCCGCTCTTGAGATTATCAGACAGTTTGTCTGGATTCAACCTGATGTCTCAACGGTATTTATTGGATTCTCCCTTTTGAAAACTATGTGTGTAACAAGGACTTTGACCACTCTGTGCAGATGCATAACAATGCATAAAGAACTTTGGGTATGATTCAATTATATCACGCAAGTCAAAGTTGGGTTCCACTGTATTTAGAAACAGACGATAGATCCAATACTGTTTAACTTTTTAACAATCAAACACATATATTTACAATTGCCTTTGAAAAGTTCCAAAACCGAAAAGAACGACTTTAAGTATGATTACACTTTGCAAGACCAATATATTTGGCAGTTTTTCCTGTTATTGTGAATCTTCATTAAATTAATTCTCAAAAACGATAGGATAAATGATAAAGATATGATAATGGTTTTACTCATGAATATTGCCAGTAGCCGAATTAAGGTCAGAACAAACAGGGAGGGCCACCCAAAAATATGACAGTCTCTAGGGGAGGTTTATGAAAAATGGATAATAAAATATAAAGTGCTTTGCATTTTTCCTTTTCAGGAAGAGTCGTGTAAAAAATGTAGAAGAACATACCAGGACATGACCGGTCCCTTAAATGTAATATATACATAGTTTTTAGTTGATGGTTCATGTGGTTCTTTTGAGTTGATTTTTTTTATCAATGTCTATTTTGGCCTACCAATTAACTGTAGATATTAAATATCAATTATAAGTGTGATAATTATTTCCAATATGGCTCCCATTGCTACTCAAGCAAGGGGAACGATTCAAATTAAGCCTGATTCAGCTGCTACATTGAAATGTATTTGCTCCTCTAATCAGTATTTCAATCAGTTGTATAGTGACTTGATATTTGGCGAAAATATCTGTTGTATGAAATCCTAATGTTACTTTCATTTGTATTTGGGATGATAGGCCAGCCTAGTGGGTAAAGCATTCTCCGAAGCCCTAGGTTCTGTTCCCCACATGGGTACTGTGTGAAAAGCCCATTTCTGGTGTCCCCGCAGAGATATTACTGGAATATTGCTAAAAGCCTTGTGAAACTATACTAACTTGCTCACTCAATTTCAAGCTTTTAAAGATGTTATCAATTGTTTCAGGTACCTGGATTTCATAGTAACACCAGCTCAGACAAGCCATACAAAGGACTCACCCGATGATGAATATTCCACCCCAGAACAACCAACAGGTTCACCTCAGAAAGTGATGATTCTGAATGAATAATGCCACATCAGTGTGATTCTGTGGGTTGTTTTATTACGACCCTTATCAAGTCTGAAGGAATTAATACCACAGTAGTGTGACTATGTTTATGTGGTGTACACCAACGCTGACTTTTCAAATCTGAATGACTTTTGTGGTTTACTGCACAAACATAATTGACTTTAGATATTCTTCTATCTTGAAATTCTTCTGAGATGTGATTAATTTGTTTATTTAGAAAATGGCATTGAAGCGTCTGTTTCTGTTTTTGAAAGTTCTTGCAAACACCACTGGTTTCAGAACCAATGAAATGTCATAAAATGGCATAAAGAAATATAATATTGATCAACCATAACATACGACGGGTGTTCATTAAATATTTCCCCTGACCCACTTCCGATGGACCTAGTGGAATGAAACTTGGCATAGGTATTAGTCTTTCTCCACATAGGAACCACCAAGAGTTACACACTTCTCCCATCGTTTTATGCAACTATGTAGACATCGCTTGTAAAAGCCCTCATTTTGCGTCCGAAACCAGGACTTCAGAAATCAGTGTTTCATCATCTGTGAAACGTTTTCCCTTCAAAAATGACTTGATGGTTGGAAAGAGGTGGAAGTCAGATGGTGCAAGGTCAGGAGAGTAAGGAGGATGTGGAAGGATTTCATAGCCACAGGACCGCGCTTCTGTCTGGGCAACATGAGAGTTGTGTACTGGAGCATTGTCTTGCAGGAGACGGACACCCTTGGTCAGCATGCCACGCCTCAAGCTTGATAGCGTCCCGCAATTTCCGCAGCATTGAAGCATAATAAGCTCCTGTAATTGTGGTCTCTTTGCCAAGAAATCCATCATCACTACTCCGTGCTGGTCCCAAAAACACCGTGAGCTTGACCTTGCCTGTAGAGGGTTGAACACGTGCTTTCTTTGGGGGTGGTGACTCCACATGCTTCCATTGCATCGACTGAACTTTAGTCTCAGGATCATAGTGACGGACCCATGTTTCATCCTGTGTGATAAGTCTTTCAAAAAAGTTTGCCTGTTGTTTTTGGGCACATGTCCAAAAGATCCTTTGAGCAATTGACTCGTTCCTGCTTTTTGAAAGGTGTGAGCAACCTTGGAATCCATCGTGCAGACACCTTATGCATGTTCAAATTGTCATGGATGATTTTTTCCACAGACCCTACACTGATCTTGACATCTTGTGCTAACTGGCGAACAGTTATACGTCGGTCTGCCAAAACGGCGGTCTCCACTTTATGGATAGTGTCCTCATCAATGGCTGAATGGGGGCGACCAGGAATGGCAGCTGTTTCCACAAATGTCCGACCATACTTGAACTGGCGATGCCCAGTGTTTAACAACGTCATATGATGGGGCAGCTTCCCCATAAGTTCCTTTCATTTCATCGAAAGTTTCTTTTGGTGTGCGACCTTTCAAATATAAAAACCTAATCACTGCTCGGTATTCTACTGGCTCCATTGTCACACCCTACTCGATCATAACACCTGTAAAAGTGGTAAGATTAATAGTTCGGTGCTGCAAATTAAGACATAACCCATAGATACATGTATCATGACACATGTGAAATTTCAACCAAATATGATAACCCTAAGTGGTTTAGGGGAAATCTTTAATGAACACCCCTCGTAGGTGCTGAACATATCTCAAATATACAAATGCCCTGAATGTTTTCCTACAATTAATATAGCTCATTGAACAAAGTTTTTAGTTCCATGTCAGTAGAAAAATTACATTGATATTTTTATGTACTGGTACTTTATTAGGTATTTTCTGTGGATGCCATTAGTCTTTTGCACCTATTTGGGGCAACTATAATCTGTTTTAAACTTCAATGACACTCGTCTGTCTAGATGTAACAAGTATTCATACTGTTCCAAAATAATCTCTTAGTCTCACCAGGAACAAAGGCCCAAGTGAGCACATAGCCAATGAATTTCAATTTTTTGTCAGAGTGAGCATGGTGTTATGGCACTTTGAGTAATATTTCAACAATATCATGATGGGTGACACCAAGCAATGGGCTTCACACATTGTTCCGATGTGGTGAATCGGACGCTTCAACCACTAGGCTAGAACAAACTGAGAATATGAAGATGCAATGTGAGGATATCAGCATACCAGGACTGATAGTTTTTCATTTAATATGCTGAACATCTAAAATGAAATATATATGAAATTGAAAAATGTTTTCACCAAAAGTACATGCCCATAGATCTCAACTTTAAGGGGATATTGACAACTGAAATAACTCGGAATATTACTACAGCTATCTGATATGCCCCGGCTAACATTATCTACTAGAAAAAAGACATCTCGAAAAATTGCCTCCGGATACCTTCAGCAATGTTAAATTTTCTAGGTTAGTTTCATATATATTTTTAGGTTTTTCACACTTGAACAAAATGTACCCCCCAAATTGTGACATATTTGGGGGCAACCAATGAGGTATCCGGTGGGGTATCTAGTGCTGGATCCTTGGACACCCAGATTGAGGTACCCGGTGCCGGATACCCGGATTCCAGGAGGCATGCTTTCCGGTGAGGTGTCCAATGCCGGATACCACGGATCTAGTATCTGGCAAGGTATCTGCCACCGGATGCCCGGATACGTTTTCGTAAGTGTCCGGAGGTATCGCGAAAAGATGAGCGTATCTTGCCGGGACAGTGTCACTTTTGGATTTACTTGATGTAACATATACTCTGGTGAATCGGAACTAATCTTTAATATTGATATTCCTCCTGTTTGTTTAGTCGTGTAGATCTTACCTTCGAAGGTATAATATAATTGGATGATTCCGACAATATCATAAGCCTGTGTTTATCAATCACTTGTGATAATACTCAAAAAGTGAATATACTCAAATGGTGGATATACTCCCATTGCTTTACATTATGTTTGTAACAGTCATGTTTTACATTGATCTTCTTAATATTCTCCTACTAGCTTTAAATACAAAATCGTTAAGTGACACAACCTGACACCATCGACATGTTTTTATATGACATGAAATTTTAACACACACGAGAGGCGACTAACGGGATCGGTTGGTCAGGCTCGCTGACTTGGTTGATGCATGTCATCGTATCCCAACTGCGAGGATTGATGCTCATGATATCAATCACTGGATTGCCTAGTCCAGATTCGATTATTTACAAGCAACCGTCATATATCTGGAATATTGCTGAGTGTGGCGTTGAGCAACAAACAAACAAACATTCATTAAATATATCTGAATGCACACATGTGGCACATGTTACCACAGTTGAAACTAGACGCTAATGTAGACATAGCATGTCAAAATTCAATACCATCTGAAGTCAGTATCGTGTGTGCACACCCTGAGCAACCCCCTCTCCTGCCCATGGAAGGGATGAGAGTACTAATCTTACCTTGGGGAATGGTTGCCCACTCGGCCTGTAGTGCTACCGTTGTGAGCCGTGCTGTGTGTGCACAGGCCCCTGAAGCAGGATTGTGATACAACTGAAACACTGGACCCATATATAGCAACCACCATCGCCGCTAGGCGGCGCGCTCAACCTCTCTCTCGGTTCCGGGTCCATTCTGACCTCACTGACAGTGGTGTCGTTTACGCTTTCATGTGGAAAATTCCAACAGCCTTGAACTTGGCTAGTAGCAAAGTTCATACGTCATATGCATAAATTACGCGTTTATCGCCATTTTTTCCCCAGTTGTTTACTTCGGAAGAATTTACACTGCTTTGAATTACGAATCTAGACAGAAAAACAAATTGACAGCCATATACGCTACATGTAACGTATTTTTCTTGTTCCTTAGACATTATCTGACTTATTTTCAAACCATTTTCATTAATATTTTGGCGTAAATGTATTGTAAATGTTTGGTAAGCGAGTGGCCTATAGTTTCACCAAGGGAGGTAATCCTGCACACTTACTTGCTGTACAATCGCGCGGTCGTTGTTACATGTTATTTATAGAAGGGGATTTCCAGGAACACTTGCCCCGTTTGCCATAATTTTTAATGATATTATCCTCTTATTTCATTATTTTATAGTTTTAAGTACAAAGTTGAGTTGGATTTTGTTAGGAATTATTATTAAATAAAAAGTACAGAAGGTACTTGGTAAGAAATTATATAATATGGAAAACAGGGAACACTCTTCTGATAAATTATTTATAAAAATGATTAAATATTTTACATTATTGTGAGATACTCAGAAGGTACAACTTAAATAATGTGATTTCCTTTTTGAAAACCATTGATTTAGGTACGTTACTACTTTGTCTAATTTATTATATTTTGTTATTTCAGGTGGAAAACAGACTTCAGACAAAATACAGCAAGTTCGTGTTAGTGGTATCATGGTGATAAATTTTTTACTGTGTCAGAATTTTTTAGTGTTTAACAATTTTTTAGTGTAAGAGAAATTTTAGTTGCTGTGTCAACATTTATATGAGATGTCATGATTACATATTGGATATGAGGATGAATACCATTCAGAATAAGGACATTTAATTTTTATTTTAATTTTTGTTACTCTGGCAGAGTGAGGAGCAAGTAGATGAAGGGCTGACAAGATTGTCAGAAAGAAAACAGCTAAAGGCCATAGAATCGCAGCTCAATTTCAGGAAACAAGTACTAAAACAGAAATACAAAGATGCCAAGATCTTCTCCTTTTCCATGAAGAATGAAGCTGGGAAGTACATCAAACATTCTCTTGCAGACTTGCGGTCAAATCTCCTGGTTTTGATAAAGGCAACCATGACCATGGTTACAACAGAGCAGCATCAGGAAGGCATTCCTCTCTTTGTTGGAAAGCATATTTAGCACACTTTCCATGATGGTGTATACCAAGGGTATGTGATTTCTGTAGTTCCAGGCTTTCCCAAATGGTACAATGTCAAGTATGAAAATGATCCAGCAGTTTATGCATACAACTTGTGTGAAGACTTTGAGAGAGAGGAGATCAAAATATTCGTGAAACCTCACAATCAAAGTCAGGATGGGGGAGATTGATTGTGCTTTGAACAATTTGACATTGGCTCTACATATGTACATGGAAATTTAGTTTTTATTACAGCTGATATAGTTTGCGGTAGAGTTAATTCCAAATGTTCATCTTCAGTTGAATTTTGAATGGTCTATCAAATTTGTTTTGAGTTTATTCCCCGATCAGTTTTGTTTTCAGTTGAGGTTTCTCTTCATTGTTTTAGCTAACCCTCTAAAAACATTTTATTCTGTTTGTTTGACACTAACTAAAATAAGGCATGAATTCCAGCCAATTCACGGAAGTATACAAAAATCTCCGCACTCAGGGCCTCGAACGCTCTGATTGGTATCCCCATGTGCGTTTGTTACAGTTGGAGCGCGGACCACACACACTCGACGCCATTGAGCGCGGAGATTATTTGTTTACTTTCGTGACCCACAGCCGCGACTGAAACAGGATTTCGATATAATCACTCGATATGGGTGATAAATTGCCAAAAATGAAGGTTTGTGGCATGCAGGTCGTATTTGGAGGGAGGTGGGGAGGTATCGTGAACATGACATGCATATATTTCCATTTAATTTAAACGATACAGCCGATTTCAACTTCGGCCAAGATGGCGAGTCACGTACCTTGTCTATTTATATATACTGAACAACAAAAGTTCCTGTGACATTGAATAAGATTTAATGCAAAGTTACTTTTTTACCAAATCTGAAACAATTTCGGTTTGCAACAGATAAAAGACTCCTGTAAGTGTTCAAATGGAGTAATTTGCCATACTGACTTCATGATCAGAAAATGCGTGATTTCATAAAAAAGCATGAACATGCCAAAATGTCAATTTACAAATCAATAGCGCGTGTGTCCACCTCTGGTTGCGATGCAAGCAACACATCTTCCTCTCATGGAATGGACCAGGCGTCCCACAAAGTCCTGTGGGATATCTGTCCATATCTGCTGGAGCATGTTTCGAAGTCCCTGGAGTGTCTGTGGAACACTTGGTTGACGTCGAAGGCGCCGATCCATCTCATCCCACATGTGCTCGATTGGTGAGAGATCAGGGTAGCGAGCCGGCCAGGGGATGACATTCACGTGTGTTTTTTTAAGAGAATCCTGTACCACTCGAGCCATACGAGGCCGGGCTTTGTCATGTTGAAAGGTTATGCCTTGGCCACGACGACGCAAAAGCGGTAGAACAACAGGGCCGATGATCTCGTCGCGGTAGCGCTGTCCATTGAAATTTCCCTCTACCACTATCAAACGGGTCCTCTGTCTTGCTGTAATCCCACCCCATACCATAACGCTGCCGCCCCCGAACCGATCTTCTTCCATGACATAATGATTGACGTAACGTTCACCTCGACGTCGGTACACTTGAATCCGTCCATCGCTGTGGCTGAGGTGAAAACGAGACTCGTCAGTGAATAGAACTTATCCCCACTGCATTGCCGTCCAGCGTAGACGCTGTTTGCACCACTGTAGACGTGCTTGACGGTGGTTTCCTGTCAAAATGGGACTTCTGGTAGGTCTTCTGGCGACAGTCCCTGCACATATGAGGCCAGGGATGCTTCTTGCAGTCACTGTTGCTGGCTGGAATCGATTTCGTACGTGTGTTGTTCGAATCCAGGTGTCTTGTCGATTATTGGTTACGCGTGGCCTGCCACTCCGAGGATGGTCTCTGACTGCATTCGTCTGTTGCCAACATTGCCATAAACACCAAATGGTGTTTCTGTGGACGTTAAATTGTCTTGCAACATCACTTTGACTCGATCCTGCTTCAAGCATACCAATGGCTCGCAGACGCTCATTTTCGGACAGGCGTGGCATTTCGTAATGTTGAATAATTGCGTTATTTTGTTGTTTGCCTGCGTGGTTGTTGTCACGATGCTAAACAATGCATATGGAATCCCGTTAACGCACATGTTTTTATACCCATTCTTGGGTAGTGAAATGCAATGGGCGTGCATAAAAGTCAACTTTTGCATGGAATGCATGCTTTTCTGTAGCAGTTGGGTTTAGTTGGAGACAGGCAATTGAATTGGATCTGGACGTCAGGCTCTGCGACTTGGCTGATTGCAGGTCATCATGAGTGATTGTGAGGATTGTTGTTTGGGTTGTCCTGTCCATAATAACAAAACCACAAGATAAATCTGGGGCTTTTTGCACAAAGCAATGTGATCGGTATTCCTGTTAAAACACTCGTGAAAAAAAGATGGTGGACCAAACCTCGTTTTTAACACGCTTCTCAAATACCCCAGATCCAATTCAGTTGCCTGTCTGCAACAGGAATGGGATGCCTGGGTCCTATTCTGAACGAGGCTAATTATTAAGTTTTCAAAGAATGATGCTTTCACTCTGACAAGTAAACCCCCGTCTGTTGTCTTACGCCGCACTCAGAAATATTCCAGCTATATGACGGCGGTCTGTAAATAATCGAGTCTGGACAAGACAATCTAGTGATTGACATCATGAGCATCGATCCACGCAATTAGGACCGATGACATGCATCAACCAAGTCAGCGAGCCTGACAACCCGATCCCGTTAGTCGCCTTTTACGCAAGCATGGGTTGCTGAAGACTATGCTATTATACCCCGGATCTTCACGGGTCTGTCATTCGTGGTTTCCATACAACAAATCAGATTCAAATTTGAACAAATGGTGGGAGCAAGCATGTCCTTTGGTTTCTGATGGGCCGATATGTACAGAATATAGAGCGCATCGTCACAGTATTATATTGAGGATCATGGTTTGCATGTCAATGTAGGCTGCCAGCATGGGACGTTGTATATAATATCAATCACTGGTTTTCCTGGTCAAGACCCGATTGTACAGCTGAAATGTTACTGCCAGTGGTGTAAACCAACAAACAATGGTGTCACCAATCGAGAGAACAAAAGTCAGTGTGGACAACTGACAGTAACTGAAACACTGTATTTCTCGACCTTTGAGGCCATCAAATTGCATGCGGCTATTAAGGAAGGCAGATCATCCTAATTGTGTCACGAAGGCTGTACACAGACAGTGGATGCATAATACAAATCCAACTTCTATTCTTGTGGCGCATGGTTGGAAAATGCCATTTGCACTTGGGTTTTTTCAAAGTAGTATGTGAAATTGTGTATTCTATTGTGAATTTGACGTAATGTTTTAGATTGGGTGGTAATACCTTGTTTTGATTCTTCACGTGTGAACATGTGAAGCCCATTTTTGGTCTCTCCTGTCCTAACAGAATATATTGCTAGAAACGACACAGAATTCATTCATTCACAGTATGGATGTTCTTTGTGCTGTCCTAATGGAAAATCCACACGAATGAGAACACAGTTTTGAGGAATTTTTTTAAATTTTTACTCCAGATTGAAAACAATCATCGAAGAACATTATGTGATGTTAACGATAACTAAAGCGTTTTATAAGAATATTTTATGTTATAATAGATAGATATGCAATAATAAGAGAGAAAGAGAGAGATAGATGATCTATCTAAAATGTGGA
Organism: Haliotis rufescens; assembly: GCF_023055435.1. Classification (NCBI taxonomy): domain Eukaryota; kingdom Metazoa; phylum Mollusca; class Gastropoda; order Lepetellida; family Haliotidae; genus Haliotis; species Haliotis rufescens. The sequence goes on from NW_025964223.1 coordinate 9,748,093, forward strand.
AGCAAGATTATCCTTATTTGCTACTTTTGATGATGTCCGCCGCCTTTTCTCCAATCATGATGCTCGGGGCGTTTGTGTTCCCTGACACGAGGGACGGCATGATGGAGGCGTCCGCGACTCGCAGTCCAGCAATACCCTTCACTCTGCAAAATATTAAATTGAAACCGACATTCAGATTAAACAGACGACATCGAGTCAGCTTTCAGCAACTACTTTGTTTTTCGTCCTCCAACATACACTTTTCTCCAATAATGAGACAGTCAGTTAGTGCATGTTCGACCAACGTCGGACAACATTGGGGACATCACATACCCACATAAACCTACAGGTAAACGTTTGAAAGACGGATAATAAACTAACTTCTGGTTGTCCCGTCACAGCTCGGTTTATATATGTATCAGGATGCTCTGATACGTTTGTTATTTTCTAAATACATTTACAAACTAATAGACTTTGAATACCAACATTACACGAAGGCATGTTTACACGCGTCTATCAGTCAAGCACGGAACGACCCCAAAAGCATTAAAAGAATTAGCTGAATGTCCATGAAAGTTGCTGATCTCTGATGTGATCAGAGCTACAAAAATTCAAGGTGATATTCATGTAGTTGACCTGTAGACAAACAAATCCTGGTGATCATTTTAGATTGGTGAAAACACAATGTAACATGATTGTATTTGTACAAACGCCATAGAATAGTTGAAGTTTTCCAAATTCACCCACCTCAGTTGAGGATCCACCACTGTAGTTGGGTCGCTTGGTTTCCCCATCTTGCACGTGGTGGTCGGATGGTAGACTGTTGTAGCCAGTGCCCGGACGTAACACTCCCAGTATTCATCAGTGTCATACTTCATAGTGGTGCATGTCGGGAAGGGTGTGTCTTCAAGCTGGGCTCCTATTTCCTTGAATGCCTTTGTCTGATGAAGTTTCTGGACAATGCGAACACCTGTTGAACAAAAATGTCTTTTAAATTCATTTGATATATTTGATATTCCAAGGTATATTTTTTAGCAAAGCGTTATTAATTCAGCTTGACTATCTGTAGTTCAAAAATTGTTTGAACTGATGTATCAATGGTATTCATACACGTAGAAAAGTGCCAATTTCACTTGACGTGAATTCTAATTCTACTCCCGGTGTTAACTTTGTTCTGGCTGTGAGACATCTGCAATCTACTTATGGATGGACAAATATACATGATCCCTTATAGATGATATTGCATCATCTGAACTAGATCCATAGCAAAAGATGCTGCGTTGCCTGCAGTATGTTCTTGTTAAAAAAAGATACTTCACCTGGTAAAGTTGTCCCCATTAAAAGTAGTTGGTTTACTCGAATTATGATCCTGTTAAAAGTGATCGGTTTACCCGCAATACGACTTTGTTAAAAGTAGTTGCTTTGCCCTTGAAGGCCCTGATAACTGGAATTATTTTCACCTCTAACTAAAGTCTTGGCGTCATCGGGATGAGACAGGTAGTTGGGCTCGATGATAGGAGGCTCAAATGGGTTGGTGCTTCTCAGGCGGATTGTCCCCATGCTCTTTGGACGGAGTAAAGTTGGCAATGTTGTGAAACCTTCTTCAACAGACGTCCAGTTGAAATGAGCAACTATCTAAATAAGAAGTAGATGATCGTTACATAAGGTAAGGGACGTTTCAAAACAAGAGCGTTTATGTCGTGTCAGTGTGCTTGTGTACTCCGTCCATACGATCTTCCCTGAAACCACAAGGCTTATTCATTGATGACCACAGCTACGGTGCTCTTACAGTGCCCACAGAATTAATTATAAAAGATATGTAAAGCTTGTCACATGGCAGTTGTGTTAACAATGCCATTATTGCCCATTGCTCAGCCATAAATGCATGTATCATTATAGTATTGGATAAGCAGACAGTATGTGGTACGTCAAATAACGTCATATATTGTTGGTTGTGGTTATATTTGACACATATACAACCCATGACCTTTATGTTCCAATTACATTTATTCACTCAATCGAGGCACGGTGACACTCAATCAACACAGTCTTTATAACTGTGCCCGATTTGGTCGGCGTTTATACCGAAGACTGGACCCATGGATACTGGGAACATATTGTGATTCCTGTGGAAATGAAGCACTCTCACCTTTTGGTCAATGTTAAACAGACGGGCCAGACTTTTGTCCATTGAAGCACAGATAAAGTGAAACTGAACGTCTGGACTTGGTTCCTCGGATTTCGTCTTCACAAACGCCATGGCTTCCAGACCGCCGCTTGATGTTAAAAGACCTACAGTGAAAGGCAAGTTATAAGCTGTTAGTGGCTGAGCAAGTACCTACTAAGGAAGGTGTGATTTTGGAACCGTCAAGGAAAGATGTTTGCTGGACAGTAAGCAATATTATAACTTCACAATGGCGGCCTTCAAAATGTATCCTTCGATCATGTTTTGGACGTCACACGTTTGTAGACGACCATGTTTATCTTGAGTTATAAAGAGGTTGCAACTCGAAACACTTCCAGGCTGAAGAAACTACCTCGTCCGATTCTTCCAAATGAGAGTACTTTCATAGAATATGATTACCTCACATACCTCAAATATTTATTTCAGCATTAAAAGAGTCTGCTCATTTAAATCAGTGACGATTTGGCGCATTATGGTCTTCGTATTTACTTTTCAGTCGAATTCTTAATGGAAATCTTTTGGGCCACTCTTTTTAACAGATATGTTTTCATTTTTTAAAGAGATTTAATAATGTAACTTTTTTTCTCTTCCTTTAAAACATGGAAAGGGTTGCAATGGGAATTACACTTCTGAACGTAAAAGTAAAGCAATGCAGCTTTTAACTTTATCTCATTGAATCAAGGAGTATCTTGACATTAAATGCTTCAAAGTCTGGACCTTCACCATTTCTATCTTATGAGGAGAATAGCAGTCTGGTGAACCAGAAAGACTGCATACCTGGAACGTCTGGGACTGTAATTGGTTCAGGATGCTCCAATAGTATTAATCTTCAAAGGTATATTACGATTTGTGCCAAGCATGACCTGATTGACTTCTCAAATATAGAAATACCCATTCCTCTTTTCACTGGATTCTAAAATCCGACCAAAGGGTCCAGCAAATGTACCACCATAGCCCCATGTCAAAGATTAACCATAATCCTTAAAACAAACAAGGAAGGAATTTCGTTATATTCTCAGAAATATTCGATATAAGTGGAATTAATATCAAATCAATTCTCAAAGATTCAAAGGATTTTGCATTTGACTTTTAGCAAGTGCAGCAAAAAATCACTGAGTTCAATTATGTCAAAACATTTGATTTTCCAACAGTTTGTCACGAATGAAAATAAATTTCGTATGAGGTGAGGTGAATTGGGTTTAAGAATATACGTTCAAGATTATTGTACTTAAATAGCAGATGATCAACTTTCCCTTGATGTCGAGCAATATCCGAGTAGGTCTAGCCTTTGGTGTCTACATTTTAGGATATTGTGGGCGAATTTCTGAAATTACTGCGAAGATCTTATGACTCCGGAAGACGTTTCCTCGCTTTTACTTATGATGGATATATTGTCCACCTCACAGTTTCTTTCATAAGACAGGCCAAAGAGTTATTGCGAGGCATACAGAATTCGTAAATAATGGGTAGAAGTGTTTTTGTTTGATAAAAGTGTTTGACTACATACAGTCTAAACTGAACATGAAAATACACACTAAAATTCGTTCATTTGGGGATACATGAGGTATATATGCTTGAATAAATCCTTGTGGGAAATATATCTTACCTGATTTCAATGCACGATATTTGATTAAAGTAAGTGTTGACTCTAATTTCTGTTTCGTGAGGGAAATAGGCTTCTGAATTTTCGACACCATGGTGAGGAACATGTGATCCTGTAAGCTTTCACCAACTGGGAGGCTAGCTTGAACTGGAATCTGTATATTGAAATACAAGTGACAAAAGCATTTCAATAATTGTCCACTGTGTGATTCCGACCAATTCCTAAGCATGTGTTCATAAGAACATCATAGAGTGGTGACACTATAGGTTCGCGGAAACGTGGCACCTATCACAAACCCGTCAGAAACACATGCAAAGAAAAGACAATAAGTAATAGCCTTAGGCACACCTGTACTAACAATGGATGGAAGTTACTGGTTCTCTTGCATTAGAGATCAGAAAGTGAGACTTGTTGAACACAGAGGATGATGAAAGCTGATCGTATTTGTGTATTTGAGTTGTCGGTAAATCGGTAAGTCGCTTCAACATAGGTTGCTGGGGATCTATTCTTACCCGGAATCCTCATGGGGAAATGAAGAAGAAATATAAGTTATGTTTTCATTCTAAAACTCACTTGGGACTTTAGTAATCTGACTGTGTATTTTGTTTCCGTTCATTAAGGTATGAATCGAAAAACCGAAGTGCAAACTGTATGAATCTGCGTAAATTTGACAACGGAAACATCTACAATAGTTTAACGAAAAACAGGTGTATATATCAAAGCAGACAAAAATGACGACATTGATAAACATTCCAAGTGTAGGAATACATAGTGTGACGTGACATGAATCAGGTGATTGTTTATTTTATGCACATAACTTGACACGCTTACAAAGTAAAGTAGGAACAAAACAATGTTCATAGGACCTGTCAATCAAGGCAAGAGGCGAGAAGAATCCCCACGGGGACAATGAAAAAGAAATATAAGTTGTATGTTCGTTCTATAACGTAATAGTAGTAATCTACAACATGAAAAGTAGTAATCTACGATGTGAATTGACAATTGGTACTTTTAGAACAGAAGGCGAAGGCATGTCTCTCTATAAGAAGTAATTAAAGAACTTATATGAATCTTATTCACGCTCCAGGTACAAATTAAAGCAAAATCTCACTCTAAACAAATAAATTGTTATTTATTCTGACACAACTCAGTCGCATGAGTTGGTTTAAGAGCATAAAGTAGCTGTCCAATCAATTTACACTCATACGTTAATGACAGAGGGCAGGAGATGGCAACATCGCTTGCGAAACATGTGGTGAATGGGTCCAGGGTATTTATCATTACAAAATGGAGGTATACTATACTAGATGATGTGCTGATTGCGGCATTAGACGTAAATTACTGAAACACACATCAATCTACAATAGTATGCAAGGTTCTAACGCTCATCATGTGTAACAAAACTGTCCAGTAAATTAACGTCGTCATTCCTTATACATCTTTTCTTGACCAAGTCTCTTCTGGCAGTATACGCTCACCTTTTCACGAACACCTGGTATCATCGCTGTTTGAGAGCGATTCATAAACACATGCTCAGGAAAAAGTAGGAATCGTATAGTCGACTCTCCTTTTAACAGATATGCCTTATGATTATAGAAAGGGTCTTGTGGATTATATTTGAAAAATGGTTAACCAAAATGTTATGAGCCATATTCTTAGTGTCACCTGAAGCGACCTTTGACCATACACAGAGGTTACTCTAAAACTAATGTGATTAAGGCACTACAAAAGAATGTCTGTGAAGTTTCGTCATATTCAAATCATAGAAAGGTTGCAGTGGCCTTGATATCACCTACTGCTGTGTCTGAAAATGTTCCCAGGGATAAATGTAACATCTGTAGTAAGCGTGCAGCGTCTGTGGTGTCAATGTGGGCAAACTCTTTTCGATCTCCGTTTGTGTGGGCGTCTTCCAAAATATGCTGACACACCATGATGTTACCGAAATATTGTTCAAAGCAGAGTTATTCCAAACACATTCACTCAATAAAAGCAACTATAACACACGGACGGTGATTGCATGATTAGGACAGTGTTTACTGTGACATTATACTGGATGAAAACTAATAAGCTTACATCTGTGATGTTTCTGGAGAGTACAAAAATCCGATCTACTAATTTAAATTGTAACATAAATTGCATGAAGAGATCGATGCTTATTTCTCACCTTCATCTCCTCCAGGTGTTTCTTTGGCCCGATCCCTGACAGCAACAGCAGCTGTGTCGATCCAATTGCACCAGCTGACAAGATTACCTCCCTTGAAGCACGAACTCTGTACAGACGGCCATCTTTGACATACTCGACACCAACCGCCGTCTTCTTGTTTATCGTTACCTGGTGAAAACAATTGGCCAATTTCAGTACTGAATAAATGTGTGATGTATGTATCAATCAATCAATCTTTATTGTATGAAAGGCCATTGGCCAATATTAGTACTGAATAAATGTGTGATGTATGTATCAATCAATCAATCTTTATTGTATGAAAGGTCATTGGCCCATATACACATACAGATAAACAATATCATTTACAGCTGTACAGCGCATTATATAATTATTGGATAACTAATATGATGCTTGACATGTATTACACTACTGCCTAAAAGTTCATTCCCCTAACACGCGTTGAGAACGCGTGTAACACGCATGTGACACGGGTGCTCAACGGGTTGCACACGCGATTCACACCCGTTGCACACCCGTGTCCAACGGGTGTGAATCGCGTGTGCAACCCGTTGCACACGCGTGTGCCACGCGTGTAACACGGGACCGGGTTCCAGTTGAAGTTGACAAATTTATCAAATGAATAGTGAAATAAAACAAAACAGTGAGATGTGAAATTTGAGTTAATGAGCGGCCATTGAGCTGTGTTCACCAGACCGTAAATACAAGGTCGGCCCATCTTAATTAGTGTTCGGTTGCTAGACTTTTATGGCATGAACCATTCCACTAGGGTCCAGTCTAGCCATTGTGGCTAGCCGACAGTAGAACAGTAGTGAATTTAGATGCGAGTTTATTGCTAAGAAACCCCCGTGTTGACACGATTGTCGCGGGTTGGTAAATGTTCGCCATTAATAAAATAATTGTTTGTGGATTGCGAACATATTCATTTGCCCACACGAGTCATTCCATTTGATTGCAAATATAACGTTTTTCGTTCGCCAAATTTATGCTTTAGACAGTTCAATTATGACATAGCCGTCACCACTACTAATGTCTTATTATTTCACGTAGGAATATGTCCCATTTCCCCACACCCAACTTTCTGTGTTGTATTTTGAAAAATAAATAAAAGAAGGTTTTGTGTGGGACACTTTTATACTAATTATAAGAGGATGTTGTAAATGAATATGAACAGCCATGCTGTCTGACAGTTGATAAAATTTGAGATCTTCACAATCACCGGGTGTGACCATGTAGACAGAATCTCGTTAGGGTTTGTGATTTTTACATTTGCCCAATTACCATAGTGAGTATTGCTGGGGATACCAAACGTAACAGTTTATTATTAGAGGTTGTGAGTACCTATACCACGTAGATAGGATATCTTTAGGATTTTAATCCTTCTTTGAGAGGCATTTAGAAGTTGGAGTACTACGTTAGGATAAGATTTATGGGTGACTTTAATCCTTTCTTTCTCTGTGGGTAATCCTTTCACGTTCATTTGAGGAAGTCACTCAACCAGGTCATGACAGGTCGTGAGTTTACTTACTAACTACTGTGAGCGTTTTTGGCATGACATCTTTTCTTGTATAAACATAGAAACGATGCTCACTCACTCACTGTTAATCTTCTGCAGTTTGCTGGCAAAGTGGGGATAAACCTCAGTGTCAAAGACGATCAAGCTTAGTTCGAATCCTTGTTTATATGTGACATCTCCCAAATGGGGACATTTTCATAAACTTGGCAAGTGATGATGAATTTTAATATTAATATTATTATAGTTTATGAAATTGTTAATAAAACTTTAATAAAATTGTGCTTCACTCTCACGAAAAATATATTGCCTGTGAGTAAATTTATTTGTCACGTTACATCGGCATTTTTCAGTGATATTGGGACTACATGAAACATGGCTGGTTTTACATTTCTGATACAGGTGCTTGACTGACTGAGTAGTTCATGATCAATAAGATATGTTTAAATCAGTCAAGTTTGCAACAATAGATGAATAAGTTGATACATTTGGACCGCAGTTACCGATTAACAACTTAAGACATAGAGACAGGGAGGAGATATATAACCAAACCTATGATCCTGTTGAGACAGTTGACAGTTAGAACGTTGGATTAAACGACAGTAACTAATTTGAACATTCCCCAGTTATATCATAAAATACATCATAACCCATAACAGTCCGAGAGACAGCTTCCAGACATATACTAGTATTGAAGGGACAATCGCTTTTGACAGTTTAAAAATAAACTCACCTTAAGGTGCTTGGCAAATCAAAACTGACCTCCCTAAATATGTTTTTTAGGTTTGACAGCAACTATGCTTGTGGATTTCAGAGATAGACATGATTGGTTAGCTAGATGTTATTACAATAAGCGAAAATGTCTTAAAAGTCCACAGTTGGTTTAATAGTACAAAAAGTGTGTTATAGATCTATCAACGTTTTCTTTTATTGAACATAATATTTGCACTATATTGCTGTAAGCTGTAAATAATCTAGCCTCCCCATGTACGTAACTTACATATATTTATGTATGGCCAGAACAGCAAATAGAGTTCTGGTAGATAGGTACCTCGGAGATATAACGTGCGCTTTCCGACTTAAGCCTATCTCGCACACGGGGAAGCACTTGTACTATTAGGGTAAAAAAGGGTAATGATTAAATAAAGAAGTGCAATCTATTTTCTATATATATTTGTAGATATGAAGCATTCTAGTTAATTGTGGATGCACCGGGCAGACAGAATTGTGTTTATTTCCAGGCCATCCTGATCGTCGTTTACTACTATAAGGTGTATGGTTGGAGGCAAGATCAAAGGCGCCGCACAGCATTTATTAGATAACAGACGGGGTCGTCCGTTTCGCTTTGAACAACCACCCCACCTGTCTGTAGGAGTTATATAATCGGTGCGCAAATAATTGTGTCAAGTCCACTGCCGGGCTGATGCGGTGTCAGTGTCAGCGATGAACATGAATGCTCAAATTATAGACTTGTAGCACTCACAAGTTGCTTAGCCAAATTATTTGAAAAGTGTATATTCAATTCTCTGATAACAGGAAATATAACCTTAGGAAAAGATTCAACATACAAACAATCAAATGTAGAACACAGTCCTATGCTTATTATCATTTTTTCTGGATATGATCAACCTGCGGAACCCTCTATCCGATGAAGTAACTAATGCTCGCTCATTAAAAGAAATCAAATCCTTAATTAATCGTTCTGATGCAATTATTAATAATTTTGACTTCAAATATTTTCATAGATCATGCCAAATTGTCCACTGTCGCCTTAGGCTCGGCTGCAGTGACTTAAACGCTGATAAATTTAGACGACATGTATCAGACATACCAGACTGCACTTGTGGATATCACCTTGAAGATGCAATTCACTTTTTCTATAACTGTTAAAAAATACGATAATATCAGAAACACTGTGTATTTCTACACACATGGGTATGGTCTAAAAATTATATTACATGGCAGTAGTTAAGCAGTTCTACAAACATGACTCTTCTTAAATCAGTTCATGACATCATTGTCAAAAGCAAAAGGTTTGAGTAGCTTAAGTTTATGCATGTAGTAAAGGAAAACTGCATTACCTTATTTCAAAGACACCACTTGCTTGCTTTCATTTGTGCATTTTGTATGTTTATGTTCATCACTCTCTTATATATATCCAGCGGTTGTTAAGTTGTTACCTGGAGAGGTATTACATAAGCATGTTTTGCTTTTTTACCGATACAGATTTCTTTTGAAATAAAAATACGTTTAAGCCAACACAGCTAACGGTAAAACACATGATTGTAAACTATTCAAAAAGGGGCACTAATCTCTGGCTTCTTCTCGGGTGTCGGACTCAAACTCATTTATTCTTAGAATAACATGACATACAATTATCTACAATTTTTATTATGTACAATTTAATAAAAATAGGATACGTGGATACTAATACAATTTACCAATTGTATTGTACACATTGTTAAGGAATTTAGATAGGCCTTTAAGATTTCTTACACTGTTAGTGGTCATAATTTTCTTAAATGTTTGGAAACTTAAGATATTGCTTATTTAAGAGTTCATATCGCCGTTGGTGAAAAGCTTCACATCGGATGTAATGCAATTCATCTCCCACGGCGATAGAATCACAGAGTGGACACTGGTTGTCTTCCCTGGGAATGTTCAGCCATCGACCAGTTTCAACTGGTACTCCTTGGTTAGAAAGTTCTGACTTTTAGTATTGGGAGAAATATTGATTTTGAGAGCAGTAGATATTTCGCAAATGAAGGTTGATTCTTCAGGTAGCACGACCTTTGGATTTCCGCTTGGGCTTACTAGCTGCCGTGAGTCAATTTGCTCGTTAACGCAACCGAGCGTGACAAGAGACTGGGCTACCAGTCTGCAAGGACAGCTAAATAAACTTACGCATTTTTGAAAACTGATTGGTTACCCGTGATCTATGAAGATTTCAACAAAGGGCGCATGGTAATTAATTTCTTCAGCCTAAACAAACAGACAAATAACGGCGAAAGCTCATCGGATGTCGTCATTTGGAAATACCCCTGATTGTTACAGTTTGATAATAAAAAAGTATCCCTGAGTGAAAGCATTTGCGGATTTCGGATTGCGTGGATGATACAATTACTACTCCCTTGTTGTCATCCACATTTTCTGGTATAACCCTACACTTGTGTATTTGTCGTAATTCACTTGCTGCTCAGTTAATGAATTTATAACATGTATACTTAGTTGTAGCACAACTCAGATTACCCGATAAAGGTTCAAATTTGGTCTTTCTTGTACGTGGGGTAATTATTTAATCTAAATCCAGGTTTGAAGTGAGGTGGAATGTGAGTTATGCACGTCGCAGCCCAGCAAGTGATGTATGATCAGTTGCTTTACTTTTTTTGTAAATCAACTGATCATTCCCAGACATCAAAGGATCAACAGGAAATACGTTGATTGATTAATTACTGTTATCTTGCACAGTGGATACGTCAAAAGTAAGTGTTTACATGTGAAGGTAGGGTTACTAAACCTAGGGAATACTCATATCATGGCGTGAAGTACAGATGTAAAAACAACATACAGTCAAGTCTCGTTAATCCGACACTCGTTAATCCGACGCTCGGCTTTATCCGACACAAATGATGGGAACCGATTGATTCAGCGCTATTTAGTCCCGTTAATCCGACATTCTCGCACTCCGACTCCGACACACCTAATTTGCAACGAATTACTGAAATCACTCATTAATCAGTCTCGTTAATCCGACACAGTGGTCAGCGTACTCCGTGGTCATCTGCCCGCGAGTACACAACCCCGTGTTTTGACACGCACCGGCTGCAGAGATTAACTTTAACAATTAACACTAGATGCCAGGATCATAAAGAATTTCAAGCTTTATTATAAGAAACAAATGAAATTACACCTCGACAATGTTGATTCTGAAGGACCATCGAATGTACTTTGTTCAAAGGGTAACCGATAATACACTGACTAGTTGTTCATTGTTATCTAACTCAATGTATGTTTTTAAGAACCGTGGACATTATAAAAATAGTTGTCACGTGGGCTTTCTCAGCTAACTTGGCACCTATGTGAAACAATTGAAACAAAATAAGAGATCAGTTAAGAAACAAACACGGGTTATACTATTCGATACATTTAAATAACGTTTAAAAACGATATATTTAAATATTTTAATATATTTCATATATATTCCAAATATTGTTTCCAAATAATTATTATTAAAGTATTTGATTCTCACATAGACATTTTACATCGAATAAGTATTTTTGTACAGCTGCTGACGCAATGGATATTGTTCCTGTATGTTGATATTCCCGGATACATTATAACTTTGGTAGGTTGTTATAATGATATTTGCATTTTGTTTTCATTCATTCGCTGCAGCTTTGAACAGAATCATTCTTGTTCCTTTCCGTTTGGTTGGGAAGTTTTTCGATGCGCGATAGACGGTGTTTTCACAAGTATTTTCTTTTGTAAGCGTGTATATGTTACAGTCAATGTGTAAAATATGATTCACTCAGGCAATTTATTAAATATCTAAATATTTCAGTCATTTTACAAATTGACTGAATAATCCATTCATTTATTTAACCGACTGACTAAAAATGATAAAGACGACCAAGAGAGCTTAAACACATCACAATATATTAATTATGCTAAGAAAAGAAGCCAAACAATACAGAACTGTACTTGGTGATGGTATTAAACATATTTGGAATTCGTTATCATATTAATAAAGATGGACATATTTTTCAGTTAATTTGTGAAATAAACTGAATATTTAGGCGTTTTAATACATTTCCTTAGTGAAATCTGTTTACATTTTGAATGTAAACATATACACACGGTAAAATAAGCAATGTTCAGTGAAATATTTACTCTGTGTTGCAAGTCAAAATAGTGTACACGAAGATTGCACAATTACTAAGCAAGTGACTTATCAAAACTGCATCACCATTACCGATGCTCCCCACAAATATACCTACATTTCAAAAACTGTATTTCATTTTTGTTGATCAGTGTGACCATACGTCCTTCTACTTTCAATTAAAATGCGCTTACGAATGGCGAGCACAGGTCGCGAACAAGTCTAGATTTCTGCTATATCATCCGGGTACTCACTGGGAAAATACAGTAATGCACAGGTAACAACTACTCCCGCGGAATTGCTTTAGATCAGTGTCCTTTGTACGTTGAAATACTATATATTGTGAAAGACAAAATGATGTATCAAGGATCAAGTAGAAGATACATTGACCGTTGCGCTGGGAGTTTATTCAACAGACCGTGAAAATAACACTGCTGTATCTTATTATTTATTTTAGATGATGCAGGCAAAGCTCACTTCTCCTGGCGGCCATTATCAAACGGCCAGCTAAAACACAACCCCGCGCTTACGTCTACAGGTCTCTTCCTGTAGTACGGTAATTAGTATTCTCTCCCTCAAGTGTATCCTCAATGATATAACCCACCCTCATTAATTACATGCTGCTCTTTTCCAGCCTCACGGCTATGGAGCTGTGATAAAGAGTCCAAGTCATCATAAAGTAATCAGGGTCCAATAAAAACAATGCGCCGCCAAACCTCATACATATTATCACTGAAAGTCGTACTACAGACGGTTAATGTCAAATCACAATAAAAGCATTTCAATTGCAATAACATGTTCCAGGACCATGTATTCTCTTAATTAACACCATCGGATTTAGAAGCAATGGTCGTATAAAACAAAACAGATCTATTTAATCGCAACAGTATTCATGTTATTCCCACAAAATCACATAAAGAAAGGAGACATTAGGAAATACATGTGTATTATCATTTTTCGTCAGGATAACAAAATTTTCTCTCCTTGTTACCACCTCCAGGTTCAGCTTAAGACGGGTCCTCCTTTGGTCAAAAGTTTGTTCCCCCTCTAATGAGTGTGTCACGCGTTGCACACGAGTGGCGGATGGGGTGCACACCCGTGTGCAACGCGTTGCACACGGGTCTCACACGCGTGACCAACCCGATGCACACTGGTTGCGTAACGCGTTGCCCATGCGTGTAAGGGGAATGAACTTCTAGGCAGTAGTGTAGAGGTATTGTAATAACAGTGGTAATAACCACAGTGGCAGTAGTAGTATAAAATACAAAAGGAATGGAATAGCATAGCACGACGTTCAATACAAAAGAATCTATCAGTAATATACTCATCATGTCATGACAATTTGACAATTTAAATGTATATGCATTTCTAGTAGAAACAAACAGACAAAAAAGAAATGTAGATACTCCTGATCTAGATGCGAAAGTTTCAAAACAACAATTTTTTTCGGGACGAATGTACGAATGCGTATCCTAGAGGAATGTGGATGGCTGAAGTACACTACCTTCGTGACGTGACTGTTGGCCAGGACGTGCAGGTTTGGTCTGTCTATCACTGGCCACAGGAACGCCTTGGATGTGCTCATACGTTCCCCGTTCCCAATCGAAACCTGCGATCTACTAAATCCTAAAAAAAGAGTTACAATTGGCATTTATAACGTGTTACAACGTGCCTTTGCCTTACCACAGGACTCAGCAAAAATTCGGGGGAAAACCGTCATGAGCAGAATTCCATCAATAGGGTCCTGCAGATGTAATGGAAAGGTTGTTGAGAGTCAGGCGATTCCTTCCGTACTTTTTAAATAGTAGATCTAATAGAGACTCGCCAAACTGACAGACTGACATATACACACACAACTGACAGGCTGACACCCGGACAGACATGTAGGCAGGCGCAGAGCCTCATAAACCTACAGCTGGAAAAACAAGGGACTCTCAGGAGCAAGCAAAGACACTAAAAACTGACAAACACGCACACAGCCACAAAGACACAAAACGAACGCATGCAGACACAGAAAAAAAACAAGCACGCACACGCACACGCACACGCACACGCACACGCACGTTCCCTTGCCCAGACACTTGCCTTCCTGGTGTTCTCCGTTGTAGTCTATTTCTTTGAACCCGAGTTCCATTCCCGCCTTGACGAAGTAGTCAGCGACGGGTATTGCGTTCATTTCCGTCACAGTCAGTGGACCTCCCCGGCCATGGTATTCTTGAAAATGATGATGAATAAGAAGAAAACGTTATGTGTCGATTACAAACAAAAATCTTTTACACACCATCAACTATCATGAAAAGCGGAAAACCGAAGACAAGGCAGCGTTAATTTAGTAACGGCGATTTTTGAAGTATAATTCAGTCAGTTCGAAGAAAACGGGACTCATAATGTCTCTTCCCCTGCTATTTACGTTTGTTTGTTGGTACACCATTTAATGCCGCAATCGGCAGTATTCAAGCTATGTGACGGTGGTGTGTAAATAGTCTAGTCTGGACCAGACAATCCAGTGATTGACATTATGCGCATCCATCTACGCCATTGGAATATGGTGAAATGCAACCAAGACAACCAAGTCAACGAGCCTGACCGCGAGCCTCAACTTAAGCTATTTTCAAAGTAGCATTAAATTTACATTTAAAAGCGCCTTAATCTAGAACGAGCTTTCAGCTGACAATGCATTGCACGTGGTGATTATATTGACATGCGAAATGTAAATGATGTATATAGTTTTACAGTTACCTGAATTTTTTAATCTATCAATTTGTATGTCTTCCGATTTTTTAAAGTACGGGAGAACATCTTCGTAACTCCACCCCTCACTGCCACTGGCTGCCCAGCTGTCGTAGTCATGGCGATGTCCTCTGACATACTGCATATAGTTTAACTGGCTGCTTCCTCCCAAGACTCTACCACGTGGCCATGCTCCCCTCTGAAATTCATCTTAATATATCTACTGGAACACCAATGTAAACTATATTAAATCTTATCGTGGTTTATGTCACTGGTGTGTCACATTTTGAAATGCCCTACACATGTCTACCATAAAACATTTGAAAGCTTTACAGAGGCCATAAATTGTGTAACCTTGAGCTAACAACTCCTGAACAACAGTCGTGTGATGCTCTTTCAAATCATGGCAGACAGAGCATGCTCAATCAGCAAACCAAGAACCAAGAAAATAGGGCATGTGCAGTCACGAATGATGCAAAGACCAATTCAATGTACGAATACAACTGTATGTGCATGTGAATATCTTAATATATGATCTAATAAAAACTGCAACTTCGACCTTCACTAAAATAGGGCAACAGGGACGTGCGTGCTTTCAGAGACGTATTTGTTAACCTTGCCTTTTCTATTAGTCCTGAATGTGCATGTTGCTGAGGTTCGGTCAAATAGGCCCAGTCAAATTTGTCCATCTGGTTTAAGGCTACCATCAGAGGAGTATCCAGCGTCTTCTGGTTCCGGTCATCACCACCAGCCTCGATCAGCAGGACGGTCACGTCACCATTCTCGGACAGACGGGACGCAAGAACAGCCCCTGCGGACCCTGCCCCAACTGTGAAATAGAATACTGTTTTAACAATACACAAAACATATCTCAATTAATCATTTGCTGTGGTCGTCCAAACAGTAATGCCACAATTGAACCACATAACTCAATACTAACATTATATCATCATACAGCAATTGTTGTTACATTACAGTAACGACCCATTTGAAGATGAACTTCAGAAATATTCGAATATATGAATGTTACCTATGATATAGTCATAAAACGTCCTCAGTTCGGGGGAAAGAATTCCTTTGTCGTCAACAGGAAAGACGGAGAAACCGACGAAGATAGCGAGGATTGCAACATTGACGACAAGCAGCAGTGACGTCGTTGAAAATCCCATGTTCCTTTATTCAGATTTTGAATATTCTGTCAAAATAGACGGTCGTGTGCAATATGTTCCCCCTTTACATTTGGTTACATTATTTCTGCTTTTTCTGCAAGCCAAGCACTTCAAAATAAGCTTCATGTCGATATGAAAACTAAACATACTATTCATCCCCGTTTTCATTCAACTGAATAATCAGCCTCGGTCGGAATAGAAGCTGTCAAACCCATATCTTGCCGGACTAGGAAACTGAATTAATCGGATGGTATCGGCCTGTGACCTGGCTCATTGCGGGTCAGTTTGCTCGATTGTGTGGATCGTTGCTCATGTGTTTAGTCACCTTTTTGTCTCAGCCAGACAAACCACTGGGACTTATGGCAACTCAATGGGAAATACATGCACTGTAAACATTATTTGGTTTTACGTTTCAACGTGAAGTCTCTTTACGAAAGATAGTGTTTCCAATCAAATCATGAACTGGATTCCTTCGCTGACCTTTTTTTGTGCTGATACCAGACTGACACGCTCGTACCACAAGACAAGGGCATTTTGGTGTAGTTTCTATGCATCTCAACAAGATTTTCCTTTTCATACAACTTGTAAATGTATATACTTATTCGAATAAATACACTTCAAATACACTTCACACTCATTTTGTTCTATTCGTATAAATACGATACACCTCAGCCAGTTTTCCAATTATTTTATAAAACATTTGTTGAAATGGTCCTGATTTGCTCAGGGAAATTTTAAATAAGCCCCGTGTGTTTCTTACCGTAGAAACAGGTTGCTCGATGTTACACACGTCAAGCCTGCACCGAAGTTGTGGAGCTGTGTCGATAAGCCAAAGTCACAATAAACAACAAGAATACACAACCGCCTGTGTTCACTGTTCTACTCTGTGACTCAACAGATGCACCTTATTCCTTGACTCATATTTGAAGACATCTTATAGGGTAAATAAAAGCTATAAAACCCTTCCCAAATATACATATGTCAACGCCAGAGAATAATCAGTCTCGATTATCTGATGAAACATAATACATTGGCCATAAAGGGGATCACTGAAAATCAGTGATGACACCCTGATTTTGCGAAAACTGTAAACACGTACTGTCCTACCGAAAGCAAGAAATCTCTGCTAAGAGTCCATTGTTCGATTGCGATTGCGTCACTAGCATGTGCTTATGAATCAATGTCGTCAGCTAGTGATGTTACCATCACAGCAAATCCGGTTCCCGGATCCCTTCTGGATACCTCCGGACACTTACCCAAAACGCATCCTTGCCGATCCGTGGTATCTGGCACCGGATCCCTCACCGGATACCTAAAAAAATGTCACAATTTGGGGTGCATTTTGTTCAATTAAGTGTGGAACACCTAAAAATATATTTGAAACTAACCAAGAAAATTGAACATTGCTGAAGGTATCCGGAGGCGGTCTTTCGAGTCTTTTGTCTTGTAAATAATGTTAGCCTGTGCATATCAGATAGCTGCAGTAATATTCTGTGTTATTTTAGTTGTAAATATCCCCTTAAAGTTGAGATTTATGGGCATGTACTTTAGGAGAAGACAATTTTTCAATTTCATCTATGATTCTTTTTAGATGTTAAGCTGTTTAATGAACAAACATCAGTTCTAAGACATGTATGATGATATCCTTAAATTTCATGTTCAGACTTCCAGTTTGCTCTGAGTGAAAGTGTAAAGTCATCGACTGTGTGCTGACTTGGGCATTTTGTCCTGGTGAGATGATAATAAGATTATTTGTAACGGAACAAGTACTTGTTATATCTAGACATACAGCCTCACTCTGAGGGTGACATGTACCTGATTTCATCGCACAACAGAGAGCTCTTCCTCAGTTACTGTGAACATTTTTACTGAAAGACATTGAAAGATAATTTGACCTTCAATATCAGTTGCGACTTTTTCAAAAACAATTGTAAAGGGCTTCATATCACTTATATACCACTTATGAAGGCCCTTGGCAGAATAATATGCAACAATTAAAATATGGCTTATGCTACTCATTGAAATTAGGTAACTGTGATTTGTTACCACTGCTCATACATGAGTATTCAAATAATGTAACATATAGTACTGCATGCATAATACTTCACAAATATCTCCAGAAATACGCATTTTAGTGATAATGGAAAAAATACTTTATGAATGACCTTCACTTTTGCGTTGATCTTACAATTCAACCCTTCATGAGTCATCACTTTTGACCTTGACAGTGACAAATATTTAAAAACATTTCAAAGTGCTATCCAGCACAAAAGCCAAATATGATGTCCTTTGGTGGAATTCAATGTAACATTGACAAAAAAATGAATTTATATACCACTCTGTGTATAAGAGTTATTTAGACTTCTGCAGGAAAGGGCACTTCAGAGGAAAATTAAGAATATGTTGGTCATGTATGACCTTTTGCCAACTTCTACCCCTGCCCTAAGGAACAGTTTGGCCATAAACAAACTTTTTGTCTGGCTATGACATTGACCTTTAACATATCAGATCAATGTGTCATCAGACTTTCCCAGATCTGAGGAAACACATGTTATTCCTGAGATGTCCAAGCAATGCAATAACTGTGGTTATAATCAAACTGAGGCCAAATCTCGGAATAACCCCATTTACACAGCTGGCTAATGAAACTTTTACAACAAACAAATTATCAATTTCTTTTATTTATATGCCTATATCAGACATTGAACAGTGTTCACATGATGGTTCCTGATGTAGTATGCAATTTCCTCCTGTTCTTCAATACTCATAACAGAGCAGGATAACTGTTCGCTTGAAAGCACCAGCAGACCACGCTCTCCAGTTCCGAGTTATTTGCCCTCAAACCTCCTTTTCCTTCTATATTGCCATGGAAGAACAGGAACCAGGATGAGGGCAGGCCAGATGGGCTCTATCCTTGTTGCATAGTGTTAGTAGAATTGTGAACATTCTATTTGGTGTTTGGGTCCACATTTATAGACAATAAGTCCCATTCATCACTCCTTTCGAGTGATTACCACATGGCCAAAGACAACAATTTCTTCAACGTCCTTGAAGGGTCCCACTCCGACCTGGCCTTGGTTGGTCGTCTCACATTAGCCAGACCAGCCTTTGTGAGTGTGTCCCAGTGCCACTTGGCATACAACTTCTAGGTCGGCCTCCATTGAAATAACAGGACTCTCCTCATCGCTGTCTGCCAATCACTTCTGAAATCTGGAGGGGTCCTTCCAGACTGACAACAACAGACAGACTCATCCAGTGATCTCAAGCTGGGCCTCAGTTTCTGCAGAATTATGTATAACGATTGTAGCAATGAAAAAGAATTGTTGCAACATGAACTTACAGATAGAAGGCAGCAAATTCACTTTATTTATCATATATGAGTCTTGTTATATACTAAACATTTGAGATATATATTGTTACATGTTGATGAGTTGAAACAATCATTAACTGACATCTCTTAAAAAGGTTCCTAGCAACCTATGCTTGCCATACAAGCCAAAGTAATAGATGAGATAGTAAGTGGGCTCTCTGATCGCTCGTAATCGTACCCCAATGACGTGGGATATTGTGCACATCAAGCCCAAGGGATGCAACTATGCACAGCAAATTGTGGTGCCTTAGATAATTGTGCCATCCATGCCAACACGGTGATAAAGAACAAGTAAACTGAAGAAATATTTGCAGAATAGCTACATGAACATGATGCACCAAGCAGAATAATTTCAAATATTTACCACTCACTGCTTCTCTTCTCTTGTTCCTCATTGCTTCTCTACCATGGGCTTCTCTCTTTCCATTGATGCTGTGTTTTGACATTTACGACCCTTATGCAAATCCTTGTCGTCATAATAAACAGTTGATCATAAAACTAAAAAAGGCCCCTTCACGTTTACAGTAAAGTATGTAGATCAGGAACATTTCTAAATCAATCCGTTCCTTAAGAGCTCTGCACAGAAATCATTGAACATAAGGTCACGAAGCCCTGCTACCTAGTACCATCCAGTCAATTACCACTCTATAGTGCTACCGCTGTCTCGATATACCGTTACCGTGCCTCACGCTCCGGTGACTCTCGCTTCACGATCCAACACCCGTTTTCGGTCTTAGGGAAACTTACGCGTCTTTACGATCCAACACCCGTTTTCGGTCTTAGGGAAACTTACACGTTTTTACGAGCCAACACCCCTTTTCGGTCTTAGGGAAACTTACACGTCTTTACGATCCAACACCCCTTTTCGGTCTTAGGGAAACTTACACGTCTTTACGATCCAACACCCCTTTCGGTCCTTAGGGTTAGCTTGCTTTGGGCAAGGGTTAGCCATAATTTCTTACATTTTCAAGCGTTAATACAGTTAATCCGATTGGTAGGTCATGTTGACATAAACAATGGCGGGTTTGGTTTCAATGGGGTGCTAGTAACCCGTTAAACGACCACTGATTACATGCGATAGCGCTCGTGGTCCAGCGGTAGAGCGTCGGCTAATTAATGCAATAATGAATGCATTAATTAGCCAAGCCGGCGAAGCGCGTTCGAACCCCCACAGCGCTAATTGGATCTGCAAAAGTGCGCCCGGTAAAGTGCACTACTCCCGTTTATATCCATCTTCCAAAATGGCGCCCTGGACCGTAGAGGAATTATGGGTAAAATTCCGGGTTAACACTACACTGAACTAAGATGGTTCACGGCTCCCCATGCGCGTCGTCAAGTGGCGCCAAGCTATGTTGTGATATGAGAGACGGGGCCCAGCTTAGACACTGAACACGATCGGTCATTTCTGCAGCAGTTACGGAAAGGTGCGAGGTTTGCCGAATACAGTTCATCGGTGGCCATATAAGGAGCAGAGGGGAATTTGACAGTTGTATGGAATAGGTGTTTGCCTAGCATGCCAGCAATAAGGCAGCGTGACAAAGGGATATTCCAGCGGACCTGATATTCCTACAGCAGATATGTTTCACAACCTCGTCCAAATTGGCAAAACATTGAGTTTGCAGCTGAGGTCATGTTGGCAATGGGCTTCACACATTGTACCGATGTGGTGAATCGAACGCTTCAACCACTAGGCTAGAACAAACTGAGAATATGAAGATGCAATGTGAGGATATCAGCATACCAGGACTGATAGTTTTTCATTTAATATGCTGAACATCTAAAATGAAATATTTATGAAATTGAAAAATGTTTTCACCAAAAGTACATGCCCATAGATCTCAACTTTAAGGGGATACTGACATCTGAAATATCACAGAATATTACTACAGCTATCTGATATGCCCCGGCTAACATTATTTACTAGAAAAAAGACATCTCGAAAAATCGCCTCCGGATACCTTCAGCAATACGAAATTTTCTTGGTTAGTTTCAAATATATTTTTAGGTGTTTCACACTTACTTGAACAAAATTCACCCCCCAATTTGTGACATTTTTTGGGAAAACTCCGGAATGAGGTATCCGGTGGGGTATCTAGTGCTGGATCCTTGGACACCCAGATTGAGGTACCCGGTGCCGGATACCCGGATTCCAGGAGGCATGCTTTCCGGTGAGGTGTCCAATGCCGGATACCACGGATCTAGTATCTGGCAAGGTATCTGCCACCGGATACGTTTTCGTAAGTGTCCGGAGGTATCGCGAAAAGATGAGCGTATCTTGCCGGGACAGTGTCACTTATGGATTTACTAGATGTAACATATACTCTGGTGAATCGGAACTAATCTTTAATGTTGATATTCCCCCTGTTTGTTTAGTCGTGTAGGTATAAGGTTTCGAAGGTATAATATAATTGGACGATTCCGACAATATCATAAGCCCGTGTTTATCAATCACTTGTGAATATACTCAAATAGTGAATATACTCAAATAGTGGATATACTCCCATTGCTTTACATTATGTTTGTAACAGTCATGTTTTACATTGATCTTCTTAATATTCTCCTACTAGCTTTAAATACAAAATCGTTAAGTGACACAACCTGACACCATCGACATGTTTTTATATGACAAACGTATAACTTAGTGACATGAAATTTTAACACACTCGAGAGGCGACTAAAGGGATCGGTTGGTCAGGCTCGCTCACTTGGTTGATGCATGTCATCGTATCCCAACTGCGAGGATTGATGCTCATGATATCAATCACTGGATTGCCTAGTCCAGATTCGATTATTTACAAACCACCGTCATATAGCTGAAATATTGCTGAGCGTGGCGTTGAGCAACAAACAAACAAACATTCATTAAATATATCTGAATGCACACATGTGGCACATGCTACCACAGATGAAACTAGTCGCTAATGTAGACATAGCATGTCAAATTTCAATACCATCTGAAGTCAGTATCGTGTGTGCACATCCTGAGCAACCCCCTCTCCTGCCCATGGAAGGGATGAGAGTACTAAATCTTACCTTGGGGAATTGTGGCCCACTCGGCCTGTAGTCCTACCGTTGTGAGCCGTGCTGTGTGTGCACAGGCCCCTGAAGCAGGATAGTGATACAACTGAAACACTGGACCCATATATAGCAACCACCATCGCCGCTAGGCGGCGCGCTCAACCTCTCTCTCGATTCCGGGTACATTCTGACCTCACTGACAGCGGTGTCGTTTACGCTTTCATGTGGAAAATTCCAACAGCCTTGAACTTGGCTAGTAGCAAAGTTCATACGTCATATGCATAAATTACGCGTATATCGCCATTTTTTCCCCAGTTGTTTACTTCGAAAGAATTTACACTGCTTTGAATTACGAATCTAGACAGAAAAACAAATTGACAGCCATATACGCTACAGGTAACGTATTTTTCTTGTTCCTTAGACATTATCTGACTTATTTTCAAACCATTTTCATTAATATTTTGGCGTAAATGTATTGTAAATGTTTGGTAAGCGAGTGGTCTATAGTTTCACCAAGGGAGGTAATCTTGCACACTTACTTGCCGTACAATCGCGCGGTCGTTGTTACATGTCATTTATAGAAGGGGATTTCCAGGAACACTTGCCCTGTTTGCCATAATTTTTAATGATATTATCCTCTAATTTCATTATTTTATAGTTTTAAGTACAAAGTTGAGTTGGATTTTGTTAGGAATTATTATTAATTAAAAAGTACAGAAGGTACTTGGTCAGAAATGATATAATGTGGAAAACAGGGAACACTCTTCTGATAAATTATTTATAAAAATAATTAAATATTTTACATTATTGTGAGATACTCAGAAGGTACAACTTAAATAATGTGATTTCCTTTTTGAAAACCATTGATTTAGTTACGTTAATACTTTGTCTAATTCATTATATTTTGTTATTTCAGGTGGAAAACAGACTTCAGACAAAATACAGCAAGTTCGTGTTAGTGGTATCATGGTGATATTTTTTACTGTGTAAGAATTTTTTTAGTGTTTAAAAACTTTTTAGTGTTAAAGAACTTTAGTTGCTTGATGTCAACATTTATATGAGATGTCATGATTACATATTGGATATGAGGATGAATACCACTCAGAATAATGACATTTAATTTTTATTTTAATTTTTGTTACTATGGACTCTGGCAGAGTGAGGAGCAAGTAGATGAAGGGCTGACAAGATTGTCAGAAAGAGAACAGCTAAAGGCCATAGAATCGCAGCTCAAATTCAGGAAACAAGTACTAAAACAGAAATACAAAGATGCCAAGATCTTCTCCTTTTCAAAGAAGAATGAAGCTGGGAAGTACATTAAACATTCTCTTGCAGACTTGCGGTCAAATCTCCTGGTTTTGATAAAGGCAACCATGACCATGGTTACAACAGAGCAGCATCAGGAAGGCATTCCTCTCTTTGTTGGAAAGCATATTAGCACACTTTCCATGATGGTGTATACCAAGGGTATGATATTTCTGTAGTTCCAAGCTTTCCCAAATGGTACAATGTCAAGTATGAACATTATTCAGCAGTTTATGCATACAACTTGTGTGAAGACTTTGAGAAGGAGGATGTCAAAAAAGTCGTGAAACCTCACCATCAAAGTCAGGATGGGGGAGATTGATTGTGCTTTGAACAATTGGACATTGGCTGTACATATGTACATAGATATTTAGTTTTTATTACAGCTGATATATTTTGCGGTAGAGGTAATTCCAAATTATCATCTTCAGTTAAATTTTGAATGGTCTATCAATTTTGTTTTCAGTTTATTTCTTGATCAGTTTTGTTTTCAGTTGAGGTTTCTCTTCATTGTTTTAGCTTACCCTCTAAAAACATTTTATTCTGTTTGTTTGATACTAACTTAAATTAGGCATGAATATCAGCCAATTCACGGAAGTATACAAAAATCTCCGCACTCGGTGGCCTCGAACGCTCTGATTGGTATCCCCATGTGCGTTTGTTACGGTTGGAGCGCGGACCACACAGCACTCGACGCCATTGAGCGCGGAGATTATTTGTTTACTTCCGTGACCCACAGCCGCGACTGAAACAGGATTTCGATATAATCACTCGATATAGGTGATAAATTGCCAAAACTGAAGGTTTGTGGCATGCAGGTCGTATTTGGAGGGAGGTGGGGAGGTATCGTGAACATGACATGCATATATTTCCATTTGATTTAAACGATACAGCCGATTTCAACTTCGGCCAAGATGGCGAGTGACGTACCTTGTCTATTTAAATATATACTGAACAACAAAAGTTCCTGTGACCTTGAATAAGATTTAATGCATAGTTGTTTTTTACCAAATCTGAAACAATTTCGGTTTGCAACAGATAAAAGACTCCTGTAAGTGTTCAAATGCTGTAATTGCCATACTGATTTCAGAAAACGCGTGTTTTATAAAAAAAAAAGCATGAACATGCCAAAATGTCAATTTACAAATCAATTGCGTGTGTGTCCACCTCTGGTTGAGATGCAAGCAACACATCTTCGTCTCATGGAATGGACCAGGCGTCCCACAAAGTCCTGTGGGATATCTGTCCATATCTGCTGGAGCATGTTTTGAAGTCCCTGGAGTGTCTGTGGAACACGTGGTTGACGTCGAAGGCGCCGATCCAACTCATCCCACATGTGCTCGATTGGTGAGAGATCAGGGGAGCGAGCCGGCCAGGGGATGACATTCACGTTGTTTTTTTTAAAGAGAATCCTGTACAAGTCGAGCCATACGAGGCCGGGCGTTGTCATGTTGAAAGGTAATGCCTTGGCCACGACGACGCAAAAGCGGTAGAACAACAGGGCCGATGATCTCGTCGCGGTAGTGCTGTCCATTGAAATTTCCCTCTACCACTATCAAACGGGTCCTCTGTCTTGCTGTAATCCAACCCCATACCATAACGCTGCCGCCCCCGAACCGATCTTCTTCCTTGACACAATGATTGACGTAACGTTCACCTCGACGTCGGTACACATGAATCCGTCCATCGCTGTGGCTGAGGTGAAAACGAGACTCGTCAGTGAATAGAACTTATCCCCACTGCATGGCCGTCCAGCGTAGACGCTGTCTGCACCACTGTAGACGTGCTTGACGGTGGTTTCCAGTCAAAATGGGACGTCTGGTAGGTCTTCTGGCTACAGTCCCTGCACATATGAGGCCAGGGATGCTTCTTGCAGTCACTGTTGCTGGCTGGAATCGACTTCGTACGTGTGTTGTTCGAATCCAGGTGTCTTGTCGATTATTGGTTATGCGTGGCCTGCCACTCCGAGGATGGTCTCTGACTGCATTCGTCTGTTGCCAACATTGCCATAATCACCAAATGGTGTTTCTGTGGACGTTAAATTGTCTTGCAACATCACTTTGACTCGATCCTGCTTCAAGCATACCAATGGCTCGCAGACGCTCATTTTCGGACAGGCGTGGCATTTCGTAATGTTGAATAATTGCGTAATTTTGTTGTTTTTCTGCGTGGTTGTTGTCACGATGCTAAACAATGCATATGGAATCCCGTTAACGCACATGTTTTTATACCCATTCTTGGATAGTGAAATGCATTGGGCGTGCATAAAAATGTCAACTTTTGTATGGAATGCACGCTTTCTGTAGCAGTTGGGTTTTTGTGACTTGATTCCATACATGTATTACAATATTGAAGACCAAACTTTACCTGTTTGAAAAATATGAAATACTAAAATATTGGTGTCACAGGAACTTTTGTTGTTGAGTATATATGGGTCCAGTTTTTCAGTTGTATCACTTTCCTTCTTCAGGGGCCTGTGTGTGTGTGTGTGCTGTTGCGTTATGCCAGTGCCAGGTACGACAGTCTGCGGCTTAGGCGACACTTTTATTTCTTGGTTTAAGGATGCGCCGCTCTTTCAAAGTCCAAATGTTAAAATTACCCTTTTTTTATTACCGCCGATCTTTTCGTCAAAAAGTTCAAACCAAAAAAGATTTCATTTCCTCGTCGAGCGTAAAGCAAAGGGAAGTCACTCTGATATTTCTTGCTGGGATCCTTCTCTAATACCATCAGAGCTTGTCAACGCAAAGCGCAGTGGTGACCAGTTTAACTTTTTCAACACTGTTGGCCGGTCAAGAAGCCATGACTCACACCGCAGGGTAGACCGACCAACTCACATCAAAATAGTTTATAATTTTATTAACCTACTTGTCATATCATTCATTTATTAAATCTATCACATTTCACAATGTCTGAAATACGTATTCCATTTGATTTTATTATTTTTTATCTATAGATTAAAAATTTATTTACTGGACACTATTTCCCGAAATGTTAGTGAAAATAAATTCTCGGAAACACTTCGACAACGGGTCCTCATCAAACATGTCAAACAGCAAAATAAAGACGTTTCAAGCAAATCTTACAAAGTAATAAAATCAACGAAAAAATATCTAAAAGTTACCAAACTGACATCTAAGTTATTTTTTCCATCTTTTCGTGCGATCGCGTGTTATCGTAAGTAAAATGACATCTCGGCTTTCATTGCCTCGATTTCTCGGCTCGTACTCGATGTCTTTAATGCCAAAATATATGCATAAGAAATCTTTGTCACAGCTTGTAACCTAGCACTATGCATCAATAAATTTCCATATTTTTAATATAGATCGCGATTTATGCTTAAAACGTTCAGAATAACTTGATTTAAGCCAAATCTTTCGCCAAAGTCTGAAAATTACCGTTGCTGTAATTTGATTGGCTTCCTTAGGTCACGTGCTTAAATTTGACCAATCACGAACCTTGTAGCAGATTATGTCGGTGAAACAATATAAGTTTTTTTAATGTATACTGACATGGCAGGCTTCGACGTATGTGTTATTCATACGAAGCTTTGAAAACGGAGTGAGCGGACAGTCACTATCATCGGGAAATGGCTGATGACAGATATTATTTGTAATCCTATTTAAAATAATGTTCCAACAACGTAAACAAATGAAAATAAAAAAGAAATAGGTAAGTTCATTTTATGAAATCTTATATTTGCCGAAAATCGTTACGTTTTCGCTTCATTGGTCCTTAATCTGGACGTTATGAATGTTTTAGCTTTCATTATTTTTATTTAAAACGAACTTTATTAAGTTGTTAATGAATTATTTAAATAATGCCATATTTCAAGGAGGATGTGGAAGGATTTCATAGCCACAGGACCGCGCTTCTGTCTGGGCAACATGATTGTTGTGTACTGGAGCATTGTCTTGCAGGAGACGGACACCCTTGGTCAGCATGCCACGCCTCTTAAGCTTGATAGCGTCCCTCAATTTCCGCAGCAGTGAAGCATAATAAGCTCCTGTAATTGTGGTACCCTTTGCCAAGAAATCCATCATCACTACTCCGTGCTGGTCCCAAAACACCGTGAGCATGACTTTGCCTGCAGAGGGTTGGACACGTGCCTTCTTTGGGGGTGGTGACTCCACATGCTTCCATTGCATCGACTGAACTTTAGTCTCAGGATCATAGTGACGGACCCGTGTTTCATCCTGTGTGATAAGTCTGTCAAAAACGTTTGCCTGTTTTTTTGGGCACATGTCCAAAAGATCCTTTGAGCAATTGACTCGTTCCTGCTTTTGGAAAGGTGTAAGCAGCCTGGGAATCCATCGTACAGACACCTTATGCATGTTCAAATTGTCATGGATGATTTTTTCCACAGACCCTACACTGATCTTGACATCTTGTGCTAACTGGCGAACAGTTATACGTCGGTCTGCCAAAATGGCGGTTTCCACTTTATGGATAGTGTCCTCATCAATGGCTGAATGGGGGCGACCAGAAATGGCAGCTGTTTCCACAGATGTCCGACCACACTTGAACTGGCGATGCCAGTGTTCAACAACGTCATATGATAGGGCATCTTCCCCATAAGTTGCTTAAATTTCATCGAAAGTTTCTTTTGGTGTGCGACCTTTCAAATATAAAAACCTAATCACTGCTCGGTATTCTACTGGCTCCATTGTCACACCCTACTAGATCATAACACCTGTAAAAGTATAGGACTAATAGTTCGGTGCTGCAAATTCAGACATAACCCAAAGATACATGTATCATTACACATGTGAGATTTCAACCAAATATGATAACCCTAAGTGGTTTAGGGGAAACCTTTAATGAACACCCCTCGTACAAGATGTTTTGCAAGCTGATAATTTCCTTGATAAATGTTGACTTCATCTATCACAAAAGAATCTCTGGGAACTTGGTGTCACAGCAGTAATCTTCTGGTAGGCTGGTGTTGAAAGAGTTAAACGTTGCCCATGCTGGAAAAATAGCAGCGTCTTTCATGCATTTCCACCCATGATATGAATACTGTTGTTATTTTGCCATTTGTGCACAAGCTGAGTGAAAAATTGAGTTATTTTACTTTTGTTACTCCAGGATATTTTTGTTCATACCTACCTACCTTTTTAGGACAAAATACAAGTAAAAGAAATGTGAGAGGCTTTTTTTTCTTCTTTTTTTTTAAATTGGCCGGTCTCAACTTTGAAATGAGTGTGAAATCCGTAAACCAAGAAATAACAAGTATTTGTACACCATACTACCAAATATGAAGACAATCAAGCGATTAGTTCTTGAGATATTGTGGCAACACCGTTTTCCAACTCCAAAAACAGATTTGCCTGCTGTGACCTTGAAAATGGGGTCAAGGTCACCAAATCTGACTGGTGTATGCGGTGTCTGTATATACACTATAGTTCCAAATATGAAGACAATCCAGCGATTAGTTCTTGAGATATCGCGGCAACACCGTTTTCTAACTCCAAAAGCAGATTTGCCTGCTGTGACCTTGACAATGGGGTCAAGGTCACCAAAACCGACTGGTGTCTGCGGTGTCTGTATATACACCATAGTTCCAAATATGAAGACAATCCAGTGTTTAGTTCTTGAGATATCGCGGCAACACCGTTTTCCAACTCCAAAAGCAGATTTGCCTGCTGTGACCTTTAAAATGGGATCAAGGTCACCAAAACCGACTGGTGTCTGCGGAGTCTGTATATACACCATAGTTCCAAATATGAAGACATTCCAGAGATTAGTTCTTGAGATATTGCGGCAACACCGTTTTCCAACTCCAAAAGCAGATATGCCTGCTGTGACCTTGAAAATGGGGTCAAGGTCACCAAAACCGACTGGTGTCTGCGGAGTCTGTATATACACCATAGTTCCAAATATGAAGACAATCCAGTGTTTAGTTTTTGAGATATCGCGGCAACAAACAGGTGGGACGTACGTACGGACGGACGGACGGACGGACGGACGGTCGTGAATACTATATCCCCCGCTTCGCGCTTTCGCGCGGCGGGGGATAAGAAAAGTGTTGCCTTAGGTTGACATTGTCACGTCCATCCAGCCAACTCATCGAGAGGAACCGGAATGTATCATTCTTTGAAAACTTAATAATTAGCCTCGTTCAGAATAGGACCCAGGCATCCCATTCCTGTTGACAGGCAATTGAATTGGATCTGGACGTCATGAGTGATTGTGAGGATTGTTGTTTACGTTTCCAGTCATTGGGTTGTCCTGTCCATAATAACAAAACCACAAGATATATATCTGGGGCGTTTTGCACAAAGCAATGTAATCGGTATTCCTGTTAAAACACTCGTGAAAAAAAAATGGCGGACCAAACCTCGTTTTTAACACGCTACTCAAATACCCTAGCAGGAAATACGCCTGAGAGCCGATTGAATTTTACGACCAAGAAAATGTATTGTCACGCCAATGTAAGCCAAAGTTAAATTTCCTTCTGATTGACCAAATATGGTGCCTTGGCATGGATATGTACTTGTAGTCAACAGTTTAAGATGTCAACAAGGGCAGCAGCTCAATACAATTTCTGTCAGCATTGCACCTTAAATAGTTCCAGCATGAATACTGAGGTCAAAAGTATGGAATGAATGTACATATATACTGAACAGCACTGAAAACGCACCACCATAAAAATGGATGTATTTTTATTCGAAAATATATAAGTGAATGAGTAATAAACGACGTTCTGGACGAAGCATGAAGAAGAACAGCTCATCAAGACACATTTCTAATTTTTTTGTGAGCGACATCGCCAAAACGCAACAAATTGCGTGCACTTCATGGAAAACGTATTTTCTTTCACGGGAAGCATGCAGAATAGGGCTATAAAAGACAGACTTTTAAAAGCCACATCACTTGTTGCTGCAGACGTAAAGGGTACTGACACAAAAATGCCAAGATTCACAGCAGAGGGAACATGAACGTGCCTTGGGCATGCTTCAAGTTGGTACGTCAAGTAGAGTCGTTGCACAACGGTTTCAATGCCATCATTCAACAGTCCTTAGGCTACTGAGCAGATACCAGCAGACAAGCACCACCAGAGATCGACCACGTCCGGGTCAACGTCGTGTAACTACACCTCGTCAGGATCGCCATATTGTTCGTCGGCATCTTCGTGATCGTACACTTCCGGCTACCAGGACTGCAGCAACCGTACAAGGCCGACGGGGTTTGATCAGCGCTGACACCGTACGTCGACGTCTCCGCTCAGCAGGGCTACGTGCTCGACGTCCCTATGTTTGACCCATACTCACTGATCGACATCGAAATGAACGTCTGCGTTGGGCCAAAAGGCATCGTCATTGGAGATTGCGGCAGTGGCATGGTGTGCTGTTCTCTGATGAGTCCCGTTTCCATTTACGGAATGCTGACGATCGACTGCGAGTGTGGCGTTGACGTGGAGAACGTTACCACAATGACTGTGTTGTACAGACAGATCGATGGTGGGGAGGGAGTGTCATGGTGTGGGACGGC
This sequence comes from Haliotis rufescens, assembly GCF_023055435.1. NCBI lineage: Eukaryota > Metazoa > Mollusca > Gastropoda > Lepetellida > Haliotidae > Haliotis > Haliotis rufescens. The sequence continues at coordinate 9,779,517 of NW_025964223.1, forward strand.
ATCAGTCATAACCATCGAACAGAGCACCATGTTTGTCGTGGAAGAGTTAATGCCCTTTACTACAGGAATAACATATTGGCAAATCACGTCATCCCATTCTTTCATCAGCACCAGGATATGCACACCTTCCAGCAAGATAATGAAAGAGTGCACACAGCACATGTTTCAACACAGTACCTAGCGAACAATAATGTGCCTCTACTTCCATGGCCAGCCCTGTCACCCGATCTATCGCCAATTGAACATCTATGGGATTACCTGGGTCAACGCCTCTCACGTCGTCCGCAAGTACAGAACCTGAGAGAACTTGAAGATACACTACGTCAAGAGTGGAATGACCCAGAACACTATTCGCAGACTTATTCGATCAATGAGAAGACGTTGTATGGCCTGTGTTGCTGCCAGTGGTGGACATACCAGATAATGATTTTTCATTTAAACCCTATGTGTCTTCCTTACATTGATGACGTAAATTTTATTACTGTGTGGTATTCCTGTTTCCTTTGTCGTCTTCCTTAATTATCCGTCTATGTCTGTTCTACTTAAAATCGGTCATTGCTCAAGTTGTTTTTGTAATATTTCAAGATTTATTGCTTGTGCGTTTTCAATGCTGTTCAGTATATTTTGTAAAATATTGTTGCACTATAGGCGACGTACGACTGTTAAATTTACTTTACACCAAAGTTCCAAGACTCCTTCTCAGGAGAATCGCTTTTCCAAAACCAAACAATTTCCAATTGTTCGACAAAAACACTAAAATCCTCACAAAATATGTTAAACAAATTTGATGTCATCATAGTGAGACACATACATGCCAAGGTTAAGCTTCGACAGTGAACAAATGTGAGGAATAGGTGTTAAAGGGCCCAAAACGCATTTGGAGAAAATTCAAGAGCACCCGTTTCATTTTGAGCAAATATTGCTGAGCAGTAGCCACAAAAAAGACTTTTTCTATAAGGCTAATACTGTAACAGCAATAATGAAAAATCGGATTCGAGCCTTTTGAGCAAATGAAGGCCTAGGGCATCATTGGTAAGATGAAAACAGTTTAAGATTCATTGGTCTACTGGTATATTCACAGAGCAGAGACTCGATTTTGAGAAGAATTAGAGGCATGGTCAATGTGCAAAGGTCAGATCAACGTCAATCTTTAATAAATCGCGAAAAAGAGAACATATATCTTAAGACACACTACTTACTAAATATTTTCGGACTTTCATTACATTTGGAACAAACATGACAAAATAATGGACTTTAATCGGTGTTTCAATATGTTTGTTTGTTTGCTGTTTAACGCCACACTCGGCAATATTCCAGCTATATGACGGCGGTCTTTAAATAATCGAGTCTGGACAAGACAATCTAGTGATTGACATCATGAGCATCGATCCACGCAATTGGGACCGATGACATGCATCAACCAAGTCAGCGAGCCTGACCACCCGATCCCGTTAGTCGCCTTTTACGCAAGCATGGGTTGCTGAAGACCTATTCTACCCCGGATCTTCACGGGTCTGTCAATCGTGGTTTCCATACAACGTTTAACAAATCAGATTCAAATTTGAACAAATGGTGGGAGCAAGCATGTCCTTTGGTTTCTGATGGGCCGATATGTACAGAATATAGGGCGCATCGTCACAGTATTATATTGAGGAACATGGTTTGTATGTCAATGTAGGCTGCCAGCATGGGACGTTGTATATAATATCAATCACTGGGTTTCCTGGCCAAGACCCGATTGTACAGCTGAAATGTTACTGCCAGTGGTGTAAACCAACAAAAAATGGTGTCACCAATCGAGAGAACAAAAGTCAGTGTGGACAACTGACAGTAACTGAAACACTGTATTTCTCGACCTTTGAGGCCATCAAATTGCATGCGGCTATTAAGGAAGGCAGATCATCCTAATTGTGTCACGAAGGCTGTACACAGACAGTGGATGCATAATACAAATCCAACTTCTATTCTTGTGGCGCATGGTTGAAAAATGCGATTTGCACTTGGTTTTTTTCAAAGTAGTATGTGAAATTGTGTATTCTATTGTGAATTTGACGTAATGTTTTAGATGGGGTGATAATACCTTGTTTTGATTCTTCACGTGTGAACATGTGAAGCCCATTTTTGGTCTCTCCTGTCCTGACAGAATATATTGCTAGAAACGACACAGAATTCATTCACTCACAGATTAGATGTTCTTTGTGCTGTCCTGATGGAAAATCCACACGAATGAGAACACAAACAGTTTTGAGGAAAGTATTTTTAATTTTTACTCCAGATTGAAAACAATCATCGAAGAACATTATGTGATGTTTACGATAACTAAAGCGTTTTATAAGCATATTTTATGTTATAATAGATAGATATGCAATAATAAGAGAGAGAGATAGAGAGATAGATGATCTATCTAAAATGCGGAAGCAAGATTATCCTTATTTGCTACTTTTGATGATGTCCGCCGCCTTTTCTCCAATCATGATGCTCGGGGCGTTTGTGTTCCCTGACACGAGGGCCGGCATGATGGAGGCGTCCGCGACTCGCAGTCCAGCAATGCCCTTCACTCTGCAAAATATTAAATTGAAACCGACATTCAGATTAAACTGACGACTTCGAGTCAGCTTTCAGCAACTACTTTGTTTTTCGTCCTCCAACATACACTTTTCTCCAATAATGAGACAGTCAGTTAGTGCATGTTCGACCAACGTCGGACAACATTGGGGACATCACATACAACATAAACCTACAGGTTAACGTTTGAAAGACGGATAATAAACTAACTTCTGGTTGTCCCGTCACAGCTCGGTTTATATACGTATCAGGATGCTCTGATACGTTTGTTATTTTCTAAATACATTTACAAACTAATAGACTTTAAATACCAACATAACACGAAGGCAAGTTTACCCGCGCCTATCAGTCAAGCACGGAACGACCACAAAAGCATTAAAAGAATTAGCTGAATGTCCATGAAAGTTGCTGATCTCTGATGTGATCAGAGCTACAAAAATTCAAGGTGATATTCATGTAGTTGACCTGTAGACAAACAAATCCTGGAGATCATTTTAGATTGGTGAAAACACAACGAAATAGAATAGTTGAAGTTTTCCAAAGTCACCCACCTCAGTTGAGGATCCACCACTGTAGTTGGGTCGCTTGGTTTCCCCATCTTGCAAGTGGTGGTCGGATGGTAGACTGTTGTAGCCAGGGCCCGGACATAACACTCCCAGTATTCATCAGTGTCATACTTCATAGTGTTGCATGTCGGGAAGGGTGTGTCTTCAAGCTGGGCTCCTATTTCCTTGAATGCCTTTGTCTGATGAAGTTTCTGGACGATGCGAACACCTGTTGAACAAAAATGTCTTTTAAATTCATTTGATCTATTTGATATTCCAAGGTATATTTTTGAGCAAAGCGTTATTAATTCAGCTTGACTATCTGTAGTTCAAAAATAGTTCGTAGAAAAGTGCTAATTTCATTAACAAAAATATGAGCGTGAATTCTAATTCTACAACGCTGCACCTGATGTTAACTTTGTTCTGGTTGTGACATCTGTCATCTACTTATGGATGGACAAATATACATGATCCCTTATAGATGATGTTGCCTCAACAGAACTAGATCCATAGCAAAGGATGCTGCGTTGCCTGCAGTATGTTCTTGTTAAAAGAAGATACTCCCCCTGGTAAAAGTTGTTACTTTACCCGAAGTATGTTCCCATTAAAAGTATTTGGTTTACTCGAATTATGACCCTGTTAAAAGTGATTGGTTTACCCGCAATACGTCTTTGTTAAAAGTAGTTGCTTTGCCCTTGAAGGCCCTGATAACTGGAATTGTTTTCACCTCTAACTAAAGTCTTGGCGTCATCGGGATGTGACAGGTAGTTGGGCTCGATGATAGGATGCTCGAATGGGTTGGTGCTTCTCAGGCGGATTGTCCCCATGCTCTTTGGACGGAGTAAAGTTGGGAAGATTGTGAAACCATCTTCAGCCGACGTCCAGTTGAAATGAGCAACGATCTAAACAAGAAGTTGATGATCGTTATTTAAGGGAAGGGACGTTTCAAGACAAGCGAGATTATGTCGTGGCAGTGTGCGTGTGTAGTCCGTCCATCCGTCGGTCTCCCCTGAAACCACAAGCCTTATTCATTAAAGACCACAGCTACGGTGCTTTATAGTCCCACAGAATTATGTAAAGCTGGTCACATATTAAAAATGTCATATTTGCCCATTGCTCAGCCATTAATACATGTGTCATTATAGAATTGGATCACATTTATTCACTCAATCGGGGCAAGGTAACACTCAATCAACATAGGGCCCTAATGACTGTGCCCTGTTTGGTCGGCTGTTTTGCCAAAGAAAGGGGGCATGGATACGGGGCACCTGTTGTGATTCCTGTGGAAATAAAGCACTCTTACCTTTTGGTCAAAGTTAAACAGACGGGCCAGACTTTTGTCCATCGAAGCACAGACAAAGTGAAACTGAACGTCTGGACTTGGCTCGTCGGATTTCGTCTTCACAAACGCCATGGCTTCCATACCCCCGCTTGATGTGAAAAGACCTACATTTAAAGACAAAAACATTGATTTTCCAACTTTGCACATCACTGTCCCACACAGGAAAATATATTCCTAGATCCATGGGGCATTTATCAAAACGTGGTGACCATAAATATAGTTACATCTCTATCGTCAGAGGTTCATTACAGTTTGTCACAAATGAAAGAAAATATTGTATGGGGTGAGGTGACATCAATATACGGATATATTCAACAGTCAACTTTTCCTTTTTGTCAAGCAATATTCCAATAGCTCAAGCCTTTTTGTCAACGTTTTACAACTTTCATCATATTGTCGGAATCTCAGAGATTCCTTTGATTATGGAAAAGGGCTCCTCGCTTTTGCTTGTGGTGGATATATTGCCCACATCAGAGTTTCTTTCATTTGATTGGGATAAGAGATAAATATCATTCTGTTTGTACTGCCGGCCAACACTTCACATTTTCTTCAGCCGAGGGATCCTGGGTACTTTGGTCCTATTCGAAGGAATTAGAACAACATGCATCACAAATACATGCGTGAGAACACAACCTCGGGTGTCGACGGGTATTTAGTGTATGGCTTGAAGTCTAAGGCTTATCTTGATGCACCTACTACTTGCAGGATTGTTTCCCGAAATATGGAATATATCCCTTCAACCATGATGTTCTCAAAACGACAACTGTAGACCAAGGTGTTTTCAGAACCTGAGAAAACCGTCACGTTCAACAATGCAGAAATTTAAGAAATGTCGAAATTGTCTTCTGAAGCTCCTTTTCCACCCACGTAACAAGTAGGATCGTTCACTAAAATTCCTGCCTGTTCTTTGGTGATGTTGACAGCAGTACATTCAAGAAACCACAACTGAAAAGAAGTGTACTTTGTGGAATTGTTGGTTGAAAAGAATCACAGAAGATGCTGTTTTGCAAGATATATAGAACCATCAGGTGTTCCATTCTCGCTCTTCACAGAAAAAAGCAAAGGTTTCCAAGAAGACATCGACAAGAACCGCCCCCTGCTTTTAATACACATGACTCAGCAGTCACAAAATGTTGACAACCACCTCTCAACCTCGTAAGTGAGCCGCGCCACAAGTTTTGTTCACAGCTATTCATACACTGACTCCGACTTAGACAACACGGTTTTGTTGCCAGCAGTTACGCTTTCAACCAAAGGAACCGGAGAACTGAGTTTCTGTCGTTGTTGTGACCTGGGCTTATTGTACTCAATCCTCATGCAAGCATGCGAACTCATCTCAAGTATTTCTTACCAACCCGCGTTGTGCGTACAGGCGTTTTGGTGCTCATGCCATGATGAGAAGAAAGACAAAATTGAGTAAAACTGACTTTATTGTAACAATGTAATATTGTAGTACTATTGTGTTATGAATGATGTTCTGGTGCTGAACCTTTTTGGTTCTGAATTCTTATTACTTGGATATAACTGCACAATATGACCCCCATATATTGGTTGGAATCTTGAAGAGGCGACTAACGAGATGGGTGGGCAGACTCGGTGACTTAGTTACTGCATGTCATTGTATTCCAATTGGGTAGACCGATGTTCATGATATCAATCAATGGATTGTCGATTATTTACAGACCGCCGTCATATCGATTGAATATTGCTGAGTGCGGAGTTAAACACCAACGTCCTTTAAATATGACGTATTGTGTAGTTTCGTGTTCGTTGGCCTGCCACACCACGAATGGTGCGAAACAGACGTCGTAAACACTAAGAAGATGTGTTTCTTTCGCGATAAAATCGTTTGATTAAATAAAATGTAAAATATTTTTGTTCAGGAGTGAGTGAGTTGGATTTTAACGCCGCTTTCAACAGCATTCCAGTTATATCGCGACGTTTCAGCTTACTGTGGGGGGAAAGCCTGAAGTGATGCAGGTCTCAGACGTTTACCACTTCCGTGAAACCCACGAGCACGGTTATAGTGCTGACAAACCTAGAAACATAATCGGAACGAACCAGGATTCGAACCCACAATCATAGGTTTCTGGCGTGCCCAGGGGATGCAACTCTGCACAGCAAATCGCTGCGCCTGAGACGACTGGGCCACCCGTGCCACCTCTTTGTTCAGTAAAATACACACTAAAGTTCGCCTAGTTGGTAATACATGAGGGATATATGCTTGAATAAATCCTTTAGGGAAATAGAACTTACCTGATTTCAATGCACGATATTGGATTGAAGCAAGGGTTGAGTCTAATTTGCTTTCCGTGAGGCCAATAGGCTTCTGAATTTTCGACACCATGACGAGGATCATGTGATCCTGTAAGCTTTCGCCAACTGGGAGGCTAGCTTGAACTGGAATCTGGATATTGTAATACAAGTGACAAAACCATTTCCATAATTATAAGAAACAAAGGGCAATAAGTAGAAGCCTCATGCCTCAAGTTACTGGTTCTCTGGCATTAGAAGTCAGAAAGAAAGACTTGTTGAACACAATGGATGCTGAAAGCTGATAGTATTTTTGTAGTTGAGTTTTCGATAAATCGGTAAGCCGCTTCTTAATTAGAACGGCGTAGGTTGCAGGGGATCTATTCTAACCCGGAATCCTCTGGCATTAGAAGTCAGAAAGTAAGACTTGTTGAACACAATGGATGCTGAAAGCTGATAGTATTTTTGTAGTTGAGTTTTCGATAAATCGGTAAGCCGCTTCTTACGAACGGCATAGGTTGCAGGGGATCTATTCTAACCCGGAATCCTCTGGCATTAGAAGTCAGAAAGTAAGACTTGTTTAACACAATGGATGCTGAAACCTGATAGTATTTGTGTAATTGAGTTTTCGATAAATCGGTAAGGCGCTTATTCAGAACAGCATAGGTTGTTTGGGATTTATTCTAACCCGGAATTCTCATGGGGACATTCTATAACACACTTGGGACTTTATTTATCTACAACTTGAATTGACAGTTGGTACGTTTAGAACAGAAGACGAAGGCATATCACTCAATAAGAAGTAATTAAAGAACCTACATGTATTTTGTTCACGCTCTAGGTACACAAATGAAGGAAATTAATCTCACACAGTAAATAAATGACTGTTATTTAATGTGACAACTCTTAAGCCGAGTCGCAAGAGTTGGCTAAAGAGCATTAAGTACCCGTCCAATCAATTGCACTCATGGGTAAGGGACAGAGGGTAGGGGTGGTATATGGCTTCCGAAACATTGAAGTGGTAAATGGTTCCAGGGTATTTGTTATTACAGAATGGAGATATAATATCCTAGATGGTCCTGGATGTGCTGATTGCAGCATTATTACTGAAGCACTCGTAAATCTACAATAGTATGCAATGTTCAAGTCTAACGCTTATCTTGTAAAAAAATACTATCAAGTATTTTAACGTCGTTATTCATTATACACCTTTTCTTGATCAATTCTCTTCTGGTAGGATACTCTCACCTTTTCAAGAACACCTGGTATCATCAATAATTGATAGTGATTCTTAAACACATGCTCAAGAAAAAGTAGGAATCGTACAATCGTCTCTTCTTTAGCAGAATATGCCTTATGAATATGGAAAGGGTCCTGTCGAGTTTATTTGAATAACGGTTAACCAAAATGATGAGGTTTGAGCTATATTTTTCGTGTGACCTAAACCGACCTTTGACCATACCCGGAAGTTACTCTAAAACTAATGTGATTAAGACACGACAAAAGAATGTCTTATTAATTCATAGAAAGGCGACCTTCGCCTCAATATTACATAATGCTGTGTCAGAAAATGGTCACAGGGATATATGTTGCATCTGTTCGAAACATGCAGCGTCGGGGTGTCAGTTTGGGCAAACCCTTTAGGATCTGTGTTTGTGTGGGCTTTATCTAAGACATGCTGACACGCCATGATGTAACCGAAATATTGATAAAATTGTTATTCCTAACACAATCATGTACCGTAATGAGAACCATACCACACGGATGCTGATAACATGCTCAGGACAGTGTTTGCTGTGGCATTCTACCTTGAAAATGTGATCAGATGTACTAATATTGGATGAAGACGTACATCTGTGATGAGAGAACAGCAAGTCTGATCTACAAATTTAAATTGTGACATAAATTGCATGAAGAGATCGATGCTCAGTTCTCACCTTCATCTCCTCCAAGTGTTTCTTTGGCCCGATCCCTGACAGCAACAGCAGCTGTGCCGATCCAATTGCACCAGCTGACACGATTACCTCCCTTGAAGCACGAACCTTGTACAGGCGGCCATCTTTGACATACTCGACACCAACTGCTGTCTTCTTGTTTATCATTACCTGGTGAAAACAATTGGCCAAACTCAGTACTGAACTAGTGTGTGATGTATGTACGAATGCGTATCCTAGAGGAATGTGGACGGGTGAAGTACATTACCTTCGTGGCGTGACTGTTGGCCAGGACGTGCAGGTTGGGTCTGTCTATCACAGGCCACAGGAACGCCTTGGAAGTGCTCATACGTTCCCCATTCCCAATTGAAGTCTGAGATCTACTAAATCCTGAAAAAGTTACAGCTGAACTTAGTATAGTATTACAACGCGCCTTGGCCGTTCCACTGGACTAAGAAAATATTTGAAGGAAAACCGTCATGAGCAGAATTCCATCAATAGGGTGCTCAAGATGTAATTCAAAGGTTGTTGTGGGCGATTGGGCCAGGCGATTCCTTCCGTACTACTTAAATACAAATTGTCGGATAAAAGTACCAAATAAGGTCACGGATTGGAATCCATTTCGTTGAACAGAGACACAAATAGAGACAAACCAAACTGACAGACTGACAAAGACACACAGGAACATGCAACTGTGACACAGACAAGCGGGCAAACAGATCGGCAGACGCAGAGCCACACAAACTAACAGGTGGAAAAAGACACATCCAGGGACTCTCCGGAACAGGCATATACACACAAACTGACAACCACGCACATCGCCACACAGCCGGACAGACAGAAATGAACGCACGGAGACACAGACAATCGAGCATGCACACGCACCTTCCCTCGCCCAGATACTTGCCTTCCTGATGTTCTCCGTTGTAGTCTATTTCCTTGAATCCGAGTTCAGTTCCCGCCCTGACGAAGTAGTCGGCCACGGGTATTGCGTTCACTTCCGTCACAGTCAGTGGACCTCCCCGGCCATGGTATTCTTGATGATGAATAAGAAGAAAACGTTATGTCTCGATTACAAAAAAACAAAACAATTCACACACTGTCAACTATCATGAAAAGAGGACTGGTTGGTTGGTTGGTTTGTTAACGCCGCACTCAGCAATATTCCAGCTATATGACGGCGGTCTGTAAATAATCGAATCTGGACAAGACAATCCAGTGATTAATATCATTAGCATCAATCCACGCAATTTGGACCATGACACGCATCAACCACGTCAGCGAGCCTGACCACCCGATCCCGTTAGTCGCCTCTTACGACAAGCATAGTTGCCTTTTACTTCACGCGCTCAAGTGAATTGTTGACGTCATCCGGTCGGCATTGTTCATGTCATGCGAATATAATTTTAAGTTTACACGATATACGGCTTTTCCACTGGAAGAGAGGTCGGTCACATGACCGCGAAATTGAAGTTCATAAGTGTATGAACGACACAATTTGACGTTCATACGTTTTTCACGAGACCGTGTTCTTGAAATGACGTAAACACTGCCGGACTACTTCCACATTCCTGGGGAAATCCCTGGGAATTCCCTAGCACGGAAACATACATAAGCGTTTTTTCTGATCATTTAGATCCTTTATTCTTGGTCTCCGCGTTTCAGTATACATTGAGAAATGTCAGAGAGCGTGACTGCATGATTGTTAACGAACATCCTCGCTACGGCCTATCCTTATGAATAAACGAAGACATGCACATCTAAACTATCGTAGTATCGACTCGATCCGTGTCCAGGCTGACACTGACCGTCTCCAGCAATCTATAAATTTACCTTAGTGTCTGTTTGACGCATCTTTATTCACCTTTCAATGATCGGCCAGTTGATCAACGATGACTAACATATGTAACCGCCACAGGTTCATTAACAACTTCGGAAATCTCTCCCGTCACGTTTATCGTGTCGGCCATTTTGACATCTTGTACTTGATGTAAATGTATTACGACACGCTGTCATTGTGACTGACTTACTGAGGTAGTTCTTCACAAAACTTTCTCATCTAATGAGGATATGATTTGAACATATGTGCTGCGTAAGATGTTTCTGAAGAGCAAGTTATTCGTCCATACGCTCATGTCACCTCTCTTTTTGAGGAACTATTTTACTCCGCGATATAGCTGGTTGTGGTATGGCTGTCAGTGTAAACATGAAGTCACACGCACTAAATAAAATTGTGTTTAGATCTTGGCCTACATCCTCTGAGGTAAGAAATTTTGATAATTTTTTTTATAAGAATTGACTTTCACTTCGTGTGAGTTCATTGGAGTATGAACCTTCATAGAGTGAGGGCCAAACATTTGATAATAAATAAAACGTCAACACCAGAGAATACTAATTCTCGATTATATGCCGAAACGGATTCCACTGGGCGTAAAAGGCAAAATAGTTCAATGAAAAAAAGGTTTTCACGAATGAGTAAGTATGTTCGACCCTACCGGTAGCACCCGCCACTCATTTAATTGGCATAAAAAAGTATGAACTTTATCGTCAGTGAATTCTTAATATATATCTAACTTAATTTGATTATTATTGACAACAGTTTCCTTTCTCGCAGCAATTTGTCATCGAAATTTATAATGTCATCCATTTTTTAATAACATCCATTTTTGATGAGGTCATTGCATTTCAGAATGACGTCATTTCTTTCTCACAGCGTTTCTTGTTGAAAGGGTGATGCAGAAACGACCTATAGCCTTTGTTTTTTTAAAATGGCGATTTAACATTATGAGTTTTTAACTGTTCGGATGTTTGTGAGTACACGGTGTTCTTCATATTAGAGACGTTGCATTTTGTCACTGATGCACATGCTTTTGAAGTGTGTATGTAGGCGATATCAGCTAATCGTCCATTCAGTTGTAGTAAATCTAGATTGCATAGCTATCTCTGTTGCTTCTGAAGAGAAAAAGTATTATGATTTCGATGTCTTACTTATTTACCTTTTTAAGATAGCTACGCGATAAAACACAAAGAACGATGACGAACGAGGCGTGGTTTATTTCGTGATATTTAGCATTGTTCTCATCTCGATATCTTACTTATTTAGCTGTATATTTGGAATATTGCTGAGTGCAGCGTTATGCAACATTCACACATCTACCTGAGTTGTGAAAGTCTTTAATCTCTGTTACATTGGGCCTCACCCCGATATATTGTGCCTCGCCTTTAGTTCTTTTCAAAGTGCGATTAAATTTACATTTAAAAGAGCATAATACTAGAACGAATTTCAGCTAATTATGAACTGTACGTGGTGGTAATATTGACATGTTACCTGAATTTTTTAGTCTGTCAATTTGTATGTCTTCCGATTTTTTGAAGTAAGGGAGGACATCTTTGTAACTCCACCCCTCACATCCATTGGCTGCCCAGCTGTCGTAGTCATGGCGATGACCTCTGACATACTGCATATAATTCAGGTTACTGCTTCCTCCCAAGACTCTACCACGTGGCCATGCTCCCCTCTGAAATTCATCTCAAAGATATCTCCCGGAACACCAATGAAAAATATATCAAATGTTATCACGGTTTTGTCACTGGTGCGTCAAGTATGGATATATCATCCACATGTCTGCCATAACACTATTTGAAAGGGGCCTTAAATGTTGTAACCTTGAACAAACATTTCCCGAACAAGATTCGTGTGACGCTCTTTGAAATTATGCTCAATCAGCAAACCAAGAAACTCGAAAATAGGGCATGTGCAGTCACGAATGATACAAACACCAATTAAATGTACGAATACAACTGTATGTGCATGTGAATATATTGATATATTATCTAATAAAAACTGCAACTTCGACCATCACAAAAATAGGGCAACAAAGAGGTGCGTGCCATCAGAGACCTATTTGTTAACCTTGCCTTATCTATGAGCCCTGCGTGTGCATGTTGCTGAGGTTCGGTCAAATAGGCCCAGTCAAATTTGTCCATCTGGTTCAGGGTTAGCATTATAGGAGTATCCAGCGTCTTCTGGTTCCGGTCATCACCGCCAGCCTCGATCAGCAGGACGGTCACGTCACGATTCTCGGACAGACGGGACGCAAGAACAGCCCCTGCGGACCCTGCCCCAACTGTGAAATAGAATACTGTGTTAACCATACACAACAGATCACACTTAATCATTTGCTGTGGACGTCCAAACAGTAATGCAACAATTGAACTACATCATGCAATATTAACATAATATAATCCTACAGCAATTGTTCTTATAATACACTAACGATCCAAATGATGTTGTTCAATATATAGCAGTCATTTGAAGATGAAATAAACGAATATATGAATGTTACCTATGATATAGTCATAAAACGTCCTCAGTTCTGGGGAAAGAATGTCTTTGTCGTCAACAGGATAGACGGAGACACCGATGAAGATGGCGAGGATTGCAACATTGGCGACAATCAGCAGTGACGTCGTTGAAGCCTCCATGGTCCTTTATTCAGATTTTGAATATTCTGTCAAAATACGCAGTCGGTGTGCAATATGTTCTCTCTTCACTATTGGTTACATTATTTCTGCTTTTCCTGCAAGCCAAGCTATTCATAATAAGCTGCATGCCTATATGAAAACGAAAAATACTATTTATCTCTGTTTTCAGCCTTTGAAAACTGAATAATCAGCCACTTTCGGAATAGAAAGGGTTAACCCTATATTGTGCAGGAAGAGGAAACTGAATAGAAACGGATGATATCGGACTGTGATCTGGCTAAATGCAGGTCAGTTTGCTCGATGGTGTGGGTCATTACTCAAGTGTTTAGTCACCCGTTTGTCTCAGCCAGACAAACCACTGGGACTTATGGAAATGGAAAATACATGCACTGTCAACATTACTTGTTTTTACGTTTTAACGTGAGGTCTATTTACGAAAGATAGTGTTTCCAATCAAAGCATGAACTGGATTCCTTCGCTGATCTTGTTTCGTGCTGATACAAGACTGACACGTTCCTGCCACAAGCCGATGGCATTCTGGCGTAGTGACTATGCCTCGCATCATCCTTTTCTTGTTTCTTTTCTTTTTCATACAACTGGGGAATGAATATGCTGATCTAATGAAAACACTTCGAAAACAATTCACGCTCATTTTGTCCTGTTCGTATAAATATGATACACCTCAGCCATTTCTAGCAATTCCTCTATATAACACATGTTGAAATAGTTATGAAATGCTTAGCGAAAATTGAAATAAGCCCTGTGTGTTTCTTACCGTATGCAACAAACAGCGAGCTCGATGTTACACACGTCAAGCCTTCACCGAAGTAGTCGAGTTGTGGAGATAAGCCAAGGTCATAATGAACAACAAGAATAGACAAGCGCCGGTGTTAACGTGAAGCACGAATGCACTTTACACTGTGACTCAACAAATGCACCTTTTTCCTTGACCCAGATTTGAAGACATATCATAGTGTAAATAAAAGCTATAAAACCAGTTCCTGATATAAAATGTTATCGCTATAGAATATCCAGTCTCAACTATCTGATTAAACATATTCCATTGGCCTTAAAGGAGAAATAGTGGTGGAAATGATACGAATGGATCACTGAAAATCAGTGATGACACCAGGTGTTCGCGAAAAGGGTAAACATGTACTACTCTACCGGAAGTGATAAAATCTCTACAAAGAGTCCATTGTTCGATTGCGACTATATCATAAGCATGTGTTTATTAATCATTGTCTAGATCTACTGGTGATGTTACCATGTGTAACAGATAAGCGAATGTGAACGGTGTCACACATGAACATATGCTCTGGTGAATCTTAATGTTGATATTCATAATGTTTGTAGTCTTGTAGTACTATCCTTCGAATTTATAATATAATCGTACGATTTCGACAATCTCATAAGCCTAAGTTTATAAATTACTATCAACTAGTGAATAAACTCAAATAGTGAATATACTCAAAAAGTGGATATACTAAAAAAGTGGATATACTAAAATAGTGAATATACTCAAATAGTGGATATACTCAAATAGTGGGTATACTCAAATATTGGATATACTCTCATTGCTTTTGAAAGGGTCATGTTTTACTTAGTTCTTCTTAATATTCTCCCACTAGCTTTAAATATAAATTTGTTATGAAACGACACCATCGACATGTTTTTTATGACACACGTATAACGAACCGACGTGGAATTTTAACACACTCAATTAAACGCCTGGCGTCCAATGGGGACTATGGAGCGGAATAACCCCAACACGTCATTGTCAGAGGGGACAGATTCGGGACAAGAAAGGCATAGAACATACAAGGACAGCAGCGATAACTTCAGACAAGTTGACGTATTACGAAAAGCATACATATGTATATGTGAAGGGCACTTTCCTGGCCACATGTTAATGCTACCTTTATCATGTGTCGGTCACTGTGGCACCCTATCTGAAGATTTAAAACAAGTTGGCAATTATGGCACCAATAGCGGAAAGGCAATGAAGCTGAGCTGGTTATATATTATCATATATACATCCAGTTTCAAGATCGCCTACGTGGTCTAGTGATAAAGCGTCAGGCCGGGGAGCGGAAGGTCAGGCGTTCGATTCCCGGCCGCGTCATACCAAAAGTTAAAAGATGGTACTTGTTGTTACCCTGTCTGGCGCTGGACATTAAGGGGCGAAAACAAGGACTGGTCGGCTCTGAGTCTGTATACTTTGTCTGAGTGGGGTATTCATGTTAAACTGCAGCATGGTATCTCCCAGTGTGCTAGCAGTATAAATTGGCATAAGTGCGGACTTGTACAAGCAGGCACACACACACACACACACACACACACACACACACACACACACACACACACACACACACAATATTGTGTGCAATAATAATAAATGCAATAATCTTCGACGCTTTCCTTCAGGCTTTCCTCCCACATTAAGTTGACACGCCGTGATATGAGTGGAACACATAAGCGCCGCGTCACATAAGCGCCGCGCTTTGAATTATCGGACCAACAGTCGGCCACTCGCACTACCGTGGTCCCGGCTGTGCAATCAAAATGGTTTCCTTGATCTATCAGATGAATGTATGTCAAGTCCGTACCATTTTGGAAGAGGGAAATCAGAGTGTTCGCCAAAGACATTCATGTTAACTGTACCACCCTATACTGAAGACGTGAAAATCAACAAACTCAAGTATGCATGCATGTCAGTGACAGCTTCGAACGAAGGGCAAGGTCACCACCGGAATAAGAAAAGACAACCGTGATCTACTCCCAGCGTTTTACGCTTGAGATAGGGAATGTTATTGTTCACAGTTGGGATGTTTTGGGCCACATAATCAGAAGTCAGGCACACGTCTAGGCAGTTTTCGAATGATTTATATCGGAAATGTTCATTTTTAGTGATCTAAGTCGTGCAGTCGTGAACAAGCAATTCCCGAAACAGTGCCACAAAATACGCTTCGAAGGAGCTCTGAAGGCACAACCTGATCATGCCAAGTAAATCTAGATATCTGTCCAGATAGTTTAAACTGACTTCATTTCAACACGTGCACCCTTTTACGTTTAATCAAATTGAAAATTGCGAAAGTGGTCGGGTGCGTCACGCTCATGGGGACCCTCGATCTATTGAACGGTAGTCGTACGTTGTAAATGGATATAACTCGATCATATAATGTCTGTAGAAGCTCTATGCATAACTCATCATAACTATCCGAAACATCTCTCGCTCTCATTAGCTCCAGTTCTGCCTTTGTTTTTTCAAAATGAATTTTGTATGAATGAACAAAGTAGTCCCGGTTTGACAGAGATCACGGTTATCCAATCAAAACACGTGTGACGTATGGATTTAGTATCTTACCACCTGTACCACCTGTATCCTCACCCTCAGGTACAATATAGTAATAATTAAATGAGTGGATTAAGATTGAACACAGTTTTAAGTGGCTAGCGCTCTCAACTCGTGCCACGTACGAGTCTCATCAGGCCATAACTGAATAACGGACATGAAGTTGTCACAGTTGAAGCTGGCGTTTATGTAGACATGTCAAAGTTCAAGGCCATCTGCAGTGAATATCGTGACTGTGTGCACGCCCGAGCTGCCCGACCTGCTGCACATGGAAGCAGTGATCGTGCGAATCAGACTGTGGAGAATGGTGGCCCACTCGGCCTACCGTTGTGAGTCGTGATGTGTGTGCTCTGGCGATATGTCAGAGCCAGGTACGTCAGGGTCTGCGGCTGTGGTGGACCTTGTTTCGTCCATCTATCACATGATGGTTAAATCTGGTGTTCGAGCGGAACCTGAATGTTGTTACTTTGAAAGGCATGTTAATGTGACGCACATATGACAGGAGTATATATACTTACTCCTTCATCGGGTGAATGTAACTCCTACCTACCTACCTACCTACCTACCTACCTACCTACCTACCTACCTACCTACCTACCCTTTCCATAACTGTAACACATTTCAAGTACTGTGTGGGTTAATAAAAAAGAGTCCGACGCTGGCGGCGGTTAAATTACCTGATCACTTAAACGTGGTTGTAATATTTATCTGAATGGTGAAGTCTTTCAATTTGTATGCCGTCCGACTTTTGCAAATGTCTTTATAGCCCTTCACACTCACCGGCTGCCAAGCTATCGAAGTCATGGCGATGCACACACACACACACACACACACACACACACACACACACACACACACACACACACACACACACACACACACACACACACACACACACACGCACGCACGCACGCACACACACACACACACAATCACACACACAATCACACACACAATCACACACACAATCACACACACACACTCTCTCTCTCTCTCAACTACAAACCGAACATCACATTACAATAGCATTATCAATATAAAGTCATTCCAAACGGACGCCAACATACGCTGAACTTGTGCTCTAATGGCAGATGAAATAATGTACAGTAAGGCAGACTTATTGAAACTGAAGCTACCATTCAGAGACTACGAATGAATTCTGTACATGTACATTATGCTACCTAAAATGAAGATATAGGTCGTGTTCAGTTCGGGAGATAGAATTCCCTTTTAATTAGTTGGAAATACATTGACGACAAGGAGCAGTGTCGTCATGGAGAGGCCCATGGTCTTTCATTCTGAAAGACAGAAATATATCTTTGTCTGAGATCAATCATCCCAATAGACAGACGGTGTAAATCATACACTGTATGTACCGTTTACGTCACAGTGAAAATACATCAATAGAATTGGTTAAATGTTCACATTATTTCCACTTTGCTTGTAATCTGAGCAGATCAACATCACTACTTAATCAAAGCTAAAAAGAGTGTTTTATTGACGTTTGAGATGACTTGATCAATAATCCTCCCACGATTGGTCAAACATTCGTTTGTACCTCGTAGCATGGCCCGGATCAGTCTTCCAGTGATAATAGCAGGGAGTCGTTTCTCCCCTTTCAGTGTTTGGTCCAGTTCGGAAAACGTGGCGGCTGGCCTTTGACATTGGCGTACAGGTCTCCCCATCTGACGGGCGGATGTCAGCACGGTGGGCGTGGGCGTTATCGTTAAGGACCTGCATTGCGCGCAAACATTGGTGTCAGTATGTTCTCGGGAGTATTTTCCGGTCATCCTTACATGGACAATATGCAGTTAAAGGGGCGTTCTGACTGTATAAGTAGCAGAAGTGTCCTGTTTCCAGGAATACGTCACTACCATACATACATACATACATACATACATACATACATACATACATTGAGGGGCTAAATAAGGACTGGCCGGCTCGGAGTCAGTATACTGTACATGTGTGTGAGTAGGGTATTCATGATAAACTGCGATATGGTATCTCAGTGGGCTAGCATTATAAAATCGGGTTTAGTTGAGACTAGCACGTACGCACGCGCACACCCACCCACCCACCCACCCACACACACACACACACACACACGTGCATGCATGCATTTAAACTCCATTTCACTTCACCTTTAACTAAAGATATACCGTATTCGACGTAATAAGCGCCCAAAGGCGCTCTAAAAATTAGAAATAGGGGGCTCTTATTAGAATATCATTTTGGTGAAAAAAACAGTTGAAAGAGAAATTTCGTGATTTATGCGGACAGTCTGAAATGTTTATTTACGACAGATATATTTTTCCAGAATTTAATTGTCCATAATTAAGGGTGCATATAACACACGAGTGCGTATTATAGCCAAATAAATAAGTCTTGTGTACATTGATCATTCGGAAGGGGTGCTCATTGGAATTGTTCACTAGCCAATACATTTGCAAATATCGCCGTTAGAGCGGGGCGCTTATTACGTCGAATACGGTAATAAAAACCACTATGTGCAAAGCGAAGGAAAGAATAAACGTTCAGCAATATTTATGTTTGGTACTCCCCATAGGTCACCAGGCGTGTGCTTCAAGAAGAGTAAATTGCATAACACTGGCGACATGTCTTCACATCCGGGTCTAGGACGGAGTTGTCACAGAGCAGCGTGTTATAGCGTGTTATGTAAGCCTGAGCTGGCTCTCGTTATCCTGTTTGTTTGGTTGTTGGTTATGACCTTGCCTTATCTACTCAGACTTATCAACTTCTGCACGTTACGTCAAGCTAGATCTTTTTAATACAGACCTTTTCTTAAACTCTTCCCTGTACATGGTTCATGAATCTATTGCAACATGTGCTGTATTGCCGCTGAGGTAAGCTGAAGTTTATATTATCTGTGAATACAGAGTACCGGCAGTGTAGTGATCGGTGTTTCTGCACTCCTACGTCGGGTAGCCTCGGATTTATCATCTGGTGTTGTTCGGGCGTTTCCGGGGGTGATGAAGCCACGTGATCAACGTACTTGCCAAACCTGACAGGTGACAGATCGAGACTTGACACTGAACTATAGGGACGAACAAACTTAAACAATTCCACCTCTATTTCCCCATTATCCAGCTTACGCTGAAAGGTAAAGTGAGGTGAGGTGAAATGGGGTTTAACGTCTCGTCCAAGATTATTGCATTTATATAGCGACCTGCATGCACGTGTGTGTGTGTGTGTGTGTGTGTGTGTGTGTGTGTGTGTGTGTGTGGCTGCTTGTACTAGTCCGGACTGATGCCGATTTATAGTGCTAGCTCACTGAGATACCATGCCACAGTTTAACATGGATATCCTACTCAGACACTGTGTACTGACTCCGAGCCACACAGTCCTTGTTTTAGCCCCTTTATGTCGAGCGACAGACAGAATAACAACAAGTAGCATCTTTTGACGTCTTTTGGTATGACGCGGCCGAGGATCGCTCTCCGGGCGGACGCTCTACCACTAGACCACGGAGGCGGTCCTAAAAGGTAAGAACGTCAGTTTGAAGTGCACCCTGTACTTGTTTCACCCTTGCGGATAATCCCGAACCTCTTCCGTTCAAGAAATGATTGTGCAAGTTGATAGCCCGCTAGGTAAGATATGTGAATAAAATACGTTGTTTGATCACATCATCAACTGGGACAACGTCCAAATCCTCGCCAACAACCTCCATGATTTCACCAAAAGAAAACTAACAGAAGCAGTCCACATTCGCCGCCACAACCCATCAATCAACAGAGATCAAGGCTATTTCATCCCATCCGCCTACTATGAACTCATCAAACAATAATCACCTGTTTATTGGCTTCATGCCCCATTGGCTTCTAGCTATGTGTTTTCTGTCCATCGTGTTGTGATAACATCATCCTTGTTGTCACACCTACCTATGTTATCCCACTCATGTATGCCCTTGTTGTTACTGTTAATCCTCTACTGTTAATCCTCCACTTGCTATATATATTCTGCACTATGTCATTCAGTCTTGCTTGACAACGGTATAAGGATCTATACCGAAACGTCGCTCTTTACAGTATTAAAGAAGCTGTTATCCATAAAATTGTGTCTATCTTGTGAATAAAATAGTCCACCACATTTTATTAGCTTGACCCCCTCCTGTGCAACATGTAACAACTAAGCATGGTCTAATCCAACGTAGGTGAAGGGAGAACTAGGCACAAGGGACATCAACCATCTTCTGGTATTGTTTTTTTCCACGGAGCTTCCGACATGCAATACACTTGTATATGAGCAAGGATATCACCCTCTTAGCTCCAGTGATCCATAAACCAACCTACGTAACCGCTCCGTCTGTTAACGTACGACACTGATGTTTGACCCTTGAGTGATGGTGACGCACAAGGAGCCTTACAAGGTGATAATCCCCAGGAATAATGATCAGGTTTTTCACACGAGCGTCAAAATCTGCTTTGTTGAGACTCCGCCAATACACAGAATACCATGATTATCCAGCTTTGGATCCAACCTCAATATAACGCTTTTCCTTGGGATGAGCATTTTTGCAAGCAGACAACACATCTCTGCACGAAAGGTCCCGTACTGTATCCTCTTCATAACAAGCAATTCAGCCTCTTTGAAAGAGTTGATTTCCAATGACGCTTTGTTTTGAGTGGAGTAAAAGCTCGTACAAGCGAATTTCTCCAAGTAGCGTGTTTCCAAAGATCCAATTGTGTCGCATATCTTTGTCTTTACGGACATGAAGCATGAGTGCCGGAATCTTCATTTTGGGAAATTGACCTTGGATCTGAGAACCATCTTGATGAAATCAACTGTGTAGCATGGAGGGATCTGGCACATAATGCCACTGTTCCGGTTGAGAATGTTTCCTGATATGATTGAAACTGTTGGACACATACACATAAAAAACCTTTTTGTTTAATTGTAAAATAACTAAGGACTATTTTGCTGTCCCTGTAATACTGACGAACATCGGGAAGAAGTCCAAGATGTTCACCAACCAGATCAGCAATTCCGACTGTGCCCATGAGTAGGAGCAAGATTTGCCTTGTCAAGAATGAAGCTTGGCTTTGGTCTTCGTCCTTATCAACAGTTTTCAAGAAGGCAACAACAGCCACGGTCTTCTTCGATGCATCCAAGGAAGCATGTACCTCTTTTGTGATGACACCTTGCAATGAGACAGGTATCTTGAGTATCTTGAGTTCCTGGAGCAATGTCAATGAGTCCTTCCAATCTTCCCATTCTCGTTCATTGCCAGAAGGTAATGGTTGATCACAGTCTGAAGTTCCTGATATCTGATCGTGAAAGAGAATCTTTCCAAGAATGGTTACACGGTCCTTCAGGCGCCTTGCAACCCTAGGTACAGGTGTTTCTTCTCGATTGTTGCTTGCTCTTCCAGAAGTGCACGAATCTCTGCTTCCTTGACAGCGTATTCTGCTCTCGCACATGCTGCCTCTCTACATTATCACGCTTCCAAGCGAGCGTCGAACTAGTGTTGCTTAATCCCGATTTACTGGTGTATATAGTCGACTTCATGTAACGGGATGATGAATAAATGAGTTCCCAGATGTGATCATCTACAGATTTGCCTGTTTCAATTTCACCACTTAGTACCTGGTATTTCTGCAGATGTATCATTGTTGCTATCAAGTGTATTTGTACCCCGTAAGAAGTCTATACATCCCGATGACAGTTCACAGTAATGTAGCTCCGTTCAGTAAGTCATAATGACTTGATGTCGCTTTGGAATTCACTGCAAGCTTTAAGAATTCCGTTTAAGTTCCTGTTAGGTTTTAGTTAGCTTAACACAGTGTGCATCCTTGGTCTCCTTTTTTCATTTCAGTTGCCTTTTCTGTTAAAGTTCTTATTCTGCTTAAAGTTTCAAAATTTTGCTTTTTCAATAGTTTCCATCTGTTACAAATAGATGAACTCCTCTGACCTCTCCTTTTCTGTTTTCCAAATGTCAGACATGATGAGGTTCCTCACAGTAGTTATTACAATATCTTGTAATCAGCTTCTAAGTCCTGTTGTTGTCTGAAGAGCCGTCCCGTGTAGATGACCGGCAACCTTACACTAGTCCTTTTACTGTCATCCTTGCGAGCTACAATTCGGATAATCCCGAACATCTTTAGCTTCTGTTCAAGAAATGATAGTACAAGTGGCATCAGATATGCAGGTGTTTATTCTGAAGATGGAGGTTATCATAAAAGGTAAAATGCTGTAAGAAAAATTAACACAAATGGCAAGTTAACCTGGTCGCTGACAAATGATATAGCCCGTAATGCATTTTAATAGATTTTAAAAACACACTACAAATATAATTATGTAAGAAATATTATTTTGCATGAAACCTTTATCCGAGATTGGATTATAAGGAAAATATATCATATAGATTGAATGTGACTCAAAATACATTCAAATTCGCGCGAAGACTTAGTAACAGTACGTGAGTTGTCAACGTGAAATTCAGGACTCATTATCCTACAAAAGGCCAATTAAACTGTACACAAACAATTCTAACCATATTGAAAATACTGCAAATACTCACACTGTTTTGAGTCCCAAGTGTTCAAAATCTAATTTTCTCATCGCGAGAGCGAAGGCCATGGTTTGTCTAGCTTGCCATTACACAACAACAAATGACTCACCCGCAGGAGAGTTCCGACAGCCAGGCAGCAAACATTGCTGAAAACTGTTACGCAGTAACAGCACAGTATCCAGTTTAACATGTGTGAACGTATAAACGTTAGAGGAACATGAAAAGAAAATCTAGATGTGCGGCAAAATCATATCCAAAATACGCTTGGCTTGTGGATTGGCACGTGTGGAAATATGGTCAACTTAGGCATCTTAAGCATTGCTTGTCTTTAATGATGTAAACTGGATAGAATTTCGCTGTAGTGGGTAATAGGGGTCACCATGTGTGTTCCATTTGTTGCGACACACTTATTGACCAATGAAGCTGAAACTTCATGCTTGCTCCCACCATTGATGACACACAAATGGTTTCAACAGGTTTCTATCTGATTTTCCATATGGTAGCCGTGATAGCCATATCCTATTAACAGTCATTTGTCAGTCATGTCTGTACGGACATTTTTGAAGCGTGTAGTTCGAACTACAGTCGAAGTCTTTAACATACATGATCTGTTTTTAGCGATATCTTAAAATTTGACATTGATCTGATCTTTGCACTTTGACCATGCTCCTAATTGTTCTCACATAGCATTCCCTTCACCTTCATCATACTCTCCTCATAAATCACTGGGCCAGTGCAGCTTAAACTTCCCATTCTTTATCTTACCAATGCTGACACATTAATGTGCTCAAAAATACCTTGAATCAGATTTCCAATATTGCTGCCACTGACCAGGCCAACTGCTCAGCCATTTCTGCTCCAAATGGACTGAGATGCTCCTGAATCCTCTCAAAATGTCTCTTTAAGGGGCCTACAAGCATCTTCTCCTCACACTTCAAGACTGTTGAAGCATGTATAAATCTCCTCTTGACGTCATATTTTGTTTGAGTGAGTGAGTGGTATTTAGCACCGCTTTGAACAGTATTCCAGTCATATCACGGCGTGTCAGCTTAATGTGGGAGGAAAGCCCGAAGTGATGCAGGTCTTGGACGTTTACCACTTCGGTGAAATTCACGAGCACGGGTATGGTGCTGACAAACCTAGAAACATAACCGGGGCGAAACGGGATTCGAACCCTCAATCATAGGTTTCTGGCGTGCCCAAGGAACGCAACTCTGCACAGCGAATCGCGGCGCCCTAGACGACTGGGCCACCTGTGCCCCCCATATTTTGTCTGAACCATTAGGATTTTTGTGTTTTTTTTGTCAAACATTACAGTAAGCTACGTTTATAACGAACTTGCGAATATAACGAACTGTTTTTTTTGGTCCCGGGCATTTGCTGTGTATATGTTGTATATATGCTTATAACGAGCAAATAAAATTAGTGGTCCCTTTGAGTTCGTCATAACCGTAGTTTTAACAAATTTTTGTATTTACAAATTTTACGGCATTAGAAACATGATTCTCCTAAGAAGGCATCTAAGGCTCAGAGTTTGAACTTTGTGTAAAGTGTATTTAACATGATGTAAATCTGACGTTACAACTGTGTTATACAATAAGACATTCATTCGCGCCGATTTAGGACCATTGTGGAAATTCAGTAACTTTTGGTGGTAAAATAAATTTGCTGACTGAGATTGTTATTGGCTGTATCCTTGAAGGGGGTTGAAGTAACGTAAAATTATTGTCCCCCTGAGAGGATATGTAAGACCACATCATTCAAAGTACATTTATTCTTGCCACAGTTTTAGACGTAGAACATTTGTTTATTTTAAGTGTTGGCTAAATTGCATATAATCACCAGCGGCTGAAGGGATGGTGTAAAACCTGCTGGGGAGTCGTGCAGGTAGCAAAAGTATTGTAAGTCCCCACGGTCCCCAGTAAGGTGGCCTAACTTTGGTTGCTGGTGATCTATAGCCCATTTTTATATTGTATTGTTGATTGAAAATGTATTCTTTTTAATGTTCTCAACTAGTTTTAAAATCAAAACTGTGATACTCTAGTTATTTTTACTGTCGTTCGATGCCAGATATTTATTCCATTCAAATATTTGTATTTTATGTCAGTTCTCGTCACGATATGGCTGAAATACTGCCGATGTGACGTTAACTATTAACTCACTCACTCAGTAACTTTTGGTAATTGTAAATACTGTTGTCCTCAGTATTTCTGTAGAAAATATTTGAATAGAAATGCTGACAGCAAATTTTATTGAGATGACGTCTTTGTTCACATTTATATCTGTTGACTGCACATCCATAGCATGGTGTTTTGGTCAATGGCAAGATACTTAAACATCAGCTTATATGTAATTGACAAATACATTCAGTATCGTTTAGCACATTGTTGTATTACCCACGATTGGTCGTAAACTTCCTTTGGGTCAATCAGGTCTCACTTTCTGCTGGAGGATTTGAGGTGCTCAGTCTTTAAATGGATCAATTTAAATGGGGTTAATGGGCCAGCTCACGTGTCTCAGTGAAGGGAATATCATGTTGGTGTAGTGCTGATCATGAAAAGAGATACGCATGCGCAAACTTATAAATATACGCTGACTTAGCTTTATCGTGTGTTGGGTAACTGAATACATGACGAGAACGAGTAACTGGATGTTTGCCAAACAGAATTGCCGAACCCCGCAGGGTTGGGGCAGTTGTTTTTCACGAGCTAAGCTTTACTAGTCCACATGTGTATGTTCTCTAACTTAGGACACACACCTACTGCTAGATTTTAAAATATTAAAAGAAAAATACAAGGAATCTTTGTAATCTGTGTTAGTAATGTGTGAGTCGCCCTTACATTATGCACGTGGAATGTTTTCTCTGCTGTCTTCGCAAGCAGCTCTTTACAGTGGGGCCAAGGCCCTTTACAGTATTTCTATGGGTCTTAAACGAGTATGTTATCTTTCGCTTAAACTTTTAGCACCATGCTGACATGCATTACATAGGCCCTGAATATAGATATATATGTTTCTGCTCTTTTTCAGTTAACGTGAACATCGCTTTAGGCAACGTGATGTAACCTGTGTGTTCGGTGCTGAGGGTGAGTGGGGTGGTGTGATGATGGTGACGGTGTGTGTTTTGTGTGTGTGTGTGTTTTGTGTGTGTGTGTGTGTGTGTGTGTGTGTGTGTGTGTGTGTGTGTGTGTGTGTGTGTGTGTGTATGTGTGAGAACCCGAACGAATTAATGCTACACGAACACTTCTAGTCCGAATTGATTTTATTGGCCGATAAAGTTCCATGATTTGGCTACATTGAGCAACATTTCAGCAGTATCACGCACTGTTGGAATCGAACCCAGGCCAACGACGTGGCCAGCCAACGCTTTCACCACCAATTCCCTCTATGGTCCAGTGGGAAAGAAGACGTGAGGGACAGATCATTTGATATTCCCGGGGGCCAGGGATTTTATGGAAGGAAATATATTGTCCCCTAAAATCGTGAAAAAAATATTTATGCCTCAGAATGTTGAAATAAATGTGCCTACCACAACAATTACATTATTGCGAGGTGTTCTTCTTACAAAAAGAAATCAGGTTAATAATTTTAAATAATAAAATGATATTTGGTTTTGTAGCTGCAAAATATCTAATCTCGATAGAAAATCCCATGACCCTTAAGAATGTCGAATGGTTGGTCCCTAACGAAAACTAACGTTATACAGTTGTGAAATACTAACGTTATATAGTTGTGAAATACTAACGTTATATAGTTGTGAAATACTAACGTTATATAGTTGTGAAATAACTGCAACTATACTTATTAGTGCTTGAGATCTTATCAATACTAGAAGCTAGGTGTGGCCGATTTCATATCTGAGATAAGGGTTTATGTCAAAGTTTGGGCAGGATCCGCCGGGGCTGTTCTGTCGTCCCGTCTGTCCGGGAATGTTCCTGCTGATCGAGGCTAGGGCGATGACCAGAACCAGAAGACACTGGATAATCCTATGATGGTAGCCTCGAGCCTGAGAGGAACATTTGACTGGGCCTACATGGCCGAGCCTGTAATAATTACACTCAGTTTCATCGATATCAGTGTCATATACTTTTTACGAATTTGATTATAAAGTCATACATTGTTTTGGATGTTCCCTTGGTTTATCTGAATGGTGAAATATTCCCCACAATACCTATCAATTGTTGACCATTCATGAAGGCAATATGATGTGTTATGGACTGAAGAATCTGATATTGACCAAACGCAGCGGCCGAGGTCAATATCAATTTCTTGGGTCCATACTGCATTACATTGGCCGTACAGTAGTCGATATTTGTTTTATTACATAATACAAAAAAACACACACGAAGATTGTGATCGCTGTACGACAGGAAGGATCTCCGGGCAATACCGTGTTTTCAAGAATGTCATGTGACCCTTTCTGAACAAATTAAAATACAGGTATGTGAGTGAGTGAGTATTGTGTTATGCCACTGTTTGCAATATTCCAGCAATATCACGGCGAATGGGCTTCACACATTGTACCCATGTCGGGAATCGAACCCGGGTCTCCGTCTTGACGAGCGAACGCTTTTAACACTAGGCTACCCGACCGCCCCGCCAAGCACAGATGTCATCTAATACATCTGTACCAGTGACGCACATACTAGCGGTCGTCAACTAGCTTCACCCAGAGCGACAGAGGACAAGGTCGATATCCGACATATATGCAGCCCTTCCATGTCAACACTTGCAGTTCGACGAACATTCGCACCCGACCGCTTAGAAAGAGTTCTGCTCACAACGCAGTAAGTATGCCTGCAATTCGCCAGTCGTTACTCGTGAAGGTTATCAGACAAGGGACCCTACAGCCCTATACTCAGTAGACAGGGTACTGATAAGAATTCACATAGGTCAAATATCTGTAACTTTAGTAAATGCACATATCGGGCCGAAAAAAGCTAACCATGTTTTGTGCGATTCTAGAATATGAGACAAACGTAATCTTGCGGTTATATTTTATCCCAACATTGTTACATTCCCAGTTCCATGTCCCCTGAGCTTGTGAGATGCGACTACAGGATAGCGTGGGTAGACTCAGTAGGTAGGTTGATGGCATGTCATCTTAACCCTGGGACGTTGCTCAAAAACACCAACCACTCAGTTTTCTGGCCAAGTCCTTATCGCTATGATAAAGCTGAAATAGTTTTGAAGTTTAATCTGCATAATTACATACTGACGACTCGTCAGTATCGGTTATCTGACTAATATTACTCTCGATACCATCACGCAAACTGTTTTGGTATTGTAGTTCACTTTAATATATAAAGGTGGACGGCACGGTATAAGGCTCGCAATACACATTGTGTATGATCATGAGGGAGCCAGGGAAATCAAGATCGGGCACTATTAATCGGAACCGTCTCCAACTAAATCATGAAAAAGTTAACCGATCTTTCCAACACAATACACCAGGAAAAACAAGTATGTGTCTATCCATCTTATAAGTCTAACATTAAAAAGACTGTGCACTATTAATCGGAACCGTCTCCTACTAAATCATGAAACACAATACACCAGGAAAAACAAGTATGTGTCTATCCATCTTATCTGTCTAACTTGAAAAAGACTGAGCACTATTAATCGGAACCGTCTCCTACTAAATCATGAAACACAATACACCAGGAAAAACAAGTATGTGTCTATCCATCTTATCTGTCTAACTTGAAAAAGACTGAGCACTATTAATCGGAACCGTCTCCTACTAAATCATGAAACACAATACACCAGGAAAAACAAGTATGTGTCTATCCATCTTATCTGTCTAACTTGAAAAAGACTGAGCACTATTAATCGGAACCGTCTTCTACTAAATCATGAAACACAATACACCAGAAAAAACAAGTATGTGTCTATCCATCTTATCTGTCTAACTTGAAAAAGACTGAGCACTATTAATCGGAACCGTCTCCTACCAAATAATAACACAATACACCAGGAAAAACAAGTATGTGTCTATCCATCTTATCTGTCTAACTTGAAAAAGACTGTGTTAATCGGAACCGTCTTCTACTAAATAATGAAAAAGCGAAAGCGATCTTTCCGACGATATTACGACAACTACATGAACTGGAAGTAAGAGGCGACTTCATCAATCAGGTGACTTGGTTCACTGCGGTTCATACCTCAACGGCGTGGATCATTCACAATGTCAATCATTGAATTGTCCGACTGTTTACGATTCAGCCAGTGCTTCAAATCATACACTCACGTTACTTAGAACACATTATTTGTCAGACATCCAGCATGTCAAGTGAACGTTATAGTCGCCTCTTAATTACACATGATTGTAATTGGGAATTTTGATCTATATATAATTTGGATTATGTTGTTGCTTTGGTCATGTCCGCCACCTTCTCTGCAATCATGATGGTCGGAGCGTTTGTGTTTCCTGACATAATATTCGGCATAATGGAGGCGTCCACGACTCCCAGTCCAGAAATACCCTTCACTCTGGAAACATAAGAAGTGTAATTTCAATGTATATATTCACGGTTCGGATGAGGCAATATAACAAACTAAATGGGGAATGAATGAAACATTGGATGGATGCCCAGCTGATCATGAGACAATGTTACTCTGTGTGTGCAACACCACATATCCCCGAGCTGGTGTTTTACGCTAAATGAACTAATATTATTAGGAATGCAATTTAGATCATCTGAATGTATCTTGATCTTACCATGTTAGCTTGAAAACATTGTCATCTTAATGTTGAACACAGTTACTCAAACAATCTACTGGTAAAATGTTATTAGAGATTAAAATCATATAAAAGGTGTTCGAGAATGCCATATAATGACGTGTCAGTGTGGGGGATGTCTGGCTGTGGCCACATACGTATATGTTACAATCAAACTGTGCAACTGCTCATTGCATGCATTGGGCAGGCCGTTTGCCCAGTGCATGCAATCTTGACTAACCTGATCTAAATGCCCAATAATCCGCCAGAACAAGGGGTGACTCCATCTTTGCTTCAGTGAGGGATATAGGTTGTTGTATTTTCGATACGACAGGCAGAACCAAGTGGTCTTGCAGATTTTAACCTACTGAAAGGTAGGCTTGAACTTTAATCTATTCAATGAAACAAGCCATACTGGGCAATTAATTCTACATGAGAATGGACAAAGTAACAACTAAAATCATGAACGGACAATATATTTATTGTTAACATCTAAATTTAATGAAGTCAACGGATTTAGGAGATTTTGGAGTCAGAGTCTGTATGATCGCGATACAAGATTTTGGGAAGATTAATGGATATCCAGTTGAAAATACTATATTAGTGTACAATAAGTATGATATTAGTATCACAACTAAATCCTTCACATGTGGCGACATTTTACCTTTGGTTGCTTGTTTTGTAATTCAGTATACACATAAACAACCAGCATAAGATTGCTCAAAGCGTTATATACAATATTTACATCTTTATCTTACCCTGCATAAAATACACCTATCTGATTGGTTAAACCTTCTAAATAGGCAGGGGCGGTCGGGTAGCCTAGTGGTTAAAGCGTTCGCTCGTCACGCCGAAGACCCGGGTTCGATTCCCGACATGGGTACAATGTGTGAAGCCCATTTCTGGTGTCCCCCGCCGTGATATTGCTGGAATATTGCTAAAAGCGGCGTAAAACCATACTCACTCACTCACTCTAAATAGGCATATTTGCCATATACCCTGCTGACAGGTAAAGTACAAAGTTCTCATATGAGAAAATGCCGACCATCATGCCAATGCAAATACAATGATATAATTATATTATCTCGGAACTGAACAGCTATTAAATGCGTTTAGCAAAGTTAACCGAATATATCTGATTGTATTGCAACGGCGATAAACCTAGATGTGTTTATGTCGTCGGCCAAGATGCCAAGATGTCCGGGAAACGGTTCGCGGTATACACTGATGAACACATTAAAGAAAAATGGGCGAAAAGATAAATAAATACGTTGTAAACTGGTACCTCGGAATATATGGTTCAAGGTACCGGCTCGGGGAACATAGACTCGCACATAGGGTACGTCACACGACATGTCACCAGAGACGGGTGGGCAACTAATAATGTTCTGGGCCCACTTGCACAAAGCGATCTTAGCGCTAAGATGATCTTAACTCCCATACTTCAACCTAGGCTTACAATAGTCTTAACGCTAAGATCGTTTTGTGCAAGTGGGCCCAGGAAGCGACTTTGCGAGAACGGGTTTGTAAGTGTTTCATGCCACAGTTAGCCATACCCAAGCAAAATCATAGCGGCCTTACAAGGACAGTACTAAGCGAAATGGTGGTAGATATAATGAGCAACGTCGTACACCGTCGGGGTACGGTGATACGCAATCAGACAGGTCACCGAGTCTGACATCCCGATCAAACTTACTCGCTCCGACCAGTTAAATGCGGTGTTAGGCCATGATTTATATATACGGTCCCCATCGGGTTGTTGTTCTATTGTATATTGCTTAACGTTGCACTCGGCAATATTCAAGCTAAAATGACAGCGGCTTCTAAATTATAGAGTCTGGACCAGACAATCCAGTGATCGATATTGTGAGCAACGATCAACGCCGTCGGGGTACGAGCAAACGTTACCAATCATGTTACCGAGCCTGACAACCCGACTCAGATCTATCATCTCATGCGACCTGCAAGGGCTGCTGGGGACCAATCTGACGTTGAATCCCATCTGACGTTGAATCTCTACAGGGATGACTGTTAAACAATTTGTTTCGTCGGGTAACAAATATTAATGCAACACAATAAGCAAGGCACACATAGTGGCCACATAGATACTCGTTAAGTGGCTCTTTCGACAAAGACTATATATTAATGACCTATCCTTCATAGGAATCTTCACAGGGAACGATAAGATATTAATTTCCCGGGTGTGTGGACTTTCAATAATAATGCTACCCATGAACTGGCATTCATACCTTCCTGTTGTTCTCCACTGATATCTGTTTCCTTGTACCCTTTCTCGAGCCCTGCCTTGATAAAGTAGTCACTGACGGGTATGGAGTTCACCTCTGTCACAGTCAGTGGACCCCCCCACCCCCACCCCACCCCCCCCCCCCCCACCCCCCCCACCCCCCCCACCCCACCCCCCACCCCCCACCCCCACCCCCACCCCCCGTCCATGGTAGTCTTTGTACGGAAAAAGTATTCATGAATAAATACTAGTATACACATACTCTTGTGGCTGGATTGAACAGATAGATGATAATTGATGTGTTTGTTAAACACCACATTCAGCAATTTTCAACCTCAAAAAACAAAGTATAGGTTGCCGGGGAGCAATTCTAACACGAACCCTCCCAGTGTTCGCACATATGAAGTAGCCAACATTGATATAATTAGTTGATAGTATAAGTATGATAGTTGTGGCACCGGAGACAAATGGAAAATAAATGATTTAAGTTGAAATATCTTGTAGGTTGTTTTTTGTTGGTACATGTTAACCCTCTGGATGCCGAGTTTTTTTTCTGACGCACATTTTCCTAAGATCGGAAAAGTGAAAGTTGTGCAAGAATTGCGCTCACGCGGCACTGGATATACCTCTGGCTATACAATTACGCGGAGATAGAGAATATTAAATTTCTCTTTGATGGTGTAAAGGTAACTGCAAATATTAAACCGGTTTTAAAGAAATACACTTCTAAGTGCTGTCCGAGAATTTATTCTGCGTTAAAAAACAGTACATTTCTCCGCTTTTTATCGTACACCGATAAAAGTACTGTGCGACGATTTTTTTTATTTCGAAGCTGTTACGGAAACAGCGAACAAAAAACTGCCTAATATCAATTGTTATGTAAACAATGTTCAAACAAACAGGAGATTATCAAAGGTTCGTTCATACATGTTGTGGCCTATATTTACATATGATATCGTTTTGAACATTGACAAATGTCCAAAGTGAAATTAATTGTGTGAAAAAATGTATAAAAGATATGCAAAATCTACATCATAACTGAAACTGTAAACAGCATGATCGTGTGCACTCTCATTCAAGGACCTTCACCTCAAAGAAATTACCAAATATGTACAACAATGTTGACGTATGACATCACTACCTGTGACCGGCTTTTACAAAATGGCGTGTTCACTGTCAACAGTATGCGGGATTTTACGAGGGGACTTTCGTTGATTCAGGGATCGTATATACATAAATGTGACATGTAAGTAATCAGAAACATTCTGCAATCTATGTACTGTTATTTGTTGTTATAATTTTCATTGAAACAAACCGAAATAGTCAGAAATTCCGATAAATACCGTTGTCGTTGTGCGTGATTTTGCGTCAGTCATGGCGTCACACAGGACGGTATCTTTGCAATGATTTGATATTTTCAACAGAAATTGTCAATGTATCTATTTTAATTCCCTAATTCTTCCTACGATTCTCTTCCCATGCATATTCTGAAAATGTTGAGCCAATATATTGAACGAATAGACGAATGGATAGCTCAAAATAGGAGAAAATGCTACACTGTGTAAAATCTGTATTTTGCTTTGTTTACATTTCAAACACGGGCAGTTTTTTCGAGCACAGCGTTCGTTTTCACACCTAACTTATTTTGCTTGATTTCATCCAGCCACTTCTTATTGGTGACACAGACCATTGTTAATTCGATTCTAAAATGTATGAGGAATTCAAGGATGTGTGTATCGCAGCTAAGTTTGAAATATACGTGATGTTACAGGCGCCTCGTAACCGGTCTACCTGAAACGTGATTTTGTAAACACTATCCAATATGGCGGAAAGTTCACTTCGGCGTTCATGTTTGCCTATTTTCCAAAACATTCTAAACGATTCTAGGGTTATCGGAGACGTTTTGGAATGATCATTGGTGATTTCAAGAAAGACAGATACCCGTGATCACTAATATGCTATTTTTGAAATTCATTTCTCAGAGTAAATATCCGAAATTTAGATTTCAAAACATGCTGTAAATAACGCGGTGAGTTGTGATTTAGTAATGTGTAAAAAATGGCGACATTTACGAAGTACCTAATTTTCAGAGGTCATTTTTAGTACTTTTGCTTAGCCATAAATGCCAGTGGATGATATCACAGAATAGGGAATCTCCCACCTTATTCAAAACTGTGAAGTGTATTAATGATGTATTTTGAATTTTATTCGACTTCAAAGTTAGGGTTGTAGAGGAGGGACATATATGTCCCTGTGGCATCCAGGGGGTTTAAGCTCAATAGTTGACCTTCAGAAGTGTTTTTTTTTATCGAATATATCAACACCAGTTGATATGGGTGGAAAACAGTTTTCCACTTTTATCAACGAGTGTTGATATATTTGATATATCAAAAGACACGAGGGTGAGATTTATCATCCAACATCATTTTTCTTTGTAGACAGTAATACGCAGTGTCTTAAGTGTAAAACGTACTGCTGACAGCTTCAGTTGCAGTGCCATTCGTGATGTCATTTGATTGTGACGTCATGGTAACCAAGGACGTCACACTGGTCTGCAAATCATTGTGATGCAATTTCATTGCAGCGATATCAACAATGTAGATATCGCTTGATCTCACCCAAGCAATAACTCCCGCGGGAGCCAGTTTTGGATGATAAATTGTAAATATACGTCTGGAAATAGTTAACACCACCCTATCTTTATTTCAATGTATTCGGAACGTCAGTGACCATCTTTTGGAAATGTGTCATTAATCTCATTTTGGTGAACGTTAAAGAACCACACGGTACCTGATGAAAAGATGGTACAAGATCAGTATGTTGTTCCATATGGTCACAAGGAATGGTCATGTCGTATGCGAAGAGGCAGAGGAAGCCACAGAGGAGGATATTGCCACGGAAGAGTAACATAATATGTCAATACTTAATCGATTCGGTTGAAATGTTATAGTACGAGTAATCAAAACAAATGATTTTTATTAAATGGAAATGTACTATACCAATAAGCG
Organism: Haliotis rufescens; assembly: GCF_023055435.1. Lineage (NCBI taxonomy): Eukaryota > Metazoa > Mollusca > Gastropoda > Lepetellida > Haliotidae > Haliotis > Haliotis rufescens. The sequence goes on from NW_025964223.1 coordinate 9,814,499, forward strand.
GTGCTTCATTAACTTCAACTTTATTGCAATTGCCTTATCTGTATTAATGTATCGTAAGACAAATGATGGTTAAAGCGTTCGCTCGTCACGCTGAAGACCCGGGTTCGATTCCCGACATGGGTACAATATGTGAAGCCCATTTCTGGTGTCCCCCGTCGTGATATTGCTGGAATATTGCTCACTCACTCACTCACTAAGACAAATGAGGTCTATATGTCTCACGATTAAATATCAGATGAATGCTTTGTGGAATTTTAAACTTATGTGAGTTGGATATGATTGACGCCGGTACAACAGAATTGGATTGCCAGTTTAAAACGTTAGGTAAAATGTAACAGAGAAAGACGCTACCTCAAACAATCATGAATTTGAACCCTAAAATAAAACACATTTCTGACGTCACTCTATTAAGGCGATCGATTATTTCTCAGGAAAGGACAGTTGCTAGCCATTTCTTAATTTCTACATTTACTTAACCCAAATGTTAATTAATGTGCCATTGATTGAAATTTGTTTACGTCCACATTCAAGTGTATTTTTTCAGATTTTGTCGGAAGTATGTTTCGAAAACTGGACTTCAACCCACGTCGTATGACTTGAGTACGCGTTGCTAGTTACAACATGTGACCTATGACGACGTTCATCTTAAATAAAAAAAGACAGGGGAAACAATATATAACCTCATTCGGGGCTAATATATTGCCCGTCAGCATGTTATCTAAAGGTTCAAGGGAATGATAACATACAGTGTACACGTTTGAGGCCCCTCGAAACACAGTTAAGAGCCTTGACACATGCTTTGAAAAGAGCAACTTGCGAAAACAGCAAAGAAAACAATCGATGTGCACAATGTAAGGGGGGATCACACAGTACAATACCCATTACAAAGAGTCCTTGTTTATTTTTTCAAATATTTTATAAGTCTACCTGAAGGTATCTCTTAGGGAACATACACATTTGCACTATTAACGCTGAGCGTGTGAAATAGAGCTGCCTCGACCCTGCGGGAGTCGGCGATATACAGTTACTGGCAAACATCCATTTACATTTTCTCGTTATGTATTCAATTACCTAGCACACAATATATAAGCGTTGATATTCATCACATTGACACGCGTGAGCTGGCACAGTAACCACGCGCAAACGGCTTCAGATGAATTTGGAGATTTTGGAAACAGGATGGCGATAAAAAAGCGCCCGAATGCTGTATAAACGTTACCTCTCGGTCACCACCGGCTTGTCCTTGACATGAATTGCGTCGAGTCACCGAGTTCTCCCTAAATTGTATCTGTTAACCCTTTCGCGGCTGCCTGCTCGACTTTAGCCTCTATCACAGTCAACAAAAAAACAAAGATATCGCCGTGGCTCAGATTTACACGGGGTAGTCACATCTTTAGCATATAGAATATGCAGCTGCATAAAACACTTGTCGTTGCATGTTTGGTCGGAAAGAGGATATAAAACATTATCTGACAATAAAATAGGCTTTTTTCAGAGACTACGTCGCTCAACGTTATACACAGGACAATGTAAAATGGGAAGACACTGATAACACGACCTGTCCTCGCTTTTATGCGTTCGGGACTGTGGAGATCCGGGTTATAATAGGTTTTTAGTAACCCATGCTTGTCGTTAAAGGCGACTATGCTTTTCGTAAGAAGCGACTAACGGGATCGGGTGGTCAACCTCGCTGACGTGGTTGATGCATGTCATCGTATCCCAAATGCGTGGATCATTGCTCATATTGTCAGTCACTGGATTGTCTGGTCGATTATTGACAGATCGCCGTCATATAGCTGTAATTGTGCTGAGTGGGGCGTTAAACAACAAAGAAACAAAGAAACAAATCTATGGGCTCGGGGCGTAGGGTGGGTGACGTAATCATGACAGTATAGTCCTGCTTAACTTGGAAAGAGTTACCTGCCCTTGGATGGTCTAGCCGTGCCTCACATGGGCTCGATTCACCAGAACAAAAATCAAGGCAAATCTCCGTTTACCGCCGCCATCATTTGGTAATATTATCTGATATTATAAATATATGTACTGACAAAACACTTTGTGACATTTGAGCCTGAGATTTTCCTAGTTTGAGGTGATTTGCAATTGCTATTAGTATCAAGAAATTGTCTCAGGCAATTAACGAAGCAAGATCATTTGCATCATCCTGAGGCAAGAGAGTTGACTGACCTTTAAAGTCCACAGTTTCCGACCTTATCGAACTAGGCTGGAATTCCTGGGCTCGATCGTAGAGCCACCAGTGGATATTACGAGTTATGTCCTTTCTACACCTCTCCTATGGACCAATCAGATTCCACCTATCGTATCACTTGCATTTGCTTCGAACAAAATGGCGGCGCCAGTCAAGACGATCTGACCGATAATCAAGATCTGTATTGTGATAAAACGGGTCTTACGTCGCGAAGTGCATCAAATCACGTGAGCACCTTGATTAAAAAGATGAAAACATCAGTTGACAACGAGTTGGCGGTGCACATGCTTTAAAAATCCTGCAATGACAGTTTACGAACCGGATTTTTAGATTTCGTTGCGCGATTGTGATTTGACTATGCATAGACTCGTTAGTCCGGCCAAAATCTAACTCCATAATACCAGCCCAGTTCGGCAAGGGTTAACTCACTTGCTTCGGGAAGATGGATCATCTGTAGAAAGTGTTATGTCTCAGCCCATGTTTACAGACTGTGTCGGGGACATCGCTCGCCACGAATATGTAATAACGCAGACAGATCAGATATGTTGGTTGGTTTGTTTTTTTACGCCGCACTCAGCAATATCCCACCTATATGACGGCGGTCTGTAAATAATCGAGTCTGGACCAGTCGTTATTAGGGACGGGTTGAAATTGACAGGTGGCCGTGCAGCGCGTGCGGAATGTAAACAGCGATGCGACAATAACCGGGTCTTGTAATGGCGTGCTTGGAATGAGTGATCAGAAAAGGAAAATCCAGCATATAAATAACTTACGTCAAAATAAGGGTGATTGGTGAACGCCGCACTGGGCAATAGTCCAGCTATATGGCGGCGGTCTGTAAATAATCGAGTCTGGACCAAACAATCCAGTGGTTGACATCATGACCATCGATCTACGCAATTAGGATCGATGACATGCAACAACCAAGCCAGCGAGCCAGACCACCCGATCCCGTTAGTCGCCTCTTACGACAAGCATAGTTGCTAAAGACCTGTTCTACTCCGGATCTTCACGGGTCGTCAAAATAAAGACTTCTCGTATGTATACTTCGACAGCGCAATGTCTCAGGTTGAACGTATCACCCGATCTGATATGCAGACGATAATCACAGAGGTCGGCAAAGGAAATAATCTTCTTTTCCATGGTAAGCGTCTAGGTTGATATGAAAGAATAGGACCAGTTGCGGCTTGGTGCTTCAAACGCAGGCGGATGGTGTTGGCTTGAGTCAACCAATAAACAATTTAGAATCGCTTCTTAAACATCTAGATTGTGACAATTATGGTGTTTGTGAAACATGTTTAAGACACCATGAAAACCTATATGTGAAAGGGTTAACATGGTATTAATTCTAAGGCTAAACATGTGGTAAACAAATCTCTCAGTGTAGCTATTGTACCACAAGTCATAAAAACAGCATTGGTGACACCTGTGATAATGATGGCCCAGCTTGACCCAGACGTTCTACAAACTACAGGTCTTTATTACCCACTTGGTGAGGATACAAGTGGTCGGATACTAAATCCGTACGTCACACGTGTGTCGTACAAGGTTGACCTCGTTTGATTCGTTTTGATAAGATGACCGTTTGATATATTTAACGTGGGTAATAAATAAAATACCGCACTCATTCTCGTTAGATACCATTTTCTGAAACTCGTGAACTTTCTATGGTATTTGACCTCGCAAGATACCATAGAAAGTACACTCGTTTCGTAAAAATGGTATCTGATGAGAATGAGTGTAGTATTCACTATGTATCCAATCTTTCCTTCGTCTCGAAGATACTGGAGAAGGTTGTAGCTGCACGTCTGACAGAGCACATCATGAGAACCGGAAATGCAGAAGTCATGCAGTCAGTATACCGGCGCCATCACAGCACGGAGACAGCGCCAGTTGGAGTCATGAATGATCTGATGCAGGCTGTCGACATAGAGGGAGCTGCAATGCTGGTCCTGCTTGATCTGTCGACAGCCTTTGATACCACTGACCAGTCTATCCTACTGAGAACCCTTATGGACAGGTTTGGAATCAAAGTTGATTGGCCTCCTTCATACCTATCAGACCGCTGCCAGGCTGCAAAAGTACATGGAAGCGTATCTGACAAAGATCTTTTGAAGAATGGAGTTCCTGAGGATTCTGCACTCGGGTCAATCCTATTTACTGTCTATACTTCCCCTCTCGGAGACATTGTCAGATTTCATCAACTCTCAGTTCACTTATACGCTGATGATACTCAACTGTATCTACCATTCAAGCCGTTCATCAATCGATTCAATTTTCACTCAGATGATTGGCTGCACAGAAGACATCAAAGACTGGATGACAAACAACTTTTAAAAAGTTAAACAGCGACAAAATTCCTTGTATTCAGCAACTAACTGTCGAGGAACAAATTCTCACTTCCAGCCCGTGAAATCGGAAGACATGTATTCAAACCAGGTGAGGAGGCTCGGAATCTTGGAGTGTTTGACTCTACTCTGAGAGCTGAGTCCCACATAAATAAAGTATGCCAGAAGGCCTACGTCAACATGAGAAACATCAGCCAGATCCGTAGATTCATTGCCGCTGCAACATTAGTACAGGCATGTGTAATTTCACATCTTGACTATTGTAATGTTTTGCTTCTTGGTCTACCACAGCATCTCTTAGCAAAACTCCAGTGTATCCAGAACTGCGCTGCACGGCTAGTCACAAAGACCAAAAGAGGAGATCACATCACACCAATATTAAAGGATCTTCACTGGCTCAAGGTGAGGGACCGTATCAAGTATAAGGTCCTTGCATTGATCTACAAAGTAAGACAAGGTCTTGCACCAGCATATATCAAGCTTAAGGACACGATCTGTGAATATGAACCTAGACGCAATGTGCATTCAGGTGATCAACAGTTACTGTGCATATCCACGTCACGAACAACCCGATTTTGTCATCGCTGCTTTATACCAGCAGCTCCAATGTTGTGGAACAGCCTACCACTTGACATCAGGAGTTCCCGATGCCTGGGCAGCTTCTAGAGCAGACTGAAGACCTACCTCTTCTGGAACACTTACTTGTAAAATCCCATCTGGTTAGAGTTTCCTGCCAACGCGTTTGGGCAGTTTTCTTAACTGGATACCAGCGCTTAAGAAATGTTAAGTTATTAAACGAGGGTCGGGTGGTGCTGGTGTCTTGTTTTATAAATTTTCTCTTTACCCACATTGATGTTGTGACTTTAGATTCAGGTGAGGTGAGGTGAAATTGGGTTTAACGTCGCGTCCAAGATTATTGCACTTATATAGCGACATGCATGCACGTGTGTGTGTGTGGCTGCTTGTACTAGTCCGGACTGATGCCGATTTATAGTGCTAGCACACTGAGATACCATGCCGCAGTTTACCATGAATACCCCACTCAGACACAGTATACTGACTCCGAGCCGACCAGTCCTTGTTTTAGCCCCTTAATTAATGCCGAGCGCCAGACAGGTTAACAACAAGTACAATCTTTTAACATCTTTTGGTTTAGATTCAGATACTGATGATAGTATTTGGTTTAAAGTTGTCTCCAAGGCTTATATGGAATGTGTAATTGTACTGTATTTATGTTTTTTTTATCACCGTCTTGTTCAGTAAGTGACGGCAAAAGGTTTTCGAGACACAGTTAGCAAAAATGTATTTATGGTTAATTTGTATATGTTGGGATTGGAACAAAAACAAATTTATTACTTCGAGGGAGTTGACATTGTAGGTGAACGAGAAGTAATTGACGTCAAAGATAATTCTTAAGGCAATCCTTGATTATCTTCTTTAGAGCAACCTTTGTGTGCTGAACGGTCGAGTTGTCAAGAAAGATTATACCTACGGCTGCCCAGTCTTTGATTATATTGCTGCTGCCCATGAAGATTTATCTCGCTTTTCGAACTATAATGTATCAAAGATGTTAACGTGCATCTAAGGCACAAACGTTCCAGATGTCGTTCCCGATCATTCAGTTCTGATGTGACATTCATGTGTTTTGTACCTATCAAGAATGTAATAAGTCTGTAGAGGACAAGGTTTCGCCAGTTTTAAGTTTCCAAATTAAGTGAAGAATCTTTAATAATGATAAAAAAACTATTAGTAACATTGAACCTCATGTCTCTGTTCAACATGATATTAATGCTGCACATAATATATTTTTGTCATGCATGGATATGGAATTAGATGAGGTCTGTAGTTTGCCAGACAAACCTAGAATGCCAGTGGAAAGTCATGTTATAAGCCTTACAGGAGTGATGCACTGCAGTCCCTCTGGAATGTGGTTACTGAGTGTGAGCGAAAGTGGTTAAAATGTAAATTTCCCCTTTTTAAAAAAACACTGAAACAAAAGTATGTTTAAAAAAAAAGTCTTTTATAAGCTATTGAGAAAGTCCAAACGCTCTTAACAAATGCAGGAACAACAGCGCCTGTAAGACAAATACCAGCTTAAAGATTCTCGTGAGTGTTGGAAAGCAGTTGGTAAATTTGGCATTGCCAATAAACGAAGTGGTTCTATACCATTGAAGGTAATTAAGGATGGCGTGGTTGAAACTGAAAAGGATGTTGTTCAGGCTGTTCTTCACTGTACAATAGCATCCCTGCTGGTTTGTTTGATGAACAATTCCTTGAGAATATTACGGAAGCTGTCAATATTTTTTCTGTCAATTCCGACACTTATGACATCAGTAGTCTCAATGCTCCGATAGGACCGCCTCCGTGGTCTAGTGGTAGAGCGTACGCCCGGAGAGCGGAAGGTCCGGGGTTCGATCCCCAAAAGACGTTAAAAGATGGTACATGTTGATACTCTGGCGCTCGGCATTCAGGGGCTAAAACAAGGACTGGTCGGCTCGGAGTCAGTATATACTGTGTCTGAGTGGGTTATTCATGTTAAACTGCGGCATGGTATCTCAGTGAGCTAGCACTATAAATCGGCATCAGTCCGGACTAGTACAAGCAGACACACACACACACACACACACACGCACGCACACACACACTCAAACACACACACGTCCATGCACGTCGCAATATAAGTATATACTCACCTATCCAATGCTCCGATAACCTGCGTGGAAGTACTGAATGTTATCAACACTGCTTAACGCGGTAAAGCATCTGATACAGATCGTAGTCCTGTTGAAGCTCTGAAAAACAACATTGTGTTACTTTCATGTTCAATATTTTTACATATTATTCTGATAATAACATCTGTCAAGAAAAGGGGAGTACGAGTATAACATCGTCTATAATATCAGAAAACTTGATACTTACGTAAAGGATCCTTTTGGTTTTCGTGGAATATCATTTATATCTATTCCACGTGAACTATATATTCTGATTTATTGAATCTCCGTTTTACCTATTGGCATGACTCAAATGCGATATTAGCTGAAGAACAGAATGGCTTTCGCGCTAAACCAAGCACCACTGAGCATATATATACTGAACCGCAAAAGAAACGTCACCCCAAGTAACATTGCATGAAAGATTGTCATTTAAATATCTTGGTAATTTTTGTCAAAGTTTCTAAAATTTAACATTACCTTGTCCGGATAAATTAAAATTGATGATAAAAAAACAAGGCAGATTATAATAAAACCGATCGCCCAAACGCATCGCGGCAACGGCCATGGTAACCCGATGCACGTGAGTTCCGTGCAAATTGAAATGCACATGCGTTCCTCTATTTCTTGCCCTATAAAAATCCACCAAGATCGGATAACATTCATTCGTTATTGAATTGCTACCACATGCCAAGATTGACAAGAAATCCGCGATAACAAGCCCTTGGGCGATTGCAAGCTGGACAAACCGCTCGGCAAGTAGCCAATGCATTTCAAGTCTACGTAAGGACGATATACAGGCTCCAGCAACGGTACCAGACCACCATCATTAAAATTGATGTTGATGACTGACCACGTAGTGGAAGACCAAGGGTCACCGCCCGACGTCAGGATCGTCAGATTGTGCGACAACATCTTCACGATCGCTTTGTTACTGCTGCGGAGACTGCTCGACAGACCATGGGGATACACCAGCGACACATTAGTGCGGACACCGTGCGTCGACGATTTGACGAGCAGAGGTCTGTCACAGGCCACACAGAGGACCCATTCTGACACAACGTCATCGCCAGGACCGTCTTCAGCATTGGCGCCACCGGCAGTGGAGAAGAGTACTCTTCTCAGAAGAGAGCCGTTACTGTATCTCAACAGCAGATGGCAGGGAGAGAGAGTCTGGCGACGCGTTATTCGGATGCTTTTGTTGTTGAGAGAGACTCGTGGGATGGTCCTAGCATCATCATGTGGAGTGGAATTGGTCTTGCACAGAGGGGGTCGACCCTGTGGTCTTCCAGAACATCGGTCCAGGGAGAGGCAATGGTGTCACAGCAGCTCGGTACATTGATCAAGTCTTGAGACCAGACGTCATACCTCATTTGGCACGTCGCCGAAACTACGAGTTTCAGCATGATAACGCCCGTGCCCACACTGTGAGAGCAACAGGAGACTTCCTCCAGCAGAATGGCATCAGAACCATGCAGTGGCCTGCCCTCAGTCCCAATTTAAATCCCATTGAGCACCTGTGGGACGAGATTCAAAGACGGCTGATCGACGTCCGTCCAAGGCCGACAACTGCAGCTGAACTGCGTCAGGCGTTCCTCAGAGTGTGGGCTCAAGTGCCTATGGCCTTCATCAACCGTCTCATCCATTCCACGTATCGACGTTGCACGGCAGTCATCAATGCATATGGCGGACACACGAGATACTGACTTGTGATGCCATTTTCTCAAAGACTGCTGTTGTGTTTCACTTTAAGAACGTTTGACTCTTTAATTTCAACCTTGATAATCAGTTTTGCCAAGTTTCATCTTTTTAATATGTCTCAAAGTATGTGTACAGTGTTTGGACAAATAAGGTTTATCATATATCTATCCATGGTGACGTTTCTTTTGCGGTTCAGTATATTTTGGTCGCCAGGAGGTTGCATTGCGGTCACATTGTCTGTGTGACGGAGGCTTAACTTAGCTATATGGGGCGAGATGCTGGTGGATGTTGCCGATCACAAAGCAGAAAGTTGATATTGTTCGTTTCTGGATACAATAGAACATGGCGTCTCCAGATCGATTGATCTGTGCCGTTAGATTATGCTCCATATAATTTAGAAAGCCTTGGGACAACACTGTGTTGAAACTCATAGTTTGTAGTTATCAGTTCCTGGTGTTTACAATATCTCATCCAGAAACTTCCATAGTATTAAGGAAAGATAAATTGCTATTAATTATGAGGGGCGGTCGGGTAGCCTAGTGGTTAAAGCGTTCGCTCGTTACCCCGAAGACCCGGGTCCGATTCCCGACATGGGTACAATGTGTGAAGCCCATTTCTGGTGTCCCCCGTCGTGATATTGCTGGAATGTTGCTAAAAGCGGCGTAAAACCATAGTCACTCACTCACTCACTATTAATCATGAAATTTGGTACAGTGCTCTGTGGGATGATATCTGAGCAATCTAATAGTAATAAACTAAGATAGTGTTAAAATATAGCCTCTGTACTTTATAATATTCTGAATCGTACTCTGGCCAAGCTCCGTTGCGATACGCTCCCTTTTGGGGCGCTTCTCACGCCCCCAAACCCTTCTTTGTTTTTTGTAAATTCTGTGGCCTCTGCAGTGTTAAAGATGAAGCTAATGTTTTAGTTACATGTGAATTCTATTCTGATATAAGATCGGGTTTTTTTCATCAAGCCTCTCCAGTTCATCCTTTGTTTGTTGACATGGCTCAAATCGCCTTTTCAGTGCAATGTGATGAATTATCGTTAGTCTTTGTCACTGTCGTGGACACTGTGTTAAAGCGGAGGAAATATTATCACTCTCAATAGTTCTCAGACTATTAACACGTATTCGACGTAATAAGCTCCCCGCTCTAATAAGCGTCCACGGCGATATTTGCTAATATAATGGCTAGTGAACAATCCCAATTAGCACCCTTCCGATTGATCAATGTACACAAGATTTATTTATTCGCGTATAAGACGCACTCGTGTGTTATATGCACCCTTAATTATGGTTGGTTGGTTTGTTGTTTAACGCCGCACTCAGCAATATTCCAGCTCCCTTAATTATGGGCAATTAAATTCCGGAAAATTATATCTATCGTATATAAACATTTCAGGCTGTCAGCATAAACCACGCAATTTATCTTTCAACTCTGTTTTTTCACCAAAATAATATTCTAATAAGAGCCCCCTATTTCTAATTTTGAGAGCGCCCTGGGCGCTTATTGTGTCGATTACGGTACCCTTAGTTATTGAATTAATAAGGTTGTTGTGGTACGTGATATGTTTGTATCTGCAAATATTTTTAACCACTATATTTCATATGTATTGATATTTCTGCACGTTGAGTGCTCTTGTTGTATTATCAATTTATTAGTGTGTCTCATAGGCATTTTAGGCCGCACTGTTTATTTACTGTCACCACTGTAATTTTGTATTTGCTACTGACCACCGTCATCATATTATGTATTGGCAATGAATATGGTACCACACTATTGTTTACTGCCATTGCAAGTGCCATGCTGTAATTTTGTATTTGCTACTGACCACCGTCATCATATTATGTATTGGCAATGAATATGGTACCACTCTATTGTTTACTGCCATTGCAAGTGCCATGCTGTAATTTTTATTGATTTGTAAATTTAGTGAATGTTTTAATACATTTGTTAATTGTATACCATTTGTTGGTTGTTTGTTGGTTTCCCAGTTCTTTTACTTACTGATTTCCTATTTAAGCCCTCATTCAACATCGAACCAGGGAGTGGATAAACCTTTAAAACGAACTCAGCACTGAACGTTGTTAAATAAAAACTACAACAGTAAACATTTTAATCTTTACATGCATTTTGGTTGTCATGCAAAAGTGAGTTCGATTCCATATATTCACTGAGTCTTGTATTCAGCACTCCACTGCTCAGTTTATAGCAGGCACTCGTAAGTGTGATGCCTGGACATAGAGGTCATTGAGCCTTGGCAATCCTCTTAAACAGTAGGGTCTTTTTTAGGTATTTTCTATTTCCAAATGTGACATAATGATCTTCCAGTCATACCAGGCACCGGGGGCACGGGTGGCCCAGTCGTCTAAGGCGCCGCGATTCCCTATGCAGAGTTGCGTCCCTTGGGCACGTCAGAAACCTATGATTGTGGGTTCGAATCCCGGTTCCCCCGATTATGTTTCTAGGTTTGTCAGCACCATACCCGTGCTCGTGGGTTTAACCGAAGTGGTAAACGTCCGAGACCTGCATCACTTCGGGCTTTCCTCCCACATTAAGCTGACATACCGTGATATAACTGGAATACTGTTAAAAGCGGCGTAAAACCCAACTCACTCACTCACTCACCGTCCCCGGCACCTGTTGTCATCCCGAACTGTTACCTATATGGCGGCTAGGAAGCTGTCCACAAGTTGTTCATTGACATCAGACATATGGTTGTTCCTGTTGATTAAGGGCACTCGTGAAGAGCAACCTCCTCGTGGTGAGTGCTGGGTAACGCAAATCGCTCTTCCCCCGTGTGGAACCGGGGCAGAATATTTCCACAGCCTCACATTGCTGGTCGTATGAGGCGACTAAAATGGGCAACCTGTTTGCCGTGGGTTGCGTCCCTGTGTCGGCGGAGGACGGGAGTCTGGTAGTTGAGGGCACTGGTTCCTGGAACTGTGTTCCTTTGCCCAACACACTACTTCGACCCTTACTTCGCCTAGACGGGTGGTAAGATGGGCCCGGTCTTATCAATCGGCTGGTCATGCCAGGCCCTGTGCGTAATATTGTGTATGCTCAACTGTGTTGTATTTTGATGTATATTTTGGTCTTGGCCGTGAATAACTTGTGTGAATTCTCCATTTTGGGTTGAATAAATTGCCTAGAGTCTTACGCCAGAAGGCGGTGGCTCATGGGCCAATCTGGTGATGTTGACCTCTGTATTCTGTATGTCTCCAGTTTCTTGTCATGGACTGAACCTTCCTGGCACTACATCTGGTAGATAAATATAGCTATTCACGTCATATTTGCTGGAGTATACCATCCCTGTATCCCTGGTGTTTGCATCCTGGATATCCGGTGCAATATAACACCGTCCTTGTTGACACTCGATGGGGGGTTGGGAACAGGGGTGCTGAATCATTTTCTTTTCACCATGGCTCTCCCACAATCTGGTTCATCTCGTAATGAAAAAAAGAGACGTCTAGAGGAAATTGAAATTTCAACTGGAAATCTTTCACAAACTATTGATTCCTGGGCAAAATTCCTGGTGATTGAGGCTACTGATAACTTACCTATCAAATTGAATCCTTTTGCTGTTTCTAAGGCTGTGTCCGGGATTTGCGGTGAAGTCAAGAACGTCACCCGTCTCCGTAGTGGTTCGCTTCTTGTGGAGTGTGCACGGAGACAGCAATCTCTCAATCTTTTATCTATCTCTACATTTGCCAATCTTGAGGTTGCTGTGTCTGTGCACAGAACATTAAATTCTTGTCGAGGCATTGTTCGTGACAGGGCTCGTTGTCTGTCCGACATGTCTGAAGAAGAAATCGCTACGGAGTTGGAAGACCAGGCTGTTACTGCAGTTAAACGTTTTACTTTCAAGAAGGACGGTGTCATCACCAATACAAACACGTATCTAATAACGTTTGCTCGTACAACCCTTCCCCAGTCAATTAAAGCAGGTTACTTCCACATCGGAGTGGATGTGTATGTCCCCAATCCGCTCCGATGCTACAAGTGTCAGCGTTTCGGTCATGGCTCCAAATCCTGTCGAAACTCGATTGTTTGTCATCGTTGCAGTGCCAACCATGAGAGCACTGACTGCGAAGATGATTTGAAATGTGCAAACTGTTCTGGCCCACATGTTGCTTCATCGAAATCTTGCCCTGTATGGCAGATTGAATCTAAAATAATGAAACTGAAATGTGAAAGGAACATACCCTACCTGGATGCAAAGAAACTATTGAAAGATCAGACCACAACTACTTCAACTATTTCTTACTCCGCTGCAGTCTCACGCCCCGTAACAACATCATCTATTTCGTGTCAGACTGACTTGACATGGGTCAAGTCAGAACAACCTGTTGCTACAATTCCAAATTCCACTATTTCCACACCTATTCCTGCCATCAGTCAATCAAGTTCAGGATCTCAGACTGAGATTCAGTCTGAGACACAATCCCAAACGTCTGGGAAACAACCTGCAAATCTGAAAAAAGAGAAAAAGAAATTGAGTAGAAAACAGCCACCTATTGTCCTTTCACCTTCAGAGGTTCCTTTACAGAACTCCTTTGGGCCTCTGGACATGGAGGTTACTCTGTCCTCACAGGACAGGCGGGGGAGTAGTTCCTCCTCACATTCACGCGAGCGATCTCCAATTGAGCCACCATGACTCAATTGTCTAATATAATGCAATGGAATTGCAGAGGACTTAGGCATAATTTTCATGAACTTCAGTTATTAACAAGTGATTTAAATACATCAGCAATTTGTTTACAAGAGACGTACCTTAAAAATACAGATAAGTTTGATTTAAAGCAATATAGTTCATATCATTCCTTCTCTCCTCCAGGAGATAAAGCTACTGGAGGTGCTTCTATTTTAGTGCGGCGGGGCGTTGTTCACAGTCCTGTTCCGCTTGACTCGACTCTGCAAGCAGTTGCAGTTAGACTTACACTACATATTGCCTTCACACTTTGCTCCTTATACATTCCTCCATCTTCAAATCTTCAGCGTAATGATCTACAAAAACTATACGACCAGCTCCCAAAGCCCTGTGTCATCATGGGTGATCTAAATGGGCATAATCCTTTATGGGGAAGTTCCACCATTAATCAAAAGGGAAAAGTGATCGAGGATTTTGTTTCTGATAATGACCTTTGCATCTTTAATGATGACTCCGACACTTACTTACACCCTGCAACTGGTACGTATTCATCATTAGATATGTCTTTGACGGATTCAGTTTTGTTAAATGAATTCTCATGGTCCGTCCATGATGACCTATGTGGGAGTGACCATTTCCCTACGGTGCTTAAGCCCATTAATCCAGCTGTTGATCCAACTTCACCTCGATGGAATTTTGTGAAGGCTGATTGGCTTTTATTTCAATCTTTATGCAAAGATAAATTACTACCTACTTCTTTTCAGAATGTTACTGACCCAATTCAGTTGTTTTCAGATCAACTGAATGAAATTGCTAATGAATCCATACCTAAGTCCTCTGTCAACCCACGTGTTCGTAAACCATGGTTTGATGCTAATTGCAAACAAGCTAGGAAATGTCGTAAGAAGGCGGAGAAGTACTTCCGTAAACATCCCACTGTCCATAATTTAAATACTGTTAAAATTTCAAATGCCAAGGCAAGACGTCTATTTAAGCAAAATAAACGTCAATCCTGGCAGACTTATGTCTCAAAAATTAACTCTCGTACCCCTATGTCCAAGGTATGGAACATGATAAAAAAGATCAAAGGCAAGGGATCAAATTCTACAGTTAACCATCTGAAGGATGGCGATACTTTGTTAACTGATAAATATGCCATTGCCAATAGCATTGGGGAAACTTTATCTCATCATTCTTCTTCATCTAATTACGCTCCTGAATTTCAAAAATATCAGCTCCAACAGGAAAAGAAAAAGGTAAATTTTACATCTGATAATGGTGAAGATTACAATGAGGTATTTTCACTACATGAGCTATATACTGCCTTAGGGCAAGCTCATGATACAGCAGCAGGCGCTGATAATATTCATTATCAGCTGCTGAAACACTTGCCCGAGTCATGCCTTGAAACTATGTTAAATATATTCGATGATATTTGGACATCTGGGACGTTTCCACCTTCATGGCATAATGCCATTGTTATACCAATACCCAAACCTGGGCGGGATCATTCTGATCCAGCAAATTACAGACCTATCTCACTAACTAGCTGTGTTTGTAAAACGATGGAACGCATGGTAAATAATCGATTAGTGTGGTACTTGGAAACAAATAATCTTCTTACCAATATACAATGTGGTTTCCGGAAGAACAGAAGTACTATCGATCATTTAGTGCGTTTAGAATCGTTCATTAAAAATTCCATTGTAAATAGACAACATGCTGTATCGATCTTTTTCGATTTAGAAAAAGCTTACGATACAACATGGAAACATGGTATTTTAAAAGATCTTCATGATTTTGGATTAAGAGGCCGTCTGCCTCATTTTATATCCCAGTTTTTAACGGACAGGCAATTTCAAGTCCGAGTGGGTACAACCCTGTCTGATCATTATAATCAGGATCAGGGTGTCCCACAAGGCAGTATTTTGTCTGTCACTTTATTCAGTATAAAAATTAACAGTTTGTCAAAGGTTTTAAATGATTCAGTTGATGGATCACTTTTTGTGGATGATTTTAATCTATCTTGTCGTGGTAAAAATATGCGCACAATCGAAAGGCAATTACAATTATTATGTCTTAATAAAATTAACAAGTGGTGTCTAGAAAACGGGTTTAAATTTTCCAAATCAAAAACTAATTGTATACATTTCTGCAGAAAATATAAGCCACATAAGGACCCTGAACTATTTCTGAATGGCACACCTATCAAAGTTGTCAAGGAAGCCAAGTTCTTGGGACTTATTTTTGATCATCACTTAACTTTCCTCCCGCATATTAAATACCTAAAAGCTAAATGCCTGAAGGCACTCGATCTATTAAAAGTTGTTTCTAATTCAAAGTGGGGAGGGGATCAAACAACCCTCTTACATTTATACAGGTCACTCATCCGTTCAAAACTTGATTATGGCTCCATCGTCTATGGTGGAGCCTGTAAAAGTAATTTAAAAAAACTTGATACGATACATCATCAGGGCCTGAGGCTTTGCCTTGGTGCCTTCAGGACGTCTCCAATTCACAGTCTATATGTAGAAGCGGATGAACCTTCTCTTAAACACCGCCGTCTAAAATTATCTTTACAATATGTCAATAAATTATATTCTAATCAGTCCAATCCAGCTTTTAATTGCGTCTTCAATCCTCTTTACCAAGATATTTACAATAAAAAGTCATCTCTTGTTCCACCACTCGGAATCAGAATCCAGTCTGCCTTGTTTGCTTCCAATATTCAACTGCAAGATATAGCTCCAACTCAACTGTTTTCAACACCTCCTTGGCAAATGGTACGGCCAGAGGTTGACCTTACATTAACAAAATTAAAGAAATCAGCTACAAACCAATTAATTTACCAACAAGAATACCTTCAACTAAGAAACACTTACGACACTTATAAATCTATATTTACAGATGGATCCAAGGATGGTGGCGCAGTTGCTAGTGCCACCGTCATTGGATCCAGAACAATATCTTCACGTTTACCTGATAATAGTTCCATATTCACTGCAGAAGCAAACGCCATTTTTACAGCACTTAAATATATCAGTAATCAAGCTAAACATAAACAATTCATACTGTTTTCAGATTCTCTTTCATGCCTTCAGGCGATTAAAAATATGTCACCCAAACATCCACTTTTAATCGAAATTCTCGAATTATTTAATGATCTTGCTACTGGCCAATATGACATCGTCTTTTGTTGGTTACCAAGCCATGTTGGTATCATTGGTAACACAATGGCCGATGCTGCTGCAAAAGCAGCACTCAACAAATCTGTGACACCACTTCTGATCCCATACACTGATTTTAAACCCATGATTCGATCTTACATCAGAGATCTTATGCAACAGAAGTGGGACACCCAAGTAGGTATCAATAAATTACATGAAATTAAACCAAATATCAGTTACACCTACTTGGGCTGTCAGTCCAGATTTGAAGAGGTCATTATGCGACGATGTCGTATTGGCCATTCAAGATATACACATGAGTATCTTTTAAATGGTGAGGATCCTCCGTTTTGCATCCCTTGTGATGAAAGAATCACAGTCAAGCATGTCCTGCTTGATTGTATTGATTTTTCCATCACAAGGAATAAATATTATAGTGTCAAAAAAGTGAAGGACCTTTTTAGTCAAGTTAATTCTCATTTAGTATTGCACTTTTTAAAGGAAATTGATTTAATACATAAATTTTGATGTACATAATATGTTTTTATATATTGGTAGTGCTAATATATAACTTAGATTGTTAGTGGCTGTACCCTCGAGGGGGGTTGAAGTAGCGTAAAATTATTGTCCCCCTAAGAGGGTATGTAAGTCCCACATCATTCAATGTATTGTTATGCATACCAGAATTTTAAAACGTAGTATGTTTGTCATTTTAATCTAAGGCTTAACTGGTCAACTATCGCCAGTGACTGAAGGACTGATATAAATCCAGCCAGGGTCCATGCAGGAAGCAAAGGCACTGTAAGTCCCCATGGTCCCTGGTATGGTGTTCTCCCTTTAGTTACTGACGATCTCTAGCCCATTTTTATATTGTGTTGTTAATTCTTTCTGCTTTTATATGTTCCTCAACTAGTTTTAATACACTCTGTGATATTCTAGTTATTGTACTGTCCTTTGCTGACAGGTTTTTTATAAATTATATATACTTATTTGTTATTAATGTATTAATTCTCGTCACGATATGGCTGAAATATTGCCGATGTGACGTTAAATATTAACTCACTCACTCACTCACTCCTGTTGATTAGGGCTGGGACGGGTAACTCGGGTACTCGGGTCGGGTTGGTCCTGTGTAGGTCGGGTGGGTACCGTGGTTAGTCACGTGTTTTGTATGAGACTGCTGTGAATGTTCTGCATGAGATTGCTGTGAGTATTTTGTATGAGATTGCTTTGAGCGTCCTGTTTGCTTACCTGTTTGTATGCTTTGAGCGGGGTTTTAATGCGGATGTGGGTGTGGGTGTGGGTGTGGGTGTGGGTGTGGGTGTGGGTGTAGTAATATAAAAAGTTACAACTAATTTTTCTTTTTTTTTCTTTTTTATATTTTAAATGTACCATTATGTCTCGTAGGCCAACTGGCCGGGTGCTGTTTTTTAATGAAATGTTTATATGTCCATATATTTTGTACTGCAGAATGTGACAATTGTCTTCTTCTTCTTCTTCTGTTATATTGTTTGAAGACAAAAACTCACTATAGCTCAGTGGTTACACTACAAGCGGTTAATGTTCGCATTTCTTTCTGACGATGCACACATTCCTTGATAATGATACATCTTCAGTCAACTTCAGTGAACGCATAATCTGAATAGTTTTAGCCAGGGCTGCAGTAAAACAATTACCAGTCAGACATTTTGTTCCCTACTCTTGAGACTTGCAGTGGGTACCCGGGTAGTAGATTTGGATTCGTCCCAGCCCTATTGTTGATGCCACATTTGGTGTTGATTGTCGCCTACAGTCCTTTCAACTTCATTTAAAGGTACACTTGGACCCCCTGAGAATTAAAGACTGACCACTGCAGCCATTTGGAAGGAAATGTGTATTTACATGTGCATTTGCCATGTATCAAATACATACATTTTGCTACGTCTTTTATAGTTTATTGACATTGTCTTATGTATACATGTTTAGATCAATAAGTGTTGCTAGTAACATAAATCTGTTCATCAATCAGTTAAATTCACAGACATGTGGGGGCCCTACATATGACACGTGTTTACTCGTACAAGTGAACTCATTTCACCAATCGCCTAATATATCACGGGGTGTCATCAGACACGCACAACCGCTCGGCTGTAACTGCTAATCCCTTCAGCCCGTGTTGGAGGCTCAGCTCAATCTCCGGCTCAAATCACTCTAGCGTGACTTGGGCCTAGGAGATTACTCAACAGACAGACAGACAGGTATGTTTTTGTCTCACTCGTAGATCAACGAGTGGCTTGGCCGGGCCCATGTGCGAAATACGCTGCAGTCGGAGAGCGCACGTAAAATCTCCAATATAAGTAAGTAAGTAAGAATACACTTACAATATATCAAGAGAAGTATAAACATAAAATTCTACAACCAGTCGCTGGATTACTTACGAGAGACAATATGTCCTTAAAATAAACAGTAACACACAGCGATAAGATACATACGTTTTAACCTCAATGATATAAAATGGAACGTCGCTTTGTTAAAATGTTATGGCAAGATTAGGCCACGCAAGAAATAAAATCTACGTTTGATAAAATCTGTGTCAACTTTTCACTATAAGAGTAATTATTAAAATTAGTAAAATTTAAGACTGCAGCGATTAAGGAGATCAGCCCACACAGCTGATAAAGGGCAGATAAGTAAAACCTGGATCTCGTCTTCCACCTGGTCTGTACAATTAAAGCAACATCTCTCTTCTGGTGGTATGTTTGTGTAACGTCCGGTCTCTATCTTTAAATGCGCCACTTCGCATCTGAATTTAGAGGGCACGCCAGAAACTTATGATTGTGGGTTCGAATCCCGGTTCGCCCCAATTATGTTTCTAGGTTTGTCAGCACCATACCCGTGCTCGTGGGTTTCACCGAAGTGGTAAACGTCTGAGACCTGCATCACTTCGGGTTTTCCTCCCACATTAAGCTGACACGCCGTGACATAACTGGAATAATTTTTAAAAAGCGGCGTTAAGCCCAACTCACTCACTCACTCACTGAATTAAGAGAGATTTGAACCGAGGCTGAGATCACACCCCGAAGCTGAGCTCAGAGCACTCCTCCATCAAGGGCTGTGAAATCACTCATTTCAAATGTCCATTGTTGATTGTATTAATTGTTGCTATTACTATTTCATTAACAATATTATATGTATCTTTAGATGTATTTTGCTGTGCTATATGTTAAGTACTTTCGTTTTCTCTGACATCCTGAGCCCCCCAATACATGCGGTCAGGAATTCGAGGGTCCGTAACGCAACACATATATCCACTCTTTACAAACTGACGACACAACACTGGCTTTACATCACACTGACAATAACTTATTTTTTCCTTCACAATATGAACAAGCTTACTTCAAAAGTTTTTAGTTACTGAAATAAATTTACGTGTTTCTATATTTTTTTAAATTTTGCTCATTGCCATCTCATAAGGAAGAGTACACATCCGTTATTAGAGTGAGTGAGTGAGTATGGTTTTATGCCGCTTTTAACAACATTCCAGCTACATCACGGCGGGGAACACCAGAAATGGGCTTCACACATTGTACTCATGTCGGGAATCGAACCCGGGTCTTCGGCGTGACGAGCGAACGCTTAAACCACTAGGCTATCCGACCGCCTCTCCGTTATTAGAAGATTTGGCCAACGCCCAATAGTGTTTATTCATAAAACTGGGAGACCAAAGGTCTAAAGTACATTTAATACAGTTTTTTTGAGTTCAGCATACATATTAAGTAAGACACGATATCCATTGTCTACAGTGAATATTCATCAAATCTTCAATAAAACTGACACTACCCCTACATGGACGTTCTCTCACACACACGCACGCAAGCAAGCACGCACGTACGCACGCACGCACGCACACACACACACACACACACACACTCCACACGGCCCCATATACTACCCTAACCATCGCTCACACACATCTTGTCACTCTACAACGCAGTAGAGACCGCCTCCGTGGTCTAATGGTAGAGCGTCCGCCCGGAGAGCGGAAGGTCCGGGGTTCGATCCCAAACCCGCCGCATACCAAAAGACGTTCAAAGATGGTACTTGTTGTTACCCTGTCTTGCGCTCGGCATTAAGGGGCTAAAACAAGGACTGGTCGGCTCGGAGTCAGTAAACTGTGTCTGAGTGGGGTATTCATGTTAAACTGCGGCATGGTATCTCAGTGTGCTAGCACTATAAATCGGCATCAGTCCTGACTAGTACAATCAGCCACACACACACATACACGTGCATGCACGTCGCTATATAAGTGCAATAATCTTGGACGCGACGTTAAACCCCATTTCAGCTCACCTCACCACGCCGTAGACACACTCACTCCCTCACACCAACCTTCTGGCACTTCCCCCAACACCCAGTCCCACACACATACACCAGAAACATACATACAAAGTCGATACATGTATATACATGATATACATAGCTAAAATACCAGCCATATAACTAGTACTTGTCGCGAACATGTGAATAATTTCGCGATAACATTTGCCTATATTAGTAGGTAATGCCTGCGTTTATACACGGCTATTTAAACGTCTACTTGATTGTTTTCAGATAAGGTCAGTGAAGTTAATCGGAATACACTGATGTCTGAACAGTTAGTAGCTAAGACACAGGACAGTCTGTTAAGAAGTTCCGTCTTCCGGGGTAGTACAAGCATCGCATGTCGAGCATCTAAAGGCCTGACCGGCCTTGTGATGAACCACATCTAAATTAAGTACGTTTCTCTTATGTCTGGACACAGTTCTCTGTAGATATTTCACTGCCATTCTTGTATGAAGCTCTGTACATTCGGAGTTCTTGCCATGTCCCATCATTCCATCAGTCTTGAAACCACAATTGGTTGTCTGTAACGGATCATCTTTCTTTAAGAAGCGATCGATTTGTTGAATATTAAGCATTCATAAAATCCCCATTTCACGCGCGTTTGGATGCAAGGGAGATAACTTTTGATACCCAAGATTTTCTTCACCATTTGAACCACTTTAAAACCACAGGGGTTTAGCGCCGTCAATGCCAAAGCGGAAGCAACTAAAATTTGCTCGTTTAGCAGTAACAATTCTGATTTCACCGAGCACATTTAGTCATGAGGAATCTCCGCTAGGAAACAGTGGAGTCTGTTGTTCAATTCCGACTGTATCATAGGCATGTGTTTCTGAATCAGTATCAAACCACCGACATGCCGAAATACTGGTGCTTCACTTTATTGATTTACATCCTCTTGTCATCTTCAGGGCCCATGTGTGGTGACCTACCCACTGAATACTTCCCGGTATTTACCGGTACCCATATTATGAACCGGGTGTGTCGTCTACACATCTGATCTGATCATGTCAGCCGCCTTCTCTGCAATCATGATGGTCGGGGCGTATGTGTTTCCGGACACAGAGCTTGGCATGACGGATGCGTCCACAACTCGCAGTCCAGAAATTCCCTTTACTCTGAAGAAGGACAAAACTATTAGTTACCATTGAAAAGTTCACAATTATGTTTACAAAGTTGTTTCTCTTACCCAAGGACCCGCTTCATTCTTACCCTTGGTCTCCTCGAAGGTTTCACCAAAGTGATACCGCCTATGACCAGAGCCTTCGTGGGTTCAGATACTCCCAATTATATTTCTTAGTTGCCAGTACCTCGGGCTTCCCTCCGAAATTACGCCGTGATACACCATGAGTGAGTGAGTGAGTGAGTATGTTTTACGCCGCTTTTAGCAATATTCCAGTAATATCACAGCGGGGGACACCAGAAATGG
This sequence comes from Haliotis rufescens, assembly GCF_023055435.1. Taxonomy (NCBI): domain Eukaryota; kingdom Metazoa; phylum Mollusca; class Gastropoda; order Lepetellida; family Haliotidae; genus Haliotis; species Haliotis rufescens. The sequence goes on from NW_025964223.1 coordinate 9,837,077, forward strand.
GCTTCACATACTGCGATCCGAGATGAGTTACTCCCCTTTGTATTACGTCACGGCACTGAATGTTTGCACGTGTCCGCGGCGAGCTGAAATTAACAAGTGCGTCGATGAACAAAAACAAAATAAACAACAGATATATAAACACTGAACTTGCCTCAAGTTAGGATCCAGCACTGTAGTGGGGTCACTTGGACTCCCCATCCTGCACGTGCCTGTGGCATGGTTGCCTGTCGTCGCTAGTGCCCGGACGTAACACTCCCAGTATGCATCAGTGTCGTACTGCATCGTGGTGCATGTCGGGAAGGGTGTGTCATCAAGCTTGGCTCCTATTTCCTTGTATGCGTTTGTCTGATGAAGTTCCTGGTTCAGTCGAATTCCTTAAGAATTATACAATATTTCAACTGAATACCCAGTCTATACAGCGCTACATATATACTCTAATTTTGTGTGAGAGTGTGTTTGTTGTTTACCGCCACACTGCGCAATATTCAAGCAACATGTACTAGTATATAGCGGCGGTCTTTAAATATTCGAGGATGTTCCAGGCAATCCAGTGGTTGACATCATGAACATCGGTCATGCATCAACCAAGCCATTGATTATCAAGTCCCGTTAGTCGCACTTCTTATCGATATCTAGATCGTCATTGGGCGTAATTATTTTATTGCTGTAGATATAGATTCCAAAGAAACTACAATCCACGGAATATCGTTTTTGGATGCTGAAGTATTGGAATGATTCTAAGTTAGTATGAATCTTCATGTTTTGAAATGTAGATATAGGTCCAGTGTCCAGGGTTTCACGCCGCGCTGAACAGTATATGACGGCTTGCATCTCATTGTGGGAGGAAAGCCCGAAATGACGCAGGTATCTGACGTTTACAACTTTGGTTAAACTCATGAGGACGGGTAAAGTGCTGACAACCTAGAAACATATTCGAGGCAAACCGGGATTCGAACCACGATCATAGGTTTCTGCCGTTCCCAAGGAACGCAACTCTGCACAGCGAGTTGCGGCGTCTTAGACGACTGGTCCACCCGTGCTCCCTTGGAGTATTGGAACAAATGATGGACAGGGACAACTGTACATAATGTACATTACTAAAAAGCAATTCATTGCTGTGTTTAAGGATTCGTTTTAAAATCAGTGCGTGGCTTCAAGGTTATCGCTTGACGTAAATTATTACAGTAAACTACGGTTATAACGAACTCAAAGGGACTACTAATTTTAGTTCGTTATAACCGTAGTTCGTTATAAGTACATATACAGCATGACTACAGCAAGTAGTCGGGACCAAAAAGTAAGTTCGCTATATCCGTCAGTTCGTTATAAGCGTGTTCGTTATAACCGTAGTTTACTGTACCTAATACATATTCTGATAGTCTGGAAATGCATTCCTCTTTACGATTTGGAGATTGATTGAAACCTTTTAGACTGTCCCATTCAACACAATGAATGGACATTTCTCTACTTTTACATCACTTTTTGTCCAAGTCCTGCTAGCATCGTTGATCTCCCATGTTTGCTTCAGCACTGAACAGATTACGTATACACGTGGACATTAGACACATGCCATTGATAGTCACCTCTGACCAGAGTCTTGACATCATCAGGGTGAGACAGGTAGTTGGGGTCGATGACAGGATACTCGAAGGGGTTGGTGCTTCTCAGACGGATTGACCCCCTGCTCTTGGGCCGGATGAGAGTTGGAAGTGTGATGAAACCCTCCACTGATGTCCAGTTATAATGTTCAACAATCTGGAGAGAAGATATGAGATGAACAGGGTATATGAAAAATGACACCGTTCGCATGTAAACAACCGAATAAATCTGTTTCTGGTAAATGCTGAGTAGGTGAATGAGTAGGTGGGGAGATGGGTGAATGGATGAGTGGGTGCGTGGGTGCGTGGGTGCGTTGGTGCGTGGGTGCGTTAATGAGTTTGTAAGTTAATGAGTGACCGAAATTTGCACCTTGAAATCCATATTTTTTTTAACCCAGATGTCTAGTTCGTTACGCGATTTTGATTGGTCTGTGCATAGACTCGTTAGTCCAGCCAAAATGTAATATCGGAATTCCAGCCTAGTCCGGCAAGGGTTTGAACTGGACTTTTACAGTCAGTTAACTCCCTTTGGAAGATGGAGGTGATACAGCAGAGCGTTAGCTGTTGGCAGAATGTTTTTATGATTATGTAAATCGTTTTGTCAGTTATTTCTTTAACAGAACGGGTGGTCAGGCTTGGAGGGTTGGTTAATCAGTGGTGTGGTTACATTGCTTGAATTGAGACCGCCTCCGTGGTCTAGTGGTAGAAAGTCCGCCCGGAGAGCGGAAATTCGGGGGTTCGATCCCCAGCCACGTCATATCATAAGACGCAAAAAGATGGTACTTGTTGTTACCCTGCCTGGTGCTTGGCATTAAGAGGATAAACCAAGGACTGGTCGGTGGTCTCGGAATCAGTATATTGTGTCTGAGTGGGGTATTCAGGTTAAACTGCGCCATGGTATCTCAGTGGGCTAGCAGTATAAAATTGGCATTAGTCCAGACTTGTCAAGCAGCCACACACACATTCGTGCTTGCACGTCGCTATATAGGTGCAATAATCTTGGACGTGACGTTAAAACCCACGTCACCTGATTTATGATTGCAAAGTTAAATAACAAACAAACATTGGACACTGAATTCGTACTTTACGGTCAATGTTCAACGCCTGTGATATTGATCTGCTCATGGAAAAGGATATGTATAGCAGTTGAACATCAGGACTTGGCTCATCGGATTTCGTTTTAACAAACGCTGTTGTTTCCGAACCAGCTGCAGATGCCAGATAACCTTAAAGAGAACAAGACAAACCATCATCAAAAGTACGAGGGTGCCATGTAAGCATCACACTAGGCATTAATACGAAATAAAAAGGTTGTTGGTGTTTTGTTTTCTTGATCTGGAAACACTGAGCAGACACAGGGTTCGTCCTACTGAAACATCTCCTCGAAAATAAGTTATGTGTTGTAAGCAAGGAAACATGTATTTGGACACGAAAAAATAACTGATAGCATTTATTGACCTCAAATTCCTCTGAACTCGTTGCTCAAGTTCGTGTGTAACCTCTATATATATCATCCTGATTTGTGCAATATGTAGAACCACGAATGACAACTTTTGTAGTGAGTGAGTATGGTTTTACGCCGCATTTAGCAATAATCCAGCAATATCACACCAAGGACACCAGAAATGGATAACAACCTTTGAATGTGAATATTACCTTGTGTTAAAATAGAGCATGAACAGTCTTTTTTTCAATAATGTAAATCAAACTTATTGCGATTGTGAAATTAATGTGATATTGTCGCTTGATCGCATTGTTACTGTGACTTATTTTTATCTGGATACACTGCAACTTAACAACAGAAATTAACATGTTGATACACAGTTAGAGACTGACCTGATCTCAGTGTCATATACTCGGCCAATGCACTTAGTGATTCAATTTTCCTTTCAGTGAGAGATATTGGATACTTGATTGTCGATTCCATGGGTAAAACCATGTGATCCTTTAGCCTGTCACCCACAGGGAGATCAACGAGGACCTGTATCTGAAAATTATAGTGAAAACATACTTTCAGTTTCGATACGTAATAACAAAAAAAGAATTTGAAAAACCTGGAGACAAATAACTGTTACCTAAACATTTATTAGAAAAAAAACATTTTACAATGAAGTCCACTCATAACCCTGTATGGAGATATATCGTAAGCTCTCCAACATCCAAAGTGTCTTACATAGCATGTCCTGAATTGTCTCTGTTGATCTTTATTCCATGTATTGAAGTGCATATGTGATATCTGTCTCAAAAACAGACCCGTATATTTTTAAGGTACTTTTTAGCTGAAATATGCTCTGTTGGGCCACTCATTAAATACGTATTAATGTTGAACTGGGGGCACGGGTGGCCCAGTCGTCTAAGGCGCCGCAATTCGCTATGCAGAGTTGCGTCCCTTGGGTACGCCAGAAACCTATGACTGTGGGTTCGAATCCCGGTTTCCCCCGATTATGTTTCTAGGTTTGTCAGCACCATACCCGTGCTCGTGGGTTTCACCGAAGTGGTAAACGCCTGAGACCTGCATCACTTCGGGCGTTCCTCCCACATTAAGCTGACACACCGTGATATAACTAGAATACTGTTAAAAGCGGCGTTAACTCACTCACTCACTAATGTTGAACTACACACATACATGAGTAATCGAAGTTATATTCATCATTCACTCACAAAGGGTAACGATACCCTTTCGTCTTTCGACATCATGGTACCAAATATTCCTATTCTTACCTTCATTTCCTCCAAGTGTTTCTTTGGCCCGATCCCAGACAGCATCAGCAACTGTGGCGACCCTACCGCACCAGCTGACAGGATTACCTCCCTTGAGGCTCGCACTCTGTACAGGCGGCCATCTTTAACATACTCGACGCCAACTGCTTTCTTCTGGTTTATCATTACCTGATTTAGTACAAGAAATATTGAGTACGGTTTTCAAGATCTGTTCCGGAAATGAGCTATACCGTCATATTCTGTCCAAGTCACAGTCATTGCGATGGAAACTCAAAAATATTGTTTTCAAAAATCCCAAACTATCACAAAACACCAGTTTACCACTGGACATATCTAGTGCCACGTTTGGTGAAGAAATACTGGACGGTTTTCAATATCTGCTCCATAAACGATTTTCAGACTAAGTCAAAGTCGTTGCCATGGAAATTCGATTTTTTGGGTGCAAAAATCCGAAACTATCAAAAGGCACTGGCTCACCACTAGACCTATCTATGTACCAAGTGTGGTTAAGATATCTTATGTAGTTTTTAAGCTCTGCTCCTAAAACGAAACGCGACGGACGGAGAGCACCCATTCCTATATCCCTCTTCCACTTCGTAGCGGGGGATAATATAACGCATATCACAGTAGTCTAATTATGCGCATCGATGCAGAACTGATTCCCTTAGGTGTGTCCGTAATCTAATTTTGAATTCTAGATTTGCCCTGATAATTGTTCTCGGTCCGTGATTTTAGAACCTGTGGTCATGGGGTACAGTGTAGAGGTAAACGGCTCAGTCCCGTATCAGTTCGAGTTGTCAACTATATCAAACTGACAGGCCATGATATACTGCTGACAGCGGTGTTAAACAAATCTCATTAATCTGAGGTTGAAGACATACGAACAATAAAATAATAATTTACATCTCAGGTGTAACGATAGGATCTTACCTTCGTGACGTGACTGTTGGCCAGGACGTGCAGGTTGGGTCTGTCTATCACTGGCCACAGGAACGCCTTGGATGTGCTCATACGTTCTCCGTTCTTGATTGTTGTTTGTACCCTGCTAAATCCTTAAATAATTGCAAATAATAGAATAGTCACCATGAGGCTTACCAATGCAGTAAGGCTGAGATGGTGTAGGGGTCGAAATTGGGGACGGGTTGGGGGTGATGGTGAGGGTTGGAAATGGTGGAGGGTGTGTGTGTGTGTGTAGGCGTGGAGTGGGGTGGTGGTGGGCGGTTGATAGATTATATTGAATTTTTAGATACAGTATTTGTTGGTCGTGTACGTCGTGGACAGATCAAACTATACACACGGATTGAGATTCATCAGTGTACGTATTATATGAAAGAACAGGATTTCATGAATACTTGAGAAAGTATCGAGTACCTTCTTGGTTTTCGCCATTAAAGTCTGTTTCATTGTAGCCAATCTCAGCCCCAGCCCTGATGATATGGTCAGAGACGGGTATGGAATAGACCCCAGTCACAGTCAGTGGACCTCCATTGCCATGGTAGTCTAGCGGCAAATAGAAAATGAGAAGGTTATATTTCTGAACAGTGTACCAAGTTAGGTCATGATGATGAGTTATGCAGTGTGAACTTTGTCATTAATATGAGGAACAAGATGAGGAACCTTTTCAATCGTGACAAGTCAGTAGAATGTCATGACGGGAGTAACTAAACCATGACATCTGATCTATCTCCTTCAATTCCGAACTTTCACATCTGATTTCTGTATTTCCTAAACGAATGTTAACTGGTATTGATTGAGGAATTGTAATGACCACGCCTAGGTGTGAATATTTTAAACCCTGTCATTTCTAAGTCCTACGCCATTTACATCTGAAAGGGTTAACTATCAAGGGAACATTTGTGTATTGTGTGTTTTAAAAACAATTAGGAACAGACACACGAATCCGTATGAGAAGGGGCTGATTAGTTCCAGACTCCAGGCATGCTTCACTGGAGGTTTTGTCAGATGCTGGTATTGAAATGGAGTAGACTATTTTATTGAGAATGTCGAGATCCAAGCTTAACAAGCGACATCTATAAAATCGAGCGCTAGTGGTACCTGATTTTGACAAGTTTTCTATTTTGATATCCTCCGACTTTTTGAAATATGGAAGAACGTCGTTGTAGCTCCATCCTTCACAGCCACTGGATGCCCAACCATTGTAGTCATGGCGATGACCCCTGACATAGATCATGTAGTTCAATTGGCTGGTTCCTCCAATGACTCGACCACGTGGCCAAATCGCCCTCTGATCGAAGAAATCAAAATGCAGCATATTTGTGACATGATGAGTGCATCGTGTAATTAGCATTTACAGAATGTATTGTTTTGTTGTGTCAATTTACAACCGCCCTCAGCAATAGTCCACTTGTAGGACGTCGGACTGTCAATAATCGAGCCTCGACCGGACAATATATGATTGATATTATGAGCAACGGTATACCGTAAACCAGGCGTTATACATTATGACACACAAACAACCAAGTCAACGATCCTGAACACACTATCCTTTAGTCGCCTCTCCCGACAAGCATAGGTGCCTGGGGCATATATTTTGAAAGAAGACTCAAGTCGCCCGGAAAACTGAAACGATGTTTACTTGTTCGGATCAAAACAATCACTGACAATCAACGGCATTACTATGATGACATCATCATAACACTCACACAACCATACCAAACTTCGTTAACATTGCGTTCTATTTATAGAAATACTTCCGGGTTCAGAGTTACCTCCCTTACATCATTCCTCCCTCTCAGATACAATCATACATACTAAGAAATTAGACATTAGACAATTAAGCATAAAACAGGTGAATGTGAAATTCAACAGACAATTGCCAGAGACATTTCAATCGGATTCGCCAGCCCCAAAGTGGCAGAGTGACTATCATGTTTACACTGACTGTATTTCAAGTGAAAATGCCTTTAGTGGCATGTTTGACAATATGTAATTGCAATTAATTATAAATAGTGTTGTATTTGTAATTTTACTTACACTTACATCACTGTCTGTTTTGTCTCTAGGGGATTAGCCAAACACAATCTTGAATGGGGTCTTTTCTATAACCTTATTACAGAACCGGGATTCCAACCGAATTTGTTTTAGATATATAGCCTTAACGTTATGAATGAAATATCTGTGTTCTACAGTTTGTTGTCTATTTATCTTAAATTGAATAATCCATTCCTTTACTTTGCATTTATTTATCTTCAAAATCTATTTCGACCATCTATAAACTGGCATAACCGATGCTCCATAACACAAACACCGAATCATACAATCACAAAATTCTTTTCACACCTCGTTACCAATTCAGCTATGAGTTTCAGCTTCTTTATTCTTTCAAATCAACGTTTCGGTAGAGATGCTAGGTTCATGCAGTGAAAGAATGACGAAACTGCAATCAAGAAGTCTTCATTTAATCTAAGCCACAGAAGGATGCAGCATCCCTATTTTAGGGGTCCTAATAAAGAGCATGGTATCTATTATTCCCTTGATTCCCTCAGGTTGGTATGTGTGTGAGTACACCCTACAAGCAATTATTGGTACCTGTTCTGTAAGGCCTTTCAGTGACTGTTCCTGAGGCTCAGTTGTGTATGACCAGTCGAATATCCCCTGTTGGTTTAGCGGCGCCATCATAGGGATGTCCAGCGTCTTCTGGTTCCGGTCATCGCCACCAGCCTCGATCAGCAGGACAGTCACATGACCATCTTCGGACAGACGGGACGCCAGAACAGACCCGGCGGATCCTGCTCCTACTTGAATACATATTGCGTCGTACACAAAGTGAGTTGAAATGTGTACTTGCAATTACATTTGGCAACTAGAAATAATGGATTCGCGGTAAAAAAGTATAATGATTGGTTAGTGATAAGAGCAGGAACTTGAACAATCATTGAACAATCTATTTGGTGTGTTACACCCAAAAAGCAATATATCAGCCCTGTAAATAATCTGGAATGGCTTAGAAAACATGTCTGGTTGTTATTTTCTGCAACGTGCCGATCCAACTTAGTCTCCTTGCACGATGAACAATAGAGGGTTCGGCACTTTTACAAAAGCGGATCCCCTCTAGGGTGGACAATGTACAGTATTACAGTGTTTGATAAATTATTCATGTACTTCCTAGTCGGACATTTCCTGTTTCCTCTCACTGTATTCGTGTCCTCATTACCTATGATGTAGTCATACGTTGTGTTCAGTTCGGGTGAGAGAATATTGGTGTTAGGAACCGGCAAGACATAAAAGTTTATTCCAACGGCAATGACAGCAATCAGAAGGATGAACACTGTGGAAGTCACTGACGGCATTGTTGTCATCTTGGAAAACAACACAGAATGAATCCATTAGTTCGATCAGTTTATTGTATTTTGTTTCATGGCAATCATACGAATTTTTATATCAACTCAACAGACGGTTTGTGAGCAAAATACTGCACGAACGAAATTCGTTCTCTGACAGGGGGCACGGGTAACCCAGAAAATTATGATTAGGGGTTCGTATCCCGGTTCGCCCCGATTCTAGATTTGTCAGCACCACACCCGTGCTCGTAGGTTTCAGCGAAGTGGTAAACGCCTGAGACCTGCATCACTTCGGGCTTTCCTCCCACATTAAGTTGACACGCCCCGATATAACCGTAATACTGTTAAAAGCGGCGTTAAATCCACCACACTCACTCACTCATTCTCTGACAGGCATGCCATATCGTAGTTCCATGTTTGGTTGATAGTACTTGGTAGTTCACAAACACACGTGTATGGTAGATAAAAAACAAGGATATTCGTGCCTTGTTCCTTTTACTTTGAGCACAAATATATCTACAATTTTTATTTTACACTGTTGGTGTAGTGAAACGTAGGCGGATTACACCCTGGTATACTATTGATGTATGGATCAATCTCAAAGTGGTACTATTGTTGAATTACTCAAGTCAAACTGTGGTATTAGTGTACAATCGAATCACGTCACACTGTTTTACTGTTGTTAGACAGTGGAGTACTATTGTTGAATTCATCAAATCACACGTGTGTAATTGCTGGACAAAGTCTCACTCTGCTATTATTGTTGAATTTATCAAGTCAAACCGTGGAACTACTGTTGAATAAATAAAGTCGCAGTGGTGCTGTAGTTCAATTAATCAAACCACACTTTACTATTATTGTTGAATAAATCATGTCACACTGTGGTACTATTGTTGAATAATATAGCCACACTTTACTATTATTGTTGAAGGAATCATGTCACTCTGTGGTACTATTGTTGAATAATAAAGCCACACTTTACTATTATTGTTGAATAAATCATGTCACACTGTGGTATTATTGTTGAATAATATAGCCACACTTTACTATTATTGTTGAATAAATCATGTCACACTGTGGTACTGTTGTTGAATATTATAGCCACACTTTACTATTTTTGTTGAATAAATCATGTCACACTGTGGTACTATTGTTGAATAATATAGCCACACTTTACTATTATTGTTGAATAAATCATGTCACACTGTGGTACTATTGTTGAATAATAAAGCCACACTTTACTATTATTGTTGAATAAATCATGTCACACTGTGGTACTATTGTTGAATAATAAAGTCACACTGCAATATTATTGTTGAATAGATCAAGTCACATAGTGGTAGTACACGTGAATATATCAAGTAACACTGTGGTACTATTGTTGAATTTATCAACGCACACTTTATTAGTATCAATGACTAAATCAAGTCACACAGAGGTACTGTTGTTGAATTAAACTGTCAAACTGTGGTATTATTGTTGAATATATTAAGTCACACTTAGAATTATTTCGAACTAATCGAATTACACAGAGGTACTATTGTTGAGTAAAGTCACACTCTGGTATGGGTGTTGCATTAATCAAGTCAAACTGTAGTACTATTGTTGAATAAATAAAGCCAAACTGAAGCATTGTTGTTGATGTATATATATATTGAATATACAGTTATTGTATACTTCTTTGACAACCATGTCTTTTAAGACCATCTTACACACACACACACACACACACACACATTATCAATACATCCTTGTCAGACCCATGATCAATTTCGCAAGCTGTCATACCCGCAGTCAAACAGTTTCCCTTTCTTTACCATTGCAATATCGGTGATGCTGAACACGTCAATGCATACAAGACGATTCAAGTTGGCTTTTTTTAAAATGCCATAAAAACTGTTAATATTGTATACAGGCAAGCGGCAAGACATTAAGCCGAAAGTCCTACAAACATAATTGCTTTTTGAAGATGGTCTCTGATGTAAACCATTTTGGGGGTGTATTGCTATCTTGGCTCATTACTTTTGAAACACTGATGGGGTATTCCAGCTTCACGTAACATAAACGTAAAAGGATAATTGTAACTCTACATCTACCTCTCTCATATTGTACATTGTACATAGAACCATTTTGTTCTCTTGCATTGAAAATTTATATTTAGACGCGTTAGTGGTCGATATATTTCACGCTTCCAACTTCGTTATGGCCAAATGCAACGAAAACTTTAACTTTCTTTTCAACATAGTTAATCATAAGTGACGTATAATCCTATTCTAGGTAGCCATCGTTTGCGTTAGGTAGATCAGTGACATGAGCAGATACTCATAGAGATTAGAACATCTTATTTTGCTTCGTTGACAAAGACAAGCGTGTTTTCTTCTGATCTCCTCAATTCTATCACATACTACTGAATAACAAGAGAACATGACCTGCACAGGCTCACAGGTCATCGTAGCAGGTCACTGTTTACATGAACTTGGTGAACCGTGCGCTATCAAGGTCTTCGTTACTTGCCGCTGAAGTTATGTTACGAACTATAAGCTCCACGAGGTAAGAAATAATGAAACCATACCTCCAACCTTACTTTCTTTACAAATGAACATTTTAAGAAAACTTGATCTGATGATAATATTGCATATCAGGACAATCGTATGCACCGAGGATGTATCGGCTTCTGTTTGTAAACTAATATCAGGACTATGACTGAGCATGGTGTGCATCTATTTTTATCTTGACTGTAATGGAGGACTAGAAATCACGTGACAGTAAACAAGATGGCGCCTGATGGACTCGTCTCGACGAGACATTATCACTGTAAACCAAACAAGACATGGACATTTGACCATCATAATCTTAACAGAAATAAATGTTCTTAAAGTTAAGACTCAATTTTAGTTGATTGGGATTGTTATGACACTTGTAATAGGGAATACTTCTTAGGGGCTCGAAAACACAATACGCGAGGATGTATATATTGTCAAGTATCGTCTACAGACGAATTAAATTAATGTTCCCCAGAGCGCAATTATAGATCCATTCCCTGCCCCAATACATGGTGGGGTGGTCTGTTTTGGCCGACGAACGTGTAATTAACTCTTTCCTAATCTATCCTGAATCGGAAGATGTCTGCTTACGACAAAATTGATGATCATGTATACCACCTTGAAACGGAATCTTTGGTCGCATATACCAACAGACTTTCTGCTTATTGTTAAGCCAACGATAGTGCTGCCCGCAAGTAGAAACGGGCTGTCTTTATTAGTATTATCGGACCCGAAACGTTTGCATTACCTTTAGAGAAGCTTTGTGTCTCTGGCAAAACTTTTGAATAAGTCGTTCAACTAACTCATACGAGTTATTGAAAATCGAAGCCCTCTGCAAATCATGCAACGGTTGAATTTCAACACGCGTTCACGGCGACCGGATCAGTCTATTGGTTGGTTTGTTGTTTAACGCCGCACTCAGAAATATCCCAACTATATGACGGCGGTCAGTAAATAATCGAGTCTGGACCAGACAATCTAGTGATTAATATCATGGGCATCGATCCATGCAATTGGGATCGATGACATGCACCAACCACGTCAGCGAGCTTGACCACCTGATCCTGTTAGTCGCCTCTTACGACAAGCATAGTCGCCTTTTACGGCAAGCATGGGTTGCTGAAGACCTATTCTAACCCGGATCTTCACGGATCCAGTCTATTGCAGCATACATGGCTGAGTTGAGATGTATTGCAGAACAATGTGATTATAATTATGGTCTGGAAATTGAGAATATGATTTGCGGTAGACCTGTGTGTGGTATTTAAGACAGTAGAATTAAATGGAGACTTCTGTCTTGGCCTGATCTCACCTAAAAGGAAAACGCACAAGGCATCGAAACTGCTAAGAACATTGCTGATATTCTCATCTAGCTTCACACGCAGCTCGGAATACAAAATGGGAAAGTGGGGCCCAATCTTCACTTGACAACCATCCAGACACGTATTGCCAGCATGATACGACGGTACCAGGCGTCACGTGGATCACATGTGCGTAACCGAGAGTGTTTTCAGACAATGAAGTTGTTTTAGTGATTTTTTGACGATTCAGTTTTAGTCAGATACTCTCATTTTGACGTGTGATCTGACTGATTATAGGTCAAATGTTGTTTGCTGACATTGTGTAGCACATGTCAACAGAGTTTTGTTCATCAAACAGGTCTTCAAGCAGATTGTTTTAGGGTATTTCGTCAGATGAACATAAATAAAATTTGACTATTACCTTTAAAAGTGGTGATCCTTAGCACACTTTGAGTAATACAAAGCATGTGCGTGTATGTATCAGTATCAAATAGTTATGATTCCAAGTGTCCGCGAAGGGGACGCCTCACTGTGCCCTCACCTATTGTTCTTGGTAAAAGTGCAGTCAGTCATGGAAAATTGGGAGACAATAGGTTGACTGACTATTGCAATATATTATGTGTATTATAGAAATTGTGTAAATACTGTTTTTTAGTGTACATATTATATGGCTTGCGGTCTTCCAGTGTTGAATAAATATTGATTGATATGAAATAAATTGGCATGGAATGACATGGCATTATATGGTATGATATGATAAGATATGATGGGACGAACTATGACATTGCTAATGTGTTGTGTGATATGACATGTTGAAATGTGATACAATATAGTTGTGATATATGGTACGATGGTATGTGTAGTATGTTATGATAATGTTATATGAAATAATACTATATAATATGATCTTATAATAATGATACAATATGATATGATGTTATAGAATATGTTGTATGATATAAAAAGTTGTGATATGGTAATAAAGAAACTATGAAATTACAGGGTATGGTATTGTACTGAATGTGTGAAATTATGTGACTGCGTTGAAATGCGAGGTGGAATGACGTGAGGTGATCTGGTGAGATATGTACATAAATTGTATAAAACTGTATATTCTTCAACTTGTACTATAGGCCTGTGGCCTCTTCAGTATGTGAAATAAAGATTAGACTATAGTCTGTTGCAGAATATCAGGCACGCGTTGATTCATTTATACACATTACAAATATATAGATATAATGAACGATAAAATACATTGCATGCAAGAAACATATTAAGATACATATGCAGTTATAATCAATTATATACTTAATTCTGTAATCATAATAATAATAATAATAATAATAATAATAATAATAATAATAAAAAATCTCCCCATTGTTCTTGGTTCCTTAGGTTTGGTACCTTCCAATCTATTGATTGACATGGGAGAGTACCCGGGTTTGCTACCAGGAATACAACCCTTCTGACAATCTGGGTAATGCAGAAGGCTCCAGTGTTGGGGAGACTTCACATTCTCCGAAAAGTTCTGGCTGGGTTTGACTAGGCAGCGCTTCCTGGGAGAGGTGACATTCGCTGTCTGGGCTGCGTGTAGAGGGGGCAAGGGCCCTGAGCTGATAATGAGCTTAACCAGCCTGACCGTGCCAGGATCACCCAAACCCTGTTTACCGCCTTGTTTTTTTTTTAATCTGCACAAAAAAATAATTATCCCTTCTATGTCCCTCCTAGTGACCAATGAGATTTCACCTCTCATATCCCTTGCATTTGCTTCAAACAAAATGGTGGAGCCCAGTCAAGACGATCTGAACGATAATCAAGATCTATATTGTGATGAAACGCGTCTTACTTCGCGAAGTGCATCAAATCACGTGAGCACCTTGATTGAAAACATGAAAAGATTTGGAAAATATCTTAGTATATACTGATAATCAAAAGTATATGCAACGAATCTTGCATCGTTCTTTTGCCTGTCAGAAATCCGAGGAAGGAATTTATGATCGGAATGATGTGACAGGATTTCGGGGATTTTTTTTACAGTTGGTCCTTTAAATATCTCATGATCAAGTAACACATCTGTGCAACGTTGAGCCAGCCCTAACACACAGAAACAGGAGGTCTTCTTCTGTCCACACGATACTCTTCTAACTGTGTCACTGTCTGGAAACGTTTTCTGGAACACTTTGTTAATGCTTTCATTGGAACGTTATGACTTGTGATCAGTTGCGGTTTACAGACCGCCTCTGTGGTCTTGTGGTAGAGCGTCCGGAAGGTCCGGAGTTCGATCCCCGGCCGCGTCATACCAAAAGACGTTAAAAGATGGTACTTGTTGTTACCCTGTCTGGCGCTCGGCATTAAGGGGCTAAAACAAGGACTGGTCGGGTCGGAGTCAGTATACTGTGTCTAAGTGGGGTATTCGTGTTAAACTGCAGTGAGCTAGCACTATAAATCGGCATCAGTCCGGACTAGTACAAGCAGCCACACACACACGTGCATGCACGTCGCTATATAAGTGCAATAATCTTGGACGCAACGTTGAACCCTCACCTCACCTCAGTTGCGGTTTACAACTTCCACAATATTTCGGACTTCAACAGTGCCATATCTGACAAATCTTTACTGCATATACACGGTTGTTAAGCGGAGTAATTGATAACCCATTTGTGTCGTGTCATGTTTCGTAGTAGTACACGACATGGTCAGATGTCAAAAACTAATCACGTGACCGTTCATTTGACTGATGTACACTTTTTCGTGTTTTTCAAAGCAGATTCGCCAATCTTAGCTCAATCGATAATTTTATGGCAAACACTTCACAGTACTTATGTCTGTCCCCTTCGGCAACCTTTATACTTTCCACACCATTGTAAATAATATACCGTCTTGCCCATGAGCATCAGGTTGCCTCGGACACGTGCACACATTCAGTGTCGTGACGTACGATTAAGGGGAGTTAGTCATCCCGGATCGCAATCGCATTCATTAGGTTGAACACACGTAATTCAAGCAATCATATTAATTAATATGCAAAAGGTATGCAAAATCAGGTACGAAGTTTTAATTAATAGATATCAAGCAGTGTTATTGCAAACGTTCGTGGACATTGACAAGCACGTTTGTATTTCCAATATAAATAGTGAAAAAGGCTCACTCGTAGTGCACCATGCGTCCACGATTGGTGTAACTTGATTTTTTGTTATATTCAGAGCAAAGTCACTAAGTGTTGTCTTAGAAGACACCACGTGTAACAGACAGACAGACAATAGTTAATTAACGTGTCAGTTCTGTACATACATGAAACAGCTTTGTACAACTTGACATAGATTGAATGTACAGAACCATTCAATAGAATTATGAGAGACTAATTATCATAAAATGTATACATAAATGATATAGAAAGGATATAGTAAAAAGTTATCCATATAAAAGCTGTTTTCTACGATTAAGAATTAAAAAGCAGACTTTGGCAAGTATAAAACACACACTGGAGTCTATGAAAATTAAACAAAGTTTGTCGATATCAGGTATATCTAAAACCTTATAAGATTTAGCTATACATTCATTAAAAAAGAGTTGCCCTGATATCGTCATGTAATACGCAGTGAAACAAAACATGGACCTCGTCTTCTACGCTGTCATTACAGTGAAAACATTTTCTATGTGGACAGGTACACCTTCGTACCGACCGGTTTCCTCTCGAATAGGAGCCACGCCACATGTGTTTCTCTGTGATCGAGCCCCTACACAATGGTCGATTTAAATTAACATAGTATATACATGTACGTTGTCACAAATTATAAATTGTGGACAGTGAGCATCAGGTTAGAGATTAACATACAACAGGTGTCTGATTTGCTGCAAAGATTTATGTGTTCAAATCGATACAACGTCACATGACACATATCAGACAACATGCGAGGATCACTACCCACTTTGTCGAAGGGCTGATCTCGTCACCATGGGGCAATGTAGAAAATTGCACAATATAAGAAAATGGACAGTGTCAATACTGGTTTTAATATTACTTCTATCGTATTTAAGGCATGTTGTCAATGAGAGAAGGGTGATCTTGGCAAGATTGGCTGGTATCGCTAAAGATCACCCAAGACAACTCGTAACTGTCCCGGCAATACACGTGAAGCATTCGTTTGTGAAGGAACAAGCAACGAGGAACGATAATAATGAAACAGTTAACCTGTGTCCGAAAGTGCCACCAAATCTTAGTAAGTATCTCTTCATATAGCAGTTGATCTTGCTTATATACCATTCTGATCAGGTTCTCATTGTGAATGTTTAGAAGTGCACCAGGGACCCGCCATCTAACGAGGAGAGGGGGGAGGGGGGTTGTGTTGAGAAGAAGAATATTTTGAGAATAAATAATATTTTTTCCCTCATGTTTTACAAAACATTTACTGTTTGTTGGATGTCCTAAATAAAATAAATTAAAACTTGTTCGGCTCCTGTTAGTCGCAACAGGGTGTATGTCACTTGCTCCAGTTCTCTGTTTGTTAGGTGCATATGTTTGAAAAGGAAAATATTACTTGGTTATGTGTGACCCCAGTACTCATTGAAACTCTAATCTGTCCTTTTCATTAAATTGTTTTGTCCATTTGTAGGACTATTAAGCACATGTCCTCAGAAATAGACTTTTTTGTGTGTGTTATCAGTAAATGGTCAACTTAACTTTTACCTTTAAGTGTAATTACATCACTTCCTACAGGAAGTGTAAAGAGCCTACTTTAGCGCGTCAAGTGATGCAGAATGCAACTCTCACCTGACTGCATGTATACGGTCATATTCAAGTAAGGTTGCAATTTATAGGGATCTATAAACGAAAACGAAATGCACATTAACACTGAATAGATGACAATCAGCGATAAAAACAGACAGTTTATCCAGTAATTTAGGCATCACGGCCCACAGTACTATGCAGATTGCATGTTAACATTTGTCACGTCATGTTCACGATTAGATTTTCAATCAAATGACACATTTCTCATTATACAGACATGTTTTAAAAATACAGAAACAGCATGGAACACATCAGAATTTCCAGAGTTAAGCTTTAAAAATACCCTGCAACATGGGGAGAAATGTATACCCTAAATAAGAATACGGTTCACAAATACGTAAGACATGTTATTCATCGTCTACTTCTCCGGATGAACAAATTTTACAAATAGAGTTCACACTATCACCGTCTTTGGACCTGCTACATACATGAACATTAAAATTTACGATAAGCTCTGATAATAATTTGATTTAAACAAATTGAATATCTTTCAGTTTGTAACAAAGATTTTACTTTGCTGTAATTGCTAAGATAAAGTGATACAGAAATACTTTGGTGCCACTGTTGATAAAATATATCCTTTAGTTTTTGCTTGAATGCATATAAAAATAACTGTGGATCTCTCTTTGGAAATCCATACATATGCAAAGGCACTAAGAAATAATAGATTTCTCACATCTGAAACCCAATTATTTTTCCATTATCATCAAGTACCTTAACAATTTGAAACATTGATATGACCCTCTATCAGGCATCATTCTGAGTAATTAATTACCCTTAATTGGCTGGCTACAAAACTATTACTACGGCCAGTTCACCAAGTAGTGCCTATTTTTATGTACCACTTTAAATTTCAATTGTTTTTGCAAACCATTTACAGAATAGTAAAATATTACAACATCAGCAGCAAGGAAAATATGGAATACTGTAAGGGACATTCTCACGATCTCGCATTCTCGCGATCTCGACCTTTCGAAACGAGGTAAATATGCCCCAAACACGAGAATGCGAGATCGCGAGAACGCGAGATTTGGCCAAAATCTCGCATTCTCGTGTTTTTGGTATATAGCACTTTTTCTCAAAAGTCGACAACGCGAGAATGCGGCATTTGGGCATAATGCAAAATCTCGCAATCTCGACTTGTAAAATTAAGCGACAAAATAACGAAATCGCGAGAACGCGAGAATGCGATATTTCATTTTCTCGCGACCTCGCGTTCTCGTGTTCTCGCGTTTTAGACGCTGTCGGTGCGCATGCATAATATCATAAGGTCAAGGCCCATGCGCACGTTAGTAGTCCTTTGGTCATGCTTCTTTCATGCTCTTCATTCTCCAAGTAGCATTTAGCAAACTTATGACTTGAGCTTGAAAATGCCATGTAATTTACATACACAATGTCTGGGTCATCTCCCGTTGTTACAGTTTCCAATGTACTTTATAATAAAACCCTCAACATGCTCAATATAATTTAACAAACGAAATTGTGTATATGAATGTCCAATGATGGTGAAAACATTAATGTGTCCGAAAGCTGGAAACAAAACTATCA
This sequence comes from Haliotis rufescens, assembly GCF_023055435.1. Taxonomy (NCBI): domain Eukaryota; kingdom Metazoa; phylum Mollusca; class Gastropoda; order Lepetellida; family Haliotidae; genus Haliotis; species Haliotis rufescens. Next base: position 9,855,878 of record NW_025964223.1, read on the forward strand.
CCGTCAGTGAGTGAGTGAGTAATATTGCTTAAAGCAGCATCAGCAGTATTGCAGCTATTCGCGGCTACACTGTCAGTTACAGAAATAGTCACAAGCCAGTGAGTCTCTCAATGAGTCAATTTTATACACGGCTAGAATATTCATTAAAATAAAATTCTCACAGACCAATTTGTAGCATTCGGATAAAATGATATTGTCCGATGTTGTTGTTTTGTTTTTTATACGATACCATATTCGCTACTTTAATTAATAGATTTTCATCCGCTCCCGCCTGACAACAAAACATCCTGCCTTACATTATTCTAATGCCCTCAAATACCTAGAAATAAAAGTATCGTTAATATGAGTGTTCCTACTTTCTTTACCCGATAAAATACTCCATACACGTAGCCCTACTGAACACACATGATGCATGTGAATCGCACCCGTCGACAGCAATTGTACACATATGCCTAAAGTAGGTCTATAAGAACAAAATAGAACGTTAAAAATAAAATGCCTCCTGTCTCCCATGTTTTTAAAAAATCAATCAAACTGTAACTATTAATTTATTGCGGCCTTAACATCCAAATGACAGGCATGCTTATACTGGAAAAGTACCCTCAATATCCATCCTGGGGGATCGGCATGGCTCTGAATAAGTGATTGAGTTTGCCTTAACACTGCTTTGCACAGTATTCATATTTCAGTTATATCCCGGCTTGTCGGTTTAAAGGGGCACTAATCTTCTTCTCGGCTGTCTAACACTGCCAGCTGGGGCTCACTATCTGCCGATTTGCTCGCTGACGCAACTGAGCGTGACAAGAGACTGGACTACCGTGTTCAAGAACACTGATTGGTTACCTGTAATCTCCGAATCTCAGACAAAGGGCGCATGTTAATTAATTTCTTCAGCCTAATCAAACGGACAAAAAGAACGATGGAAGCTCATCGGATGTCGTTATTTGGAAATACCCCAGATGGTTATAAACTGAGGGCCAAAAGAAGCGTTACCAACATTAACTGATTTGCCACTTTGAAACAAAGATTGCCAACCTGTTCAAAAACAGTAAAGAACACATTTCACGAATACAGCTTTCATGTTCTCTGTCGTTCTTTGCACGTGCTTTGTGGGTTTTGGGAAATATTGGTGTTTTTCAGCAATTTTTTAAAACATTCTTTCCCAAATTACCGTGCAATTTTCGGGTATAAATAACGCGCGGATCTGTTCCCTATCAATGGTTGCGATGATTAACACCAACGAACATGCCCAGACTGGCCGCTGTCCAGAGGGAGAGAGCCATAGGTATGCTGCAGATGGGAGCGACACAGAGAGCGGTTGCAATTAACATGAACTGCTCAAAGATGACCATTACCAGTCTGGTCGCACGTCTCCGACAGACTGGCAGAACCGCAGACAGACCACGGAGTGGCAAACCAAAGGTCACGACCCCGCAGGATGACCGCTTTTTACGGGTACTTCATCTGAGGAACATATTTCTTACTGTGACGTCATCAGCTGGCAACAGCTTAGGACATCCGGTCAGCAAACAAACAGTGACCAGACGACTACGACATTATGGTCTCCGGGCTTATCGCCCTTTCAAGGGCATGACCTTGACCCGTCAACACCGACGTGCCAGATTGACGTGGTGCAGGCAAACTCAGCGATGGCAACAAGGGAATGGCGGCGAGTGCTGTTTAGTGACGAGAGCAGGTTCCAACTCTTCAAACCTGATGGGCAGATGGGAGTTTATCGACGACGTGGTGAACGTACTGACACTGTTGTGTCCAGGAGGTTGAACCTTATAGGGGCGGAAGTGTGGTGGTCTGGGGCGGCAAGGGCGGGGACGAGAAGACGGAACTTGTCATCATCGAAGGCAATCTGACAGCACAACGCTACATTGACAATAGCTTACGGCCAGTGGTTCTTCCTTTCATCCAGCGTCAACAACGGACGGTGTTCCAACAAGATATCGCCACACCCCATAAAGCCCGTATTACTAGAGACTTCCTCAACGCCAACAACGTGACTGTCCTGCCGTGGCCAGCCCGATCACCAGATCTGTCACCCACAGAACATCTCTGGGACCAGCTGGGGCGTCGTCTTCGGAAACGTTAACATCCTCCCTTCACGAGACAAGCGTTGATCGTTGCCCTCCGTGAGGAATGGAATCGGATACCTGCAGTCGATGTGAGGACGTTTGTCTACTCAGTTCGACGCCGCATTCGAAGATGCATTGCTGCTCATGGAGGTCATATCCCGTATTGAATGGTCTGGGTCGTCGTCACCTTAAAGTTGTTACCAATGTTGTTGATCGAATACTGGACGAATGGTCCCTTGTCAAGAAATGTCCCTGTTGGAGGTCAAGGACTTTGTTGTTGAATTAGTAAATTCGCATTTTACTGTTCTGAATCATGAATTTCTACAATACAATTGTTATTGCTGCTTCAATTTGTGTTGGTCATATTTTATCCTAGAAATATCGTTGGTAACGTTTCTTTTGGCCGTCAGTTTATTTTTATAGTTGAAAAAAATGGTATCCTAGCAGTGAAAGCATTTTCGGAATTTTGGATTGCGCGGATAATACGATTGCTATCTCTTGTTGTCATCCACGTTTTCTGGCATAACCCTACACCTGTGTCTTTGTTGCCATTCACTAAAAGCTCAGTTATGAACCTATTACAGGTATAGTTAGTGGTAGCACTACTCAGATTACCTGACAACGATTCTCATTTGGTATGTCTTGTGTCTGGGGTAATTATTTCATCTGAATCCAGGTTTGACGTGAGGTGAAATGTATGTTATGTAATATTCACGTCGCAGCCCAGCACGAGGAGTGATCAGTTCATTTACTTTTTTGTAAACGGATCATTCCTCGCAATCAAAAGAAAATACGTTCATTGATTAATCACTGTTATCTTGCACAGTGGATTTGTAAGTGTTTACATGTGTAGGTTTACTAAAGCAGACGGAATACACTCATATCATGGCGTGAAGTGCCGATGTAAAAACAACATACTTTGTTCAAAAGGATTAGCCGATAATACGTTTATTGATTGTTCATTGCTTTCTAACTCCATGGATATTTTAAAAGCACCATGGACATCATGAACATAATTGTCACAGGTGCTATCTTAGCTGACCGATGAGACTTGACACCTTTGCGAAACATCTGAAACAAACTTAGTGATCAGTTGAGAAACGAACACGGGTTATAATATCCAGGAAAATGCTATATGTATATATTTTAAAATATTTGAATGTAACAGAGCCATATGACGTCGAATAAGTTTATTTCTACAGCTGCAGACGTATGGGATATTGTTCCTATATGTGAATATTCACGGATACATTCCTCGAACAAGGAAGCTGCCCAAATGTATACATAAAACTTCGGTGGGTCGTAATTATGATATTTGCATTTTGTTTTCATTCATTTGCTGTTGCATTGGATAGAATCATTTTTGTTCCTCTTGTACCTGTAGGCGTGTATACATGTATGTTACACTTAATGTGTAATATGTGATTCACTCAGGGAATTTATAAAATGTCTAAATATTTCAGTAATATACAAATTGACTGAATCCAAGTCCAGATTGACTAACAATTTTTAAGAGTTTCAAAAGGGCTTAAAAATAGACTATTCATCCTGGTATTAGAGTGAGTGAGTGTGTTTGATTTACCCCGCTTTTAGCACTATTCCAGCAATAACCACAAGGCTACCCGACCGCCCCGCTAGTATTAGAAGCCAAAACTATAGAAACGTACTTTGAATTTCGTTTTCTTTTAATCCTATCATTTTCAGTCACTGGGTGATGAAATTAAAACATAAACATGTTTGGAATTCGTAATAACAATAACATAAATTGACCGATTTTCAGTCAATTTGTAAAATAACTAAATATTTAGGCGTTTCAAAAATTGTCTTCGTGAAACTTTATACATTTTGGCTAAACAATATACCCACAATGAAATACTATCAATAAAAGCGATACATGCGCTTACGAATGGCGCAGCACAGGTCGCGAACTAGTCTTGACAGCTGCTATATCATCCGGATACTCACGGGGGGAAAACAATAACAAAGGCAACAACCAGTCTCGGGGCATTGCTGTAGATCAGTGCCCCTTTAAAATGGGAGGAAACCTAGTACCATTGTAGGTTTCAGGCACATCCAAGGGACGCAAATCTACACAACGAATTGCGACAACTCAGACGACTGAGCCACAAGATGACTGTATAGGAAATCAGCACAAAAATACGAGAACGCGAGATCGCGACACTTGACCAATGTCGCAATCTCGCGTTCTCGTGTTTTTGAAATTAGTTACATATAACTGTATAGGCAATCAGCACAAAAACACGAGAACGCGAGATCGCGACACTTGACCAATGTCACAATCTCGCGTTCTCGCGTTCTCGTATTTTTGAAAAAAGTTACGTATAACTGTATAGGCAATTAACACAAAAATACGAGAACGTGAGATTGCGACATTGGTCAAGTGTCGCGATCTCGCGTTCTCGTGTGTTTGAAAATAGTTACATATAACTGTATAGGCAATTAGCACAAAAACACGAGAACGCGAGATCGCGACACTTGACCAATGTCGCAATCTCGCGATCTCGCGTTCTCGCGTTCTCGTGTTTTTGAAAATAGTACATATAACTGTATAGGCAATTAGCACAATTTTTAACACAGTTTTTGTGCTAATTGCCTATACAGTTATATGTACTATTTTCAAAAACACGAGAACGCGAGAACGCGAGATCGCGAGATTGCGACATTTGTCAAGTGTCGCGATCACGCGTTCTCGTGTTTTTGTGCTAATTGCCTATACAGTTATATGTAACTATTTTGTAAGGTAGTTCGTCACGGTAAACTCGCGTGCAACGGCGTGAACTGAGATGCGCACGAACCATTGTATCAAATATCTTTAAGACACTGCTTATCACTGTCTACAAACTGAAAAAGTTGGAAGAATGATGTTGGATGATGAATAAAATCTCACGCTCGTGTCTTTTGACATCAAAACGACGAGATAAACCACAACATTCATAGAAATTTCTGCTTTGCAAATTAATGCAGTTTATTTCAAAATGGCTGCTCAAAATCACGTGACTCTTGACAATGTCAGAATGCAAATTTTCCAAGTCTTTTGATTTTACAGAAATATATATGTAGACTGGTAACATAATAAAGTCAAGAACACGCTCCGTTTCTTGCCTGTGAACTGACTGAATTTGACAAATATTGTCTGACAACTAACAGTCAAATAACCAACATGGATGCCTAATGGTACTTTTCAGAAAGATTTTGTTGGTTTGTTTTTGGTTGTTAACGCCGCACTCAGCAATATTCCAGCTATATGACGGCGGTCTGACATCAAATATATCAACACTCGTTAGGGTGGCCCAGTCGTCTAAGGCGCCGCGATTCTCTGTGCAGAGTTGCGTCAGTTGGGCACGCCCGAAACCTATGATTGTGGGTTCGAATCCCGGTTCGCCCTGATTATGTTTCTTGTTTCACCATACCCATTCTCGTGGGCTTCATCGAAGAGGTAAACGTCTGAGACCTGCATCACTTCGGGCTTTCCTCTCACATTAAGCTGACACGCTGTGATATAACTGGAATACGTTAAAAGCGGTGTTAAACCCAACTCTCTCACTTACTCTATAGTTGACTACGCGTTTAATCGCTTAGATCATTCAAGAACGAAGCGGGGTGTATTATACGATTAATCATGATCTCATTTCTGATTATTCGAATGTGATCTTGTAACATTACAACGCAGGGAGTTTGACGACGTTAATTTTGAGAGGGAAGTGACCGTCAGGTTGCTCTCCATAGATATTGAGGCATTTCCTTCGTGAAGGCGGCTGCATGAAGACGATAAACATCCCAGTGTCACCCACATGGTACGTGTAATTTACATTTTTGTCGTGTCTCGAAATATGAATTGTAAATAGTGTATCGTGCAAAATATATGGTGAGTTTCTGAATAAATACAGCAGTTTCAAGAAAGTGGTAATTGTATTTATAATGTTAAGTGTACTTTACAACATGGACCAGGTTTATATTGTATCTTATGAGTGATGTCGGGATCGAGTTATCGCCCTTGATGAATTGTTTGTTTATTATAGGGTTAAAATATAAGATAATGATTTTGTATATCATTGATTATTAAGTTCATGTTCATGTACAGAATATAGACGTATGTTTATATGAAATGAATGAAGGTGTGAATATGTATGTGTATGAAACCTATGCACTATTGTTTTTATAATGTTATTGTTTTGTACATCAAAGAATGTCATTGTCTACTCTGGCAATAAACACTCACACCCGTAGCCTATGTTTGAAATTGTATTTTCCATCACAATCCCCGGTTACAATATGACAATCGGTTTTGGGAGAAAAGGTACGTGTAATCGACCTGAGGATTGTGTGAGCATATGCGGGAAATACCCACCTTAAATAGGGGTAAATATTTTTAAACCTCGTACATTTTATCAACATCCTTAAAGAGGCTGTACATAATGTTGATATCTCATATAATCATTAAACGACCCGTGGTTGTTGTTTATTGTACAATAAAACACTCGCCCCTCATGGTTTATTCTCCCTGCAGTGTTGTATTGTACCCCTACTCGTCGTTTATTTCTTAAACACTGGCCCGCACATTTATGAGTGAGTGAGTGAGTGAGTATGGTTTTACGCCGCTTTTAGCAATATTCCAGCAATATCACGGCGGGGGACACCAGAAATGGGCTTCAAACATTGTACCCATGTCGGGAATCGAACCCGGGTCTTCGGCGTGACGACCGAACGCTTTAACCACTAGGCTACCCGACCGCCCTCGCACATTTATGATAAAATACGGGCGGTTTAATGATAATTTTATCCATTTTAACTATAAAATAATGTAAAAAGCAATGTTTTGTAGTCAGGTTGGAGCGGATGAAAATATGATAATTAATTTTGTATTTCAAATTGGTCTATGAGAATTTTGTCTTTCCTGAATATGCTAGCCGTGTATAAAATTGCCTCATGGAGAAACTCACTGGCCTGTGATTATTTCTGTAACTGTAGTACTGATGATGCGGCTTTAAGCAATATTACTCACTCACTGACGGTGATAGTTTCCAGCTTTCGGACACATTAATGTTTTCACTATCATTGGACATTCATGTACACAATTTGTTTTGTTAAATTATATTGAGCATGTCGAGGGTTTTATTATAAAGTTCATTGGAAACTGTAACAACGGGAGATGACTCAGACATTGTGTATGTAAATTACATAGCATTTTCAAGCTCAAGTCATAAGTTTGCTAAATGCTACTTGGAGAATGAAGAGCATGAAAGAAGCATGACCAAAGGACTACTAACGTGCGCATGCGCTTGACCTTATGATATTACGCATGCGCACGGACAGCGTCTAAAACGCGAAAACACGAGAACGCGAGATCGCGAGAAAATGAAATGTTGCATTCTCGCGTTTTCGCGATTTCGTTATTTTGTGGCCTAATTTGACAAGTCGAGATTGCGAGATTGCGAGATTTTGCATCATGTCCAAATGTCGCATTCTCGCGTTGTCGACTTTTGACAAAAAGTGCTATGTACCAAAAACACGAGAATGCGAGAACGCGAGATTTCGGCTAAATCTCGCGATCTCGCATTCTCGTGTTTGGGGCATATTTACCTCGTTTCCAAAGGTCGAGAGCGCGAGAATGCGAGATCGCGAGAATGTCCCTTACAGTATTCCATAGGAAAAGGAGCATAATGTCCATTTCTTGTGTTACAAATATCCCATTTTGGCAAACATATTGCAAGTTGAGAATATAACACAATATGTGTGCATCAGTGTTAATGCTGCTGTGTTTACTATTGTGAAATGTTCGATTGTTTTCATTCCATTTAGATATCCCTAAGATGTAAGACATTCTATGTGAACCCTAGAAGCATTAAAACAACTCTGCCTCCCTGGCATAGTTGACAAGATGTTTGCTGTGTTCATACCCAGAAATCAGTCTGTAACGCCATATGGTATACACAATCATAACCATCATCATCTATCAGTTGTCGATACAATAATGGAGTTTGGATGGCCCTGTCGTCTAATTATAAGGCGCCGTATTTCGCTCAGCAGCTAAAGAGATCCCTCAGATGAAGACACCTATGATCTTGGGTTCGAATCGTCATTCTGTTCCCTCTTATGTTATCACAACACCCGTGCTCGGGGGCTTCACCAAAATGGTAAACGTCTAAACCCACTTCTATGTCGAGATAATGGGTTCACTTCTGTACTTCAACATACAAATGCACAACCGCAACAATTATACCGCTCTTCAGTTCCCATGGGAAGACATATGTGCTTCCTCTTATGTTAGTGATTTTGTAAGATTTACGAAAAATCCATACATTTGGGAAAGCTCTCTCAGGCGCCTACAGCTGGGGCCGCCATCACGAAGGTCATAAAGTGCTCAAAACCCTTGTCAGTTGAATATATAGAAGTGCAAAGATGTCCATATGAAGTTAATTTAAGCGCAAGTCGAACCTTCAGGCAATGATATATTTATGTTTCTTCCTAGTCATTTAAATGACTTCCACATTTACCTCGCCTTGTCTCACTCTGATTGTGTTAGGTATGTTCAGCTTATTACTCTTCTTGTTAAGAAAAATGTGGTATTGATAAAATTTGTTTAATCAATGTCGTTTATCATCCAGTTTTACCGCACGCTGCAAACACATGTTGCTTAATCCGTGCTTAATCGTGCCTTAACCTAGTGGTAGAGCGGAAGGTCCGAGGTTCGATACCCAGCCGCGTCATACCAAAAGACCTAAAAAGATGGTACTTGTTGTTACCCTGTCTGACGCTCGGCATTAAGGGGCTAAAACAAAGACTGGTCGGCTCGGAGTCAGTATACTGTGTCTGAGTGGGGTATTCATGTTAAACTGCACCATGGTATCTCAGTAGCACTATAAATCGGCATCAGTCCGGACTAGTACAAGCAGCCACACACACACGTTCAGGGACGTCGCTATATAAGTGCAATAATCTTAGACGAGACGTTAAACCCAATTTCACCTTACCTCCACATTTACCTCGCCTTGTCTTACTCTGATTATGCTTGGTGTGTTCAGCTTATTTCTCTTCTTGTTAAGTAAAATGTAGTCTTTGTTTAAAATTTGTTTAATCAATGTCGTTTATCATCCAGTTTTACCGCACGCTGCAACCACATTACATGTTGCTTAATACACCGTGTAAAAAGTCAATAGCCTGAAATATATATGGCTTGAATCAGACATAAATATTGAATAGATAATCCGTCATAACATTCTTCTTTTTTAACTGTGCCCATTCATTCACATATCTAAAGAGCAATGTTGTTAAAAACAACCATACTTGTGGAAAATGTTCTGATGTGACTGGTCAGTCGGTTGCCTTGAATCCCATTGACATTCCAAATAAACCTATAAATCTCTAGAAACGTCATCCTATGGTTTTCATGGGGCCATCAGTTTGTTGATAAATCTCGAAGGTAGTAAAGATCTTGTAATTTCGGGCATTCCGTTCGATGCCTTATGTTTATCAACCTATTGTAGAACCTTTCACGACAGCAGGTATATTTATCATCGCCGTTTAGAGATCACTCATATTTGATCTCGTTGTTGTTCTCAAATTGGAAGGTGTACTGGTATTCACTATTGTGAAATGTTCGTTTGTTTTCATTCCATTTAGATATCACTAAGATGTAAGACATTCCATGTGAACCGTAGAAGCATTAAAACAACTCTGCCTCCCTGGTATAGTTGACAAGATGATTGCTGTGTTCATACCCAGAAATCAGTCTGTAACGCCATATGGTATACACAATCATAACCATCACCATCTATCAGTTATCAATACAATAATGTAGTATGGATGGTCCTGTCGTCTGAGGCGCCGTTGTATTCAGCAGCTAAAGAGATCCCTCAGATAAAGACACCTATGATCTTGGGTTCGAATCTCTGATGCGCCGTCATTCTGTTACCTCTTGTGTTATCACAACACCCGTGCTCGGGGGTTTCATCAAAAGTGGTAAACGTCTAAACTCTGCATCACATCACTCTTTCCTCCCACATGACGCTGACAGGCCGTGATATAACATTTACACTGTTCAAAGAGGCATTAAACCCATCTCACTCACTCATTACATTTGAGTGCAGTTTTAGGGGCACAACCATACATGTACACATGATAAATTCCTGGATGTTTCAGCTGGTGCGTTCTTCGTCAACATGGAACCAGAGTCATTCGAGGAAATACAAAATAGACATCCATACATCAAACCTGGCGGTAGATTCCAACCTCTGGATTGTAAATCCCGTCACCGAGTGGCCATCATAGTGCCCTTTCGCGACCGAGAGTCCCACCTCAAGATCCTCCTCGAAAACCTTCTCCCCATGCTGGAACGACAGCAACTAGACTATGGAATCTACGTCGTGGAAATGGTAAGGACATCGTCTTTCAAACAGATATAAACAAGTGGCCCCATTCGTGTTGGTTTATGATGTCGTCCCTCTTTCGGGGGTCAGGATAGAATGTGTTTTGTTATACCATATTATAAATGCAACTGCTTATGGTTAAAACTCTGCTGCATCTTAACTCCTTGATAGATGATTGAATGTTGTTTCTATATATATCATGTGGAAGTATGTGGCTGGTAACACGAGGCGAATGACCACGTCCCATGAGCAATGTCACACCTTGTGTCCATTAGATCCTCAGTTTAGAAGGCTCTTACGGCAAGAATGGGATACTCAGATCCGATGTCATCAAGAAGTCCTTAGGGCCCTACTTTAAATTCACATTTCCGGCAAGCATCCCGAGTGCACGTACAGTTAGTAATGATCGCGTGACCCTAAATAACAGTATAATTACTCCATTTGTGTTTTAATAGTTTACACACCTAGGGCCTAATTGTAACGTTTTATTATTTGTTTTCGCTCTACCTAAAACAATCTTGAAGCATAGCTGCAAGTGGGCATGGAAATACAAAAGAAACAAGTCCCTTTGGCCCAAACTCGATTATTTTCTGGCGTGATATAACAATAATATTGCTGACAGTGGCGTAATGCAAGAATTACAGCCAAGATCATCCTTTTTCTAACTCAGAATGTAGAATCGTGGCATTACGGCATTATGTCCAACGTCATGAACTCGCCAAGAAATGTAACGGCTCGATCCAAGGTTGTAACAAAGTGATGACCACGTCGGTTCCGAAAATGCGTTTTCTGCGTTTTAAACAGAAAACTATTAATGGTTTAAGCTACTCTAAGCACAAAGTAAACAGTACTTCCGGTTCAAGATATGTCATATCCGGTTTCGGATCATAAAGCTTCTGCATTTGAAAGTAAAATATAGCATTAAAACTGAAAGTCATATATTATATAAATATTAACATGAATCCATTAAGACAGAAACGTATTACTTTTTAGTGTTCCTGTCCATCATGTTAATGTTCTTTTTGTTCCAATGCTTTAAGGGGGCACGGGTTCCACATTCGTCTAAGTCGCCGCAATTCGCTGTGCGTATACCAGAAACGTATGATAGTTGGTTCGAATCTCGATTCGAATATTGCTAAAAGCGGCTTACAATCATACTCACTCACTTGAAACGATTGTCCAACCAATAGTCTGCATGTTTAAAGAACATGCTGACGGGGCTTATATGAAATATACATAATGTGGGTACATAAGTTGTCCTGTGTTTGTAGTTATTTTTTTCCAGTGACAATAAAGTGACGGCATATGTCGGTATATGGTCTATGTTTCTTCTTATCATAGCGTTATCTAATTAATTAAATATTCACATCATTCTAGGCAGCATAATCCAATATAATACATATAGTGCAGCCGTCTCGTGACAGATATGGAGTCAATTGTGCACTTTGTGATAAAAGCATACAATTTTGCAAAGTTGTAGGTAATGACATTCCAAATATTTTCAGATATGGGGCCACTAAAAATATCCAATATGACCACCAAATCCAAGATGAAGAATGGAACAATGAAATTCTCGATAATCTCATTTGAACATACGCAACAACCTAAATATATAAGGAATAATGAACATTGTGCGATGTATTTACCCAACACTGCATCTGTAAAGTTGTATGTTTGTTTGTTTGTGTGTTTGTTGTTTAACGCTGCACTCAGCCTTGTTCAAGCTGTATGACTGCGGTCTGTAAACAATCTGAATCAGACAAGCCACGGATTAATATGAGCATCGATCCATGCAATTGGGATAGGATGACATGCATCAACCAAGTCAGCGAGCCTGACCACCCGATACCGTTAGTCGCCTCTTACGACAAGCATAGTCGCCTCTTACGGCACGCATAGTTGCCTCTTTCGATTGCCTCAGCCTCAAAGGATTATACGAATATTTGTAAAATATGTATTAGTTAATTGAGGCATTTGTCGCCGTTGCCTAGGCCCACGATTGCACGTCCACAAATCATATGATGCGGCTTTTAGCCCCACTGGCAACTAAAACTGTTGACAAAAAGGAAATTTTCTACCCCCTAAATACATTGTTGCAAGATGTTTTTTATAAGAAGATATAAAATAGTTTTAATTAAAATATATATCTAGTTTAGCAGTTGCAGCTAAAAACATATCTAGTCTCTAAACGTAATTTCGTTGGGTTGTCGGGTCGGGTCAACGGCTGCTGTTGTCAAACCTCTATTAAGAATCTTTCATTCCAATGGTTAATCCGTACCACGTGACGTAAATATACATTTCAATGTAGACTCCCAAATCATGTGACTGACACTGACCTCGAATATCGAATATCGTCTTATGATCAGTAATTACATATCACGTGATGGATATTGACTCGTCTGCTGGAAAACACGACGGCGTCTGGCAGACTTACACTTTACGGTTCGCAACTAAGTTACTGTAATGAAACAGGTTAAGTTTTTCATAATCTTTACAGTGAACTTCGGTATAACGAAACGAATGATTACTCTTGACTAGGTCAATATGCAATAAACAGGGACCCTCGTAACCGACCCCGCGGCGGTCTGACCGGATCTTGGCCTGCGGCCGCGGAGTCGGACCACCTCAGGGGTGGCGTCCTCGGTCCTTGTTTTCGCATATTGACCTCGTCAAGAGTAATTATTTGTATATTGTTTACGGTAGCTGATTGTCGCCCATCCTCCTTTCTACACATCTGTTGTTCACGGTAGCATGACCATACGTCTTGCTCAAGACGATCGGTTGCAAGTACATGTAGTTGAACCAATATGTCTCCCTGTCTTCATCGTTCTAGAAGGATCTCACACTGCAAACACGGAAACGTCGTTTTTTTTCGTATATGGTCATTGGACAGATTGTCGAAATCCTGTAACTCCTCTGAAGACTTTGTTTTCTTCTGGTATCCCCTTGTTGAAATGTAAAACAATATTCACTCACTCCTACACGTATATGTCATTGTGTCTCACTGGTGTCCCAGTAGGTGCTCATGGCTAATACAAGGGAATTGGTACAGAGGTGGCTGAACAGTTCGGAACGTATTACTGTGATGTACTGAGTTGATGGAGGTGGTTCCTATGTATTATTCAATACTTTTGCAACCGATGCTGAAGTGTGTGGATCCCACTGATGTAGCAAGCTTATTCCTGGTTGTGTATTTGGTTAAAATGTGCAATGTATGAAAGTATTGTACTTAATGCAGGCAAACTGTTTTAAAGGCGTACAATACATCCTTCATAAATATCGAACGTTTCAGGCACATATTGTGATAAAATCAATAAAATCATTAACTCAGATCGTTGTTTACAGATGTTTCCCAGATTAGAGTGATTACAACCTTCTGAAGAGTTAAACCTTCTTAATCTCAACTGTGCTATGCGTGTGACAGATATTGCAAACATTCCACATCGTACTATTTTTGGGTCGAGTAAAGTGTTTCTATATACTGAATGTAACACTTTATGACGGTGATCTGTAAATAATCGAATCTGAAGCAGACAAACCAGTATTTGACAACCTGATCATTGATCTAAACAATTGGGATACGATGACATGCATCAACCACGACAACGAAGCTGACCACACAATCCCGTTCCCGTCCGTCGTCTCTTACCACAAAGACCTACTCTAAATGTCACACAAAATGAGGAAGTCGGACAAATATGGAACAGTCTCCCCCTCTCCCCCATCCCCACCCCTATAACGAATATATGATTGATTGATTGATTGATTGATTGATTGATTGATAAATTGATTGATTGGTTGATTGACTCGGCCCACGTAACTGACAGTCTCACCTGAACACCACTCGGCCCACGTATTTTGCAGTCTCCCCTGAACACCACTCGGCCCACGTAAATGGCAGTCCTCTCCTGGACACAAATCGACCGACGTAAATGGCAGTCCTCTCCTGGACACCACTCGGCCTACGTAATTGGCAGTCTCCCCTGAACACCACTCGGCACACGTAATTGGCAGTCTCCCCTGGACACAAATCGACCGACGGAAATGGCAGTCTCCCCTGAACACCACTCGGCCCACGGAGCTGGCAGTCTCACCTGAACACCACTCGGCACACGTAATTAAAAGTCCTCTCCTGACACCACTCGGCCAACGTAATTGGCAGTCTCCCTTGAACACCACTCGGCCCACGTAGCTGGCAGTCTCACCTGAACACCACTCGGCACACGTAATTGAAAGTCCTCTCCTGACACCACTCGGCCCACGTATTTGGCAGTCTCCCCTGAACACCACTCGGCCCACGTAACTGGTTGTCTCACCTGAATACCATTCGGCCAACGTAATTGGCAGTCTCCCTTGAACACCATTCGGCCTACGTAGCTGTCAGTCTCACCTGAACACCACTCGGCCCACGTAACTGGTTGTCTCACCTGAATACCACTCGGCCCACGTAATTGGCAGTCTCCCTTGAACACCACTCGGCCCACGTAGCTGGCAGTCTCCCCTGAACACCACTCGGCCCACGTAATTGGCAGTCTCCCCTGGACACAAATCGACCCACGTAAATAGCAGTCTCCCCTGGACACCACTCGGCCAAAGTAACTTGCAGTCTCACCTGAACACCACTCGGCCCACGTATTTTGCAGTCTCCCCTGAACACCACTCGGCCCACGTATTTGGAAGTCTCCCCTGGACACAAATCGACCGACGTAAATGGCAGTCCTCTCCTGGACACCACTCGGCCTACGTAATTGGCAGTCTCCCCTGAACACCACTCGGCCCACGTAATTGGCAGTCTCCCCTGGACACAAATCGACCGACGTAAATGGCAATCTCCCCTGAACACCACTCGGCCCACGTAGCTGGCAGTCTCACCTGAACACCACTCGGCACACGTAATTAAAAGTCCTCTCCTGACACCACTCGGCCCACGTAAATGGCAGTCTCCCCTGAACACCACTCGGCCCACGTAGCTGGCAGTCTCACCTGAACACCACTCGGCACACGTAATTGAAAGTCCTCTCCTGACACCACTCGGCCCACGTATTTGGCAGTCTACCCTGAACACCACTCGGCCCACGTAACTGGCAGTCTCACCTGAACACCACTCGGCACACGTAATTAAAAGTCCTCTCCTGACACCACTCGGCCCGCGTAATTGGCAGTCTCCCTTGAACACCACTCGGCCCACGTAGCTGGCAGTCTCACCTGAACACCACTCGGCACACGTAATTGAAAGTCCTCTCCTGACACCACTCGGCCCACGTATTTGGCAGTCTCCCCTGAACACCACTCGGCCCACGTAACTGGTTGTCTCACCTGAATACCACTCGGCCCACGTAATTGGCAGTCTCCCTTGAACACCACTCGGCCCACGTAGCTGTCAGTCTCCCCTGAACACCACTCGGCCCACGTAACTGGTTGTCTCACCTGAATACCACTCGGCCCACGTAATTGGCAGTCTCCCTTGAACACCACTCGGCCCACGTAGCTGGCAGTCTCCCCTGAACACCACTCGGCCCACGTAACTGGCAGTCCTCTCCTGAACACAACTCAGCCCACGTAATTGGCAGTCTCCCCTGGACACAACTCGACACACATAAATGGCAGTCCTTTCCTGGACACCACTCGGCCTACGAAATTGGCAGTTTCCCCTGAACACCAGTTCCTCTCACACAATGGTGTTCAGGAGAGCACCCTTCAGGAGATTATATTTAATAGTGAGTGAGTGAGTGAGTTAAATTTTAAGTCACATCGGCAATATTTCAGCCATATCGTGACTCATATTTAATAGATACACGACGAGTGGGAGTTGATTATATTACAATAAAACACTGTTGCGCCCCTCATGGTTTATTCTTCCTGCAGTGTTTTATTTACGATAAACATTCCCACTTGTGTTTATTTCTTATGTGAGATATCAACATTATGTACAGCCTCTTTAAGGATGTTGTTAAAATCTACAAGCTTCAAAGATATTAACCTCCTATTTAAATAATGATGACTCCCTCAATAGAATCCGACCTCGGCAATGTCGGACAAGTCCATTTTATGCACAGGTGGGTATTTCCCGCATGTTCTCACAATCCTAACGTGGATTACCTGTACCTTTTCTCCCAATACCAATTGTCATATCTCTCCATGTTTTGGATGCGATCGCTCGGCCATCCCTGCTACATCTATGAGGAACAACTCACCAGACACTCCCCTCTCAAAAATAACGTCGTCAAACATACGACGTCTTCAGGTTGCGAGCACATGTTCGAATCTCCAGAAATTACGACATGATAGAACTATGTTTTATCGTGAAACAAACCACGCTTCCTTCTTCATTGTTCTTTGCGATTTATCGCGCAGCTATCTTATATTATCCCAAATGTAAGTACCTACAATAATATACTGAACCGCAAAAGAAACGTAACCCCAAGTAACATTGCATGAAAAGTTTTCATTGAAATATCTGGGTAATTTTTGTCAAAGTTTCTAAAATCTAACATTACCCTGTCCGGAAAAATGAAATTTGATGATAAAGAAACAAAGCAGATGACAATAAAACCGATCGCTAAAACGCATCACGGCAAAGGCCATGGTAACCTGCTGCACGTGAGTTCCGTGCAAATTGAAATGCACATGGGTCCCCCTCTTTCTTGCCCTATAAAAATCTCACACTGAGAAGAGAATTCCATGTGGCATTAATTTCAAGTGTAAGGGATACTGTTTTAACCCAACACCTGCGCTTTATGACGAGATTACTGATGGAGATCAATGTGGATTTTCTGGCTTTTGTGTAATGTTTTCATTTTTGAACATGGAATTGAACCACGGTGTATTCCGTTTCTTATTCTGCATGGGCGAGTGGCCAGTTTCTTATTCTGCCTGTGAATAAGAAAGTGCGGCCTTAGCAAGCTACTGGCTTAGGGTGTGGGGGAGAGGGGAGGAGGCGATTTTGGGAGGGGGTTGACAGCGTTCGATAGGGTGGGGTTGGTAGACGGTTTGGGGTTTCGTGTGTACCTAGATTATATAAAATTGTTTTAATGTTTGTTTGAATTTGCACGCTCCTGACTCTTCCAGTTGCCGTTTTTGATGTTGCGATAGCTTCTTCATGCAAAGGATCCTAGCACTGAAACTTTGTATGCCATATATGTAACCAAGGGGAGTCGGATTGATTAGTTTTTGGCACATTAGGGCCCATTGTCAAAGTCACTAAAAAGCATTCAGTTTGTCATTGAAAGAACCTTTTTGTAACTCTTATATTTTAGTCCTAAATTGAAATTTCGATCGTGGAGAAATATGTCATTGATATGAAAAGTAGGCCATCTTTACCAACATTACATGCTCCAGCTGTGTAAGTGTGTCAAAGCTGATACTTACTCCACCTATATCATTATGTTCCCTTAAACATGCATACGCTGAACAAACACTGACTGCCAAATTGGGATTACACTTAAATTGTTAAATCTTGCATCCGAGATCAAAGTCACGGGTTACAAAATATATACACAAAACTCTTTTAAACCTCTTAATTATGAAGATATTTTTTTGATATTTATAGGTCTCGGTTTATTTAGTTTTATGTATATGAGCACTCAATGTCATTGTCATTAGAGAGCCTTATCTTTGTCATAATAGGGACATTTGCTGTGACATGTTTATATTTGTGTGCTTGATGAAACTTGGCGAGTACATGTATCTTAGTAAACAAGTATTATTGATATGGAATGAATGTCACCTTGCCCTATTTTCATGCTTCCGCTGTATATGTATGTCAAAGCAAATAATTGTTCTAACTTAATGATGATAGTTACTTAAATGTTTATTCAATGCACACTCTTACTACAAAATTAGGGATACACTGAAACTCCTACGTCAACTATCTAAGGCCAAGGTCACGATTTATATGATGCCAACGTGTCGCTATATGGCTGAAATAATTCCGATGCGACGTTAAATTTTAACTCACTCACCAATGCCACAGAAAAATCCTTCAAACCTACCTTTTTAAAGACACAAGTGTAAGAAATTAGTAAAGATGTTTTATGAGTCTTTCTTTGAATATTTTATATTTCGCAAGGGGATGTTACTGTATCTTGTGAAAATAGTTGATACAGGAGTGGAAAGCACCATTTTGAAGTGGGGTTAGCAAAATAGCATGTGTTGCCATCAAGATAGCTAAGGCTAATAATCAGTTCGTAATTTTGTCATTTTGTAACCATGAGTATTATAAGTTAGCTCAGCGCTATATAAATTCAAACCGATCTTTCTGTAGATATTGATTGGATTTTGTTCAAACTTTGTAAATTTGACTTTCGGTCTAGATTTCGGATTGCGTATGTTGAGCATTAGATGAACACTAGAAGCTGCACATGTAACTCTTAGTGTCAGCAATGAATATTTGTTTTCAAAAACAAATATTATTCTGAAAAAGGTTTTCAAAAACACAACTGTATAGATTTCAATTGAGATATTTGATCATTATTGGCAAATGAACACTAGCAGGTTTTTTATTTTCCAAAAGAAATATAATTTTTAAACAAGTTTTCAAAACATAATTGCATAACTTTCTATATAGAGATATTAGAAAGTATATATCATTTAAGGCGGCCGCCGTGATATTGCTGGAATATTGCTAAAAGCGGCATAAACCAAACTCAGACTCATTTTGGGCAAAGGAACACTAGCATTTGCAAATGTAACCCATAACGTCATCATATGAGCACTAGAGATTACATTTGCGACTGCTAGTGTTTATTTAGTGTTGATCTGATATCTCTCTACAGAAAATTATGCATTTTTGTGTTTCTAGATAGTATTTGTTTTTGAAAAGAGACTAAGTAATAATACAATCATTTCAAATGTGAACACTAAGGAATTATACTGCAACTAACAGTGTTCATATGGTTTCCAGAATCCTGCCGGGAACCGCATTAACGAACATATTGCAGAACAAATTTGACCAAGCCTGAAGTGAGGAATGGTTAAAAAAACAAATGGTCATATAGGATTTTTCTGTATAATGACGCCAATTTCTTTCATTCGTGTATTAATATTATGATCATGATCAGTTCTTATTTGGCAGAAAGCATAAACAGTGAATAACTGGGCTAGTAACTTCAGTGCAGCGATGATATCAAAAGCAGGTTAACAGACTTTTGGGATGCAGTTATTATTTCGAACAGATGGATTGGTATGTTTTAAGAATATTATACACACATTTTATCAAAATAAATTCACAATTTCAAAATGTTTTACACATAAATAAAAACGTACAAATGACGAGTGTTATATTTTAGGTATTCTGAGCAGTGATACATGAAATACCAATACTAAGGCCTTTTGGTAATTTTTCCCAACACAGAAAGTGAATTATTGCATTGTAATCTGCTTTATAAGGTCCATATTTCACGAAATCTAGTTTCACCCCTCATCTGAAAAACATGTGAACTCTAAGGGTTGCAAATACAAAATTTATGCACAGTACTACCCCTTTGTGTTCACATGTTAACAATAGCAGTTGCAATATCAACCCCAAGTATTTCAGTATTCACGTGTTTATCCTAGGGGTTGCGGTTTAAACCGTTAGGGTTCATAGTTTCACTTAGGTTAAGGTGAACACTAGGGGTTGTAACATGTACAGGGCGTTCTTTGTTATTTTTGTGTTTCTAATCTCCACGTTTTCCCAGAGGACGGCGGTCTGTCGGAAAAAAAGTAAAAAAAGAGAAGAAAAATTGTTCTTTATTTCAGAATGTCTCTTCCAGAAGGTGAAAACTTACGATGTGAAGCCGAAAGGCTAACGTTCAATATCAAGGCCGTTATGGTTTAGACCAAATATTTGACAATTTAAACCCATGTTTGATCGACTATTGAGAGAACTGCAATGGGAGAAAATGCAAAATCGAAACTTAAACGCAATTTGCAAATGAATATAAAAGGAAATAACGAAGAGATGATGAAACAAGCGACCATCACCATTAAGTCATATTTTAATTGTCATATTTTAATTAAATAAGTTATAACTTCAACCTCTTTCAAGTCATAAATTCGGCATAAACACAACTTCGAATTGAATCGGTTCGAAAGTCTCTTATTAAATTTAATTTCAAAAGAAATATGTATCCTTTGACATGCAGTCTCAGGCAAAATGGAACCGAATACTATATTGTAAATTTACGAACAAGGGAACAGCTTTCTACAGAGATTAGATGAAGATAGTTTATTAAATATATTTTTTATTCATAAAATTAGACTGACAGATAGACCTGATCTCTCTGATTCAATAAATCGTAAATTTCACAACAGCGAATTGCAAAATATCCTTTCCTAAATAAAGCAGATTTCATATTTTAAAGCATCAATTCATACAATAAATTCCCACAATATTTTCATATATTTATATAAAATGTAGCTGAACGAAAACAGGACAATCGCGGTCAACTTAGTAACATTTGTTATATCTCATAGATACCAGAGATACATAATATTGTAATTAAGCTTTAATTAAACTGAGGTTTTCTCAAAAACATAAATAAATCAGAACGTCTTAAATGTCCTTGAAAAAAAGTACGCACAGGTGTTTATTTTAAATAGAGGGCACTGCGTTTTGGGCTATCGATTTCGTGAAGCAGTCAACAAGTCAACCAGGCGTATAGGTTGGTGGAAGGAATGTAGAACAGGCTGTGTTACGTCTGATTTAACGACCAAGGTTGTGTTAACTCCGAACTTTACAAAGAACAGAGAGGCCCGTATGTGTGAGTGCATTGTCTCAGGTTTTCAAACATCAAGGCAGCTCCACGCTTAATATATGCACTATAGTTAAAACGGATCATATATATCATCACAGAAATAAAAGTAACTGAGAGTTGCCTCCATTCCAAATTTCAACAGTTCACTTAAAGAACGCGTATTGCTATTTGTATATACGACCATGGTTTAAACACTTTTTAATTGTGAAACTTTATTAAGGAGCGGAATACCCACTTTAATACAGATGGACGGCAGATAATTCAGGATGAAAATTTTATTCTTTAATTAGGCGGGAGGAAAATTTGCAGGCGGCGTGAGATGAGAAACACACAAATAAAGTAAGGACGCCCTAACCATGTATATTTTGAAGTAGGTCGTTATATTACCTAACTGCCTAACAATTCAAGAAATGGTTATTCAGTGGTGATGTATTTGATACGGGTATCAGAGTTCTTTGTTTGCAATGTTTCGGCGACTGTTGTCAGCCCAGTTACGTTTTGATAACGTTTGTAATTTGTTGGTCAAATCTATATTTTTAAGTGTGTACACTTTTCGCGCAGGAGAATGCTTTTCTAAGTTTGGGTCTCACCGACCAATGACATGAGTATGGCTACCATTAGAGCACGACATGCTTAGTCTTTTTGCAAATACCTTGTGTCATCTTCATTTGCTTTTGAAGCGCTCTGGAATCTGTTCCAGCAGATAATCGTGAGTAATTATTATTTGGCGCTGACGTCTTATATTCAACTGCGTTGTCTTCCAAGATGTTGACTTAAAAACAGATGATATTAATAAAAAAAATATATTATTGTTGTTGTAATTAGTATGATTATTCGTCTTTGCAATGGTGTTGTGTTACAGGCAATGCCCACCACCTTCAACAGAGCAGTCCTGATGAACATCGGCTACACAGAGGCATTGAAGGACTACGACTTCCAATGCTTTATATTCCACGATGTTGACCATGTCCCCGAAAACGATCTAAATTTGTACAATTGTCAACGTTCACCAAGTCATCTGGCAGTTTCCGTCGACAAGAATAATTACAAGTGAGTTATGTTTTAGCTAGGTAGAAGAGTTTAGGAAAAACTAATCACACCCTCTGAATATTTTCTTCTAATTGAACACAAATACTTCTGATGCCGTATTTCGTCTTGTAAGCGAAAATTAAATGACTTCAACAAAAGTCCAAGTGCAATCTCACAGTAGACCTCGTTCTTGTTAAAATGGAAATGGTTATGCTTTCCTCTCTTTTGAAATATAATCTAAATAATATCACAATTACAGTACACTGTTGAAACAAATGTTAGTCGGGTGATTCTTGTTAAATAATAATAATGATAATAATAATAATGGCTCTATGAAGCCACTATAACAAATGCAAACAATTTTGCAAGTGGCATCATCTTGAGTGTATCACATTTAATACTAATGGAGAAGGCTAGATGATAAACAAGGCTGTAAGTGGATGTGTCATGTTTTGTATCATAAGGGCCAACACTGTTGTCAATGGTTGTATCGCGACTCTACAACTACTACCAACACTGTTCCCTGTGCCTGTATAATGACGGTATCACAACTACCAACACTGTTCCCTATGCCTGTATAATGACGGTATCACAACTACCAACACTGTTCCCTATGCCTGTATAATGACGGTATCACAACTACCAACACTGTTCCCTGTGCCTGTATAATGACGGTATCACAACTACCAACACTGTTCCCTATGCCTGTATAATGACGGTATCACAACTACCAACACTGTTCCCTATGCCTGTATAATGACGGTATCACAACTACCAACACTGTTCCCTGTGCCTGTATAATGACGGTATCACAACTACCAACACTGCTGTACGGGCTGCATTATGACTAATATATTAAAACTACCAACACTGCTGGCAATGGCAGTATCATGATCATGACAGTATCACAACTGTGTATAGGTTTGCTAGATAATTAGCATACCTAGGACATATTAATCAAACTATTTACTATTTATTCTATTTGTTTGTACTGACCTCAGGCTTCCTTACCCAAGCGCCTTCGGAGGCGTGGTGGCATTGACTAAGGATCATGTGATCAAAGTAAATGGCTGGTCGAATATGTACTTTGGATGGGGCTGCGAGGATGATGATTTATATCGGAGGTGAGATTTGCAATCATTGTATGCCACTGAACGATTATGTTAAATAACAGTGGGAACGCTAGGTTACATTTAGTATCAAGTAACACATGGGACTAAACAAAATGGATCGGTGGTCAGGCTGGCTTATTTGATTGAATGGGTGTCTTCAAATAAATACAGCGACAATGGCCTTTCCATATAACAATATAAATATCTGAATGACGCAAATTCGATTGTACGATTCCAACTGTATGATTAGCATGTGTTTGTGAATCACTGTCAAATAGTAATGGTACCAGGTGTTAGCGAAAAGGTGAGCATATCCTGCCCTACCGGTGGCATCCGTCACAAACACATGCAAAGTCAAGTCAATTGTTCACGTGAAAAAGCACGGGAACATATGGTATAAGTCAAAATAGGGAATTGCATCGGACATCTTTTTTGTCACTGGTGCGTCAAATTTGGAAATGTCCTCCACATGTCTACCATGGAACCTTTTGAAAGCTTCACGGAGGCCTTGAATGTTGTAACCTTGATCATGCAACTTCAGAGCAAGCATCGTATGACGCTTTTTTGAATTCTTGGTAGAGAAAGCTTGCTCAATTGTATCTCCAAAGTTGTGAATTGTAAACACCAAAGGCTGGAACTGCTGGAATATTGCTCGACATGAAGGGCAAGTTGACTATTGAAAAAATGAAGTCATCCCTTATGCTATACAGTCTTGTGGTGAGTGTTTTGTCACTCTGAATCTTTAGGCATTGATCTAAATATGAAACAGATGAGGCGGTCTCACAGGTCTCCTTTATTTCTAGTTCAGATGGGTTAATCAGTGGAAAGGGAATGGACTATTTGATTGTTATTGAACGATATCAGATCATCGATATACCTGAAGCTCATTAAGTTTAACTTCTTGGCGAAATAACCTTGTTTTGACTTTGCCAAATCCAAGCAGAAATAATTCCGATTCATATGCATACTGAAACAGATCCACAAGATCCACAAGATCCACAAGAAGGGAAGCACAATTGGTGCCCATTCTTGTCTAAATGTCTTACCCCCATATAACGTAGAATCTATCAATGAGGAAGTCCAGCATTTCATATACAGTTTTCCCAGTAATCTTCAGATTTGCTTTTCGTTTTTCTCAAATTGTCCTGAATCTCTGAATATAGATACGTAACTGTATCTGTTTTCATCACATTTTGTAGCAAAAAGCCAAATGGATCACGGAATGGAATTTGTCATGTGGGATTGTGGTGTACAAAGTTAAAAAATCAAATGTTTTGACAGGATGGAACTTGGCTTTTTTCTGAGGCTGCAAAATGTTTTTGAGAATTCACATGGTATTAATTCCACTTGCCTCAAATACTTTCTGTGAATATAACGAAAAACCCGACGGCGAGGGGTATTGCTGATAATATAGACACCTGGTTTATTTGTTCGAAACTTGACATAGCTGGACGTTTGCTGACTGTTGCGTTACACGACATACAAACAAAAACTAAAAATGGCATCAGCATCAAACAACCATGTCAATAATATAAGCTCTATGCCCTTTCCACGATGATATCAAGTAACGTCATACGACTCTTGCTCAAACGTTGTTTGATCAGTGTTACAAGTTACGGCAGTACAAGTTAAAATTATTTTAATGATATTCCAGACAATTGGAGGATATTTCGAAATGTGAGGTATCAGCGTCCAAAATGATGTCAAATGCAATTCCCAAATTTACCCTAAATGCCATTTCCAAACTTAGCCTATCTCACACGATGCATTTCTCTTTCTTCTTTTAATCCCAACTGGAAAGGTGCCTAAACAAAGGTTTCCAGTGTCTTAAAAAGCAATTCACCCGCGCACACCTAGTGTCACCATGGTCACCTCTCAGCAATCTAGGTCATGCATGCTTTTCCTTCCGGCTGACCCACACACGCTAAACACCTGGTCTCCCAAGCCAACTCATTCTCTTTTTGTTTTCTTCTAAGTCGGTGTTCATCAAGAACGAACAGTCCAAGCGTCATCCCACGGGTCTCTCTGACAGACCGGTAATTTCGCCATCCGACCCGCAAGATGTTTGTTTCGACTGTCGTGGGTGTTGTACCCATCTATGCGCTATGATCTATGCGTTTAATGTGCCTGAAGAAACCTTCAGTATTAACCTTAAAAAATGTCGGCGCCGAGAGCAAGAAAGGTGCTGGATAAACAACAAAAACTAAGAAAACTCTTAGTGAAAAAGTAAAAAAGTTCGGCGAAGCACGCCAATCAAGATCCAGGCATTCTTCTCCTACATCTCAGCGTCACTCACCGTCTTCTTCATCAACGCAGTTGGATTGTCACTGTCAAAATATCCGAATTGATTCCAACTAAAAGTCTTCAGTTTATACGCCTGGGAATGATGTTCCTACCCATGGATCGTTGGAGGAAAATTCAACACCTGGTTCCATTAACACTTACCGAGACATCAGTAGAGGCTCTCCACCTTCAACCAATTCAGTGCTTTCTCAAACCATTTCTCCATGAACGACGTTTGTCAGATTGTAATCTCCCTGTCGAACCACTTACGGACACATCTTCAATGGTGGCTTGTTCCGTCAAACGTTTGAGAAGCAGTCTCCTTGTGGCAGATTATCCCGACTCTACATCTCTTTGTCGACGCCTAAACCGTGGGATGGGGAGCTCATTGTCAGGAACTACAAGTTGCAAGCGGTGGTCTCTCGAAAAAAGCAATCTTCACATCAACAGCTTAGATTTCAAAGCAGTGATTTTGGTAATGTCACATTGGGCAACACTCCTCTAGTCTTATGATCCACTCGGACAACCTATCCATCACCGAGTAGACCCGTGACGATTCCCGGGTAGAATAGGTCTTCAGCAACCCATGCTTGCCGTAAAAGGTGACTATGCTTGTCGTAAAAGGAGACTAACGGGATCGGGTGGTCAGGCTCGCTGACTTGGTTGATGCATGTCATCGATTCCAATTACGTGGATCGATGCTTATGATATCAATCACTACATTGTCTGGTCCAGACTCGATTATTTACAGACCGCCGTCATATAGCTGGAATATTGCTGAGTGCGGCGTTAAACAACAAACCAACCAATCAACCAACCATCACCGAGTACATAAACAAGATAAACAAGTCGTTGTCATTCTGTCTTTGGCGCTCGACTTTTTTCAACTGATAGACTCTCTCAACATCCATGTTCGGGCAAAACACATACCGCCGTCTCCAAAGTCATAGCCGACTCCCAGTCCCGAACCCACAAACCATCTCCCATGGAATGGCGCCCACATCCGATGATCTTCCAGTGGATTTGTCAGTGCTCTGACGTCGATCTCTTCGCAACCGGCTTCAACACTTAGCTATCGCACTTCATATCTCCTATCCAAGATCCTCAGTTAGCAATCTCGTGGGAGGCTAACACACTTAGGCCTTTCCCCCAAAAGATGTTCAACCTCGGGTCCTTCAGAAGATAACGTCCACCAGTCACTTCACAATATTTTAGGTAGCGGCCTATTGACCAACATGGATTTGGTTCACCACCCTCATCCAACTCACAGACAGAAGATTTCATCTAGGATTATTCTAGAAGGGTAGCCAAGACATCTCTATGACTGACGTCCAAGGTCTGCACCAATTTGGGCTATTGGCTCTTGCACAAGTCTCTAAGACACATGCGCAGAGAGTGTGACACCTGCACTCGATCCAGTTTTCTTGTATGACGTCTCTCTCTAGACAAAATATACCTTGGTATGATTCTTTAAGTTTGTTGCATTTTGGGGCGTTCTCCCAGACTGAGTATTTGAACGGATGATGCATTGCGGTCTTCATCTGAAGCGGCCAGATGTCAATGCCCCGATCCCTATTCCGCTCACCTCTGCACTGGGCATGTGTTGTTGGGTAGTGGGTCGACGATCCTTTTATGGCATCGTCGATCTTTCCTCTTTTCGTCTTAACCTTTCGATTCAATCACCGAGACAGTGATAGAGTTTTTCCACGAAGCCTTAAAGAGATGCCAAGTTGGTTGGTTCCATCCTCCATGAGAGAAAGTGATACACCTGTCTGGTAGAATCGATAGGCCAAACACATGCCGAATCGATTACAAGTCGTACATTGATTTGTTTGGCATTACAATTAGCTCAGTCACGTGCGAACATTTTACACTTATTGTACCCGACTTCATGTGCTTTCCTCTGTTCACGTATCAGGGTCACAACACTCTTTGGGAGTGTTTGATCCCTATCCACGGGCTTTGCCATATGACACTAGACAGTGCTACTTAATATGGTTTTGTATCACTGAGCTCCAGCGTCCTCGTGTATATCTTTCAGTTGTCATTATAGATAGACTAGGGAGTTGCACCTCACCTTCCAACCGTGGGATACATGCATAGTGTGAGATATGATCAATTTAAAAATTTGTAAATTTTACAATAAATTGTTTATTTATATAACTTATCCGTGTACCGATTGACGTTGCATGGCAGGAGCACCGATGTCCGGCGTCAGGCAAAAATACTCTTTAAAGCAAATTGTGTGAATTGCGGGAGCTACCCAAAGGACAGGACATGCTTACCCTTTTCGTGAACACCTAGTTACATCACTGGTTTTCAGTGGTCCAGCTGTTGTTCCCTTTATGACAAATTTTAATCTGTTTCGGCGGATAATCTAGTCTGATTATTCTCTTGCATTGGCAATTTATATTTTCAGAACAATGATTATTGATTTGTCTTTGTGACGAGTGCCTTTACTCAAACACTTGGTACCATCATTATTTCATAGTGATGACTAAACACATGCTCGCGATATAGTAGGAATCGTACAATTAGTTTTCAGCAGAAATTTCTGGTGCGTATGGAAAGGGAGTTATCGCGTATATTCTCAAGGCAAACTGAAATGAATGTCTCAGTGCTTGAGAGCCTTAACCCCTGCATTTAACCAGCCTATCCCAACTTGAGTCTTCTCTTACTGTAAAGGGACTGAAAGGCTGAACCTGCATGGGGATCCCATACATGCCAAAATTGTTATTCTAAGAGGCTACTAAATAAAATCAGTCGGTCATTCGGTGACTTAATGTTTTAGTGTGCCATAGCACCCGACGGTGTTGCAATTTGCGTTTTCAGTGACTGCCTTTAGACACATTTATGAAGACGCCGCCGTGATAAGGCTGGAACATTGTTAACTGGGGCATCTCAGAACATTAATTTTTCCTTGCTTCTAATAATTTCCAAAATCAAATGAATTAAACCGCTTCATCACAATATAATAATCAGTGAGTGAGTAAAATGTGGTTAACTGCTTCAGTTAGCGTTACTTCGAAAACTCAAGACTGATCATAATCTTACCGATACATCACACTAACTGAAGCAATTAACCATCAAATCCACACAATGTATGAACATATATTTCTGTTCGCAGAATTCATCTAAATGGTTTGAAAGTGTCACGAGGGCCTGCAGAAATAGGTCGATATAAGATGATAAAACATATACGAGATAAAACAAACCAAAAGAACAAGTACAGGTAAGACGCATTAATGAAAAAAACAAAATGTCTGCTCTACAGGTATCATGTGTCAAAAAACAACCCGAAAATGTAATCTAACATTTTCAATTTTGTTATGGACTTATGAATGTTATTCAGATTACTGATTTGAAACAAGTTACAATTTGTGCATGTCAGCTGATATATACAGCGTGTGACAGAATCTGGTGATTATCTTTCATATTACAAAATGGTTGACTCTTGTGAGTTGTTGTTATATTAGAAATTAAACTGATATTTTGTATAACTCGATATATGTTGGGCATTATCCATTCAACAAAGAATCAATACATCTGGTGACAAATTGTCCCTGTTTTCATGCTGAATGCTTCATTGCCTGGAGAAGAACTGTCCTCTGACTGTGTAGCTTAGACACGATCATTGCATGTCTGGCATCGATGATTTATCTAAGCCCGACGCACTTCATTGGTTTCTTGTGTCAAAGAGGCCATACTTGTTCTTTTTTTCAAAAGCCAACTGCACAATTGTACTACCCCATTTCCACATTACATGTTTGTAAAGTCATCAAAGCTTCAAAATAATATTCAAACGGGTCAAGTACAATTTTGATTTGCAATTGCACAAGACCCCAGTCCAAATCAGGTAAGACACCAGGTGTTCAGCAATTAGGCCCAGAAGTAAGCTTAGTATATTGATGACCTTATATTGTTCAATCATTATCAAATAGCCAGTTCCCTTCCACTGATTTATCCACCTGAACCAGAAATATATGAGATCAATGAAAACGTTTCATCTGTCTCATATCCAGATCTATGGATAAAGATTCAGATTAACAATAAAGTATCCACAAGAATGTATGAAAAACGTCCAATAGTAAACTTTCCCTTTATCTCGAGCAATATTCCCGCTTCTCCAGGCCAATTAAAGGTCTTTATTAAGGGTTACGGTATCCAGGGCCTTTGTAAAGCTGTTAAAATGTTGTATTGAGAAATTCTTATGCATAAAAAATGATCGACGCATTTCTCTATTTGGCTTTGTACCACAGGTTCTCGTCTTTGTTCTGGTGAAATCATGATTTGCCTTCGTACGCGTTTGCCCTGGTGCCACAGGAGCAAGAAAATAATGCTACTTTCGAGAAATGGGCGAATAGTATGTCAATATAGATTTTACGATATGGGTGTTCTGGTAAGGCACATATGCTACTATTACCGGTCCGTACAGAATCATAAATGCAGTATTTGCATTAAGGACCTCGATATTTCTGATTGCGGCGTGAAACAATAAACAATTAAACATACAGAATTTCACAATCCCTATAACGAATATACCAATGCTCTCGGTGTGTAAATTATGTACATTTATACCCAAAGAGATTTTTGTAGAAGGATACAATAATCTCAGTCTCAAAGTATCAAGGGTGAATGTATGGATTTGGATTCTATTAATTCAACCCCACACAAATCTTCATTGCAGAGGAAAGCTCTTAAAAGGAATGAAGACACGGATGAAAAGTGATGGATTGAATTCACTGAAGTATGACGTTCTTAAAAGGGAATATCGGCCATTATTTGCTTACATTTTTGTACGCATACCTGTTGAAGGGGACACAAAGGTACGAACCTGTAACTGAAACAGGATATACCTTTTTGACATTTTAGCTGTTCCACCCTCTTCAATTTTAAGTCTGGATTAACGTTTGTTTTAGAATGAGCTGATGTCGCCTTTACACTGTATCTTTTTGTTCCAGAGTCATCATTGACTGAATGCTGGGGAACATTAACATCTACGTGTGACGCTAGTCATCTCTATTGAGAAGGAATCACTGAGAAGGAATGTTTCAAATATAAAAGTTAAAACAACTGTTGAAGTTTGTTTTAAGCTCATTGTGCTTACATGTATGCTTGGCCTAAAGTGTTCATATTACTGTTAAAAGATCAAGATGCGTCTAGAGAAAAGACATTTCACATTTATCACAAGAGTATAATGGTCATTACATATTTATCATTGGATTGGTTCCATGTTAATGAATCAAGCAAACAGGTAAGATACTTTTCATTTGTAGCATCCGGAGTGAGTCACAAAATCAATAGAGAGATGATCAATCTGGCACGTAGGCTTCGGTACATTTCCGATTACAACACACATGAGTTCATGGTCAGATCTAACTTTTAATGAATCAAACTGAGGTATTGTGACATGTGACAAAGACAGGCCAGGCCCGATACCTTCAACATAAGGAAAAGAGAGCGTGGTTTGCAGTCGATCAAGTCGAATACCGATCGATCTAAGTTCTCTCCATTTAGTGACGATCCTGGCCGGTCTGACCCTGTCGTGTATTGATACATGGACTGAGAGTAAGTACAACTAATGTGAGTTTAAAGCTGGTGTTGCGTTTCTTTATTATGCGAGTATAAATTCTGATGGAGATAATTCAGAGTATGCGTCGTTAGATCAATGACTGAGCTGAGCCGATGCTGACAAGTCATGGCTTAACTGACCATGAAGACCAGGAACGGCAATACTTTCAGTAACTGTAATAGGGTCGCATTTGACACCCGAAAGTGAATCAGTGAGTTAAGATTTAACGTCACATCGGCAGTATTTCAGCCACATTGTGACGAGAAGTACATTAATAATGCATATATTTAGACCAAATAAAAACCTGTCAACGATGGACAGTAAAATAACTAGATTTATCACAGATTTTATTTAAAACTAGTAGATAGCCATAAAAATATAACATCATATGTAACAATACAAGATAAAAATGAGCTATAGATTGCCAGCCACTGAAGAGAGATCCCCATGCTATGGTCTACACCTTTCAACAAATAGTCGTGTGTATATCTGCTATAGCCAATACGACATCGCCGCATAACGACCTCTTCAAATCTGGACTGACAACCCAAGTAGGTGTAACCGATATTTGGTTTAATTTCATGTAATTTATTGATACCTACCTGGGTGTCCTACTTCTTTTGCATTAGATCTCGGATGTAACATCTAATACTAGTCTTACATGTATAATCACTGTATGGGATCATTCATTCACTTTATTTCCAATACGTATAGGCCACAGGCCTTTGTGTACAGACAGGTTTCAGTTTCGCATTTCTTACTTCATTTGCATAATATAGATATTTTGCTAGATTTGTAATAATATATGTATCTGGTGACGACAAAAGCATATTAAATTTATGAACGTTAGGATGACAATAGAACTTTGCTTTGATATATAGTTGCCGACATACGATGGGCAAATAAGCAGGAAGTGGTACTCGGTGTCAACACAGTCTAATTTACAAAGTTTGCATTTTCTTAAATTTCTTGGGATTTTATAATGACGTCCATTCTCAATTTCCAAAGTATGACAATCAGAAGTGGTGTCACAGATTTGTTGAGTTCTGCTTTTGCAGCAGCATCGTCCATTGTGTTACCAGTGATACCAAGATCATTAATTAATTCAAGAATTTGGATTAAAAGTGGATATTTCGAAAACATATTTTTAATTGCCTAACGAATAATAATGAATAAAAATGAATAAAATAATGAACTGTTTATATTCAGATTGGTTGTTGATATATTTTAGTGCAGTAAAAATGGCGTTCACTTCTGCTGAAAAGATGGAAGTATTATCAGGTAATCGTGAGGATATTGTTCTGGATCCAATGACAGTGGCACTAGCAACAGCACCACCATCCTTGAATCCATAAGTAAATATAGATTTATAAGTATCATATTTGTCTCTGAATTGATTGTATTCTTGTTTGTAAATTAATTGATTGGTGTCTGATTTCTTTAATTTGGTTAATGTGAGGTCTACCTCTGGCCTTACCATTTGCCAAGGAGGAGATGAAAACAGCTGAGAGGGAGCTATATCTTGCAGTTTAATATTAGCAGCAGACATGGTAGACTGGATTCTGATTCCAAGTGGTGGAACAAGAGATGATTTTGCATTGTAAATATCTTGGTAAAGAGGATTAAAGACGCAATTAAAAGCTGGATTTGACTGATTCATCCGCTTCTACATACAGACTGTGAATGGGAGACGTTCTAAAGGCTCCAAGGCAAAGCCTCAGGCCCTGATGATGGATAGTATCTAGTTTTTGTAAATTACTTTTGCAGGCTCCACCATAGACGATGGAGCCGTAATCAATTTTTTAACGGATGAGTGACCTGTACAAGTGTATGAGGGTTGTTTGATCCCCTCCCCACATTGAATTGGAAACTACTTTCAATGTATCGAGTGCCTTCAAACATTTAGCTTTAAGGTATTTAATATGTGGAAGAAAAGTTAAATGGCTATCGAAAATAAGGCCCAAGAACTTGGCCTCCTTTACAACTTTGATAGGGGTGCCATTTAAAAATAGTTATGCAGCTTATATTTTCTGCAGAAATGAAGACAGTTAGTTTTTGATTTGGAAAATTTAAACCCGTTTTCAAGGGACCATTTATGAATTTTATTGAGACAGATTTGTAGTTGCCTCTCTATTGTATGCATATTTTCTCCACGACAAGAAACATTAAAATCATCCACAAAAAGTGATCTACTGCATCACTTAAAACCTTAGAAAGACTATTTCTTTTTATACTAAATAAAGTGACAGACAAAATACTTCCTTGTGGGACTACCGATCCTGACGATAATGATCAGACAGGGTAGAACCCACGTGGACCTGAAATTGTCTGTCAGTTAAAAACTTGGATATAAATTGAGGCAAACGGACGCGCAATCCAAAATCATGTAAATCCTTTAAAATCCCATTTTTCCACGTAGTGTCATACGCTTTTTCTAAATCGAAAAAGATAGACACTGAATGTTGGTTATTAATTATTGCATTTTTCACAAATGATTCTAACCGTACTAAATGATCAACAGTACTTCTATTCTTACGAAAGCCACACTGAATATTTGTAATTAAATTATTTGATTCCAAGTACCATGTTAATCTATTGTTGACTATGCGTTCCATGGTTTTGCAAACGCAACTTGTCAATGAAATGGGTCTATAATTTGAGTGTGTGAGTGAGTTGGGTTTAACGCTGCTTTTAACAGTATTCCAGTTATATCACAGCGTGTCAGCTTAATGTGGGAGGAAAGCCCGAAGTGATGCAGGTCTCAGACGTTTACCACTTCGGTGAAACCCACGAGCACGGGTATGGTGCTTACAAACCTAGAAACATAATCGGGTCTATAATTTGAAGGATCACTGTTATCGTCCAGGTTTCGGTATGGGTACAACTATGCATGGCATCACGCCAGGAAGAAGGAAACTAACCTGATGTCATATATCATCAAAAATTAACAAAAGGGTTTCTAAACACGGTTCTGGTAAGTGTTTCAGGAGTTGATAGTGTATATTATAAGCTCATGTTGCAGTATCATTAGCTTGTCAAAGAGCAGTATAAAGTTCATGGATAGAAAATATTTCATTATAATCTTCCCCATTATCTGATCTAAAATTTATAGAATTCTCCTTCCTGCAGTTTTTAAAACTTGGGGAATTGAGGGACATAATTTGAGGAAGACAAATTTTAAGCTAACGTTTCATCCAGTTTATTTGCAATATCCGATTTATTAGTTAATAGTTTATCCCTATTCTTAAGATTACGGATGCTAGATTTAGAACCCTTACCTTTAATTTTCTATATCATATTCCATACCTTGGACAAGGTTGGTTGGTTGTTTGGTTTGTTGTTTATCGCCGCACTCAGCAATATTCCAGCTGTATGACGGCGGTCTGTAAATAGTCGAGACTGGACCAGACAATCCAGTGATCAATATCATGAGCATCGATCCACGCAATTCGGATCGATGACATGCATCAACCAAGTCAGCGAGCCTGACCACCCGATCCAGTTAGTCGCCTTTATAATTAACGACAAGCATTATCACCTTTTACGGCAAGCATGGGTTGCTGAAGACCTATTCTACCCCGGAATCTGCACGGGTCCCTTGGACATGGGCGTTCGTGAGTTTATTTTGGAAACTTAATGTTGCCAAGATTGGCGTTTATTTTGTTTAAACGTACGCCTGGCTTTAGCATTTGAGATTTTATATTTATTCAAATTATGGACCATGGGATGGCGACGGAAATAGTGCTCAGCCTTTTTCCGTGCCTTCCTGGCCTGTTTGCAGTCATTGTTAAACCATGGTTTACGGATGTGTGGATTTGTAGAGGACTCAGGAATACATTCATCAGCAATTTTGTTTAATTCATCAGAAAATAATTGTACAGTGTCAGTAGCGTCAAGAAACAGATCAGGTTTTAATTTATTGGATGCAAGCATTTCAAATAAAGGCCAGTTGACCTTAGTAAAGTTCCATCTTGTTAAAGGAGGAACATCTGAAGGTAATACGGGTTTTAAAATGGTTGGGAAATGATCACTGCCACAGAAGTCTTCGTGGACGGACCATTCAAATTCGTTTAATAAATCAGAGTGAGTGATAAATCAAGAGCAGAGTAGGTACCTGTACCGGGATGTAGATATGTGTTTGAACCGTCATTATGGATACACAAGTCGTTGTTCGAAATGAAACCTTCCAAAATTTTACCCTTGTTATTTATCTGAACACTACCCCAGAGTGGATTGTGCCCATTTAAGTCACCCATAATGATACAGGGCTTGGGGAGTTGATCATAAAGCTTGAAGTTCAGACGGTCGAAGGGAAGAAGATGGTGGAATATAGAGCGAACACAAAGTAAAAACTATGTGTAAAGTTACACGGACGGCAACAGCTTGAAGAGGAGTAGCAAGATGAACGGGGCTGTGGATAACTCCGTGTTTCAGGAATACTGAAGAACCTGAAGATTTTGCACCTGGAGGTGAAAAGACATTGTAGGAGGTATAACCTCTTATATCGAAATTTTCAGTGTCCTGGTAATACAATGTATGTTTCTTGTAGACAAATCGCCGATGGTTTGAAATCCTGAATTAAAAGTTGTAAATCATTATAATTATTCTTAAGCTCTCTACAGTTTCATTGTATTAAATGTGATGATTGAGTCACGGTGGCTCAATGGGTGATCTCTCACGTGAACGTGAGGAAGAAGACCTCCTACCGCTACTGTCTGACGAAGGAGTCACCTCCATGTCTAAAGCATTGAAGGAGTTGTGGAGAGATACATCTGAAGGAGACGGGGTACTGGGTGTCTGATTTCTGTTGAACTTTTTTCTTTGTTTGTGTGATAATTTTCGGTCCAGAACAACTGGTTCTTCAGAAGGAGTCTGAGTCTGTGCCTGAACACTATCGGGTGGTGATGCAGATTGTTGAACAGCATTGAGGATCATATTTCAACAACACTGGCTGATTGTAAGATATACGATGAGGGGTTTCGTTACTTGTTGTTAGAACTAACCAAATACAACGCAATGAAGCAGGAGATTCGATCCAATTCTCGTAAGACCAGTGGTATTAGCGAAGATGAGAAAAAAAGATCATAGAACAGGGGAGACAACAAGCGCGTCAGTTATTCCGTGCCAAAACCAAAGAACTGGTTGAAGATTAAAAATAGATTGTTTCCTATCGTTGGATCACATTTAAACGAATGCTTACATACGTCTATAATAATGTCAACAAAAACATTTATGCTACGGGACAAAATTATAAAATGGCGAGAAATATCACAGGGTATATATTATAAAAGTAATGTCAAACCAACCAAATACGGTCATAGTCTGGTCACCTTGTAAAATGAACGAAGAGCTTAGTAAAAATGTTGAATATCACTTTGTTCAAAATAATGGCATGCATATGAGTAAAAATAATAGAGAATATTAGTCTCATGACGATCGTTGAATCACATCATCATTTTTGCATAAAAAAATACCTCTGCAGTAGCAGTATACGTATATAAATCTGGCTCCAGTGGATTTGCGGGAGAACTGTCATTACTTATACTACTCATGCTGAATATCATGCTCAAAGCACATTATTACCCCCGTCATTCTCATATCCAAGGAGTATATGTATTTACGACCTAAGCTGTGCTAGAAGTTATTCAGTTATTTCAAGCATTCAGTTATTTCACAGCGTATCAGGTTGATGTGGGAGGAAAAGGAGTATAACCATTTCGGCGCATGAGTAGGTTAATTCACGAACTACGCACGAAAAGGACGACAACGCGACATTATCGAATATTGTCGCGCATTTTAACGCCTTTTTAAAACATTTTTAATGGGGCGACAATGCGTCAACGCCACATTTGTTTACCTTGAAAAATGTTGTGTTGTCACATTGTCGCGCTTTGCTAAAATAAAGAAGATTATTCAAAGCGCGACAACGCGACAGTGCTACAAATGGCTGAAATGTCGCATTGTCGCACTTTCGTTACGTTTTACACGTTTTGCTTGTTTTTGCAAGGGTGTCAATGCGAGAACGCGACAATGTCCCATGTAGTAGTCCATACATAACTGATTTTCAGATTTTCATTCATTAAAATTATCATCACTGTCTTGCCATTTACGCCCAATGGAATCTGTTTCGGCTGATAACTGAGAGAGACGTTGGCGTTGACGTTTTTAGGTTACCAAGATCTGTCCAAAGAATTTAGGATGCTCCTACCACCTGTTTAGAGAGATTGGGCATCTACGTTCATGCATGAATGTATGTTCCGAGTTAGGGTGCCATCCATCTGTACACAAGACTGGTTATATCATTAGGTCAATAAACACTCTGACGAGATTCGTGTGTAGCAGGTCACCCGAGCCATTTAATCGCCTCTTACGAGAAGCATATCTATTGCTTCAAGAATGTTACGACAAGCTTTGCCCATTACTTCAAGTACGATATCAATCGAACATTTGATAAGAGATGGACATCGTGAGCATTGATCTACGCATTTGAGATCAAAATGAACCAAGTCTCCGAGCCTGACCACCCTATACTATTTATAGCCTCCATACGAAAATATTTTTTCTTTGTCCTTACCACCCTCAGTTTGTCGAAAGTTGGCGACTTTCAAAATTCTACCCCTGACTTTAAAATGGAAGATTAGCCTTTAATGTCGGAGAATTTTACAGGCAGAGATACATCTCAACTGCAGAATAGCTGGAGTGAGTGAGTGATCATGAGTTGGGTTTAACGTCGCTTTTTTAACAGTATTCTAGTTATATCACGGCGTGTCAGCTTAATGTGGGAGAAAAGCACGAAGTGATGCAGGTCTCAGACGTTTACCACTTCGGTGAAACACACGAGCACGGGTATGGTGCTGACAAACCTAGAAACATAATCGGGGCGAACCGGGATTCGAACCCACAATCACAGGTTTCTGGCGTGCCGAAAGGACGTTACTCGGCACAGCGAATCGCGGCGCCTTAGACGACTGAGCCACACGTGCCCCCAGATAAGTTGGACCGTTTCTTGAATTTTGCTAACTTTGAAAAGTGTACTGCCGCGCAAAGAATTCCAATTTTCCCTCTTTCCTCTGCTTCTGAAGCTCTCAGTTTATCTCGAATTTAAAGTTCTTTTACAAACTGTATGTACTTGTACTTTCTGACGAAATGAAAATTTGTTTCAAGACAAATACATCCTCTCCAGAGACCGATGGGCCCTTTAAGGAACGATAAATCCTTGGTCGCATTCTATCGCTAACAAATGACGTCAGCGTTTTGCAAAAGCACATTCAATAACAGATCGCCAAAACATGTATTTAGGGGTAAGGTTTGTTAGTTTTAACTCTCATGGTTTGGCTAATTGACAATAAATGCAGGCAGGCACTCTCAGGAGACATGGCTGATATCAAAACGGAGGAAATTTCAGCATTTTGATTGGTCCATATGATCGACAGGTGAATGGATGACTAGAACAACCCAAACACACGTATTTGGCCCATGTTTGACTTTAAATATTCCAGTATAAGTTTCATTTTTTCACATATCTAAATTAATACAGATAGAGCGATATTTTACAATTTTGTACAAATCACGCATCTGGGAGGTAATGGAAAGTTCCTCAAGTTTTCCATGAGTTCATTTAAGGACTTTGTGGACTGAAACGGCCCCATCTGCATCAAAGCCAATTTGAGGAAAGCGTCTGAGCTCCACCTGTTTTAGTCTCCCGTGACATTCCAATGTCTTCACGTTTGCTCTATACAACCGTGCGTGGTCATCTCCGTCCTCAGGGAACAGGCAGTAGAAAGCGGTATTAATAATGTAACCACCTGAAAGAAAATTAGATACTAATGTGCGAAACACGAATTAATCCGGGATATCTGAGACAGAATAATTTTCAGAGCACCCCGCATACTAAAGGAGAAATATCAGCCTTTATGTTCAACGTAATTATCAATGGAATTCAGTGGTTGGTTGGTTGTTTAACGCCGCACTCAGCAATATTCCAGCTAGGGCTATCCTCCCACATTAAGCTGACACGCCGTGATATAACTGGAATACTGTTAAAAGCGGCGTTAAACCCAACTCACTCACTCACTCACTCACTATGAAAGACCTCCAAGAGTGTTTTTCCTTTCGTTCTCATCACCACAGCTGATAAAAATATCAGCTACATAATCATGTTCCCGTTTCTTGGTTGGTTGGTTGATTAACGCCGCACTCATGAGCATCAACCCACGCAATTGGGATTGATGACCGTGCATCAACCAAGTCAGTGAGCCTGACCCCCCGATCCCATTAGTCGCCTTTTACGACAAGCATAGTCGCCTTTTACGGCAAGCACGGGTTGCTGAAGACCTATTCTACCCCGGAATCTTCACGGGTCTTGACATAGATGAAAACTATTGATGTGTCGTTGAGTAATATGCACACCCTCAATCGAAATCTACGTCTGATGTTTACATTTAAATACAGATTGTGAAAGGACCCCCTTAGAGAATAGAAGTTAGTTGTGAAGTATGCTGGTGTATCCGTCATCAAATGAGAAACCCTTTCGCTCAGTCTTGAGGGACAAGAAGCCATTTCTTCCTTATATCTTAGAGAATTTCAAGTGAATCGATGATGTATACTTACCTGGTTTGATGATGCGGATGAGCTCCTCGAATGCTTTCATAGGCAGCTTTTTCATGACCACTGTGCTCATTGCGCAAATGGTCACGGCATCATACGTTTCTGAAATATTAAACTATATATGCCAATCTAGTCAGCACCATGCTACCATAAATGTTTTGTAGTTACAATAATATCTCTAAATGTGCTCTTTCGCTGACGGAGAACATATTTAATATATTTTGTGTATATTAAAATCTCCTGCCAATATCTTTATTGAGATTTCATGTGAAATTCTATTCCAAAATTGCTGGTCCATGACGACCCTATGAATTGACACAAACAGCTGTCTTTGAGTATATGCATCTGCATAATGATGGCAATTATGCTTGTGTCCTAAAAGAGTATATTTATTCATGTCACACGTAGGGATCGGGATTGGCATAAATTCACGACATTCTGTTTCTTGTCACGTTAAGAGGCCGGTTAGGATGGCGTTTTGTGCATGGCCCAGACCCGATAATACAACACGTCGTGAGATAGCAGAAATATTGACTGGTTGCGCAAAACAACATTCAATCCAGTGTCATATATATTTGCATGTAATA
Source organism: Haliotis rufescens (assembly GCF_023055435.1). Taxonomy (NCBI): domain Eukaryota; kingdom Metazoa; phylum Mollusca; class Gastropoda; order Lepetellida; family Haliotidae; genus Haliotis; species Haliotis rufescens. The sequence goes on from NW_025964223.1 coordinate 9,896,275, forward strand.
CATTCGAACATCAAGTTCATATTGTCAGAAATAATTGGAAGTTGTTTTTGGTGTTTTTAAAAAAAAATGGTAGTTTGTACCATCAGATGCAAATAATATTATTGTCCCTTGTAAATGAGAGATACAATTACACATCCATAAATTTTATAAACTGTAAGTGAATAACTGGTTGTTTGGTTGGTTGTTTAACGCCGCACTCAGCAATATTCCAGCTATATGACGGCGGTCTGTAAATAATCGAGTCTGGACCAGACAATCCAGTGATCAATATCATGAGCATCGATCCACGCAATTGGGATGGATGACATGCAACAACAAAGTCAGCGAGCCTGACCACCCGATCCCGTTAGTCGCCTCTTACGGCAAGCATAGTCGCCTTTTACAGCAAGCATGGGTTGCTGAGGACCTATTCTACCACGGAATCTTCACGGGTCCAGTAAGTGAATAACACTAGTGTAATGCCGCAGTCTATCTCAGGGCGCCGTGAAAACAATTAAGTATCTACCGATCAAACCATTGAGCTATAACAAAAGCAACGATGCACCATTTTGGTACGATGACACACACACTCATCCTCGTCACAGAGCCTAGTTACCACCTGATTGGTCAGCTGTATTGACACAGGTACAGGGCATTTATTTTGACCCGGCATCAGAACAGTTTTGTTTGTTTGTGTGTTTGTTTGTTTGTTTCCTAACGCCACACTCCAATATTCCAGCTATATGAAGGCGGTCTGTAAGTAACCACGTCTGGACGAGACAATCCAGTAATTGACATCATGAACATCGATTCACACAATTGGGATACGATGACATGCATCAACCATGTCAGCGAGCCTGACCACCCGATCTTGTTTGTCGCCTATTACGACAAGTATAGTAGATTTCTACGGCAAGCATTGGTTGCCGAAGACCTATTCTACCCCGGATCTTCACGGTTGACACCAGAATAGCAAACAGACCACTACTATCATGCAAGCATGTCCAAGAGACATAGTCAAATGATAACCAGCAAACAAGGATAACTGCTTACCATCGTCAATTCCCAGGGTATTTTCTCCTAATCCGTTTATGAAGTATCGTCGATAGAGCCCTTTCGTCTTTGCCTCCTCGAGCATTTTGCTCGAAGGTTCAAGAGCATCCATTTTACGAAAACCGTAAGAGAAAAGCTGTAAATAAAAGCGACACAATTTCCATGATAAATCTCTTCTAAATTTTAGTAGAGTCTATGGTACGATTCCTACAATATCCCAAGTAGGTGTTTATGTTTATCACAAATAAATAGTGATGATACCAGGTGTTCGCGAAAAGGTAAGTGCATCCTGCCCCACCGGTGGCATCAATTAATCTCAAACACATACAACGACTTCTGCTGTGTCATGGATACATATAAATACACTGGCTTTAACGCTACTTTGAGGAGTATTCATTGATATGACCACGATTGAGACATGAATTGGTTGAGAATACATTAATCCTCAGATCTTAGTCAAGAAGAAATATGGAATTATCCATCACATACAATGTGTCGAATATTTTCTATCAGAGTAAGTTAGAATGCTTCCAGACCACGTTTCCATACCGAAATGTGCAACAAATGAGTAAACTAAGTTTATCGTAATATAGAGATATATCGATTGGGTTGGTGTTGGTTGGTTGGTTTGTTGTTTTACGCCGCACTCAGCAATATTCCAGCTATATATGACGGCGGTCTGTAAAAGAAATCGAGTCTGGACCAGACAATCCAGTGATTCATATCATGAGCATCGATCCACGCAATTGGGATCGATGACCTGCATCAACAAAGTCAACGAGCCTGACCACCCGATCCCGTTAGTCGCCTTTTACGACAAGCATAGTCGCCTTTTACGGCAAGCATGGGTTCCATTCTACCCCGGATCTCCACAGGTCAATATATCGATTGCGACTGCTATGAGTTTAAGTCTGCAATCTGTGAACCATTTATTGTTAATGTCTGAAATGTACAATATTTCATTACTACCTAATAGTGCACGTTCTACACTGGTGGATGGTGCACATTAGTAATGTACAGAGTTATTTCATGATCATCCAAAATTGGTTTCGACATGAATATGTTGCTTGGGTGATATCTCCGCTAAAATGAAATTGCATTACATTCCTTTGCAAATATTGTGACGTTACTGGTTCCCATAACGTCAAAATCAAACGACCGCACTATTCTCGCTGTCACTGACGCTGGTTAGCGAACACCTGGTGTCATTACTATTTGATAGTGATTTATGACCACATGCTCATGATATAGTAGGTATCGTACAATCGACTCTTTTACTGAGATTTCTTATGAATATGGAAAGTGTTTTGTCGCTTATATTTATACGATCATGACAGTGGTAATTACGGTTTACGGAAATGAGTCGCAAGAACGATTTTGGATGGTAAATGAAATCTGACCCAGGTGTCTTTTGACATCGAATATATTAACACCCGTCGAAACATTTAACATCAAAAGACGCTCGGGTGAGATTTTTTATATTGTTGTCTGCTGACCTTTTCTGCACAAAGTCCAGTTCCAGCCGCCGCATCGAGAATATAAATATGTTCTCTGTTGCCAGGGAACAATTCTGCAGTTGTCTGGGCAGTCTGCATCGGGCTATCATAGCTCACTGCTTCCAAGATCTTAAATAAAGACAAGGCCATCAATGTGAGTTTGTGTTTCCCATCGCCATGACCAGCTTCAGGTGAACCGGACGGGTGATTTGGTGTGTTGTTGTTTATCGCCGCACTCAGCAATATTCCAGCTATATGACGGCGGACCGGACGGATGAAAGATATGTATGTATGTATGTATGTATGTATGTATGTATGTATGTATGTATGTATGTTCAAACTGCCTTTGGCAACATGGTTGCCAATGCAAGTTGTATATTGCTTGTGTGTTGTTTAACGCCGCCCTCAGCAATATTCTTATATACTCATATATCAGCATCATTATTGTGATATACTAAAGCTGTTGCTTTTTTTAAATTTGCGCTAGATGATATATATTTCGGCGGGTGAATTGACATATATAACTCTTTCTTCTATCAATTTCCAAAATGAAATATGAATTCAAGATATACCAACCTTGTCATATTTGGGGCTAATCTGGGAAAAACGGTCAATGATGTCATCCGTGCTTGTTTCGTCGTCTCCACACAAATAATGAAGAATATTCTTTGCTTCCTTAAAATCTATCTCTTTCCGTGTTGTGGTTGCTGTTGCTTTCTCACACATATTTCTGTTGAATCTGAAGACTTAATTTGGCTGTTACTGGCTCACGGTTAGTATAGAGAATAGTTTAATATTATAGAAGTTAGACTGCAGTGTTCAAAAAATCAATTATAATTAACCTGGAAGCAAATAACAGAGTAGACAAAAATCATGTTTCTTTCAAACAAAACCTTAATCGAGGAATAACTATGACACAAGATATATTTTCACACAAACCTTATTCACGAACCCGTCAAATAAAACAATATCCATAAACAATCTCGTTAAAATTGATGAACAATTAAAAAAGGAAGAGTTCTTAAGAGCATTCAGTCCCTGAAAACACGATTATTAATGTTTTTGTTGTCCAAACTAATGATGGTATTGGACAGTTTCCATGATACAGGCTACAGAGAATACCAGAAACTGTCACTTCGCAGTGTGACACATGTATCCCCAGCAAGTACCAGCTGAACGTTTAAATGACAATTATTTGGATGTGGCTGGCACAGAAATTGCTGACTAATTAAATGAGAATGAAATCACTGCCAAAAATATCTCAACTTAAATTTTGCATCCTACATGAGCACAATCAAACATTATGACAGAAAAGACAAGATACCCATCGCACTGAATTAAATGCAAAACTGTCAAAGAAGTACCAGAGGAAGCAATGGTGACGAATATCCCCCTGCTACATAACGTGGAATTCTTGCGGGTTTTGCCCTCTCTACTGACCACGTTTTCAAGCAAATGAAATCTGTCTTAACAGACAATTAAAGAGACATGTTAAAGGCACCTTACCCAACCAATCAGTCCTGAAAAATGAGAAAGTAGGTTGGTTAATATCTGGTGATCGGGGCAGTTGGGCAGGAGCAATCTGAAGCCATATTACCTCTGGTCGCTAAATATGATCCATGCTGGCATCCGGATGTGGGTGGGTGTATAAGTATTAAAACGTACACTGATGGAAAAGAGTATCTAGTATCTATAGAGTGCGAAGGACAGACAAAGATGCGAACTGGATCCGACCCCCGTAATACACGGAATCTTTCATTTCCCCCGTGCTTGGGCCAGTGCAAAAAATCAGACAAGGGTTGTCATGTTCTTGTTCGAATAGTTCTTATTTAATCGAATATCTTACAGTTATTCGCCATATATACTGGCCTTCACCTGACACGAAAAATTGACGTCCCCCTAACTGTTGTAATCCTGGCTTTATGCTTAATGCCCAAATTGCCGCGTGTCGCCAAGGCATATATTTTAATAAGTGTAAAGAATTAAAACTAAAAATGTCACAAAATAAACTTATCAAATGTAAAAGACGGAGCCAAAATCTGAAACAGATTCTTACTAGGGCTTCTTTCTCAAGGAAAAAACTTTCCATGTCCGTGATTTATGAATTGTGCTTCGAAAAACTTTATGTCATACAATGTGCTGGATGAAAAGTCGAATACAGGGACAGACAGGGGACACTTTTAGACCATTAAGTTTGCATTGAAAGCATCCAATTTCAAGGGACACTTTTGTCAATTATTATTAATTGACAAAAGTGTCACTTGTGATAACTTATTCCAATAAAGCGTCAATTTATAGGGCACGATTGGTTTCACTATCAGGGTGGTAAGGATATCCATCAATATTTAGAACGGGGTTGCTGTTTGGTCAGTGAATTTGATTTTATCTCGTTGCATTCGCCAAAATCATCATTACAAAGTAATTAACACACCTTTTTGACGAAATTTGTATCAGAAAAATCGCTTTCGCTTGGAAAAAATCATTCATCGTTCATATGGTTATTTAACCCGCTGGATGCCGAGGTTTTTTTACTGACGGACATTTTCCTAAGATCTGAAAAGTGACGGTTGGACGAGAATTGCTCTCAACCGGCACTGGATCCATAAAATTGATGTAGAATATTAAATTTCCTATCTCATGGTGTAAATTTAACTACAAATATTAAATCGGTTTTGAAAAAAGACACTGCTAAGTGCTGTCCGAGAATTTATTCTGCGTTGAAAAACAGAACATTTCGCCGCTTTTTATCGTACACCTACAAAAGTACTGTGCGACGATTTTTTTTTATTTAGCAGTTTTACAGAAACTGTGGTGGAACAAAATACTGCCTTATATCTGAACGACATAAATATATATCAAATGGATTTATATGCTTAATATGTATAACGTTATACATTCAATACAAAATATAGCCTGCCGTAAATGATGAAAACTGATTTTCCTCTATGACGTCAAAAGACACACGTACAGAGACAAGGGTTACACACGTACAGAGACAAGGGTTACACACGCACAGAGACAATGGTTACACACGTACAGAGACAAGGGGGCAAAACTCAGGTCACTTGTTTAGAATTAGCTGTGGATAAGACAACATATTTTCGTGTTGATTTGTTCACGAGGAAGCAAACTATTTTAACACAAATATCGATATTGAAACTATACGTTTAGGCATAAACAAAATATAAAGAAATGATGAAATCGTACTTCATAAAAGAGGAAGTAAAAGCGGAATAGATGGCCCTATCTCATCTATAAATTAGTTCTTAGATTCCAACATTCTCCTAATTGTGCAAGTGTAATTTGACTGATGTTGCACCATTATTAATGGAGCACTAGCCTATTCACCAAATGTAGTGAATTACTAAAAACATGACACCATTCTATTTGTTTATTGCATTGACAACGTCGGAGTAGGATGACACAGGTAATTTGATTAATATATATTTATCCCCTCATTTTCGTTCGTGGTATGGTGAGTGAGTTAAGTTTTTTAAGTCACATCGGCAATATTTCAGCCATATTCGTGGTATGGACAATCTCGATTTATAAAATGGAATTTGACGCTTTTTCGACTCAACATAAATGACTGCTTTTACAATCTATATAATGTCTTGAATATATAAACAATTACAAACTTTACCGTGTACCTTCATTGGACAAGACACGCACCTGTTTTTTGTATCAATTCTACGTAATCAAAAACCCCAAAGAATATTTCAAAACAACCAAAAGTATATTCAATATTGGACTTGTATTTGTTCATTATCATGTGATTTTTTCTCTTCATCTCGTTTTGGAACTATACAGTGAAAGATGCGAAGAAAGTTCCTTTGATATAGAATTATCAGGATAATCGTATAAGACACGGTTTATATTTTTTATTATTTTCACAATTCTCCGAGAAATAAAGTAAATAGTTCAAAATCCTGTGATCACAATGTTTTTTTAAAAATGGTGAACCCATTGATTATATGATACAAAACGAGAGGAATAATTCATGAATCGTTTGTGAAAATAAGGTACACCTGGCGAGTCTTCAGGTATCACCTTTCTGTATATCAATAACGTCATATAAACAATTCCAAGACCAAGATAATTTTTCTAAAATTGTGTATATATTTTAACAAAAATCTTATCCATTTTGTTAAAGTAATATATTCAGTTATGGTTTTAAAATAAAATCATTAACCTGTTTATATGAAATTACAATACTGACTATTACATTCCAAAGAAGTACACTCTTCAAAAAAAAGAAACGCACGGGTAGTATGTAGCTCATTGAACCTGACTACACAAAACATCCGTTATATAAATTGGATATATGTTATTGGAAAATGTTGGTGGCCTGATATTCGACCAATGGTGCGTCAAAACCCCGCCATTGTCGATTTGCAATGTCTTAAACGGCATTGTTTTCACACTTGTACAAATATGTCATGGAGAAAACAGTAAAGCAAAATGCACGTCCATTTGGCATTCGTAACTCGTGGTCGTGGCTATTAAAAGGCAAGCATAAGGCATTTCATTTGGCATTCAATTGTCAACATTTTTCAAGTTCAGAAATGCCGAGGCTCAGCGCTGCCGATCGGAACCTGCTATATGAAATATCCAAAGAAGGGAATCACAGTCTTCTGTTGCACGTCACTGCAACGTCCACCACAGCACCATTTGCCGCCTTTGGGACCGATACACACAGTTCAATTCCACTGCAGACCGTCCGAGAACCGGCCGATCAAGAGTTTCTACCCCTGAACAGGATCGCTACATTCGACTGTCCTACCTACGTCATCGCAATGCCACAGCTACGGAGACTGCAGGACGCATCCCTGGTTTGAGAAGGATATCGGACCAGACTGTCCGGACATTGACATCATGAACATCGATCCATGCAATTGGAATACGATGACATGCATCAACCAAGTCACCGAGCCTGACCACCCGATCCCGTTAGTCGCATTATACGACAAATATAGTCACCATTGGTTTGTAGTTTCTGAAGAGCAGTAGGGTTTGCAGACGCCGACGACGCCCAACAAGCAGGCCATGACGCGTGAGCTAAAATGGTGTAACACATACCTGTTCTTGCTTCTATGTGTTAGCCAACTCAGCGAACAACTGGATGTGCAGTGACTGTAATGAAACATGAGTGCAGATATTCACTGTTAATTGATTGAACCACACCATCTGTCGCGCACACACATGTAATTCAACCTTTTCTATCATGTGTTGAAGTTAGCTAAAAGCGATATGTACAACATTCGCTTGTTTCCATTGTTTATAGCTTAACGCTGTGATAGCAAAATGCCAAGCAATGCGGCCTGTAAATGATCGAGTCTGGATCAGATAATCCAGTGACACGCAAAGAACCATAGTACATAATAATCATCTGCTTTTTCATCAAAAATTGGAAATAACAGCGTTAGAAATCACCCCCTAAAACATTCATAACTTTGCCTTGGATTACATGTGTTCTTGCACAAATGTTGGAATGTCATTGTTTATTCATATGTTGTTACACAGCTAGAATAGTGATAATATGCACAGCCACATAATCTATGTTATAATAATTTTTTTACTATTTTCAAAAATAATTAATAGGATCCGGGTTAAGTTTGCTTTGAGTTTAACGCTGCAGTCACCTACTCTAACAGAATGTGTGAGCATTCACAGGAATTTGTAGCCAGTGGAAGATCTTGACCATACATATTAAATACATTTGTAACTGAAGTAACACGTTACCTTCACCACAGCTCTGCAATATTAACAATCAGTTTTCTTGATGTATTTAACAGTTTTCGTAGCAGACGTTTTCCAGTCAATACGAAACCAACGTTAATAATGTACAACCATGCATGAACATCTTCGTGTCCTCTCCTATTAATGTCATTGCACACACACTGGTCATATAGCTGCATGACGGACAATACAAATGAAAGCGACAAAACCCATTCCATTATCTTAAGACATCTCTACTAACAGCCGAATCAACCATAATATCATATGCATACATGTACGTTTATGAATTCCGATCTTACAGTGATGGCACAAGGTGTTTGCGAAAAGGTGAGCTTATCCTGCCCCATCGTTGGCATCCGTCACATGCAAAGACGAGTCAGGTGTTTACCTAAACAAACACGGAAACATATGGCACAAGTTAAAATAGGGAAATGCATCGGATATTGTTTTCGACACCGATGCGTCATATTTGTCCTCCATATGTATACCATGAAGTTCCGGAAAGCCGTTTTTTTATTTTTGTGTGGAAAGAGCATGCCCGATTGTATCTAAAAAATATGAAATGTACACACCAAAGGTTGCACCTGCAGGAATATTGCTCGACACAAAGGAAATGTTGACTATTGCAAAGTAATTAATTCCAGACAATGCTGGGAACATTCATTTGGCCTCACACACAACAACCATGCCTTCAATAACTATTTTTTTTGGTTTTATTTAATTAACTTTAATTTAATTAAAAATGTGCAATTAACCTTTTAATGTACAGGCCATGAAGGAATATATATTGGAAACAATATTTCATTTTTTCTCATAAATTCCTTATGTCATAATACACATGTGCTGGGCGATCGGATGGGTGAGGTGAGGTGAAATTGGGTTTAACGTCTCGTCCAAGATTATTGCACTTATATAGCGACGTGCATGCACGTGTGTGTGTGGCTGCTTGTACTAGTCCGGACTGATGCCGATTTATAGTGCTAGCCCACTGAGATACCATGACGCAGTTTAACATGAATACCCCACTCAGACACAGTATAGGGACTCCGAGGCGACCAGTCCTTGTTTTAGCCCCTTAATGCAGAGCGCAAGACAGGGTAACAACAAGTACCATCTTTTATCGTCTTTTGGTATGACGGGGGCGGGGATCGAACCCCGGATCTTCCGCTCTCCGGGCGGACGCTCTATCACTAAACCACGCAGGCGGTCGGGCGGTCGGGCGGTCGGATGGTATTGGCTTTATTGCAAACAGACTCAGTTGTCTTCATCGAGTACATTATTTTCTCATGAATGTTTGCTATCGAATCTGACTAAATATGCTTACCTGACACGTGTTGGTTGTGATGAGTCTACATATACATGTAGAGAGAATAAGGACCGTTTGGTATGAGTATATGGGAGTTAATAAACAATTCTGAGTGAGTGAGTGAGTGAGGTAATGCTTTACGTCACATCGGCAATATTTCAGCCATATCGTGACGAGAAATTAGACATGAAATATACATATATTTAAACTTTATAAAAATCTGTCATCAAAGGACAGTATGAGAACTAGAATATCACAGATAAGATTTAAAACTAGTTGCAGAACATTTAAAAGCATTAAGTATTAAGGAGCAACACAATATAAAAATGGGCTAGAGATCGTCAGTAACTAAAGGGAGACCACCACACCAGGGACCATGGGGACTTACAGTGCCTTTGCTTCCTGCATGGACCCCGGCAGGATTTACACCATCCCTTCAGTCGCTGGCGATTATATACAAGTTTAGCCATTGAATAAAACTAACAAATATACTACGATTTAAAAGTCTGGTATGCATAAAAATACTACGAATGGTTGGGGGCTTACATACCCTCTTAGGGAAAACAATTCTGAAGACCTATTCTATCCCGGATCTTCACGGGTGAGCATTTATGGTATGCCACTTGTTAGATATCGAGTAGTGATATCTCATCACCCCATACCTATTGGGGTATGCTTCAGACCAGATTTTACACTGGCTATTTTGTTCGTTTCTCACTGAATGCTCAGAAAATTTGTCTCTGTATTAGTTTAAAAAGGTTTCAAGTTTGGCCATTTTAAGATCATGTGAGCTAAAACGAGGCACAACAGGTGTAGTGATACATAATTCTACCATACTGGAACTCATATGACTAAATATGGCGCTTGCACACACTCATATCAACAAATGCATACAATCCGACGTTCAAAACAATATTTAAAAAATCATTTAATTTTTTTCAAACAATATTTCAAGCTGAAAACATGAAATCCTTTACTGTCAATAAATATGCAACGTTTAAAGTCAATTTCCATCACAAATAAGAAAGATATAGCAAATTAAACACTTACACAGGGCTCAGGACCACGTGGTAACTATTGTAACTCGTCACTTAACCAACTTGTCTCCATCGCAGTTATGGCCATACTCTATGACACCATTGACATCGCAGCCGACGATGCAGGTCCGTCAAAATGACACCTCGAACTGGTCGTCTAGCACGAATACTTTCAATGTGTAAAGTGTACCTCACTGTCTGGGCTGATATCCTACGCAATCCTGGTATTGCCGAAGCAGTAGATGTGGGCGTGGTGGTTCTTTCAAGTAAGTGACGTTGCCCTGTGAATCTGTCCTTTAGTGATACGTGGTCGACCGGATCTGGGAAGGTCCCGCGTTGCCCGGTGTGTCTGAAAATGGTTCCACTTGTCTTGTAATGGTGCTTGATGCCACGTGGAAAAGCCTGGCGACAGATGAAGATGATTTTCCTGTTTGCTTTGGGGTGATGGAGTTGTTGCATTGGGCTTTCGTTAGTCGTGGCATGTTTTCGCTATTCACTTGCTGTAAGATTGTGATGGCATGCAATGAAAACCCAACGTCATGTTCCGCCGTATTTCAGCGCAAGGCGCTAACGTGGTTGTGTTTTTGTAGTAGCACCTAGTTGTCGAGGTGGTAAACAAACGTTGTGAGCTGATGGATGTTTATTCTCTCAGAAGAGAAAGGCGAATAAATACGGCCTGAAACAATGTATAAATAATAAGACATACTGCACAAAAGACATAGAACATTGACATTGTTATAATGGCCTTAAATGTAATAGACATTCAATTATATGAACTTGAAAAAAGCGAGAAAAAGCGAGAAACCTATGTTACTCATGTAATAAGTAATCTGCACAATGATACAGTAACATATATACTTATGACCCTATAATCAATTTAAACATAGCACAACTTTTTTCTAACTTTAAGAATTAGAAATACACAAATACATATAAAGCATCACACAAGAAATATACTACAACTAACCTTCAAATCCATGAAATTAACACATCCATTGGATCCATGAATAACATTCTGAACACAAGATCCATTCAAAATATACACAAAATGACTATGATGTACATCCATCAAGTGTAATCTAGCAACTGCCCCAGATCACTAGAAAACAAAGGTGTACCTGTGGTCAGCTGTGAGTGACCACAGAGAGCAATAGACTAGCCTAAGCGCGGGGTGAGATACTAAGTGCTGTGGGTGAAAAGCATGCAGTGGTATGGTTGGTCAAGGCTGGATAAATAATAGACTCAATGAAAGAGATAAGCTATGGTATTAATGTTTAAACGTAAATACAATTATATGGCAAAAGTAAGACAAAGTAAATAAACTATGTACTTAATTCAAATCGGAAATAGAATGTGTATAAAACTATGGCCAAAAGAGAATTAAAACCTGTCTTGTATAGGGGGGCACGGGTGGCCCAGTCGTCTAAGGGGCCGAGATACCCGTGCTCGTTGGTTTCACCGAAGTGGTAAACGTCTGAGACCTGCATCACTTCGGGCTTTCCTCCCACATTAAGCTGACATGCCGTGATATAACTGGAATAATGTTAAAAGCGGCGTTAAACACAACTCACTCACTCACCTAACTTGTATGTACAAAATATCACTCTGCCACATTTTTGCGATTGTTCCATCTCTTCCCCAAATTTCTGAAGTACCTCATTTTTGCCACACAAATCTATCCCAACCTATGCAGAAAATACCAGATCATTTTTGGTATTAAATTTGTATAAGATGTCGGCAACACTCAGAGTATATCTCAATTCTGTTATGACAAATACCATGGACCATTTCGCCACCTAGGCGTCGGTAAGAGTTCGAATTAAACGTCCCTAAAAATAACCATCCCTATTCTACTATATAAATAATTGATTCCCAGATATCTTTGAGATGGTAGCTCCAGATTTAGATCCTTTACCCTTAATCTTTTGAATCATGTTTCTCACCTTGGACATGGATGTGCGGGAATTGACTTTTGATACATAGTTCCTCCAGGATTGACGTTTATTCTGTTCAGAGGTATGCCTCGCTTTGGCGCCCGTGGTTTTAACGTTATTCAAGATGTGGACAGTTGGATGTCGTCGGAAATATTTCTCGGCTTTCTTCCTATTTTTCCTAGCTTGTTCACAATCATCATCAAACCATGGTTACGTTTGCAGAGGACTTAGGAATGCTTTCATCTCCAATAGCATTTAATATATCTGAAAATAAGTTGTATAGGATCAGGAACATTCCTGAAACTGTCGGGTTTTAATTTTGCAGTACATAGTGTTTGGAATAACGACCAATTGGACTTTGTAAAGTTCTATTACAGTGCACATATTTCATTATACTTTTTCATATTTTTCACAACCTAGGAAATTCTTAAATTCGAAAATTCCAAAGTCGCTAGACCAGTATTTCTCGTTTTTATCGCCGCTGGTCTGCTATGACGGCTGTCACCTGGCGAGCTCGTTCACGCGAACAGTTAATTTCGTAATCATAGATAAATTCAGTGCGTACGTCCGCCCCGGCCTTTGTTCTCTTGATCAATGTTTTGTTACCAGCGGGCGCAGGTTTTGACTATCATCTAAAACTGTAATTAAAATCGACAATTGTTAGGGAAAACTGAAATGTTCTATTACCACCTGTTTTGTGTAGTCAAATTTGACTGCCAATGGCAGATTACATAGACAGAAATGACAACATCATGATCAGTAATTGTTAATGCGATACGAGTATAGCTGTGGGGGGTAACTGCTTGGGTGTTGGTCCTCGGCACAATTCCTTGATAAGGACCTCACAGCTCGCTTCAATGTAAGAAACATTTAAATATTCCTATTTTATGACTAAACTTCTAATTTCATTGTTATTATTGTCTAGAAAATATTATAGTTAAGTGGAATCATTACTGCCATATTGTAACCCTCTATCTACTGTGTACAAGTTCTAATGACTGCTCATTATATATTATTTACCGTGATATCTCAGGCACTATCCACTGATGCATGAAGTGTAATGCGTGGTGGGCTCCTCCAGTTGATGTGTCATTAATGTGAGAAACCAATATTTCTCTCCTATATTTCGACATCCATGATTATAGTCGCCTTCTACGTCTATCATTATCTGTTCAACATGCCAGATGCATATACAGTTTATATTTCCGTGCAGTAGCGTAGCGTACATGTAGCCTAGTCACAAAACGGTTACTTGAGTTTACACAACTGTTTCAAGCAAGATGTATTTTATACGTAGGTCGGTTATTCCATACTCTCCGACAGTCCACCGATCAAAGGTTATATGAGCAGCTTTACCGCCCATGCGCCCTTACAGAATAGGTTATAACGACGCATTCCATATTTCTGAAGTTTTATCCTCATGAAGTAAGTATTTGAATATATTGTAACTAGACCCGTCCCTGATATAGTTGTATACGGTACAACACAGCCTATACAACAATTTCATTACCGTAGAAATTTAAATACAGTTATGGTCATCCTTTATACTACATAACAACGTGCATTGAAATGCGCACCGTTTAAGTATACAATTACCGTATTCACTCCGTTAGCCCTTGTCGTCTAGCTCCGTATATATTCAGGAAATGCGCGTCGTCAGTAGCAACTTCGGCGTCGTGATACATTACCATAGTCACCAAAATAATCACTAATAAAACTAATAATTACACTAACTTAAACCGAGCTATATATTCTACCGTGTGCATTCGTATCTTTATTTGGATGAAATATTTACCTTCCTTATTTCCCGAAATTATTATGATGTGAAAGTTATTACTAAAACTACAAATATGAATGTTCACCGTTTTTTCAGAAGTACATGTCATGTTCCTCATCTGAACCGTTTGCGCAGACTACCGTATATGCTCCACGTATTTATTTTCATTTAATGTTAATAGCCATAAATGGTTTACCGTTGTAACCCAAATAGGCGCTACATACCACACATAGAATTGTCATGTAGGTTTTATAGTGAGTGAGTGAGTGAGTGAGTATGGTTTTACGCCGCTTTTAGCAATATTCCAGCAATATCACAGCGGGGGACACCAGAAATGGGCTTCACAAATTGTACCCATGTCGGGAATCGAACCCGGGTCTTCGGCGTGACGAGCGAACGCTTTAACCACTAGGCTACCCGACCGCCCCCTGTAGGTTTTATAAAGTCTGGAGATCTGATTGACGGATAGTTGAGAAAGTGGGAGATACAGTGAACACAGTGTAAACACTATGTTCAAAGTAACACGGACAGCAACAGTTTGTAGAGTAGTGTTGCGTGGTACAAGGCTATTGATTATGCCCCGTTTCACCAGGATAGAAGAACCTCCTGTAGCTTTATCACCAGGAGGGGAAAACGAGTGGTAAGAACTGTACTGACGGATATCAAATAGATCTGTGTTTTTTAGATATGTTTCTTGGAGACAAAAAGCTCTGACAGTTTAAAATCTTGGAATAAAAGTTGTATTTAATTCAAATTCTTCCCTAGACCTCTTCAAATCCAATGTATTATGCGGGATCGGGTTGTCAGGCCCGCTGTCTTGGTTGATGCATGTCATCAATCCAAATTGCGTGGATTGATGCTCATGATATCAATCAGTGGGTTGCCTGGTACAGACTCGATTATTTACAGACCGCCGTCATATAGCTGGAATATTGCTGAGTGCGGCGTTAAACAACAAAACAACCAACCAGCCAATGTATTATGTTTCTCATATGTTCTAACAATTGCCGTCAATGATAACCAGTCACACTAACGTTCACGCATACGACATGCAACTCGTGCGACGATCGTGCGTTTTGCATGTTTTTTGGATTGTGGTTGTACCGTCTGATAATTCTCAATCAACAGTGCGGGTTTCATTCCCGAACACGCTTGTCTTATCCATCATTCCAGTGCCTCAAACGACTGACCCCCTCCCATCCACGAACCACCTTCCGCCCACTGACATCCCCGTGGCCCACTTAAAAATAGTATTCAGTTTATTTCTAAAAGGTGTTACAATTGGTAAATGTTATATGTTAGTTACTTGTTTGCAAATACATAAAAAAATATTCTGTATAGTTTGCTTTTATCAATAACCGAATATAATTAATTTTTTCGCCACGAGGTGTAACACGGTTGACTGAAATGCATTGATATCTCTGTTTCAATTGTTTGGTTTGACTAAATGTCAATTTATACATAGTAAATGTTATTACATTCAAGTGTCATTTGAGACGTGTCAGTACTCAAGTGTACATCAAAACGAGATTCAACACATTATTTAGATTGTATGCGGAACCAAGAACAGCTGCGAACAATACTTTCGAGTTTCGGTCAACTTTGCAACCCGTCAGCTCATAGTGACTTATTCTTGGAACAGATTGAAGTGTTTTCATTGCTGATGTAAGTAAAGTTGAAAATATTACATCCATATGTATTACACAGGAGCTGGTTAAATATTACGAGTTTCATAAAATTTGTTTTACACGGTGAGAGGTTAGTATTTTATTTATTTACTTGCAGGTAGAATAAACTACGAGGGGCTGCGCCCCTTATGGTTTATTCTCCATTCTGTGTTTGATTGTACGAAAAACAACACCCACTCGTTATTATGTCTTATATGAGATATTAACATTATGTACAGCCTCTTTAAGGATGATAAAATGTACAACCTTTCAATCTATTTACCCGCATTTGAATAATGAGTGAGTGAGTTAATATTTAACGTCACATCGGCAAAATTTGCAGCCATATCGTGACGAGACAAAATTTGACTTTAATAATATATATGTAAACTGTATAAAATTCTGTCGACGAAGGACAGTAAAACAACTAGACTATGTGAGTGAGTGAGTGAGTGAGTGAGTGAGTGAGTGAGTGAGTGAGTGAGTGAATATTTATAGTCACATCGGCAATATTTCAGCCATATCGTGACTAAATCAAGTTAGACAGTAATAATACATACAATGTGATTATAAAACCTGTCGTCAAAGGACAGTAAAATAACTAGATTATCACAGATGTATATTTTAAAACTAGTATTGAACCATAAAAAGATATCACCATAAATAACAATACAGTATAAAAACGGGGCTAGGGATCGCCAGCAATTAAAGGTAGGCCACCATACTAGGAACCGTGGGGACTTACAATACTTCTGCTACCTGCACGGTTCCCCAGCAGGATTTACGTCATCCCTTAGCCGCTGGCGATTATCATCAAGTTTAGCCAAATTAAAACAAACAAGTATGCTAAGACTAAAATGGTAGTAGGAACAAACTTACTTCGAATGATGTGGTCTTACATACACTCTCGGAGGGACAATAATTTTACAGTACTTTAACCCCCTTACAGGTTTAATATCACAGTATGGGATTTGAAGTGGTGTCACAGATTTGTTGAGCGCTGCTTTTGCAGCTGCATCAGCCATTGTGTTACCAGTTATTCCAACGATGTCGTATTGTCCAGTAGCAAGAGCATTAAACAATTCAATAATTTCGATTAAAAGTGGATGTTTATATGACATGTTTTGAATAGCCTGCAGGCACGAAAGAGAATCAGAAAAAAAGTTAAACTTTTGATATTTTGACTGTTTACTGATATATTTGAGAGCTACTAGAATGGCATTGGCTTCAGCTGTAAAAATAGAACAATTATCAGGTAATCTTGATGAGATAGTCCTGGATCCAGTGACAGTGGCGCTGGCAACAGCGTCACCATCCTTAGATCCATCTGTAAAGATTGATTTGTAAGTATCATATGAGTTTCTTAATTCAGTATAGTGTTGTTGATAAATCAATTGGTTTGTTTCAGATTTCTTAAGTTTAGTTAAGGTTAGGTCCACCTCTGGTTTCACTAACTGCCATGGTGGAGAAGACAAAAGCCGAGTGGGGGCTATATTTTGAAGATTTATTTTAGCAGCAGAAATATGAGATTGTATTCTTATTCCCAGTGGTGGGATAAGAGATGATTTGTTATTGTAGAGATTTTCGTAAAGGGGATTAAGAACACAGTTATATGCTGGATTCGAGTTATTAAAATGTAATTTCGAGATATACTGTAAAGATAATTTAATGCGACGATGTTTTAGGGATGGCTCGTCAGCCTCGACATACAGACTATTAATGGGTGAAGTTCTGAAGGCACCAAGGCAACGCCTTAGACCTTGATGATGAATTGTATCCAGTAAGTTTAAATTACTTTTACAGGCTCCACCATAGATGATGGAGCGATAATCCAGTTTAGATCGGATAAGTGCTCTGTCCAGTTGGAGGAGGGTTGTCTGATCTCCTCCCCACTTGGAATTTGAAACAACTTTAAGCAAGTCAAGTGCTTTCAGACATTTATTTTTCAAATACTTGATGTGCGGTAAGAAGGTCAAATGATGATCGAAAATTATGCCCAAACATTTGGCCTCCTTTACAACTTTAATAGGAGTGCCATCTAAAACTAGTTCTGGGTCTTTATGTGATTATATTTTCTGCAAAGTGGATACAGTTCGTTTTAGATTTGAAAATTTAAAACCATTTTCTAATGACCATTTATGGATTTTATTTAGACACAATTGTAGTTGCCTTTCG
This sequence comes from Haliotis rufescens, assembly GCF_023055435.1. Lineage (NCBI taxonomy): Eukaryota > Metazoa > Mollusca > Gastropoda > Lepetellida > Haliotidae > Haliotis > Haliotis rufescens. The sequence continues at coordinate 9,914,438 of NW_025964223.1, forward strand.
ACAGTGTTCATATTTTTACCACGGCATGAAATATTAAAATCATCCACGAATAGAGATCCATCAACCTTAGATAAGCTATTTATTTTAATACTAACCAACGTGACTGACAAAATACTGCCTTGTGGAACACTCTGATCCTGATTATAATGATCAGACAGGGTAGAACCCACACGAACTTGAAATTGTCGGTCTGATAAAAATTTGGATATAAATTGAGGCAAACGGCCTCTCAATCCAAAATCATTTCAATCTTTTAAAATACCATGTTTCCATGTAGTGTCGTATGCTTTTTCTAGATCGAAAAAGATAGACACTGCATGCTGCTTGTTAATAATGGCATTCTTAACGAATGACTCCAATCTAACCAAATGGTCAACAGTACTTCGATTTTTCCGAAATCCACACTGAATATTAGTAATTAGATAATTAGATTCCAAGTACCATGTTACTCTATTGTTGACCATGCTGCTCAACGAAATAGGTCTATAATTTGGGTTTGGGTATGGGAACAACTATGGCATCATGCCATGATGATGGAAAGTTTCAAGATGTCCAAATGTCGTCAAATATTAAGAGAAGGGTTTCTAAACATGTTTCTGGTAAGTGCTTCAGAAGTTGATAATGTATATTATCAGCTCCTGTAGCAGTATCACGAGCTTGCCCAAGGGCAGTATGAAGCTCATGGATTGAAAATATTTCATTATAATCTTCCCATTATCAGATTTAAAATTAATAGATTTCTTTTCTTGCTGTTTTTGATACTTTTGAAATTGGGATACAAGGTTAGATGAGGAAGAATGTTTAGCCAAAGTTTCACCAAGTGTTTTTTCAATATCTGAAGTATCCGTCAATAATTCATCCCCATTTTTAAGATGGTGAATGCTAGATTTAGAACCCTTACCTTTGATTTTTTGGATCATGTTCCATACTTTCGACATAGGCGTACATGAGTTAACCTTTGAAACATAAGCCCGCCAAGGCGTTTGCGTTGCTTAAAGGTGCGCCTGGCTTTAGCATTTAAAATTTTGAAAGTATTCAAATTATGTACCATAGAATGGCGACGGAAATAATGTTCAGCCTTTTTCCGAGCCTTCCGAGCTTGTTTGCAGTCAGCAGTAACCCATGGTTTACGTATGTGTGAAACTGTAGAGGACTTAGGGATACATGCATCAGCTATTTTGTTTAGTTCAGCAGAGAACAGTTGTACAGGATCAGGAACATCGATAAACAGATCAGGTTTTAACTTGTCAGATGAAAGAAGTTCAAATAAAGGCTTTAGTGAAGTTCCATCGTGAGGATGGAGGAACATCGGATGGAAGTACAGCTTTGAGAATGGTTGGAAAATGGTCACTTCCACACAGGTCATCATGGACTGACCATTCAAACTCCTTCAGCAGATCAGAGTCCGTAATGGACAAATCCAGGGAAGAGTATGTACCTGTACCAGGATGTAAATAAGTGTTTGAATTATCGTTTAAAGACATAAATTGTTGTTGGAAATAAAATCTTCAAGTACGTTACCTTTATTGCTAGAATGTGTACTACCCCATAGAGGGTTGTGGCCATTCAAATCACCCATGGTGATGCAGGGCTTAGGTAGCTGGTCATAAAGTGCCTTGAGATCAACCTGCTGTAGAGAAGAAGACGGAGGAACATAGAGAGAGCACTAAGTAATAACGATGTGCAATGTCACACGGACAGCAACAGCCTGTAGTGGAGTATTCAGAGAAACAGGGCTGTGGATTACACCCTGCTTCACCAAGATTGAAGACCCTCCAGTGGCTTCAGGCACTGGAGGAGAAAAGAAATTATACGAATTGTATTGTCGTATATCGAGTTGATCTGTACCTTTAAAATATGTTTCCTGCAAACGAAAAGCTGATGGTTTAAAATCTTGTATTAACAACTGTAAATCATTAAAATTATTCTTTAGTCCTCTACAATTCCACTGAATAAGGGTGTGTGAGCTGTTCATGGTGGCTCTATTGGAGATCGGGACCGGCATGGGTGTCCACTCCCATGAAGTGGGAGTGAAGGACTGACCTCCATCTCTAAAGGTTCAAACTGATTATGAACCTTCACAGGGGATGACTGGGAGGAGGGAACCTCCACGTGTTGGAGGGTCCTGGTCCTTTTTTAAATTTTTTTCTTTTCACTTTTGGACAAATGTCTCATTTCTTTTTCTTCAATATCATTCGCCAATTCTGGCTCTGATGTTGGCTCAGGGTTCACGACAGAAGGTGGTTGTAACGACAAGGCCACTGTCTGAGTAGAAGACAATGATGTAGGTGCCTGATCATGTGACATTTGGGCTTTTTCATCAAGTACGACTTGATTAATCACCCAAGAAATTGATGTCTGACATCCAATAGAGGTTTTGGCAACTTCAGCAACCGGAGTTGGGGAAGAAACTACAGCTGAAAAGGTGAATGTAGAAGGAGTTTTAGATGGAGCAGGAACAAGTTTTTTGGCTTCCAAAAAAGAAATGTTTTGAGTGTATTTAATTTTTAGAACTTTTGATTCACGGTCGAACCATGGACATTGTTTTGATGATGCCAAATGTTCACCATTACAGTTAGAACACTTGATGGCATTTGTGCACTCGGGGCTTTCATGAGCCCCACCGCAACGGGAACATACCGTGTTGTTTCGGCACGTTTTGGCACCATGTCCAAACTGCTGGCATTTAAAGCACCGGAGTGGGTTTGGTACATAAACCTCCACTCCGATGTTGAAATACCCAGCTTTAATGGACTTTGGTAGAACTGCAAGACAGAAAGTAAACAGGTAAGTATTTGTTTTGATTATAACATCATTTTGCTTTCTGGTAAATCGGTTGACAGCGATAACTCCTTGACTTTTTAGTTCAGTTGTGATTTCTTCCTCGCTCATGTCTGACAGACAACGAGCTCGGTCTCTCATAATTCCTCGACATGAGTTCAGCGTCTTGTGCGCTGAGACAACAACCCTTGTGTTAGCAAACTGCTGTAAGGACAGCAGATTGACAGATTGTTGCCTCCGTGCACATTCCACTAGGATAGTACCACCTCGGAGGCGTGTAACATTTGTAACATCGCCACAGGCACCTTTGATGCCCTTAGCCTTAATGGATTACCATCGTCAGAAGCAATGACGATAAACCTAGGCCAAGAATCAGAGACATTTGGAAATACTTCTTCATCAGATGATAAAGCATCACATGACGACGTTTATTCTTTGAAGAACCAGAAGAAGTGATGTGAGACATGGTTGATTTAATATGATTCAGCACCCCTGCTTCCCACCCGCCATCGAGTGTCAACATGGACGACGTTGCAGTGGAAGCCATCCTACAACATCAGGGTGACAGGGATGATATACTCCAGAAATAAAGACATGAAAAGCTATGATGACTAAAAGAAGAAATGGCAGGCTGGTTCGGCCCATGACACTTTTCCAAAGAAACACAGAATTCAGAGGTCCGTATACCCAGATTGGCCCATGAGCCACCGCCTTCTGGTATTGGATGTAACACAAAAGTCATTGATTATAAACAGTGTGAAATAGAATTCTAAGGAATAATTTTCCCAAACTTCATGTTGTCCATGCACAGGGCAAGGCGTGACCAGCCGATTGATAGAATCGGGCCCATTCTACCACCCGTCTAGGTGAAGTAAGGGTCAAAGTGGTGTGTTGGGCAAAAGGAACACTGTTCCTGGCTCCAGTGCCCTCAACCACCAGAATCCCTTCCTCCACCGACACAGGGGCGCAACCCACGGCAAACAGGCTGCCCAATTCGGTCGCCTCGTACGACCAGCAATGGGGTGCTGTGGACACATTCTACTCCGAGTCCACACGAGGGAAGAGCTATTAGCGCTACCCAGCACTCACCACGAGGAGGTTGCTCTTCACGAGTGCCCAGCACCAGAGACATCATTTGGCATGGTACCTGGCACGACAACACTTCAACCCGGCAACATGGCGAAAGATGCATTGGTCTCACGAGAGTCGATTCCTTCTGCACGTCACCGATGGGCGTTTGCGGGTTTTGAGGCACAGAACCACTGTATATACACAACGGAATATCAAACCCACTGTACCGCATGGTAAAGGCAGTGTCATATTGTGGGGATCCATTTCCCATGACTGTAAACTTGACATCGTCACGGACTGAGTACAGATAGATCTCAACGGCGATGGCTACATCCACAACACCCCCAATACAGTTGTTGTTCCCCTCAACCTGTTTTTGTGAATGACAACTCCAGACCCCATCGTTCCCGTGCTGTGACAGCGTTTCGGCAGAGCAGCGCCACCCCAACTTTGTCATGGTCTGACCTGAATACTCTGGAACATGTTTGGAACATTATTGGGCGTTATGTGCTTGCAATGGACCCACCTGAGGAAGATATGGCAGCTTTGCGTTACAATGGGCGCGACAGTAGCTACCTATTGATCCTATTAGGCATCTCACTTGGTAATGCACAGTAGGGTACAGGTTGTCATCAAGGCATGTTGCGGGTTACACACGCCACAGCCGTTTTTATTTGACATCCCTTCACGAGACAAAAATAAAATGTTTTTGGACCAAAATAGTCAATTTCAACATATAGTTTTATTCTAATGATCCACAGTGCAACTGATTCCAATTTTGACACAAATACAGCACTGTGGAAATTTGGCTATTACACTACGAAACTATTGAACATATACAGCATAATGTGTGTTATTGGTTTTCGGGGGACTCATTTTTAAAGATCACATTTCTATTTCCAATATTATTGATAAGACGCCAGAATTTTGTTCGAGGGCCATGGTGCTTAAATTCTCTGTGTATATTGTATACAATTTCCGTTCAAAACATACTTAGATTTTGGGATTGTTGTTTTACAGCGTATACATTTGGTGACAGCTTATGTACAAGACGTTTATATAAACAGTATTGCAGGGAAGAGCAGAACCAAATAGTTTGTTTGTTATGGTATGTACTTTGAAGTAATTTGATATTTCTACAGAGTATGCACAGGTTACAGATTTACATAATGTATGTAAATGAAGAACGCAACAACGGAGTGCACTGATATCGGTACCATATACTTTTTTTCTGCATTTGGTCAACCAATCATATATCATGAAATTATTTCCATGTAGAAAGAGGATAGCAAAGATTACACTATGAAATATGTCAAGATGAAAACATGTTCAAGTTATGCTTACGTTCTGTGAGTCATGGTATCATATCTGGGAGTCGTGTAAAAATCTGAACTTAACAAATTGCACAAAGTCAATGCATTTGATATATTTCATAACGGTATAACCGGTCCGGACATCAAACTCGTAATCGCATAGTTGTTATAGCTACTCCACTGCTACTATACGCGTTTGTGGAATAATATAGAGACATATATACTGAACCTCAGAAGAAACGTCACCATGGATATGAGAAACCTCATTTGTCAAAACACTGTAAACATACTTTGAGACATATTAAAAAGATGAACTTTCAAAACTGATCATCAAGATTGAATGTAAAGTGGCAAATGTTCTTAAAGTAAAACACAACACTAGCCCCTGAGAAAATGACATCACAAGTCAGTATCTCGTGTTGTCGCCATGTGCATTGATGACTGCCGTGAAACGTCGATACGTGGAATGGATGAGGCGGTTGATGAAGGCCATAGGCACTTGAGCCCACACTCTGAGGAACGCTTGACGCAGTTCAGCTGTAGTTGTCGGCCTTTGTCAGACGTCATTCAGCTGTCTTCGAATCTCGTCCGGCACTCGTGAAGAGCAACCTCCTCGTGGTGAGTGCTGGGTAACGCTAATCGCTCTTCCCCCGTGTGGAACCGGGGTAGAATATTTCCACAGCACCCCATTGCTGGTCGTACGAGGCGACCGAATTGGGCAACCTGTTTGCCGTGGGTTGCGTCCCTGTGTCGGTGGAGGAAGGGATTCTGGTGGTTGAGGGCACTGGGGGCCAGGAACAGTGTTCCTTTTGCCCAACACACCACTTTGACCCTAACTTCACCCAGACGGGTGGTAGAATGGGCCCGGTTTTATCAATCGGCTGGTCACGCCATGCCCTGTGCATGGTCCGATTTGATGTTGACTGTATATTTACTGATATTCCACACAATTATTTTGGAAAACATCAAAAACTGTATGTTCTAAATCTGCCTAGAGTCCCATGCCTGAAGGCGGTGGCTCATGGGCCAATCTGGCATTATTGACCTCCGGGTTCTATTTGTCTTCAGAAAATTGTCAAGGGCGGAACCAGCCTGACGTTATTCTGTTTGACTCTCTTAGCTTCCCGTGTCTGTATTGCTCGAGTATAGCATGCCTGTAACCCTGGTGCTTGTAGTCGGTTTCCACTGCAGCACCGTCCTTGTAGACACTCCACGGTGGGTGGGGAGCAGGGGTGTCGAACATCCTCTTTCCATTATGGCTACCCAACAGATCACTGGTTCTCGACAAAAAAACAAAAGAAGGCATATTGATACAGATCCTGCAATATCTTCTGATGAGGATTCTGTACAAAATATTGACTCTTGGCCTCGATTTCTGGTTGTGGAAGGGATTGATGGTGAGCCTCTCAAACTCAATCCCTTTGTAGTTTCGAAATCTATCGAAGGTATTTGTGGTACTGTGAAAAATGTCACTCGTCTTCGTTCCGGTTCACTGCTCGTGGAGTGTGCAAGGAGACAGCAGTCTCTGAATCTACTCAATGCTGATCATTTTGCACATACAGAGATTGTTGTCTCTGTGCATAAAACACTCAATTCATGTAGAGGCATTGTTCGTGACCGTGCGAAGTGCCTCTCAGATATGTCAGAAGATGAAATTGTAGCAGAATTGAAACCTCAAGGTGTATCTTCAGTTAAACGGTTCAGCAGGAAAGATGGTAACAACATCATCCAAACTAGTACGTACCTTTTTACGTTCAATCTTGCAAAGCTTCCATCCTCAATAAAAGCAGGATATTTCCACATCGGAGTGGATGTGTATATACCAAATCCACTCCGTTGTTTTAAATGTCAACAATTTGGACATGGAGCGAGATCCTGTCATCACACCCAAGTTTGCTCCCGCTGTAGTGAGTCTCATGATAGCACTGACTGCACAAATACCATCAAATGTGCAAACTGCAGTGGTGTTCACATGTCCACTTCCAAATCATGTCCATCTTTTATAACACAAACCAAAATTCTGAAAATAAAGTACACCAATGATATTTCCTTTAGAGACGCAAAGAAACTGGTAACCAGTGAACCTACCACTTCTGCCTCTTCATTGACTTATTCTGCTGCAATCTCATCTTCTCCTATCAAAGCTGATATTGGTTGTCAAACAGCTCTAAGCTGGGTGTCGAATGTTCAAAAAATACTGTACCAAATTGATACTAATGACACCAGCACTTCCTCTTCATCAGCTTCCCAAACTGAACTGCTGCCGGAAACTGTAACCTTGCCCGAACCTACCATTCAACCAGACACTGAACCAGACACTGTACCCGACTTGAGAAAAAATAGACCGCTTTCGAAAAGTGAAAAGAAACAACGTAAAAAAGAAGCAAGGGCCCTTAAACATGTTGAGGTGCCTTTGCCCTTGATTGTTCCTCTGGAGGTTCATAACCCTTTTGAACCTCTGGATATGGAGGTTGCTCCATCGCTGCCATTACAGTGTAGAGGACCTTCCCCCCGCTCACGATCTCCAATTGAGCCCCCATGATTTGTTCTCCAACTTTAATCCAATGGAATTGTAGAGGACTTCGGACAAATTTTAACGACCTTCAGCTATTAATTCAGGATTTAAAACCATCAGCATTTTGTCTTCAAGAAACTTTCCTCAAATCAACAGATAATTTTAATTTACGACAGTATGATTCCTACCATTGCTTTTCTCCTCTGGGTGATAAAGCTACTGGAGGATCTTCTGTTATGGTGAGGCAGGGCGTCATTCATAGTCCTGTTCCTCTGAATACTCCTCTTCAGGCCGTTGCAGTCCGTGTCACATTGAATGTTGTATTTACATTGTGTTCTTTATACATTCCACCTTCTTATTCTCTGCGACAGTCCGATCTTCAGGCACTTTATGACCAACTCCCTAAACCCTGTGTTTTCATGGGAGATTTGAATGGCCATAACCCACTTTGGGGTAGTACTGACAGCAATACAAAAGGTAAATTACTTGAGGAATTTTTCTTAAATAATGATTTATGCATTTTTAATGACGGTTCAACCACTTATCTACATCCAGCAACTGGTACTTACTCTTGTCTGGATTTATCAGTTGTAGATTCTAACTTACTAAGTGAATTTGAATGGTCAGTCCACGATGACCTCTGTGGAAGTGACCATTTTCCAACCATTTTAGAATCTGTGACTCCATCTGATGTTCCCCCATCTTCACGTTGGAATTTTACTAAAGCCAACTGGGCATTATATGAAGTCCTTTGTTCTAACAAACTAACTCCTGACGTATTTCTTGATGTTCCCGACTCTATACAACTGTTCTCCGATGAACTCACTAAAATAGCTGATGAATGTATTCCGAAGTCCTCCTCAAATCCTCACATACGTAAACCATGGTTCAACATTGATTGCAAACAAGCTAGGAAGGCACGGAAAAAGGCTGAAAAATATTTCCGACGCCATCCAATGGTCCATAATCTCAATAAATTTAAAATTGTAAATGCTAAAACCCGGCGCACTTTCAAACAAAACAAACGTCAATCTTGGCAAAATTATGTATCCAAGATAAATTCACGGACGCCAATGTCCAAGGTATGGAACATGATTAAGAAAATAAAAGGTAAGGGTTCTAAATCAAGCATCCACCATCTCAAAGATGGGGATCTATTATTAACTGATACATCAGATATTGCAAATAAACTTGGTGAAACTCTGGCTCAACATTCTTCCTCGTCTAATTATGTCCCTCAATTTCAAAAATTCAAAAAGCTGCAGGAAAAGAAACCTTTACATTTTAATTCAGATAACGGGGAAGATTACAATGAAGTCTTTTCCATTCATGAGCTCAATACAGCACTTGGTCAGGCTCATGACACTGCTGCAGGGTCTGATACTATCCATTATCAACTGTTAAAACATTTACCGCAATCCTGTTTAGAAACCCTTTTGATATTATTTGATAAAATCTGGACGTCAGGAGAATTTCCTTCTTCGTGGCGTGAAGCTATCATTGTTCCAATACCTAAACCTGGACGTGACCATACAGTTCCTTCCAATTATCGACCCATTTCATTGACTAGCTGCGTTTGCAAAACCATGGAACGCATGGTCAATAATCGATTAACATGGTACTTGGAATCCAATAACTTAATCACAAATATTCAATGTGGCTTCCGTAAAAATCGCAGTACCATTGACCATTTAGTTCGATTGGAGTCATTCGTTAAGAATGCCCTTATAAACAAACAACATGCAGTGTCTATCTTTTTCGATCTAGAAAAAGCATATGACACTACATGGAAGTACGGTATTTTAAAAGATTTACATGATTTTGGATTGCGAGGCCGTTTGCCTCAATTTATATCCAAGTTTTTAACTGACAGGCAATTTCAAGTCCGCGTGGGTTCCACCCTGTCTGATCATTATAATCAGGATCAGGGTGTCCCACAAGGCAGTATTTTGTCTGTCACTTTGTTTAGTATTAAAATCAACAGTTTAGCAAAAGTTTTAAACGATTCAATTGATGGATCGTTGTTTGTGGATGACTTTAATGTTTCATGCCGTGGTAGGAACATGCATACGATTGAGAGGCAAATGCAACTGTGTTTAAATAAAATCCATAAATGGTGTTTAGAAAATGGCTTTAAATTTTCCAAATCTAAAACTAACTGTATTCACTTTTGCAGAAAATATAAACCTCACAAAGACCCTGAACTAATATTAGATAACACCCCCATTAAAGTTGTAAAAGAAGCGAAGTTTTTGGGTATAATTTTTGATCATCATTTAACCTTTTTACCTCATATCAAATACTTAAAGAACAAATGTCTGAAAGCCCTAGATTTGTTAAAAGTTGTCTCTAATTCCAAGTGGGGAGGGGATCAGAAAACCCTCCTCCAGCTATACCGAGCTCTCATACGCTCTAAACTTGATTATGGCTCCATCATTTATGGTGGGGCTTGTAAGAGCAATTTAAAATTATTGGACACCATTCATCACCAAGGCCTGAGGCTTTGTCTTGGAGCCTTCCGAACTTCACCTATTCACAGTTTGTATGTGGAGGCTGATGAGCCATCCCTTCAACAACGACGCATTAAATTATGTTTACAGTATATCTCTAAATTATGTTCCACTAAATCAAATCCAGCATATGGCTGTGTTTTTAATCCTCTGTACAAAAATCTCTATAATAAAAAGACATCTCTTATTCCACCCCTTGGAATAAGAATACAATCTGATGTTTCTGCTGCCCAAATCGATCTTGACACCATAGCCCCCACTCGGCTATTCACTTCGCCGCCTTGGCAGTTAGTTAAGCCTGAGGTGGACCTGACATTAAGTAAACTAAAAAAATCGGACACAAATCAACTAATTTATCAACAGCAATATAATGAATTACGTAACACGTATGATACTCACAGATCTATATTTACAGATGGATCCAAGGATGGTGACGCTGTTGCCAGCGCAACCGTCATTGGATCCAGGACTATCTCAACCAGCTTACCAGCTAAATGTTCTATTTTCACAGCAGAGGCAAATGCTATTTTAACAGCTCTAAAATACATCCACAGCCAAACTAAATATAAACAGTTCATTATTTTTTCAGACTCTCTTTCTTGCATTCAAGCTATTAAAAACATGTCTTCCACGCATCCACTTTTAATGGAAATTGTTGAATTGTTTACTGATCTTGCTACTGGCCAATACGACATCGTTTTCTGTTGGTTACCTAGCCATGTTGGAATCACTGGTAACACGATGGCTGATGCTGCTGCAAAAGCAGCTCTCAACAAATCTGTGACACCACTTCTTCTTCCCTACAGTGATTATAAACCCGTGATTAGATCTTACATCCGTGATCTAATGCAAAAGAAGTGGGACACTCAAGTAGGTATCAATAAATTACATGAAATTAAACCAACAATCGGTTACACCTACTTGGGCTGTCAGTCCAGATTTGAGGAGGTCATAATGCGACGATGTCGTATTGGCCACAGTAGATATACACATGAGTTTATATTAAAAGGTGAGGATCCTCCGTTTTGTGTCCCTTGTGATGAAAGAATCACAGTCAAGCATGTCCTGCTTGACTGCATTGATTTTTCCATCACAAGGGATAAATATTTCCAGGTCAAAACTATAAAGGATCTTTTTAATACTATAAGTACTCATTTAGTTATTGGTTTTTTAAAAGAAATTGAACTGTATCATAAATTCTGTTAATATGTTTTGTGTATAATAACTTTTTAAAAATTAGTAGAATGAATTTATATCTGAGATTGTTAGTGGCAGTATCCTTGAAGGGGGTTAAAGTACTGTAAAATTATTGTCCCCCTGAGAGGGTATCGTAAGTCCCTGTCATTCACAGAATATTTCCATTTACTACGCTTTTAAACGTAGAATTTCTGTCATTTTAATTGTGGCTATAATTATGTACAATCGCCAGCGACTGAAGGGATGATGTAAATCCTGCTAGGGTCCATGCAGGTAGCAAAGGTACTGTAAGTCCCCATGGTCCCTAGTATGGTGATCTACCTTCAGTTGATGGCGATCTATAGCCTGTTTTTAAAATGTAATGTATATGTATAGTGCTATTGATTTTATTTTTACATACTAGTTTTAAGTTTTATTGCTGTGATACGTCTAGTTGTTTTACTGTCCCTCGTTGGCAGGTTTTTACATCCGATTCAATATATGTATTATATTTAACTTTTGATAGTCACGATATGGCTGAAATATTGCCGATGTGACTTAAAATTTTAACTCACTCACTCACTCACTCGAATCTCGTCCCTAAGGTGCTCAAAGGGATTTAAATAGGGACTGAGGGCAGGCCACTGAATGGTTCTGATGCCATTCTGCACCTTGCACGTGCCCATCTAACCCTCTGTTGGCACCAAAGCAGACGGTCCGCCAGATGACGTGGGGTCAATACATGACGTCGGACAGGTCTTCATGAAAAAAGTCCAGCCTCCCTCAGTCTGTTGCGTACCGTTTGATCTGATATTCTGCGTACCCCAGGGATCTGTGTGGTTGTAGACGTGGCTGTGGTAGTGCGGTCTCGGAGGTGTCGCAGCCGGATGTATCGATCTTGTGCTTGGGTTGTCACCCTTGGTCTTCCTGACCTTGGTCTGTCGTCAACTCTGTTGGTGTTGTATCGGGTCCACAGTGCGGAGATTGTCTGTCTGGATACGCCAAAGTGCCTGGCCACTTCTTGCTGAGTTGCTCCAGCTTGTAATCTCCCAATGGCGTTGTTCCGTTGAGCTGCATTCAGTCGTGGCATTCTGTCACCGCCTCTACTGCCGTTATAAGGACTGTATGAACAGCCGTTGATGTGGATTTTTATACCCATTCAGCAGGGGGGCCTGCATGCATAAATGCAGGATCCTGTGCTGCACGTTTTTACAGGCGGTTGCGTTTGGATGAAGCTGTAAAATTGATCCCCAAACGCTAAGTTTATGTGCTTTGCATGTGTTTTCGCGAATTATAGACACATCATCTTTCTGTTTGACTTATTTGGTTCTTATTTAATGTAATTATTTTAGATATTTGGCAAAAAGTGGTTTTACATCTATGTCAAGTTTCCTTTTTTGAAGAGTATATATATATACTAAGAATGTCATGGATATACAGATTAACAGATTGAAATATAAAAAAAGTGCAGCAAAGAGGGTTTGGGTGATCCTGGCACAGTCAAGTTGGTTAGGCTCATCATCAGCTCAGGGCCCTTGCCCCCTCTACACGCAGCCCAGACAGCGAATGGGACTTCTCCCAGGAAGCGCTGCCTAACGGAAACCACCCCGAACCTTTCGGAGGGAGTGAAAACTCCCCAACATTGCAGGAGTCTGCATTACCCAGATTGTCAGAAGGGTTGTATTCCTGGTAGCAAACCCGGGTACTCTCCCAATGTCAGTCAACAGATTTGGAGGTAAAAAAGAACCTAAGGCACCGAGAACAATTGGGAGTCGGTACTTGGAATGCGAGGTCTGCATGTTTGCCATGTTTTTCCTCAATTTTGGCAACCACACTAGTTTCAAAAGGGACAGAAAATTCAATGATATAAATGATGTCTTCTGATGTATCAACAAGGACAAGATCAGGTTTGTTGGCCTGAATAAGTCTGAGGCTGTATACAGGCCTGCTCTAAAAAATTGTATATATATCATTTTACATGACGCCATTTACATATTCTGGGTCGTACCATGGATGGACCTGTGTCAAAACCCAAAACATGGTGAAGACGGTAATAAAATGATCGAACCACTCCATTATGTCACTGAAGATACTGTATTTGTGTCGAAGTGGGACGTCCACTGATAATGTGTTGGACAGTCTTATTGAAATCTACATTTCATATTTATAGTTTGATGCAAAATCACACATTGACGATTGCCAGTGGGAAATGAATGGCCCTGAGCAACAAACAGAAAGCCTTTGGTTTCACTTTTCAGGCGCCAGCTGACTCCATCCAAGCGAAGGACTCTGCAGGCTCGATGGTCGTTCAGATAGCCTCTCCTTGAAAACCTAAGTCTGGGCTGATTTGATATGACACATCGCTTAATAGACACCCATTGCTGTACCGTCCAGCAGTACAGAAACATCATCAATATAAAACACGGACATTGGGATTATATATGTGGAATGCTTTGTTTTCATCATGAGTCTTGACATGCTTCACAAGAGGATCATCAGACTAATAAATGTGTGCAAAAGTGCACAATACGGTTCTATCACGAGGAGCCTCCATATATGGCCACGTTATTTATACCAAGCCATCCCATTATAACTGGTAAATATAGGTGACTAAGGAAGAGCAAGGGTGGTGGGATGTGTTATCTGGCATGATTGTTCGTGTTAGTTTGTCAATATGCTGAATTTCTTGTTTCGTCCATTCACCAAAGGAAAACGAAAGGACGGGAACAGCATACGTGTTTGTGGCTTTGACTTTATTGAGAGCGTTTAGCTCTGAACTCCAGTTTTGCTCAAGTCCACATTAGTATTCTGCCCGAAGTTTGTCACCGATATGGGCATTCTGGAGTTTGCTTCTAACCTGCATCCCTAAGTACAGATAGGCCTGAGATGGCCACAGGATGATCAGTAACACTCTCGTCTTCATTACCACGTTGCAGATGAAGAATGTTGCATTTGTCGAGCTGAAAGGACATGCCAATATCATTACAAAAGAACTCGACAAGGATAATCATTTTTAAAGTGTGGATTCTCCTGTGACAAGAGGTTCAAGGTCATCCATGTAAAGGAGGTGGGTAAGAAGTGTTGGGGATCTGTGCTGAGGGGATCCATGATGACAACCTTCCTCTGAGCAAAACGCTTCATGGATTTTGTGACAAACAGAAAAAGAAAGGACAAAAAGAATCCCCCTGAAATATTCCCCACCTGCCCCTGAGAATATATCTCAAGTTTAGTTGTTGACCAGCAATTCATTAAAGACTTGAGTAAAACAAGTAGTCACTCGGAGAGGTCAATGCATTTCAGTGACTTTACAATCCGTTCGTGAGGTACAGAATCATAATCTTTTCTGTAGTCTATCCAACACATTGAGAGGTTATGATGGTAAGTTTTGGCCTCTTCAAGGCTAATTTTTGTAACCAACAGTTGATCCTTTCGACCCCAACGTCCCTTTCTAGCTTCTTTCAGCTCCATATAATTGATATCATTGGAAGCGCAGCACGATTACACAAGATCTGTAAGACACCCTGTAAACAGTTTATTGTGTGTTCTGACACGTTTGGGAGAAGAAGTGATCGACCTCATGTATCATGGTCTAGGCGAGTTGACACCTTTCCCATCCATTTCTATCTCTATCTCAAGTCGATTCTTTTCCATTTTGTCTTCAGTGAAATACGTTTCTGTGGATTGAAAGAGCTTGAATTTCTTAGCAATGTCTAGTAGATCATTAGATCATGGATAACATTTTGTCTGAGACAGTTATTTATGTACTGTCCTAGTCTGACGTAAAATGGGGTTTTTAACAAAATAATCTGCTTTACATCTGTAGAGTCCACCAAGGTAGGCAGATTTAGTCTTGTCAATCAGTGCTTTCACTGTCCAGAGACCAAGAGTTTCTGTAGTAATTTGTTGATCTGTTGCGGAACTTCTGTATTGATCTGGCAAAGTAGGGTTGCAGTAGTTCTAATTCACGGAGTTCTGTTGGATATATGTTTGCCCATAGTTCATAGAAGTTGCTTAGGAGAATAAGATGACTCCATATTTAAAATACTTGTCAGTGGATTTAGCCCCACACCTCTTAATCCAATATTTCCATTAGAATCAATGGTACGTCTCGCCTAAGCACATGCTCTTGTGGCTCTCTCACTCACTTTCTGTGTGATCATTTAATGTAACGTCTTTATCAACTTTTTGTTTGTCTTTTCCTGTGTCATACAGTTTGAGTTGGACTGCAATTGTAGAAGCCACTGTTTATCACCAGTAAGGAAAATGTCACCAAGAAACGTTAGTATCACAAGATAGTGGTCAGAAATATTTAAAAGCTCCGTACTATTCATATATTTTCAGAACTGATCCTTGTAGACTGCTGGGTATTAAAGATAGTCTCAGCCTGAGTGTTTGTTTTTTTTGTGTTTTTTTTCGAATACGCTATTCAAGCATTCTGCATATTTGCTGATATTGTGATTTGTTGAAGGGGGTGAAGCGCAAACTATACAGAAGTCTAGGCATTGTAGTTGAGATATCGATATGGTCACATCTATCACGTCATCACATGTACCGTCACGTACGCATACATAGCTACTCTCGCAAAATGTTTCACTAGAATAGCTACTTCACCTAATCCAAACAGGACAGTCAAGCTTGTCTCTCATCTTGTCCAGGTAGGTTGCAGTGTTCTCTGTGAGCAAGTGTACTTCTAAACTCAGCACATCACACTGGTCAGCGACCTTATTCAGATGCCTAGAGTTGTATAAGGCTCAGGGAATTCTCCATGTGCCAACGCTAAGCATGGAAATAAATATTCAACGTTATCATTTAGATGGGTAAAACGAGCGTGAATCATTGCTGTTTCTGTATGACTGTGGTATCAATTCCCGACAAGTTTCATTTGGCGACCAGAAGTTTTCATTCTCAGTAACTTGTTCTGCTGTCCTACTGCCTATGTTCACTCTTCGTGTGTACATGTACGTACGAATATAGCGTTCCCAGTGCCTCAACATACGAACGTAACTCACATGGACACCACGCTGTTTGGCATATTCATATTAGGCATCTTGCACCATTTTTAGTGGTTTGTCCGCCTCTGCATACGGTAACACAAACCGTTTTGTCTTAAATCGTGGTGAAATTCTAGACCATTCATTGTCAAAATTTAAAATAAAAGTGACAAAGCCCATTCCATGCTCATAAAAAATATCTGCTAAAAGTAGATTCCATTGTGCGATTCCGACTATATGATAAGTATTTGTTTATCTTTATCACTATATCAATAGTGATGATACTGTGGTGTTTCATGAGTGAAACTTTTCTGTTACATTCAGTTGACTGTTTCATGTTACATCACTCGAAATGAAATGGTCCAATATCAATATGCATAATTACTGTGGTTTCTGTTGCAGTGGGAAATGCAGTTCGATGATCTCTTGAGAACCATTGGAGAGTTTGGACCCTATCAGAGGCGTCTATATGTGTTGTTGTGCCTGCCTGCAATATCAATCGGTATCCAGAGCATATCTTTGGTCGTGTTTCTCTTTGCTGTTCCCGAGCACCGGTAAGAAACATGTGTTTGAAATACTGTTGTTCAATAAGAACATATAACCTACACAACTCTCTCCATAAGAACTCACATGAAATCCGGCTGTATCATATACATGTGTTTATGAATAACTTTCAAATAGTGATGATGGAAAAATAAACATATACTGTCCGACCGGTAACACACGTCATAAATACATGCAATGGCAAGTCAATTGTTCACTTGAAGATTAACATGGAAAAATATGGTACAAGTCAAAATATAGAATTGCATTGGACATCATGATGGACGGCGATGCGTAAAATTTGGAAATGTCCTCGAAATGTCTGCCAAAAAACGTTTTGAAAGCTTTACTGAATTCTTGAATGTTATAACCATATCAAACAGCGTTTGAGTAAGTGTGGTATAGCGTTCTTTGAAATCATCGTAAAAAGAGCATGCTTTATTGTATCTAAAAAAATGTGAACTGCAGGCACAACAAAGGCTGGAATATTGCTCCTCACACAGGGCATGCAGTCTTGTTATACAGGCTTGTGATAGTGAATGCATAGCTCTTAATGAGAAACAGATATGGCGGTTTACATTTGTCCCGTATATTTCTGGTTCATGTGGGTTAACTAGCTGAAGGGTAAACTAGCTGAAGGGAATTGACTATCTGACTTTTATTGAACGACATGTGATCATTCCATTATTGTTTCATGCTGTGGTTTGAGTATTGGCACACAACACCTGAATTGCTGCAATAACTAAATCCAAAGCTCTTTTACTCAACATTTAATAAAGGAAAGTGTGTATGCCCCTAACGTAAGGACGTTGTAATGTCATACTTATGATTAAATGGATGTGATTCCTGTACGAAATGAGGATTCGACCCAGAACAGATCCCCGGCTAGTCGTAAAATGAGGATTGGCTGGACATGATGTGTGACTTAGCTGATGTATTGTTGTATCCCGATGGCGTGAATCGTTGTTTAGCCACCGGTCTGTCTTATAAAGTCTCATCATAATATCTATAATAATGCTGAATGCGGTATTGAAAGAACACTCACTTCACTTAATATGTTCCGGATATGTTTCAGATGCGCAATTCCAGGTGTTCAAAATGATACATACGAAGTTCAGGACAAAGCTCATGAATACTTAATCAACCTCACCATTCCTCGACTGGCATCTGATAACATTTCTTATTCGCCGTGTACAATGTACGCTCATCCCAGCGTCGTGCCCTTAAATAGTGATGATAACCACACGACCCGCTCCAGCAGATACACAGAAACATGTCATTCCTGGGTGTATGATAAGAGTACCTTCGACACGACTATTGCACAGTCTGTATGTATATGCCATCTTATATCATCAATATATCAGCCCATTTATAAAGGTCAATAATTAGTCTCGATCTGCTCAAGCATAGTAATGAGCACATATTGCACCTGGTTATGTCGAATTTCGTCCTATGGTCATGTCAGGACTCACTGGGGGGCACGGGTGGCCCAGTCGTCTAAGGCGCCGCGATTCGCTGTGCAGAGCTGCGTCCCCTGGGCACGCCAGAAACGTATGATTGTGGGTTCGAATCCCGGTTCGCCCCGATTATGTTTCTAGGTTTGTCAGTACCATACCCGTGCTCGTGGGTTTCACCGAAGTGGTAAACGTCCGAGACCTGCATCACTTCGGGCTTTCCTCCCACATTAAGCTGACACGCCGCGATATAACTGGAACACTGTTTAAAGCGGCGTTAAACCCAACTCACTCACTCACTCATGATCACTCAGGACTCACTGGTCGTGAGTCATGATTATGATCCGTGATTTGTCAGCACCATATCGGTTCTGCGAGTTAGCCTCGCCATGCCAATAAGATCAGTCAGTGATTTGTCTGGTCCAGACTCGATTATTAACATGCCGTCGTCAGGAACTGGTATATATGGCTGAGTACAGCGTTAAAGAACAAGAAAAACAACAAAGACATATTATATCATGGAAGACTGTTTCAGCAAACTATTTACGAAATTCGACATTTAAATTGTGTTAATCGGTTAATTATTCGTCCGCTGATATATCCGACATACATGTAGAAAAGACACGAGGGTGAGGTTCTATTTATCATCAAAAATCAGTGTTTCAACTTTTTCGGTTGAAACGTTTATACCTCCATAAACGCAAAAGACATCTGCGTATTGTTTTCATGTTTCCATTGTTTCCAATAGACTGTATCGGACGTGCAGATAAATTCCGCCGGTGTGCGTTCAGTTGTGTCCGAAATGGCGTCCCGCGGAACTGAACACAGACAATGTCTGTTAAATTTACGAACTTATTGTAATGCATCTATTTTCGATTCCCCGATTCCTGCTATGATCACCACCCAAGGCATATTTTCAGTAATGTAAGGCAATGTATGCAACCAACCAACCAACCAACCAATCAAAATAGGAGAACATGCTACAAAGCGTAAATCTGAATTTTGCTTTGTCAACGTTTCCAAGCATGTAAAGCGTTTTCAGTTTCATTGGCGGGCATTTCATTTGATTTTAAAATGTCTGAGGAATTCCGGGATGTGTGTATCGCAACAGAGTTACTGAAATATATGGGATGCAATATATGTCTTATAACGGCGAACGCGAAACGTGATGTTTTCTTTTGTAATCACTATCCAATATGGCCGAAAGTTCACTTCAGCGTTCGTGTTCAAATATTTTTCCAAAACGCGCAAACCCGTTTCGGTCTCTTGGCGACTTTTCGGAATGGTTATTAGTGATGTGATAAATTACAGATCCCCATAATCGATAATGTGCTATGTTCGTACTCTAACTCTCCGAATAATATCCAATAGTAAATTTTCAAAACATACACGAATTATTGCCGTGAATGGTGATTTAGTTTAATTCCAGATACAGCAATATCCCCCAATGAGTGAAATCCCTGTATTAGCAGCTTTAATTAATCACCACCAGTGGGGACGCTTTTTAGAGTATGTACCCAGAAACCTCTATAGACCCGTCAGCTGGTGGTGGTTGGGAGGTTGGGATCTGAAGCACTATTTGGACGGGCCAAGATTCAGTTCCTTGTATTTACATGCCGCCATAACATGGCTGGAACAACTGAGCTGTGGCGTAAAACAACAAGCACATCATCTATCCATCACTTACCATTAACGTATAGGTTTTTCAGTATGATTGATTGCAGATGAATATGGTTTGTGACAAGAAATCGTACGTGACGCACGGGAAGATGCTGAACATGGCGGGACAAGTGATTGGCGCCGTCGTCAGTGGAGTTCTCTCGGACATGTATGTCAGCGCATTTTTATGTGAAATAAATATCATTATGAAATGCCAATGTTATTTTGTTTCACTCGAGTATATGTTCGGCTTGAGTGCGAATTTGGTACGGATAAACTGCCTACATAACACTCTGATACAGAATATAGTGGTCAGTGTTATCAGGGACCGACCATGTCATATTCTCGGTGGGTGGGAGCTGCTGGAAAGTTATTTGGTATAAGATATAACTGCAAACATTATATTGTGAAAAAACAACTGCTGGTTAGGTTTGGTCTTCAGCAACCAATGACTGTAAGAGGCGGCTAGCGGGAACGGGTTGTCTGGTCCAGACTCCATTATTTACATACCGCCGTCATTTAGCTGAAAAATAGCTGGGTGCTGCATTAACCAACAAAACCATGAACATTATCCGGCTCCTTTCTCAGAGCCGCCGTCATATAGCTGGAATATTGCTGAGTGCGGCGTTAAACAACAAACAAACCAAACAAACCTTTCTCAGACATACTCGAAAAATGTCCCATGGTCGGTCCCGTCAATTAGGTTTAGCTTGTATGATAAGCATGTGAAGACGAATTATCAGATCCTTATTTTCTTCAGCACTGGTAGGAATACTCATTATGTTCTAACATGGCCTGGATAGCTCTTTTCGTTTCGTTACAGATTTGGCCGCAAGACTGTCATTGTCGTTGGTATGGTTCTAACCACAGTTTTGAGCGTGTTGCTGCCATGGGTCACCAGTTTCAATGTCTTGGTCCCTGTAATCATACTGATGACGGCGTGCTCAAGCACTCAGTATCTGGCTAGCTTCGTCTTCGGTGACTGTCTTTTCCCACATCTGCAAACACTGCACTTTGAATTTGCACAACTAAAGCTTCTGGCATATTGAGGCGTTTTGATGATTTTTGGGTGCATTTATCTCAGGTAGCGTAAATGTATCAGGATCTGCTGATCGTTGGGATCGAATCACGGGTCACCGCTCACTTATGAAAAGCCGCGTTAAAACTAAATCGCGCACCCATGCACTCCCCCTCACATGTCATATGCCACCACATGAGAATTCGGTACGCGTCTGTCAAATTTCTTCAATTTAATTTCTCAGGAGGTTACTATATTTTGACGGTTAATAAAACGGCCCAGGTTCTATTCACCACATCAGTGAAAGGGTTTCCACCGCCGTACTATTGCTGCAATATGGCTAAAGCGGCGTAATACCCAACTCTCTACGACGATCGCTACTAATACTTCAGACTGCTGTGCACTCGTAAACGTTACACTTATTTGTTCTAGAATCAATGTACTTTCAATACTGTTGTTGTTTATTGTTGAAAGGTCTGGAATTGGTGGGTCATTCAAAGAGAATGCTGGCGGGGGTAGCCATCAACTTTTTCTGGAGCATCGGCAACTTGATAGTTGCTCTTGCTGCCTTCCTTCTGAGAGACTGGAAAATAAGGCAGCTCGTGCTGAGTGTGCCATCCTTCATTTTTCTATATTTGTTGTAAGTACCTTAATGTTGCCCTACTACCAACATGTGCTGCTTTCATGAGGGAACTACATGACTTTTTTTATGTTGGTTACAACACTGTAGACGAGGCTGAGGGTGAAACATGACAAACTTCAGTGAATGTAAATGTCTACATTCAAAATGCTATGAATGTTATTATAAATACTCGAGATAGTTGCTCTTGCTGCCTTCATCCTGAGAGACTTGAAAACAAGGCAACTGGTGCTGAGTGTGCCATCTTTCTTTATTTCTATATTTGCTGTAAGTACCTTAATGTTGTCCAGTATTTATCGAAATACAGACATGTGCTGCGTTGATGAGGGAACTACAAGACTGTTCTGTATATTGATTACAACACTGTTGACGATGGTATGAATGTAACGGGAAAGATCAACGACTGTAAATGTTCACATTCAAATCCATAAGATGCAGGGAATGTTATAATGATAAATGAACAACTTAGCAATCTGCATGTGAAAGGATAAATTTCAAAGAAGTGACGTGAAACAAAAATATATTTGGACAGTATCCATACATTCTCTATATTTTGGGGATGTTCTAGAACAGGATCCAATGTAAGCGTTAGAAACCGGAATCCAAAGAATGCGTCATTGTACATGCATATCTTTACTTATATATTTCAGTTTTATACCAGAATCTCCCAGATGGCTTCTCAGTAAGGGCAAGACCGAAAAAGCAAAGACAACATTACTGAAGATTGCAAAATCAAATGGAGTTATCATCCATGAAAACGATTTAGAGAGTATCACAACAAAAGAAGAATCAAAGATAGAATATTTTTGGGAGCTCATTAAATCACCAACCTTGTTACGAAGAATGCTGATTCTATTCTATAACTGGTAAAGTGCCAATAGTAGCTATATTCAACATTTTCAACATATCCAAGAAGACTCAAACCTAATTAAACAATTTCAGTCGTTATGTACATTATTTGTTTGATGTTTCTGTGTTATGATTTCGTGTTTGATTGTGTTCGCACTCCTGGTATCATCGTTATTTGATAGTGATACATGTTTATGAAGTACTCAGACTATCTTACAATTGACTCTGGTTTTTGTGACTTCTTTTGATAATTTAAATGTTTATTGTTGCTTTTATTTACCTTAAGATAGAAGAATGTTATAGTATTCCCCATTTGTACAATATCGACTAGCGCACAATATTGCACGTAGTTGACACTTTTTTTCAGAAACATAATGATCTCAAAATTACCAACGTCATAGTGTGAGGTATCGAAGTTGAAAACATTACAGGTGTTGAAGCGAAGATCGAAAACTTTACACTACCATTACACAATGATAATACCAAGGCAAACAGTTTGGTGATAGCGAAAATCAGTAGTGATGTAGCATCGGTTGACCCGAATCAGTAAGTTGAAAGGGCGAATTCATGAATATCTGCTTATTTGCATATTTGTTTGCTTTCGTGTATCCAAACCATAACTTTCTCCATAATACTTAAACCACTAAAACGAAACACTAAAGGTCCAGAAATCGTGTAAGCAGGATTCAATGTTGAATGTAACAATACACACACCAACTATTTGTACGTCAAGTTTGTTCGATACCGCTGGTGGATCAATGACTCTACAGGTTTCTAAAATGTCATAGAATAATCCTTGTAGAAGAATTTTTTTCAGTACCGTTCTTCCTATCTCTGATATTGATTGATTAATTTAAATTTGTGAATGAATTACATGTTTTGATTGTAGTTCAACTGTATTGTAAACTTGTGTGTGTTTTGTATCGAAACTGTGATATTTACTTTACTGTCGATATTGGGAGCTTTTACCATGTATAATTTGTTCACGTCGCTGAGATGTTGTGGATTTGACATTAAGTTTCATTTGTATATATGAATAAATTCGAAATAGAAGTTATATACAATAAATATTATACCTAACATAGTATTTCTACTCAGGTTTGCAGTTGGAATGTGCTTCTACGGCCTTAGCATGAACGTCACCAACCTTTCTGGCAACGTCTACCTCAACTTCTTCCTGTTTGTCTCCGTGGAGGCGTGCGCCTACGTTTTGTGTCTGCTCTTGTTGGATCGAGTTGGTAGGAAGTGGATGCTCTGCGGTTCCATGATAGCTGGGGGCGTCGCTTGCCTTCTCTCCTTTTTTCCGTTGCTACTCTCAAACAATCGTGAGTGTGAAGCTTACCTGCTTTTCACAATTAGTCGTATCGTTAAGCTTAACATACATAGGTCGTACATATTGCAAGCAGTTTATGTTCCAGCATATTATATTCCAAGGTGCCCTTAACAATGTTTGATTGACTCCCTTATCATAAACAGTTATCAATTGAAGTTGTCATCATATTACCGATTCAGTATCGCTTGAGTGAGTGAGTGAGTATAGTTTTACGCCGCTTTTAGCAATATTCCAGCAATATCCAGAAATGGGCTTCACACATTGTACCCGTGTCGGGAATCGAATCCGGGTCTTCGGCTAGACGAGCGAACGCTTTCACCACTAGGTTACCGGACAGCCCTAGTATCGCTTGAAATGACTCAACAATTTGCATTTCGAGGATAACCTTTAAACGTTTTTAGTTTGGAATATTTGTTTGTGTGTGAAGCCATGGAGATATTTGCAGAAGTAACTGTGCAAAATATCTATTAGTCGCTGTTTTAAGTGGCATTAAGTAGGTTAACTTACCAATATTTACACAAAATCTTTTCTCCTTTGTTTCGACCCGGGCTTCATTTGACTCTTAAATCAGTTAAACCTCGGACCGAAATTACTTTTCAAATAAGAATAAACTCTTAAATCTGCATCAAATATTTGACTGCCTCCGAGGTTTAGTAGATACAGTGTCTGCCCTGTGTTCCGATCCCCTGGCAGCGTCATACCAAAATACGTTAAAAGTACTTGTTTCATCCCTGTCTAGCGTTCGGCATTATGGGGATAAAACAAGGACTGGTCGAGGCGGAGTCAGTATAATGTGTTTTCGTGGGGAGTCCATAGCAGTAGGCTAGCATGAAACCGGCAAAAGTCCAGACTCTTACAAGCAACCACACACACAGGTGCTTGTAAGTGAAAAGTGCAATCATCAAGAACGGGACGTTAAATCCCTTTTAACTCTTTACTTATCTCCAAACACATGCAACATTTATCTTTGATGTCGATGTCAAATGTCAGATGTTCAAAGTTGATGTGCTTGAAGGAGTTGACTTGTCCGTTCTGAGGTCAATCTCAGTAAAATTTGATCTTAGTTCTCGCTATCGCTGAACAAAGATCTGAGGACATCCCATTAAGGGTCACGTCAGAAAAACCTTTCATCCAACCAATCAGACCGTCGTTTACCAGATCATGAAAGTGACAGTCGGAATGTGGTTTCTAATCATGCAACCACGAAATATTTAACACGGGATATTCCGAACGACAGTTACGGGTTTTATGATTATATTAATACAATCTTGGCCATCTATAAGCCATTTAAGAATGTTCTTCTTATCAGTTTTAATTTTTTTTAATCGAGAATACGTCAAAATATGTTTCGAATCGTAGTCGCTAGTTTGAAACTAGTGTCGTAAAGCTCGAGAAAGCTGCCTTCTTATTGGCAAATGTCGATTTCTTGTCAGTCATTTCATTGGTCGGTTACAATTCGCGAAAGGTCGTTCTGACGTGACCCGTAATGGGATGTCCTCAGATCTTTGTTTAGCGGTAGCGAAAAGTAAGATCTGATTTTAATGAGATTGGTTCTGAGGGGTATTTTCTGGTCCTGTAGGAAAGATCCGACTCCTTGTTACATCCCGATCGTCAATGACCATGTACAGTCGAACAGCGCCGCTGCTGTAGCCAGTCTTCACAGCGAAACGTTTTTCATCAGCAAAATTTAGAAATACATATATACAAGGGCACTGGTGAAACAACATTGAAGGTGTAATGCCGATATATATCTGTAAAATTAATTGGGCGTGTAGATCAAAATCTAATGTCTCCACCACTTTAATGGCTCACTGCTGAGTCACAGTACGTATGGTTGCCCTTGGTATTACCCGCCATTGCGCCTGAAGAGCTACCCCAAGCTGGGCCACGTGGGCGGGTGCTGGGTCTCTGGTGTTCATATAATAATATTACATGTTTGAGGTAATATATAACTTTAGTTTACAACTAATGACATTTCAAGGTTGATAATGCAAACTAAGTAGTTAACTTGTTGACTTGTTAAGCGAATGCACGCCGGTGGTTACGTTACGCGTGTTTCACAACTCGAGCAGCTAAACACAGCAGCATGGCGAAGAAATCATTATGTTAGCTTATTCACTGATAAACTCACAAAAATGACAGTAAACCCGTTTTGCATATGGTAACTGAAACGCCATTTCCACTTTCGCTTAATATTCATTACAAAACTGATACAAGGTATTTACTAAAAAAGTGATTTTATGAACTATTCTACCATGAATTTGGAATTAACTCGATTCTGATTGGTCAATCAGAGGCTATTAAATCACAAAAACAGCTTTGAAATTGAAACAGCTGGTTTGACGACCGCATCACCGCGGAAGCTAATATTCATAGAATAGTACTATTTTCAGTCATTGTCGGTAGGCATATTTAAATAATTATATCTACAAAATGCACAGATCCGGTTACTACAATATTCAAAGGATGTGTGGTAATACATTTCGTGCAGAAAACACGATAGAAATCTACAAAGGGAATGTATTTACGTCTTGGAGACAACAGAGAGCTTGGAATTTGGGCTTTTTTCTATATACGACTGTGACGTCATATCTTTTGCGTCACAATGAGCGATATGACGTCATAATGGTGACGCGCGATGTAGAGCGAAAGCCTTGCAAAGCTTGCTTTGTTTTCTTTAGGGATGCCCACCTCATGTTCGCTTACTAGCTTACCAATTTGCCGTGCTTATATGCTTTCAATGCCTGTCATATGTTCGAGTGAAGTATTACGGTGTAAGCAAACTTCTTGAGTATATACAGCACCATATTTTGTTCGGTGATTCCGTTATTCAGATTGATAACCCATTGAAAAGACTGAACCCAACCCATGCCGCTTCACTCAGTATATTTGCTAACATTAAAGAGTTCGCGTTTTATTTAGTCATGGTAGAATGGAGATAAACATACTGTGTTTTCAATGTAGAGCTAGGTTACCTGTAGATTTAACCGAGCTAAATTTAACATTTGAAACCTCACGCTGCGCGTTCGATTCCAAATTCAATTTAGCGGGGTTAAATGTACAGGTAACCTAGCTCTACATTGAAAACACAGTATGTTTATCTCCTAATTCTCCCAGTGTGAAAGAAGGCAAATTGGGATATCCCTTCAAAGTATAGCTAAGTTGAAATTAAAGCGTCAAATGTTCTTAAAGTGAAACACAACACCAGTCTCTGAGAAAATGGCATCACAAGTCAGTATCTCGAGTTCCGCATTGTGCGTTGATTACTGCCGTGCAACGTCGATACATGAGATGGGTGATGCGGTTGATGAAGGCCATGGGCACTTGAGCCCACACTCTGAGGAACGCCAGACGTTGTTCAGCTGCAGTTCAGCCGTCTTTATATCTAGTCCCACAGACCACTGCATGGTTCTGATGCCATTCTGCTGGAGGAAGTGTCTTCTTTCGCTCGCAGTGTGGTCACGGGCGTTATCATGCTGAAACTCGTGGTTGCGGCAGCGTGCCAAATGAGGTATAGCGTGTGGTCTCAAGACTTGATCAACGTACCGAGCTGCACCATTGCCTCTCCCTGGACCGATGTTCTGTAAGACCACAGGGCCGACCCTCTGTGCAAGACCAATTCCACCCCGCACCATGATGCTCCGACCACCCCACGAGTCTCTCTCAACAACACAAGCATCCGAATAACGTTCCCTACGGCGTCTCTCTCTCTCTCTCTCTCTCTCTCTCTCTCTCTCTCTCTCTCTCTCTCTCTCTCTCTCCGCGCCATCTGCTGTTGAGATACAGTAACGGCTCTCGTCTGAATAGAGTAGTCTTCTCCACTGCTGTTGGCGCCAATGCTAGTGATGTGTTGCCCACTGAAGACGGCCCCGGCGATGACGTGGTGTCAGAATGGGTCCTCGATGTGGCCTTAGACAGTGGACGTGTCTGTTCGTCAATCGTTGACGCACGGTGTCCGCACTAATGTGTGGCTGGTATGTCCCCATGGTCTGTCGAGCATTTTCCGCAGGAGTAACAAAGCTATCTTGAAGGTGCTGTCGCACAATCTGACGATCCTGACGTCGGGTGGTGACCCTTGGTCTTCAACTACGTGGTCGGTCGTCTGTTCTGTTGGTGTTGTGGTACCGTTGCTGATGCATTGGCTACTTGCCGGGCGGTTTGTCCAGCTTGCAATCGTTCAAGGGCTTGGTGTCGCTGATTTCTTGTCAATCTTTGCATGTGGTAGCAATTCAATAACGAATGAATGCTATCCGATCTGGGTGGATTTTTACAGGGCAAGAAATGGGGGAACTCACGTGAATCAGCTTACCATGGCCGTTGCTGTGATGCGTTTGGGCGATCGGTTTCATTGTCACCCGCTTTGTTTTTTATCATCAAATTTCATTTTTTTCGGACAAGGTAATGTTGAATTATAGAAACTTTGACAAAAATTACCCTGATATTTAAATGACCCCTTTTCATGCAATGTTACTTGGGAATGACGTTTCTTTTGCGGTTCAGTATTTTTCTTAAATGTTTTTCTTTCCTTATACGCAGCAGAATCTCTGCACTATTAAACATCAGACGTAATTCAAACTTAACACATCCTTTATAGTTTAAATAAATCTAGACTGGAGTTGCTGGATCATCAAATAATCTGTTTCGATACAGGCCGCCACAGTATGGCAGGAGCTGTGCGGCGTCAGCGAACAAAGGCTTACTTTTTTGCAAATTGTGTGAGTGCTGGGTGCTACAGGTAAAGCAGAACATGCTTACCCGTTTCGCGAATAGCTGATACATCACTGATCTTCAGTGATCCATTCATTACATTTTCACCACTATTTTGCCTTTTACGCCCAAAGAAATCTGTTCCTGCAGATAATCGAGACTAGTTATTCCCTGGCGTTTGATTCTGTCTATCGTATTGCGTTACTCTTCAGAATGTAGAGGAGGAATTTGTTCTCGATGCATAAATTGATGGTGTTGTTCTTTTAAGTTATGAAGGTCAACATTGAGAATATTTTATTATTTGCTGACGATATTGTTATTATGTAGTAAGTGATACAAAGTAATTATTATTGTAAATCAATACTGATACGTGTAATGTGATAGTTTCACGAAATACTGGCAAATTAAGAAATTATGAAAAGTTCAGAATATGCAACTCGAAACCTCGAGACCTAACCAAATTTGAGTACTTTGGGGTACAGTTGTCATCAGGCATTCTACCTCAAAGAACTCGAGTTTGGAAACATCATTAACTAGGGTATTGAGTGTACAATGTATAGCTAACAAGTTTCAGTGGCCAAGAGATCAGTTATTTCATTTGATTGTGACGTCATGGTAACCGATGATTGTCTGCATAGCATTGTGATTCAAATCACAGAATAGAAATGACCGTAACTGTAAATCAGTTTTATCTCTCAAAATGGTTAAATGTTAGTGACATTATCACTGCATATTTTATTATTAACATAAACAAAACAATGGTGTGTGTTGTGCAACAGTATTTCGGGTTCTGTCAAGAAATGATTGTAATGAAATATAAATGTTTTATGGTCTCTGTACGCCAATAAACCAATCAGTCACATCTGGTAAGGTACATAACTTTCTGCAAAGCCTTCCAATGGTCCCAGCGAGAGTGTGACTCGGAACTTTGCCTATACGTCATTTGATATTTAAGCAGTGCATTAACTTCTAAATGGTCTCTGACGATCTCTAGCCCATTTTTATATTGTGTTGTTCCTTAATCCTTAATGCTTTTAAATGTTCCACAACTAGTTTTAAATCTTATCTGTGATATTCTAGTTATCATACTGTCCTTCGATGACAGATTTTTATAAAGTTTAAATATATGTATATTTCATGTCTAACTTCTCGTCACGATATGGCTGAAATATTGCCGATGTGACGTAAAGCATTAACTCACTCACTCATTCACTCACTCTAAATGGTCTCTCTGGAAGGTGTGTCCCTTTATCGTGCATTGATCAACCATTTGAATCCACATTGATCTCACAGCACCAAACCCATGTCATGTCTTCATCCGGCTTCCAAGTTAAAGCTGACAAATTGTAATATTAGTGAAATACTAGATGTTCTGTTCTTAAGTATAGATTGTTATAATTTCAGCTGAGCAATGGATTATCAACATGCTGGCCTGCCTGGGTAATACGTGCGTGTCAGCAGGGTTTGCGGCGTTGTACGTTTTCACGGCGGAGTTGCTGCCAACGACATCCAGGAACTCTGGCATTGGCCTCTGTTCCATGTGCTGCCGCGTTGGAAGCTTGGTGTCACCTTACATCAATGACTTGGTGAATTAACTTTACCCTTTTTCCATTGAACATAAATCTGTTTGTTCTTCCGGAATGTCACCAATGCGCCAATTTAATATTAATTTCGTCTTGGTTGATAATTCGGAAATCTTGAAATCATTGATTGGAAATATTTAGTTGGTTATATATAATTACGGTATTGTTATAATAGTTAAATTCTCTAATATCATAAAACAACAAGGGATATCATTGTGGACAATGTGAACAATAAACTCGTATCCCAAATATGGTATTTAATAAGCTAAAAATAGTTTTAGGATTCGGTGAAGGACCAACGCTTTCAACGTCTCCAATCCAATCTTCAACTGAATGTCGACTTTCCTATATTTATACCTCGACAGGTACTGCATATTGATGGCAGATACAAGAACATTGTTCCTTTGCTCATCTTTGGGAGCATCACTGCCTTGGCTGGTGTTCTCGCATTGCGACTCCCGGAAACACTCAATAGAAAGCTTCCGGAAACAATACAGGACGCTGAAAACATAGTGACGTAAGTTGCAAAATCTTTACCCCTTGTGAGTGAGTGAATTGGGTAAAACGCCGCTTTAACTGTATTCCAGTTATATCGCGGCGTGTCAACTTAATGTGAGAGAAAAGCCCGAAGTGATGCAGGTCTCAGACGTTTACCACTTCGGTGAAACCAACGAGTACGGGTATGTTGCTGACAAACCTAGAAACATAATCGGGGCGAACGAGATTCGAACCCAGACATCATAGGTTTCTAGCAACTCTGCACAGCGAATCTCGGCGCCTTAGACGACTGAGCTACCCGACTGGGCCACCTTGTGAATAATTTGATACTTGATACTTCAAGTGGTACTCTATGCAAATTATTGCCATGTTATTTTTGTCTGGACCAGACAATCCAGTGATTGGCTACATGTGCATCGATCCACGGAGTTGGGATACGATGAAACGCATCGACCAAGTCAGCGAGCTGACCACCCGATCCGGTTAGTCGCCTCTTACGACAAGCAAATTCGCCTCTTACGTTTTGCTATGTTAAGGAATGTTTAAAGAAATAAAGAAAACCCAATGCCTCTATCTTCATCAGAACGTTCAATACACCGGTTCAATGACCTTACATCCTGTTAAAGAAAAGACTTGCCATGTGCAGTGCGACTTGAACAGCTATATTAACAAGAGTTGAATTCACTTCTAGTTTAATAGCTTTATTTCCTGGTTTGGAAAGAAACATGTATAATGCAAAACATCCTTTAAAGATAAGGTCCATCCAGCTACCTTAGAGAGAAAGATATATGCACTGGCTGTTTGACAGAAGGTCACAGTGATTTTCCACTGAAATCATTAGCCAGTCATCATCGTCATACTTCAAAATATATAACCACTACATACATAAGATTTAATGTATAGATAAATGCTGACCATTGAAAACGGCAAGCATACTTTTAGAATAGCCTTGACGTTATACATAGGTCACTCACAACCACGTCAGATCGCAGCCCTGTCTCACGAATGTTAAAGTGTCATGGAAATATTATAGATAAATCTTGTGTTATCGTTTAAACGAACATTTTTTCTTGGACCTCGGGGATGACCCTCAGATAACTGATCAATGTGTCAGAACATTAATCCCACATATATTATAAAGGTATGCATGACATGTTATCCCCTGCATGTCCACACGCTGTGTGGTTTTAAAATCCAAGTGGTTCTGTGGTTGTTCAGTTAGTCAGAACCTTTACATTTACATGGAACTGTCTGATGGCCCTGATTACATTACATCAATGACTAGTGAATGTAATTCCCATCGGCGTAAAGGTCGCAGTGCTTCAATCTAAACTTTGACAAACACCAGTCTGAGAAACCTAGCCAAGAATAGTACACGTGGAAGTGAGTGAGTGAGTGAATATTGCTTAACGCCGCATCAGCAATTTTGCAGCTATTCGCGGCGAGAAATGTCTTTTCATAATCAGATATCAACCAATAGAATAAAAGTGATGTTGAAAATCACTAAAATCTCAGTCATATATCACATTCAGAGGTAAAAAACTGACTGTTCAGGTAAAAATCTATATTTTATCATAGAGCTTGATTTCCTTTAAATACGCTAAAATCAAGTGATTAGAAACTGTGGTAAAAAGTTCAGATAAGGTACGAACATTATCATAAAAACGTTGCCTGACAAGTGCAAAATCAACACATTCCAGCAGAATGTGTTTCATAGTAAGAGGGCTATGGCAAGGTATACAAAAAGGTGGATCTTCACCCTTCAATAAAAACGAATGTGTATAATAACTATGGCCAATTCGGCACCGCTGTAAAACAACCTCATCATGACGATGTAAACCAGAACATGCGTGACCTCCAATCTGTGGTTTGATAGCATGAAGTTTGTTCATAGTCTTGGTATTCCAACTTTTTTGCCAATGGTCATTCACATATTGTCTGATGGAAGGTTTTAGATCAGAATAAGGGAAGTTTGTGTTTGAAATTTGTTTATTTAGAGCGGCTTTTGCCGAAGAATCTGCTTTACAGTTACCACTGATGCCAACATGACTGGGCAGCCAACAAAAAATTATATCTTTTCCAGCTACGGATAAATTGAGATGACATCTTAAAATGTCAGCTAAAAATGGATGATCCACTTTTCGATTTTTGATGGCCTGTAAACAGGACAAACTATCAGATAATATGAGAAAACTGCTTTTAGAAGACTGTTCAATATATTGCAAAGCTAATAATATAGCCTGAGCTTCTGCCGTAAAGTACACGTGGAAGAACACGTTTTATGCCTTATTCTTTATTCATCAGATGTGGAGATACAACCGACAGGGACGCACATAGTCTTCGTTTTAAGGACAAGAGACCACGCGAAATGGAACCGGATGTTTTCTTATGAAGGCATACACACAGATTGTAGATGTATGAATACTTATCATTTGAATATAACTGTTCATATTTAAACTATATACATTAAACTATTTGATGAATGGACTTTCCATCTTTGCCGACTATTCATATTATATCATTTTCATTGTCATTCTTGTTTGTTGTCTTTTCCTGCTGTTGGTCTGATTCAAGATTGGAGAGTACTGCAGTTGTCAGTGATCAGCCTTCTTTGTAAGGTTTTACAATATTATTAAAAGTTTACCCAATTACCATAACTGATATCAAAGTGTTGCTAGCAGTTGCACTGTTGTAGCAGACTTTCAACGATCTTATAATTGCCATCGAATTGTGATGAAATCCTGGACTGAGATTTGTTATACATATTGACCACACACAGCCATGAAACTGTAGATTATAGGCTAATACTCACATGCCGAGCATCTCGGCGCTTTTATGGTTTCTGGAAGTGTTTTTCGGAGTGTTTCTGGCAGTATCAGCGTCAAATTACCAGAAAAAGGTCACCATACCTCCATATATCAACATCGGCAGGTGTTGGCTGGCAAGACGGCCTGTTGTAGAGAGCCTCTAAATAAGCAAATAACATTCAACAAATATCCTTTTGTATCCAAACAGTATAATGCACGAACGGTTAAGACTTGTTTTGTTAATAATATCGTGAAAATTCCATTTGAATATCATATGTGTAAACTCACTAGGTCAACAATATCGAGAGAAAGTGTTTCTTCTTGATCTGCTTTAGTATCATCTGACAGCCAAATGTGGGTGGAAAGTCAACAGGGATGACTACCACCACATTTTGCAGAAACAAATCAGCCCGGAAATTGTGCCAAAGGATCATTAAAGAGGCAATTCTGAGACAACTAAACATTTCCGTTTGTTCAATATGCTTTCGAATGATCGTTATGTATGTGTCAAGGGAATGACAACTTGTGATCACTGTTTGGTGCTTCGATTCCCAGTTCCCCTAGGAATGTGCAGCATGAGAGTCGACGGGCGAAGCTGGCAAGGTGTGACCTGGATGTCTGGCATCATGTACTGTCATGGAAGCCGCCATTTTGTTTGAAGCAAATACAAGTGATTTTAGAGGTGGAATTTGATTGGTCAATAGGAGTGACACAGAAGAGACATAACTCGTGATAGCCACTGGTGGCGCTACGATCGAACCCAGAAATTCCAATCTAGTTCGGCAAGGGTGGAAATTGGACTTTTACAGTCAGTTAACTCCCTTGCCTCTGGAAGATGAGTGATGTCATGATCATGGGTTATGATCATAATTAATGACGCAACGAAGTAATATAATCAAAATGGAAGCATACAGCTCGTCTTTGTAATACTCTTTGCTGTTCTTATGGTGTGACTTACCCGGAATGGATGAAAAAAAGGCCGTTCATTGTCTTCGTTCTGGATTTGGTAAGTGTTGTTTGCTAGTTCTGGAATAGCGCAATTGTAAAGGGGAGACGATCATTATTTACTCTATATTCAGAGACACGATCACTTTGATCCAGAGGATTAACACGGCGGAAAGAATTTTTGTAGTATACCTACCTATTGATGCAAATCTCTATAAAGTCATAAAGCGCACGTGTTCAATGGCGAAATAATGAACAACATGCATGTTACATAAACATGAGACATGAAGGTTAATGTATAACTATTCTGCTTTAAACAATTATTGTTATGATGCTGGAATGAGGTGTATGTTGAAGTGGGCTTCCCCCCATACCAAGATGACATGCAATCACCAAAGTGCATCGAGTCTTAAACAAGCAAATTCATTCACATTCACAGATATGATAACGTCCACAATGTTTTCTAACATATTTGTTAAGGAACCTCACGATATCTGTTCCTCCATGTAAAACAGTGACCAGAAAGATAACATCCTGAATAATTTGAACTTGCCCTGATGAAGCCTCGAGATGCAAAAGCAAGCATAAACACTTCTGATAAGGGCAAAGAGCGTAAGAGCGTGTCCTGTCCCACCGAAAACAACAGGCCGAGGACAAGACAACACCCCATGCACTGCAATGAGGTTGTCTGAAATACCTGTGTAGATATATAAATACATAAAATAAGACTCGATTATCAGGTTCCATTGGACAATGTGCGAGAGACCAGTATGGAAAAGTTTAACTTGCGAGCAGTTGTCGGGTGAATTGTAATTTGTGAGAAAACAATGTTACATTAAGATCGGTTCACAACTTCTATGTCAACAAACAATGTTACATTAAGATTGGTTCACAATTCCTATGTCGACAAACAATGTTACATTAAGATCGGTTCACAACTTCTATGTCGACAAACAATGTTACATTAAGATCGTTTCACAACTTCTATGTCAACAAACAATGTTACATTAAGATCGGTTCACAACTTCTATGTCGACAAACAATGTTGCATTAAGATCGGTTCACAACTTCTATGTCGACAAACAATGTTACATTAAGATCGGTTCACAACTTCTATGTCGACAAACAATGTTACATTAAGATCGGTTCACAACTTCTATGTCAACAAACAATGTTACATTAAGATCGGTTCACAACTTCTATGTTGACAAACAATGTTACATTAAGATCGGTTCACAACTTACATGTCGACAAACAAAGTTACAATAAGATCGGTTCACAACTTCTATGTAAAAAAACAATGCTTCATTAAGATCGGTTCACAACTTATATGTCGACAAACAATGTTAATTCCATTCGATGTGGGAATCGCTTGACAAAAGAATATCACAGAGGGTGTCAAAATTATGACTCTTATGTTATTTATTTTTGTTTATTTTCTTATTTGTGTCACCTTCTTATTTATTTAAAAAAGAAATTATCAATATTGTTTCGATGTCTTAAGGGATGATTTTAAACCTATGTTTCAAATGTGAACTGTTGCGGTTTTTTTTAATTCTGATTGAGAAATGACCGCCTCCGTGGTCATGTGGTAGAGCGTCCGCCCGGAGAGCGGAAGGTCCGGGGATCGATACCTGGCCGCGTCATACCAAAAGACATTAAAAGATGGTACTTGTTGTTACCATGTCTGGCGCTCGGCATTAAGGACCTAAAACAAGGACTGATCGGCTCGGAGTCAGTATACTGTGTCTGAGTGGAGTATTCATGCTAAACTGCGGCATGGTATCTCAGTGTGCTAGCACTATAAATCGGCATCAGTCTGGACTGGTACAAGCAGCCACACAGACACGTGCATGCACGTCGCTATATAAATGCAATAATCTTGGACGCGACGTTAAACCCAATTTCACCTCACCTCGAGCTCACCTGATGGAGAAATGTACAAAGAAAATATTAATACGGTAAATAATTATCGTTCAGGTTCAATGAATAGATAACATCATAACCGTGAGAAAATGCTTAAATGAAGATAACATGAATATAGTTAACACTTCAAAACAATTCAAACAAGCATGAAATACTCACATCCCCCGCCAATATGACATGTCGGGTGTGTGCAATGCATTAGCTCCTGTGAACTATGTTCACTGGGCCTTTTTGTAAATGGCCTAATTGCAGCACTAAAAAAAGTTATTACTGTAGTTGTTTTTCCATCTGCAGTTTATGATAGAATATGTTACTGAATTTGTAATGAGTAAGGATGAGACATATGGACGAACAACTTCTTTATTACAATTAGGAGCGATGGTTTCGGTGTAGGTTCTAACACCATTAGGCACTCGTGAAGAGCAACCTCCCCGTGGTGAGTGCTGGGTAACGCTAATAGCTCTTCCCCCGTGTGGACTCGGGGTAGAATTTGTCCACAGCACCCCATTGCTGGTCGTAAAAGGCGACCAAATTGGGCAACCCGTTTGCCGTGGGTTGCGCCCCTGTGTCGGCGGAGGACGGGATTCTGGTGGTTGAGGGCATTGGAGCCAGGAACAAGTGTTCCTTTTGCCCAACACACCACTTCGACCCTTACTTCGCCTAGACGGGTGGTAGAATTGGCCCGATTCTATCAATCGGCTGGTCACGTCATGCCCTAGCATGAAATACATGGCTATATTATTAAGAATATAATTGCACGCTAAACTTTGTTGTCAAAATCATTGTTTTGTTCCTGTTTGCCTAGAGTCGTATGCCAGAAGGCGGTGGCTCATGGGCCAATCTGGAGATAGAGACCTCTGAATTCTGTGTTTCTTGGGGAAAGTGTTATGGGCCGAACCAGCCTGACGCTTATTCTTTTTGATCTCATAGCTTTTCAAGTCTATATTTTCTGGAGTATAGCACCTCTGTATCCCTGGTGTTGCAGGTTGGCTTCCACTGTGACATCGTCCTTGTTGACACTCGATGGCGGGTGGGGAGCAGGGGTGCTGAATCACTACATAACACCATGGCTCACCACAATCTATCTGGTTCTTTCAAAACAAATAAACGTCGTCATGTCGATTCTTTAACGTCTGACGAAGAAGAAACATCAACTGAGATTGCAGATTCTTGGCCGAGATTCATTGTCATCGCATCTGCTGATGGCAATCCTTTAAAACTAAATCCTTTCGCTATCTCGAAAGGCATTCAAAGTGCCTGTGGAGAAGTTACCAATGTTACACGTCTTCGTTCTGGTTCCATCCTTGTGGAATGTGCACGGAGACAACAATCTGTCAATCTGCTGGGTCTACAGCAGTTTGTTAACACCCAGGTTGTTGTTTCGGTGTTTCAAGTAGAGGCATTGTCAGGGACCGCGCACGCTGTCTTTCTGACATGGCAGAAGAAGAGATTGCTGCTGAATTGAAACATCAAGGGGTCACTGCTGTTAAGCGGTTCAGTAGAAAATCAGAAGATGGAAAATTTATCCCAACTAACACATATCTTTTTACTTTTTGTCTTGCTAAAATACCAAATTCTATTAAAGCCGGTTACTTTAACATCGGAGTGGAGGTTTATGTTCCAAATCCTCTCCGGTGTTACAAGTGTCAACAGTTTGGACACGGGGCAAAAACTTGCACTCGCAAGGCCAGATGCTTCCGTTGCAGTGGAATTCACGAAGGTTCCGAGTGCACAGATGATGTCAAGTGTGCCAACTGCGATGGGGAGCATGTGGCCTCATCCAAATCATGTCCAGTGTTCGTATCAGAATCACAGATCTTAAAACTGAAGCACACGCAAAATATTTCTTATTCTGCTGCCAAACAATTGGTACAACTTCCATCAAAATCACCCGCAAATATCACTTATTCAGCTGCAGTCTCTTCTCCGCCGCCAGTTCTCAAAATTACTACAGCCTCTACATCCTGCCAGACTTTGATCTCTTGGGTAAAAGATGACCAGTTTACCATCGACGATGCACAGA
This sequence comes from Haliotis rufescens, assembly GCF_023055435.1. NCBI lineage: Eukaryota > Metazoa > Mollusca > Gastropoda > Lepetellida > Haliotidae > Haliotis > Haliotis rufescens. Next base: position 9,952,780 of record NW_025964223.1, read on the forward strand.
CATCTCAATCTATGAAGTCTACTTCAGCTTCCCAGACAGACCATTTAACATCAGCACCTCAGCTTCTGCAAACTCAGAAAACGGTACCTCCATCAGAACCCAGCCATGTGAAAGTCACCAAAAACATTCAGGGCTAAGCCCATCTGACTAAAACGGAAAAAAAGAAGTTAAAAAATATAAGGGCTCTCCAGCACTTGGATTTGCCTTCTCTTGCTGACACCACAGTAGAGGTTCATAATCCATTTGAGCCTCTAGCGATGGAGGTCAGTCCCTCACTCCCGGTTCATGGGAGTTGACCTCCCTCTCACTCAAGAACTCCAGTTGAGCCTCCATGAATGGCTCCAATACTCTTATTCAGTGGAATTGCAGGGGACTAAAGAATAATTTTAATGATTTACAGTTATTGATACAGGATTTTAAACCATCAGCATTTTGTTTACAAGAAACGTATTTTAAAGATAATGATCAAATCAACTTGAGGCAATATGATGCATATAACTTCTTTTCTCCTCCAGGACCTAGGGCTACTGGAGGATCGTCAGTGTTGGTGAGGCAGGGTGTCATACATAGCCCTGTTCCACTTAATACTCCACTTCAAGCTGTTGCAGTCCGTTTAAGCCTCAACATTGTTTTCACATTGTGTTCGCTTTATGTACCTCCATCTTCTACTCTTCACCAAACTGATCTTCAGGCACTCTATGACCAGCTCCCCAAGCCCTGTATCATTATGGGCGATTTGAATGGGCATAATTCACTTTGGGGTAGTGCTGACACGAACAGTAAAGGTAAGCTATTAGAAGATTTCATTTCGAACAACGATTTATGCATCTTTAATGATAACTCTAAAACTTATTTACATCCTGGAACAGGCACTTATTCTTCTCTTGATTTATCACTTACCAACTCCGATCTGTTGAATGAATTCGAATGGTCAGTCCACGACGACCTTTGTGGAAGTGACCATTTCCCGACTATTCTTCAAACAATAATTCCAACTGATGTTCCTCCATCATCACGATGGAACTTAACAAAGGCTAACTGGCCTTTGTTCAAATTACTTTGTACGAGCAAATTACATACTGATCTTTTTGTTGATGTTCCTGATTCTATTACGGTGTTCACTGATGAACTGTACAAAATAGCTGATGATTGTATTCCAAAGTCCTCTGTAAATCCACACATCCGTAAACCATGGTTTAACAATGACTGCAGGCAAGCTAGGAAGGCACGGAAAAAGGCTGAGCGTTATTTCCGTCGCCATCCGATGGTCCATAATTTGAATCATTTTAAAATTTCAAATGCTAAAGCCAGGCGTACTTTTAAACATAATAAACGCCAATCTTGGCGTGATTATGTTTCAAAAATAAATTCACGAACGCCCATGTCTAAGGTATGGAATATGATACAGAAAATTAAAGGTAAGGGTTCGAAATCTAGCGTCCACCATCTTAAGAATGGGGATGACCTATTAACTAACAAATCGGATATTGCAAATAAACTTGGTGAAACGTTAGCAAAACATTCTTCCTCCTCGAACTATGTACCTAAATTCCAAATATACCAAAAACAGCAGGAAAAGAAAACTATTAATTTTAAATCAGATAATGGGGAAGATTATAATGAAGTATTTTCAATCCATGAGCTTCATACTGCTCTTGATCAGGCTCACGATACTGCTACAGGAGCTGATGGTATACACTATCAACTCCTGAAGCATTTACCAGAACCGTGTCTAGAAACCCTTCTGTTAATTTTTGATGATATCTGGACTTCAGGTGAGTTTCCTTCTTCCTGGCGTGATGCCATAGTTGTACCCATACCAAAACCTGGACGGGATCACACTGATCCATCAAATTATAGCCCCATTTCACTGACCAGCTGCGTTTGCAAAACCATGGAACGTATGGTCAACAATAGATTAACATGGTACTTGGAATCTAATAATTTACTTACAAATATTCAGTGTGGTTTTAGAAAGAATCGAAGTACTGTTGACCATTTAGTTCGGTTAGAGTCATTTGTAAAAAATGCAATAATTAATAACCAGCATGCAGTGTCTATCTTTTTCGACTTGGAAAAGGCGTATGACACTACCTGGAAACACGGGATTTTAAAAGATTTACATGATTTTGGATTGAGAGGCCGTTTGCCTCGATTCATATCCAGATTTTTAACTGACAGACAATTTCAAGTCCGCGTGGGCTCAACCCTGTCTGATCATTATCATCAGGATCAGGGTGTCCCACAGGGCAGTATTTTGTCTGTTACACTATTTAGTATTAAGATAAATAGTCTCTCTAAGGTTTTAAATGACTCCATTGATGGATCTTTATTCGTGGATGATTTTAACATATCATGTCGTGGTAAAAACATGCATACTATCGAAAGACAATTACAATTATGTCTAAATAAGATAAATAAATGGTGTTTAGAAAATGGTTTTAAATTTTCAAAATCCAAAACAAATTGTATCCACTTTTGTAGGAAATACAAACCCCATAAAGACCCTGATTTAATTTTAGATAGCACTCCGATTAAAGTAGTAAAAGAGGCTAAGTTCTTGGGTCTTATTTTTGACCACCATTTAACGTTTTTACCTCACATAAAATATTTGAAAAATAAATGCCTGAAGGCCCTTGATCTCCTAAAAGTTGTTTCAAATTCCAAGTGGGGAGGGGATCAGAAAACCCTCCTTCAACTGTACAGAGCACTTATTCGCTCTAAACTTGATTATGGCTCCATCATCTATGGTGGAGCCTGCAAAAGTAATCTTAAACTTTTGGACTCTATCCACCATCAAGGTCTGAGACTCTGTCTTGGATCTTTCCGAACTTCTCCTATTGACAGTCTGTACATTGAGGCTGATGAACCATCCCTCAAACAACGCCGAATTAAATTATCCTTACAATATGTCACTAAATTACGCTCTAATAACTCGAATCCAGCATATGACTGTGTTTTTCACCCCCTTTATGAAAATCTCTATAATAAAAAATCATCGGTTCTCCCCCCACTTGGAATAAGACTTCAATCTGATATTTCTGCCGCTAAAATTAATCTTGATGCTATAGCCCCCACGCAGCTTTTGTCTTCTCCACCTTGGCAGTTGGTAAAGCCAGAGGTGGATCTGACATTAACTAAATTAAAGAAATCGGAAACAAATCAACTTATTTATCAACAAAAATATAATGAATTAAGAAACACATATAATACTTACAAATCTATATTTACTGACGGATCCAAGGATAGTGGCGCTGTTGCTAGCGCCACTGTCATTGGATCCAGGACTATCTCCTCCAGATTACCCGACAATAGTTCTATTTTCACAGCTGAGGCCAATGCCATTTTAACAGCTTTACAATATATCAGTAAACAGTCAAAATATCAGAAGTTTATCCTATTTTCCGATTCTCTTTCTTGCCTGCAGGCTATCCATAACATCTCATGTCAACATCCACTTTTAATCAAAATTATTGAATTATTTAATGAACTTGCTACTGGCCAATACGACATCGTCTTTTGTTGGTTGCCCAGTCATGTGGGCATCAAAGGCAACTCAATGGCTGATGCTGCTGCTAAAGCAGCACTCAACAAATCTGTGACACCACTTCTGATCCCATACACTGATTTTAAACCTGTAATCAGATCTTATATTTGTGATCTTATGCAAAAGAAGTGGGACTCCCAAGTCGGTATCAATAAATTACATGTAATTAAACCAAATATTGGTTACACTCACTTGGGCTGTCAGTCCAGATTTGAAGAGGTCATTATGCGACGATGTCGTATTGGCCATAGCAGGTATACACACGAATATATTTTAAAAAGCGAGGATCCTCCATTTTGTATCCCTTGTGATGAGAGAATCACGGTCAAGCATGTTCTGCTTGACTGTATTGATTTTTCCATCACAAGGGATAAATATTTCAGTGCAACTTCAATAATGGATCTTTTTAATAATGTTTCGTCTCATTTAATAATTAACTTTTTAAAAGAAATTGAACTGATAAATAAATTTTGATGTACATAATTGTTTCTTAATTTGATAGTGTCTAATTGTGAACTGAGATTGTTAATGGCTGTGCCCTTGACGGGGGTTAAAGTACTGTAAAATTATTGTCCCCCTGAGAGGGCATAGTAAGTCCATATCATTCGACGTCTGTTATTCCTATCATAGTTTTAATCGTAGAATATATGTTCTTTTAAATACAGCTACATTCCCTAATCGTCGCCAACAACTGAAGGGATGATGTAAATCCTGCTGGGGTCCATGCAGGTAGCAAAGGTACTGTAAGTCCCCATGGTCCCGAGTATGGTGATCTACCTTCAGTTGCTGGCGATCTATAGCCCATTTTATAATGTATTGTCCTGTCTAGTGATGTATTTTTATGGTTCCCTGCTAGTTTTACATACTAATCTGTGATAAGTCTAGTTATTTTACTGTCCCTTGTCGACAGGTTTTTATGGTTTACATGTATTTATTATATATAACTTTTGAAAGTCACGATATGGCTGAAATATTGCCGATGTGACTTAAAATCTTAACTCACTCACTCACTCTAACACCATTATCAAGCAAGTGAAGTACAGAGTATGTTTGACAAGAATATATATTGTTTATACAGTTGAGTAGGTTTCAGATCAGTTACACTGTTGTATTTGTAATGAGTTGTGTTTCTGCATGAAGTTTGTCAGTGAATGCAACAACTGTGTCCATGACACTTTTGGAGGAACATACACTCAAGCAATGCAGAACTTACCAACAAGAAAGGAAATGTATTCAATACTGTGAGATGACATTATGTGCCAAGTTTGGTAAAGAAATATAGTACGTTTTTCAAGATCTGCTCCGGAAACGAGGACTACCGCCATTTTCAGTCTAAGTCAAAGTCGTTTCCATGGAAACTCGAAAAAGAACTTTCTAAAAAAATCCCAAACTATCAAAAGGCACCAGTTCACCACCAGACCTATCAATGTGCAAAATATGGTGAAGAAAAATGGTACGGTTTTCAAGATCTGCTCCGGAAACGAGGACTACCACCATTTTCAGTCTAAATCAAAGTCGTTGCCATGGAAACTCAAAAAATAACTTTTTTTAAAATCCCAAACTATCAAAAGGCACCAGTTCACCACTAGACCTATCTATGTGTCAAGTATGGTGAAGAAAAATAGTATAGTTTTCAAGATCTGCTCCGGAAACGGAAGTTCTCGTCATTTTCAGTCTAAATCAAAGTCGTTGCCATGGAAACTCGAATATTTATTTTTTTAAATCCCAAACTATCAGAAGGCACCAGTTCACCACTAGACCTATCTATGTGCCAAGTTTGATGAAGAAATATAGTACGGTTTTCAAGATCTGCTCCGGAAACGAAATGTGACGGACGGAAGGACGGACGGGCGGCACCCATTCCTATATCCCCCTTCCACTTCGTGGCGGGGGATAATAGAAGTAAAATCGTTAAGTAACAAAAGTAATTTCATAAATCCAGCAACGTCGTACAACATGGAAACTCGTCTGAATGAATGAGTATACCAGTAGATATCGCAACTTATCTTTATCTCATCAAGTCAACAATTTAGGAAGAAATCTGACTTCAAACACTATACAATGTGTGAAGCCTATTTCTGCTGTCTCCTGCCGTGATATGGCTGAAACATTGCAAAAAAGCTACGTAAATCTATACACTCAAACTCTATGACAAAAACAACTCAATGACATGTCAAATGTCCTGGATCTGGTCGGCATGAGTTCAGCTGTGAACTATGTACTAGTATACTTTGTACCATATTCATTATTCATGCTCATTATTCAGCCAAAAAGTCGCCTTTGCAGTAAATAAAGAAGTTGTTATCCATACAATATCTCTACTTAGTCCCTGAAGAGATGGTCAGTTAGAGCTGTCACGAAACGTTTTGCAAAATGTAACAAATCAGTACACAAGTAAAATATTTTCAAACATTATATTTGAATTTTTTTGTATCAGAATCAAACAACACTTGACGAGCCATTGTTACAGTCTTGGGAAGGGTTGTTTACGCCAGAATTTCATTAACTTTAGAAGGCACCATTTGCATGAATCAGAGCTGCCGACGACGTCTCATGACTCTGACAAGTGTGTTGATGTCTGGAATGGTAAGGTTGCTCCATTCCTGTACAAGAGCACGTTGGAGGTCACGTACATTGCGAATATACAGATGACGAACCCTTACTCTCCTCCCCAAGATATCCCATGCATACTCTGTCGGAGAAAGGTCCGGACATTTTAGTAGCCAGTTCAGAACAGGAACTATGTTTCTCTGAAGGAGATCACGGGTTAAACGGGCTGTATTGGAGCTGGGCATTGTCTTATTGGAACCCAAAAACTCGATTTTGCTGAATGAACGCCGAGCATTGATATTCCCATTAACGATCACATGATCAGTTTTGCAATTACCATAAATTCCCATCTCTTCCATCTCCATATCAATTTACCTGTACAGCGTTATCGGCGTCATACTTTTCACCACGCCTGTGCCACACAATGTGTAACAAAATCGAGAGTAATCTGTGAATAATGTCTGTATTGATCTCCCCTAGTGACTACTTGTTTCACGAAATCCTTTAAGCTATTTGCTTTGCAAAGGGGAAGGTTATCATCCTGTACGTTCCGAAACACCCTTACTCACCTCCTTGACATGGGTGACGTTTAAGTTATTGCCCATGGATAATCCACAGTACAAAGACCGATTCTCATTTTCGAGTCTTTTTCTAATGATAGTGGTATGTACTTTTGGCTCGAAAAAGACAACATTCTACTTCTGAAACGTGACAAGATTGAAGAGGGAGAATAAGTCAGTTTACTGGGATAATCAGATAATCATGACTGATTATTCTCTGCTGTCAGCGTTTTATATTTCACCTTGGACAGTTGAAACATCGTCCGTTTTCCCTGGGTAGATTCACATATTTCCCTGTCTGTAATCCTCACGGTACAAGACCACATGTTTGGTGACTTATGGGATCGGGTGGTCAGGCCCGTTGACTTGGTTGAAGCATGTCATCGATCCCAATTGCGTGAGTCGATGCTCGTGATAGCAATCACTGGATTGTCTGGTCCAGACTCGATTATTTACAGACCGCCGTCATATAGGTGGAATATTGTTGAGTGCGGCTTAAAACACGAAACCAAACAAAACAAAACGAAACCAAAACAAACAAAACCAAAACCTGCCCGGATCATACAGATCCCTAAAATTATTGCCCTATATGGTTAACCAGTTTTGTTTGAAAAACCATGGAACGAATAGTAAATAAAAGATTAGTTTGATATCTGGAAACCAATAATCTTCTTACTAATGTTCAATGTTGTTGGAAATATAGAAGTACTTTTGATCATTTAGCGCCATTAGAATCCTTTGTTGAACATGTTATTGTAATTAAACAACACATACATGTAGTATCAATTTTCTTTGATCTTTAGAAAGTACATGATACTACCTGGAAGCACGACATAATAAAGGATTTACATGATCTTGGTTTACCTCATTGTATATCACAATTTTTAACTGACAGACAAGTCCAAGTCCGAGTGGGTTCAACCCTGCCTGACCATTATAATCAGGATCAGGGTGTCCCACAAGATATTTTGTCTGTCACTATATTTAGTATTATAATAAATAGTCTTTCAAAGGTTCTAAGTGATTCAGTGGATGGATCACTTTTAATTGATGATTTTAATATTTCTTGTCGTGGTAAAAATATGCATACCATAATGAACAAGATACAAATCTGTCTCAATAAAAAATTCACAAGGGGTCCCTTGAGAATGGGTTTAAATTTTCTAAAACAAAAACTAACTATACATTTCTGCAGAAAATATAAGCCGCATAAAGACCCTGAACTATTTAAAATGGTAAAGGAGGCCAAGTTCTTGGCACTTATTTTCGACAGCAATATAACTTTATTACCGCATTTAAAATACCTTAAAGCTAAATGTCGGAAGGCACTCGATTTATAGAAAGTAGTTTCTAATTCTAAGTGGGGAGGGGATCAGACTACCCTCGTACACTTATATAGATCACTGATCCCTTCCAAGCGTGATTACAGCTCCATCATATATATGGTGGAGCATGTAAAAGTCATTTACAAAAACTAGTATATCCATCATTAGGGCCTGAGGCCTTGCTTTGGAGCCTTTAGGACTTCTCCCATTCAAAGTCAATATATGGAAGCAGATGAGTCATCCCTTTATAAACGCCGTCTGAGATTATCCTCACAGCACATGACTAAATTATATTCTAATCAGTCAAATCAAGCTTTTGAATGATATTCCATCCTATTTACGGAGATCCTTACACTAAGGAATCAACTCTTGTTCCGCCACTTGGAATATGAATTAACCTGCTGAAATTAGATTTAGCTCCCATTCAACTTCATCATCAGCAAATGGTAAGACCAGCTGTCGACCTGACATAAACTAAACTTAGAAATCAGACACAAGCCCACTTATTTATAAACATGAATACAATCAATCAAGAAACACATGTTGCACTTATAAATCTATGTTTACAGATGGTTCCAAGGATGGTGGTGTAGTTGCTGGTGCCACTATTATTGGATCCAGAACAATTTCTTCACGATTGTGTTCCATATTCACAGTAGAAGCAAACGCCATTTTAACAGCTCTAAAATATATCAATAACCAATCTTATCATAAACAATTCATTATTTTTTTCTGATTCTCTTTCGTGCCTTAGGGCTATTAAAAATATGTCATAAAAACATCCACTTTTAATCCAAATTCTTGAGTCATTTAATGATCTTGCTTCTGGCCAATATGAGTAGTTATAGACCGTACCCTGGTGACTAAGCCAGCAGGAGTTATCTCCCCCTACCGAAAGTGCCGCCATCTTGGATTGACAAAGAGGGGCATGCTGGGTGATGCGTGTGCATCCATGAAATGAACAAAATGAAAAATGAACCGAAGCGTAAAATCCTCCACTTTCTTTTAAAAAAAGCGGAAAAAAGCGGAAAAAAGTGGTGGTGGTGGTGGTGGAGGAGGGAGGAGGAGGTTTTTTTTGTTGTAGTTGTGGTGGGTAGGTAAAGCAATGATGAAAGCATTTGTTTCGGGAGAGTGGGGTGGCCCTGAAAAGGGCCGTTGGAAACAAACTGGAATGGGAACTGGAACGTGAACGGAAACGGAAACTTCATTCTAGGAAGGCGGGAAAGCTTACTCATTCGTATTGTCCTCGCACAGATAGTGCCAGTAAGCAGTAGCTGCCATGTTCTTCTTCTTGTGTCTCACCAGCCTGGTCAGTGAGTGAGTGAGGTAGCCGCAGTGAGAGGACCACTTAAGGTGTTCCAGCCAAGGATCGTCGTTGGGCGCCCATCTTCTCAGCCGCACGCTGCAATGAAAGCAGTACACACCATCGGCACTTTGCATGTACACAAAGCCCACATGGGCCATCTCTTCAGCGGTCTGGTTCATCTGCATCGGCCAACCCTCAAATGAGGCTAGCCTTTTTTCAAAGTGTAGATAATGGGGCGACAGTGGCTTACTGGATGGCGGTGGCCTACCATCATAAGCATTCGTACCCTCACTCCTGGGTCCACAAGAATCCAGAAGAGTCCTAATTATCAGATAACCTAATAGATCAGGTGATCAGGCTCTGTGGCATCTGACAGTGACCATCTAACAGTGTGGATTGATGTTCACAATATCAATCACTGGATTGTCTAGAATTTTGGGCCTACCTTAAGAATACAGTACCTAACTTTTCAAACAGGTCACAGTACCCTGTGATATAATTCGTAGTGGCACTCGTGAAGAGCAACCTCCTCGTGGTGAGTGCTGGGTAGCGCTAATAGCTCTTCCCCCGTGTGGAACCGGGGTAGAATATTTCCACAGCACCCCATTGCTGGTCGTAAGAGGCGACCAAAGTGGGCAGCCTGTTTGCCGTGGGTTGCGCCCCTGTGTCGGTGGAGGAAGGGAGTCTGGTGGTTGAGGGCACTGGAGCCAGGATCAGTGTTCCTTTTGCCCAACACACCACTTTGACCCTAACTTCACCTAGACGGGTGGTAGAATTGGCCCGATTCTATCAATCGGCTGGTCACGCCATGCCCTGTGCATGGATAACTTAGTTCCAATGTTATGCAATGGTTTTGATCAGGACATCTACAAATCTTAAATATCATGTTCTGTAATATGTTTTGCCTAGAGTCCTATGCCAGAAGGCGGTGGCTCATGGGCCAATCTGGCATTATTGACCTCCGGGTTCTTTTTGTCTTCAGGTTTCTGTCTAGGGCAGAACCAGCCTGACTTTTACCCTGTTTGACATTTTTAGCTACCTGCGTCCTTTTTTCTGGAGTATAGCACCCCTGTAGCCCTGGTGTTTGTAGTCGGTTTCCACTTCAACACTGTCCTTGTTGACGCTCCATGGTGGGTGGGGAACAGGGGTGTCGAATCTTTTCCTTTCATTATGGCTACCTCACAGCTCACTGGTTCTCGTTCAAAAACGAAAAGAAGGCATCTCGATACAGATAGTGTCGTGTCGTCTGATGATGAATCTTTACTTAATGTAGAATCGTGGCCACGATTTCTGGTTGTCGAAGGAGTTGATGGAGAGCCTCTCAAAATCAACCCCTTTGTGGTTTCAAAATCTATCCAAGGGATATGTGGTACAGTACAAAACGTCACTCGTCTCCGGTCTGGTTCCCTGCTTGTGGAATGCGCCAAGAGACAACAATCTCTCAATCTTTTACAAGCACATCATTTTGCAAATACAGAGATTGTTGTCTCAGCACATAAAACTCTGAATTCATGTAGAGGCATTGTACGCGACCGTGCAAAGTGCCTCTCAGACATGTCGGAAGAGGAGATTGTAGCAGAAATGAAGCCTCAGGGTGTTACATCTGTCAAACGGTTCAATAGAAAAGATGGTGAAATATTTGTGAAGACAAATACGTACCTGTTTACTTTTGCCCTTTCAAGGATCCCTTCATCAATCAAGGCCGGATATTTCAACATCGGAGTGGATGTGTATATACCAAATCCACTCCGTTGTTTTAAATGTCAGCAGTTCGGACATGGAGCTAAATCCTGTCGCAACTCAGCAGTTTGCTCCCGCTGCAGTAAGAAACATGATGGCACTGACTGTACAGATACCATCAAATGTTCAAACTGCAGTGGTGACCACATGTCGTCATCTAAATCGTGCCCTTCCTTTGTGATTCAGACAAAAATACTCAAATTAAAATATACTAATGATATCTCATTCTCAGATGCTAAGAAACTGCTTCAGATTGAATCAACCTCATCCACCCATTCACTGACCTACTCTGCTGCGGTCTCCTCTGCTGCTGTCTCCTCTGCTATCAAAGTGGATAACGGATGCCAAACAGCTATTAGCTGGGTGTCAAATGAACGAACCATGTTGTTTCAAATTGATGCTGAAGATACCACCACTTCCCCCCAATCCACTTCAAAACCTTCACAAACGGAACCTCTGCCAGAAAATGAACCTCACCCACTCACTCACTCTCAACTTGATACCTCACCTGTTCCTGACAGTGACAAAAGAAATGATGTGACCCAAACCAGAAAAGAAAGAAAGCAACAAAGGAAAAAAGAATCTAAGGCCCTTAAACATATTAAGGTGCCTTCACCCTTGACATTCCCTCTGGAGGTTCAAAATCCCTTTGAACCTTTAGATATGGAGGTCACTCCATCGCTGTCATTACAGCGTAAAGGACCTTCTCCACGCTCACGATCTCCAATTGAGCCACCATGAGTTGCTCTCCCAATTTCATCCAGTGGAATTGTAGAGGACTTCGGACCAATTTTAATGACCTTCAGCTCTTAGTTCAAGATTTTAAACCATCGGCCTTTTGTTTGCAAGAAACGTTCCTTAAAACTACAGATAATTTTGATTTACGACAATATGATTCCTACCATTGCTTTTCCCCACCAGGGGATAAAGCAACTGGGGGATCTTCTGTTATGGTGAGGCAGGGCATCATTCACAGTCCTGTTCCTCTCCATACCCCTCTTCAGGCTGTAGCAGTACGTATAACATTGAATATTGTTTTTACTTTGTGTTCTTTGTATGTCCCTCCAACGTACTCTCTCCGACAGTCTGATCTTCAGGCACTGTATGACCAACTCCCTAAGCCCTGTGTTCTCATGGGAGATCTGAATGGCCATAACCCACTTTGGGGTAGTAATGACAGCAATGCCAAAGGTAAATTATTGGAGGATTTTTTCTTAACTAACGATTTATGCATTTTTAATGATGGTTCTCATACGTACCTACATCCGGCAACTGGAACCTACTCTTGTCTTGACTTGTCCGTTGTAGACTCTAATTTACTTGATGAATTTGAATGGTCAGTCCACGATGACCTCTGTGGAAGTGACCATTTTCCTACCATTTTAAAATCTGTGACACCATCTGATATTCCTCCATCATCAAGATTGAATTTTCCTAAGGCAAACTGGGCTTTATATGAAGTCCTTTGCACAAACCAACTAAATCCTGATGTTTTTATTGATGCCACTGATCCTATAAAGCTTTTCTCTGATAGTCTTAAGAAAATAGCTGATGAATGTATTCCGAAGTCCTCTTCAAATCCTCACATTCGTAAACCATGGTTCAGCAATGATTGCAAACTAGCTAGGAAGGCGAGGAAAAAAGCTGAACAATATTTCCGTCGCCATCCTATGGTCCACAATTTAAATAAATTCAAAATATTAAACGCTAAAGCACGGCGTACATTTAAACAAAACAAGCGTCAGTCTTGGCAAAATTATGTCTCGAAGATAAATTCACGTACGCCGATATCGAAGGTATGGAACATGATTAAGAAAATAAAAGGTAAGGGTTCTAAATCTAGTATCCACCACCTAAAAAATGGGAATGAATTATTAACCGATACTTCTGATATTGCTAACAAACTTGGTAAAACTCTGGCTCAACATTCTTCCTCCTCGAACTATGCCCCTCAATTCCAAAAATATCAAAAGCAACAAGAAAAGAAACCTATTACTTTTAATTCAGATAATGGGGAGGATTACAATGAAATCTTTTCCATTCATGAACTCAATACTGCCCTTGGGCAAGCTCATGACACTGCTTCAGGGTCTGATAATATACATTATCAACTCTTAAAACATTTACCGCAATCCTGTTTAGAAACCCTCTTGATGATCTTTGATAAAATCTGGACGTCAGGAGAATTTCCTTCTTCATGGCGTGATGCTATTGTAATTCCCATACCTAAACCTGGTCGTGATCATACTGATCCTTCAAATTATCGACCAATTTCATTAACTAGTTGCGTTTGCAAAACCATGGAACGCATGGTCAATAATAGATTAACGTGGTACTTAGAATCCAATAATTTAATTACAAATATCCAATGTGGATTCCGTAAAAATCGTAGTACCATTGACCATTTAGTTAGATTGGAGTCATTCGTTAAGAATGCCATTGTTAACAAACAGCATGCAGTGTCTATCTTTTTCGATCTGGAAAAAGCATATGACACTACATGGAAGCATGGCATTTTAAAAGATTTCCATTACTTTGGATTGCGAGGCCGTTTGCCTCAATTTATATCCAAGTTTTTATCCGACAGACAATTTCAGGTCCGCGTGGGTTCTACCCTGTCTGATCATTATACTCAGGATCAGGGTGTCCCACAAGGCAGTATTTTGTCTGTCACACTGTTTAGTATAAAAATAAATAGCCTGTCTAAGGTTTTAAACGATTCCATCGATGGATCTTTATTCGTGGATGATTTTAATATTTCCTGTCGTGGTAAAAATATGAATACTATTGAAAGGCAACTACAATTATGCCTAAACAAAATCCAAAAGTGGTCATTAGAAAATGGTTTTAGATTTTCAAAATCTAAAACTAATTGTATACATTTTTGTAGACAGTACAAGCCTCACAAGGACCCAGATCTAGTTTTAGATGGCACTCCTATTAAAGTTGTAAAGGAGGCCAAGTTCTTAGGCATTATTTTTGACCATCATTTAACCTTTTTGCCACATATCAAATATTTAAAGAATAAATGCCTGAAGGCACTTGACCTGTTGAAAGTTGTCTCCAACGCAAAGTGGGGAGGGGATCAGAAAACTCTCCTGCAACTGTACAGAGCTCTCATACGCTCCAAACTGGATTATGGCTCCATCATTTATGGTGGAGCTTGCAAAAGTAACTTAAAACTGCTTGATTCTATCCACCATCAAGGCCTCAGGCTTTGCCTGGGTGCCTTCCGAACATCTCCTGTATCTAGTCTGAATGTTGAAGCTGATGAGCCATCCCTTAAAGACCGCCGCCTAAAATTATCTTTACAATACATCACAAAACTATATTCAAATCAATCAAATCCTGCATATGACTGTGTTTTTCATCCTCAACATGTAGACCTCTATCATAAGAAACCTTCGCTTGTTCCACCCCTTGGAATAAGAATACAACCTGACATTTCTGCTGCAAATATTGATCTCACAATCATATCTCAGACTCAACTACTCTCGTCTCCTCCGTGGCAACTAGTAAAGCCACAGGTAGATCTTTCATTAATGGCACTAAAGAAATCAGACACCAATCAACTCATGTATCAGCAAGAATATAATCAATTAAGAAGCGCATACAATACTTATAAGTCTATATTTACAGATGGATCCAAGGATGGTGACGCAGTTGCTTGCGCCACCGTCATTGGATCCAGAACCATATCATCCAGATTACCAAATGACAGTTCCATTTTTACAGCAGAATCGCAGGCAATATTAACAGCTCTCAAATATATAAATACTCAGTCCAAACATAATAACTTCATCATATTTTCTGATTCCCTTTCTTGTCTTCAAGCCATTAAGAATATTTCATATGAACATCCACTTTTACACGACATTATAGAATTATTTAATGATCTTGCTACTGGCCAATATGACATCGTCTTTTGTTGGTTACCCAGCCATGTTGGTATCTTAGGTAACACAATGGCCGATGCTGCTGCAAAAGAAGCACTCAACAAATCTGTGACACCACTTCTCATCCCATATACTGATTATAAACCTGTAATCAGATCTTACATCCGAAATTTAATGCAGCAGAAGTGGGACGCCCAAGTAGGTATCAATAAATTACATGAAATTAAACCAAATATCGGTTACACCTACTTGGGCTGTCAGTCCAGATTTGAAGAGGTCATTATGCGACGATGTCGTATTGGCCACAGCAGATATACGCACGAATATTTATTACAAGGTGAGGATCCTCCGTTTTGTATCCCTTGTGATGAAAGAATCACGGTCAAGCATGTCCTGCTTGACTGTGTTGATTTTTCCATCGCAAGGGATAAATATTTCAATGTAAAAACAATTAAGGACCTTTTTAATGATGTTAATTCTCGTTTAATATTATGTTTTTTAAAGGAAATAGAGCTTTTTCATAAATTTTGATGTGTTCAATGTATTGTTTTACAAATTGGTAGTGCGAAATTCATAACTTAGATTGTTAGTGGCTGTACCCTTGAGGGGGGTTGAAGTAGCGTAAAATTATTGTCCCCCTAAGAGGGTATGTAAGTCCCAAATCATTCGAAGTATTTTTCTGCACACTAGGCTTTTAAACGTAGTATCTTCGTTATTTTAATCTAAGGCTTAACTGGTACACTGTCGCCAGTGACTGAAGGGATGATATAAATCCTGCCGGGGTCCATGCAGGAAGCAAAAGTACTGTAAGTCCCCATGGTCCCCAGTATGGTGATCTCCCTTCAGTTGCTGACGATTTCTAACCCATTTTTAAATTGTGATGTTCATTAATGCTTACTGCCTTTTAATATTCTCAACTAGTTTTAAATCAAGTCTGTGATATTCTAGTTATTCTACTGTCCTTCGTTGACAGCTTTTTATTCAGTTTAAATATATGTATCATAAATGTATCATAAATGTAATTTCTCGTCACGATATGGCTGAAATATTGCCCATGTGACGTTAAATAATAACTCACTCACTCACTCACTCTAACTGAGATTGTTAGTGGCTGTACCCTTGAGGGGGGTTGAAGTAGCGTAAAATTATTGTCCCCCTAAGAGGGTATGTAAGTCCCTAATCATTCGAAGTATTTGTATGCATACCAGACTTTTAAATAGTAGTATTTTCGTCATTTTAACTTCAGGCTTAACTTGTATACATTCACCAGTGACTGAAGGGATGATATAAATCCTGCCGGGGTCCATGCAGGAAGCAAAGGCACTGTAAGTCCCCATGGTCCCTGGTATGGTGATCTCCCTTTAGTTACTGACGATCTCAAGCCCATTTTTATATTGTGATGTCAACTCAATCTTTCTTCTTTTAAATGTGCCTCGACTAGTTTTAAATCTAATCTGTGATATGCTAGTTATCGTACTGTCCTTCGATGACAGGTTTTTATACAGTTTAAATATATGCATTATTTATGACCAACTTCTCGTCACGATATGGCTGCAATATTGCCGATGTGACGTTAAATTTTAACTCACTCACTCACTATAATTCGTAGTATTCTGTTGCCTTGTGATGTCAGGGGTCATTGGATGTGCATATATATGCTCTTTTCAGTGGTCTATCGTCTCCACACGCTATGTTGTTGCATAAGTTTTAATTATTTGTTTACTAAATATTGTTTTAAACATATTTATTTCACAACTTGTGAACTGGATGGGTAAACAAGCAAAAACTTATTTGAACACGCTCCAGAATTAGAATACAATATGATATGACAAAAGTACAGTCAAGGAATACAATTATATACATGTTCTTATTATAGAAACTACGTTGTCGGCGCTGTCAGGTCCTATTTTTAGTAGTAATAGTGTACTGCAATATACGGCAAGGAATAGTATTATAAATTTAAGATGCTATGTAAAATCACAAAACCTATTGGATAGCTGAATGTAGTCTTGTACTGATTTAAGAATTTCTAAGTTTATTTTTGACGTCCTTTCAGGATTACCTAATATAATTGAATTTAGATCATATCCCTTAACATAATAGTACATATTCTGTCTTAAATCATTGTAATTTGGGCATATGAGAAAGAAGTGAAGTGCATCTTCAGTGTGATGGCCACAGCTACATGCAGGATTATCTTATAAATATTGCCTGCAGATGCACATTTTATAACAAGTGCTTGTTTATTTTCTATATGCTTTTATTTCATTTTTAACTTATTACAGTGGTTAAAATTATTTTAAATATAAATTGAAACTTATAATGTGCAATAAGCGGGTTCTAGCTGAAACGACACATTAGCAAAATGGCACTGACTGGCGAAATACTCGCCGAAAGCGAAAAGGCGATTATTACTTGACGAAAATGACACCTTATTTTTTTTTCACCTTGGTAAAATAAATGAAATTAAACTTGGATTGATAACTTGCAAAGACCAATAATTGTGAAATGTTAAAACAAGTTTACATTAGAAATTAGCCTCTACTCCAACTTATCCTATACCCGACTCAATTTATTGTGATAACATGCTTTGAAGTAAAATATATGGAATTAAACACACATCGTCTCATACAAACACAAATACATGTAGTTGTTAAACGTTGAAACAAGTTTACCTTCGAAATTAGTCCCCTACTCCAATTTACTCACCGACTCTGATTGGCAGACACAGCTCACTTGTTGTGAATGTATTTTTCACTTTAAAGTTTAAAGTACTCAATGTCAAGCTGAAACTGTATTTAAGAATCCTAACATGGTGCTGTCAGACCCCAAATAGACACAACGCTAACTAACCAAATAAATAAACAAACCGACCCAAACATAGCTAAAACCACCACACTTTCTTACATACACGAAAATTGGCCAAATTGGTGTCACATATACACTGACGGATCTTCAGACCCGATCTCCAACCACACAGGTTTCGGAGTCCATACCACACAACCAGTTATATCCACACAATCTTACCGACTCCCTAACAACCAATCTATATTCACGGCTGAACTTATGGGCATGGCCTCAGCCCTGCATAACCAACAATCAAAAAACAAACAAAAAATCCTAATTCTCACTGACTCGCTTAGTGGGCTACAAGCCCTCCAAAACAAAAATACCAAAAAACGACCTAAATTAATAAACCAAATACTTAAAAGCTCCAACGACCTAACAAAAGCAGGCAAACAAATAACCTTCTTGTGGATCCCCGCCCACGTAGGAATTTACGGCAACGAAAACGCCGATAAAGCAGCTAAATTATCTCTCAAAATACCAGAAATAAGCCTAAACCTACCCATCTCAAAATCAGAAATTAAAAGTGTAAACAAACAAAAAATAACCAAAAAATGGCATAATCAATATCAAAACTCAAATAGCCAAATCAAAAAAGTGCTCAGAAAACCACTAGCCAAACCTAAAATCCTACACCCCTCTAAAAAAATTGACAGATTAATTACAAAACTCCAAACAGGACACACGAACCTAAATAACCACCTAAAACAACTTAAAAGACACACCACGGGCAACTGCCCCCACTGCAAACAACCCGAAACCACAGAACACGCACTCATCCACTGCACCCACTACCAAACACACAGAACCACACTACAAACCAACCTCAATCTAAATAAGGTTCCTACTCTAGATGATATACTAAACCCTCAAAATAAACTAGAAAACTTCAAGGCCCTAGGCGTATTCCTAATCAAAACAGGCCTAATTAAGCGCATCTAAAAACTAATTAATCTACCAATCCAAAATCCAATAAACATACAAACACCCACCTCACCCGGCTCCCTTAGTTCCCTCCTCCACCCACCTCGGCATTTATTCCAAATTTTAGAATTTCAAAAAAATCGATATAAGCAACCCCTAAAAGCCCCCTCTTGGGTTGCACACACCACTTTCACCCTTCTCGGAATACACTAAATGGCCTGGCCAGGCCCGTGTGCGAAATACGCTGCAGTCGGAAAGCGCACGTTAAATCTTCTATATCAGTCAGTCAGTCAGTGCTGTCAGATTACAATTTTCACAATGGCCTTTCGATGTGTCATTTGAACATGTTGAAAGGTTTTACAAGGGATATTTGTCAGTAATAACTGATGCTATTTCTGCCCTTACATTACAACAAATAAATCAGCCAATATGGAACTATTTTATTGATATGTGGCAACAAACATACTTCAGGCTGTACAGTTTACAAATGGGTTAATGTCTATGTCATCTTGTTCCTCCTTATGTCTGGGCAATTGCTCGCTACAATTTCGGAACTTCTTTACAGTTACAGACAGAAAATACCAGAACCGTTAACTACTACAAATCAAATACTGTATGGGTTTCACTGAAAGTGTCGCCACAACTGAAAATCTTCAAATACCTGTATTTGGCTATAACTTTAACTATTTTTTTCTGTTCCTGCCTATTATCTATTCCTGCCTCAGGTAAGGATGCAGTGATTTATTTAAGTGCACACATATATCACAGATAAACTCTTGAAGTCTATGAAAGTTATTTACAAGTTATACACATAAGGACTTAAAGGTGGAGAATGTATTGATATCAACTTCTTTATTATGATGATCACAACATTTCGGAGTATGTACTTACTCCTTCATTAGGTGAATATTCACAATTCTGCTCCAAATGCTTAGATCAATGCTCATATTGTCAACCATATTTGCCATTTTTATATCATATTCATGTGTATAATACATTTTATTTCTAATAATGGCGTAATTGGGACACACAAATATAAAGTAACCCAATACTTGCCGTAACGGGCGTCAATGCTTGTCTAAAGAGTTGACTAACGCCATCAGGTGGCGATCAGGCTCGGTGACTTGGTTGATGCATGTCATTGTGTGGGTCGATGCTCATGATGTCAATCACTGGACTGTCTGGTCCAGACTCGATTATTTACATATAGCCGAAATATTGCTTGAGTGCGGCATAAAACAACAAACCAAATCATAAGGTTGGGATGAGTGATTTTTAATTAGCAAGTTTTATGTGACTTTCAATCACTACAACCTGATCTGAGTCTTGAAAAGATATGACTTTGATTCAGTGAAAATTTGCATCATGGTAGTTTCAACTGTAGTTAATCTGTTTTTTGTACAGTTTCTGTTTATTCAATGTATATGTTGTTCAAATAAGCTTAGCCTCTTCACCAACCCTATTCCTCTTTTGGAATAAATAGTGTCTAATAATTCAAACACCATCACTACGTCAAAAACGTCATTATTATTATTTCTGATCTCTGATAAATTAGAAAAAAACTGTTATCCAGCAAGATACATTTCCTTGGTCCCAAGAAGCATGTTACATAGTAAACTGACTCGATAAGTTGAATAGCAGTCAGCGTGGTTGTAAAGGCACAACTGACTAAGCCGTCACTACTCAATTAAGTAATTAACAGACAATTGCAAGTACTAATGCCCACCCGACACTAATTGCCCTGTTAATCCCTAGTCCACAATGAGTTGACATTGAGTTCATTTTACTAATTAGCTGTTTTTAGAGTAGCAAGGTAATAAACATCAAAGGTGGGACAGGACAGCTAAATAAACAATATACCACAGGCATCTTCTTAGACTTCTCTAAAGCTTTCGACATGGTATGGCACGATGGGCTAATACAAAAACTTAAAAAAATAGGACTCAAAGGTCAGATAATAAACTACATCCAGGACTTCCTAAACAAACGTAAAATAACCGTGGGTATAGACCAAACTCTATCGGACCAATGTCCCCTAGAAAATGGTACTCCACAGGGCAGTATCCTCAGCCCCACCCTCTTCAATATAATGATAAACGATCTATTCGAGGGCCTATCCCCTAAAGTAAACACATCAAAATTCGCGGATGATGGAGCCATCTGGATCCGCACTAAAAGCATGAACATGGTCCAAAATTTACTCCAAAAATCTCTTAATAAAATACAACAATGGGCTGACAAATGGGGCTTCTCCCTCAACTCAGAAAAAACAACAGGAATAGTATTCAAACATAAAAACATGAAACCCGCCTCCCCAATCCTCCAGCTAAACAATCAAACAATCAAATTTCAAAAACAAACCAAATTCTTAGGACTTATTTTCGATGAACATCTCACCTGGGATGCTCACATCCAAAACCTAACAACTAAATGCAGTAAAGACCTAAACACCCTAAGATGCCTAACTGGTTCTAACTGGGGAGCATCCAAAGATACCCTCCTCTCTCTCTACATATCACTGATTAGATCAAAACTAGACTACGGCTGCGCCATATACAACACCCTAAACAACTCTCTATCTAAAAAACTTGACTCAATACAATATCAGGCTCTCAAACTAATTACACGCACCCAACATGGCACCTCCTACACCTCACTTCAGGCCTTAACAGGAGAAATGCCACTAAGTCTACGCAGGGAACAGCTAAGCTTAAATTTCTGGGCCGCGTCCCAATCAAACCCTCTCATCCAAAACTTAATAAACCAAAACATCAGACCCAAAAACCAAGCTCTAGCTCGTAAACACCCCTTACTTACCCCAATATCCCAAAGAATAACAAACTACCTAAATGAACACCAAATTAAAAATCTTAAACAAAACTGCAAACAATCAAATATCTTCACCCCTAAACTTAAAATACCCAAAATAGACACAACACTAGCTAGCCAAATAAATAAACAAACCGACCCAAACATAGCTAAAACTACCACACTAGCATACATACACGAAAATTGGCCAAATTGGTGTCACATTTACACGGACGGATC
The DNA here is from genome assembly GCF_023055435.1 of Haliotis rufescens. Classification (NCBI taxonomy): domain Eukaryota; kingdom Metazoa; phylum Mollusca; class Gastropoda; order Lepetellida; family Haliotidae; genus Haliotis; species Haliotis rufescens. Next base: position 9,974,523 of record NW_025964223.1, read on the forward strand.
CTCAGATCCGACCTCCAAACACACAGGTTTCGGAGTCCATACCACACAACCAACTAAAACCACACAATCCTTCCGACTCCCAAACAACCAATCAATATTCACGGCAGAACTAATGGGCATGGCCTCAGCCCTCCATAATCAAGAATCCAAAAACCACAAAAAAATCCTAATACTTACCGACTCCCTAAGTGGACTGCAAGCCCTCCAAAACAAAAATACCAAAAACCGACCTAAATTAATAAATCAAATACTTAAAAGCTCCAACGACCTAACTAAGGCAGGCAAACAAATAACCTTCTTGTGGATACCCGCCCACGTAGGAATATACGGTAATGAAAACGCCGATAAAGCAGCTAAACTATCCCTCAAAATCCCAGAAATAAGCTTAAACTTACCCATCTCAAAATCAGAAATTAAAAGTGTAAACAAGCAAAAAATCACCAAAAAATGGCATAACCTATATCTAAACTCAAATAGCCAAATCAAAAAAGTGCTCAGCAAACCACTAACCAAACCAAAAATTCTCCATCCATCCAAAAAAATCGACAGAGTAATCACTAAACTCCAAACAGGACACACCAACCTAAATGACCACCTAAAAAAATTTAAAAAACACACTACAGGTAACTGCCCACACTGCAAACAACCAGAAACCCCAGAACACGCACTCATCCACTGCACACACTACCTAACACATCGAACCGCATTACAAACCACCCTCAATCTAAACAAGGCTCTAACTCTAGAAGCAATACTAAACCCACAAAATAAACTAGAAAACTTCAAGGCCTTAGGCGTATTCTTAATCAAAACGGAACTAATAAAACGCATCTAAAAACACAATAACTCACCAAATCAAAATCACATAAACAAACAAACATCCACCATACCCAGCTCCCTTAGTTCTCCTCCCCAATCCCATCGGCATCTATTCCAAATCTCAAAATTCCCAAATTCTATATAAGCAACCCCTAAAACCCCCTCTTGGGTTGCACAGACCACCTTCGCCCCTTTCGGAAACACATTAAATGGCCTGGCCGGGCCCGTGTGCGAAATACGCATCAGTCGGAAAGCGCACGTTAAATCTCCAAAGTAAGTAAGTAAGTAAGTAAGGCAGGCTTTGATCATGTGTTCTGTAGAAGAGATGATGTCACTTGTTTTATGTTTATTTAGGATTAGTTACATCCCTTGATGCTACCAAGGCAGCCCTTGAGATTATCAGACAGTTTGGCTAGACACAAACTGATGTCTCCCTTGTAGCACACTATGTGTCAGACAAGGACTTTGACCACTCTGTGCAGATGCATATCAATGCATAAAGAACATTGGGTAGATGATTCAACAATGCCACACAAGTCAAAGTTGGGTTTCACTGTATTTAGAAACAGACGATGGATCCAAAACTTTATAACAGTAATTATGATTAATTTAAACTTTGCCAGGCCAATATTTTGGCAGATTTGCATGTTATTGTTAATCTTCATTTAGTTAATTTTCAAAAAAGATAGGATAAATGATAAAATATGATAATGAGTCATGAATAATTGAATTCAGATCAGAACAAACAGGGAGGCTCACCCAAAAATGTGAGAGTCTCTAGGGGAGGCTTTTGACAAAATGGACAATAAAATATAAAGTGCTTTGCATTTTCTTTCAGGGAGGGTCAAAATTTGAATTTCAATATAGCTTCCATTAATGAATTAGTGAATTTGGTGAGAATATCTATTGTCTGAATTCCTAATATACATTCTTTTGTATTTGGTGTGCAAGGGTAGCCTAGTGGGTGAAACAGTCTCTGAAACTGGGGTTCAATTCACCACATGGGTACAATGTGTGAAGCCCATAGCTGGAATATTGCTAACAAGCTGCATGAAACTATACCAACTCACTCGCTCATTATGTTGTATTTTGAGATCACTTACATGACATGTGTTTTGATAATTATGAATAGTTGCATTTATGTATTTATGTATAAGAACCTATGTAACTTAGTTTTGCATAGTCTTGTTTATCCTTCCTTACATTTTGATGTAATGCAAACATTCAAGCAAAATTCAGGTGAACCTTGTGGTATTGTTTTAGAAGACCGGATACAGTTTTTGTATTTTATGTATTTTCTGAACACTTTTCTGTTTGCAATGGCTTATTTACATGTTCAAAGATTGGTTAAATATCAGTTGCAAGATAAATTGTCAATACCTCACTGTTCGAGAAAACAACTTTAAACATTTGTAAATATGTGTGTGTTTCATAACTTTTGACTAACAAGTTTCTAAAGATGTTATGAAATGTTTCAGGTACCTGGATTTCACAATCTGACACCAGCTACATTTAAGAAGATCTTGCTCACACAATTCAGACAAGGGACTCGCCGGATGATGAACAGTACTCCTGATAACAACCAACAGATTCACCTCAGAAAGTGATGATTCTGAATGAATAATGCCACATCAGTGTTACTGTAGGTGGTTTTATTATGACACTAATGAAGTCTGAATGAATTTATGCCAAAGCACTGTGACTATGTCCAGTTTGTGTACACCGATGCTGACTATACAAATCTGAATGACTTTTGTGGTTTACTGCAGAAACATAATTGACTTTAGATATTCTTCTTCAATAACATTCTTCTGAGATTTGACTAATTTGTTTATTTAGAAAAAGGCATTGAAGTGTCTGTTCTGTAAGGCCTTGCAAACACCACTGGTTACTTTATGCTAGTTCCTCTTCTTGCTTGATCAAATTTCAATTTGTGATATGTACCAATGAAATGCCATATAATCAATAAATAAGATTTTTTTCCAAAAACATGATTTGTTTTGCTTCATTAGCATAAAGAAATATAATACTGATCAGCCATAACATAGGTGCTGAACAAATATAAAATTTTCTAATGCCCTGATTGTTTTCCTACTATAAATACAGCTCACTTAACAAAAGTTGTAGTTCCACCTTAGTAGACAAATGACATTGATATTTTTTCTGTACTTTATTTAGGTGTTTTCTATGGATGCCATTAGTCTTATGCACCAATTTGGGACAATTGTATTCTGTTTTATATTCCCATGAAACTACACTTTCCCGATATAACAAGTACTGATACCGTTCCAAACTAATCTGTTAATTTCACGAGGGCCAAATGCCAAAGCACATAGCTAATGACTTTCCATTTTTTTCTGAGTGAGAATGCTGTTTTGCCACTTTCAGCAATATTGCAACAATATCATGGTGGGGGACACCAGCAATAAGTTTCACACATTGGACCCATGTCGCAAAACAACTTGTGAACAATGCATGCCCACATATCTCAGTTTGAGGAGGATATTTACAATTAAAATAACACAGAATATTACAACAGGTACCTGTAATGCACAGGCTAACATTATTGAAGTCATGAAGTCATGAAGAAAATTTGCATCCGGATACCTTCCGGAAACCTTCCAGATGCCTTCCAGATGCCTTCAACAACCTTCAAATTGCTTGGTATTTTCAAGTTAATTTTTTTATGTGTTTCAGACTTAAGTGAACAAAATGCACCCCCCAAATTTTGACATTTCTTTTGGAAGGTTTCCGGAAGGTATCCGGGCCGGAAGACGGAAACCTACACTTTTTTTACTGTGTCAATGCCCAGGCCAAACAACCCCCTGATGTGAAACCTATCGTCACCCTGTGGGAATGCGACTTTAAAGCCCAGCAACGGACAGATCCAGCTTTGAGTGCTTACTTGCATGGACCACATTGTGACGACTTACCTGACCTGCTAGACCCTCATGAGGCCTTCTATGGTGGACGAACCAATGCCACCCAATTATACTACGAGGCCCAAGAAGGTGAAACCACCCAGTATGTCGATGTCTGTTCACTTTATCCCTACATTTGCAAGTATGGTACCTTTCTGAAAGGACACCCTACCCACTGCGACCATCCTCCTGTGGAGACCTTGTTTGATCTGCATGGCCTTATCCAAGGCCGTTTCCTACCCCCGGCACATCTCTACCATCCTCTACTACCATTCAGGTCGGTGGCTCTTTCCTTTGTGCCGCACTTGTGCCAAAACCCAGTTAGAGACGTCCTGTGAGCACATGGACGAAGAGAGGGCCTGGATGGGCACGTACACCACCCTAGAAGTCCAAGAAGCCATGAAGCAGTGTGGCTACATGGTGATTCAGATCTATGAAGCTTGGCATTTCGACACCTTTGACACGTCTGACCAAGAGACCCAGGAAGGAGGACTCTTTGCCTGTTATGTCGACCATTTTTTCAAGTTGAAGACGGAAAGAAGCGGATCGTGCCTTACCAGAAAAAGGGGTGGCTCATCATTGTTGATTTGCTGGGCGACAATGAAAAAGAAAAAGAAACGAGAGTGTTGCGGCGGTTCACCAAGAAAAGTCATCACCGAAACACATCTGTGTTGTACCTCACTCAGAATTTGTTTGCCCAATCACCACAACATCGCACCATAAGTCTGCATGCTCACTACATGGTCCTCTTTAAAAATCCGAGAGATGAATTGCAGATCGACAGTCTTGCTCGCCAGGTGTTTCCAGGCAAAGTTCTTTTTCTGCATGAAGCCTATGAAGACGCCACAAAAGAACCTTACACTTACCTGTTCTTGGACTTGTTTAAGCCCACCACGTTGCAAGACCATCGAGTACGTGCCTTCCTGTTTTTGTTGTGCTTTTTCTCCCATGGAACAGGCTGAGTTTTGGACCAATCAGGGAGCAGGGTTTCTGTGCCTCTCTTATAAAAAAAGAGCGAAGCCAAGCACACAGTCACAATCCTAGCACTGAATGAGAGATCAACCATGTCGTCTTGATACACCTGTATGAAGTGTCAGACTGACAGTAACAGTTACCTGTACTGCCCTGAAGTGACACGTAGCGAGTACCACACTCAAGGTCACCGCCACTATGTCTGTACGAATACAAAGATAAGCAGTCAAGATAAGCAGAAGACTCCCCCATGCTACAACTGCCAAGCCGTGGGCCATTTTGCTGCAGATTGCCCAGAACCTAGTCAAAAGAAGACTCCAGCAACACCGCCCACGTTGACACAAGTGACAAAAGTGCTCCATTTCATAGAAGACATGCATCACACAACTCCATGTAGCCCGTCACACCACGCCTAGGCAAAAGAAAACATGACGGAAGCCCCTCAAGAAAGTACCCTTCAAAGTGCCGTCGATGTCATCAGTCCGAGAAGGAGGAGGATGCAGAAGAAGATATATCATCTGAGCAAAGTGACTAACGCATGGCACATGCTGCTCAACTGTTTTTCCGGTTTCCAGTTTCCAGGTCGTTTGCAATTTTAAGAGGTTTTATTTTTGGTCTGTATAATAAATATTAAATATGTATATGAATAAACTAATTGCTTGTTCTTACATTTGGTGTGATGTCTTTTGAACAGATATTAGTGAAGTTTCTGCCCAGGAGGTTAAAGTACCGAAAATTAATTGTCCCCCTATGAGACACGTAATTCCTGTTATCATGCTTCCATGTGAGAATGATAAGATCTGATTGGTCCATGTGATCTTGATAAAATACTGCATACCCACACTAGAGGCTCATAAATTTCTCAGCGGGGGAATAGATCTCTCATATCCCCCCACGAGCACAACATGCTGCACATGCATTTCTGAAAGACCGAATAAATCCTTTATACCCGCTCCAAAGCTTGTGATATAAATGCTAACGCGGGACGTATATGGGATATTTGCAAGGAAGCACAGGCACCGTAAGTCCCCATGATGCCCAGTGAAGTGGCCTAGCTTTGGCTGCTTGCTGTAATGCTAAAATAAGTTTGACAAATTTATGTTCAAAGATATCATTGTATTCATGATTCACTTGTATATATATCAACTTGTTATCGACGCCATATGGCTACGTTGACACACATAATTATATGCACCACTTATATATGGTAATATTATCCTGACACCAGGTTAGTGTCCCTGTATAAATGTAACGTGTAGCCCAGGTATTGTTTCCCCTGGTAATTGACTGTCATATCCAATTGGATATTGCATTTAGGATCTACTTTTTTGATTGTTCGTCATCACGTGTGGACTTGTGTGTTGAATCAGTGCTTTATCATTTTCTTCAATTCTTGAAAGTTTGGTTGGTGGTCTTCAAGAACGATGAAGTTCGATGACGTGCTGAGGCAACTAGGGGAGTTTGGGACGTACCAGAAATGGCTGTATGTACTTCTGTGCCTACCAGCAATACCGGCGTCTCTCCAGATTATACAGGCAGTTGTGTTTCTATTTGCCGTTCCTGAACATAGGTATGTATATTGTTATATGGCAGTATATTTTATTATGTAACAACCACAAAATTTAAACTGTGTTACATTGTGTCGAGATTCGCTAGACGCTCTGTATTTGCATTGTTTTCAGTCAGTAATCAGTGAGTTATTTTAACGTGTTAATATTTAACATCACATTGGCAGTATTTAAGCAATATTATGAGGAGAAGCTATACATTAATACATATATTTAAACACAAATATCTGTCATAGAAGGACAGTACAATAACTAGAATACCACAGATTCGATTTAAAACTAGTTAAAAGCAGAAAGAATGGGTTAACAACACAAAAATGGGCTAGAGATCGTCAGTAACTAAAGGAAGATCACCATACTCGGGGTAATGGGGACTTACAGTGCCTTGCTACCTGCAGGAACCCCGGCAGGATTATAATCATCCCTGGCGGCAGTGTACCAGTTAGGCCAAAGATTAAAATGACGAATATACTACATTTAAAAGCCTGGCTGCCATAAATATACTTCGAATGATGTGGAACGTACATACCCTCTTAGGGGGACAATAATTTTAGCCTCCTTCAACCCCCCCTGATAGTACCACAACCAACAATCTAAGTTATTACTTTCCATTAACACTTTTTAAAACTCTACAGTTAGTACATCAAAATTTATGAATAAGTTCTATTTTCTTTTCGGTCTTCCTGTTGTTGAAGTGTCGATTCGAATCATAAAATTTAACAAAATAAAGAGGCAGTGTTGAACGTAAAGCAGATTATTAATGTGAAACAAGCCCTGTGTTGCACGCCATTTTGTCAGGGACTACAGCGATCTTAGCTACTTAAGATTGGTCCGGACCAATTGTAAGTTTCGATTGTAGCTTACAATGATCTTAGCATACAATCGCTTTGTGCAAGTGGATAGCGATTGTAGCCGAAGCCTAAGATCGCTTTGTGCAAGTGGACCCTTGTGATAAAGTCGTAGTGTTTTGTAAATCCCTGGGCAACCATTATGTGCTAGTAGCTACCATGGTCCGTATGTTATTGAGAGAAAAGTCAGTGATACTGACTATGATGTACAAACACCAGACCGTCATAAAGAACACAGCTTTGTCATGTCAATGTGATTAGAAAGTATTATGAAAGAAATGACAATGTACCTACTCGGTGTGTTGCTACTGTTTCACCTGTATATATTGTATTAGATTGTGATACTGATGAGAATTGTGACTTTGTTAAGTTTGAAGGTATTGCTGATAATGCTATCCATAAACTAAACAATTTTGAAGTTTTAGTTAACTTGGATGCTAAGTTATGTCATTTGTTATTTGAGCAAAAGGTTCAATTGTCAGCGTTGATTCAAGAGGTTACTCACTTGTTAATGGATGTACCTGGTCATAAATATTTAGTGTGTCATGATGTAGATGGAGGTGATGCTGTGAAACATCCCTACTGAATGAATTCAATCAAGCTTGAAGCTCTAAAGAAGGAGATTCAAATATATGCTGGATAATGACATTATGGAACCAAGTCATAGTGACTGGAGTTCACCTTGCATTATTGTGCCGAAGCCTGATGCTTGTTACCGATTTTGTACTGACATGAGACGTGTGAACTCTGTTTCTAAAACCGACTCTTATCCAATACCAAGAATCAATGACTGTATTGACAGAATCAGTCAAGCCAAGTACGTAATCAAGGTGGACCTATTGAAAGGGTATTGGCAGATTCCACTGACTGAGCACGCCAAGCTGGTATCAGACTCCAGATGAACTTTATTAATACAAATTGATACCATTTGGGCTCAAGTACGCTCCAGGCACCTTCCATCGTCTCAACAAATACAGAGAAATTACAGAGCATACGTTGACGATGTCATCAATCATTCCATGGAGTTGGACAAACACTTTCTTCGAGGGACTCACTGAAGCCATGTTGACTGTAATTGTAGTTAAAAGTTAATTTGCACAGGCACGTGTACATATTTTAGGTCATGTCATAGGCCACGGTCGGGTATGGCTCGTACCAACGAAGGAGAAATTTGTTTGGGACAGCAATTGTCAGGCTGCTTTTGAGAAAATTAAAGTCATTCTCCTGATTTCTCCTGTTCTCCCAGCACCTAACTTTGAAACATCTTTCACATTGGCAGTAGATGATCGTGACATTGGTGCTGGAGCTGTCCTGTTGCAGGAAGGTATCTCAGGCTTTGATCATCCTGTTTGTTATTATACAAGAAAATTTGACAACCATCAGAGAAATTATTCGACCATTGAAAAAGAAACACTATTCAAGTGTACACTGATCACAATCCACAATGACTTTTCCTTAATACAATGAAGAACGAAAACCAATGCCTGATACGCTGGAGCCTGTCTTTGCATGACTTTGATGTAGACATCAAGCATATCAAAGGCAAGGACAACGTTATTGCTGATGCGATGTCTCGAGTTGGATGAATGTGATCAGTTCTGACTCCAAACATGATTTGCATTTTTTGTAAACATTTCTCATTGTTATCATGGACATGTATAATGTCTATTATTATGTAACGTACTTTGAACTTTTATTAGCAAAGGAAGTTCTAACTATGTTCAAACATTCTTTCTCTGAAGGAGAGTGTTACATGGCAGTGTATTTTTTGTTGAAAAATCATTGTGTTTTGGACAGTGATTAGTTGTCAGGAATGTAGTACTATTTAATGTAAGCAGTCGTCAGGAAGTTACTTCATTTAGATGCTGGCGTGATATGCAAACTTCCGGAGTACCGTAGACTGTGATAGTGTGTTATAGAAACATGGAGAATATTCTTTGTTATGAGGGAAGCTAGTTGGACAGTGTCTTAGGGGACAAGAGCATGCCTCTCGCATCTCTCACGCATTTCATCACATCAAGACCTGATTTCGTGTGAGGGTCACTCATCACCCCTGATTCCCTGCCATTGTCACAGACTTTTACTGTCACCATTGCATTTTTGTATTTGACACTGACCACTGACATATCATATACTGTCATTGAATATTGTACTCCAACTCTATTGTGTACTACCATTGTAATTAATGTGCAGTAATTTGCATTGATTTGTAAACTTTGTGAATTTTGTAATACTTTTGTTGATTGTATTCCACTTGTTGGTTGTTTGTTGGTTTCTCACAAGGTACTCTTACGTTCAGATTTCTGCGTTAACATTCTGTTACAATTTGGAAATCGAAATGTAACAATATACTGGACTATTGATACTAATTTCTCTTTAAACACACCGACACATCATAATATTGTACAATTATATGTCAATGCTTAAATCAAAATCGGATATAACTATTTCAATAAGGTAGTAAGGCTGCGTATTTTCGTCATAGTACCCTGTATTATGTTCGCATTTTTTCTGCTCATGGTTGATAAAAACATGTATATGTTATATACATGTATGTATGCCCCAAATTTGATTCCTGACATGCCACCGTTAAAACGCTGTACGTTTACGTTTACGTTTACTATGTTATTTCCAATGGCAGGTGCGCTATTCCAGGATTTGCCAATGACACCTACGAAATTCAGAATGAGTTTCACGAACAACTCGTAAACCGCTCCATTCCCATGACATCTGGTAACTATGGTGAGGAAAAGTATTCCCGCTGCCAACTGTATCTACAAACCAATGCCTCCAATGTTTGGTCTTCCGCAAGAAATATCTCAGAACCATGTAATGCCTGGGTGTACGATCAATCACAGTTCATATCCACGGCTTCAGAGACGGTGAGTTGTAAATAAATAAGCAAACTGCAGATTATTTACATTCAGGTGGTTTTCTTTGGAATCTAATATCATTTCCACAATATTTACATAAATCTATCAGAAAAAATATGAAACCAGCATTTCTCCGAAAGATATTAGACATAAGTGCAATTTATATATCCGCCATATTGTGACATGACCTGAAATGAAATTGGTTTCATCAATGTGTGCAAGAGTATTGCACTTCCGTGTATGGCTGCTTCAACTCGTCAGGACTATTCGATTGTTTTGGTACTAGCCTACTGAGATATCATGTCTCAGTTTAACATGGACTCCCCACTCAGACACATAATACCGACTCCGAGCCTTTTATTAAACCCTTGACAAGGTCCATTACCTTCTGCGACTAATAACGAACTTATTCCCAAAATTTAAATGTCCATACGACGCATCTTCTACGGCCGATTGAACTGTATAATTTCCAGATGGATTTTGTTTGCGAGAAAAAGGCCTACGTGAGTCATGCCAAAATGCTGGCTATGTTTGGTCATTTGGTTGGAGGTGTCATCGTCGGACAATTGTCAGACATGTGAGTACCCATGATCATCTAACAATGCATGTCTTTGCAATGAAATCATCTCCTACTCAGAAACGACGGGGCATACGAAGCTGAAACAGTGACACTTCACACGTATCTTCCTACCAGTGACAGCACACAAATGGTTTTAATAATCGACTCCACGTCACTCACATTGCTAAGACCTATTTATGACCATCACTCAGCCAATTTTATTCAAAACGAGTTGCGAACATTATAATCATCAGTGAAGCTGATGACGACCTAATGTGTTTTAGAGTTTCAAAATAACTTTCAATCATAAAGGCCAGCTTTATTAATTATCAAGTAACTTGCAGTCTGTTGCAGCTACAAACAATCAAAATACCTTTCAGTTAAACTTGTTTTTGGTGAAAAATTATTTTCAGAAGTAAACATAGACATGACGATCCGAGTTAGAATTGATCTTCAGCACCTCATGCTTGTCGTAAGAGGACCAAAGGGATCGGGTGGTCAGGCTCTCTTAGTTGGGTGATGCATGTCATCGTATGCGAAGATGGCTGTGCATGATGTCAATCACTGGATTGGCTGGTTCAGACTCGATTATACTGATACCGGCGTCAAATAGCTGAAATAATGCTGAGTGCGACGTTAAACAACAATAAAAAGCAAGCAGTACAAATTTAAGAACCAGTAGATCCACCCAGTCATGGAGATGGCGGAGCAGGTAGACTGGTTACTTATGCAAACTTTTTTATGTTGGGATAGCCTGACGGGAAAGATAAAGTATCAATCCGCACAGTGCAATGACATACATTGGATGTAATGTATGGCTGTTTATTTTGTCTGAAAATGATTATTGTTTGATTACTGTTAATTTATAAAATGTAGAAGTAGCATCTATGGTTCATGCTTCATAAGTCATGATTAACGATCTTAGCGAGTTGATGCTCATTAATTCTAACATATATGTATTTTACAGTTTGGAAACTTATAGTACCTTTGTTACTGAGGATATTAATTATAATAACCTATTATAGCTAAAATGGATTATCATAAAATCACTATCACAACATTTTTATCTTATGTTTGTAATGTACCAAGGAAGAGTGAGTGAGTGAGTTGCGTTTAACGCTGCTTTTAACAGTATTCCTGTCATATCACGGCGTGCCAGCTTAATGTGGGAGGAAAGCCCGAAGTGATGCAGGTCTCAGACGTTTACCGCTTCGGTGAAACCAACGACCATGGGTATGGTGCTGGCAAACCTAGAAACATAATCTGGGCGAACCGGGATTCGAGCCCACAATAATAGGTTTCTGGCGTGCCCAAGGGACGCAACTCTGAACAGCGAATTGCGGCGCCTTAGACGACTGGGCCACCCGTACCCCCGTAAAAGGAAGAACAAATGACAAACAATATAACATTGACTATTTAGGTAGTGGTGTTCTTCAGCTATTTCAGCTTGTATGCGGTCACATCGATAGTATTTCAGCCATATCGAACCTGCATCACTTCGGGCTTTCCTCCCACGTTACGCTGACACGCCGCGATATAACTGGAATATTGTTAAAAGCGGCGTTAAACCCAACTCACTCACTCACTCTCCCACTCAGCCATATCGTGAAAATGTAATAAATCATTAAAAGTAGATATAAGTCATGCACATTCCAAATTACATTTTTATCTGTATACATAATGCTAGACATAAACATGACGCAGGAGTGATAACAACCAGACATTATTCATAATACACATAGAAATATTCCATAACATATCCTGGATATCCCTGCTTGAACAAAGAACCAAAGCTATATTCGGTACAACTGTTTGTATCTGCAGCCTCAGATAGCAGGGAAACCGATCAAAGGTCACATTATCCATTAGGTAATTCCATTGAAGAAGCATACTTGTATTGGACATAAATGCTGAAGACAGTTTGAAGAACATTTCAGGAAATTAACGTTTTAATAATATTTCACACACCCGATATAAACAAATCGAAAACAGGATTTAGCTGCATTGACTTATACATCATTCATATTTTCCTTTGTTATAGCAGAACCATTCTTATTCGATGGTTAAAACATTGAAGTTATGGCTAAATATACATTCATATTAATTACTATAACTGTTATTCCTAAATTGGACGTATTCGGCGTCAAATCTACATGTGTAACAAGGCCGACAAAATAATTATTTGGGCATTGAACTCAATACATGCTGTGGCTGAAACCACTGACAATCATTTGTCAATGTTAATCTCATGATCATATACTTAATTCATCAGATAATTTGTTTTTCTTCAATCTACTGACCTGATCATATGAAATCATCTTTTAAGTTTCAGTGATAAAATTAATGATTTATTGACGTAAAGGGGGGCCTGGCCCATTAGATATACAGAGGAAAGTGTTTAGTACATCCAGCTAAAGCGCAGAGTATCAGCTAGTATAGGATACAACACACATCATGCTGTTAAATAATTAATTATAATATGCATAAATAATGCAATCAACAATTATGCACGGTATTAACACTTCCTTAAAAAAACTGCTACTGTAATTAATTTTCAATACGTCAGATTTTCTACAAAACAACATTGGAAGCGTTGCATTGCTGGGAATTGGGCAATAGTACTTGGGAAGATTAGAATTCCTTAAATTAGAAACAAAAGCAATACTCGATTGTATCTCAAATGGATACAGCTACTGGGGTATTGCTCGACGTAAAAAGGGAAGTTGAATATTGGAGAGTTGAAGTCATCCCTCTCGTCGTACAGTCTTCCGGAGAGTTTGTGCGTGCCTGGACATTTTTTCATAGATGTAAATATGAAACAGTTGGGATTCTCGCCTAACTGCCTTTTCCTCAAGTTCAACATATATGTTATCAATGAAGTCCAGCATTTCACATGTTGAAGACCATTTGATCATGAAAACAACTTCCATGTACTTTATCATTGCCAGCCATGTACCTACGATCTGTAGGACTCACCTGCAATTCCATCGCTTCACAAATTTTTAATGATATATGCATGTAATGTACCTTGATGAATGCATGTAATGTACCTTGATGAATGCATGAAATGTACCTTGATGAATGCATGTAATGTACCTTGATGAATGCATGTAATGTACCTTGATGAATGCATGTAATGTACCTTGATGAATGCATGTAATGTACCTTGATGAATGCATAATGCATGTAATGTACCTTGATGAATGCATGTAATATACCTTGATGAATGCATGTAATGTACCTTGATGAATGCATGTAATGTACCTTGACGAATGCATGTAATGTACCTTGATGTTTTAATGTACCTTGATGAATGCATGTAATGTACCTTGATGAATGTATGTAATGTACCTTGATGAATGCATGTAATGTACCTTGATGTTTTAATGTACCTTGATGAATGCATGTAATGTACCTTGATGAATGCATGTAATGTACCTTGATGAATGCATAATGCATGTAATGTACCTTGATGAATGCATGTAATGTACCTTGATGAATGCATGTAATATACCTTGATGAATGCATGTAATGTACCTTGATGAATGCATGTAATGTACCTTGATGAATGCATGTAATGTAATGTACCTTGATGAATGCATGTAATGTACCTGGATGAATGCATGTAATGTACCTTGATGAATGCATGCAATGTACCTTGATGAATGCATGCAATGCCCCCAAGTAGTAATGCATTATACCTTGATGGTTTATTATGTGACTATTATAACCTATAAAGCCTATAAAACACAATAAAAGTCTTTTCATTTATTTATCTTATATTTATGAGGTGTCTGCCAAATTGGATAAGATCGGAACTAATAAATTTTATCACTTGGATAACAACAAGCCTTGGGGAGTGGGACAACTCAACCGTGGCATTTGTGATTTTAAGGTATCTGACAAATGGGATTTCAAATGACCTTCAAATGACCTTCAAATGACATTTGCTTTCATTTGTGACAAATTGTCTTCAACCTCTGAATATATGGATGTAACTATACCTGGGGCCATCACGTTTGAGCCATTATTGAGAATGCTGTTTCTGTTATGTTTTGTTTTCTCCAGGTTTGGAAGACGACCGATAATAATCACCACCATGTTCATAATGGTGCTGTGCAGCATCTGTCTGGTGTGGTCCTACTCAGCCCCTGTGGTCCTCTTCCTTGAATTCGTCATCCACGCCTGCAGCATGAGCAGATATGTCGCATGCTTTGTATTTGGTAAGCCTTTGAGTTAATTTCATTTCCTATATTGATTCATAGTATCACCATGTTCTTTTGTGAGTGAGTGAGTGAGTGAGTTAATGCTTTACGTCACATCGGCAATATTCCAGCCATATCGTGACGAAAAATGTGACAATTTGAATACATACATTTTTAACTAAATTATAACCTGTCATCGATGGACAGTAAAATTACTAGAATATCACAGTTTATTATTTAAAACTAGCATACAACTATAAAAAAGATAGCACTAGAAATTACGGTACAATATAAAAAAGGGCTATAGATCGCCAGCAGCTGAAGGTAGATCACCATGCTAGGGTCCATGGGGACTTACAGTACTTTTGCTACCTGCATGGACCCCAGCCGGATTTACATCATCCCTTCCGCTGTTGGCGATTAATGACAAATGTAGCCAGAATAAATGAACATATATTCTACGATTAAAATTGTGGTGAAAAAAACATTACTTTGAATGACGTGGTCTGACATACCCTCTCAGGGGGACAATCATTTTACACTACTTCAACCCCCATCAAGGGTAAAGCCACAAACAATCTCAGTTAACAATTTTTCCGCTACCAATACTAAAATATGTATTATTTACAGAACATAGCATCAAAATTTATGTAATAATTCTATTTCTTTTAAAAACCCAATAATTAAATGACTACTCACGTGATTAAAAAGATCCTTTAGCGATGAAACTTTGAAATACTTATCCCTTGTGATGGAAAAATCAACACAGTCAAGCAGGACATGCTTGACCGTGATTCTCTCATCACAAGGGATGCAAAATGGAGGATCTTCACCTTTTAAAATATATTCATGAGTGTACCTTGAATGGCCAATACGACATCGTCTTAAAATGACCTCTTCAAATCTGGACTGACAACCCAAGTAGGTGTAATCGATATTTGCTTTTATTGCATGTAATTTATTTATACCCACTTGGGCGTCCCACTTCTTCTGCATCAGATCTTTGATGTAAGATCTAATGACAGGTTTATAATCACTGTATGGTAGCAGAAGTGGTGTCACAGATTTGTTGAGAGCTGCTTTTGCAGCAGCATCAGCCATTGTATTACCAACAATTCCAACATGGCTGGGTAACCAACAAAAAACGATGTCATATTGGCCAGTCGCAAGGTTATTATGTAGTTCTATGATATCGAGTAAAACGGGATGCTGACACGAATTATTTCTAATAGCCTGAAGACAGGATAAGGAGTCTGAAAATATAATGAATTCTTTATGTTTAGATTGTTTATTTATATATTCTAAAGCAGTTAATATTGCTTTTGATTCAGCTGTAAAAATTGAAGATTCATCCGGAAATCTAGTTGATATAGTTCTGGATCCAATGACGGTGGCGCTGGCAACAGCATCACCGTCCTTGGATCCATCAGTAAAAATAGATTTATAAGTATCATAGTCACACCTTAACTGATTGTATTCTTGTTGATATTGTAATTGATTAGTGTCAGACTTCTTTAGTTTGGATAAGGTAATATCCACCTGTGGCTTTACCAATTGCCAAGGAGGAGACGAAAGCTGGCGGAAAGGAGATATAATTTCAAGTTTAATATCGGCAGCAGAAATGAAAGGTTTTATTCTTATTCCGAGAGGCGGAATAAGAGAGGACTTCTTACCGTACAGATCCTCATAAAGAGGATTAAATACACAACTGTATGCAGGGTTAGACTGATTAGAATATAATTTTGTGATGTACTGTAGAGATAGTTTGATACGGCGTTGTTTCAGGGATGGCTCATCGGCCTCAACATATAGACTGTCAATCGGAGAAGTTCTGAAAGATCCAAGGCAAAGCCTCAGACCCTGATGATGTATGGGATCAAGTAATTTAAGATTACTTTTACAGGCTCCACCATAGATGATGGAGCCATAATCGAGCTTAGAACGGACAAGTGATCTATATAAGTGAAGGAGGGTCGTTTGATCACCTCCCCACTTGGAATTAGAAACAACCTTTAATAAATCTAGTGCCTTCAGACATTTAGCTTTCAAATATTTAATATGTGGTAAAAAGGTAAGGTGATGATCAAAAATAATTCCTAAAAATTTAGCTTCTTTGACAACTTTAATTGGTCTTCCAGCTAGATGTAAATCAGGGTCCTTATGCGGTTTATATTTTCGACAGAAATGAATACAATTTGTTTTAGATTTAGAAAACTTGAATCCGTTCTGCTCTGCCCAAACATTGATTTATTCAGACAAAGTTGCAATTGTCTCTCAATCGTGTGCATATTTTTACCCCGACATGATACATTAAAATCGTCAACAAACAAAAACCCGTCAATAGAGTCATTTAAAACCTTAGCTAAACTGTTAATTTTTATGCTAAACAACGTTACCGATAATATGCTACCTTGTGGGACACCTTGATCTTGATCGTAAAAATCAGACAAGGTGGATCCCACACGAACCTGGAAATTTCTATCTGTTAAAAATTGAGACACAAAATTTGGCAAACGCCCTCTCAAACCCATGTCATAAAGATCTTTTAAAATTCCATGTTTCTAGGTGGTATCATACGCTTTTTCTAGATCGAAAAATATTGATACCGCATGTTGTTTATTTATTAAAGCATTTTTCACAAATGTTTCCAGTCTAACCAAATGGTCAACTGTACTTCTATTTTTTCTAAAACCACATTGAATATTTGTTAAAAGAGTATTAGTTTCTAAATACCATATAAGTCGGTTATTTACAATTCTTTCCATGGTCTTACAGACACAGCTAGTAAGCGATATCGGCCTATAATTGGAAGGATCAGTATGATCACGGCCAGGTTTTGGAATTGGAATAACAACGGCATTTCGCCACGATGAAGGGAAATTCCCAGTTGTCCAGATGTGATCAAAAATAGTCAATAAAGTTTCTAAGCATGACTCGGGTAAATGTTTGAGTAACTGATAATGAATATTATCAGCACCCGTGGCAGTATCATGAGCTTGCCCAAGGGCGGTATGCAGCTCATGGATGGAGAAAACTTCGTTGTAATCCTCTCCATTATTAGAATTAAAATTAATTTTCTTTTTTTCTTGTTGGTCTTTAAATTTTTGAAAATTCGGTGCATAATTTGATGAGGAAGAATGTTGAGCAAGGGTTTCTCCCAATTTATTCGCTATATCTCTTTTATCGGTTAATAATGTGTCACCATCCTTAAAATGATGAACACTAGATTTTGAACCTTTGCCCTTAATCCTTTGTACCATATTCCAAACCTTAGATATTGGAGTACGGGAATTTATTTTCGAGACATAGCTTTGCCAAGATTGGCGTTTATTCTGTTTAAATGCTCGACGAGCTTTAGCATTTAACATTTTAAATTTATTTAAATTATGGACAGTTGGGTGGCGTCGAAAATATTTCTCTGCCTTTTTTCTCACTTTTCTAGCCTGTTTACATTCGAGGTTAAACCATTGTTTACGTATATGTGGAATTGTAGAGGATTTAGGTATGCATTCGTCAGCAATTCTATTTAAAACATCAGAAAAATCCTGAATAGGATCGTCAGCATCAGTAAAACATTCGGGTTTTATTTCAGTTTGGCACATTGTTTGAAACAAAGACCAGTTGGCCTTTGTAAAATTCCATCGTGTAGAAGGAGGAACATCAGACGGATTTACAGCTGATAGGATAGTTGGGAAGTGGTCACTTCCACAAAGATCATTGTGGACAGACCAATCGAAATCATTGAGCAGATTAGAATCAGTAAGGGACAAATCCAATGAAGAGTAAGTCCCAGTTGCTGGATGCAGATAAGTGTGTGCATCATCATTAAAGATACACAGATCATTATTTATTATAAAATCTTCAAGTACTTTACCTTTAGCATTTGTGTTTGTACCACCCAAGAGTGGATTGTGTCCATTCAAATCACCCATGATTATACATGGCTTTGGGAGCTGATCGTAGAGATTTTGAAGTTCAGACTGCTGGAGAGCTGACGACGGTGGAATATAAAGAGAGCACAGTGTAAATGCAATGTGCAGAGTAAGTCGCACTGCAACGGCTTGCAGATTAGTATTAAGCACAACAGGACTGTGTATAACATTCTGTCGCACAATGATTGAAGATCCTCCTGAGGCTCTATTACCTGGAGGAGAAAACGAATGATACGCATTAAACTGACGTAAGTTAAATTGGTCTGTCTGCTTTAAATATGTCTCTTGTAAGCAGAATGCTGATGGATTAAAATCTTGGACTAATAGATGTAATTCATTAAAATTAGTCTTTAATCCTCTACAATTCCACTGTACTATATTTGTTGTAAACACTATCTTTTAGGGGGATTGACAGGGGACCTACCCCTCACCTTCCTTGAGGGCGACAAGCTATGTGCCCTGTGATGGCTCGTGTCGGACACATCCATGTCCTCAAGTGATCCAAACTTGTTAAATAGCTGGATCTTGTTTTCTGCCCCTTTCGAGGCCCTGCCACTCTGATACCTTTTAGATTGTTCGGTTCTTGGTTTTGGTTTGTTCGTTGAAATTTGTTTGACATTTGTTTCTGATTTAGACTGTTCAGACACTATTTTTGATGATTGGTCTGCATCCATATGACAAGGTGTCATTGATTGAGTGAATACCTGTGAGGTTTGGGAGGTAGAGTTTACTTGTAGTTGTCTCACCTGCATTTCTGTAGATAATAACGTTGGGCCAGAGGTTTTGGCCCACGTGTAATCAGTCTGGCAAGCTATGGATTGACATGAAACATGTTTAGTCGTGGTAGAAACCTGCAGAGAAGCAGAAACAGCAGAAGAATATGTCGGACCTGCTTGTTCCTGAGCAATAACAACCTTTTTTGCATCGAAAAAAGATATATTACGTTCATGCTTTATCTTTGATATTTTGGACTGTAGTTTCCACGTAGGACAGTCTTTCGAAGAAGAAGGATGGTTGCCTGAACAGTTGACACAGCTAGTTGGTTTGTTACACAGATTACTATCATCGCATGTCCCAGCACACCGATAACATGCAGCTGGATTATGGCAAGATTTCGAGCCATGGCCATATTTTTGGCAAGTGTAGCACCTTAAGGGATTTGGGATAAAAGTATCCACTCTTAAGTTGCAATAACCAGCTTTCAGCGAGTCTGGACGAATCGGGAGACAAAAAGTAAACAGATAAGTGTTTGTTTTTGTGATTTCGTTATTTCTTTTTGCGGTAAAACGTTTTACAGCAGTAACTCCCTGGGAGTGTAATTCATTCACAATTTCAGTTTCTGTCATATCACAAAGGCATCGTACAATATCACGAACGATGCCTTTACTACTATTCAGTGTCCTGTGAGGGGATACCTCCACAGGAACATTAGCTAGAGATTTGGTGGACAGAAGAATTTGGGATTGTATTTGTTTTTTGCATTGGATCAATAGAGATCCAGATCGCAATTTCTTTATTTCCTTGACTTCACCAACTAAACCTTCAATACCCTTTGATATCGCAAATGGGTTCAGTTTGAGTGGATCACCATTCGGAGCAGACATGACGAGAAATCGAGACCAAGCATCAGGATTTACGAGTGTTCGAGGAGAATCTTCATCTCCAGAAGAGAGCGAATCATCTGATTCGTGTGAGCGTTTTTTTAGTGGTGGTGCCATGGTAGTATTAAATGTGTTTCACCCTCCTAGCTCCCCACCCACCATGGAGTGTCTACGTGGACGATGCCACACGTCTGTGGATCTCCAACAGACGGCACCAAGGATACCAGGAGGGTATACTCAAGCAGAAGTACTAATCAAAGATCAATAAATCCACCGGATTGGCCCATGAGCCACCGCCTTCTGGCACTGGCATCTAGGCAAATTTTGAATATATCAAATAGTACAAAATAACAATAGACATATATATTCACATAAAACAGTTCTGTCATAAACTGAAACAAGTCAATGATAGATATAAATTTCCAAGCCGGAATAGTGAGAACAGTGAGCAAAATGGAAGGCGCTCAGGGCTTGGCATGACCAGCCGATTGATAAGACCGGGCCCATCTTACCACCCGTCTAGGCGAAGTAAGGGTCAAAGTGGTGTATTGGGCAAAGGAACACTATTCCTGGAACCAGTGCCCTCAACCACCAGACTCCCGTCCTCCGCCGACACAGGGACGCAACCCACGGCAAACGGGCTGCCCACTTTGGTCGCCTCTTACGACCAGCAATGGGGTGCTGTGGAAGTATTCTACCCCGGTTCCACACGGGGGAAGAGCTATAAGCGCTACCCAGCACTCACCACGAGGAGGTTGCTCTTCACGAGTGCCTGTTCTTTTGTGAATTTATGTCATCTCAAAGTATATGTACTATAACAGAGAGAGCGACCGAGGATAATCTATTGGCGTTCTCTTTGGCAGTGATGTTCCGTCTTGTGGTTGGTGCCTGGGCATTTAAGCAAAGTAAAATCAAGTTATGAAACATATTGGAGGATACTATATTTAAAAACAATTGATGAAACATATTTGAGCATAACAATATCATTAATACAGTTTAAAACACGGGCCACCAGTAACCAAAGCTAGGCCACCTCGCTGGGGATCATGGGGACTTACAGAACCTCTGCTTCCTGCATGATACCCAGCAGGGCAAACAGGCTGCCCAATTTGGTCATCTTTTACGAATCTGGTATGAACCCATGTGACGTCTTAGTACAGCTGTTCATAAAGGAAAGCAGACATACCCTGAACAGTTTCTTGCTGACGTAATGTGTTTGGTTCTTGCACAAATGGTAACGAAACAGTACCTTATCAGTGTCAATGTATAGTTCGACAGAATTGGACCCATCGGCATCGAAAGTATCTATGTGAGTTGTCTTAGGCAAGCCTTGTATGGTCTTCAAGCAAAATCTCCACAGCAATTATTTCATCTTTTCTCAGACGAAAAACGAAACTTGGTAAAGGCACCATGATGATGAATTTTGCACTCAGAGGAAGATTGTTTATCCCTTTATTTCACAGCCTGCCCTCTGCAGAGACATAACAGTGGATTTCGTTTTTGAGCATGTAATGATGGCCCTGTACATGCTGCTGAAGAGAGATCCCATAGAGATATGTTGATGTAACTTCCACAGGACTCTGGAGTGCCATACCTTTTTGAAAGCTTTCAAACTGTCTAAGAATGCCACTTTGGTTTCATTCCCTCTTTCCAGAAAAAGTTGCTTCGTGTCATGAACCAAGAACGAGGCGTGGCAAGAAAAGCTCTTGTAAAATCCACACTGTTTGTTTGTTCTTCAACGTCGCACTAAGCAGTATTCCAGCTATATGACGGCGGTCGGTAAACAATCGTGGCTGGACCAGACAATCCAGTGACTGACATCATGATACGATGACATGTATCTTACAAGTCAACGAGTCTGACCACACGATCCCGTCAGTCGCCCCTCACAAGAGTAATCGCCTTTCATGGCAAACAGCAAACAATCAAACAAAAGAAACAAAACACAGTCAGTGCAAATATTAGTCTGTTATAATACTTGATTTGTATGGAACAGGCATGGAGATAGTCGGCCCCTCTAAGCGAATGTGGGCAGGTGTTGCTATGAACCTCTTCTGGAGTGCGGGAAACATGATCACAGCTCTCACGGCCTATCTCTTCAGGGACTGGAAGACTCGACAGCTGATTGTCAGTGTCCCGGCGGTTGTCTTTGCCTATTTATTGTAAGTATTGAAATTTGGTGTGCATACACATGAATCACATACATAAAGATTGAAAGTATGCAATGTTTATGGAACTTTGCAGTGAAACAGTAGAAATGCTATTGTTGATACCTCATCGGAATAATATTGACGTAAACAAAAAAAAATATGATGGATCTTTTCCATTTTTAGTGTACATGAACGAATAACAATAACTTAAGTTTCAAACGTATATCTATTTTACTAAATATGAACATAAACGTTAGCTTCACTACCTTCGTTTAATACTTAATTGGTTACTGACATATATTGTGCATTTACAAGTATTACGAGTTGTTCCTAACTTCATAACCTCTGTCCATTTAGTTCTGAAAACCAGGTTTATATTTTTTCATCACAGTTTTATACCAGAGTCTCCAAGATGGCTTCTGAAACATGGCAAACGAGAAGAAGCTAAAGGGGTAGTTGCAAATATTGCGAAAAAGAACAAAGTACAAATAGATCCACAAATACTTGATGAGGTCGATATCCAAATGGAAGAGGTGATTCAAGAACCATTCTGGAATATTTTGAAGTCATCTGTGATGATGCGCCGACTGATGATCATCTGCTATATTTGGTACCTAAAATTCAGTTCCTAAAACATTAGTTCTGATCATAGGTTATACACAACATTACAGGAAAACTAGTTTTAAAAGTAAAGAAACACACTAGTAAAAGCAATTCAGCCAGTACAGGCAATAGTGAGTGAGTGAGTATGGTTTTACGCCGCTTTTAGCATTTTCCAGCAATATCACGGTGGGGGACACCAGAAATGGGCTTCACACATTGTACCCATGTTGGGAATCGAACCCGGGTCTTCGGCGTGAAGAGCGAACGCTTTAACCCTAGGCTACCCAACCGCCCAGTACAGGCAATAAGCACAATCATATAATGTGACCATAAGTGAAGGGTACTGTTTGCTTGTGTTTGAAGAGATTGTTAATAGTTATTACATTCCATTTGGATATGTTTTATATGACGTTAAACGTAAACATCTGTGTTTCTCTGTGTGTGCGAGTGAGCGAAAAGCCTGTAAATGTGGTACTAAATTAGCGACAAAAGTTAATAGTGAGAAAAAGATAGCTGTCATTGTTCTTGCAGGTTTGCAGTTGGAATGGGTTTCTATGGCCTCACCATGAACGTCACCAACCTTTCTGGTAGCATCTACCTCAACTTCCTCTTGTTCATCATCACAGAGGCTGTTGCATACATTTCTTGTTTTTTCCTAATGGATCGCATTGGTCGCAAGTTGCTGCTATGTATATCTTTGTCGCTTACAGGAGCAGCTTGCATTCTTCCTTTGGTTCCAGTACTAGTTTCAGATACACGTAAGTGTCATTACCAAAAATCACAAACGTGTTTATAAGCGTATGCATGAATAATGGACCTAAATTTAAGGTGTTATTTTGAAGAATGCACATATATGCACATGCATTGAACGTATTTATACAAGACGTACGAAGGAAACATATTCATCGTTCAACATGTTATCTATTTCGTCCATCACGAGGTAAGGGAATATACATTTATATAATATTTTATTGTCACATACAAGTCCTTCCTTGGTTGTACTTTAACGGCGCACTCAGAAATATTCCAGCTATATGACGGTGATCTGTAAATAATCGACTCAATACAGTGTTTGACATCATGAACATCTATCTACGCATGGTGCGGTGAAATGGTGTTTACATCGCTTCCATGATTCTTACACACACACATGCACACATAAGTACACTGACTCTGAGGCGACCAGTCCTTGTTTTGCGCTGCGCCAGACAGCATAACAACAAGTACCATCTTTTAACGTATATTGGTATGACGCATCAGTACTATCAACTTTTAGCTGGACACTAAAACCTGAATACATGTACATTCCTCTTTTGCTGAGAGATATAGTGCAGGGCCATGCAAACAAAACACCAAATCTCTGCCTCATACCTTAACTATATAATCCATCAAAGAAGGAATTTCTTATATTAAAAGAAAACATGTGAGACAAGTGTTACTAGCCCTTGTGGATTACCAATATTCGAATTTTTGCAATATCAGAAAGTAACAAACTTCAATCTGTCAAAATATTTAATGTAACCAATCTGTACACCACATTCATACACGACACACTTAAGGACAAAACGTCATTCCTTGATGCATTTGGAATTAGCAACTGAAGGTGACAATAAATATACATATATTTGCATCTCTCTATCTTCAAGGTTAGGACAGTTTGTCAAAAATAGACGCCATTGAGTTCTAGTCAGAAGCAAAACATATGTTCACCATCAAAACATACGTATGGAGTGCTGAACTTTCTCATTGATAAAATCAATGGGAAAATTGGGATTAGGACATTTAGACAAAATTGCACTCACCTCCCTGTCGACATGTTAATTCAAGGTTATGAATAGGAATTTCTTCTCGGATTGGCAAAATATAAAAGAAGAAGTGTAACTGAAGCTTCAGGTGTATCGATGATCTGATATTGTTCAATATACATGAAGGTCATATTGCTAATCCCACTCAACTGTTTCACTCCATTAGCGGACAAATTGGTCATCAACATCCTCGCCATTATCGGAAACACGTGTGCCTCTGCAGCCATATGTGCCGTCTTCACCGTCACAGCTGAGATCATGCCGACCACATCCAGGACATTTGGCATGTCTCTGAGTTCCTTGTCTGGTCGAGCTGGAAGTCTAGTTTCTCCCTACATTGTTAACTTGGTGAGGTTAAGGAAAATCATTTTGACTGTACACATTTCCTATTTATTTTTCAGGTCCAAAAAATGAAAAATTGCCCCAGGTGTTTCATAACTTTTCCAATAGGAGTAAAATGGGTACCTCTTCAACAACTGTGAATAACCTTTGGGACCATGTTTAACTTAATAATGTAATACTGGGGAACCGTGGACAACATAAAGATCATCTGTAGATAAACAAAGGCCCGTACTTCATACTTTGTTTTCCGTCATCATATGACCAAGAATAGTCACAAATATACACACATTTCAGACGATGTACATATCCGGACGTTTCAGCCAGATTCTCCCTATGTTGATATTTGGGGGTATCAGCATTCTGGCGGCCCTCTTGGCTCTTCTTCTCCCGGAAACGCTGTACAAGAATCTACCGGAAACCATCAAGGAAGCTGAGATACTCGGAACGTAAGTAGTATTATCACTTCAGTCTTTGTGTCAGGGACGTAGCAGACTCAATCTAAGATGTGGGTTATTAGTCAAATTGCGGTTTCAGTTATGTGAATTGTTGCTTGGTTTTGGTAAGTCTGTCATTTATCTGGGTTAAAATTAAATATTGTAAAACATTGAGTTTGGATTTGAATTTAATCATATATATGTAATCATATATGTAACGGATGCAAACGGATCACAGTGAAAATGTATTTGCAAACCGTAATTGTGTAAATGAGACATTAACATAATTACAACTTGCTTCCATTTGTATATCCAAATATAATCACGATCGTTAGATTGAATTGATATTGTCCGAAAGAGATGGAAATATAATGTATTATGAACATGTATCCAACTGAAATATTTATGTGTGAAGCTCCAGATTCGTTGCTTTCAGGAACGCGTTTGACGAGGACGCTACAGGTACATCTCCTACGCATGTTGAGCTGATTCCACTTGAGTCTTTGAGAGAAGACGCAGCTGAAGATTCTCACAATGTCCTACTTGCGTAATAACAAATACTCTGTAATTATTTACATGGTCATTTTAAACTAATGATGAAAGTCAATACCACGTAATGAACATATCAGAGAACCATTAGTAGAAATACCTACTGTATTCAGTTTGGAGATATCGAACGAAGATTCGATACCTATACGTATATCACAGGACCAAAGGCCGGATTTTACACCATTGAAACAAACGCAAATACAGTAGGAAATGTGTGTTATGACCGGATTTGCATATGTTTCCCGATATGCATGTCATATGTAGCTGCAGCACATGATCATCCTGTATTTCCGATGCACCAGCACCACTGTCATGATATGCAGACATGTCTAAGCCTGAGTTCCAAAGTTGAGACTCCAGTACATACTTGACCAGAGTATTTCCTATGCATTTATCGTAATTGTAATCGGTGCAAGCATTATTTTGTAAACTGCTTTGTAAGATTACTAGGGTTTGAAATATGGAAATTTCTTAGGTGGAGAAACATTTGTAAATTTGTAAAGTTTCAAATGGTTAAATGCCTAAGGAAGTTATGTATCATTCAGGATATCAAGTGTATGTATTTGATTACTTTGTATTTGCTCATTTTACCGGTACTCACGCAAGATGATATTATGTTTACAACATTTGAAATATTGGGTTCACGTTAACGTTATTTTCACATATTCTTGATGTCCTTTGCCATCCTATATAGCCCAGTTTTAACTTGTACCAAATCTACTGAAGAATTCTTTGTTTTTATTGTGAACTGGTTTGTTTTATACCTTAACTGTGATACATGACTTACTGTTTTACTGTCCTTTGTCGACGGATATATAATCATAATTAACTTGTTTTCATCGCAATATGGCTGCAATATTGCCGATGCGATGTAAAATTTTAACTCACTCACTCACTCACTCCTTTGCCATCCAGGCTCATATGATCTCACCAATGTCATGAGGCTAAGGGACTGTCTAAGCAAAACATTATTATGCAAGCTGACACGTGTCTGTTAGGTCATCAGTTTAATCACTTCGCTTCACCGGGTTGCCAGTTATTTTGTAATTGTTTGGGAGTGTGGGAGACCAGGGTTCAAAATATATTTGAGCTGTTGAACGTTTACTTACATGTTATCATTCACATTGGGTATTAAAATTTGTTGGGGTATTCAGTGTATTATTACTCTCTCACTCTCTGTTAGGTAGAATTGGGTATTTACTAAACCTATGAGTGACCTTTTTGTGATTAATTGTACTTCTGTTTGAGATTTAAACGTCTCATTACCATATGTCCGTCTGTTGCATAACCTCATTACAGTGATACACGTTACACTAAGCGAAATGTTGCACATTTGTGCATTAGTAGAATTCGTTGATACACGATGCTTGCATTCAGTTGGTAAGACTGAAAGTTCTGCAAAAACAGTTGTGTACAAAACTGAAAAAGTAACATATACAGTAAGTATACTGTTGAATTATCTAATTTCTTCATGCACATTTGTACACAAGCAACTCAAACGGGTCATGGTGATTTACAAATGTAGTTAGCGTATTGTACGCAAATTCGTTGCTTATCTGTAACACTGGAGAATTATGAATACATTGACATCTTGGAAAGATCCCTCCCGTCTCACAGCAACTATCTGTGAGCAATATGTGGACGACTTTAAACTTTTTATTGATATTGTGAATTTGAATATATGTCCCAACGATCGCCTCGGTCGAAAATGGCTACAGAAGAGGATATTGTAGAGGCTATCCGAACTTATCATACTAATGAAAGTCTATATCCAAGCACCAATTGCCTCTTTGAAATAAGAACTGTATGATGTGAAAGGTAAAGTGAAGCTCTAGTTAAGACCCTTAGGTTTTCTCAATCCAGCTAGGACGACATGTTTTTTAAAGTCGTTCACAGGCTTCCGCTGCCCGAGTACCAGAAAGAGATATCTGTGATAAGTCTAGTAATTTAACTGTCCTTTGCTGACAGTTTTTTATAAGTCTAAATTATTGTTTTCTTAATGTATTAATTGCTTCAGTCACGGTATGGCTGAAATATTGCCGATGTGACCATAATTATTGACTCTCTCACTCTGAGTACCAGAAGGCACATCGACCCAACGCACCTCACCGCAACGCACCTCACCGCAACGCACCCCGTAGCATAATGGCTACATTCGCGTACTTGTCAGACAGAGAGGCAATTTTTGAGGCAAAAACACTGTTGAGAGTGACTGGGATCAGTATTCAGACAGAACTACCACCAAGAAGAAGCGGGCAATTCTCAGCAGACAAGCCGCATCAATCCACGAGACTAACAAGATCAGGACGCGCATGAGAGTCGTCTCTACAGAAGGTATCATGGAGACCAAGGGCCCTCAGAAACCTGGACCTGCACTGTAAATATGACTGAAGATATATAATCAAGAATAGTATCTGTTCACATTAAAGTCCAATTGACATATTGTGAAAATATTTCTGTGCTTAGTTATGTACCTTTTTTAACAGGGACACAATAATATAACACATTAAGAATTGTGTTAGGCTGCTTAAGACACCAAAAGTGCATCACGGTAATCCACGTTAAACAAGATATCATTACCTTAATTGACTACTACTTCCATTAGCCGGATATGTTGTACTCCATGCCCTCTCGCTCTATTTGTAGTCGTACACGGGCATAACTTCTTGGTCGCATGATGATAAATGAACAAGAACGTTTTATAAGCAATTATATGATATGATGTATATATCTTATATGATATTTGGTTTGAGACCAAAAGGTGAAGAAGTATTCGATAATTTCCAAGCATATTATGATAATAACAAATACCAATTTACATGGGATTACCGTACATGACACAGAACATAAACTAGGACAGTATTTCGACAAAACTGAATTTTTTCTAGACAGCTCTGAAGTTTCACAAAATGTTTGGACTAAAAATATATATCGATTAAATCCAGGCGATATAGATAAGATCAATGACAGGAAGTAACCAAATCTCAGCCAAGACTTAAATTTAGACAGGTCTATGGATAATTTGAAGCATTCGGAAATACACTAAATTCCTATTTGATAGATATTTGGATGATAAAAGCGAGAAACCGAATAGTGTGAGTGAGTTGGGTTCAACGCCGCTTTTAACAGTATTCCAGTTATATCGCGGCGTGTCAGCTTAATGTGGGAGGAAAGCCCGAAGTGTTGCAAGTCTCAGACGTTTACCACTTCGGTGAAACCAGCGAGCACGGGTATGGTGCTGGCAAACCTAGAAACAAAATCGGGGCGAACCAGGATTCGAACCCACAAACATAGGTTTCTTGCGTGCCCAAGGGACGCAACTCTGCATAGCGAATCGCGGCGCTTTAGATGACTGGGCAGAAACCGAAAAGAAACAATGAAAAGAATTCTTTAAAATTGGTGAAAACGAAACCTAACTTTTGCAACTCACAATTCTATTTAGAAAGTGTCTAAATGTAACAAATGTAATATTTTGGATAACACTTTCTAAGTCAAGTACAGATTCTAGTACTTTTCTAGGTTGAGTCCCATGCGGGATTCGAACCCACACTGCCAGAGTGAGGCACCTAATCGCAAGCTCACAAAGTCAGCGATCTAATCCACTGTGCCACCCAGGCTTCCACGAAAATCAAAGTCCGGCAACTGGTTGTCAAGAACACATACTTTGTATACCCCTCTGACAAGTGTAAATTGGCACGGCTCCCATGGCCGAAGCTATGAATACGCCATTTAGAAAGTGATCAAATATAACAAATGTTATATTTGGGATAACACCTTGCACAGATTCTCGTACTTTCCTAGGTTGAGTCCCATGCGGGATTCGAACCCGAAATGCCAGAGTGAGGCACCTAATCGCAAGTA
This sequence comes from Haliotis rufescens, assembly GCF_023055435.1. Lineage (NCBI taxonomy): Eukaryota > Metazoa > Mollusca > Gastropoda > Lepetellida > Haliotidae > Haliotis > Haliotis rufescens. The sequence goes on from NW_025964223.1 coordinate 10,004,565, forward strand.
CACAAGCCATCGAGGCTTCCACAAAAATAAAAGGCCGGCAACTGGTTGTCTAGATCACATGGGACTTAACCCAAAGAAGTACAAGTATGATCTTTTAGGTACTGTTCTAAATAATTTTCAAAAGGTGCGAATAGTAAAGGTGTCAGGTTTTCACCTTGTCGCACCCCAATTGAGTACGGGAAGAGCTCAGAGCAGCTCCTATACTAAGAACACATGATTTGATAGTTCTATACATATAATAAATAACATTGAAACATTTTCCAGAAATATTATAGGACAGTAGTTTTAGCCAAAGCACGACTCGCCTAACACGGTCGAACGCTTTGCTAAAGTCAATAAGAGCAGACTTTTCTTCCCTGCTCTCAGCAATTCAATAAGGCCGTACAATGTAAATATATTGTCTGTGGTTGAATCATTCTTTCTGTATCCTGTTTGTGGTTCACTAAGAAGCTGATTTGTTTCGATAAAGTTAGTAAGTCTGTTAATGATTACTGATGTGTATAATTTTCTTACACTAGTAAAGTAATAGGGCGATAGTTTTCTGGTTGGAATAGGTCACCTTTTTAATATATAGTTTTTTTTGACACCGACAAGCCAGGATTCAAGGAAAATGCTCCCATATAATGTAACCGATATACACAAAAGTTTTCTTGTACGGGATGCACAACATGTTCATTCATGATTCCATCAATTCCATATGATTTGTTAGTTTTTAGCTTTTAGGCGATGTGATATTTCTTCTGGTGTTATGGGACTGAATTATTCAAGTGAAACTTCTCATCAATGCTTTTGATAAAAAAAACCTTCAGGCTTACTACGAAGTCCTATTTGTAATTGTACAGATTGATATAGACGGCGAATAACTCCTCCAGTTTCGGTTCTTTGCCTGGTGTCACACCCTTCACCCCAGATTTCAGAATCTTTCAGAACGATTTTGGGTCCTTAACCCTATTCGATTTTTGCAAATTTGAATATTGTAACATACATTTCTTATACGATTTGCTTTTGTTCTTTGGGCGCTGCAAATTCGCTACTTTATTTCTTTTTATATTTAAAGACATTTTAGCCTCAAAACATGTCCTTCATTTTTGTACAATCTTTACCAAACCATGATTTTTGCCTTTTGCTTTTAGTCTTGGTCTTTGAAGAGTATCTAAAATAAGTACCAATCGTCGTTTCATCTGTCTTCATAAAACGTTCATAAATTTTCTCCTTTATAGGTTCAATGTCGGGTGATGAAGGGGTGGCCATAGAATCCAATTCTTCGATTGGTCCATCGATGTCATCATTGTTAATTATTATCTTAAAACTTTGTATTTAAAGTCTTGTTCCATATGTTTCACGCCTGCATCTACAGTGAAAGGATCCGCTGAGTCAACAGTCGTTGTAAATTCACAAAGGGTTAGTGAGTGACATGGATATACCGTAGTGTATGTCAGAGAACAATAGGCCAAAGTCTAATTCCTCAAAGTTAATAATATGGGTAAAAGAGCTGAGAGTTGCAATACAGTAGTCTACTTGACCAACATTCTTACAACTTACATTACCAACAAACTTATCATCCCCAACACAACCGTTCACATATACATATTTGTTGAACCTGCTGGGTTACAAATAAATACACTACACATATATGTAAAGATACATACTTCCAGAGTCAGTTAACTCAATCCTTTGAAGACCCGTGAAGATTCCGGGGGTAGAATAGGTCTTCAGCAACCCATACTTGCCGTAAAAGGCGACTATGCTTGTAAAAGGCGACTAACGGGATCGGATGGTCAGGCTCGCTGACTTGGTTGATACATGTCATCGATCCCAATTGCGTGGATCGATGCTCATGATGTCAATCACTGGATTGTCTGGTCTAGACTCGATTATTTACAGAGCGCCGTCATATAGCTGGAATATTGCTGAGTGCGGCGTTAAACAACAAAACAAAAAAACAAAAAACAACAATCCTTTGAATCAGATCGGTAGTTTCATCCACGACTGTATATTTGATATAGGGTCCATTTTTCACTGCATCGATGACACCGCCAGCTTTGATTGCAGTTTGCGTATTCGTCTGTCTATTATTCAAAAACACTTTATAAACCAGGGATTGTGATACTGTCCGGATCATCTGTTTAAGTTTCAAGCCTTTAATTTCAGAAAGGGTTTTGTCACTTTTACGTACCAGTTCCTCAATAACTATTCAGTGTAAACTATAAAAAGCTGATTGCTTTTATATACGGGTGACTATATCTATGGTTCCTATGGCTGTCATTTTGTTCACATTCCAAGAAGCAATTTCTACCCCTACGATATAATTAGGAGATAAACATACTGTGTTTTCAATGTAGAGCTAGGTTACCTGTGGATTTAACCGCGCTAACTTGAATTTGGAACCGAACGCGCAGCGTGAGGTTTCAAATGTTAAATTTAGCGCGGTTAAATCTACTACACTCACGTGCAAAAGAAACGTCCCCAAAGTTAGAATTATATTATAATTGTTGAATATAGTCAAAAACATGAAAAACAGTTCGGAACACATCGCCCAAACACACCAATGCATGGTATCTCAAGGAAATTCACGTGCTGCATGTCAGAAGCGGGTAAAAATAACTTTATTCAGTCAAATTCCCTGCACGTGCAGGAAATCACCCGTATGAAGATCGGTTATAAAACCCGTTGGAAACTGTTCTTTGCAATCATCAGAGTCTGAAAAACCCACAGAACATGCCTAGATTAACTTTGGAACAGAGACAAAGAGTGATTGGAATGTTGGAGATGGGGGCAACTCACGGCCATGTTGCAAGAATTATGGGCTGCGCAAAAAGAACGATTGGCAGACTAGTCACACGTTACAGACAAACTGGCAGGACAGCAGACAGGCCAAGGAGCGGTCGACCAAAAATCACTACGCCAAAAGATGACCGTTATCTACGTACGCTTCATTTAAGGAGCAGATTCCTAACTGTGACGTCATCATCAGCGCATAGCCTTGGTCATCGTGTCAGCAGGTGGATAGTCTCGAGACGACTCCGTGAGTGAGGAATCAGAGCCTACAGACCGTTCAAGTGCATGACGTTAACGCTGGAATATCGACGTCGAAGATTGGCATGGGCAAGACGTGTTCGTCAGTGGCAGCAACGAAACTGGCAAAGAGTCCTTTTCAGCGACGAGAGTAGGTTCCAGTTGAACAGAGCTGACGGCCGAAGACGTGTCTACCGCCGGCGTGGGGAACGGACGGCACGTTGTTGCGTTCAGGAAACGGAACCATATGGTGGAGGGAGTGTGATGGTTTGGGGAGGCATTTGTGGGAACACCAAGACCGACCTCATTATCATCGATGGCAACCTGACAGCCCGTCGGTCTTTTGATGAAGTTCTGCAGCCCCATGTTCTGCCTTTCCTCCAGCAAAATCCAGGAACCTTGTTTCAGCAAGACAATGCAACACCACACACCGCAGCTGTCACAACGGTCCCGTCCTGCCTTGGCCACCAAGATCCCCAGACATGTCTCATAGAACACTTGTGGGGCCATCTTGGACGTCGGATTCGACAACTGCCACACCCTCCGTTGACGAGAAATGCACTGGTTAAGGCACTGCAGAGAGAATGGCGTCAGATCCCCAATCACGTGATCAGAAGACTTACACACTCGGCCCGACGACGTGTTCTTTCATGTATCGACGCTAGGGGTGGACATACGCGGTATTGACAGTCTGCATTCCAATTTCAACCTCTGTGTTTTTGTGATTTGCCGCTTTGGCTTGTGCTCGAATACTGTACAATCGACCCCCTTGTGATAACATTGACTCTACAGCTGTTCTATTTAACATGTTCTTTTTACTTCTGTCACACATGCTTTACATATAGTCCATGAGCCAGACCCCAAAGTTTTATGAAGCTGTACCACATGGGGTGACAAAATCTCAGTATGATTTTTTGAAAGTCATATATCAATTGGTGAAAAATCTTTGAAAGCAATCCGGGACTCACAGCCTAGTGGTAGTAATCACCACATAAAGGGGGACCCCAGAGTCGAATCCACGGGACTAGATTTACGGGTAGGGGAAACCAGAAAGTGAAATAACTTTACAAGCAATAGTCATATGGTGAAGTATGACCACTCAAAATGTTGGTAACCTGATGATCTACATGTTGGTATGTAATATAGGACTAATACAGTAAACATGTACGCCACCAGAGGTCAAAAGGTCACAACATTTGACCTCTGCTTAAAATATTACCACCTGCCAGAAAATAAACTGCACATACCACTACGATGGGACTTTCTTAACCCAAATGGGCTATGATTGAAGCCAAGAAGTACTTAAGTCCGTTAAAAGTCTGAAAAAACGAAATTTATTATCTTTTGTGGTGTGGTAAAGAACGGTTTTTGATGCATTTAAGACAAATGTCGTTTTGCGCTAAAAGCATACAAGATTTGTATTAAGTTGGCCTTCCTGAAATATGTCATTATGTTTTGATAAAAAGGTTTGCTCATAGTCATGCCCTATATGTATTCAGATGATGGTAAAGTTACAATTTGATGTAATTTGGTTACCACTTATCCAAGAAGAATGCCATCAAGTACCATATATGAACTCGGTTTAAACCTGAATATATTACAAAATATTACCCTTTGAGTTAGAATAAGAAGGGACGTTTATTCTGCAAAAGTAAAGAAAAACTTAATGTTTTGTACTAAAGTTGAATTTTGAGACAATGACTGCTCGCTTTCAATGGCCTCCTCATGAGAACAAGAACAGGGATGTGAGCATAGAATCTTTTTTTCTATTGGAAAACAGTTGCTAATATTTAACTCTACTTAACTTATGGGAAAGTTTAAATGATCAAATACACATTTTCCAAGTCACATTACCAGTAGTAAACATTCTTAAAAAGGAATCCAAACAGTGTTGTCTGCTTTTCAAGAGAGATAACTCTCATCTATCGTTTTTCAAAAGGGAGCAGTTAATGTTTTTGAAGTCGCTGCTGAAGGACATTTCCATCGCTCTTGCTATACACTAAGCCTGGAAAGACGCCACAAGCCAAATCTAGTGCTGCTGCAGCTTCCACAGACTCTGTTCCGTGCGACCTTGACCAAACAAATACTGAAATTGAAGAGTGTCCATATGATACCTGATGAGAAAAGCAAACCTTCGGATTATCCTTACAAACATTGACTGAGCTAGTCAAAGAAAACCAGAAGTTGAAGGAACAGCTCCTAGCTGCCAAGCAAGACACTTCTCATTTTGATACAATGAGGATGAATGTATTTGTTATGCTTAGAAATGAAGTCAAGGGATAAGATGTTACAATGTCTTGGCCAACAGTATCAACAGAAATGAAAAATGCATCTGCCTACAAATTCCTAAAACATTGCGAGAAGGAATATCCTGTGGGTATACTGATATGGTGTTTGATGTTTATCAAGAAGAATCAAACAAAAATGCAGAGAGAGCCAACAGAGGATCCCAGCATTGCATACCATTCGGGACCCTTGCACCCGAACATTGGGTCATACAGTGAATGTCCTCGTGAACCTAGAGAACAAGGCACACCTGATTTAAGTTCTTGTTACTGGCTGGAGTGAAGATGAACGGAGAAGCAGACTTGCATAAGACTATCGGTGGAGCCAGTCAACAATGTTAAAGCCCTAAGATGTAGCCATGAAGAGGCAGACACCAGACTCCTCCTTCATGCGAAGCGCTCTACTGATTCTGGCTTTACTGCAGTTGTGATTGTGTCTGATACGATACGTATGTCCTTATTATTGACTTGGCATTACCATCACAGCTACCATCCTCAATTTACATGAAGGGTGGAACTAGGACATGAAAGTCCAGAAAGTTGCTGACACGCAAGGCCTTGACAAAGCTGCAGGCATTCTGGGACTGCATGTGTTTACAAGGTGATTGCCTAAAAGTCGGGCCAAGAAAAGTCGGGCCGGGCCGGGCCAGCAGGTAATACTTAAAATGGATTGCAGAATATTAAAACGAAACGTGCATATCTAGGCAGATCGCAAATGTCCACAAACGTATAGTTTTGCTCATTTAATTGAGTTTGAATCAAAATGCATCTTCAACAATGTAATAAACTGATAATTATGACTACATACCGCGAGTCCTCGCAGAAAAGTCAGTGTCTTTACTGTGTGTTTTCTTTGATGAGAAAGTTTCTCACCGACCTTAGCGTGTAGGGGTGTGATGTCCAGGGCAGGAAACGACAGTGTTTTTGACTACTCTTCTTTCAGTAATTAATGTGTTGGGCATCCCTTATTAACCTTTACTAATTCATGTTATACCAACACAGGATGTTTTCTGGAAGTGGATATTCGCGAATGCCATAGGGCTGACATGACACGTGTTAAGAAATGTCCTAGCACTTCTAAAGTTCCTAACATTCTTTATATCTAAAGACTAGTATTATTTATAGAATAACCCACGAGGTACGAGTGATTACGGAAAATATGTCACGAGTGAAATTAATGTTTTAAGTTCCGAGCTTTAGCGAGGAACTTAAAACATTAATTTCACGAGTGACATATTTTCCGTAATCACTCGTACCGAGTGGGTTATTCTATTTATTACCCATATTCATATTAAAGACATGTTTCAAGAAAAAACAAAAACAACTGTCGCCGATTAAGAATCAGCTGTTTTGTATCAATCCGCGTATGAAAAAACACTGTCCACTCATTCCAACCGCATTACTCAATTAAAGTGTTGTTACGCGTGAAAAATATAGTTCTGTTAAAAAATTGTAAAGATCCGATATTGCAGTTATCTTTCTGTCCGATTTACACAGCGTACACTATCTAGCATTGATAAAGAAGACAGGTTTCCATAAAGGTTCATCGGGTTTTTTAATCAAAGCTTGTTTTGACAAGATCTCGTCACTGACGTTACAGCCCCCGTCATGCATCGGCAGAAACATGCATTTCACATTGAGAAGAGGAAACACGGAAAACCTGTCAATTTTTTAATGTGTCATTTGACAAAAATGCCAAAACCTATAACAACAACAAAGACGGAATGTACAGAAGTCCTGTTTGTTAGAGAAAAGTTGCGAAAAGAAGGTAAACTTTGAAAAGTACGATTGCTGTCACAGGGGACTTGACCCAGATGAGACAGCCGAAACCAGGAATGACAAGAGAACCGGCGTTACAGTTTAATCCGGACAACAAGTTTAATGAACATCGTGGGTGATTTGAGTCAAGTGTCACTGATGGGAAACATGTGCATGTGGGATTTCAGGAGGATTTGTCAAACGTGGAGTGGACACAGTCAGATGACGGGAGTTTGTTGATATTTTGATGTGATTCATAATGGTCGAATACCTGTTGATAGACAAACACGGTATCTGGAGACTTGGTGCTAAGCTGTCCGCATTCACGGAGTTCATTTAGTTCAATATCGGACACAGGACACAGCTCGCTTGGGTAAGTTTTCATTTCCTTGTATTTTTAATTATTTTTGCTTTGATTTCAAAACCTGTCTGAGTTCAGCAAAGTGCATCGATTTCGCAACCAGATGCTGGTAATCACGTCGCTAAGGTAACACTCTATGCTACCCTTGATCTCCTTCAAAGTAGACAGTTCGAATTCTGAACTGTCTGATGTGCATGCCGAAATGATAAATTTGCAAATAATAATGTTTAGTTGAACCTTTCCTGTGTCATTAACCCTCATAGTCATATGGTCCCCGGACGTCAGTCAGCCTGCATACCGCTCAGCGCCGTACTGTGCAGACGTCGCGGTGACAAAAAACGTATAAATTGTATAAAAGTGTCACGTTCTTATTTCTTCACACAATGTTACAAAATTGTACGAAATAGTGTATCTTTATGATGTCTTTCGGAAAGTCTAAATGTTGTTGCAAAATGAATTTGTTTTTATGCTCATGCCATCGTTGAAAGTGTGAGTAGTCATATTTTTCGTGTTTTTCTTACCTGTATACATTTGTGAACAAAGTTCATGTCAACTTGTCAAGTTTAGTCTTTTTCATTGTGTTTTCATTTTCATTGGCAGTTATCGATGTCATCATCGTTCACAAAGGCAAACCTGTCTATACAAAGTCCGGTTTTTGGATTCGGGTGTTCGAAAAATTCATCAAACAGCAAGCCCTCTAGGCCTAACACAGACGCAAACCAGGACTTGGTGGTGATGATCTTGGCGCCCTAGAAACAGTTTCTGGCAACATCACAATCTGAATCTTGGAACTTCAATCTGGCCATATGCAGTTTTGACAACAAAGACATTAAATGTGTTCAGAGGTTGAATTACACGAATAACTTTTCATGTCAGTCAGATCTCCGTCCGCTTAACGAGGTCATTTACTTTGACAGGTCTCAAATAGCCAGCCATGTTTGTTTACTAACGGGGACGTAGTTTTGGTTTTTACTTTAAAATGAAAATCATGTGAAATAAATGAAACAAATGACAATGTGAAATCATGTTGTTAATATGAAACTATGTGTCTTGTCTTAAAAATCTCGAGTCAGTGAGATTGTAGCACGTAAAACATCTGAAGGGAAAGGCGTGGATTTGTGAATGAATGGGATGAGAAAAAATATGTCCGTTGTCCAATGAAAATTGATCTTTGTTTTACTGACCAATCAGCTTCGAGAATCACTAATTGCACACTGTGCAAATATAAAAAAGTTATTACACTGAATATTTGAGCCCATATGGGTAATAAATCTAATTATATATCACTTTATTGTCTCATATTGCGGTAGTTAAAGAAAACACAGTGCTCAAAGTGAAGCCCTTTTCCCTCTACATTCTCAACATAGTCTCTATCAGAAGTGTTTTGTCTGTGTTGGGTCAGACTTGGCCGGGGCTGTCAAAATCAACTTTAAACACACAAATGTATCATCAAATGTGATTACATCTATAGACTAGTATTATATCTACCTATATACCACTTTATAATGTCACAGAACACCGCATTTAAAGGAAACGGATCCGTTAAAGTCAAGCACTTTTACTGTATTTTCTCAAGAAAATCTGTCACATGTGTTTGCCCCGACTCGGCCCGGGCTGTCAAAATCAACTTAAACCTCATATATGAATCATGCCATGGATTCAGATCTATAGATTAGTATTATATCTAACTATATACCACTTCATAGTGTCTCAGATATTTACAGAAAACAAGGTGCTCAAAGTGAAGCCCTTTTCCCTCTACATTCTCAACATAGTCTCTATCAGAAGTGTTTAGCTTGTGTTGGGTCCGACTTGGCCGGGCTGTCAAAATCAACTTAAACATTAAAGATGTAACATCAAATGTGTTTACATCTATAGACAAGTATTATGTCTACCTAAATACCACTTTATAGTGTCTCAGATCGTGGTGTTTAAAGAAAACAAGGAGCTCAAAGTGAAGCTCCTGTGTATAATCGGTTTAATTGTACGGTATTCATTGTAGACAGACAGACAATAATTTATTAATGTCTCACTTCTGTACATACATAAAACAGCTTTATACAAGTAAACATTGATAGAATTTACAGAACCATTCAATAGAATTATGAGAGATTATTAAAAGAATATCCCACTGCTAAGTATATGATAAATTGTTGAATTAACATTAGATAAGGTTGAGAATTAAGTGTGTGTTTTTTCAATACATCTTAGACTGGTGAGCCGTCTGCTCGATGATAACCAGCCTACTCATATTATTACCCTGTTCCCCATTGTTGGAAAGTGTGTCGTCTGCTACCCCAGCTGGAGCCATCTGATAACAATTAATCACAAGCTGTCAATATACAATACATTATAATACATCAAGATGGCAGTTTCCATGTAACGATTAAGTATTTCTAAGCAACTGAAAGATATGTACTATATCTAGATATATATATCTTTATTTTGCTTAGAAATACTTAATCTTTACATGAAAACTGTCATCTTGATGTATTATTCTGTTTTCTATATTGACAGCTGGTGATACAGCCGTGATTGAAAAGCGTGAGTTCAGCGCACCCTTGTGGCCTTATGTGACGTGACAATGAACAGTTTTCAATGCCTTTGTACAACGACAACATGTGACTATCGGACTCCAAAATTTCATATTTGTATCTGTTATGTTAAATTACTGAGAGTGAGTGATTATCTCCCTTACCCGAATAGCTCTTTTGCGCACTACCTGTGCAATGTATCGTATGTTATTCAGGCAGCCAGCGAGAATGGTTCCAAGGGGGAATTATGGTCAAGCATGTAACGCGCACTCAGTCGTTCTCCCTTCACACTGCTATTGCAAATTATTGCTTAACACGATTAAATACTAGGCTTCTATGAAGCATGACTTTGTTCAATAAACGACACATGTAAAACAACGGGTTTGATATCAGATATTTGTAATAAGTTGTCTTCAAAATCACATGTATGGTGCTTGCTGTGCAGATTTGAGCACAGTTTCAAGTAGTTCACTGTGTGTAAAATATGATTCATACCGTTTCATATGGCGGTTTATGGTTCTGCATGGTTTGTTGTATTGACAAATGTTTCAACTTCCTGCAGAGATTATACACCCGTATAAGACCTCTGCTTCTGGATACATTGAAAATCAATATGTTGGCCCTTAGTTTGCAATTATTCTCCTGAAAAATAATTCGGTTGCATGATATATTCACGATGTTTGGCTTGAACATAGTGACATCCTTCTGAAACATACTTCAAATTTAAGCCGGAAGTAATCACAACACAAACCCAGTTAACCAAACGGAACCGTACACAAGAGTAGTGAGTGAGTGAGTTGGGTTTAACGCCGCTTTGAATAGTATAATTCCAGTTATATCACGGCGTGTCAGCTTGATGTGGAAGGAAAGCTCGAAGTGATGCAGGTAATAGACGTTCACCACTTTGGTGCTGACAACATAATCGGGGCGAACCAGGATTCGAACACACTGTCATAGGTTTCTGGCGTGGAAGAGGAAATGTTTCAGCCCTCAGGCTCCACACCAGCGACATACACAGCAACACATTGACTTGCGTAGGCACAAGCTGGAAAGTTTCCCCACAGCTGTTAAAGGCACAAGAGTCACAAATGTGCTGTCTATACAGCACAAGGACACTTATTGAGGAGTGAATTGCGGATCAACCTGGTTTGCGCAAAGAAAAAGGAAGCTAGTCTTGGCAGCTTCGTCCTTGCGCCTCTTCACCGCAGAACCTTTGGAGGAGGGACAATTATCAAGTATGGAAAAGGAGCATGGAGGCTTTTCCTGTTGGTCATGGTTGGAAGGAGGAGGGTGGGGCCTTGGTTATTGACTAGGGTGGGTGGGTGCACCACGGATAGCTGTACCTGCCTTCAGTATAACATGAAATAAACATACCTTTGCTAATTACAGACATGTAGCAATCAGCAAGTTAAGGACGAGGTTGAATTTGAAGCGAGTGATGTTGATGATGGTCTAAATGATGAGTAATCAAAAGTGTACAATGAAGACTAATATGTGACCACCCTTGTTTCGGTCTACAAAAATCAAGACTTAAGTTTCTAACACTAATGTGATAAAAATAGTTTTTGTGTCTAATTTTGTGATCCTATCAAATATTAATATTCATTATGCAACAGATAACTGAATTTTATGTTATTGCGGTTAGCATATCCAATTTGACCCCTATTTGACCTTCAGTTTAATCTTGTGAGCCAAAAAAACCAGAACAATGTATCTTCAAAACAACTTCTGACTACATCTAGCACATGGCCTTTATAATTTGGAGTTGAGAGTTATAAATTCATGTGAACTTATTTCAAGCAGCCCAACCTCATACAATTTTACATCTTTTTAGCGCATGATGACATTCGTTTTAAGATGTACCAAAAACCGTTCTGTACCACACCATAAAAGATAATAAAGTTCCTTTTATCAGACTATAAACAGACTTAGGTACTGCTTGGCTTCAATCATAAACCATTTGGTTTAAGAGAGTCCCATTGGTGTGGCATCTGCAATCTATTTTCTGGCAGGTGATAATATTTTAAGCAGAGGTCAAATGTTGTGACCTTTTGACCTCTGGTGACCAACACTTTTACTGTATGAGTCTTATATTCATACCAACATGTAGAGCATCAGGTTACCAACATTTTGAGTGGTCATACTTCACCATATGACTATTGCTTGTAAAGTTATTCCACTTTCTGGTTTCCCCTACCCTGAAATCTAGTCCCCTGGATTTCTACCCTGGGGTCCCCCTTTATGTGGTGATTACTACCACTAAGCTACGAGTCCCGGATTGCTTTCAAAGGGTTTTTTCATCAATGGATATATGACTTTCAAAAAATCATACTGAGAATTTGCCACCCCAGATGGTACCAATATCTGGTCTGGCTCATGGACTTATACCTTTTTGTTATTCATATAAAACGTCATTATCTATTCGTGTTTGTGTTTGTATTGTTTGTTAGTTGAAAAATGTTTGGAGACGTTTCTTTTGCACGTGAGTTTAGTAACCTAACTCTACATTGAAAACACAGTATGTTTATCTCCATTCTACCATGACTAAATAAAACGCGAACTCTTTGGTGTTAGCAAATATACTGAGTGAAGCGGCATGGGTTGAGTACAGTGTTTTGAGTGGGTTGTCGATCTGAATTACGGAATCACCGAACAAAATATGGCGCTGTATATATTCTAGCAGTTTTTGTACACCGTAATACTTCACTCGAACATATGACCGGCATTGAAAGCATATAAGCACGGCAGCTTGGTAAGCTAACATGAGGTGGGTATCCCTAAAGAAAACAAAAAGCAAGCTTTGCAAGGCTTTCGCTCGACATCGCGTGTCACCATTATGACGTCATATCGATCATTGTGACGCAAAAGGTATGACGTCACAGTCGTATACAGAAAAGCGCCAAATTTCCAAGCTCTCTGTTGTCACCAAAACGTAAATACATTCCCTTTGTAGATTTCTATCGTGTTTTCTGCATGAAATGTATTGTCACACATCCTTTGAATATTGTAGTAACCGCATCTGTGCATTTTGTAACCTGTAATTGTAGATATAATTATTTAAATAAGTAAAATAGTAATATGCTATGAATATTAGCTTCCGCGGTGATGCGGCCGTCAAACCAGCTGTTTCAATCAGAGGGGGTTTATTGTGATTTAATAGCCTCTGACTGACCAATCAGAATCTAGTAAATTTCAAATTCATTGTAGAATAGCCAATATAAAGGATCTATTGCTCAGCTATTGGAATGTGATCTGCAGTGATCTAGGCTACCTGTACTGGCTACATGTATAATTCTGCACTGTGAATTCCTAATGTAAATATTTAGTTTATTTCTGAAAAATCATGTTACATATTAAATAATTGTGTAACACAAAGAACGATGCTTTTCGAAGTAGTTCATGTGACAAAACAATCGGTATGCACATCTTTTTTTAAATAAATAGTTGTGTCAGCGTGACTTTCTTCACGATGTTATAATATAAATGTATGCCCTTGTATACTCAGATGATACATATACCTTTACTTATATAACAATGAATAATTTATCAGAAATAATGTGATATTCGTCATTCAATGAACAAAGCTATTCTCTCGCTGACATATATGAAGATAATATTGGTAACCTATAAACACTGATAAGAATGCCGGTCCAAACTCCCCTAGTTGCCTCAAAACGTCGTTAAAGTACGTCGGTCTAGTAAACCACCAACCGCTAGTTGAGAAATTAACTGGGAATTGAAGGAAATTACAGCAGTGAGTCAACACTCAGGTGTACATTCTCGTATGATGGACACTTATAAGTGTAGCCCCTGTATAAACACGGTGCTGGTAAACAAATCATAAATAGCAGCTATACTGATTTCAATATCCCGATTCATGTTTTCAATTTGACCATCAGACACGTGAAACTATATGCGGAACGAAGCACAGTATATATTATAAAATGGTATATTGATAGCTGTACAATGAATCGTACGCGAGTACTACACAATTTGCATCCCGTAAATAATTTCTTTTATTTACTTATTAATGAGAAACTCATAATTACTATTTCATTCTTAAAGCATTAATGTAAACATGTTGTAGTGAGTGAGTTATATTTAAAGTCACATCGGCAATATTGCAGCCATATCGTGACTATCAAGGTTTTATGTTTATAAATACAATTATACTTATATAAAAACCTGCCAACGAAGGACAGTAAAAAGTACTAGACTTATCACAGAAAAAGATTTTAAAACTAGTATGGGATCATAAAAAAGATAACACTGATACATAACAATAATATGATAAAAACGGGCTATAGATCGCCAGCCCCTGAAGGGAGATCACCATACTGGGGACCATGGGGACTTACAGTACCTTAGCTACCTGCATGGGTCCCAGCAGGATTTACATCATCCCTTCAAGTGGTGGCGATTATTGGCAGAGTTAGCCTTACATCTTAAAATGACACATATTCTACGATTAAAAACACGGTAGTTCTAAATTTACCTTGAAAGAAGTGGAACTTATGTACCCTCTCAGGAGGACAATAATTTTACAGTACTTTAACCCCCCTCGAGGATAGAGCCACGAACATTCTCAGTTGCTAATTTAATCTACCGATCATAAAATATGTATATTTCACAAAACACAATCAAAATTTTGCACACAACTCTATTTCTTTTAAAAAACCAATGATTAAACGAGAATCGATACTGCTAAAAAGATCCTTAATAGATGACGAATTGAAATATTTATCCCTTGTGATGGAAAAATCAATGCAGTCAAGCAGGACATGCTTGACCGTGATTCTTTCATCACAAGGGATACAAAACGGAGGATCCTCACCTTTTAATAAATATTCATTTGTGTATCTGCTGTGGCCAATACGACATCGTCGCATAATGACCTCTTCAAATCTGGACTGACAGCCCAAGTAGGTGTAACCGATATTTGGTTTAATTTCATGTAATTTATTGATACCTACTTGGGCGTCCCACTTCTGTTGCATAAGATCTCGGATGTAAGATCGAATCATGGGTTTAAAATCAGTGTATGGGATCAGAAGTGGTGTCACAGATTTGTTGAGTGCTGCTTTTGCAGCAGCATCGGCCATTGTGTTACCAATGATACCAACATGGCTTGGCAACCAACAGAAGACGATTTCGTATTGGCCAGTAGCAAGCTCATTTTGTAATTCAATGATGTCAAGTAAAACGGGATGCTTACACGAATTATTTTTAATAGCCTGAAGACAGGACAGAGAGTCTGAAAAAATAATGAATTGCATATGTTTAGATCCTTGAATATATTCAAGAGCTGTTAAAATAGCTTTTGATTCTGCTGTAAATATTGAAGAATTACCTGGCAATCTGGTTGATATAGTTTTGGTTCCAACGATGGTGGCGCTGGCGACAGCGCCACCATCCTTGGATCCATCCGTAAAGATTGATTTGTAAGTATTGTAAGAAGCTCGTAATTGATTATATTCTTGTTGGTACTGAAGTTGATTTGTGTCTGCTTTCTTTAGTTTGGACAGTGACAGGTCCACATGTGGCTGCACCAATTGCCAAGGAGGAGAAGACAGGAGTCTGAAAGGAGATATAGTTTTGAGATCAATATCAGCAGCAGAAAGGAAAGGTTTAATTCTTATTCCCAGAGGGGGAATAAGAGATGATTTCTTATGGTACAGATCCTCATAAAGGGGATTAAAAACACAGTTGTAGGCAGGGTTGGATTCATTAGAATATAACTTTGTAATATACTGTAAAGATAGTTTAATGCGGCGGTGTTGAAGTGATGGCTCATCGGCCTCAATATATAAGCTGTTAATTGGAGAAGTACGGAAAGATCCAAGACAGAGTCTTAGACCTTGATGATGAATAGCATCTAATAGTTTTAGATTGCTTTTGCAGGCTCCACCATAGATGATGGAGCCATAATCCAGTTTAGAACGGATGAGTGAACGATATAAGTGAAGAAGGGTTGACTGGTCCCCTCCCCACTGGGAATTTGAGATAACTTTTAATAGATCTAGCGCCTTTAGGCACTTTGCTTTAAGATATTTAATGTGTGGTAGAAAAGTAAGATGGTGATCAAAAATTATACCTAAGAATTTTGCTTCCTTTACAACTTTAATTGGAGTGCCTGCTAGATGTAAGACTGGATCAGTATGGGGTTTATATTTCCGACAGAAATGAATGCAATTTGTTTTTAATTTAGAAAATTTAAAGCCATTACGTTCAGACCAAGCATTGATTTTATTAAGACAAAGCTGCAACTGTCTCTCTATCGTGTGCATGTTTTTTCCTCGACAGGATACATTAAAATCATCAACAAACAATGACCCATCAACAGAGTCAGTTAAAACCTTAGATAAACTATTTATCTTTATACTAAATAAAGTTACGGATAAAATGCTACCCTGTGGAACACCCTGATTTTGATCATAAACATCAGACAAGGTGGATCCTACACGTACCTGGAAACTTCTATCTGTTAAAAACTGTGATATGAAATTAGGCAAACGGCCTCTCAATCCCATGTCATGAAGGTCTTTTAAAATGCCGTGTTTCCAGGTTGTATCATAGCCTTTTTCTAAATCGAAAAATATTGATACAGTGTGTTGTTTATTGATGATAGCATTTTTTACAAATGTCTCCAATCGAACCAAATGGTCAATGGTACTCCTATTTTTTCTAAAACCACATTGAATATTTGTAATAAGATTATTTGTTTCTAAGTACCATATTAATCTGTTATTGACCATTCTTTCCATGGTCTTACAAACACAGCTCGTAAGAGATATTGGCCTATAGTTAGAAGGATCCGTATGATCCCGGCCAGGTTTAGGTATTGGAATGACGACAGCATTCCGCCAAGATGAAGGGAAGTTACCCGTTGTCCAGATATAGTCAAATATATTTAATAGTGTTTCTAAACACGAATCAGGCAAATGTTTGAGAAGTTGATAATGAACATTATCAGGCCCTGTAGCCGTATCATGAGCCTGGTCCAAAGCAGTATGCATTTCATGAAGGGAAAAGATTTCATTGTAATCCTCCCCGTTATTAGAATTAAAATTGATGTTAGTTTTTTCCTGACGTTCTTTAATTTTCTGAAATGTTGGAGTATAATTTAATGAGGAGGAATGTTCAGCTAAAGTTTCACCTAATTTGTTTGCTATATCAGATTTATTTGTAAGTAAGTTAGTACCCTCCTTAAGATGTTTAACAGTTGCTTTGGAGCCTTTTCCTTTAATTTTATTCACCATATTCCAAACCTTAGACATAGGGGTTCGTGAATTAATTTTTGAAACATAATTCTGCCAAGACTGCCGTTTGTTTTGCTTAAAAGTACGACGAGCTTTTGCATTTGATATTTTAAATTGATTTAAATTGTGGACTGTGGGATGATGGCGGAAATATTTCTCTGCCTTCTTTCGAGCTTTTCTAGCATGTTTACAAGTTGTGGTAAACCATGGTTTACGGATATGTGGAGTTGTAGAAGACTTCGGAATACAACCATCAGCAATCTCAATTAAGTAATCTGAAAACACTTGAATAGGGTCAGTGTCATAATTCAATAATTCAGGCTTCAGTTTCTCTCTACATAATGATTCAAATATAGTCCAGTTAGCCTTTGTGAAATTCCATCTAGATGAAGGTGGAACATCTGATGGATTGACGGTGGAAAGAAGAGTGGGAAAGTGGTCACTGCCACACAGATCATCGTGGACCGACCACTCAAATTCATTTAGTAAGTTTGAGTCAGTAAGAGATAAATCCAGTGAAGAATATGTGCCAGTTCCAGGATGCAAATAAGTATGTGAATCATCATTAAATATACATAAATCATTATTGGAGATAAAATCCTCAAGCACTTTCCCCTTAGCATTTGTGTTATTACCACCCCAAAGTGGATTGTGGCCATTTAAGTCGCCTGTGATTATACAGGGCTTAGGGAGTTGATCATAGAGTGCCTGAAGATCTGACTGCTGAAGAGAGGAAGAAGGAGGAATGTAAAGAGAACATAAAGTGAAGGCAAAATGTAAGGTTAGCCTGACTGCTATGGCCTGAAGTGGGGTATCGAGTGTGACAGGGCTGTGAATAACATCCTGCCTCACAACTATTGAAGCTCCTCCAGAGGCCCTCTCACCCGGAGGTGAGAAATGATGGTATGAATTTTACCGTCTTAAGTCAAAGGAATCTGTGATTTTGAGATAGGTTTCTTGCAAACATAAAGCTGATGGTTTATAATCTTGAACTAAAAGCTGTAAGTCATTTAAATTATGCCGAAGTCCTCTACAATTCCACTGTAATATATCTGGAGAAATCATGGTGGTTCAATCGGCGATCTGGGAGAATTATCACTCCGCCCGATGAGCTGCGGAGTGACATCCATCTGCAGAGGTTCATACGGATTATGAACCTCTACAGGGGTTGTCAAAGGCACTGGTACCGCAACATGTTTCAGTGCCCTTAATTCTTTCTTTCTTGACTTTTTTTCACTTTTTGACAGATTGGCCTTCTGTCGTGGCATAGGTTGTGTTTCAGGTAGTGGGGCTTTTTGTGTCTCAGTCAGAGAATCTGTTTGTGTCTCAGGCAGAGGGTTCAAATGAATCTCGGTCTGTGTTTCAGAAGAAGCAGATTCTTCACAAATTGGAAACAAAAGGGTTTGTTTGTCTGAGATCCAGGATATCGCTGTCTGACAGCCAGCAGCTACTTTGCTGATAGAAGAGGACACTGTGGCAGAATACGATTTCGAGGAAGGATTTGGATGGGACAGTTCCGCAACCAATTTCTTAGCATCAGAAAAAGAGATGTTATTTGTGTATTTGATTGTATTAATTTTACTTTCTCTTTCAAACTTCGGGCATAATTTGGAAGATGACATGTGTTCACCATTGCAGTTTGCACACTTAATAACATTTGTGCAGTCAGTGCTGTCATGTTTCTCACTGCAACGGGAACACACTGGAGAGTTTCTACAGAATCTGGCACCATGACCAAATTGCTGACATTTGAAGCAACGGAGTGGACTTGGTACAAAAATATCCACTCCCAGGTTGAAATAGCCGGCTTTGAGAGATTTTGGAAGTGAAGAAAGAGCAAATGTGAAAAGATAAGTATGTGTTTTAATGATGTTGTCATGTTCTTTTCTGGTGAATCGTTTAACTGCGATAACACCTTGGGGTTTTAGCTCAGCCACAATGTCCTCCTCGGACATGTCTGACAGACACTTAGAACGATCTCTGACAATACCCTTGCACGAATTCAGTGATTTGTGCTCAGAGACAACAATCTCTGTATTTGCAAAGTGATGTGCATTGAGCAGATTAATAGATTGTTGTCTCCTAGCACATTCCACCAATAAGGAACCACTACGAAGACGAGTGACGTTTTTGACGTTACCACAAATTCCCTCTATTGCCTTGGAAATGATGAAAGGGTTAACCTTGAGTGGGTTGCCATCTAATCCTTCCACAACCAGAAATCGTGGCCATGAATCAGGATTTTGTACAATAGTTTCATCATCTGATGAAACAGCATCTACATCTAAATGTCTTCGTTTAGTTTTCGAACGAGAACCAGCGGATTGTGGGTTAGACATGATGAAAGAAAGAAGATTCGACATCCCTGCTCCCCTCCCGCCATCGAGCGTCAACAAGGACGGTGTCACAGTGGAAGCCAGGCTGCAACACCAGGGCTACAGGAATGCTATACTCCAGAAATAAAGACATGAAAAGCTATGAAGACTAAAAGAAGTAATGTCAGGCTGGTTCGGCCCATGACAAAATTCCCAAGAACCACAGATTTCAGAGGTCCGTATCACCAGATTGGCCCATGAGCCACCGCCTTCTGGCATAGGACTCTAGGCAAAATATATATTCGCATCAATAATGATATCATATTTCACGATAAACAAGTTTGTAATATGATATTTCTAGGATAGGTTTTCCATGCACAGGGCATGGCATGACCAGCCGATTGATAGAATCGGGCCAATTCTACCACCCGTCTAGGCGAAGTAAGGGTCGAAGTGGTGTGTTGGGCAAAAGGAACACTGGTTCCTGGCTCCAGTGCCCTCAACCACCAGAATCCCGTCCTCCGCCGACACAGGGGCGCAACCCACGGCAAACAGGTTGCCCAATTTGGTCGCCTCTTACGACCAGCAATGGGGTGCTGTGGAAATATTCTACCCCGGTTCCACACGGGGGAAGAGCTATTAGCGCTACCCAGCACTCACCACGAGGAGGTTGCTCTTCACGAGTGCCTAAACATGTTGTAATTGGATGTGACGATCAGTTACTACTTCATGAAAAAAACATGACAATAAATCCGCAAAACACGCCGTACAGCAATTTACGAGCCTGAGAGAATGTGTATGTATAATGTCAATTCACACTGGCCCACTTACCGGCTGTCACGATCATGTCATTGGCGAGCAGTCTTGACTGGTCATTGTTCGAGCACCTCTTGATCAGTTTCCTTTCCACCAGTGTGTAAGTGTGTGTAAGTGTGTGTGTGTGTGTGTGTGTGTGTGTGTGTGTGTGTGTGTGTGTGTGTGTGAGAGAGAGAGAGAGAGAGAGAGAGAGAGAGAGAGAGAGAGAGAGAGAGAGAGAGAGAGAGAGAGAGAGAGAGAGAGAGAGAGAGAGAGAGCACCGTTTGAGTTGACGCAGGCGAGACATTGAAGGCATTAGGTCATTGTTCGAGCACCTCTTGATCAGTTTCCTTTCCACCAGTGTGTGTGTGAGTGAGTGAGTGAGTGAGTGAGTGAGTGAGTGAGTGAGTGAGTGAGTGAGTGAGTGAGTTCACCGTTTGAGTTTGAGGCATTGAAGGCACCAGGTGATTGAAAACAGCCTTGGCGATGTTGTTCCAGTATCAACAAAGGATAAGACCAACTGAGCTACATGTAGCTTTACCGGCTTGTTAGGGTCTTGTTGGAGGCGTGGAACCTTCTCATCCCAGACATGCGCTATGAGGGAGAGGCAGGGAGAAATCGCCGACCATGGCCGTCAAGCAATGTTCTGCTACCTCAAAATGTCTGTTGCAAAACGTGCAACATATGGGTGTCTATCATCCTGCTGCATCACGACGTTGCAAAGGATGGAATATGATCTTGAACGATGTCGTCCCGGAAGAGTGTTTCGATTAAGTTGTGTTTCAGAAAAATGTCTGGTAACTTCCATTTGCGCCATTCCTGTTCGCAGCATACCCACGGCGGGTAGACATTGCCGTGGCGTTGCGTAAGCGTTATTTACAGCTAAGCAAAATTGTCAAATGAGCACATGACAGATACACTATCATGGTGTACTTGTCACACGTGTGCGAGTAGCTTTCCCAAACAAACACGCAAACATCGATATCATGCGCCGTGCAGTCACGACTTTAAAGTCGAGGAGATGTCTTCATGAATATGGGGGGTGGGGTGTGTGTGTGTGTGTGTGTGTGTGTGTGTGTGTGTGTGTGTGTGTGTGTGTGTGTTTTTGGGGGGATAGGAGTTGGGTCGGAGAGCACAGGAGGCCCAGTCGTCTAAGGCGCCGCGATTCGTTGTGCAGCGTTGCGTCCCTTGGGCACGCCTGAAACCTATGATTGTGGGTTAGAATCCAGGTTTGCCCCAATTATGTTTCTAGGTTTGTCAACACCATACCCGTGCTCGTGGGTTTTTATCGAGGTGGTGTGCATATGAGACCTACATCACGTCGGGCTTTCCTCCCACATTAAGCTGACACGCCGTGATATAGCTGTAATACTTTTAAAAACGGCATTAAACCCAACTCACTCACTCACTCACTCACTCACTCAAAATATATTTATTACATAGAGAGCACTAGTGTCCCATGATTATGTTTTTTATCTTAATTGTCTCGAGTCAGAATTGTAAACTGTTCAATATTGTCACATTTCGGGCGTGCCCCAGAGACGCAACTCTGGACAGCGAATCACGGCGCCTTAGACGACTGTGCCACTTGTGCTCTGGATTATTGATTGAGCAATACGAAGAGATCTATTCACTTCAGATGTACGCAACAGTTCCTTCAAACCTTTAAATGCTGGAATTACAAGTCCAGCCCTTTGAGTTCATCTTCAATATCAAATCCCCTGTCAACCATAACCTAATCTCCCTCAGTAGACTAATTTAGTTTCTCAGAAGCCCTCCCACCCCATGCTCTAGAGATGAAACTCGTGTAATCATGAGATGTTATGCTTATCAGGAATTTCATGGTTTTGTTTGTCTTGGAAGAGCTGTAAGCGCTCTTTTTAGCATTAAAACTTGATGGAGTTTCAATGAATTGCTCAGTGCAGTCTTAAATTACCCTTGCATTTGGAAAGTGTTTGAAACAATCTGGAATAGTACTGTTTACCTTTTGTTTGGAGGGACATAATGAGATAGATTTTAATTCCCAATACAATCAAGGTATTAATAATCTTTGAGCAGCAGCTCTGGCTTATCCCAAAGTTTCTCCTGAACATGCCAACATTTAGCCTGACCAAAGTCATGAAAAAACTCTTCTCCCAAGGAAAGTTTTCTTGGACGATTTAAGATCTTCCTAGAATAACTTGCATCAGTGCTTTTGCCTTCTATATTGTGCATTCTCTCAGCTTCGGGCAAAAAAACTCCTACATACTGCACTGAATGTATCATAGTTTTGTAATCCTGTCTAAAAGCGTACAGGTTTCTCATTATCTTGACTGCTTCTGATTGACAATATTCTTTCCTCCAGAGAAGACACTTACAATGTTAGAGTGTTAATCTCGATCTCCTGATCCTCGATGTGGTGTACCATGGCATTGTAGTCGGCTTGAGAAATAGTAACACTGTCCTGTCCCTAGGTCTCCGCACATTCCTCATTTGTTTGTTGTTTAACGCCGCACTCAGCAATATTCCAGCTATATGAGTGAGTGAGTGAGTGAGTGAGTTAATATTTAACGTCACATCGGCAGTATTTCAGCCATATCGTGACGAGAACTGATATAAAATACAAATATTTGAATGGATTAAATATCTGTCATCGAAGGACAGTAAAAATAACTAGAGTATCAGATTGTCTCGAGTCAGAATTGTAAACTGTTCAATATTGTCACATTTCGGGCGTGCCCCAGAGACGCAACTCTGGACAGCGAATCACGGCGCCTTAGACGACTGTGCCACTTGTGCTCTGGATTATTGATTGAGCAATACGAAGAGATCTATTCACTTCAGATGTACGCAACAGTTCCTTCAAACCTTTAAATGCTGGAATTACAAGTCCATGCCATGCCATGGGAAATGCGTTTCACATCACAGTTCATGCTTTTGCTACCATTGCACGATTTCCAATCAGGCAACGGTGTCTGATTCATTCTGAAACTTTAAACTCAATTGAGTGTTTACACTACGTTTATCTACGCAATGCCCCCTCAACGTGTAAGGCGTCGCCTGACGACAGAACAACTGGGCAGATGTATTGGAATGCTTGATGCTGGCTATTCACAACGTGACGTTGCCAATGCACTAAACGTCAGCCAGAGCGTTGTAAGCAGGGCCTGGTCCCGACAGCAAAATTTTGTTACAGCAGCACACCGACATGGGGGTGGTCGTCAGAGGTCGACAACCAAACGCCAAGATCATTTTGTGGCTCTTCAGGCACGACGTCATCCCTTCTGGACAGCAACCAGCCTACGTAACGACCTCCTGAACGCCTCGGGGGTGAATGTGTCCACTCAGACGATACGGAATCGTCTTCACAATGCAGGTCTCTATTTGAGAAGGGCATGTGTCCGAATCCCCCTGACTGTTCGACACCGGCGGGAGCGATTGGAATGGGCTGAAGATCATGTCACTTGGACACGGAACGATTGGGTTCCAGTTCTGTTCACCGATGAGTCCAGGTATTGTTTGGACTTTACAGACGGGAGGCAGCGGGTGTGGCGACGACAACGTGAACGTTTCCATGATGCCAACATCAGTGAACATGACCGTTATGGTGGTGGTTCCATTATGGTCTGGGGTGGAATCAACAGAGATGGAGGACAGATCTTCATGTCCTGGAGAGAGGAACAATGACGGGGGTGAGGTACCGGGATGAGATCCTCGATGTGTACGTCAGACCCTACGCTGGTGCTGTTGGCCCTGAGTTCATCCTGATGGATGATAACGCCCGTCCTCATCGCGTCAGGGTGGTTGTGCAGTACCTTGAGCAGGAGACAATTGTCCGCATGGATTGGCCAGCGCGCTCGCCGGACTTGAACCCGATTGAGCATGTCTGGAACATGCTGCAGGTTGCCCTTTCACGCCGTAGAGCACAACCCACGACTTTGGCAGAGCTCGGACATGCCCTCGTGGAAGAGTGGAACAACCTTCCCATTGGGAACATCCGGGTGCTTATTGACAGCATATCTCGACGTTGTCAGGCCGTCATTGATGCAAGGGGAGGTCATACTCGATATTGACACTTCATCGACTAAGTGTAATGATGGACTATCCCTCATAACTGTGTAATTCTTTCTCTTGTTTGCTGTTAACATTTTTTAATGAAATGCCTTTTGGTGTTTGCAGATTTCAAACATTCCATATTGATACAAGTTCATGCCGTTCATGCATTTTCATTCATAACATTATTAAACACGTTTCTGAGTCAGAGTCATGTCTTTTGTTATGTTTGTGGTAACTTACACACATATCACCTAGTGATCCTTATCAAATTTTGAGTAGTAGGTAATTAGAAGTGTCCGGATTGACACTCTTGTGTCCCTTGATGAAATGCTTACTGTACACGCTAGGATTTGGTGTAGGAATCCACTCGCCTTCATCAGCGTTTACACAGTTAATGGTCCTAAAAAGAAATTCTTAGACGCCATTCAGGTTTCTTTGGAATAGAATAAAGTCTGTATCTTGTGTCCGTCACTTGCGTGGAACAAAGCAGAACAGCATACTCCCATAATGACCCACAATATAAACATAATAACTCGTCTCATTTTTTTTCAAATTGAATAACTATTGATTGAATCATTTTTTAAATGCATGCTGGAAATGTTGGAAATTTTTAGGAATGTTTTAATGAAACCGGACAAGGTCAATTCCCTCTCTCCCCTGTGGGGACCCAGGTAGATGAGAATGTGTCCTCAGCACCCCTTTGCTTGTCGTATGAGGCGATTAAATTGGGAACCCGTTTGCCGTGGGTTGCGCCCCTGTGTCGCTTGAGGAAAGGATTCTGGTGTTTGACGGCAATGGAGCCAGGAACAGTGTTCCTTTTGCCCAACACGCCACTTCTATCAATCAGCTGGTCACGCCATGCCCTCAGCATGGAGGACATGAAGTTTAGGAAAATTATTCATGACAATTCTATTTCACACTGCTTGTAATCAATGACTTTTGTGTTGCAAATTTGCCTAGAGTCCAATGCCAGAAGGCGGTGGCTCATGTGCCAATCTGGGAATATGGACCTCTGCATTCTGTGTTTCTTGGGAAAAGTGTCATGGGCCCAACCAGTCTGCCACTTCTTCTTTTAGTCATCAAAGCTTTTCATGTCTTTATTTCTGGAGTATAACACCCCTGTAACCCTGATGTTGTTGGCTGGCTTCCGCTGCAACGTCGTCCATGTTGACACTCGATGGCGGGTGGGGAGCAGGGGTGCCGAATCATATTATTTCAAACATGTCTCACAACACTTATTCTGGTTCATCAAAGAACAAACGTCGTCATGTTGATGCTTTATCTTCTGATGAATAAGTCTTTCCAAATGTCACAGATTCTTGGCCTAGGTTTATCGTTATTGCTTCCGAAGATGTTAATCCATTAAGACTAAATCAATTTGCTAAAGGCGACAAAGTCATTGCTCAAGGCATCAAAGGTGCCTGTGGCGATGTTACAAGTGTTACCCGCCTCCGAGGTGGTACTATTCTAGTGGACTGTGAACGGAGGCAACAATCTGTCAATCTGCTGTCCTTACAACAGTTGGCTAACACAAGGATTGTTGTCTCAGTGCACAAGAAGCTAAACTCATGTCGAGGAATTGTCAGCGACCGAGCTCGTTGTTTGTCAGACATGAGCGAGGGAGAAATCACAACTGAACCAATGTTAAGGGATTTACCAGAAAGCAAAATGATGATATAATGACACCAAATACTTACCTGTCTTTCTGTCTTGCAGTACTACCAAAGTCCATTAAAGCTGAGTATTTCAACATCGGAGTGGCGGTTTATGTACCAAACCCACTCCGGTGATTTCAATGCCAGCAGTTTGGACATGGTGCCAAAACGTGCCGAAAAAACATGGTATGTTCCCGTTGCAGTGGGGCTCATGAACAAATGCCATCAAGTGTTCTAACTGTACCTGTGAACATTTGGCATCACCAAAAGCATGTCTATGGTTCGACTGTGAATCAAAAGTACTAAAAATCAAATACACTCAAAACATTTTTTTCTTTGAAGCCAAAAAACGTGTTCCTGCTCAATCTAAAACTCCTTCTACATTAACCTTTTCAGCTGTGGTTTCAACTCCGGTTGCTGAAGTTGCCAAAACCTCTGTCAGATGCCAGGCATCAATATTTCTTGGATAAATAATCAGGCCAAATAAATAAAGCCCAAATGTCACATGATCAGGCACCTTCATCGGTGTCATCTACTCCGACAGATGCCTTGTCACTACAACCACCATCTGACGTGAACCCTCAGCATACATCTGAGCCAAAATTGGCGAATGATATTGAGATAAAAGACACGAGACATTTATCCAAAAGTGAAGAGACAAAATTGAAAAGGACCAGGGCCCACCATCACGTGGAGGTTCCTTCCTCTCAGTCATCCCCTGTAAAGGTTCATAATCAATTTGAACATTTGGAGATGGAGGTCAGTCCTTCACTCCCAGTCCATGGGAGTGGACACTCATGATCATCCCTGTCCCGACCTCCAATTGAGCCACCATGAACATCTCACCATACCCTTATTCAGTGGAATTGTAGAGGGCTAAAGAATAATATTAAAGAATAAAGTTGTTGATACAAGATTTTAAACCATCAGCATTTTGTTTGCATATTAAATATATTAAAGATATAGATCAACTTGATATACGACAATACAATTCATATAATTTCTTTTCTCCTCCAGGGCCTGAAGCCACTGGAGGGTCTTCAATCTTGGTGAAGCAGGGTGTTATCCACAGCCCGGTTTCTCTGAATACTCCACTACAGGCTGTTGCTGTCCGTGTGACATTGCACATCGTTATTACTTTTTGCTCTCTCTATGTTCCTCCGTCTTCTTCTCTGCAGCAGGTTGATCTCAAGGCACTTTATGACCAGCTACCTAAGCTATGCATCACCATGGGTGATTTGAATGGACACAACCCCCTATGGGGAAGTGCACATTCCAGCAATAAAGGTAAAGTACTCAAAGATTTTATTTCCAACAACAACTTATGTCTTTTAACGATAATTCCAACACTTATTTGATCCTTGTACAGGTACATACTCTTCCCTGGATTTGTCCATTACGGACTCTGATCTGCTGAATGAGTTTAAGTGGTCAGTCCATGGCGACCTGTGTGGAAGTGACCATTTTCTAACCATTCTCAAGGCTGTACTTCCATCAAGATAGAACTGCACAAAAGCCAACTGGCCTTTATTTGAAATACTTGCTTCTAACAAGTTAAAACCTGATTTGTTTACTGATGTCCCTGACCCTATATAACTCTTCTCTGTAAACTAAACAAAGTAGCTGATGCATGTATTTCTAAGTCCTCTAGAGTTCCACGTTTTCGTAAACCATGGTTTACTGCTGACTGCAAACAAGCTGGGAAGGAGAAGTATACCAGGCTCATTCAGGACCGGACCTAGCAAATCCCCATGTGACGTCACAGGTCATGGGTCAACCGGGAGTGACGTAGCATGAGGATTTAGGTAATAGTCAAGACAGGTAGTGACGTCATAACAGGAAGTGACGATCCGTGAGTACTCTGTGAAAGAAGGTGGAAGTGTCGTCATAGCATTTCCGATTTAGTGGGTCTACCGCATTCGTGACCAACTCGACCCGTGAAGATTCCGGGGTAGAATAGGTCTTCAGCAACCCATGCTTGCCGTAAAAGGCGACTAACGGGATCGGGTGGTCAGGCTCGCTGACTTGGTTGAAGCATGTCATCGATCCCAACTGCGTGGATCGATGCTCATGATATTAATCACTGGATTGTCTGGTCCAGACTCGATTATTTACAGACCGCCGTCATATAGCTGGAATATTGCTGAGTCTCGCGTTAAACAACAAACCAACCAAATCGTGACCGACTCGTGTTATTCCGGGACAAGCCGAATGGAGTGAATGCAGCTAACCTACTGACGGGTCACGTTAGTCGGGCCCTTTGAGCAGTTAATCCTTAATACTACTCAGGGATTAAGTTCGAACGACCACCGCTATCTAACGGTCAACAAGTCGGACATGTTATCTTAACACTGGTGTGAAATACTCAGTAAGGCGTTGAAATGAAACAATCACGCTCTTCCAAGGGAGCATAATCCCGCATCGGGGTCCGTCCCAGTATCTCATCGTCATCGGATTAAGATACCTGGAGTACATCCACGCTTTCAACGTTTTAAGCCGATTAATACTCAGCATTTCACATCGGGTCCTTGCTTGCTTATATATATTTAAGATACGCAGATCACATGCACGCTTTTAAACAATGGTCTAGTAATCTTCAGGTGAGTAATATTCATAGTATACTGACCATAGAAGCCGTCGATATCAACGAACTCGGACAGGCACAAAAGATTATAAAATTAATCCGCAAAGAACTTAGTGTTCTGCTAATCAACAACCGCGATAATATACAAAACGCTATCCAGTGGCGAATTCTTATCAACACTTTACGGGGAGTTTTACGTACATTCTCTGTGTGTTAACGACTGACGAAACAAATCAATGAAAACATAAAAATAGGTGTTCTGTTCATTCATTTTATTTCAAATTTTAATTGTAGTACGTCGTGCCAGCATAGCCATGTTCAAGTAATGAAACATGTTGTCAACCACACACCAACGCCGATTTCAGTGTGGGAAAATGATTGTTTTGTCTTTGACACAGCCTATCTCAGTTTATCACAGTCTATCATAGTCTATCACAACGGTGTCTTCCATCCATAGTCGTCGTCCAGCTCACGTCTCTTTATGTACACCATCCTTTATTTCTTGGCTGTGCTGACAGACAACAACTGGTTGCCCTGTTGGAATCCTGTGCGTACGATGAGGTTAGGGTAGTCCATGCTTATTGACTCCTCCTGTCTGCCGCATATGGAATCTTTCACGCTGTCAAAATTCACTTTCTGGCTTGCACGGTAGTTCAGCGTGAAGCCCCTAACCTTGCATACTGTCCTTGTCCCGTCTTTAGTAGGTCAGACCAATTTGTGCCACCTGACAAGAACGTTGATATACTGTTACCATCCAGCTCATCGGTCAGGTCGCCCAAAGTATCACCTAAAGGCAGATTCCAGCCACTAGCCTTGTGGACGTAAATGATGCTATCCGTGTCAAAGTACAGCACCCTCCGCTCAAGTGGCATCAAGTAGCTGTGGACAAATTAGAAAGATGACATGTAAATACTCCTATGACTAATTCATATTGAAACCAAATTATTACAAAATTTTAATCTAAATAGCAATTTTCATAAATGCAATAGCCTACCTCTATAATTTTAGACGGGCTTGTGCTGTAACCCAGGCAGCGATGTAACCAGGCAGGATGTTAACTGTGGAAGTCTTTGCTTGGTTCAGTGGAGACGAACAGCATGTTTTCGTTGACAATGACATCTTTGACTTCATGCCGCTCGTCTCTCAAAATGGCAAAGAATAGGCCTGGCTCTGTCACATAGCTGGCTTTTCCAAAACCTAGCCTTTGCCCAAACTTGCCCCAGTGGTTATTCAAACATCCTTTCGCCATTGTCCGCAGCCCAGGATTCTTCATGATCCGGTTGACATCGAGTGTAACTCCCACTTTCTGATATATCTGATGGGCGTAATTTTGGGGGTCGGTACATCCTTCAGGGAGGCCGCTTGCTCCTTGTTTTATTTTTAAAAAGTTGTCTATGTATTTACCAAATAATCCTCCTCCTCGATGGGTACTTCTGCTTTATTCGGAAAAATTATAAAAATGCCAAGTCTCGAATATGTGAAGAGCCCTGTATCCACACACGCGTACGGCTGTTTGCGTCTCAATGGGTGTGTTGGTTCCCACCCATGGTCGTTCCCCATCAGTATGACGACAATCCCCATCCATCTGACCACCTGCACATAGGGAACGTTTGTTTCTTACCAGCTCTGTAGGGTAATAAGGGATAGTACAGTTGTGGTTGTGGAAGAATGCAACACCGGATGAGTCCTTCTAGATAATTCAATTGCGACACATGGGGATTATCCACAACCGTGGGGTGGCCTAGGGGGAAGTTTCCATACTTGCAAATGTATGGATACAAGGAACACACATCTACACATTTTATTTCTTCCTCTTCTTGGGCGGTATAATGCAATTTTTTGGTGTTGGTTCGTCCTCCAAAGAATACATTGTGAGGATCCAAGGGATCTGTCAGGTATTCAAAGGTGGATAGGAATACTTTCAACTCTGGATTTGTTTTCTGACTGACTTTGAATTTACATTCCCATATCTGGACAATTTCCTCTCCTAAGAATATCGACATCACTTTGGCAGTAGGACAGTTTATAGTTAGACATATTGAATATGGCATTGGAGGAAACTTTCTCTTCGTACCATTTGATGAAAGTTTCCCGTTCGCCCGAGGACATACTGTCGGGTCCATAGGTGTCCACGGGAGGATAGGCTCCTACATAGTTCTTGTTGACTGTTGTGTTGGAGAAATGAGGAAAGTATCCCTTTGACAGTCCAGATAGTCCAAATGTCTTTGGAAATCATTTCAATGGCATACTGAGAAAGTTCAAAGAATCTTTGAAGGTCAATCGTCCCACTTTCATCATCAGTATCTGCTGGCCTCTGAGTACAATCTGTGGAGCAACCACAATGTGTTTGGTGAAATATTGTAGCAGCAGATGGCCATCATATCCTCGATAATTGTGAGCTATGACCAATGCTTCATCTTCGCCTTCCTCCTCCTCCAAGACATTTAAGGCTTCCTGTAAAGCCGAGTTTGGAGCATCTCTCTTCCTCTTCTTGTTTCGTTTCTGGTCAACAAGGATTAGAAGCCACCCTCCCATGTCCTCCAAAGTGTTGTCTCCTTGAAAGACTTTCGTTCTTGAAGGCCCTTCATCTTCCTTTCTCCAAGGACACCCCTCACACAGATTGGTAGATTTGTCTCCAATACACCTGTCAGAGTCCAAGCTGTACTACACACAAGTTAGGAAATGTAGTACCATGGTCTTCCTTCGTAATGTCGTACAGATGTTTTGGGTTTAGAGTTTCTTACAGTTCTTACAAAGGCGCCGTTCAGAACAGGTATGTGCATAGGCATTGTCCTCGTGATTGCAGCTGGTACACAAATGTAGGGAGTTACAAGTACTGGTTGGAATACCAGCTTTGCTGGTATACATCACTTGATGTCGCTGTAACAATAAGTTGTTGGAAACCACCTCTTGCAATTGAGACATGGAATGCCTTCCTTTTCACCTTTACCACAATAGCCAGGACGTCTACATTGATGACATCTAAATTCCCTGGTACAGTGATCGTCTTCTTTGTTATTGTAGCCCATGTCGCAATCTTCACAATATTCACTGTACCCGATAAAAGCTGCCATGGATGTAATCACATCATAGTGGCTATTGTGGTGGCAAAGGTGAATGATCTTAGAGGGGTTTTCCACTTCATTCTTGTACAAAAGCTTATTGTATACATCTTGAGGATATACTTTCAGGTGCCAGGTAATCGCTGAAAACAGTCCATGCAAGTATCCCTACCGCTGCATTGCCCAGGCTCTATACCAATTTCACTAAACAGTCTTACTGCCTCCTATTTTTTAAAAATAGCCCTGTTGGTTCTTGTCAAGGCAGTTCTTCTTGCATCCCATGCTTTACAAATTGCACATTAAAATTTACGGCATTGGCTCTAAATCGTCGACCCCTTTGCCTGGTCACACGCCTTAAAAATAAGATAGAACAGCTCCCCCTCTTTGCTGTTCGGGCTGTCATTCCACGTCATCCATATGATGGAATAATGCCAGGTCCTCCTCGATTTCTTCCAAATGTTCAAGTAGAGACATATCGTCTTTAACTTTCTGCTCTACTTGATCCAGTCGTCTAAGGCGCCGCGATTCGCTGTGCAGAGTTGCGTCCCTTGGGCACGCCAGAAACCTATGATTGTGAGTTCGAATCCGGGTTCGCCAAGATTATGTTCCTAGGTTTGTCAGCACCATACCCGTGCTCGTGGGTTGAGTATGTTGAGTATTCCAGAGAATCTTCCCGTGTTGTGAAACCCCATCTGAAAGCATGCCAAGATGGCAAAGCCCTTGTTGTTCTTGGTCCAAATGCTATCCAGATCGGCTGTATCTGAATCTCGCATAATGTTTCCAGACGATGATAATAAATTGCTATGATCGCACAAGCACATCTGTGTCTGTCACGTGGGTTTCGCAGGGATGCATGTATAGCTTGGTATATCATTAGAGTAGCTGCCTCTTCATGATTGTGTCTCTCAAAGTGCAGGTTATTGTTACTTCTGGTATGACCAGATGATGAACAGCTTTGTTGAACAGAATTTGGGGGCAGGATACGCTGACCTGTTCGCGAACACCTTTTATCAACACTGATTCAGGATGATGTAACAGTTGAAGAGGCTCTCGATTTTCTCTGAATAACTCCGACATCTCGATCCTCCATCTATGCAGAGCGGCTGAAGGGATGATGTAAATCCGGCTGGGGTCCATGCAGGTAGCAAAGGCACTATAAGTCCCCATGGTCCCTAGTATGGTAATCTACCTACAATTGCTAGCGATCTATAGCCCGTTTTTACAATGTATCGTTCTGTTTAATAATATCTTTTTATGACACATACCAGTATTAAAAATAGAAATCTGTGATAAGTCTAGTATTTTTTCTGTCCTTTGCTGACAGGTTTTAATATTGTCCCAACTGATGTTTTCTTAACGTATAAATTGCTTTAGTCACGATATGGCTGAAATATTGCCGATGTGACTATAAACATTAACTCACTCACTCACTCATTAAATTTTAATTCACTCACTCACTCACCCATCTATGCAGATGTAACCATAAGTGTTGGGTAAGTTTACACTCGATAACACCTTTTCACAGTAATGCATGTTGGACGATGTCAAATGATAACACGTACTTTGTTCATACAGTAAAGATTGTAACAAATGAATAACATGGCTATCATCTAGTTAAATGTAACAATGTTAGAAATGAATGTTCACTGCTAAACGTGAGATACACATTTATTAGTTTACCACAATGTGTGAAATAGATTATAATCACAATCGACACCATAACGCCAGCGACCTGATACATTACAGGTGCAAAGCTGACCCAGATGACAGTCAGTGTATTGGGGAGACTCCCAAAACTATAAAGGCAAATATTATCAATCAAAGTTGTGCAATGGGAATGGGACTGAAGAAAGGAAGAAAGGAACCTATCTATAGGTCGGAAACTGTTGCACGTAACGGGTGCTTCCAGAACATTGGCATACCGGTCCTTGACGCAGTGCAGTGGTCGGAGGTAACATGCGTTGCATTTACCATTTTTGGGTCTGAAATATACATTGCATTCATAAAATATAAGAACTCTAAATCGGGATTCAATCCACATGGCGTTTAAAAATTAAGTGAAGTTTCATAAATACTTTTAGCACGATTGTTGTTGTTATTTAAGAGAAAATGGTTGTAAGTTGTTCATTTAACGTATTTCCCCGATATGCTGCACCCTTGTGGTTTCGTACTTCAACCAAGAAACGCATGAGAGTCTTATTAAGATCTGTTTCACGATGCGAAAGAGCAATATTGTCAGGTTTTAACACGGCGTCATCACGTAACCCACGTGATTGTATTTCCTTGACCTACGCTTGGAAGACATTGACGGCCCACCTACTCTTGTTTTCTTCGTTCTGAGAAAAAGCCGAATTACATTTGGCCTGCAATCGTCAAAAAGACAATTCTTATGTTTGATTCCCGTTAATCATGTCACGTTTGTTGTGCATTGCGCGCAAACACATCTCAAAATGTTTTTTTGTAAACGTTTATCAGCAAAAATGCAAACGATGCACGGAAAGTGCTTTCAGCACAATGAACGTGCAAAATGTTGGAAACAAGAGAAAAGACACTGACTATAAAAGACCGTACACAATTCATCAGTTCATTACAACATTTTCTGACGTGAACGGAGATCGAAAAATGCCAAGATTAACTGCAGCTGACCGAAATATCGCCATTGGACGTTTGGAAGCAGGGGAGTTCCAGTCTGCCGCTGCAAGACACTTCAACGTTCACCAAAACACTATATCTCGACTATGGGATCGATATACCCGCTCTTATTCGACTGACTATTGATAGTCACGATATGGCTGAAATACTGCCGATGTGACTTTAAATATTAACTCACTCACTCACTCTTATTCGACTGAAGATCATCCCAGAAGTGGAAGACCAAGAGTGACCACCCCTGCTCAGGATCGGTACATCTGGTTGCATCACCTTCGGAATCGATTTGCTACAGCAACGGACACTGCAGGACAAGTGCCTGGTATACGAAGAATTTCCGACCAAAACATCAGAAATCGTCTGAGGGAAGTGGGAATTCGAGCGACACGACCAAAAGGTGGACCTGTCTTGCGACGTCTACACAGTCAACGACGTGTCCGGTGGTGCAACAGAGTACAGGCATTGGATCTCAGGAACTGGCGACGCGTTTGGGTCAGCGATGAGTCACGTTTTCTTCTTCAACGACAGGATGGAAGACAACGTGTATACCGACGTCGACATGAACGTTTTGCGCCAAACTGCGTTCGACAGGTGGACCGATTTGGTGGAGGGAGTGTCATGGTGTGGGGAGCCATATCCTACACGGATATCCAATTCTGCGTCCTCACCTCCTCCCAAATTTGGACCGCAAGAGGAAGCTGTTCCAGCATGACAACGCTCGGCCCCACACAGCACGTGCAAACGTTAATTTCCTTGTTAATGAGAACATCAATGTCCTTCCATGGCCGTCCAAATCGCCTGATCTCAACCCCATTAAACATTTGTGGGACGAACTTGATCGACGCGTCCGTCAACGTCACCATCGGCTCAAAAAACACTGGCACAACCCGCCAACGCCTTACAGGAGGAATGGCGAAGAATTCCCCACGAAAATTCCGACGACTTATGCAATCTGTGCCAAGGAGGCGTCGAGCAGTGACGGCTGAAAGAGGTGGTGTGACCAGGTACTGACCATGACGCCCCCTTGTGGCTACACATGTGCAGTGGCTGAACTGAATTAATGCTGACAATGACAACAATGTTTTTGTCGATCACTGTGTCTAATTTCATTTGATTGTGTTCACGTATAT
This sequence comes from Haliotis rufescens, assembly GCF_023055435.1. Lineage (NCBI taxonomy): Eukaryota > Metazoa > Mollusca > Gastropoda > Lepetellida > Haliotidae > Haliotis > Haliotis rufescens. The sequence goes on from NW_025964223.1 coordinate 10,040,002, forward strand.
TCTGTGTAGATACTTTTACATCCGCTCAATAAATATCCTTAATTTTTAACTATGCGTTTCTTTTCTGAAGAGTGTACCATTACAGCTTTATGAGTGTGAAAAGGAAGTAGGATTTCTTGAATCACGGCATCAGAACACTATTGAGAAGATCAAATCTTTTTCAGTCAGAAATGTTAATAAACGATCAAAGAGGTAACAAAAGAAAATAACAAGATTTCACTCATGAATGAGTTAAAATTAATATAATTCAAGAACTTTAGTTCCATCTCGTAGAGGTAAACACGGCTTTTTATAACGTTGATATGTGGCAGGCTGTCCTTGCTGCATACAAAACACGTGTACTTGGATAAACATCGATTTTACAACATCAGCAATAACAAACGGCTTTGTCACAGCATGCAGTGTTGGTCAGCACGACACACTTAAACCATTTATTTCATATATATACTTTTTTTAAAAAGTAGGGTGTGACTTATAATTTTAACTCACTCACTCACTAAAAAAGTAGGGGATATTGGATTTACAAGATTTATGACACGGAAATTGTGAACCCAAAGAGGAAACAAATGCCGAAAAGACATTAAGGGAACATTTGTCAATTTATTCCACACCTTTGGTACTGCCGGCGAAGCACAGATTTTCCGTAATAAGGGCAAAACCAAACCCAGGGTCAAACAGCAAAGTTGCCATGACATGAAAGCAAAGTCAATAATGGGTAAAACCCCCTCTGTTGGCTAGACAGGCACGGATACGACATGGCATACTCCTTACGAGGCGTCCCAAGTCATTTAGGTCAAGGTTATTCCACTCCTGTTGCAACGCAGCAGCAAGTTCTTGGACAGTGGTAGGACGTTGTTGACGTTGACGTAACTGCTGTCCAAGCATGTCCCAGACATGCTCGATGGGGGACAGGTCCGGACTCAGCGCTGGCCATGATAATGTGGTGATATGCTGCTGTTTGAGGTAATCTGTAACAATCCTGGCCCTGTGACATCTTGCATTGTCATCCTGGAAGATGAAACGGCGGCCCTGACGACGTGCAAACGGCACAACATGGGCTGCCAAGATGTTGTCCCGGTAGTGCTGGCCTGTGACACGTCCGGCAACAACATGTAAGTCCGTTCTTCCAGCAGCAGTGACGCCTCCCCACACCATTACAGATCCACCCCAAATTGATCATGTCTAATGACGTTAACATCATGGAAACATTCGTTTCGTCGACGCCACACCCTCCTACGCCTGTCGAGGAAGTCCCGGTGAACCTCGACTCATCTGAAAACATTACATTGTTCCAACGTCGATTATCCCAGTGTTGACGAGGAAGTGCAGTCGATTTCTGATCGTCTGGGCACTCACTCTCACACCAGCGTCTGCTTGTAGTCGAGCTCTAATCGGATTAGCCGTTATGACACGATTTCTCAAGGTTTACGTACGTACGGATAAATCGATCCTGTGCATGAGTTGTCGCCCTTGGTCGACCCGAGCGTCGTCTATCGTTAACAGAATGTGTAGCACGATATCTGGACCATAATCTGCTTATGACAGACTGTGAAACGTTCATCGTCCGTGCCACAACGGTCTGTGTTGTGCCAACCTGTAGCATGCCAAGGGCACGTAACCTTTCATTTTGTGTAAGTCGGCGCATGTCACCCGTTTGGTAACTGAGTTCCAAAACAATTAAACTGATGTTTCCACCTTCAAATTTCCTTTCACAGTGGTTAAAACCTTCAATTCAAAGTCGTGCAAATCTTGTGTTCAACTAGCATCACGTGCAGATCCTGGGGTTGTCATTGTTGTGTTTGGGGGCCGAATTTCACTGGAAATGTTTCCTCTCTAAGGATCTATATTACTTTGTCTCGTATTCATTTGCATTTGTTACAAGTATGATCGCAAAATGAAAGATCCCCTACTTTTTTTTAATAGTGCATATGCCTCAGTAGCATTTTGTTAGGGGAGATATATCTGGTCATTAAGTGTAGGATATTGTCCGAAAAGTCATGATTATTTTTGCACGTGGGGCGAATCTGAGGCCATTAGGCCGAGAACTTGCCCTTCGTGCGAAAATAATCCTGACTTTGAGGACCATATCCAACGTAAAATAAAGTCCAATTAATACATGTTAAACTCATGTCCACCTAATATGCACGTGCATATACAATGGAGGGTCGTTATTGTTTATGCTGAATCGATAGGAACTGCCCGCATGAACGCGCTAAAGTTCGAGCAATACCATTGGAGGCCTCTTCTAATAAGAGCGCAGAAAAGCACCTGCGATTTCCCATTTTACTCTGAGTCATTGTACGTGATGAACATGGGAGATTCCGATTCCGATTTTCATTTCATTACACTAAGTAGAAAGACTCATTAATACTGACATTGAAACACTTGATGTGGCTGTACCAGATTTTGATATGGGTAAAAGTGAATCTTGTTATCAGATGAGGTCTCTGGAAATTTTCAGATTTGGGGTGGGTGGGGGGAAGGGCGTTTGGGTAGCCCAGTGGTTAAATCGTTCGATCGTCACGCCGAAGACGCGGGTTCGATCCCCGACATTGGTACAATGTGTCAAGCCCATTTGTGGTGTCCCCCGCCGTGATATTGATGGAATATTGCTTAAAGCGGCGTACAACCTCACTCACTCACTCACTCACTCAACAAGTGGAAGTAAGTATTCCCCAGGCCATACCAATTCCCGTAACTCCTCATAACATTGATGACGCAGATTTCCGGAAATAACGCAGGTCCTATTCCTAACCGTTTCAGCAATCCTGTGTCAGAGCATGATCTGCGAAGTATTAAAGTTTTATAGTAGATAATTATCAAATGTGAAAGAAGCTTGAAATAAAGTCAACAATACCCATCGTCACAATTTAGCGCCACCTAACAGGACGGAGTTTTGTTTGGAAACATGTGTTTTAGTCATGCCATATGATAAATGGTTGTCGCAACATGTATTGATGGAAATATTACATATTATCATACCAAGTGCAGACTGTTAATGCTAACCAGTGGAGTTGTCAGTCTGAATTGTTATGCTGTGATCTTGCACATCAGTAGTATGGCTCACAGTCCCTAAACCATCTTATTTGCCCTTTTGCCCAGCCCTCTCTGTAATGCAAAAGCCCTAAATGAAGCAAGTCTAGATTTCTCTCAGGTTCAGGAAAAAACTCAAAAACACACCAGTAGTTAGCAGGGAGGACATAGAGGCGTCAGGAACTCTAATATCCATAATATTCTTCATAATAAACGGCCATTCAAAAGAAAGTAGTATAGTCCTGTCATGTCATTTCATGCATACAATGTGCTTGCACTTTAATGTGTACATGTTACCTTGAAGGTAATAAAGTATTATTATTGTCATTTGCTCCAATACGGGAAACATTGAAAAAATCTACATATACTAGTTTCTCTTTAGAAACACCGATGGACAATATATTATGTGCTAAATAGAAAAACTATTATTCATAATTATCGCTTGTACATATGAAAACTATGTAACAAATATGGTAACATTTGATTTTTTGTATCTGATGTGTCCAATACAAAGATAACGGCATTCACAATGAGACGTGTTGGTAATAATGTGAATTGTTCCAGATACGTGTATGTAGTTTGTTCACACACGCAGATCATCCCTCGAAACTGCATCGTTTTCTCTCGTGTCGTTCTTATTTTCAGCTTCGAAAACATTCTCCTCCGCCTGAGATTCAAGTGGAATCCGCTCAACAGCGGATGCATCTCCAGCGTCGTACGCGTTCCTGTAATTAACGAATTAGGTGCTTCACAAATGTTCATGTCATTCATATACAGTATGGTCGTGTTTGCGCATTGATAAACAAAGATAAGTTTACGTCTATATTCAGGTCGTAGTGACACTTTGCAGCTGTATTTGTTGGATGTAAACAGGGTAGTGAGTGAGTGAGTGAGTTAAAATTTTAAGTCACATCGGCAATATTTCAGCCATATCGTGACTATCATAAGTTAAATATAATACATATAATGAAACGTATGTAAAAACCTGTCAACGAGGGACAGTAAAACAACTAGACTTATCACAGCAATAAATTTAAAACTAGTATGTAATCATAAAATCAATAGCACTTTACATATACATTACATTTTAAAAACAAGCTATAGATCGCCAGCAACTGAAGGTAGATCACCATACTAGGGACCAAGGGGACTTACAGTACCTTTGCTACCTGCATGGACCCTAGCAGGATTTACATCATCCCTTCAGTCGCTGGCGATTGTACATAATTTTAGCCACAATTAAAATGACAGAAATTCTACGTTAAAAAAGCGTAGTAAATGTAAATATTCCTTGAATGACAGGGACTTATGATACCCTCTCAGGGGGACAATAATTTTACAGTACTTTAACCCCCTTCGAGGATACTGCCACTAACAATCTCAGATATAAATTCATTCTACTAGTGTTAAAAAGTTATCATACACAAAACATATTAACAAAATTTATGATACAATTCAATTTCTTTTAAAAAAACAATAATTAAATGATCCTTAATAGTTTTGACCTGGAAATATTTATCCCTTGTGATGGAAAAATCAACACAGTCAAGCAATATATGCTTGACGGTGATTCTTTACTCACAAGGGATGCAGAACGGATGATCCTCCCCTTTCAACAAATATTCGTGGGTGTAACGGCAATGGCCAATACTAAACAGGGTAGTATTGTGCTTAGCAATTTGTACGAGTGACATACAGAGGGGTATAAACATGAGTGCTTACAGGATTCGACTCCAAAGTCAAGGTTTTGAAAAAATTTCCCGGATAAATGTATTTGTAATATAAGAAATCATACACGAGACTGAGACCGAAATTGGACTGAAATCGAACGAACTGTCTATAACCGTAAATGTTATGAAAAGTGCACTGAAACTGGAACTGATCAGTTATTGAGCTGAATCTGTAATGTTATTAGGCTGAAAGTAAAATGAATCATTGTCCTGATACTTTAAGTGGATTGAAATGTGCGTGAATCTCGACTGGGACAAGTATGATGGACAGACTGGAATTAAATAACAGACTGAATCGGATACTGAACTGAAACCGATTATAAGACTTGGACTGATGCTGAGACTGAACATCAGTGAAGTGAAAGTTGTTAAAAATACTTACGTCCCGAGCATCTCAGCTTCCTTGGTGGTTTCCGGTAACTTCTTGTTCAGCGTTTCCGGGAGAAGCAGACCGAGGAGGCCCGCCAAAATGGTGATACCGCCAAATACCAGCATGGGAAGAATCTGTCCGAAACGTCCTGATATGTACATCGTCTGAAATTCGAAATGTGAAAGTACTTTATTTTTTATGACTACACCAACATACAAAGTGCTGGCATTGGTTTAGTATTACGCTGGAACATATGGCCTCAGTTATTTACAAGACATAACCAGGGTCAATCAGTATTTATTCATAGATTCCCAGTTAACTTTTAGCACTGGCGGACCTCTTCGTTATCTCACAGTTTACCATAGTTGCCCAGGATATCTTGCAGTTAACCCATACGTCTTCCACTTATCTCCAGGTTGACCAATAGTTCCACAGATAATTTGTTGTTAAGCAGTAGTCACCAAGGTATCTTATAATTAACCAGTAGCTCCCACATTTGGCTTTAACCTACATTTATTTAAAGGTACATTGTTCCTCCACTTCCCTCGCATTTAACTCCACGGCGCCCAAGTTTTACTCAGTTAATCTATATCTTTTTACGTTTATATTGTGCATAACCGTAGTTATTTAACCAATAGTTACCCACATTATCTTATAGTTAACCTATACATCACCGTTATCTTGTTGTTAACTCAAAGTTCCTAAATTAACTGATAGTTAACCCACAGCTCCCCGGTTATCTTGTAGTTTATCCACTGGCTCAGTTATCTTATAATCAATCCATAATTTTCCCGGTCATCTTGTAGTTAGCCCATAAAGGTACCGTGTAGTGAAACAATAGCTCCCCCAGAAATCGCATAGTTTGCTCAGGTAAATTGTTACTTCATTGTTCAGCTTGTAATCTCGCCGTTTAGACATAGTTCCCCGAGATGTCGTTTAGATAACCCATAGCTCCCACGTTATCTTGTATTTTACCCATACTTCCCCAAGATATCTTGTAGAGAAGCCATGGTTCCCGCATATATCGTGTAGTTTACTCAAATATCCTTTTCTCGCACAGTTAATCTATAGCTCCAAAGTTGTCTTGTAGTTATCCTAATGGTCCCATACATATCTTGCCGTTTACCCACAGTTTTCCAAATTATCCCGAAGATAACCTATAGTTCCCCCACTTATCTTGCAGTTAACCCATGGCTCCCCCACTTTTTTGTATTTAACCAATTATTGCTCCCCCCACTTATCTTGTCTTTAACCACAGAGCTCTGAGTTATTTCGCAACCAACACATATTTCCCCCGCTATCATGTAGTTAACACATAGTCCTTCCACTTGTGCTTCGCTCCCCAACTGATCTTGTAGTTAACTCATATTTCATCAAGTTATCTCGCGGTTAATCGGTAGTTAATCCTTTGTTCCCCAACTTAGCTTGTAGTTAGCTTTTGGTCCAGTTGATAGTTGGTCCTTAGGTGTTGTCTTGTTGATAACCCGCAGTTAACCAGTTGTCTAATAGTTAACCCAAAGCTCCAGAGTTATGCTGTAGTTAACCGACAGTTCCCCAAGTTATAGTGTTGTTAACCCATAGTGCCCTAGTTATCTGGTAGTTAATCCATAGTTCCTCCTGGTAAATTGTTAACCCATAGTTCACTGTGCTATCTGGCAGTTAACCTATAGTGCCCCCAGGTATGTTGCAGATAGCCCATGCATAGATCCTCAATTATATTGTGATTTCCCCATTCTCCCCCCGGGTATCATGTAGTGAAGACACAGTTGCCGCAGTAATCATGTAGCTAACACATATGCCCCATGCATGTTACAGTTTGCCCAAAGATGTCCCAATGTTCTTGTAGTTAACCCATAATTCACCCAATTACATCTCAGTTAACGCATCACTCCCCCAGTTACCTCATAGGTCCCCAAGTCGTCTCATGTCATCCAGTTGTATCAAACCCGAATTCCACTGTTCGATATTGTATCCTCTTTGTCACAACCACTGCTGTAGTAAACCTCGCTTCCTCTTTAACGTCTCACGTTATATAGTACAGCATTTCACAATGTCATCATACTTACCCTTTAAAAATTCGCTGTATTTTTAATTTGAGAACTAATAAAACAAGACTTGCCTGCAATCACAAGGAATTCGTAAAACTCACCAAGTCAACAATATAGGGAGAAAGAAGACTTCCAACTCTACAGCAATTGGAACTTATTGACATGCCAAATGTCCTTGATGTGGTTGGCATTAATTCAGCTGTGAAAGTGTAGACGGCACACATGGCAGCAGCGGCACACGTGTTTCCTATAATGGCGAGGATGTTGATGGCCCATTTCTCAGCTGATGGACAGAGAGACAGAGTTTGTTCGTTGAAGGAAAGGTTTTTTTGCAAGAGTCAAAACGGAATATGTATTCTTACATGATTGTATCTAATTCATGTTCAATCTCCTCCTTTGTTTCTTTTTTTTTTATTACGATGAATTTGATTTCATCAAATTTAGTTTTTAAACATTTTTCAAGATATATAACCGGGAGCTATGGAGTTAAGTGGGAGATTAATGGGCCGTCAACTATTGATTAACTACAAAATAACCGAAAAGCTATGGATCAACTATATATAATTCGGATTGAAATATACAGGTCTTTTCTTCATTCTACACATTCAAATAATATAAGCTTGTCAATACTTTAAGCAATTTTTATGTTACAGCAAACTACGGTTATAAGGAACGCAAAGGGACTACTTATTTCAGTTCGGTATAACCGTAGTTCGTTATAAGCATATATACAGCATAACTACAGCAAATAGTCTGGACCAAAAAAGTAAGTTCGATATATCCGTCAGTTCGTTATAAGCGTGTTCGTTATAACCGTAGTTTACTGTACTTGTAATGGGTAAGGAGAGGTGAAACTGGGCTTACATTTTTTACCTCATATAGCGACGTGTATGTACACGAGTGTCTGCTTGATCTAGTCCGGTTTGTACTGATGCCTGTTTTATTGGCCTAGGCTACTAGTAAGTGAATGAGTTGGGTTTAACGCCGCTTTCAACAGTATTCCAGTTAAATCGCGGCGTGTCAGCTTAATGTGGGAGGAAAGCCCGAAGTGATGCAGGTCTCAGACGTTTACCACTTCGGTGAAACCCACGAGCACGGGTATGGTGCTGACAAACCTAGAAACATAATCGGGGCGAACCGGGATTCGAACCCACAATCATAGGTTTCTGGCGTGCCCAAGGAACGCAACTCTGCTCAGCGAATCGCGGCGCCTTAGACTATTGGGCCACCTGTCACCAGTCACCAGTTACCTGTCATAAGTATGAATATGTTAGAATTCTAGAAATGACACATAAGATTCAGGACCAGGACGTTAGTATACGTGTTTGTGCATTCTGAAATTGACACTTACGTGGATCTGACACTAGGACTGGAATCAAAGGAAGAATGCAAGCTACTCCTGTCAGCGACAGAGATAAAGACAGGAGCAACTTGCGGCCAATACGATCCATGAGGAAAAAACAAAAAATGTATGCAACAGCCTCTGCGATGACGAACAAGAAGAAGTTGAGGTAGATACTTCCAGAGAGATTAGTGACGTTCATGCTGAGACCATAGAAACCCATTCCAACTGCAAACCTGAAGAGTCATTAAAAGATGGAGAAATGGCATGAAGGGAAGGACTTTAAAAAGTGACAATTGTCTCATTTCTCACTGGAATCAATTTGTAGAGAAAAGTATTACAGCGGTTGACAAATTGGTATAAAAGTTATGCGCGTCTTCGTCGACGTGCACACACCGAGAGCAACATGACTCTGCCTGAAACGTACTAAGAAAATAAGTTCATAACGACTTTTCACAATCACTAAAGTCTTCATGAACTAACAGATTATATAGAGGTACAAATTAAACATTAACAGTAATATATCTGTACATATTTCAAATGTAAATTAATGACTGAAGCGCATATGTTAGTGTGCGTCTAATCTACCAAAACCATTTTTCAAATATTGTACAATCATACTTTGGAGACCGAACTCATACCAGCTGTAGCAGATGATCACCATTCGACGCCTCATCACTGAAGATTTCAATAATTTCCAGAATGGTTCTTGCTTTACCTTTGCCTTTTCAGTATCGACCTCATCAAGAATACCTGGATCTATTTCCACCTTGTTCTTCTTCGCAATATTTGCTACGTTCCTTTTAGCTTCTTTCTTCTTTCCATGTTTGAGAAGCCACCTTGGGGACTCTGGCAGAAAACTGTGGTTGATAAATGTGAACCTTGTTATCATACAAACATTGACGTTGGTTTCCTGTCAATCTCAAGAAGATATACTGGGCCATATGACGTGTTTATCGTATAATACTTGTACTTGTATGAAAAGCTGTTTAATGTTATGTTACAATTGAACAAATAGTTCTACGCCTTCAGCTGGTATGACAGAACTAAGTCATTAAATGAAGCAGTAAGCACAGCTTATAGTTCATGTGAAAATATAAACCTTGAAAAATAACAACCTTCAGCAAAATTATCTCGGATGCAATTCCAATTTATTATCATTATTATAATTTACAGATTAAAATTAAAAATGCAGCAAAGAGGGTTTGGGTGATCCTGGCACAGTCAGACTGGTGAGGCTCATCATCAACTCAGAGCCATTTCCCCTTCTACACGCAGCCCAGACAGCGAATGGGACTTCTCAAACCCACCCAGAACTTTTCTGAAAATGTGAAGACTCCCTAACACTGTAGCCTTCTGCATTACCCAGATTGTCAGAAGGGCTGTATTCCTGGTAGCAAACCTGGGTACTCTCCCAATGTCAGTCAACAGATTGGGAGGTACCAAACCTAAGGCACTGAGAACAATGACTTGGTACTTGGGATGCAAGTGTGACATTTCGAAAACGAGGTCTGCATATTTGCCATGTTATTCCCCAATCTTGTCAATCACATTAGTGTCAAAGGGGACAGAAAATTCAATGATATGAATGATTTCATTGAATTTATCAAGAAGGCCAAGATCAGGTTTATTGGCCTGGATATGTATGAGGCTGTATACTGGTCTGTTCCTAAGGATTTTGTATTTATAATTTTCCATGACGCCCTCTACATATTCCGGGTCGTATCATGGATGGACCTCTGTGTCAAAACCACAAACATGGCGAAGCCAAAGCTGGGCATCCACTGACAATGTGTTGGACAGTCTCATTAAATTCATTACATAATCTACATTTCATATTCACATTTTGATGCAAAATGACACATTGACGGTTTCGAGTTGGAAGTGACTGGTCCTGAGCAGCAAACAGAAAGCCTTCGGTTTCACTTTTCAGACCATACAACTTCCTCTAAGCGAAGGACGCTGCAGGATTGCTTATCTTCTCAACACACTGCACATAAACTCGATGCAGTGGCCGTTCAGAAAGCCTCTCCTTGAAAAACTCCTTGAGTCTGGGCCGATTTGATATGGCACTTCACTTGGTTGACACTCATTTCTGTACCGTCCAGCAGTACAAAACCATCAAGAAAATCAGCACCGACTTTGAGATTATGTCCCACATCCTTGGCTCGTTTTAGAAAACTGTGGAATGCCGTTTTCATCACGAGTCTTGACATGCTTCACAAAAGGATCATCAGACAAATAAATGGGTGCAAAAGTGCAAAAAAACAATTCTTTCATGTAGAGCCTCCACATTAATCCATCCACGCCCTCCTATCATAATTGGTAAATATAAGCGAATGAGGGAAGAGCAAGGTAGGTGGGATCTATTGTCTGACATGATTCTTCGTGTGAGGGTGTCAACTGCCTAAATTTCTTGTTTCGTCCAATCAACAACACCAAATGAATACGAAAGGACGGGCGTATTTGTGGCTTTGACTATATTGCGAGCGTTCAGCTCTGAACTCCAGATTTTCTTTAGTCTACATTTGTACTCTGCAAGAAGTTTGCCCTTGATCTGGGCATTCTGAAGTTTGTCCCTAATCTGCATCCCTAGGTACGTATAGGCCTGACCTTCCACAAGTTGGTCAATAACTCCTCCTCCAAGTAAACTGACTGATCCTCCCTCTTCTACCGTGCCACGTTTCAAATGAAGAATGTTGCATTTGTCAAGTCCAAAGGACACGCCGATATCATTAGAAGAGGACTCGACAAGAAGAATCGGTTTTTTGAGTGTACATCCTCCATTGACAATAAGTTCAAGGTCATCCACGTAAAGGAGGTGAGTAAAGGGGGTTGGGGATCTCTGCTTAGGAGGTCCCGGGTGATAACCTTCCTCTTTGCTGAGCAAAAAGCTTAAAAGATATATTATTATTATTATTATTAACAAAGGACTTGCAATAACTACACTGCCGTATCCTTATGTTATCAAATTAACACGATTTCAAATCCAAGTCAATAAACCTACTACAGATAAGCAAAGACAACCGCAGGGACACTGACAATCAGCTGTCGAGTCTTCCAGTCCCTGATGAGATAGGCCGTTAGAGCTGTGATCATGTTTCCCGCACTCCAGAAGAGGTTCATAGCAACACCTGCCCACATACGCTTAGAGGGACCGACTATCTCCATGCCTGTTCGTAACATAAATGGTTAGCGTTTATTGTCGGTTAAAGTACAACTACATGTAGTGTCGTCCGGACACTGGTGGCCTCATTAGTATCTGGTTTGCATCATCTGAATTGACTTCTCTGATAAATTAAGCGAGTGAATGTCATTAACAGTCAACAACATTGACGTTTTATTATGGAGTTGGGGCTAAATCACACAATCAGGATTTTTACTGCTGTTTTTGACAGGAACATTCCCGATTAAAATTTGTCAAAAGTCTGATCAAGATCCCGTGTTTCGTGGCGGAGAATTCACAAACAATCAGATATTGTTCAGAAAGCGTCCCGATGCAGCCGATTCCAACCGAATTCGTCCCGGATCTCCCGTTCTAAATCCGCTTGGTAAAAAACGACCGAATCGGTCCCGACAGCCTTCCGATTCTCCCGAATGCGATCCGACAGAGATCAGACAGTGACCGGGCAGTGAACCGACAAAGACGGTTCGCATTCGGCAACATCTGGACGCAATTTGGACTCAATCGACAAGAAACGGCAATGAACAATTCATTCTCGTTCATCACGACAGCGTCCCGATCCACAGGACACCGTCCAGACAACACAGGACATTCATACGATTTTGATCCGATACAGCAGAATCTGCCACGTCATAGCCCCGATTGTAGTGAGTGAGTGAGTGAGTTAATATTTAAAGTCACATCGGCAATATTTCAGCCATATCAGCCCCGATTGTAAGCCGACAAGTTTCCCGAATGTTACGGGACGCAGAATACTGTCGGGAGTGCTTGGCCGACCTCTCTGGACCTTTCCCGATCCTTAGGACTCTGTTATGAACGTATTCCAGATCATTGAGGATAGTAATCCGGCTTTTTCACTTTTCGTGTCGTGGCGCAGTCTGATCTCAAACGGGAGCCATGATCGGCAATTTGTGAACATGACCTTCGTAAATTAATCTGGAAACAGCAAGCCATTGACCGAAATCATAAGCGAGGATCCATGCTATCGGAACACAATATCACAAGCCAAATCGCCGAGCATGGACACCAGATCCTCTGAAGACGGCTCTTACGAAAAGCATGGAATACCAGGCACATATTCGTCCCCGGACTGCCAGAGACTACTCTCTTAGGCCGATTATGTGCACACACGCACGCACGCACGCACGCACGCACACACACCCACACTCCTCCGGGGAATATAGAAAGAGTACATTCAGCTGTTGGGCAAACAAAAAGAATTCTGATCTCGCACTTAAACGGACGATAAAGGTGATAGCCATATACAGTCCTTTGCCTTACCAAATACGAAGCACACGAGATATTGGCCAAGGCAGCAGGCGTTGATGGCGAAATCAAGGAAGAGGACCACAGGGGCTGAATTGGACCACACCAGACAGATGCTGAGCAATACCATGATGAACATGTTGCAGATTATAACTGGCCTTCTTCCAAACCTGCAGAAAACACAAGATAATTTGACTCATTATTATTCATAACGGCTTACAGTCTCCAAAAGTATCATCAATGACACCCTGTAACTTCGAATTACGAAACGTTTGCTACAACAAATAACAAACCCATTATGATAAGTGGGCTCCGATAACTCTCTTTGGATAGTGATATGTTGCATATCGTTTGTTTCTTTATTTTAATTCTCTTTGGATAGTGATATGTTGCATATCGTTTGTTTGTTTGTTGTTTAAGGCGGCACTCAGCAATATTCAAGCTACATTGTATATGACGGCGGTTTGTAAATAATCCCGTGAGTCGCCTCTTACGACAGGCATAGTCGCATTTTACGACAAGCATGGGTTGCTGAAGACCTTTTCCATCCCGGATCTTCACAGGTATGTTGCATGTCGAAAATTGATAATGGGTAAAGCCTATTTATGCTCTGTGGATGTATATACCAAAGGTGAAATTATTTGGATATCGCCTTCTGGTCATCTTCCCGAGTCCAGTTTCCACCCTTGCCGAACTAGGCTGGAATTCCTGGGCTCGATCGTAGCGCCACCAGTGGCTATTACGAGTTATGTCCCTTCCCAGCCTCTCCCATGGACCAATCAGATTCCACTTCTCGTATCACTTGCATTCGCTTCAAACAAAATGGCTACGCCCAGTCAGGACGATCTGATCGATTATCAAAATCTTTATTGTGATAAAACGGGTCTTACATCGCGAAATACATCAAATCACGTGAGCACCTAAACATAAACACATTTGGAAAATATCTGTTGACAACGAGTTGACGATGCACATGCTTTGCAAATCCTGCAATCGACCGAAATCTGCTCGACAGTTTACGAACCGGATTTAGATTTCGCTGCGCGATTTTGAATGGACTATGCATGGACTCGTTAGTCCAGCCAAAATATAACTCTACAATGCCAGCCTAGTTCGGCAAGGGTGGAAACTAGACTTTTATAGTCATTTAACTCCCTTGCCTCGGGAAGATGCCCTCTGGTATATAATTTAATGTGCTCTCTTATTTCTCCAATCAACCAAGCATTTCCATTGTTGATGGTTCAGGAGCGAAGGATCTGGAGATTAGGTCGTACGGAAATTTGAAGTATCAACGGAAAACACAATTTGTTTGAAACTATATAATATCAGTAAATGTCTGTGATTTTAGAGAATATGAGGATGGATTTTCTTACCTGTCCATTCACACCGGACATATAATCCGCAATTTTGCACTGATTATTATACATACATTGCAATACCAATTGTCACTGGCTTCAAAACATAATCTCTACACTGATAATAGATTGTAAACTTCCAAAGGGGTAAAAGTTAGATTTTGTAAATGTGTAACTTTCTATTCCGTTCTATTCTATATGTCATATTGTTATATTACAATGGCGTTGCAAAAAAACACTTATTGAGGACGGGTTTTCATTAAAAGCAAAAAGAAAGAAATCCCAAAAAAATTATTCTATCGTCTGTTCTGACACAGTGGTCTGTTGTGGTACCGGGATCCCAGTTCAGAATAGGACCCGGTATTTAATGTCTGTTGTAACAGCTGCCGATGTGACGTTAAATCTTAACTCGCTCACTCACCTACATACCTACCTACCTTCCTACTCATTCCAAACATGGATTAAATCATTAGTCATGATTTCAATCACTGATTTTGTTGGTTCAGATTCGACGATATCGACCCCATGTCGCTGAAATACTGCTGACTGCAGCTGCAAACAACATTATTGCACTCCCTCTCTCCTGTCTAATGTAGTCTGTCAAGGCTACTCACATGTCTGACAATGGACCATTAATCAGAGCGCCAACCAAATGTCCAAACATACCAAGCATCTTGGCATGACTCGCATCGGACTTTTTCTCGCAGACAAAATCCATCTGAAAAGGATGCAGAACAATCGATCATACATATTTTTATTGGACCTATTTAAGTAATGACTGGGCTGAGTAATTACTGATACCTCGCAAACATGTAATAATATAACTATACACACTCCACAAGTCTCTTGATATTCCTGTACTAGGCAGTCACAGTACAAATATTCTTAATAAATAAATGCCTTTAAGACTTCTTAGCATTGGTTCATGATGAAATTCCACACAAAATTTGAAACTAAATGTTATTCAATGGAAACCATTTGCATATTTGTCATGGGGAAAGTTTTGCTTATTGGTCTAACCGTCTCTGAAATCGTTGATATGAACTGTGATTGATCGTACACCCAAGCATGACAGGGTTCTGAGACACTTCTTGTAGACGACCAAATCTTGGAGGTATTGGTTTGTACATACAGTTGGCAGCGGGAATACTTTTCTTCGCCATAGTAACCGGATGTCATTGGAATGGAACGATTTATGAGTTCTTCGTGAAAGTCATTCTGAATTTCGTAGGTGTCATTGGCAAATCCTGGAATAGCGCACCTGCCATTGGAAATAACATCATGAATATTAGGGCTCAGTCAACATAAACGTCAGCATGTGTCAATTGCGGAAATAAGATAGTTCAATCTCTTCTTACCTTTACCCACGCGATATGGTGGTCCTTATGTTTTTTATTTTCATTTTACCAAAGTGAAGACCCCGTGAAGATCCGGGGTAGAATAGGTCTTCACCAACCCATGCTTGCTGTAAAAAGCGACTATACTTGTCGAAAGAGGCGACTAACGGGATCGGGTGGTCAGGCTCGCTGACTTGGTTGATGCATGTCATCGCATCCCAATTGTGTGGATCGATGCTCAAAAGATCAATCAATGGATTGTCTGGGCCAGACTTGATTATTTACAAACCGCCGTCATATAGCTGGAATATTGCTGAGTATAGCAACAAACAAACCAATATGAAGCCATCTCTCGCCCCTAAACACGAACGGATTATTCACAACTAAGCAATAGGTTATGGGTTTTCATGAATTATTTCAATGATCACAACTCATTGCTGCATATGAATAGTAATAGTTTTCATGAAGAAACAAGCAACGTTTCAGATATCAGAAGGTTATATCCGAAATTGACAATGTTTATTTATCAATCCTAATGCAAATTGTGAAGAACTGCAAAATGCCAACCAGAAACGTAATTACATTATCATACATAAATATGTGGAATTAGATATCAGTACAATTCAAACTTGTTATTGGGCGAAATTCACATTTAACAGAACGTGTAAAATGTGTTCTGAGACAGAGTAAGTTTTCTATTTTCAAACGTGCAGGATAATTTGTCAAATATAATAAACAGCAACTATGTGTGACATGCAGGACTTATTCATATGTGATACTTCATATACCGTATTCGACGTAATAAGCGCCAAGGGCGATCTCAAAATTAGAAAAAGGGGGCTCTTATTAGAATATTATTTTGGTGGAAAAAAGAGAGTTGAAAGATAAATTTCGTGGTTTATGCTGACACACTGAAATGTTTATATGCGACAGATACATTTTTCCAGAATTTAATTGCCCATAATTAAGAATGCATATAACACATGAGTGCGTATTATACGCGAATGAATAAGTTTTGTGTACATTGATCAATCGGAAGGGGTGCGAATTGGGATTGTTCACTAGCCAAAATATTAGCAAATATCGCCGTGGGCGCTTAATAGAGCGGGGCGCTTATTACGTCGAATACGGTAGATGTGACATTCAGTATAGGACATGTAGGCAAGTAGTTGTCATCTACATGGGCAGCAATTGTGCTCCCCACCTTGCTGATCTTTTTCTGTATGCATACTCGTATTTGCAAAATCAAAACAAGGGAATTTGGCCAAGAAGTTCATCTTCTACTATCATACCCACCTGAGCTAGAAATAAAAGGTACCAATGAGACCGTCTCATCTATTTCATATTGAGATATATTCATAACGATTCAGAGAGACAAAACTATTTCTCATGAATCTGGAAAGGATTGTGTCGCTTTAATTAAGCATAAACTAAGCTGGTTGCATTTGCATATGGAAAACCCTATCACTGTTTCATATTGCTTTTGTTCAGATTACATGATGCGATTTGTTTATTTTTTAGATTCTATCAAATATATATTGTTCGATCAGGTTTAGCTGTTGTCATTTGCTGTCGTTGTCTAATGTTTATGAATAAGTTAGACATCTGCAGTGATGCAGGCTAAATGTACCAGACAATATACATGTAGACGCGTGTGCTGTTAGTTTGATTAAACTACTTTTAACTACTCAAACAGTATTGTGAAATGGAAAGATATCATATATTTTCCATTTACTTTTATTTTCTTTAAAAATTGGTAACATTATAATTACCTTTGTAAAGACAATTTCTTCGAAGTAGTACATGTGACAAAACAATCGGTATATACACTTGCAGTTTAAGACAAGTAGTTGTTGCATTCATGATGTGTTTTCAGCAGCATCCTACAAAGCGTGTATGTCCTTGTACCCTCAGATCATAGACACAGCTACACTGATATAACAATTGTTAATTTATATGAAACAATATTCGCTCTTCCATAAACCTATTCTATCACTGATATATATGCAGGTGATAATGACAATCATTACAATGCAACAAGATCTGAAATGCTTTGCTGAAAATCCATACCTATGTTCAGGAACTGCAAACAGAAACACAACTGCCTGTATAATCTGGAGAGATCCCGCTATTGCTGGAAGACACAGAAGTAAGTACAGACATTTCTGGTACGGGCCAAACTCCCCCAGTTGTCTCAACACGTCGTCAAAGTTCATCATTTTGCGGCACCACCATCCGCTTGCTTAGAAAGTGAACTGATGGAGATTACAGCAATCCGTCAACACACAGCTGTGTACATGATGAAGGACATTCAAAGGCGTAGCCTCTGTACAACCACGCTGTTGGTGTGCAAATCGTTACCAACTGCAAAAGTGGCTATATTCGTTCAGTATCCCGATTGCATGCTTTCAATTCGACCAATCAGACACGTGCATCTATCTGCGGGGCGAGGCACACGCATGCATATATACTCTTCAAAGGAAGAAACGCAATAGACATATTTTTGGCAATAAAAGCAAAATTAGCAGACTAAGAGGTGCAAAATAAAAAAAGGTTTAATGTGTTATAGTGTCAGTGACAAATTTCCCGGATCAAAATGATCACAACAAGGAAAATCAAACCACTCGTCGGGAAACACGCACGATTCGGAAAAAAGCACCTAGTGCATTTATAAAAGGGCCATCGAGTTGCACGCACTGCACGTGCTGCAGCACTATGAACGGTATTAAAGTGCAGGGTTTTTGATTGCCTGGCATCTGCGTCAATCGAACAAAGAAACAACGTCATAGGCCGCTTACAGGCAGGGGAATCCCGATCAGATGTAGCCAGGGTTTTCAATGTAGCCTCAAGCACCATCACAAGGCTTTGGGGTCGGTTTCAACAGCATGGGACAACACGTGATCGGGACGACCAAGAGTAACCATCACCGCCAAAGTTCGCTACATCCGACTGCGTAACCTACGTGAAAGGACGACCACAGCCACCTCAACCGCATCCCAAATATCCGGACTGTGCAGAATCTCCGACCATACCGCACGAAACCGTTTAAGAGCAGCAGGTCTACGAGCAAGACGTCCTGTTCGACGCGTCATATTGAGTCGACGACATCGTCAACAACGACTGAAATAGTGTCGTCAACACATGTTATGGCCTCCGTTGCGATGGAGACATGTCTGGTTCAGCGACGAATGAAGATTTCTCCTCCGTCGAGGGGATTGAAGAGCACGGGTCTACAGACGCTGGGTGACCGTTACGCCGGAAACTGCGTACAGGAAGTGGACAGAATTGCTGGGGTTAGCGTTATGATGTGGGCAGCTATCTCTCATCATGACAGGAAAGGTGTCGTCCATATCCAGGGCAATCTTACGGCTAAACGATACATCAACGAAATTCTCTTACCTCAACCAGCACTGATCACAAGAGCCTGTCCACACAGCAACAACGTTCATATTCTGCCCTGGCCTCAGGATCCCCGGATTGTAACCCGATAGAACACCTGTGGGATGAAGTGGTTAGTCAACCATAACCCCAGACGTTGCAGCAGTTGGCTTTTGCGTTGGAGGCCGAACGGGCTACCATTGCCCAGGATGTGATTTGCATACTCGTCTCTTCAATGGGCAGGAGCTGTCAGGCCGCTATCGACTCCAACGGGGGACATACGCGTTATTGATTGTAGCTGACCTTCACCTTGGACTTTTCCTAAATACCGATGACTGAGATGAGTACAATCACCAAGTGTCCTCTCCACAACATTTTGGTTCAATACCTTGTACGGTTCCTTGTATAAATGTATTTTCGTACCTCACACAAATCTTTTCCTTTTTTGAAGAGTATATTATATTCATAGAGGTTCAATGGTTCTGAGTGATGACTACACTATTGGCATCACTAAAACGTTCCTTTGTCTTCCAATTTATGAGTTCAGAAATGATTAAACTATGTTTATTTGAGACAGGTTTTTTCCATCCATTTGATTTCGAATGTACATGTCTCATGTAGATGTTATAAAAACCAGACCAAGAGTGTCGTAAATTACTCTCATCTATAGACTGTTATCAGTGATATCTCATCAGCCTGTCATCACACTGTCTCTTTGAATGATGACCTGTCAAGCACAGCAATGGGTTTTGGTAGGGGAGTCGGATGGAGGTTGGATAGAAATTATCTAAATCAACAACTAAAAACAACTTGCAACTTATTTGTTCCTAAATAGTCATTATTGAACATAATAGTCTATATAGATACATGTATAATCAATGGACATATGAATAAGGTGCTTGAGGGAGGTACATGTTTGGTTTTATAAGTACCAATATAATATGTATTTAATATTGGGTAGTATTCATGCCATTAAGAAGGTTGATGTTTGGTTTAAAATTGTAATAAATTTACAAAGTGGTCAACCTTTCTCTTGATGATTGGAAAAGCCCAACGGGACCAACAGTTGACACTATTAAGGATTGGCGTTGCTCAAGTTGACAGGGCTAATTAGAACATATAAACAAGTGGCCTCCTGCCAAATGATAAAACAGATATCACCAGCTAGAAACAGATGTTTGACAGTTAGACCGTGGTCGGTCTTCAATGCAATCTGTATGTAACATGGCTCCATCGTCTATGGTGGAGCCTGCAAAAGTAATTTACAAAAACTCGATACCATCCATCATCAAGGCCTGAGGCTTTGCCTTGGAGCTTTTAGAACGTCTCCCATTCACAGTCTCTATATAGAAGCAGATGAGCCTTCTCTTAAACAACGCCGTTTAAAATTATGTTTACAATACATCACTAAATTATATTCTAATCAGTCCAATCCAGCTTTTGAATGCATATTCAATCCTCTCTACGAAGATCTTTACAATAAGAAATCAACACTTACTCCACCACTCGGAATCAGAATAAAATCTGCAATATCAGCTTCTAATATTCAACTCCAAGATATAGCTCCTACTAAACTTTTCTCATCTCCTCCTTGGCAAATGGTAAAGCCAGAGGTAGATCTTACATTAACAAAACTAAAGAAATCAGACACTAACGAATTAATTTACCAACAGGAATACAGTCAATTAAGAAATAATTATGACACTTATAAATCTATCTTTACAGATGGATCCAAGGATGGTGGCGCAGTTGCTAGTGCCACCGTCATTGGATCCAGAACAATATCTTCACGTTTACCTGATAACAGTTCCATATTCACTGCAGAAGCAAACGCCATTTTACAGCACTTAAATATATCAGTAATCAAGCTAAACATAAACAATTCATACTGTTTTTAGATTCTCTTTCATGCCTTCAGGCGATTAAAAATATGTCACCTAAACATCCACTTTTAATCGAAATTCTCGAATTATTTAATGATCTTGCTACTGGCCAATATGACATCGTCTTTTGTTGGTTACCAAGCCATGTTGGTATCATTGGTAACACAATGGCCTATGCTGCTGCAAAAGCAGCACTCAACAAATCTGTGACACCACTTCTGATTCCATACACTGATTTTAAACCCATGATTCGATCTTACATCCGAGATCTTATGCAACAGAAGTGGGACGCCCAAGTAGGTATAAATAAATTACATGAAATTAAACCAAATATCGGTTATACCTACTTGGGCTGTCAGTCCAGATTTCAAGAGGTCATTCTAAGACGATGTCGCATTGGCCATTCCCGATACACTCACGAGTATTTATTGCAAGGTGAGGATCCTCCGTTTTGCATCCCTTGTGATGAGAGAATCACGGTCAAGCATGTCCTGCTTGACTGTATTGATTTTGCCATCACAAGGGATCAATATTTCAACGTTTCATCTATAAAGGATCTTTTTAACCTCAACTCTCATTTAATTCTTTGATTTTTAAAAGAAATTGAATTGATTAATAAATTTTGATGTATAAAGTTATATATTTTATCAATTGGTAGAATATGATTATGAACTGAGATTGTTAGTGGTTGTACCCTTGATGGGGGTTGAAGTAGCGTAAAATTATTGTCCCCCTGAGAGGGTGCGTAAACCCACTTCATTCAAAGTAATTTATATATACCAGGTTTTTAATCGTAGAATATTTGTTTGTTTTAATTTTGGCTAAACTTGTCCATAATCATCAGTAACCGAAGGGATGGTGTAAATCCTGCCGGGGTCAATGCAGGTAGCAAAGGTACTGTAAGTCCCCATGGTCCCCGGTATGGTGACCTACCTTTTGGTTGCTGGTGATATATAGCCCAATTTTACGTTGTATTGTAATGTATTGTATTATATGAATTTGTAGTTTTATGATCACTCACTAGTTTTAAACTGACATCTGTGATAATCTAGTACTTTTACTGTCCTTTGTCGACAGGTTTATATTCTCAATTGATGTATTGTTTAATTTGATATAATCACTATATGGCTGAAATATTGCCGATGTGACTTTAAATTTTAACTCACTCACTCACTCTGTATGTAACAGCCCGTTGGCAAACATCCGGGACGCATTAACGAAAATTAAATTTGATGATCAGTTACCACTTCATGAGATTAATATAGCAATAAATTTGCAAAACTTCGCACAGTAAATTACAAACGACACAGTTTGTATACCTATTTTCCATTTATACAGGCCCACGTACCTGCTGTCACAATCGTTTTACAACAAAACGCTTTCCATATTCTGCAGAGTCGATTGTACGATACCGACTAGGTCATGGGCATGTGTCTATGAACCTCTAACAAAGAATGATAGTACCAGGTGTTCGCGAAAAGGTGACCCACCGGTCACACCGGTCACAATGTTGTAACCTTTATCAAACAGCTTCTGAGCATGAGTCGTATGACGCTCTTTGAAATTTTGGAAGAATGAGCATGCTCGATAACGCCTTAAAAGCTTCAGGAATACTTCTCGACATAAAGGGCAAGTTGACTATTGGAAGGTTGAAGTCATCTCCGTTGTTATATAGTAGTCTGTCACTCTGAATCCTTATGTTATAGATCTAAATACGAAACAAATTAGAGTCTCACTGGTCTCCTTTATTTCTAGTTCAGATGTGTAAATCAGTGGAATGGAAATAGCTCTTTGATGATTCTTGGAGAACTTCAAGCAATAATAACACGACACGAATTACATTATATATAATATATACATGTATATGTTGGTAATCCACTCTACAATTCTTAGTGGGCACACAATATAGATCTTGGCCATCATCATCTTGCATTAATAGTTTTCATTGGTTAGGGCATTTATACTTGGAACAAAGTAATAACAACTCAATGAAGACAGGGATGTAAGCATATAGTTTTACAATATTTAGTTTTCTTTGCAAAATGATATTACTGCAGCATGTTATCTCATTCTAAACAGTTCAGAAAATTAGATACAGCCAACAAAAATATTCAATAACATTATATAATTATGTAGTTCATTTTCTTAAATAATTCTACTCAAGCTCTATGATGCTTGTCGTAAGAGGCGAGTCAGTCTCGCTGACTTGATTGATGCTTGTCATCGTATCCCAATTGTGTGGATCGATGATCCTGATATTAATCACTGGATTGTATGGTCCGCCGTCATATAGCTGAAATATTGCTGAGTGCGGCGTTAAAAAAACAACCATCCAACTATGATATCTGCATACATGGCTTCTCTATTGGAATTTTATCATTTGCGGTCAGTGTCCAGATATTGTTCTTCAATTTGAATTTTAAAATGAATATTGTTGAATCATAACTTTGTGTGCTGCAAGAACGCTTTAGTATTTTAAAGGTATCAATCATCCTTCTGTTGATGTATATGTTTGCAGGTAATGCACTCCACTAAAGACCTACTAAAGTGTACCGTGTAGTTAAAAGTGACAAGAACATTTTTTCCCTTATGAAAATAAATCTTCGCTAAAATTGAACGAAGCCGACGACATCATAAGCAAATATGTTTATAAATCACAATAAAACAGTGATGATACCAGGTTTATAACAAAAGGAGAGCCTTCCTACCCCACCAGTGACACCCGTCACCGTTGACTAAAAGGACATTCATGCTGACAGGAACAGAAAGGAACAAGTTTAATAATATACTCTGCAAAATAAAAGAAACGCAAAAGTGAGTTTAGATGTAAATTTCATATGAATTATCAACAGATGGAAATCGATTGTTCAAACTTGGAAAACATCATTGTCATTAATCCAGGTTCCATATGGCACACAATTGGTCATCTGTTCTTGACATGTTTTCGCTGTTCACCTGCTGTACATGTAAGATTGTGATATCAAATGTTCTATTGCGAACACATATACTGCCAGCGCTCATGATTGCCACATCTATTGCACGAATGAATGAACATATCATTAATAATCTTACCTGAGCTCACTGTGTGTTCTGAAGTCAAATCGCTGTAAGGCATCCTGCACGGCTTCGTTAACGTTTACCCTCAAAAGTACGATAGAAAAATCTGCGATTCTGTACCATGTGTGTTCAATGTTCGACTGTATTTTTTGCGACAGGTGTTCGTTTATTTATTAAAATTCCACACATTCATAAATCATATTGAGTTGCTCGCCTCTTCTCCAGTTGATCACACTCTCCACTGATGCTTACTGCTTTGATTAACTGGAGGCCGGATATAACTAGTTACAAACTCTGTTCTAATTATGCTAATTGAGAAAGCGCATTATACTAGATGACAAACTTAGTTATCCTGTCGCACTAATCCTTGTTTGTATATATTAAATTGTATATATTCATATTTGCCGCTATTAATGATAAAATTTATTTTACCGTCATTGTTTAAAACCACTCTGAACTACTTGTATGTATAGATCATCTTAGGCGAACGTTACAAATCTTCTATTTCTTTATTATGTAAAATGCTGTCAACATGAATAAATGCCAACTATTCCATAACACTCCAAATGTAGTTGTCATAATGAACATAGTTTTAAACTATAATTGTCACGTGCAATAATACTGTCCGGTATTATTAATAATATTTTCAATATCAACCACATATTGTGTGAATCCAGTAAGAAGAAACTGAGTGAAGCAGTGGTAAAATCTATCCATATATACAAAATTGTATATTTTTGGATATACCATTATACAAAATTGTATATTTTTCGATGTAACATACATACAAATTGTATATTTTGTATATATTGCAATTTTCCCCTGTGAACGTTTATATAGCCCAACAAGTGATGATACACGTGCATGTCATGTTCGTGTGTTACGGTGCCAGGCTCTCACGTGGTTCTGTTTCTTGCGAATTCTTCATGTTTTCACCAAATCCCTGCAGTACATCATTCTTTCCACACAAATCAATCCCAATACATGTAGAAATGCATGCCGAAAGTCCTTTTTGGTATTAATTTCGTTTAACACTCAGCAACAATCTGGGAGATATTTACGATTTTACTACCTTTGCGAGGGGTTTTATTTGCAGATAATATGAAATATTATGCAAAGGAAATGTTATATTCTAAATTCTAAATTATTCAATGGAGTATTTCTGAAACGCATTCTGAAAATATTGGAAAATGTAAAATATGTGTTTATGAAATCCGACAAGGCGACCACCATACCCTCTCCATAGCAATTGACACAAACGACCTTTAGTCCCTATTCTCTGCACACGAGTGTACAGCGGGTGTCAGCACCATACCCGTGCTCGTGGGTAAACGTGTAAGACCTGCATCACTTCGGGCTTTCCTCCAACATTAAGCTGACACGCCGTGATATGACTGGAATACTGTTAAAAGCGGCGTTAAACCCAACTCACTCACTCACTCACTCACTCACTATTACCATCTATCACTTTTATTCATGCATTATTATTTTGCTTACCCTCGTTGTAATGTCACTAATTGTTATGAATTGTAATGAAACTAATTTCCTTTATTTACACTAAAGGACCCAAGAATCCTATCAACAACAATGCAGATTACGGGATCCATATCTAAATGCTCCAAATCTCAAGCACATTCCGTTTGCCTGCCTGATGGTCAGTCAGTATTCACTGTTGACTTGAATGCAATTCATCATGCACTCAAACTCATTCTGGAACTACCGGAAGCAAATGCAGTCGTCTTTTCATACTTGCTAAGTGCACTTCAAGCCATCTGCGGCAGAAACGCAAACTCAAGACCAAGCACAGTCAATAATATTCAATACTATCGACCTATCATTGAGCTGTGGTGGATCCCGTTTCACATAAATGTTCAAGGAAATGAAAACGCAGACACACTGGCAAAGCTGCTCCATTGCTCAAAAATTGCAAGCCCAGTGAGACGCAAGTAAGATCGGCAGATGGCCATGCAAAATGCAACCCAAGATCCACCAAAAGCCATACTCATACTCAAGTGAAAGGAAAGTTAAAGTAGGCATCTCACGCCTCAGATTTGGTCACAAAAAGCACTATGACAAGGTATGCCCATTTTGCAAGTCAACCTGAGTCCATAGCTCACTTGTTACTGGAATGTCAAGTTCATGCCCCAGCCCGGGCACTGTTAAAACAAGAATTGAAGTAACATTCGCTCGCTGAAGACCATGAGATGTAAAGCGAAAGCCAAACTAACTCTATTTTTTAGAGATGGACAGCTATTCGAACATATATAAACAGAGCAGCCAAAAATAAAAAATGAAATCGTATCAATATACGAAAAAGAATCTTATCTTTACAAAAGATATCTGATTAATACTAAAACTCACAAACGATATGTGTACCCTACTCACAAACATGAGTCCCAAAGGTCAGCCAAAATTGCTAAGGCAGAGGGCGACCTCTTAAACACTTAACAACAACACAATGGTTATGCGCAAGGTTCTGGGTCGGGATAAGATTATTAGAAGCATTGACGGCACTTGTGAAGAGCAAATTCCACGTGGTGAGTGCTGGGAAGCGCTAATGACTCTTCCCCCGTGTGGACCCAGGGTAGAATGTGTCCTCAGCACCCAATTGCTGGTCGTAAAACGCGACCAAATTGGGCAGTCTCCTTGCAGTGGGTTGCGTCCCTGTGTCGGCGGAGGACGGTAGTCTGGTGGTTGAGGGCACTGGATCCAGGAATAGTGTTCCTATTGGCTGGTCATGTCGAGCCCTGTGCATTATTTTATTTGCGCAATCATTTTAATTGAAATTTGACTTATACTTTAGGACTTGACCCAATTATATATTTATTTAAGCTTGAATTTTGCTTGTGAAATCTTTCAGATGCCTAGACTCGTATATCCAGAAGGCGGTGGCTCATGGGCCAATCCGGTGGATTAATTAATTTTTAATTAATTCTTCTGCTTGAGTATACCATCTCAGTATCCTTGGTGCCTACAGGTGGAGATCCACTGGTCTTTATGACAGTCCGTGGTGGTGAGGAGCTGGGGTGTTGAACCATATACAAAATCAACATGGCACAACCAAAAAAAAACAACCAAAAACGTTCCCTGGATGATTCCTCAGTTGAGGTAAATACTATTTTGAAGAATTCTTCAAACAACAGTTGGTCTCGATTTTTAGTGGTTACTGCTTCTGATGGTACCCCCTTGAAGCTTAACCCATTTGCCATTTCTAAGGCACTTTATGACATTGCTGGTTATGTACAGGATGTCGAGAAAATTAGATCTGGATTTCTGCTGGTGGAATGCAAAATCTCCAAACAATCTTCAATGTTGCAAGCTGCCAAACAGTTGGTTTCCACCCCTGTTCTGATTCCTCCTCACAAAACTCTAAATTCAGCAAAGGTATCGTCAGAGACAGGGATCGTTGTCTCTGTGATAAGACAGAAAATGAAATAGCCGCCGAATTACAAGATCAGGGAGTCACAAATGTCAAACGTTTCACTTACAAAAGAGATGAAACAATTTTATAGTCAAATACCTATCACATGACCTTTTCAAACCTTTCCAAACACACTTCGATGTTACAAGTTCCAGCAGTTTGGGCATGGTGCCCAATCATTCAAAAATCACAAGATCTGCCATCAATGTGGAGAACATGACTATGAACTGATGAGAAATGTACAAAATCACCTGACTGTGCGAATTGTTCTGGACATCATGTGACTTCCTCAAAGACCTGTCCACAGTTCAAACTTCAACTCAAAATTGTACAATTAAACCTGAAAAAAACATAACATTCCCTGAATAAAGCGTTTGGTCAAGGCTTCTACCTCTCCAAGCACAGCTGTATCCTACTCGGCAGCTGTCTCTTGCATACCTTCAAAATCAGTCATGTCTGTGCAATTCCACACTGACATTACTTGGATTTTGGCAGACAACTATTCTTTGTTACAGTCCAGTGCTTCTTCAAAAACAGATGAAGCACCTGTGTCAACGCCATCAGTAGCAACAGCACCACCGGCAACAAAGGCAACTCCTGTTGTAAAAAGTGCAAACAAAAACGTTGATTACTCACAAAAATCAGACTGTGTACCAAAGGGTCACCGTGACCCTATTCAATTTTATAACCGATACCAAACCTTAGAGGACATGGATGTCTCTCCTCATCCTAATGGGCGCAACAGAAGTAAGCCCCCTCGCAATGGGAGACGTAGATCTCCTGTTCATCCACCAATAACTTGATATTATGAATCCACTGATTCAGTGGAATTGCAGAGGTCTTAAAACCAATTTTAATTAATTACATTTTTTAATACAAGATTTTAACCCATCAACAATCTGTCTCCAGGAGACATATCTCAAACAGACTGACAACTTTGATTTACGTCGGTATAGTTTCATTTTCTCCTCCAGGTGTTAATGCTGCTGTGGCGCTTCAAAACAATCTTCAAGCTGTTGCAGTAAGACTGACTTTGCACATAACATTTCCTCTGTGCTCTCTATATATTTCCTCTTCTTCTGCGCTTCAGCAATCAGACCTTCAATCACTATATGCCCAGCTCCCAAAGCCCTGCTTGATCATGGGTGATTTAAACGGACATAACCCATTTTGGGGAAGGGTTGCCGTTAATCCTAAAGGTAAAGTCCTTGAAGATTGTATTTCCGATAACAACTTGTCCATTTTCAATAATGGATGAAGTACATATTTAAATCCTGCTACTGGTACCTATTCCGCTTTAGATTTGTCACTTACAGATTCCAAACTCTTAAACGAATTTACATGGTCTGTTCACAATGACTGGTGTGGAAGCCATCATTTCCCTTCAATCCCAACAGCAAATAATCCATCTGATGTTCCACCCACATCAAGGTGGGTTGAAGCCTGATGAGTTCAGAAATGTAACTGATCCTATAGCTGTTTTCTAATATTTTAAACGAAATTGCCGGCATAACCATTCCAAAGTCCTCTGCAAATCCACACATTCGAAAACCATGGTTTGATAAAGAATGCAAACAGGCTAGGAAGAGTAGGGAAAAGGCTGAGAAATATTTCCGCCGACATCCAACTGTCCATAATTTCAATCGTGTTAAGATTACAAGTGCCAGGGCATGCCGTACCTTCATGCAAAATAAGAGTAAGTCTTGGAGGAATAACGTCTCTAAAATTAATTCTCGCACGCCTATATCCATGGTGTGGAACATGATTGCAAAAGTTAAAGGCAAAGGTTCAAAATCGAGTGTCCACCATCTCAAAGACCGTGACCATCTGTTAACAGATAAATCAGACATTGCCAATAAATAAGTTAAACGCTGGCCAAACACTCTTCATCATCAAACTACGATCCTAAGTTTCAAAATTATCAGGAAGAACAGGAAAAGAAGAGGGATGATTTTACTTCTCAAGATGGAGAAGATTATAATGAGGTATTTTCGCTCCACGAGCTAAATGCTGCACTAGGTCAAGCGCACGACACTGCAACGGGAGATGATAATATTCATTATCAGCTCCTGAAGCATTTGCCTAATTCATGTTTAGAGACGCTTCATGATATATTCGATCAGATCTGGACGTCAGGAAATTTTCCGTCTTCGTGGCGTAATGCAATAGTTGTTCCCAACTATTGCATCCAATTATCGACTAATATCACTAACCAACAGTGAGTGCAAAACCATGGAGCGAATGGTAAACAATCGACTAGTGTGGTACTTGGAAACTAACAATCTTATAAGTAACAACCAATGTGGTTTCCGTCAAAATAGAAGTCCTATCGGGTACGTATAGAATCTTTTGTCAAAAATGCAATTGTCAAAAATCATCATGCAGTATCAATCGTTTTTGATTTAGAAAAAAGTGTATGATACCACATGGAAGCATGGTATTTTAAAAGATCTACATGATTTGAGGTGAAGATGCCGTTAACAGGCGGGCAATTTCGTGTGGGTTCCACCCTGTCTGACCATTATAATCAGGATCAGGAAGTCCCACAAGGCAGTATTTTGTCTGTAACTATGTTTAGTATAAAGATTAATAGTCAAAGGTTTTAAATTATTGCATTCCCTTTTTCCGGACGACTTCAATATTTCATTTCATGGAAAAAATATGCATACCATCGAGAGACAGTTGCAGCTTTGTCTCAACAAAATCAAAAAATGTTGGCTCGAAAATGGTTTTAAGTTTTCCAAAGCTGAGACCAATTGTATTCATTTCTGTAGGAAATACAAGCATCATAAAGATCCAGAGCTATTTTTACAAGGCACTCCTGTCAAGGTTGTAGAAGAAGCCAAGTTCCTGGGTCTCATTTTCGATCACCATTGACTTTGAAGCCACATATTGATTATCTTGAAACTAAATGCCTAAATGCTCTAGATTTGTTGAAAGTTATTGCTAATACAATATGGTGAGGTGATCAGACAACCCTCCTCCACTTGTATAGATCCGCTCTAAATTAGATTATGGCTCCATCGTTTATGGTGGAGCCTGTAAGAGCAATTTACAGAAGTTAGATTCGATTCACCATCAGGGCCTACGACTCTGTCTTGGTGCATTTCGAACATCTCCTGTGGACAGCCTATATGTAGAAGCTGGTGAACCTTCATTGAAGCAACGCCGTATCAAATTATCACTACAATACATATCGAAATTACATTCTAACCCATTAAACCCTGCATACAACTGTGTTTTCCAACAACTTTATGAACATTTTTTTTACAGTAAGCCTAAGCTGGTCCCATCACTTGGCATTCGGATTAAACCCCATATTACAGCTGCCAATATTGATTTTGATAATCAATATTTGATAATATTTCTCCTTTCAGGCTTTTGTCGTCTCCTCCTTGGCAACTTATCAGACCGGAAGTGGACTTTACTCTTACACAATTTAAAAAATCACAAATCAATTGATGTACCAACAAGAATTTATAGAAGTTAGAACTAAATATGAATCCCACCGCTTCATTTTAACAGATGGATCCAAGGACGGTAGCTGCCGTCATTGGATCAAAAACCGTATCATCCCGCTTACCAGACCATAGCTCAATTTTCACAGCTGAAGCCAAAGAAATATAAACTGCTTTGGAATATATCCAAAATCAGTCCAGTTGTAAATGGTTCATCATCTATTCAGATTTATTGTCGTGTCTACAGGCAATAAAATCTAGCTCTTCACATCATCCATTCATTTTAGATATTTTAGAACTATATAATGACCTTACGACATCGTCTTTTGCTGGTTGCCCATTCATGTTGGAATCACGGGTAACACTATGGCTGATGCTGCAGCAAAAGCAGCTCTCAACAAATCTGTGAGACCACTTCTTTTCCCATACAGTGACTATAAACCTGTTATTAGATGCTATATCAAAGACCTAATGCAAAAGAAGTGGGAGACCCAAGATAAAACTAACTATTGGTTACACCTACTTGGGTTGTCAGTCCAGATTTGAAGAGGTCATTATGCGACGTTGTCGTATTGGCCATTCGCTCTATACCCATGAATATTTATTTAAAGGTGAAGATCCTCCATGCTGTGTCCCTTGTGATGAAAGAACCACAGTTAAGCATGTCCTGCTTGACTGTATTGATTTTTCCATCACAAGGGGAACTTGTTTCCAGGTTTCATCCAGAAAGGATCTTTTTAATCAAGTTAGTACTCGTTTAATTCTTGGTTTTTTTAAAAGACATTGAGTTAATAGATATTTTTGATAAGATGTATTGTAAAAAGTAAGTGATTAAAATTTGGTAAAATGATGATATAACTGTGATTGTTAGTGGCTGTACCTTCAAATGGGGTTGAAGTAACGTAAAATAATTGTCCCTCTGAGATCGCCCACTTCACCCGATCACACATTTCGCATTTCTTAGACCTCAGGCTAGTTTAAGGAATGTTCAATTATGTTCATATTTTCGTATGCCAAAATTTCACAGCCATATAATAATATTAGTAATACCATTACATCTAAAGCCTTAAGTAAACAATCCGAAGAAATATTATTATTACTAGAAAACAGAACCTGGCTTTAGAAGCACTGTCCACTAAACATTTTATTGCTGGCTTGAAATTTCTGTGTCTACTAAATAGAACACCTAGATACGTATAATTGTCTGCGATATCAATTTCCGTATTCTCCAAATAAAAAGATAATCTACTGTTTTGATAATCTGGAGTTCAGCAAAGAGGACAGTGTCATTAACATAAGAAGGGTTAAGAAACAGATACATAAATGTACATGTAAAGCGTTAACACCACCAATTTTCACACTCGTGCATCCGTTTTTCACAAGGATTTTTTCAAGAACATTGACAAAATAAGAGTGGTGAAAAATGTTCTCCTTGCCGCACATCCGGGTGACATGGGAAATAATCTGATATTACGCCATTTACAGACACACATGGTCTTATATTTGCATACATATTTTGAACTAACTGCAAGAAATTACCCTTCATACCATTATCTTATGCCACAACTCTCCACACATTATAGAAGGCTTTTGAAAAATCAATGAAAGCGCAGAATAATTGTTTAAGAATTTGAATGAGCATATCCAATACAAAAATGTTATCATTTGTCGAGTAACCCTTTCTAAATCCGGCTTGCGCTGAGGTTAAGACATTATTTACCTCAAGGAAATTATGTTATCTATTATTGAGAACAGTGGTGAAAAGTTTACCAAAGCAGCTGAGTATTGTAATGGGTCTGTAAGCGTTAGGGTCTGAATTGGTACTTTTCCCCTTGTAAATAGGACGTATAGAGCAAGAGAAAAATGCCTTAGGTAATATTCCTGAAGCTAATATCAAATTGAAATAATCGACTAATAATCTTCCAAAGACTTTAAACGAATCAATAAAATAGTCGTTCTCAATTTGGTCAGTCCCTGTGGCTTTGTTACGTTGAAGACTCTGAATGGACAATGATATTTCATCAAAGGTTAAATCATTATTCAAAACATTGTCATCATGATTAATTTAAAACTTCCTTTTCTTCATTTATTTCTACATAACCCATATGGTGTTCATCATTAGTGTTCTTAAAATGTTTAAAAAAATCAGTAGTATCGGGTGTTTTCGAATTTTGGTTTCTATTGCTCTCATTGAGGATTTTCTAGAATTCTTTAGGTGCATATTTAGCTTTTTCTCTTGTCACTGTACTAAATTCTGCTTTGTACTTATAAATATGTTTCTTAATGCACTTCTTATACTCTTTTGAACTTTGTCGAGAATAAAGTTTATTAATTTCTGATTTACGTTTAAACTATCGGCGTTTTGAATTATAAAATGTTTCACGTTTATTTCGACATTCTGTCCTAAACCAGGGTTTGTGATTTTGACATTTTATCGGGCCATGGCAAACTGGACGCCTTTCCCCAAGCGTTGCACGTGCTGCTTCAGTTAGCAGATGCGCGATCTCCTCAGCAAATTAATTAATAGCACATGCTTGGTCGTCATGATTTCAATAAATTGGTTAGTTGTGGGACAGCTTCTGTGTTGATATTATTTACAAATGCATTTGTTTTATTATTTTTTATAATGTTTAGGTTTTGCATAGCGATCTTTTAGGGGGATGTTTGAAATGATGTTTTGCATACTTGCAGTACTGACTGTGGTTGTATTACTACTATTTCAAGTGAGTGCAAACATATGGGGACAATGGCTATCTGAGCACGGATGGGAAAATTCACCAAAATAAAATTCATTAAAACATGGAAGGCATATACATGAAGATAGGACATAATCAACTAAAATGGAATCTTTACAAGTAACTTTATCAACTCATTTGTCTTAAGCCTGCCATTACATATAAACATATTGGTATTCTTACATAACTCTACCTGCGTAAATCCTTGGCCATTGACTGTTCTTTGATCTTGATTACTTCGTGTAGTTGGTAAAGATAAGGTTGGTTGGTTGGTTTGTTGTTTAACGCCGCACTCAGCAATATTCCAGCTATATGACGGCGGTGGTAATGATAAGGAGTGAAGTACATTTTCAGGTTCATATTTATCTTTCATCTTTCTTCAATGTCTTTATCAAGTTCTTCATACCGTACCATGCTCTACCAGCACTTCCCCCACAAAAATAGCATAACACTTCTCCTAAATCCTCCCTCCCCCTTCCTGGCAATCTTTTCAACTATATCAAACGTCATTAAAAACAGGAATCTGCAAAGCAAATTTTAGAACTGTCCCACACAAGACACCTTTTATATACAAATATCAACAAACACCATTTTCTTGATTTCGGATCGTAATCGAAATTACAAGAACGGATTATCTTTTACGACGGTCGCGCGCAAAATTAAAGCTTAACCATACACGCTAACGATTTATAACCTAGGAAATAGGTTTATCCCAGTTTGTCTCTATTTCATAGACTTTATATTATAAAATCAGCTTAACTGATACACATGATTCATCTATATTTTATGCTTTACAACAATGTTACCATTATTATATTATCTCTTACTTTGTTGCCGGTTCAGCTTCTCCTCTCCGTACACCACGTCTATTAATAAGCCCTCATCAAACCAACTACTTCAGCATTTTTATTTCATACAGGAAAATACCTGTACAATTTATATATTTTTTTACAACCCCTATTGCAGCTCATTGTGATCATGAACTGTCATTTGGGCCCATTTCTCAGCCTTTTCCTAATTATCATATTGTCAAGTCGAGAATGTATATTATTTATAAACATCTAACATAAAATCTAAGGTTATTTTTGTGCCGTTTTTATTGGGATTTTCTTAAACTGAACTGTCATGAATATGATCCCCATAGTAGTCACTATTTACTGAACTTCGATCTCATTGTCGAACTAGCCGCATCTTATTAAAGTAGATTTGTCTGCCGGATAAAGTGCACACCAAAAGGTAATCATATATCATAACTTTAATGTACGTCAACAATATTTCTGTATGCCAAATGAGTGGTCGAACATGGATATGCCATGATAAGGCAATTGAAAGTTGACATATTTTGATGTTACATGACTATACACTGATATTATCTGTAAAACCCTTTCCATAACCATAAAACACCCCTGTCAAAAACAGAGTCGACAGCACAATTCCGACCACATCGTGAGCATGTGTCCATGCATCACTATCGAACAGTGGACCGCCTCCGTGGTTTAGTGGTAGAGCTTATGCACACTCGATGACCCCAGCAACCTTGTTCCTAGGCTGACGTCACAAGGCATTGTTTCGCCGATGGATCTTGCAACAAAATTCCACAAATTACGTCATCGGGTATTGTTATTGTAAACTTTGTGGTGCAAGGCTCGTTCCACAAGACGATCGTATTGTAGCGCAACGACAGTCGTTAGTCTAAGTTAAAGTATGTGAGTTGCGATAGTCTTAGCCCTACGATAATTTTGTGAATTCTAAAGGTGGACCGTTGTATGGTATTAAATTCATACGTTTCAACTTTTTACGTGTTTGAAGTATTATTCTGTTTAACTCAATTGGACTATGCCGTGGATCGTGTAGGTGTCAGCCTATTCATATTCAACAGTATAATTAAAAAAAACGTTATAAATGGCAAGTAATAAATAAAATACTAAACGAGCTCTCGTCAGATACCACAACTATTCTCTCGTTTCATAAAATTGGTATTACACGGGAGCTCGTTTAGTATTCTATATTTATTACCCATATGGGCTCAAATATGCAATAACTTTTTGATATTTGCACAGTGTGCAATTAGTGATACTCGAAGCTGATTGGTCAGTTGGACAAGATCAATTTTCATTGGACTATTTGTTTCTCATTCCATTCATCATAAATCCACGCCTTTCCCTTCAGATGTTTTACGTGCTACAATCTCAATGATTCGAGATTTTTAAGACAAGAACCATAGTTTCATATCAACAACATGATTCCACAATAATTATTTTTCTTTTATTTCACATGATTTTCGTTTTACAGTAAAAACCAAAACTACGTCTGCGTTTGTAAACACACATTTGACACCTGTCAAAGTAGGATAGGATAAGTTTTATTCCATACTGAAAGGCCTCAGGCCCATAGTACAATTCTGTTTTCGGGAGTGGTTACAGATCCCTTTAACAGGTCATATTCTAACAAACATAGCATGATAAATGAACATTGACAGATTTCTTAGAGTATCTTAATCAGTTGTTGACATGATCGTTGTAAATTTTGTAGAGTGGGATGTACATAACAAGGCGGATCAGTATATTTTCTTCTAAGGTGGTCGTATTTTGGACAAACTAACAGAAAGTGAAACTCATCTTCAATGACATTTAAATCACATTGCTCACATATTCTCAATTCTCTGGCTATGTTTCTATGCGTGCCGACTTCGATCCTTAGTCTCTGAGAGCTGCATCTAAATTGTGCTAAACTTATTCTAAACCTTTTAAAGTTGATGTCAAACAAATAGTATTCTGGGGAAATTGTTGTCTTGAAAAGCTTGTAACAATTGCATTTTTCTGAACTTAAAACATGCGATGCCCATTTTTGTAAGTATATATCCTTAAGTGTTTGGCGTAAAGATACTAAAAATCAATCTGGATTGTTTGGTACACATTGATTATGCCAAACATACCCATAGCCGCAATCATTTAATAACGACTTTACATCATATACCCAATTGCGGATTCCATGTTTTTCATACAATAACATCATATTGTAACATTTTCTAGGTAATCTATCAATAGGCATTTTAAGAATCTTGAACCAATACTTGAGAATTCTAATATGTTGAAATATGTAAAGTGGTACACGTCCACATTCACCATATACCATAACACTCGATGTAGAGTTTTTTACGCCAAGGAATCGTTTACAAGCATATAGATGGACCAGTTCAATAGCTCTGTATTCAGTATACCCCCAGACCTCTGCTCCATATAAAAGAATTGGAGTAATTTTTGTATCAAATATTTTAAAAAAGGTTTGATATGAAAGATCAGTGAAAGTTTTAAAACTATGTAAGATTCCCATTAGTATCTTTTTTACCTGCATTGCTGCATTACCGGTGTGGTAATTCCACGATACTCTGCCTGTGAAGGTTACCCCCAGATATTTATAAGAAGTGACAATTTGTAACGGTTGTGAGTTGAAGAACCATTTTTCCCTACTTGATAGTTTATTTCCCTTTTTGAAAACTAACACTTTCGTTTTCTCAGTGTTCACTTGGAGTTTACAATTAGAACAGTACAGCTCCAGTTGATCTATCAAATTCTGTAAACCTTTTATCGTACTAGAGAACAGGACTATATCATCAGCAAAAAGCAACAGAAATATCTTAACAATATCTGGATGCAGCTGTATACCATCCGTACAATTTTCCTTAATTGTTGCAGCCAGTTCATTGATTAAAAAACAAAACAGGAAGGGGCTAAGAACACAGCCTTGGCGTACTCCAATGTTACATGTGAAGACATCAGAGTATATTCCCCGATTGTTAACACATGACTTTACATTTTGATAAGTACTGCATAATAATTTACCCATTTTATTACTCACACCATTTGAAAGAAACAATGACCACATTATATTTCTGTTTACAGAATCAAACGCTTTTTTGAAATCTACAAAAATTGCATAAAACTTTCCACCTTTTCTCTGCATGTATTTATGAATAATCGCATTAAGTACGAAAATATTATCCGTGGTTGAGAACCCTTATCTAAAACCTGCTTGTTCTTCCGAAATTTTATCTGATGAATCTGACCAAAAAGTGAGCCTTTTATTAATAATAGAAACAAATATTTTGCTAAAAACACTCAGAAGGGTAATTCCTCGATGATTTTTTGTATCGGTACGTGATCCTGATTTATGTAATGGAACAAGCACACCGATAGCCCACTCTTTTGGGAAATAAGACGTTTCTAAAATCATATTAAACAGTAATTCAAGGTATGGGAGTAGAATATTAACAGAATGTTTAAAAAAATCTGGAATTAAACCATCTATGCCGGAACTCTTGCTGTTTTTCAAATCGTAGATAGCTTTTTGAATTTCCTCTCTTGTGATTGGCGAGTCAAGAATTGTAGCAGTTATGTCATTGTCACATGTTTCCTGATCTGATAATTCAAAGAAGGTATCATTCCTAACACCATTACCACTAAACATATTTTTGTAATAATCATACCATTTATCATTTTCAATATTATTTTTAAACTCATAATGTGGATTTAGCTTGTGGAGGGTTGTCCAAAATTCTTTCGACGATTTAATGTTATCTTCCAAATATTGTTTTTTCTTTTCAAGAAATATGATCTTCTTTTCCCTGCACGTGGTTTTGTAAAGATTTCTAATTCTTGTATATTCCCTTAACGACTGTAAATCTTTATCTCTTCTGAATTTGATGAGGCATGTACATCTCTCTTTTTTTAGTAAATGACATTCCAAATCAAACAATTGTTGTATTTTCTTGTCCACGTGAACCACTTTCTTCATTTCGTTCCCAGCATAGGAGAGTGCCCTTCTAATAAACTCGATACTTTCATCAATATTTGTGAATACGGCATCTACTGCTTTTTCAACAAGTGATACAAACTTGTCTGAAGCTAAGTTACAAAGAAATATTTCTTCTTTATCAATTCTCCACATAAATCTAAATGTACTTGCATAATTCATATCATCATAACCCTCGATGACTGAGTGAAGCGTACACGTACGTAAAGCCATTGTTAATGGAAAATGTTGCGACTCGTACCGTGTGTCTATGTCGTATGTCTTACAGAGGTCACACATATGTACGATGGAGATGATATAGTCATTTACGCTCGCCCCTGTACTACTAATGAATGTATAGTCCCCAATACCAGCGTCACTGCCACAACGACCATTCATAATATGAATATTTAAGACAGACTATAGGTTCAACAAACATTTACCAAACTTATTTAAAATAGTGTCAGCAGAGTATCTCTGCAAATCAAAATGGTCTATCAAGAAATCCCAGGACGAGTTATCACGCCCTTCAAGATAATCCAAATAGTCGTCTTCCACAAAGTCGGGTTCTGTCCCTGTTCTGGAGTTAAAATCAAAGTCACAGTCATCTAATTTAGATTTCAATCCAGATATATTCCAATATAAGAGTTTTATTGTAGGAGAGTCATCACTTTTTAAATCCTCTGAGTCTGGGTATGGGCCCCGGCCACACCCCTAGGTAGTGCGGTCCTGCTGGCTGCCCCTAGAGCTGGTAGCCTGACTGCGGGTAGTGGGGCGCGAACTCCCCTCATTCCTGGGTGAATTGTTCATTCTGTCAGAGACCCCACCTCTTCTCCCATCCGAGACATTGATTGAAGCATCCGTAACCTGTTTGGGTGCTGACACAATTTTACCACCTTTATAAATGACCTCGATAAGCGGACGGAGATCTGGCGGACATGAAGAGTTATTCGTATAATTCAACCTCTGAACACATTTAATGTCTTTGTTGTCAAAACTGCTTATGGCCAGATTTAAGTTCCAAGATTCAGATTGTGATGTTGCCAGAAACTATTTCTGGTGCGCCATGATCAACACCACCAACTCCGGGTTTGCGTCTATGTTAGAGGACTTGCTGTTTGGCGAATTTTATGACCACCCGAATAAAAAAAACGGACTTAGTACAGACAGGTTTGCCTTTGTTAACGATGATGACATCGATAACTGCCAATGAAAATGAAAACACAATGAAAGAGACTAAACTTGACAAGTTGACATGAACTTAGTTCAAATTTATACATGTAAGAAAAACACGAAAAATAAGACTACTCACACTTTCAATGATGGCATGAGTTATAAAAACAAGTTCATTTTGCAACAACATTTAGACTTTCCGAAAGACATTATAAAGATACACAATTTCGTAGAATATACGTTTTTGTAACTGGGACGTCAGCACAGTACGGCGCTGAGCGGTATGCAGGCTGACTGATGCCCGGGCACCATATGAGGGTTAATGACACAGGAAAGGTGCAACTAAACATTATTCTTTGCAAATATATCATTTCGGCATGCACATCAGACGGTTCAGAATTCGAAATGTCTACTTTGAAGGAGAACAAGGGTAGCATAGAGTGTTACCTTGGCCACAAGATTACCAACATCTGGTTGCGAAATCGAAGCACGTTGCTGAACTGATAGGTTTTGAAATCAAACCAAAAATAATTAAAAATACAAGAAAGGAAAACTTACCCCAGCGAGCTGATCCTGTGTCCGATATTGAACTAAATAAACTCCGTGGATGCGGACAGCTTGTTACCAAGTCTCCAGATACCGTGTTAAAGTCTATCAACATGTATTCGACTATTATGAATCATATCAAAATATCAACAAACTCCCGTCGTCTGACTGTCTACTCCACAAGCGTGATTGACAAGTCTTCCTAAAATTCCACATGCACATGTTTCCATTCAGTCACACTTGTCTCAAATCACACACGATGTTCATTAAACTTGTTGTCCGGTTTAAACTGTAACGCCGGTTCTCTTGTCATTCCTGGTTTCGGCTGTCTCATATCTGGGTCAAGTTGGGTCATTCATTCCGACACGGTGACAGCAATCGTACTTTTCAAAGGTTACCTTCTTTTCGTAACTTTTCTCAGACAAACAAGACTTCTGTACATTCCGTCTATGTTGTTGTTATTGGTTTTGGCATTTTTTTCAAATGACACATTAAAAATTTGACAGGTTTTCCGTGTTTCCTCTTCTCAACGTGAAATGCATGACTCTGCCGATGGACGACGGGGTCTGTCTGTCAGCGACGAGATCTTGTCAAAACAATTTTAAGCCTTGATTAAAAAACCTGATGAACCTTTTTTGAAACTTGTCTTCTTTATCAATGCTGTGTAAATCGGACAGAAATATAACTGCATTAATGTGATCTTTATAGTTTTTTAACAGAACTATATTTTTCACGCTTAACAACACGTTAAATGAGTAATACGATTGGAGTGAATAGACAGTGTTTTTTCACACGCGGATTGATACAACACAGCTGATTCTTAATCGGCGACAGGCTTTTACCCTTGAAACGTCTTTAATATGATTATAGGTAAAAAATAGAATAACCCACTCTGTACGCTAAAGCTCGGAACTTAAAAAATTAATTTCACTCGTGACATATTTTCCGTACTCACTCGTACCTCGTGGGTTATTCTATAATGTACAATACATGTAATTGTATAAAATAATTTAATTATTTCAGGCCATTTATTTTTGGTTTGAAAGTATTAATAAAATAACTTTTATCTTTCTCAGTGCATCATTGTCACATTTGTAAAACGGGAATATCACAAAGTTTTTTGTTTTTCTTCCCGACACACTGATCAATGTGTTGACTGAGTGGGATACACCGACAAGAGGGGTCCCTTATTTGTTGTCGGTGGACCCCCACTCTCGCGCTTAGGGTGTCCCCTGTCTGTCCAATGTATTCGGCCTTGCATCCAGCACATTGTATGACATAAATCAATTTTTTTGAAGCACAATTCATATTTTCACGACAGTTTTTCCGTCTTTGAATGTAAAAGAACAACATTGTAAAACATGAGGGCAAGTACCACAATTTGGTCTCCTACACTTTTGTACTGTTTTACATTCTTGTTTTCCATTTGAGAAAGAAGCCCTAGTAAGAATCTGTTTCAGATTTTGGCTCTGTCTTTTACTTTTAATAAGTTTATTTTGTGATATTTTTTGTTTTAGTTCTTTACACTTATTTAAGGAATACAGTTTTTCCCGAACACTTCCAAATATTTCTGGGTTTGTAGGATTAAAGGTTGTAACAAAAGGGAGAACACTCTCGTAAGATTTATCTTTAGGTTTTAAAGATCACAACGGTTTTGTGATTTAGCCTTGTTTATTGCGTCTTCCA
Organism: Haliotis rufescens; assembly: GCF_023055435.1. Taxonomy (NCBI): domain Eukaryota; kingdom Metazoa; phylum Mollusca; class Gastropoda; order Lepetellida; family Haliotidae; genus Haliotis; species Haliotis rufescens. The sequence goes on from NW_025964223.1 coordinate 10,081,795, forward strand.
CTATTTTTCTAGGGTGGTTTCTTTCTAATAGTGACTCCCTCAGTTCATCGTGTCTATATTGTGCACGATCTGAATTAGATACTATCGCGCAGATTCTACGTGCTAATGAGTAAGGAACACTGTTTTTAGTATGACGGGTGTGACAGGAATTGTAATTGAGGTATTGTTTGGAATCGGTTGGATTGTAATATACATCTGTTTCAATGTTATTGTTTGAAATTGTAACCATTACATCTAGAAACGATAGATTGTTATCGCTCATCTCTAAAGTAAAGATTAAACTTGGATGGAGTGTCTGTAAAATATCTATCAAACACTGTAGATCGTTTTCATTCAGACTCCACAGAACAAAACAATCATCTAAAAATCTTTTCCATTTATCTTGAAATCCCTGTCCAAATCCAATGCCGAATCTTTCTTCAATTTTTGAGTACAGTTTTTCCTCCAAATAACCAAGTACAAGGGTTGCATAAGTAGGGGCCATTTTTGTCCCCTTTGCTGTGCCTTTAATTTGTTTGTAATGAGAACCATCAAAATTAAAAGTATTATTATTTAGAATAAATTTAATACTATCGATAATGAATTCGGAGGTAATGTCTTCTCGTATTTCCGAACGGTGTTTATATATCCAGTATTCAATAGCTTCAATGCCGAGATCATGGGGAATGTTTGAATATAAAATAACTACATGAAAACTGACCAACTTTGTACCATTTTCGACTGAGGCGGGAAGTTGGTTCAGAAAATAAGTGGTATCTTTTATGTAGCTCTTGACATGTTTAGTTATTAGTTTCAACACTTTATCCATAAGGTCACTGAGTCTGATATATATATTTATAGCTATTTGTTACCTCTTGAAACAAAAAGTGTTATTCTATGTATAATATAACTACTACTGGTATTCTACACTACACTCTTCTCATAAATGTGCTAACTATGTGTTATATAAGACACTTTTACATGTGGAAACATACTTATGCATTGCTATTCCTTTTCATTTGACAATATGTTTCACAAGATTTAGATGCGGCAATTTTAGACTTATGACAGAAACAGGAAGATACACTAACATACCATACCATTTAAGACTATGCCCTCATTGTTGGCTAAATGACAAAATGTACTTAGAAGACGGGATTCATGTTTTACTTGTATGTGATGCATATACCTCTATTAGAAAAAAGTATATTAGTAAATACATCAGAAATGACAGTGCAGTAAACATATTCATAAATATTATGAAGACTCAAAATACACAAAGAATAAGTGATGTCTGTTTATACCTATTCAATGTGCAAAAAATAAGAAATATGTTCAATACCACTTAATATACCTATTTTCAAAGAATGCTACATACGGTATGTGTGTGTGTGTGTGTGTGTGTGTGTGTGTGTGTGTGTGTGTGTGTGTGTGTGTGTGTGGGTGTGTGTGTGTGTGTGTGTGTGTGTGTGGATGCAAAATAGCGCTCAGAAATGAAACCTTTATATGTCCGTATTTTGGGCCACTGGCCTCTATACTGAATAAAATTGTCTTGTCTTGTCTTAATAACTACTTTAATCAATCGGGGTTTTGCGCAAAAGGATATTAACGGATCTACGCTGACATGTACAGATAACCTATCCACCATAATAGAAAATAAATTAGAAAACATATTGATCTGCTTCGCTAAACTAACATATACTCTCTGAATTGAAACTCTTGCATGAAAAAGGTTCAACAGGCTTTTTATACATGATCGGAAGGAACAAGTAGGGAGTCTGCATGAGATCTTTTGGATAGTTGTGTTTCACAGTTAGATTAACACTTAGTGTTTCTGATACTATATTATTTCGATAGAACTAAACAAATGCATTTAAATTGAAAAGGAACCCCGGTGACATGGAAATGTCAGCCTAAACCTGTGGAAGTTCTAGACTTGCTCGATCCCCAGCGAGGTGGCCTAGCTTTGGTTACTGGTGGCCTATAGCCCGTGTTTTAAAACTGTATATATAATATTGTTATGCTCAAATATTTTCATGAATTGTTTCTAAATATCGTATGCTCGAATATGTTTTACAACTTGTTTTTAAACAAAATTTTGCATTAATGACTAAATTGTAAATATATTAACTTGGTCTCGTCGCTATATGGCTGAGATAATGCCGATGCATGCGACGTTAAATTTTAACTCACTCACTCACTCTAGACTTGCTCCATTAGGGATATACCATTACGGTAAGGGCTGGGCGGAAATGAAAATAAAATGGTTCAGGAACTGTGAGAGAAACTACTTACTATTAATGACCGAGAAATGTTTTGCCATCGTAAATTTTTGGCTAATACTAAATGTTTGCTAAATAGGATATTAATTCATTTCGTTCTTCAAATAGGTGCCTAGTTATGTCTAGGTGTTTGGGAATGTGAGTGAGTGCTGGCGTAAAATACCTACGATATCAATATTTAGGCTATATTTCAGCAACCACTAAATTACTGAGGTAAACCCATCCTCACAAGTGTTTGATAGTATGAACAACAATGCACGTCCCTTGTTTTAGGAGCCGATTACACACAATGAAACATATTACACATTGCGTATTTATTTTGTATTCATAATGGCCTACATTACATGTACAAGTGTTTGCCAGTTTTAAAATTCCGAACAAGTAGCCACCATTTTCCCATTGCGACCGGCCGATGACATATACCGGAAGAATACAGAGTCTTTACGTTACGCAACTCATCCTTCCTAGGAGATGAGTTCCACTATGTGTTTGGATGTGAAACCCTTTCCCAACTAAGATTATTGAATATACCGAAGAAATATCACCAATGACCGAATATAAAAAATAGAATACATGCAACTCAACTGTTCACTCGAATATACGTATACACGGAAGTATGTAGTATGTGGAAACAAGTCAAAATAGGGAATTGCATCGAACATTTGTTTTGTCATATTTGGAAATGGCATTGCACGTCTATCATATTATGCAATTATTATAAGTGTCAATACCCTGTAACTACTGTTGTAATTTGTTAGATGGTCATGTATCAAATATCTTTCCATTACGTTATTAACATCACCGATATCTGTTTGGTTAATCAGACAATTCGATCTGCAATCGAGATCAAAATATTAACTGGGGCGTAATTAAAAAATCGACTTATTTTAATGCAACAGCTCGTTTCTGCAGCTTCACACATTTGTTCTTAAACTATTGTCACTGGCCATGGTATTTGGAACTCAAATTAGATTCAATATTTAACTTGAAAGTTAGCTTTGTTTGTGGGAAAGTTTGAGATGAGACGTTTAGGACAGATGTACCGCATGGCCACCACCTGTACTCCCCTACTTGCTGATCTATTTCTATATGCTTGTGGATAGGAATGTCTGCTCGGAATGGCACAATCAGAACAGGAGAATTGGTCATAAGCTTCAGCCATATCGATAATACAATATCGTTCAAATACGGTCAAAAAGCCAATTCCCATCCCACCTCAACTAGAAATAAGAGAAAGAGTGGGTGAGTTGGGGTTAACGTTGGGGTGAAACCCACGAGCACGGGTATGGTGCTGACAAACCTAGAAACATAATCGGGGCGAACCGGGATTCGGGCCCACAATCATAGGTTTATGGCGTGCCTAAGGGACGCAACTCTGCACAGCGAATCGCGGCGCCTTAGACGACTTGGCAACCGGTGCCCCAAAACATAAAAGAAACCAGTAAAACGGCCTTATCTGTTTTGGTACTTAGATCTGTGCACAAAGATTCAGAGAGAAAAAATTGTGAAAAAGAGTGACGAAAAACTCAACTAAATGCCAAGAGGGATGAATTCAACTCTCCAATATTCAACTTTCCCTTTATGTCGAGCAATGTTCCAAGCACTAGCCTGTGGTTTCTACATTTCACAACTTCTCAGGTACAATATCGACCATAACTCTTTCTAGCATCCTTCGAGTATCCTTCGACTCTGGCTCCATGCCCTCAGTAGAGCTTTCAAAGGAGTAAGTGAGTGAGTTGGGTTTAACGCCGCTTTTAACATTATTCCAGTTATATCACGACGTGTCAGCTTAATGTGGGAGGAAAGCCCGGAGTGATGCAGGTCTCAGACGTTTACCACTTCGGTGAAACCCACGAGCACGGGTATTTCATTCTATCCGCCTGCTATGAACTCATTCAGCAATAATCACAACGACTATGTACTCTTGATCCTGTTTAATTGGCTTCCTGTTTTATTGGCTTCCTTATCATGAGAGAGAGATTCTGTATATCCTCCATATGTCATTCCGAAGATTACAATGAAAATATATTCAATTACACGCGGCTAAGACAATAAAAAAGGCAAAACACATTTACAATTCCCAACAGCTTATCGAATTCAAATATCTATACGAAGACAGCTATGCACTAACAGATACATATATAAAGATTCTTTAGTTTGTACAGATACGAGGCGAATTGAAGTATGATAGTTTCCAGATGTGTTGATCGAGTATATTCTGTTTCAGCCCCAAATAAGAATGATAACATATTTGTTTCGTCTTGCATTTCGAAATCAACATATTTTTTAACGTCAAGTAGGTCAACGATAAAAAGAGAAAAACGCATTTCTGTCTGATATAAGCACTTCCCAATGTAAAATAATGTGGTTATCATGGTCGAGAGCACGCTCATTACAGAGCTTGCACTCGTTTACTGCATGATGAGACTTCGCACAAGTCGATATTCCAGATACAGAAAAGCTAATTGCCAAAGTTTATGGTATGTTAATTTCGTATGAATTCTCTTTATAACGGGACGTGCTTGGATTATTTAATACATTTATGAGCCATATTTGTTCTTCGTATTTGCATAAAGTTTCATAAACAAGATTTCTCCATTTCAATTTTGGAAGGAAAGTGAGCAGATGCACAACGGTAGGTATCCAACAGATCGGCATGTTGACCCTTGATGTCAGAGAGTAATTCACATCCATAAAGGCTGGTTTTGTCTATTATTCTGAGCCATATTTTCACGCTTGAAACTGGATGAAGATCATAATTATTTAATCCTAAGGATATAGGGAGTTAATATTTTGTCATGCTTTCTGTCAGAATTTTTCAATTATTGTTTTACAAGAAAGATTATACGTTAAGAGTATTCAACCATACACCGTAACATCAGTAGTGATGTGTGTATCACCAAGTTTACAGAAACGTTATGCCCATTGTGGCTTGCTTTGGTGAACGCAATTATTGCACTTTTTGATGGATTATATGTTAGGCGCCACCTTGAAGCATATGTATATACAATATCAAGGGTTGTTTGTAAGCCAGTGCCTCCACGTTTTAGTAAAACCCATGTCGATAGTGTACCCACGTTGACAGTGTAACCCACGTTGACAGTAAAACCCTTGTCGACAGTGTATCCACGTTGACAGTAAAACACATGTTGATAGGGGACCGGCGTTGATAGCAAAAGCCATGTCGACAGGGGACCCACGTCGACAGTAAAACCCATGTTGACAGTGTATCCACGTTGACAGTAAAACCCATGTCGACAGTGTACCCACGTTGACAGTAAAACCAATATCGACAGTGTATCCACGTTGACAGTAAAAGCCATGTCGACAGTCTTTCCACGTTCACAGTAAAACCCATGTCGACAGTGTATCCACGTTGACAGTAAAACCCATGTCGACAGTGTATCCACGTTGACTGTAAAACCCATGTCGACAGTGTACCCACGTTGACAGTAAAACCTATGTCGACAGTGTATCCACGTTGACAGTAAAAGCCATGTCGACAGTCTACCCACGTTGACAGTAAAAGCCATGTCGACAGTGTATCCACGGTGACAGTAAAACCCATGTCGACAGTGTATCTACGTTGACAGTAAAAGCTATGTCGACAGTGTATCCACGTTGACAGTAAAACCCATGTCGACAATGTAATCCACGTTCACAATATTACACCTGTCGACATTGTACCACACGTTAAAACATATATACACCAGTAGCAAAACGATCGTGGTATCAGGTAAATGGTCCTGTATAAATGCACATTACATATGCTTGATTGAAAACGTGGACAACATTCTGTCTGTTGTTAATTGCTGCACAACGTGTTCTGTTAAACTGACGACATGATGCACATATTTGTGCGTTGTTTTCACACGAAGTGTTAACTGATCACATATAAAATTACAACATGCTTTCATGCTATTGTTTCCTTCAGTTCCCTGTTAGTTTCTCAACTAGCGGTTATTGGTTTTCCAAAACGATGAACTCGACGACGTGTTGAGGCAACTGGGGGAGTTTGGCCCATACCAGAAATGGTTGTATGTACTTCTGTGCCTAGCAGCAATACCGGCGTCTCTCCAGGTTATACAGGCAGTTGTGTTTCTAGCGGTTGGTGTTTTTTCCAGAACGATGAACTTTGACACACATAATTATATGCACCTCTTATATATGGTAATATTATCGTGACACCAGGTTAGTGGACCTGTATAAATGGAACGTGTAGCGTAGGTATTGTTTTCCCTTGGTAATTGATCGTCATATCCAATTAAATAATGCATTTAGGATCTACATTTTTTATTGTTCGTCATCACGTGTGGACGTGTGTGTTGACTCACTGCTTTATCATTTCCTTCAATTCTTGAAAGTTTGGTTTGTAGTCTTCCAGAACGATGAAGTTCGACGACGTGTTGAGGCAACTGGGGGAGTTTGGCCCGTACCAGAAATGGCTGTACCTTTTTCTCTGTCTACCAGCAATACCACAGTCTCTCCAGGTTATACAGGCAGTTGTGTTTCTGTTTGCAGTTCCTGAACATAGGTATGTATATTCAGTGAAACATCGTGATCTTGTGGCATCCTTATGAATGTTTCTATCTTGTCAACATCTACATATTTGTCAGTGAGAGAAAAGGTTTATTTACGGAAATACGCATATTATCTTGTTTCGTATAAATTGGCCGTCGTTATATAAGTGCATCTATGGATATAATCAGAGGGTACAAGGACATACATATTTTAGCACGATGCTGCTTATACCACCACGTTAAAACAAATATGTGTTTATTAAATGACAGACCCGTGAAGTTTTAGAATAGGTCTTCAGCAACCCATGCTTGCCGTTAAAGGCGACTATGCTTGTCGTAAAAGGCGACTAACGGGATCGGGTGGTCAGGCTCACTGACTTGGTTGATGCATGTCATCGTATCCAAATTGCGTGGTTCGATGCTCATGATATCAATCACTAGATTGTCTTGTCCAGACTCGATTATTTACAAACCACCGCCATATAGCTGGAATATTGCTGAGTGTGGCGTAAAACAACAAACAAACAAAACAAAAACTTAGAAAACGTCGTTTATGGCTTCACAGTATCGGTGTTAAAAAGTTACAAAATTCTTCTGAAATGATATATAACAACAGCTGAACATTGTGTGTGCACAGTATATAACCAGGGTACATGTAGTGATCTAAGGCGTAGTAAATCGCTGTGCATATCTGTGGCCCTACGCAATGCCGGGATTCTATGATTATGTGTTCAAATTCGCATTGAAAATGGTTATTTTCTTAGGGTTTCACCAAATCGGTAAAGATATAAGACATGTATTAGTTGAATAGTGTATTACGTTGTAGCATATACATCGGTTGTTATAGTTTACACCATAGACTTATTACAAAACCAAGATATAACGTTCTGTTAACTATAACACGGAAGAATATTATTGACATCTATTCTTTTCTTACATATTTGTGTTCAACAATGCAAAGACTGCAAAATATGAAAAACATATTACAGGTCGGCATATCGCAGTTATTATCTTTTGTGTTATAGTAATGAGTAATAGATAAACATTATCATTTTCTGACATCACTTTCTGATATATGAACTCTTGCAACATGTACGCCCGGGAATACTATTACTATTCCAAATGCAACAATGAGTAGGGATCAGAGCAAAACATCCATACACGGCACGAAAAAGCCAATTTCCTAACGTTCGGAATACGAAAAGCCTACTGCAAATGCAGATGAAACTGTGCCATCAACGCAACTTCAAGCAAACAACAGACCACAATCGAAATCAATAATACGAGGGCTGGTCAAAGAAATGAAAGCCTAACAAACAAAACCAACTAACGTGAAATGTGAAATTATATTTTTTCACTAGAATCTCCATGCTTTTCAGTACACTTCTCATATCGACAGTGAAGCTTTTCAATTCCAGACAGGGAGACGTTTTCTGAAGCCACCCTGAAAAACCCATTCATGGCAGGTCTGAGGTCATCATTGTCGTCATAGCTCTTTCAATTAAGGTGTTCTTTCAGTTTATGAAACAGGTGGAAATCACTTGGTGTCAGGTCTGGCGTGTATGGAGGGTGATGTAGCTCTTCGAAACCACATTGTCGCACAGCAGCCTTTGCAAGTGGAGAGGTGTGAGAAGAGGCATTGTCATGAAGTAGTAGAACTCTAGTAGTCAGCATTCCTCGCCGCTTTTCTGTGATAGAATCTCTCAGGCGATGAAGCAAATCAGCAAAGGAAGCACCGGTAATCGTCTTTTGACTTTCTAAGTAATCAACAAGGGTGCATCCAAGAATAAAGTGGTCACAACTGTTTTCACTGGTCATGAAGACCTCGAATTCCTTAGGTGCCAGAGAAGTGAAATGGTGCCATTCCATGGATTGACGTTTAGACTCGGGATCATAGTGGTAGTCCCGCGTTTCATCACCCGTTAATAATCTCTTTTTGAATTTGACGAATTCTTCCTCAATTAGATCAAAATATTTTCTGGCAATGTCAGTAAACGTTGGCGCACAACGAGAAGCTATCTTATTCATTTGTAAATGTTCATGAATAATAGGTTCAATGGATCCATGACTTTGACCTGTGTCTTCCACAAGTTCAGCAATCGTTATACGTATCTGACAGTATAAGTTTTTTCTATCTCCTTGATTGAATCGTCTTTGATGGAAGTTGGGACGTCCAGACCTAGGGTCATCATCAAGGCTTGTTCGCTCAGCCTTAAACGTAGCTGTCCAATGTTTAACAGTGGAATAGCTGCGGCAGTTATCCCCATGTGAATATCACTTTTCACCCTGGTGTTCAGCTTTCTCGGAAGCTTGACCACTGTTGCGGCGACGTGGTTATTATTCTTGTCATTGTCATTTCTACTACCCTCACATTTTATACCACTGTACTGGATATTGTACAACCCCTCTATTGTGTACTGTCATTGTAATTGATATGCAGTAATTTGTATTGATTAATATACAGTTTTTTGGTTTCACACCAAATTCTTTCTGGGCTGACATATTGTTTCAATTTGGAAATCGACTCGTAACACCAAGTAGTGGTTAAGGTAGTGCCACGTAGAAGACAGTAGAACCACAAATACTCTGGCAGTTAAAAGTTATACAATGACTCTCTATGGATAATTTCATTAATGTTTTCGAGTCCACATTTCCTGTAATGCATTCTGAAAGACACCGAGATAGATACATAGATACAAATAGACGTTCCCCAGCTTGGTTTAGACACTGTGTTTTTGTGTAATTAATAGGCTGTTCACTAAAAGCCTTTAGGTTATTTCCCCTCCCCTCAATCACCACGATTACGCCCTCCCTACGTCAAGGCGTAGTACTTGCGTAGTGAGCGATTATCTCGGGACTGGGGTTTGATATCAGGTTATCACTATCGATAATACTAAAAAAATTATTTCTAGAGATATCTTGCACGGCGGATAAACATTCCCAACACCATTTCATCACGTTCCGAATATGTGTAAATGTATCATGTGCATCACTTTCAAATCACATGGGAATTATTCCTCTATTGTTTCCGTTAATTTCAAACCTATATAAAACTGATGACATAAAATTCATTCTTTCTGTTATGTTTCAGCACCGTTTAGAATACATGGAAATGAATCATTTTACATTCGTTCCTAACATTTGGCAGATATAAAGACATGGTTGTACATGCCATAATTCTTTTCCTGCACAGTTCAGTATATACATGTCCTAATTTATCTGAAACTGATCAGGTATTTCGTAGGCCATACCTGGTCGGATGTTATATTTTATTGTATGTGTACGTTTTTTTAGTATGAATTGTATACAACATGTGACACTATAATAAACATTATTCTTTTAACCTTTGTATTTTTAAATGGATACTTACTCCGGCGATTCAATGAAACAATCAGCAATGCGTGTGAATCAATATGTTTCTGCATCATATTGATCATATTTGTTACGCGTAGTGGCACTATTATGGCGCAAACGAAGTGAATGTTTGGAAAGTATGAACATTTTGCTGCAATGAAGGCTGTCATTTCAACAGCTATTGTCATTTCTCATACAAGCCTCTGTAACAAATATTTTTTTTAATTAACATTTGTATATGGGGTGACAAATTATTTTTTTAATTATTACTGTGAACTAATGTTGTTTGTTTGTTTGTTGAATAACGCCGCATTCAGCAATATTCCAGCTATATGACGGCGGTTTGTACATAATGGAGTCGGGATCAGACAATCTAGTGAATGATATCATGAGCATCGATCCACGCAATTGGGATCGATGACATGCATCAACCAAGTCAGCGAGCCTGACCACCCGATCCCGTTAGTCGCCTCTTACGACAAGCATAGTCGCCTTTTACGCCAAGAATGTGTTGCCGAAGACCTAATCTACCCCGAATCTTCACGGGTCTGTGAACTTATGACACCCTATATACTGATATAATGCCGATCCATTAAACATTTATCTCACTCATTCAGTTTGTTACACAATGATAACTTGTTTACACATATGTGCCAACGCAGAACTCAATATCCCGATAGAACTATTTATAAGTGCGGCCTGGTTTCGTATGTGTTATTCTGGTACCGTGAGTTATGTTTCGTCAGTTCCGCTGTCAACTATTGATGTGCATGCTCCCTATTTGATTACTGACATGTCTCTGTAATAAAACTGTAAAATAAGGTAACACGATGACGACAACATAACACTGACTTGTTCAATCAATCTTTATTTCGTACTCAAGAGGCCACAGGCCTTTAGTACATAATACATTTCAACATAATTAATCATTACAATAGAACATCAAATTGAAATAAATTATCTCCCACATATATACATCATGACAACCATAAATATGCTCATTTTATTCTGGCATAGATATTATTTAATTAACAATTTCATTTCCATGGGCAAAAGCATTGTAAATAAACATCGATAAATTCTTTACAACCCCTGTTCTCTCACATTTAAATAAACTTATACTTGTTTCTCTTGTCAGGTGCGCTATTCCAGGATTTGCCAATGACACCTACAAAATCCAGAATGACCTTCACGAACAACTCGTAAACCGCTCCATTCCCAGGATATATGGTTACTATGGTAACGAAAAATATTCCCAGTGCCAACTGTATCGACAGACCAATGCCTCCAATGTTTGGTCAACAAGAAATATCACAGAGCCATGTAATGCCTGGGTTTACGACCAATCACAGTTCATATCCACGGTTTCAGAGACGGTGAGTTATTATCATTCAGGTTGTTGCAATCATTATTAAATACCAGTACCACATTATTTACATGTTTTGTCCGAAAACAATTGAAACAACCTGTAATGTACAAGCCTTTTGTACATTTCGGTCAGTAGACAGTGAGATGAATCATATTGTATATGTTGTATGTGATACAGCATACCGTAAAGATATACGTTATTGCTACATGAATTAACGTATATCACCACTGATCTTACTGACTGTTTGTTAAATGTGCAAAAACAAAATGGGAACACGTTCTAAATCACCTGTTTCGATTTGGCAACGTGATAGTTCGTGTGACGTCACCTATATTCGTGAGTCTGTTCCACGAAACTACTTCTTGTAGCATAATGGCTTAAATCAGCCTTGTATGGCTACAAAAGTGCATCTAGTCCATCTAAATGCATTGTATATTACTACACAGCCGTGACTCGAAGTAAAATAACTTCTGTCACTGGTGGAGTGCAATTTCCCCACGTTCCACCGACCGTATCCTCGTGCGAGAGACTACTTCCGGTATGACGTCACTTTGTTGACAGTTTGATCGGTTGTACTTTTTCTGATACGAGAGTGAAAGCCGGTTCGAGCCGAGATATGTGAGTTGACATTCAAGTATTTTATATTTATTGTACATCTTCCTAACTGAATGAAATACTGAAAAGAATAATTATATTCTTGTAAATTAATAAATCTTATTGTGCAATTCTTAATTGTGAAATTATTCTTAAAAAATTAAATAATTAAAACTGTGTGGTTGGTGGTATTGGGAGTGATCCACAATTCGCTACCAGAGCTGTACCCCAATACCCACCCCCTGAACCGTTACACAACCTATTCTCCAAAAGAAATCAGACAAGTATATAATTTTTGTATCCGCCATAAAGTGAAGTAGGTGAGATGAAATGGGTGTTTACATTGTTTACATTATAACTCATATTGCGACACTTTGTGTAAGGCTGCTTGAACTACACAGGACTTTCGATTTTTAATAGTGCTAGCCCACTGAGATACCATGTCGCAGTTTAACGTTGATAACCCACTCAGTCACACTGTACTGACTCCAAGCCGGCCAGTCCCCCGGTTTTTTTTCCCCTTAACACTGAGCATCTGCTGCAGGCAGCGTAACAAGTACAAGGTATAAACGTCTTTACCGTCTACATTGTCTCCACAAAATAATGTTGGAAATAAACGTAAAAGAAGGTCTGGTCTGCCCACCATGCAATTCCACAAGTATGTCATTTGCATACTGGTTTTTACATTAAATATACGAGACCGCGTCCGTGGTCTTGTGGTAGAGCGTCCGCCCGGAGAGCGGAAGGTCCAGGGTTCGATCCCGGGCCGCGTCATACAAAAAGACGTTAAAAGATTGTACTTGTTGTTACCCTGTCTGGCGCTCGACATTAAGGGGCTAAAACAAGGACTGGTCGGCTCGGAGTCAGTATACTGTGTCTGAGTGGGGTATTCATGTTAAACTGCGGCATGGTATCTCAGTTAGCTAGCACTATAAATCGGCATCAGTCCGGACTAGTACAAGCAGCCACACACACACATACACGTGCATGCACGTCGCTATATAAGTGCAATAATCTTGGACGCGACGTTAAACCCAATTTCACCTCACCTTTTAAATATACGAATTAACATATTGAAGTAAACTCTTACAAATATATATGTAGAAATTATAACTGCACATACTGCTTATTTTGACATTTGCACAAATACACCGAAGACAATAACAAGAAACCGGGGACATGGTCAATCGCAATAAGGCAATAAAGACTACATCCATTCTATCTTTATCAGGAAGCAGAAGTCCGTTGATGGACGAGGTCTAATTATTTTTCGGTGTATGGTATTATAAATGCCAAAACATTGCTTGGTTGGCCAATGAAATACCATAGCATTACTTGCAATTATGTATGAACACATTCATGTTGTAGGTAGGAACGATCTACTGGTCAAGATATGACGGCTAGTCATGATTGGTTTGTGTAGTGGTTGAAACTAGACAGTGAAGAAAAAATAATAAAAATAGCGAATTGAGGTACAAAATGGGCCAGTAGGCCCGACTGCTTCTTGAAAATTTAGCTTTCCATCTTAATCACTGGAACGTCGAAAGATCGAAAGCACACCATCACTTTCGTATTTGAATTCTTGCAGATAACCTGGTTCATTACTTTGTTTAGGTGCAATGGATTATGTATGCACTGACTTCTTTCCAGATGGGTTTTGTCTGCGGGAAAAAGTCCTTCGTGAGTCATGCCAGAATGCTGGGTATGTTAGGGCATTTGGTTGGAGGCCTCATCAACGGACCACTGGCAGACATGTGAGTTCCTAGGATGGGGGGATCTTCGACGTTAGCGAGAGAGTGAATGTTGTTTGATACGATGGCTGCATTTTGACTGTTTTCGGAACATCCTGCTTTTCCGTTAGATAAAACGATGTAACCCCGTATTTTGCCTTTGTTATATCCCAAAATGCATGATTAAGAACTGAAAGAAAACTGTTTGGATTTTATACTGTAGATGTGCTAATTACATGATTGGGGTTACACGCGACTTTGAAAGGTAATAATTATTGTGTGCACGCTTTGTGTTTAATGGTACCCCTTGCTTGGACAATACTTAAACTATTTTAATACATTTAAGAGTAAATATAAGAATTATATCATTATGTAATAGATGACAATAAGAAAGCACATACTGGTGCTGTAAAATTAACCATTGAAGCAATGTTGTGTTGAATCATTTTCGACGTTTCTGTGCTTCTGGTAGGACACGACATACATTATTGGCGAAAACCTGTTGTCATCTCTGATTTTCACTGACCCATTCCTATAAATTGTCACCTCTATTATGCTGTTTACACCAAATGGCATCTGTTTCATCGGATAATCGATGCTGGTTATTCTCTGGCGTTTTATATATGTAGAAACATTAGACTACCACACACGTCTGTAGGGTGGCACATGATCCTCAAAGAGAGTTGTTATGGCGACCACAGTCAAACTTCACTGTCGATACTTAGCAAGTGTTGAAATAAATTCAAAATACATTAAATGAAGTATTTATTAAATGGAATAATAATTTGATTTCGCGCTAAGTTTTCCAGATGATTATCCCTACACACTCAAAATCAATAACTTCCTGTTGTCGCCAACTTTGTTGAGATGAAGCCGGCAATCAATGCAAATTGAAAAGTTAACATGAACTGACATGCTTATACAAAGAGGATCGTCAAAACCATCGTAATACCTTTTGACTGTTTACCTCTGTGTCAAAGACACAAGGGTTAATCCACAGTGATACTCGCTAATATATATCTGTTTGACTTTTTAACGCCGTATTCAGCAAGTCTGGACCTCACAAAACAGTGATTGATATTGTCAGCAACGATTCGTGCCACCAGGGTAAGATGACAAGCACACAGCCGAGCCAAGCCTAAACCTAGTGCTCAGGGGTCACTGACTGCTATGTTTTGTTGAGGTATAGATGGCATGAACAAAGCCGTTAATACAAATATACCATTTTATGTGTCAGACCCTAAACCCGTGTGCCATACGTTGATTACTGACATATTTGTGACTGATGAAAGACAATGCAATAAAATGAAACATGATTGATGACTTGGTGCTTATATTAAATTTGTTTGCAACTGATGCTGACTACATGCTGAGTGGAAGCTATGCGGACACTAACTAGCTTGTCAACACCCGTCTCGGCAGAAACGCCCGACAGCGGTTACACTTCCTGAAGCGGTTGCCATGTGCTGTCAGGGTTAAACTCTTGATACCTGGCCCCCACTATGCGTAGTGTCCTCGTGGAATCACTTATCACTTTTGTACCTGTCACTTCTCTGTGTAAATAATCGCCAACAGCGGAAGGGATGATGTAAATCCGGCTGGGGTCCATGCAGGTAGCAAAAGTACTGTAAGTCCCCATGGACCCTAGAATGGTGATCTACCTTCAGCTGCTGGCGATCTGTAGCCCTTTTTTATATTGTACTGTTTCCATTAGTGATATCTTTTTATGGTTGTATGCTAGTTTTACATATTAATCTGTGATTTTCTAGTAATTTTACTGTCCATCGATGACAGGTTATATTTAGTTTAAATATATGTATTAGAAATGTATAATTTCTCGTCCTGATATGGCGGAAATATTGCCGATGTGACGTAAAGCATTAACTCACTCTCTGTGTAAACGTATATATAACCTGTTGTGATCTAAATGATTGTATCTATCATAACTCTTAGACATGACTGGGAAATAAATATATAAGAATCATTAATTCACTGACTGTACACGGTACTGTTCATGTGCCACTATTGTCCTCTGTTGATGTCTTGAAGTGTCTGAATCTCATGTAAAGCTAAGATATGCCTGGTGGAAAAAAACACACTTTCATTTATTACTTCTGTGCGATATTATGGAGATTATCTTTAAGTTTTGTTTTCTGCAGGTTTGGAAGAAGGCCAGCTATAATCTGCAACATGTTCTTCCTGGTGCTGCTCAGCATCTGTTTGGTGTGGTCCAACTCAGCCGCCATGGTCCTCTTCCTTGATTTCGCCATCCACATCTGTGCCATAGGCCAATATCTCGTGTGCTTCGTATTTGGTATGTCAATGAACACATTTCCTTATCCTCTATCAACATGTTTTTTGCGAATTCAAATCATAAAGTACATGTATCACAAACAATGAGAGGGGCATAAGTGTAGTGGTCTAATGGCGTCCTCACTGCCGGTGATGCTTTCCTTTCGTTCGGTTGATGCGGGGGCACAGGAGGAGGTGTTGGCTTTGACACGGCTGTGGTACATACGTATTTGTGGACTTAACCAAACGGTCGTAGGACGTCGCCAGTTTTAAGTCACTTTCACAGCCTGAGTGTGTCATTGGGTTGCAAGGTTTCGCTTTACAAGACGCAAATATCTCATTAGGCAATGTCATGACACAGCCTCCCAACCCTGACCATGATTTGTTTTAGATTTTGCTCAACATTGAAAAGAAACAATAGGTATCAAATTGACACCTGCATCTATCACATGAAGACAACTGAAATCTGAAATATTTTAAACATGGTCCTAAGAATTAATCTTTGTTGAATTTGCTCGAAGAATAGGACGTATTTAATATTTGGCTTTAACCTTTTTCAAATACCAGAGAATCCTTGCATTGTAAAGTCGACCTGTTCCTCCGTATTGTGCAGTCATATCAACAACATCCTAAGTTGAACAGTGTTGAATGTTTTGTACACCCCGGAAAACATCTTTTAGCCAATTTCCTAGACTTGATGAGATTCGTACATTCAGTGAATTAGGACCATTGTCGTAAACTAAGAACGTCACTGTCTTGTAATAGAGATAAAGATTGATGATTTTATCATGGCTTCAAACGGGAATCCCTGAATGTGCATATGCAAAAGACTACCTGTAAGTGAGTGAGTGCTCTTAGCAATATTCCAGCAATATCACGGCGTAAGACACCAGAAATTGGCTTTACACATTGTATCCATCTTGGGAATGAAACCCGGACATGCTTCCCCTTTTCGCGAATACCGCTTGTCATCACTGATTTTTCAGTGATCCTTAAATATATGTTTCTCATTGGGCATAAAAGGCTTATTGTTCAAGGAGGAAACTGCAGGAAATGTTATGTTACAATTCTCTGTCAATTATAATCTACTGAGAGGCATTTAAAACGCACACCCATTATCATGCTAAAAGTCGGCGTTTTCTGTGTCTGTGTGTCTAACAAATGACATGAAATAAAGGGGTATACAGAACAATGTCGAACATCAAATGTTTGAGTTTGAATCCCAACTGCCATGAACGCAGTGGCTTGACGACTAAAACGCAACCATGAAGGTGAAATGTGGGAAATCAGGAAGATCAGAAAAAAGTCATGATGCACGTGCAAAGCGGGACTTGGGCCCTATAAAAAAAACACAGTGCGGGCAGGGTACCATGCATATTCACGATGCCACGGTGAAGCAACGCACAGAGGAACTGAGCAATAGGGATGTTGGGAGCTGGTCAGACGGCGAGAGACGTTGTTGCGCACTTCAATGGCCATCGATCAACTGTTGTCCGACTGCAGCATCGTCACAGGACAACTGGGAGTGTTGCCGACCGTCCTCGACAAGGAACGCTGCCTGTGACGTCACGGAGGCAGGACCATCTCATCATTGTGAGTCACCTTAGTGGTCGCTTCAGAACAGCACGACAGACTGCCATTGGAATGATGGGAACAAGGGGACGACCAATCAGTGATCGCACAGTCCGACGTCGCCTTGCTGCAGGAAACATACGGTGCAGTCGACCCTATCGTGGACAGATTTGGACTCACGCACACCGTCTTGCACGTCAACGTTGGGCAGCTGCAGGTGGTCATCTTCCTCCCAGGCAATGGAGAAATGTCATCTTTTCAGATGAATCACACTTCAACGTCAGTTTCCAAGATGGCCGCATACGTGTATACAGACGGAACCATAAACGTTTTGCTTGAAACTGCGTTATTGAATATGATCGTTTTGGAGGTGGAGGTGTCATGGTGTGGGGTGCAATTAATGCCAACTTTCGCAACGCCCAGCGTTACATTGCCACAGTGTTGCAACCAGCGCTCTTATCGTTGCCAAGAGGATGTCGACGTGGCGTTAACCAACTGGTGTTCAAACATGATAATGCCCGACCTCATACAGCTCGCGTGACCCGGAATCTCTTGCAACAAAACAATGTGCAGGTATGACATTGGCCCTCTCGATCGCCGGATTTGAATCCAATTGAACATTTGTCGGACGAGCTTGGCCGTAGGGTTCGACGTCAGTTGCAACCACCACAGAATGTACCTGAGTTAACTCAAGCTCTGCAGGTGCAATGGAGGGCCATTCCATAGACATTAATAGAAGACTGTGCTTATCAATGCCTAACAGACTTACTATAATCTGCACCGGGTATTGGTTATGCCGTTGGAAAAGGTCTTTGCTATTCATGCCCAACGAATCTGGTTCGGTCATATGCTGCCTAGATTAATCACCAATAGCGTCAAATCCGTATAATATATTTGCGTACTTGTGTCCCAACAAAATTGAAGAAACAGTTGATCACATTTCTGGAAACGTGGGTTGACGAGTTTACCATTGTTAATGAAGAATAACCATTCGGCAGAACCCGAAATAGAACGCGTAAAATCTTTGATTGGGATTGAAAGTCCATGAGAAAACACTCCTCCCTTCGTAAGGCAACAAAAACAATGTTCCGACATGACTGAAGTCCCAGTATACTGACTTGTCACAACAACTTATCACACTTGATGACATTCATTTCAGAACACGCACAGCTGAGCAAATCACACACGAACCACTCACGGTTTCCGGGCCACAACTGCCACATTACTGTGACACACTGACGACGAATTCTGTGAAATTTTGAAATTGACAGGTCAAATCCAATCCCTCCAAAATAGCCGTACGCCACGCAGTTCCATTTGTCAATCAGATGTGCTGTGCTTTTTCACGACTGTTTAGTGATATTTTTATGGTTGTATGATAGTTTTAAATATTAATCTGTGATATTCTGGTAATTGTACTGTCAATCGATGACAGGTTTTTATTTAGTTTAGATATATGTATAAATAAGGTATTACTTCTCGTCACGATATGGCTGAAATATTGCCGATGTGACGTAAAGCATAAACTCACTCACTCCATTTGTCAATGACGTTGCACCATCAGTCTCATTCCCAGTAAATCTACAGGTTAATGTTGAACCACATACTAGATCGGGGTTGTCATCTTAGCGCTTGCTTTGTGTAACTAGACAAAGTAACGGGTGTTGTAAACAAATCCATTGGCAGTAGCAGTGATGTAGGTCAAGTTTTGCCACATCCCAGTTCCTTGAGTGAGTGAGTTGGGTTGAACGCCGTCTTTAACAGTATTCCAGTTATATCGCGGCGTGTCAGCTTAATGTTGGAGGAAAGCCCGAAGTGATGCAGGTCTCAGACGTTACCACTTTGGTGAAACCCACGAGCACGGGTATGGTGCTGACAATCCTAGAAACATAATCTGGGCGAACCGGGATTCGAACCCACAATCATAGGTTTCTGGCGTGCACAAGGGACGCAACTCTGCTCAGCGAATCGAGGCGCCTTAGACAACTGTGCTACCCGTGCCCCCACTATTTTCTGGAACAACAGCTTCTCAGATCCACTAAATGCCACCTGTGTTTAGTCTGTTTCTGTTTTAACAATTCGTTAACATCTCAGTGGCTGTCAGCTGTATACGGCGTACTGGGAAAATCACGCATTACTTAAGATTTGACCCGTGAAGATTCCGGGGTAGAATAGGTCTTCAGCAACACATGCTTGCCGTAAAAGGCGACTATGCTTGTCGTAAAAGGCGACTAACGGGATCGGGTGGTCAGGCTCGCTGACTTGGTTGATGCATGTCATTGATCCCAATTGCGTGGATCGATGCTCATGATACTAATCACTGGATTGTCTGGTCCAGACTCGATTATTTACAGACCGCCGTCATATAGCTGGAATATTGCTGAGTGCGGCGTTAAACAACAAACCAACCAACCAACCAACCAACTTAAGATTTACTGCCCTTCCCATGTTAAAGGTCATAGTCATCGGGATAACCTACAGACAGTACTATTGCAGACCATTCCCACAAAAATGGGCAACACTCTCTTCCTCCTGATACCTAACGGTGTGGTTAGTCGCCGTGTCATGAAGTGGCGATTGGTTTTATGATAGTTGTATCACACTGGGTACATCACACTGGGTACATAATACACTACACAATCGAGGGTATGGGACATGTGTAACTAATAGCTGCGTATGTTACATTCTCCAAAGGTTAGTACATGAGTACTTATATATACAGATACTTGTCACAAAACTTTGAAGTCGGATGATATTATTCCAGAAGTCAGATGGTGTAACTATATTTGGCCTCCAATAACCCATGTTTGTCACAATATGCGACTAAACGGATCGGGCTGATCAGTGCAGTGACTTAATGATTGCGTGTCATCGTGTCACGACTGTGTGGATCTTTGCAATAGTATTAACCACTAGATTGTCTGGTACAGATTCGATTATTTCAAGGCCGCTGTCATTTAGCTGGACCTTGTTGAGTTTGGCATTAAACAACAACGACTACAATGTGGTACTCTAAATGGGTATAATTGTAATCTACACAGTCCTGCGAGTGAAGTACTATATGTATGTTGGAACAGGCATGGAGATAGTCGGTCCCTCTAAGCGTATGTGGGCAGGGGTTGCCATGAACCTCTTCTGGAGTTTGGGGAACCTTGTGACAGCACTAACGGCCCATCTCTTCAGGGACTGGAAGACTCGACAGCTGATTGTCAGTATCCCGACGGTTGTTTTTGCTTATGTATAGTAAGTATTGGACTCTGATGTACTTCATACGTATCACAAACATGAACATGTGCAAACTATGTATAGAAGGTTGCAGTGAAACATGTACAGTAGTATTGTTATTTTTAGTATCGCCTCATCGAAGTAATAATACGATGGAAAAAAGAGAATATTTATCTTTTGTAGTTAAATTGTACATGACTTATATCGGAATAATAATAACTTGTCATGTTTAAAAAAACAGTGAAGGTTACTAAATTTTCGCATCTCAGTTGAAAGCGTCAGTGACTTACCAACATATGATTGTTCAAGCAAAGAACCATTTCCAATACAGTATTCTTAAGTTACATTCATATTTTTTTATATCCAAAGAACAAGTAATTCCTGACATCATGAACATGTGATATGGTCTATATTAACTTATTGATGTTTACAGGAAAGCTCTGTCCATTTAGTTATGATAACCGGGTTAATAATATTTGTTTTCATCACAGTTTTATCCCAGAGTCTCCAAGATGGCTTCTGAAACATGGCAAAGGAGAAGAAGCTAAAAGAATAGTTGCAAATATTGCGAAGAAAAACAAAGTTCAAATAGATCCACAAATACTTGGTGAGGTCGATATCGAAATGGAAGAGGTAAAACAAGAACCATTCTGGAATCTTTTGAAGTCTTCTGTGATGGTGCGTCGAATGATCATCATCTGTTATAATTGGTACGAGTTTATTCCTAACATAATACATTCTCACCAAATTTAAAAACAATAGGAACAAACTAGTAATTCAGCCAGTAGAATCTTATCAGAACTACTGTATATAATATGTTTCATGAAGGCTACCTGCTCTTAGTTTGGGAACATATTGTTAATAGTCGTAAAATCCTGACACAATTGTGTAGATCGAGGGTCATCACGATTATCTGGTCCAAACTCGATTATTTACAGACCGCCGTCATATAGCTTAAATATTGCTGATTGAGGCGTTAAACAGCAAACAAGCAAACAAGAGGAAGAAATTCCTGCGGGGAAGTAAAGTTTACATTGGAGTCAACATAAACATAAAGTCAAAACAACTGTTTTATTCAGTTTGTACGAGTAAGTGAGATAGATTTGAAATATACTATACATTCCTTCCGTCGAAGGTCACGACAGAGAAAAAAGATATAACTGTCATTGTTTTTCCAGGTTTGCAGTAGGAATGAGTTTCTACGGCCTCAGCATGAACGTCACCAACCTCTCTGGTAACATCTACCTCAACTTTCTCTTGTTCGTCATCGCAGAGGCTGTTGCATACATTTCTTGTTTTTTCCTAATGGATCGCATTGGCCGCAAGTTGCTGCTGTCTATGTCTCTGTTGGTAACAGGAGCAGCTTGCATTCTTCCTTTGGTTCCAGTACTAGTTTCAGATACACGTAAGTATCTGTACAAAAATCACAAACATGTTAATTAGTGTATGTATAAATACTGGATCAACGATTAAGGTGTCATTTTTGTAAGACTTCACACATAAGCATGCACATTATATAATCATTTATACAAAATAAAAGAAGGAAACATATTCACTGCTCATGATGTTAAGATATTATGTACTTTGTATCATGGGGTAGAGGCATATATATTAAAATAGACCCTTATGGCCACATACAGGACCAGGTTGATGCATATCATCGATCCCAATTGCGTGGATCGATGTTCATGATGTAAATCTCTGGATTGTCTGGGTCAGACTCGATTATTTACAGACCGCCGTCATGTAGCTGGAATATTGCTGCTAAAACAATAAACCAAACCAAAACCAGTATGTCAACTGGGTATGAACTCAAAGACACGGCTCAGAAATAGCAACATTTTGATTTGACACAAAAACCTGAAGACATATTCTGCTTTTGATGAGACATATATTGCAGAGCCAACTGGAATTTTCCAACATGGGTTATCAAAAGCACAAAGGATTTGCCTTTATGTTTGAAATATCAGAAAGGATCCAAGTTCTATCTGTCAAAAATGTTGTTTCCACTCTGGGTACCACTATCTTACACGAAGAACGTATTGAAAAAAATATTCATTGATCCTTGATCACCATATGTGTACAGGAACATCTCTATTGTGAAGATTCGGGGGAGGGGGTGCGGTCGGGTTGTCTGGTGGTTAAAGCGTTTGCTTGTCACGCCGAAGACCCGAGTCCCGGGTTCGATCCCAACATGGGTACAATGTGTGAAGCTCATTTCTGGTGTCCCCCGCCATGATATTGCTTGAATATTTCTAAAAGCTGTGTAAAACCATACTCAGTCACTCAAGGTTTGGGAAAGCAAATGTTATCTGATGTTTACCATTAAAACAAATACTTGAAATGCTGAACGTGATCTGATATGTTTCAATATTGGTCATAAAGCTAATACATCTCCATTGATTTACCCCACCAGCGGAGAAATGGGCCATTAACATCCTCGCCATTGTAGGGAACATGTGTGCCTCTGCTGCCATGTGTGCCGTCTTCACCTTCACAGCTGAACTCATGCCAACCACATCAAGAACATTTGGCATGGCATTAAGTTCCGTCTGTTGTAGAGTTGGAAGTCTACTTTCTCCCTACATTGTTGGCTTGGTAAGTTTTACCAAATCTTTGTGATTGCAGGTTTTATATGTTTAGTGTTAACTGAGAAAACTGGGAATCAACTTGGGGACCTGTTTAACTGTCAAATGAATTGCAGACGATTAACAATGTGATACTGGGGCATCGTTCTTAACTTTATGAATACCTTATGATTTCATACATGTCGGTCATCATTTGAAATAGAACACTCACAAATAACCCTAACATTTCAGACGATGTATATATCAGGACGTTTCGGACAGATTCTGCCCATGCTGGTATTCGGGGGTATCGCCATCTTGGCGGCCTTTCTGGCTCTGCTTCTCCCGGAAACGCTGAACAAGAAGCTACCGGAAACCATCAAAGAAGCTGAGATGCTCGGGACGTAAGTGCATGTAGTATTAATAACTATCACATCAGTCCCAGCATGAATTTATCCATGTGATTGGTTTACGCCCAGTAGCTGATTCAATTCAAGGTGTGGGAAGTCTATAGCTGTTTAATTCCCGCCTATCCTCCATATCTGTCCCAAACGACTCACTCACATTTCCAGCCACTTTCAGTATCATGACTATGACTCATTTCGTTTTAAGCCTAATTTTATTGCGTATTCAGTCCAATTACCGATCAGTTTCAGTCACGTTTCAGTACACTTCTCGAAAAAGTAGGGACCACAGTTAGTTCGATTTCAGTCCAACATTCGTCTTAGTCTCGTGTATGGTTTATTTCATTAAAAATACTTTTATCATTCATCCGGACAAATATTTTGAAACCTTGACTTTGGAGTCGATCCCTGCAAGCAATCATATGTGCACCCCCCTCTATGCCACTGATATAAATTGCAAAACACAACACTACCTTATTACGTCCCATACATTCAGCTGCAAGGTGTCACTGGCACCTTTATATAGAAACATGCTTATCTTTGCATTTCAATGTGCAACCACGACGGTACTGTATATAACTATCACTTCAGTCTAAGTATAAGGTCACTAGTAGGCACATTCCCAGGTATGAGGCTCGAGTTTCATTTCAATATCAGTCCATTTCAGTTTCACTTCACTTTCAGCCCAGTTTGAGTTTAATTTCAATCAAATTCCGGTTTCAATCTCGTGAATGTTCTTTTTTTCTGGTAAATCTGTTATTCAACTGGATTGAATGAAATAGTGTAAAACCTCGAGGTTAAAGTCGAACCTAATCATATTTATATACACAATGTCACTGATACAATCTGATCATCATACCATCATTCAATAAACATTTCTATTCTGAATGTCATAGTGGAACGTGATGTGTATGTTAAAGTGTAACATCGATGGTAATATTATATTGATATTGTCCTAAAGTGATACAAGTATATTCAATAAAGGAACCTGTATCCACTAAGACCATATTTGAGATTTGTGAAGCTCCAGATTCGTTGCTTTCAGGGACGTGTACGACATTGCAGATGCATCTCCTGTTCATGCTGAGCTGATTCCACTTGAATCTAAGTCCGAGACGAAAGAAGGCAAAGTTGAAGATTCTAACAATGTCCTACTTCTGTGAAACAATACTCTGAAATGAACCTATCTTTAAGCCAATTCCTGGACTCGGTGTCGTAAACTAAGAACGTCACTGTCCTGTAACAGAAATATAAACGGATGAGTTTTTCATGACTTCAAACGGGAATCCCTAAATGTGCACATGCAAACAACTACATTGTACCTGTAATAATGACGTTTCGCGGATTTACGTTAGACCCATAAATTTTAAGTTGTTAAAGTTCATTGGTGACGGGAGCTGAAGGTAAGCAGGACATGCTTGACCTTTTCGCGAACACCTCATGTCATCACTGATTTTCAGTGATCCATTCACATATTTGTCGCCGCTATTTTGCCTTTTACGACCAATAAAAGGATCCTTCTCCGTGGCTCTGTTTCTTCATGCATATGAATCGGAATTTCTGAAGTTTAAGAAGCCAAACAGTGTGGGCTTCAGGTGTATTGATGATCTGATATCGTTCAATAACAATCAAATGGCCAATCACCTTCCACTGATTTACCCATCTAAACTAGAAATAAAGGAGACCAGTGAGACCGCCTCATTTGTTTCATATTTAGATGTATGCAAAAAAGATTCAGAGTGACAAAACACTCTCCACAAGACCGGATAACTTTCCAATGGTCAATTTTCCCTTCATGTCGAGCAATATTCCAGCAAATCCAGTCTTTGGAATTTACATTTCACAACTTTTAAGATACAATCGAGCATGCTCTTTTTCCCAAGATTTCACAGAACGTTATACGACACTTGCACATAAGTTGTTTGATCAAGGTTACAACATTCAAGGCCTCAGTAAAGTTTTCAAAATGTTTTATGGTAGAAATGTGGAGGACGTGTTTTTCAGGTGAACACTTGACTTGCCTTTGTATGTGTTTGTGACGGGTGCCACCGGTGAAGCAGGGTACATTTTCGTGAACATTTATTTTTATTATTATTTACAGATTAAAATAAAAAATGCAGCAAAGAGGGTTTGGGTGATCCTGGCACAGTCAGGCTGGTTAGGCTCATCATCAGCTCAGGGCCCTTGTCCTCTTTACACGCATCCCAGACAGTGAATGGGACTTCTCCCAGGAAGCGCAACACGTGGCACACTCATGTCAGAAATAGCAAACTTTTGACAAAAAGAGGGCCCACGTTAAGCTGGAATTGGAGGTAGTAACAGGAGAGCAATTTTTGATATCCTGACAAAAAATTTTGCAACACATTTTATGATATGTACTTGCTGATGTGTCCTTGTAAGATGTGATTTTGTACTAAATTATGAGTATCCTTGTGTCCAATCAGATCAATCTTATTTCTACAGGCACTGGCTTCTACATGATATTTTGCGATGGTGTTAAGAGAATATATGATCCTGGAAAATGTGATTGTCATTGAAAAGTTTGTATAATTTGACATTAAATGTCTTTAGTACGACTTCCAGTGATTATATTTATGAGACTTGACAGAGCAGTGTTTTCTATTGGACCCTGTTTATTTTATGTTGGTTGGGTCTCTTTGTCTCGTGATGCAGCAGCATTTATTCATTGAGCGTAGGTTATATCATGGAGGATATATCTTAGATGGTGGGTACTATTATTTGCCATACCACAGGAAGAGGCCAGTATACGTAAGCAAGGGGTTGTGTATAAGATGGCCGTTGCATAATGGCTGCAAGGAGAAGTAAAATATGAGCTTTGACTACGTCAGTTAAAGGGATAAAGTACTGCTGTTCTCACAGGTCTGCTGAATAAACTCCAAGCGCTATTGTCAATATATCTTCTACTCGGTCCTTGAAACATCTAAACCGTAGTGTTCTTGCCCATTTAAGAGCAAGAACCTCAAACTTCCCTGAAACGCATGGTAATGCTTTTCTGCAGGAGGCGTGATCGTGATCCATATATACAAAACGGCTACTTTTCCTTTGTCTGATACAGAATTGCACCCAGTCCTTCATGAAATACAAACGCCTTCCGTCAGACGGGGTAAGCCATCTACATCAACTCAGTTAACAAGTCATCATTTAGACCTGGTTATGTTATGGTAGAAAGTCGGAATGATCCAAGCAAGGTGAAACAGAGATGCAGCTATTACCAGCTGCTGTGGCTGAAAAACAAGGAGGTTTCTTTCATGAATAAAAGACCTAGACAACATCACCGCCGACAGTTGTGAGGGTAATGGATCGTAAGGAGTTCAAGATTCTTAGTCCTGTCATGAAGGAAGAATTAGGCATCATCAACTTGATAAGACAGATTGAGGCTGGAGAAGAAAAGTACGACATTGAAGGAAAGGATGATCTTAGTATATCTGTTCTCCGTAAACATCTCCAAACATTCTTTGAGGAAAATTCTGCGACAGAAATTTATCAGGACCTTGGGCAAAAAGACGAAACTTTAGATCTTGTTTGGAGAATACTTGACCTGAATCAGAAGATAAATTTCTCATGCAAAGAGGATGGATCTGATTTTAGGTATGAGCAGAACCTGGTTTACTCACTGGCTTCATGGACACCGTCATTGCACAAAAATTGAAGAGTACTCTGTCATCTAATACTCTGGATCATGAGATCATCTGGTCAGGTTGGCGCTGCTGTGTCTGCCAAGAAGGAACGAAAAAGGAAACGCACTACGTGTTGCTGATGCTAGGTATGTAGTGTATGAAGAATCAAAGGATGAAACAATTGAACGGCTAAGAACCTGCAGTCTAAGTATGCCTCCTTGAAACAACAGCAGGCACAAAGAAGTACTCGCACTAATTCTCAAACTCGTCTATGCATTAAGTGCAAAGGAAATGAATATTTGTCTCGCGATCATTGTTTCTGATATAGTTCATCAGAACACTTACAGCCATGTTGTAGGCAAAGACGTAACAGAACCGGGAAATCAGATTCGGGAAACGGAAACGTGTCAGCAACGTCGGGCAGTCACTGACTTTAGACAGTATGCCCACATGTGTTCAGTTTGGAGGGGATGCTCAAGATCAACATCTTGATCTTTGTTCAATATGTCACTCTACTTTATATTGCTCCTACAGTTGTCAAGCTGTTCACTGGGATGTGCACAAGCCTGTATGTTTTGCCATATGGAAGCACTTTCAATTAAGAATCTGAGTTTAGGAAACAACACTGATTTAACTCAAAAACAAAAGGACAAACCAGTTCGTCTTGTCGGTAAACAGTGTAGAACACTTTGTGTCTATAAGGGTTTGAGAACTGAGGCATTATTCTACCCTTGAAATTGTTCAGACAGAACAGACAAGAATTGGAGATTGGGTCAAGTTTGTCAATGTTGAGAAAATACCTTTTGAAGGATGGGTCGAAGTATCGTCTCAATGATAACGGGAACCTTTGATCGGAATTTGTCTGTTCCACATTTAGTGACAGGGTGTCGAGCATCACTACCCCAATCATAGGTTTTAATTGTGATTGAGCAATATCCCTTCAGTCATGCAACTGCAATGCCAGCAAACTGTTGCAAGAGGAACGACCCGATGCAAAATGTGAAATTCACAGCGGGTGACAAGTAGTATGTGTCAAAGCTGGTCGTGTGTTACGAGAGAAGTGCATGGTCGCGACCAATGTAAGTGAACCCACCACTTTCTTGTTACAACCAAACCAAGGAACCTTGGCCCAATGGACTAAAGATTCAAGAATCTCTTCTAAGGTCAAAGAGAGGCACCGAAACAAATATTCCAGTAACATAAAATGAACTGTACTCGTCATAAGATTACAGTTCACAGCAGGACATGTATTGGTACACTGTAGCAAGTGAGATCTTACAAGGCCAGATCCTGACCAGAATATAGCTGACAAGGTTTCAGACACCACAAGCACACAAGAACACTGTCTTCCCCCAAAAGACTTAAGTGATGATTAATGTGTTGAACAGCCGAAAATGATTAAGAAAATGTTGTATCAAAAGTTTGATGTCTTTAGTAAGACAGATGATGATATTGGGAAAATAACTGATTTGAAAGTGGACATTCAACTCACTGACAAAATACCATTACAGAAGTCATACGTGTCCATACCGAGGCCTCTATAAGAAAGAAAACGATTATCTAGAAGACCTTGTAAAAAAGGGATAGGTGCGACACAAAGTCAAACTACCAGTATATAGTCTTGATGAACGGCTTCTCATTCTTCGAACCTCCGATAGGTTTCGATTCGCTCAGCGGGCGTGAATAGCGCCGAACACAAGCCAAGCCAGTCGGAATTATAGTCCATAATGAGCAAATTTTGAATCCGCGAAGAAAAGAACGAACCATATTTCAAGACTGTCAAACTTGGAGTGTTTTTTTACTTTAAAGCTAATTTAAACAATACTAAAATATACCATACAATGTCGTCGCTATAAACTGAATTCGATGTCGATGTTCACTATACACTGCTAAGGTGTCAG
The DNA here is from genome assembly GCF_023055435.1 of Haliotis rufescens. Classification (NCBI taxonomy): domain Eukaryota; kingdom Metazoa; phylum Mollusca; class Gastropoda; order Lepetellida; family Haliotidae; genus Haliotis; species Haliotis rufescens. The sequence goes on from NW_025964223.1 coordinate 10,111,222, forward strand.
AATGATTGAATCTTAAAAATTATATATGCGTTGTTCATGTAACTGTCCAGACTTCAAAGCGAAAACACAAGGTTCAAAGTAAATGTACAGTGCCTGACAAAACAAATACGACTTCATGGGCCCAAAACAGAATTAACGCTTCTTTTTTCACGGTTTTCAATTAAATATTATATACTGAACCGCAAAAGAAACGTCACCCCAAGTAACATTGCATGAAAAGTTGTCATTTGAATATCTGGGAAATTTTCGTTAAAGTTTCTAAAATTTAACATTACCTTGTCCGGGAAAAATGAAATTTGATGATAAAAAAACCAAGCAGGTGACAATCAAACCGATCGCCCAAACGCATCACGGCAACGGCCATAGTAACCTGATGCACGTGAGTTCAATGCAAATTGAAATGCACATGCATTCCCCCATTTCTTGCTATATAAAAATCAATCCAGATCGGATAACATTCATTCGTTTTTGAATTCTTACCACATGCCAAGATTGATCAGAAATCAGAAACACCAAGCCCTTGGACGATTGTAAGCTGGACAAACCACCCGGCAGGTAGCCAATGCATTTCAAGTCCACGTAAAGACCATATTCAGGCTCCAGCAACGGTACCAGACCACCAACAATACAGATGACCGACCACGTAGTGGTCACTACCCGGCGACAGGATCGTCAGATTGTGCGACAGCATCTTCAAGATCGATTTGTTACTGCTGCGGAAACTGCTCGACATCCATGGGGCTACACCGGCGACACATTAGTGCGGACACCGTGCGTCGATGATTGACGAGCAGACAACTCCACTGTCAGAGGACACACCGAGGACCCATTCTGACACCACGACATCGCCGAGACTGTTTTCAGTGGGCATTGGCGCCACCAGCAGTGGGGAAGAGTCCTCTTCTCAGACGAGAGCCGTTATTGTATCTCAAAAGCAGATGGCAGAGAGAGAGTCTGGTGACGCCATGGGGAACATAATTCTTCTTCAAATGCTTGTGTTGTTGAGAGAGACTCATGGGGTGGTCCGAGCATCATCGTGTGGGCCCTATGGTCTTCCAGAACATCGGTCCAGGGAGAGGCAATGGTGTCACAGCAGCTCGGTACATTGATCAAGTCTTGAGACCACACGCCATACCTCTTTTGGCACGTCGCCGCAACCAGGAGTTTCAGCATGATGACGCCCGTGCCCACACTCGGAGAGCAAGAAGAGACTTCCTCCAGCAGAATGGCATCAGAACCATGCAGTGGCCTGCCTTCAGACCCAAAATAAATCCCATTGCGCACCTGTGGGACGAGATTCAAAGACGGCTGAATGACGTCCGACCAAGCCCGACAACTGCAGCTGAACTGCGTCAGGCGTTCTTAAGAGTGTGGGCTCAAGTGCCTATGGCCTTCATCAACCTTTTGCGGTTCAGAATACAACAAGTTCTTGCTTTATGTCGTCATTATCCCACAGTATAACCCTATCACCTGTGGTTGTCGTCATTTCCCTAAACATCAGTGTTGTGCTCTAAGGTGCAATTAGTTGTATCAGCCGACAATGTGTGATCAGACAATGGCGCCTGGAATATATAGCACTCAGTGGTTTTCATTTGGCGTTTTCCCTCCTCTTGGGTAATTAATAATTTCATCAACGATTGGGTTATGAATTTTGATATTTAGATGTGATCACTGATGTGTAGAATGTCTTACTGCAGGCGGGTAACATTGAACAGATTAGAGGTGCAGTGCAATACCCATGTAAGTCAACAGACCTTGATAGAACGGATTGAACATCATAACTGTGTGCTCGACGGGGGTTGAAGTAGTGTAAAATTATTGTCCCCCTGAGAAGGTATGTAAGACACGTCTTTCAAAGTCAATTTATTTCAGCCACGTTTTAATCGCAGCATATGTGTTGTTTTAATATTTGCTATATTTGTCAAAAATCGCCAACAGCTGAGGGGATGATGTAAATCCGGCTGGGGTCCATGCAGGTAGCAAAAGTACTGTAAGTCCCCATGGACCCTAGCATGGTGATCTCTCTTCAGTGGCTGGCGATCTATAGCTCATTTTTATCTTGTCTTGTTTCGTATGATGTTATATTTTTATGGCTAACTACTAGTTTTAGATATAATCTGTGATAAATCTAGTTATTTTCCTGTCCTTCGTTGACAGGTTTTTATTTCGTATAAATATGTGTATTATTAATGTACTTCTCGTCACCATATGGCTGAAATACTGCCGATGTGACGTTAAATCTTAACTCACTCACTCACTCACTCATAACTGTGTGTTTTGTTCTTGATAATTTGTTTCTTATACGAGCGCTATACGACATTCCAACATTAAAATATATGAATATTTATACATAAAGCCCTGCTTGTGAAGATAAATTTCAATACGTTTGACCAGGTAACAGATGTCAACATCGTTAACGCGGTAATATTTGGATATATTCAAACGATAGTAGCATATCACACTTGAAATTTAAAGCACCACAAAACGGTGTATTTCGCATATGGATGGTACAAAATGGTATTTAGAAAACAAGGTTAACTCGTTAACATAATTATTAATATTTGTCGATTTTCTTGATATTTAAGACCTCTATTTCAATTCAGTTACTTCACTACTACACCGGCATAAATGTTATAACGTCACTCTATTGTTCCAACCGTGTATTGTTTCCAATAATTCCAACAATTTCCCCCAACAAGGTGGACACAATTTTATGGATAACAACTTCTTTAATACTGTAAAAGGCGATGTTTCGGTATAGATCCTTATACCGTTGTCAGGCCTTGTTGTCAAGCCTTTTATTACAGTATTAAAGAAGTTGTTATCCATAAAATTGTGTCTACTTTGTCATCCGTCAACATAAGTCAACTTCTAAGTAATGCCTATCAAACAATTTAATTTCCTCCAAATACATGTAGTTAAAACCCCTCATCCAGATGAACTTGTTCACCATGTGCACCAAGCTTCGTAGCCAAGACACCTCTGCGCATTTAACCACCTGTTTCATTTCGATACAGGTGTAGTACATCGTATTTGCGCGTTGGCGCTTCGTCAGCCTTGAATTATTTATGTCAAAGAAAAATTCTCGTTCGTTCTTGATGAATATAAACGTCGGTACGATCCCATGCAAACATTTTTTATTAATTATGTTATTGCCTATTTAATTGTCCATGACATGAACAATAAAGATTGCATTCAGAATGCATCAGAGGTCGGCCACCTCCCCACAATTCCCTACCAGTAGAGGATCAATTCCCCACACCCTTCAATAATTTTATGAATGAACATTAATTTATTGCATGAATTACATAAATATTTCACAAAGTAAATGTAAAACATTTTGCGTGCATGGAGAATGGGATTAAGATAGAATGCAAATGTTTTGCTTACTGTTTCTTATAACTAGTGGAGGATATTGGAAATGGTTGAACATAGCGAAAGCATCAAATTAATGATAGATGTGACTGATCTCACTGGGTAACATTCAACAGGCTCATTACCTTGTGATCATGTTAACGTTATTCTTAACATTTTTGAAGAACTGAAACATCCCATTTCCAAACCCTTCTCTAAATCTGTTATAGTGTATAATGTAAAACATAACATAACAATGTACGTGCAACGAAGCGTTATCCATGGACTTATTAATTAGCTGATTGTTGATATAAATGTGTTGAAATGTATTAATGATAATGGCTACAATGAGAAAAGCCTCCGCAGGCACTTCATGAGAACCACGTAGAAAGTTTCAAGTTTCATTCATTACTGTATCTACTACAACTTGTTTCCGAGTGTGAGTGAGAGTACTACTGTCTCCTCAGTTCTCAGCTTCATAATGTTTTACACATGTAGTATATTTAAATTGGCTCTACGTATAATATTGCAGCATACGCATAGGATGAAGATTAACAGTGAGTGAGTGAGTTGGGTTTAACGCCGCTTTTAACAGTATTCCAGTCATATCACGGCGTGTCAGCTTAATGTGGGAGGAAACGCCATAACCTAAAGATCTGGTTTATAAAATTGACTGTAACTATGGACAATCCTACGGATGTGAAACAGTCCGCTCCACCAATCAAAGCACAAAACTTCGACCACCAAATCAGACAGTAAATCAGCAATCTCGGGACAGATAAGCAACTTATCACAACATCAACTGGGAAAACGTCCAAATCCTCCTCAGCAACCTCCATAACTACAAAAATAAAACTAACAGAAGCAGTCCACATTCGACGCCACAAATCCTTCAATCAACAGTGAGTGGGTGAGTTGGGTTTAACGCCGCCCTTAACAGTATTCCAGTTATATCGCGGCGTGTCAGCTTAATGTGGGAGGAAAGCCCGAAGTCATGCAGGTCTCAGACGTTTACTACTTCGGTGAAACCCACGAGCACGGGTATGGTGCTGACAAACCTAGAAACATAATCGGGGCGAACCGGGATTCGAACCCACAATCATAGGTTTCTGGCGTGCCCAAGGGAAGCAAATCTGCACAGCGAATCGCGGCGCCTTAGACGACTGGGCTACCCGTGCCCCGAAGATCACCAACTCATATAAGTCAAACAATATCGTGTCCTTAGACACCGCATGTGCACAGGAAAGCTTCTGAGTACAATCACTCCCGATTGAAAGCTAATTTAATTTGTTTCACCATTAACACCATTCTTATACATGTACTTATCACGATATGCTGCACGTGATTTCCAAACTTTACACGCTAATCCTGCACGTGACAACTGGTACATCTCGAGTCATAGATCTATGACGTCGTTTATTTCGACGGTGGGTATATTTCGGTTCCATTGCCTTATACTGTCTTATACTACCCGTGAAGATCCGGGGTAGAATACGTCTTCAGCCATCCATGCTTGCCGTAAAAGGCAATGGTGCTTGTCGTAAAAGGCGACTAACGGGATTGGGTGGTGAGGCTCGCTGACTTGATTGATGTATGTCATCGTATCCTAATTGCTTAGATGCTCATGATGTCAATCGCGGAATTGTCTGGCGACAGTTGACAATTTGGCATGATCTATCACCGAGTGTTCCACAAGTTAATCATATCCGGAAGAAATGATATAGCATAGGGCTGGGCTCTACATTTGATTGTTTGTTTGTTAGATATATTTCTAAGGTTATAATTGCTATTAACAGAGACTTGACTTGGAATGAGATCGTTGAGATATACCGGTAAAATATCGTTTTTTATTTTGTAAAATGTAATCAATTTGATCCGGTGTCGTCGTTCTATTAAAGATTGGAAATTTGTTTCGTTATAAATTTTGACATGACTGGTCCCACCAAAACCCACCACAAATAGTCTTCAATGTGTCCAAAGGTAAATTCTCGAGTAACAATGATTGTTCGTTTTACAGTTGTCTCAAATATGACAACAGTAGTCGAAGTTAGGTAGGATAAAAGATGTGTACATAGTTTCAAGAGTATTTCTTGTTAGTCTGTATTTAAAACTCCTCAGGCAGTTGATCATTGGACTAACTTTTCTTATGATTTCGTTGACATGTATTTTCAATGAACAATGAGATTGAAGTGTAATTCCTAAATGTTTATGACTTTGTACTTCCTCACTCAAAGTACTCTCCATGTATAAATTTGGTCTAAAACCAGAATCAACTTTGCGACTGAATGTTATAGTTTTGGTCTTATTGGGATTGAATTAAAGAATACTTGAAGTCTTGGTGTTATCGTTTGCAGGTTAGTTTTTATAGTTCAAAGGCAGAGCTACTCGCATCAATCGCGCATTTTAGGCCAGCGGTGGACACTCGCATTATTTTGATGACTCGTTCGTGTCATGATTTACAGTATTCATGAAAAAGATTTCAAGTAGGACAACCGCTCGGTGGAATAGAGGGACTTATGAGCAATAGACTTGCTACGTACTTTACTATATTCATGCAAGCTCACAGGAGGCTTGAACCAGACACAAAATAAGTAGGATTAAACTGGTATATCAAGATGACCTAAAACAGAATTAGGTTTGCTGTGTTCATATCAAAGTTTGCTGAATTGTTGTAAAATGTTCAGAGCCACAGCAAGGCAGCTCATTCTCATGGCGTGCTAGTCACAGTATAACTTGATAGAGGAGACCCTTCCCCTTGATCATCAGTTAACAGTTACACTATGGCTCATTGGCACAGACAGGCTTGGCACGGCTGGTTGGAGAACTGCAGGCTGCTGAGGCCAGTTAAGTTGATGGTACAACCAGATTAGAGAGATAATTTTACAAGTGCAATACCTCATTCCACAAAGTTTAAGAGATTTGAGACTTCATTAAAACTCGAGAATTAGTGTGTGTGTGTGTGTGTGTGTGGGGGGGGGGGGGGGGGGGGATGCGCATTTTCTATATAATTAAACTTATTGTAGTTGATTAAACAGTTAAAAGCAGTGACAGTTTGCAGCTGTGCTGAAGAAAAACATTTCCACAAAATCAAAGAGGCTGTTGAGTTGACCATTTTCAATAAAAATCTTACGAACGGCTTCTGACAGTCTGAGAACCCGGGCCTTTTATCTACAAATTGTTTCAAATGCCACATTCAGATTCATGTGTGCGTTCTATACTATCTGTGAGCTAGACTAACGCTTAGTCTCTGGAAATATACAAACTTGACAGACACATCACAACATTTAAATTGAATAGGAGCCCAAGTAATATTGGCGATTCAGACCTTCCGAAAATTTGGACTTGCTTAGTTTAGAACTACAGTAAACTACGGTTATAACGAACTCAAAGGGACTACTAATTTTAGTTCGTTATAACCGTAGTTCGTTATAAGTACATATACAGCATGAATACAGCAAGTAGTCGGGACCAAAAAGTAAGTTCGTTATATCCGTACAGTTCGTTATAAGCGTGTTCGTTATAACCGTAGTTTACTGTATCGCATTACAGTAAGGGCTGGGTGGATGGGAAAATAGTAAGGTTCGGGAACTGTGAGAAAGACAAGGTGCGAGCATGTATCTTCACAACTGGTGAACATTATTATCCTGTTTTCGTTCTGGCGAACCGCTCCTACATATAGCTGTATGAACGTCATTTTCTCATCCGTTTCGACTTGGCCCGTTTGCGAAACACTCAATTATTTTGTAGGCTAAAAGTTCTGGTACTAATATTGGTGAAACTAATATATCATCTGCACATGACATTTGAAGTTATGAAAAAAGCAAAATTTCCAGCGATTTTTAACTGCCCATCAGTTACCCCTTATACGTGACCTATATTGAAAACCCAAACAGTATGGTATCTGCAGAAAGTGCAGACCGTGGATAATAATCTCAATACAGACAAAGAAAGGCAAAGGTGAAAAATGATAAAAAGAGTCCACAACGAAAAAAGGCATCGAGTCCACATTTAAGCTGGTCGCGGAATGTTTCGACTAAGTTCTATTTATGGGTCCTTGCAATTGGGTGGGGTATTACCTCTGTGAATGAATTCTAGAACCTGGTAGTTTTACATATTTCAAGGAATTCATCTGGGTACTTCCAAACATATTTTACACTCCTAAGGATATGCGGTGATAATTACCAATGATTATTTTAATGGTATTCGATAAAACTAAAGACGGTAATATCTTGCATTAGCAATGTTTATTTCTTTATGCATATTAAGTATTTCTATATAATGCCTTCAAAGCAACTTAACGTATTTTTGACTGGCTTAGCAGCAAAACAAAGCACAAACACTGTCGATCCTGGTTGCCAAGCACTTCCTCTTATTATACATATGACTCATGCCTTAGAAACAGAAACAGTCGCGATGGATCATATGCAAATCATCTATGTATTCTTTCAAGATTTTACGTTGTTCAGATTGTGAGGTACTGGCAAAATATGATTTGCTGGTGATATTGTTGATTAAAATAAGGTACAACGGACAATATACATATTATATAAAAGGAAAAATTTAGAACGGTAACAGACTTTAATATATATATATATATCCAAGATGACATACATAGAGCAATGTGGGGCACATCCAGTACCTAATGTGTACGGGAGATATTTATAACTTTAATTCAACCTCTTTTAAGTCATTTTTCCTTACAAAAACGTAACCGTAAGACACAATCTTGCGGAATACAACCTGTAAACTTCTGGTACACTGCCACATGACCACATAGCTTACAATTAATTGGCATTCCTGTTAGAATGGTTTGAGTGGTAGCCCTGATATCCTTTTGCATAGACACCTTCATTTCGGAATGTGACAAGTATCCTGTTGACAATAACAGAAAATGGTCGACTACATTATAATACTACGCAGATCACTGTTTACAGTTTGAGGTAACTAGCGTGTGCAAATGAAAAATGGGAATCCCGAGTCAATGTGCTCAGGTCAGATGATAATTAGGGGGAGGAAGAAAGTATAAAATATAATAAACATAGTTTTCTAACTTGCATGCAATATCAGAAATCAATATCTGTACATGTTCTCTGGAACAATGTACCAATCGGTCACCTTGTACAAAGGCAAGTTGTGATTGCCGGCATGTTATTCAGTTTTAGTTTTATATTAGATTGCGTATTTGTTGGTTATATTTGACTGCGAAAGTAATATCCATTTTCTACACTTTAGCCGTTCCTGGGCATACCGCTCTGCTACTTTTTTGCCTAAAACTCTCACCGCTATCATGACGCTATTTAATTAGATATGCACGAGCTTCCAGCAGTTACGACGTGTTACGTACGTTCTGTCAATTAGCAGCGAACTCACGCACGCGCAGAACGGCGAATTTGTGAAGGGATTAAACAATCCGCATATACTGAACGGTAGAATTCAGCCACGAGCAGCTCGTCACAACTCCGGCCTGTAATCTAACACGCGGGAGCTGACCAATGAAAGCTGAGCAATATAGATAAACGATGTTACTTGTACGTTCCGATGACGACGTTATTTGGACGAAAAAACAATGGTTAGAAAGCGTACAGTAAGATAGGACACCAATATATACATATTGATTTGACAACCTGAAGTATTCCGCCTTGTTACATAAATTTGTTTTTTTTGTATAGACACAGTGACAGATCTTTCAAAGATCACAACTTTAGTTCCATCAACATCAAATAAAACTGTCATCAGCAAACAGCATTAGTAGTAGCCTTATACATATCCCAATCTCGTTAAAACACAGGTATTTACAATGTCAAGCCAATGTTATAATATAATTGAATTACTCTGTTCAGTGTTTTACGTCAAATCTCTTTGGTTAAATTGTCACTTGAATTCGTTTGTCAAACCTAATAATCTCGATAATTATGAGGACATTCTGAAAATAAATGTAACCCAAGACGCCGAATTTTGCAACACACAGTTGCGTACCTTCCGCGCTACCGGTTCCTATGATCGTCGCTCCGAATCTGAGATTCACCTAGATAATCGTTCTCGAATTCTGAGCACCAACCCGTGTTAAATTGTAGAGATGTACTACTTTGTCAAATACATGGATTACCTGCATGTTGTTAGAAGTTGTAAAGATAACAATAAAACAATAAAGGAAAAATGCACAAATGACGTTATGGTAAAGCATTTTATACATACAAAGTGTGAGTTCGTAACAACAAGCTCATTGTCATGGACGACTTAATATGCAAAACAATCTTAAACAAATGTTATTCTATGTTTGTTTGATGTTGGAAATGCTCGGCAATATTCTAGCTATGCAATGGCGGTTTCCCCTTTCGACCAGCATAGGTTTGGGTAATACACTGATAAGTTGCAAGGCCGAAAATGTGAGGCCAAGAATACTATGATCTGTAATTTTCTTCATAAAAGAACTGCCAGGCGAACGAAAGTATGCTGTTGAACATTGGCATTACAGTAAACTACGGTTATAACGAACTCAAAAGGACCACTAATTATAGTTCGTTTTAGCCGTAGTTCGTTATATGCATATATACAGAGTAACTACAGCAAATAGCCGGGACAAAAACGTGAGTTCGTTATATCCGTCAGTTCGTTATCAGCCTGTTCGTTATAAACGTAATTTACTGTAAAATAAAATTACAATAAAAACACTCAAGCATCCGTCTCTTAGTAAGATTGTTAAGTTCTTTATCGTTTAAATCACTTCATGTGTGATGCAATGTTGTATATACAATCTGTTCTATATATCATATGCTTAAAAGTATTCACCAAAACTGTGTGACAAATATGGAAACATTTAATTTTTTTATTTGATCTGAATCTGTATCTGCATCTGAATCTCTATCTGAATTCAAGGGAACGGCATTCACAATGAGACTAGTTTGTAATAATGATGTGAATTGTTCTGGATACGTGTCTGTATTGATTTCACACAAGCAAGCTATCTTTATCTTTAGAAAATTGGGGGCACGGGTGGCCCAGTCGTCTAAGGCGCCGCGATTCGCTGTGCAGAGTTGCGTCCCTTGGGTACGCCAGAAACCTATGATTGTGGGTTCGAATCCCGGTTCGCCCCGATTATGTTTCTAGGTTTGTCAGCACCATACCCGTGCTCGTGGGTTTCACCGAAGTGGTAAACGTCTGAGACCTGCATGACTTCGGGCTTTCCTCCCACAATAAGCTGACAAGCCGTGATATAACTGGAATACTGTTAAAAGCGGCGTTAAACCCAACTCACTCACTCACTCTTTAGAAAATTGCATCTTTTTCTCTTGTGTCGTTATTATTTTCAGTTTCGCCCGCTCTTTCCCCTGACTCAGGTTCAAGTGGAATCAGCTCAACAGGCGATGCATCTGTAACGTCTTCGTCGTACGCATTCCTGTAAGTAAAGAATTGGGCGTTTCACAGCTGTACTTGTACATATTCACTTCATGTTATGTACAATACCGTCGTGGTTGTACATTGAAATGCAAAGATAAGCATGTTTCTATATAAAGGTCCCAGTGACACTTTGCAGCTGAATGTATGGGACGTAATCAGAGTAGTGTTGTGTTTTGCAATTTAAATCAGTGGCATACTGGGGGATGCAGATATGATTGCTTGCAGGGATCGACTCCAAAGCCAAGGTTTTAAAATATTTGTCCAGATGAATGAAACCATACACGAGAGTGCGTGAGTGAGTTGGGTTTAGCGACGCTTTTAACAGGGTTCCATTTATATTGCGGCGTGTCAGCTAAATGTTGGAGGAAAGCCCGAAATGATGCAGGTCTCAGACGTTTACCACTTCGGTCAAAACCCATGAGCACGGGTATGGAAACTTGGACTGAATATGCAATAAGATTAGGCTGAAACGTGATATGAATCACAGTCATGCTACTGAAAGTGGCTGGAAATGTTAGTAAATCTCGTTTGAGACAAATATGGAGAGTAGACTGGAATTAAACATCGAACAGACTTCCCATACCTGAGATTGAATCAGCTACTGGGCGTAAACCAATCACATGGGTGAATTCATGCTGGGACTGATGGGATAGTTATTAATACTAGATGTACTTACGTCCCGAGCATCTCAGCTTCCTTGATGGTTTCCGGTAGCTTCTTGTTCAGCGTTTCCGGGAGAAGCAGAGTCAGAAAGGCCGCCAAGATGGTGATTCCCCCGAATATCAGCATGGGAAGAATTTGTCCGAAACGTCCTGATATGTACATGGTCTGAAATGTGGAAATAAGTGTAAATGCTTTATTTCATATGATGACATCAAGGTAAAAAGTGTTGGCATTAGTTTAGAATTACGCTTCGTACATTGTCATATTTACCGTTTATGTGAAGAAATGGCAAAGGCCACGCAGTATGTTCATGTCATCCGGTTGTCTAAAACCCTAGTTCTACTGCACGTATTGTTCGACGGTATTTGCTCAATGTCTCAGTGGGTACAATGTGTGAAGCCCATTTCTGGTGTCCCCCGCCGTGATATTGCTGGAATATTGCTAAAAGCGGCGTAAACCCATACTCACTCACTCACTCACACACTGTCTCAGCCACGGCTATAGTAAAACCTATCGTCATCGAAGGTGCGTCACGTTAAATATTAACAACATTCCATCATCTCATCATTCTTACCCATTAAGAAGTCGCGATGAGTTTTGGGAACTACTAAAATATAAATTGCATACAATCAAAAGGATTTCGTAAAACTCACCAAGTCAACAATATAGGGCGAAAGTAGACTTCCAACTCTACAGCAAATGGAACTCATTGACATGCCAAATGTCCTTGATGTCGTTGGCATGAGTTCAGCTGTGAAGGTGTAGACGGCACACATGGCAGCAGAGGCACACGTGTTTCCTACAATGGCGAGGATGTTGATGGCCCACTTCTCAGCTGATGGACAGAGAGGCAGAATTTGTTCGTTGAATGAAAGGATTCTTTGCAAGAGGCAAAACGGAATGTGTATTCTTACATGATTGCATCTTGCTCTTTTTCCATCTTCATCTTTCTTATTTTATTTTATTAAAAAGAATTTGATTTCATCAACATTAGTCTAATTGTGAAATGAACATAAGGACATTTCTACATGCTACACATACAAATTAAATAAGCCTGTGAACTATTTAAGCAATTTTTATGTTTCCTGTAATTGGTGAGGTGAAATTGTGTTCAGCATCGCGTTCAAGGTTATTTCACTTACACAGCGACGGGCATGCACATGTATGTGTGGCTGTTTGAACGAGTGCGGTTTGTAGTTATTGCCTATTTTATGGTGCTTGCCCGCTGAACCCCACTGAGACTTATTATACTGACCCTGAGTCGGCCAGTCCTTACTTTCTCCCCTTATTCCCGAACGCTGGGAAACAAGTACCATTTTTAACATACTTTTATAGGACGCGGCCAGGGTATGTAATCAGACGTGGTACAGATATGTGTTTGTATGTGTTAATTCTAGAAATAACACATTAGATTTAGTTAGGCAGAAAAAAGCAAAGACACGCTCTGTAATAAAGCTATTCAAGATTTAACTTTTTACTGCAATGTCCTAACTTAAACAATTACCTGTCATAAGCATGCATATGTGTGAATTCTGAAAATGAAACATTAGATTTTATTCAACTACATTTGTGTTTTATGATATTAACACTTACGCGTATCTGAAACTAGTACTGGAACCAAAGGAAGAATGCATGCTGCTCCTGTTAGCGACAGCGATATACATAGCAGCAACTTGCGGCCAATACGATCCATTACGACAAAACAAGAAATGTATGCAACAGCCTCTACTGTGATGAACAAGAAGAAGTTGAGGTAGATGCTACCAGAGAGGTTGGACACGTTCATGCTGAGGCCGTAGAAAGCCATTCCAACTGCAAACCTGGAGAGTCATCAAAAGATGGTGAATTGACAGGAAGAAAAGGAATTTTTATAAAATTAGAATCACTTGTGAGAGAGGAAATTTACTAGGTCATTGGGACATAAGAACAAATTTAAAATCGTCCTCGTCGACTTGCACACACCGAGAGCAACGTATGCCAACGTTAATACTTTCAAGAAACTTCACAAGAAGATGTTTTAAAAACTACTATTCAAATAGTTAATTAATACGAAGTGACATTAACGATCAACGCCTGCATCTGTTACAAACATTGTTAATGTAAATGACTGACTGGAGTGAATCTGTTAGTGTGTGTCTACGGAATCTTGTTGTCACATACTGTACACTTAAACACCCGAGATCGGACCCAACTCGTACCAATTATAGCAGATGATAATCATTCGACGCATCATCACTGAAGACTTCAAAAGATTCCAGAATGGTTCTTGCTTTACCTCTTCCTTTTTAATATCGACCTCATCAAGAATATTTGGATCTATTTTCACTTTGTTTTTCTTCGCAATATTTGCTACTATCCTTTTAGCCTCTTCCATCTTTCCATGTTTGAGAAGCCATCTTGGGGACTCTGGGATAAAACTGTATAATGGTTAAATATAATTATTGTTATCATAAATAAATGGACATGGGTTTCCTGTAAACCTCAGGAAGATATACTGAAGCATATATTCACGCTATAAAACAAATACTTGTATGAATAACTTTAATGCAATTTATAATATAGCTCTATGCGTACAATATGATATCACAATATTAAGTCGTAAATGAAGCAGTAAGCAGAGATTACAGCTCATGTGAAAACATTAAAGTGAATAAATAAGAAAGTATACTTTCTTCAGAAATCATGCATACAAATTGACACATCAAATTCCGATGCATCTTTCAAAGCATCCTACGATTCTTACTCAAAGTTTGTTCCATCACGTTTACAACATTCAACTCTTTTGTGAAGCTTCAAAAACCGTTTATGGTAGACATTTGGAGGACAATTCCAATTTTGACTCTTCATTGAACAAAATTATGTCTGATGCAATTCCCTATTATGACTTGTATCATATATTATCGTGTGTATTTTTCAGGTGAACAATTACCTTACTTGTATGTGTTTATGGGACTGGATACGCTCACCTTGTGGAGAACACCTGGCATCACTATTTAATAGTGACTCATAAACACATGCGTACGATTTGGAGATGAAATCGTACAATGGAATCTGCTTGTGGCACAGATTTCTTATGATTATGGAGAGGAAGTGTTTTGTCGCTTTCTTTCAAATCGTTGTTAGTATTTTAATACAACATTTAAAATAACAAATCTACCGTGTCCTTATTATTTCGGTTTAATAAGTATTTGCAAGTGGTACAATTGTAATCTTTTTTCACGAACACAGTACATCAGATTTACAGTAAATAAACCTACTACAGGTAAGCAAAGACAACCGCAGGGACACTGACAATCAGCTGTCGAGTCTTCCAGTCCCTGAAGAGATAGGCCGTTAGAGCTGTGACCATGTTTCCCGCACTCCAGAAGAGGTTCATAGCAACACCTGCCCACATACGCTTAGAGGGACCGACTATCTCCATGCCTGTTTGTGGGATAAATGGTTAGAATTTATTGTTAGTTATACACTGGATAGGTAAAATACAACTAGTGTCCTCAATACCCCACTGGTCTCATGATATCTGGTTTGCGTCACACGAGTTGACTTCTCAAATAACGTGAGTGAATGATTTTAATAAACACAGTAGACAATGATACTCAAGCTTTATTACTAAGTATAATTAGTCTGGAAAAAGCAAACCAGTGACTGAAATCGTCAACGATGATCCATGCTATCAGAGGACAAAACCACCTCTGCCGTTTATGCTTACACACATAATCCCCGAGGGAATATAGAATGATCAAAATCACCTGTTGGGCAAACAATCTTTCTGAGAATCGTAGCTGATAAAAACTTTGGATCTATAAGAGATCATCAAAACAATCTATTGCCTTACCAAAAACGAAGCACACGAGATATTGGCCAAGAGTGCAGGTGTGGATGACGAAATCAAGGAAGAGGACCACAGGGGCTGAGCTGGACCACACCAGACAGATGCTGAGCAACACCATGATGAACATGTTGCAGATTATAACTGGCCTTCTTCCAAACCTGCATAAAACACAAGATGTTAACACACATCATCATGCCAAACGGCTTTCAGTCCTTTAAATGTTTTCACAATTGCCCTATGACTTCATCGAAGAGCTAAAAGGGTTGCCAATAATAACATGCGAAAACCATCACGATGGGGCTCCAATAACACAGGGGGAGGTGTGTGTCTGGGGGGTGGGGGTGGGGGGGTGGGGGGGTGAAGGGGGGCCCAGTCGTCTAAGGCGCTGCGATTCGCTGTGCAGAGTTGCGTCCCTTGGGCACGCCAGAAACCTATGATTGTGGGTTCGAATCCCTGTTCGTCCCGATTATGTTTCTAGGTTTGTCAGCACCATACCCGTGCTCGTGGGTTTCACCGAAGTGGTAAACGTCTGAGACCTGCATCACTTTAGGCTTTCCTCCCACTATAACTGTTAAAAGCGGCGTTAAACCCAACTCACTCACTCACTCCAATAACACACTTTGGATATTAATATGTTGCATATTGAAAATGCTTAATGGATATGACCTCTATAAATTTATCGAATAATTCGAACAGTTTGCCTTAAAATAACAAGAAGAAACCCTGAATTGATTGATAGGCATGTCTTAGAAGTTGACGACAAAGTAGACACAATTTATGGATAAACAACTTCTTTATTTTACTATCAAGGTGACGCTTTGGCATAGATCCTTATACCGTTGTCAAGCAAGGATACGATTATTATGATAATTGGGTTCCGATAATTGTTTTTAGATATTAATATTTTGCACATCTCAACTTCACAAAGAAGCCAATTGAGGTGGAAGTGCACCACCATGGGTCAAGCAATCAAGCAATCAATCAAGCAATCAGGCAATCAAGCAATCTTTAGTCATGCTTTCAATCACAGTTTTGGTGTCCAGATTCGACGATATCGCCGTCATGAAACTGATAAAGTGCTAACTGTGGCCTCAAAATTACATGCATTCACTCCCTATCTCCTGTCTAATGTAGTCTGTCAAGGCTACTCACATGTCTGACATTGGACCATTAATCAGAGCTCCAACCAAATGTCCAAACATACCGAGCATCTTGGCATGACTCGCGTAGGACTTTTTCTCGCAGACAAAATCCATCTGAAAAGAATACAGTTCAAACAGATTCTATCTAAATAATTACATTCGTCGTACATATTTAATAACCATGGATCTGTACACATTTCAAGGCAGTCAAAGTGAAAATATCCTTTAATAGCTGAATGGCTTTAACACTTCTTAGCATTGATTCATGACAAAATGCCACATAAAATCGATATCACATGTATTAAAATGTTTGTCATGGGATACGTTTTGCTTATTGCTTACAACTTACCGTCTCTGAAATCGTTGATATGAACTGTGATTGATCGTACACCCAAGCATGACAGGGTCCTGTGACATTTCTTGTAGACGACCAGACATCGGAGGTATTGGTTTGTAGATACAGTTGGCAGCGGGAATACTTGTCATCACCATAGTAACCAGATGTCATAGGAATGGAGCGGTTTACGAGTTGTTCGTGGAAGTTATTCTGAATTTCGTAGGTGTCATTGGCAAATCCTGGAATGGCGCATCTGTAATTGGAAATAACATGACGAGCGTCAGGGCAAGATGAACGTGTAACAACTTTATTATGTTAAACAATTGCTTTTCGGGTGAACAATTGACTTGCCTTTGCATGTGTGTATGACAGGTGCCACCGGTGGGACAGGATACGTTCACCTTTTCGCGAATACCCGATATTATCACTATTTGATAGTGATTCATAAACACATGCTCATGTAATAGTAGGAATCGTACAATCGACTTTTTCTTATGAATATGGAAAGGGTTTTGTCGCTTCTATTTCACAACAACAGAACTAGAATATGTACTACTGAGTAAAATATTCAATAGAAAATAACTTTAAATATTACATAAGGACTGTCATCAGAAAATGAAGACAGTCATGGCATCTGAATAAAACACATCTTTTAACGTCAACTTCCCCAATAAAATTACATTATGGTCACAGTTTTGTATTCATCTAGACGTCTTATGGAGATGTCATCTTTATGATATAAACATGTCATCTTTCGTTCGTAGTAATACAACCTTAAGACATGGCATCCACACCGGTTGCAAGGTGCTATGTTTATACGATACATGTACATATAAAAATGAACGGTAAAGGGTTCATTGTAAGGTATATTCCTCAATACTGCAAATACTCGTGAGGGCTTTTTGTATCCCTAACAAGGGTTACGAAAAGTTCGCTGTTGACAATAAGTGGAATCATTTTTCGTTTTAATTTAAGCTGCTTCTGAATAGCAATTTATGTTTTTCGGTAACTTTCAAAAAATACCTCCCTTTAGTTTTACCTGCGGTCCAACACAGTTGGAAACATGAAGAAACTCTGTAGAAGGTAAAACACATGTATGTAGTGCTATGAGACGCATTAAGCAAAACACAAACACAATTTCATGTATCCAAGTGAAGGTGTAGCAGGAATAAACTTTTTACACGAATGACTTTACTTCTTTATGTTCTCTCACGAACATTCGCCCTGACATATTTCTGCTAAGGCCTGTCAGTACATAATATGTTGTATACTGTGCGGCAGAATAGAATTACACAAAATGTACCTGGCTGAGGATTGTAACGATCCGATTTCTATGTTAGTTTGGTTTAAACACTGTTTTCAACCTTGGCATACATTGGCTACAGGTTATAACACCATGTTCCGTATTCTCCAGATAGTATTTGCATCATATGTTTATGGTGATAGGAACGAAAACTCAAGAAAAGAGGAAGGATGAGAAAGGACGAGTGATGTTTGTTAAATTGTCGTAAATTCTTATGTTTACCCTGTGTAAATTGGTCCATTGCAAGGAAGACCTGTCTTGCAAGTCGAAATAATATTTCTCTCGTTTGAAGAATGAATAAGATAGAAATTATTTTCTCCTAGCGGTATGTCAATCAAGGTGATTATGTCCCCCTAGGTCGCATGATTAAGGGAGTATATAAGGGGTGGTACAATTTTAAATTGTTCTCTCTCGCTCACTGTGCATGCACGGCCTCACACTTGTTTTCTTCAATATGGATACAGAAGCTAAACTGGACGCCATTTTGCAACAGCTCAATTCGAATAGAACAGAGTTTCAATCCTCTCTTAATGAGAAGATTGGTTCATTGAGAGAAGAGTTTATAGAGACGTCAAGAGATTTAAAGAAGTTGAAAGCAGAAAAAGATTTCATATGGTCAAGAGAAGGGAATAAAATTGAATGTGCGCCAGTAAGCAGGACAGCTACCAGGTTTGTTGGCACGGTCCAGGGCAGATTCAACTTATAAAAGATATAGCAATGGATTTGCTGCTTGGAAAAGGTGGGCAAACGCTAATAATAGGTGTGATCAGTTGCCCGTTTCACATTTGCATTGTGCTATTTATCTGTTGTCGGTTGTGCAACAGAGTGAAACATTATCACCAGTGTTAACGGCATTTTATAGTTTAAGGCATGCTCATTGTAACATTGGACTAGAGAGTCCCACTGAAAATAGCCTTGTCAAGAATGTTTTGGAAGGAGCAAGGCGCAAACTGTCTAAGCCAGTGGTTAAAAAAGAGCCAATCACAGTTGATATACTTGAACGTTTGTATGATTCAAAAATGATCAATGCATCTTTAATGGATCTGCGAATAGTATCTATGTGTTTATTAGCTTTCGCCGGATTTGTAAGATCGACAGAATTAATTCATATATTTCGATCTGATATTTTGTTTTATAAGTCACACATGGTCCTTTTTATTGAAAAGTCAACGACGGATATATACAGGGATGGCGCATGGCTTGTTATTAGTAGGACAGATTCATCCAGATTGTGATCAGTACATATTCAGGAATGTAAGCAAATGTCGTTCAGACTATGTTCTTAGAAAGGACAATGCTCCACTGTCTTATACTAGGTTAAGGGAACTATTTATTGATGCTTTAACTCCCTTTGTTGACAATATCAAGAAGTACAGTCTGCACAGCTTTTGCAGTGGTGATGCTACTGCAGCTGCAAATAATGGTATACCAGATCGTATGTTCAAACGAGATGGTCGTTAGAGAAGCGAAAACGCTACAAATTGTTACATCAAAGAGAGTATTGATAACAGAATGAAAGTTGCGCTTTCCTTAGGCATATAACTTTCTTTGTACATCTCGGTCGTGTATCACAAAGCGTATTCCCATGTTAATGGTGTTGTGTCTTGATTATGTATGTAGGGGATAAGGAGAAATAATATTTCTCTCGTTTAAAGAATAGATACTTAGACATTATTTTCTCCTAGCGATATGTCAATAAAGGTTATTATGTGCCCCTAGGTGGTGTGATTAAGGGAGTATATAAGGGGTGGTACAATTTTGAATTGTTCTCTCTCGCTCACTGTGCATGCACGGCCTCACACTTGTTTCTTATAGTTATTTGATGTACATGTATATAGTAAAAATTGTTCTTCATTTTATGATTTTTTTATTTCATGTGTTGCAGATAATCGTGGAAATGGAATGCACATTTGAGGGTAATGTGTACTGTTGTAAGTGATGCTATTTCTTGGCTGGCGAGTCTTTACAATACAGCGTTGCTACATTGAGAAAATCCATTGTTGGATGCAGTGATGTTGCTTTGCCGACGGGCCTTTATAATACAGCGTTGCTTTATTGTGAAAGTGTGCATTGTTGGATGCTATGATATTGCTTGGTTGGCAAGCCTTTATACAGCGTTGCTTTATTGTGAAAGTGTGCATTGTTGGATTCAATTATATTGCTTGGCTGGCAAGCCTTTATAATACAGCGTTGCTTTATTGTGAAAGTGTGCATTATTGGATGCAATGATATTGCTTGGCTAGCAAGCCTTTATCATGATCATACAGCGTTGTTTTTTTATTGTGAAAGTGTGTATTGTTGGATGCAATGATATTGCTTGGCCGTCGGGCCTTTATAATACAGCTTGGCTTTATATGTAATTTGTACATCTGTTAAAACTGTATCATTTTGCTGCAGAGCCCTTATATCACATATCATCAAAATAAGACCATATATACTAAGCTGAAGAGCTATGATAATACTGCATACACATACTATGCGAGTTGCACTGTATATAATAGATTATACAATTAATTTGTAACATATGTTCATGAATTGTAAGTATTTCTGTTTGGACTTGCATATACATGTCATGAGTATACTGTATACCCTCCAGCATTTGCTGCTGCATCCGTTGAGGGAACACGGTTCCAGATGTTTTCTTCTAAAAGTTCTTATATCTGGTTTTACGTGTCGGGCTTCAGCAAAATATAAATATTCATAGCAGATTGCTGACCATGTATATACAAATGCGTAGAAATGAATATCTTTGTCTTTTACGACACGCAAATAAATCGGCCGTGTATCACACAGCGTATTCGCATGTTTAGGCCCATGGTGTTGTGTCTTGATTAGGTATGTAGGGGATAAGGAGAAAGGAAATGTGAAATATGGTGTCTTAGAAAACTATGATCGTGGGTTCGATTGCTCCTTGAATGATTATATTTTCTTGGTTTGTCAACACCATACCGGTGTCTTATTGTTCTAAAACTAGTTTTAAAGTTATAATCTGTGATATATTGTTAGTTGTTATACTGTCCTTTGACGACAGTTTTTTTATATATGCTATAACTTGTTCAAGTCACGATATGGCTGAAATATTGCCGATGTGACTTTAAATATTAACTCACTCACTCACTCACTCACTCACTCACTCACTCACCCATACCGGTGTCATGGGTTTCACCAAAGTGGTAAACGTCTCAGACCTGGATGGCTTCGGGATTTCCTCCCACATTAAGCTGACACGCCATGACATAACTGAAATACACAGTGCAAAGCGGCGTTAAACTAAACCTATTGGTAAGTAGTGAAGAAACTAGTTTCTGTTGTTCTGTTTTAGTAAGAGTTCTCGGTACGGATACCCGAAGTCGTCTCTTGTGCCAAGGTTGTGGATATTGCAACCAAAAAGATCTACAAGATCTTGGAACTGACTGATAGACCGTATTATTATTGGCGGCTATGTGTCATCTCCCTGAACGAGCCTATCCAATCTTTTTTCAAAAGCCCCGCTGCATAATATTGTGTTGCCTTTGTAATTTTACATGTGGGTATGAATATACTATATATCTTTAACTCAAGAAACTGTTTGAAAACAGAGAGAGGACAAATCGTATTTATAAGCATATTGATTGGGCATTAGATGGAGCATCTGTCCGAAAAGCGGGAGGTCGGATGTTCGATACCCTCCCGCGTCATACGAGGGCTGATTTGATAAAATCAAGGGCAGTAGTAGTAGTAGTAGTAGTAGTAGTAGTAGTAGTAGTAGTAGTAGTAGTAGTAACAGAGTACATGCATAGCTTGGTACCGAGTCTTTTCTTCTTGTGGAAACATGTACTGCTAAAATCGTTTTCTTGTCATTCATTTCGAGTAACAGATGATTATGCGTTTTAAGTTGGTTTTTTTCAGTTTGGTAAGATTTCAAATCTCAGAATTAATGACAATTTATACTTGTATATTTTTAGCAAAGAAAATATCTGCAAAACAGGTTTCGTAAAATTAAAAGCCAGATACCCTAAGGGTTTATTCCATGTTTGTTTGTTTGTTTTGAAAAACAAGCACTCATTCTTTATACATTGCAAATTGGTATATCTATCTTAGCACTATTGTACACAGTTACAGGTCAATTCCTGTAACCTTGTAAATGGACAAGTCAGCATTTCGAAGCAGAACGTTTGATGTATTTTCATTATAAATAAGTCTTTATGTCGGAGCGTCGGCCTTACACGTTGCGAAACGTGTGCACGGGGCATGTCGCCGTCTTTATAAAATTATTGACACTATTATAAACACTATAAGGGTCAAGGCAACTTTTATCGCATCCGCCGTCGTGGTCGAGTGGTTCATGGCATAAATGAGATCGGTATCAAATATTCTTTGGATACCACTGACTCTTGTCCCAGTTTGATATTTGTAAGAGAGGTTTAAACTGTATATTAAGTAAGCTACACCCTGAAGGTTAACGATCGGAGGCGTGACTACGAGAAATCTTACTGTGGGAGACCTAGACTGTCGTTTCAATGCAATTCAACTTCACACAAAAGAAATGTGTGGTTATCAAGGTCCCGGCCATTGGCTGTATATATGCTGTGTAATGCCTAATACCAACTACGGTTATCACGAACTACAATAAGGGGTCCTTTGAGTTTGATAAACCCGTAGTATACTGTATAAAAGGTGACTGCAAGAAAAAGTAATGTATGAGACATAGAATATCGTTGGAATACGGGATTACTTCATATAAAGAAATGTGTGTTTACAGATATTACTTTGCATGATTTCCAGTAGTTTGTACAAATATTGCCTAATTTAAAGATGAGTAGTTTCTGCTAATTGTCAACATGAACATGAACAAAGGTAGATCTATTTGAAATGTCAACCGTTTGCTTTACGATAAATGAGCATTTTCAAGATATCAAAATGTTATATCTATCTATATTCACTCTTCGCGTTTATGAGTTGTTCCATTTCAGATATACTTGACTTGGACGAACATCAGCATGTTTAATATGTCGTCATGTGTTGTAGATACTCCCCATGCTAGTTGAGATTTATCGCTAAACATTATCATCAGGTTCTGATTATTTGAAATCGATGTGTAAATATTCCAAAATGGAAATCGTGACAACCTCGTTATTCAATCCTGGGATTCGTAGAATTAAATCAAGCTTAAAGTAGTTACCGTGTGTCATTGTCATTCTGCAGTACCGACGACGTGACTCCGACAACAGTACCTATGAGGCTATTCGGTCTTCAATGCCAATGACGCACATCTAACTCCAGTACAGGGAGTGAGTGAGTTGGGTTTAACGCCGCTTTTAACATTATTCCAGTTATATCACAGCGTGTCAGCTTAATGTGGGAGGAAAGCCCGAAGTGATGCAGGTCTCAGACGTTTACCACTTCGGTGAAACCCAAGAGTACGGATATGGTGCTGACAAACCTAGAATCATAATCGGGTCGAGCCGGGATTCGAACCCACAATCAAAGGTTTCTGGCGTGCCCAAGGGACGCAAATCTGCACAGAGAATCGCGGCGCCTTTGAAGACTGGACCACCTGTGCCACTCCAGTACAAATCACGCAACTTTGACTACAGTACCAATGACGCGACTCTGACTGTCAAACTTTGTGAAATATTAACATAGATAACTAATATTTTCATAATTAATATTTGCAACTGTTGTACTCCACGGAGATTTTGTCCCGAAATACCATGCATTATTATTTTAAACTAATAATCGATGAGCCAAATGTAATACGTAAGAAATCGATTTTTTCATAATAGGAAAGGACAAAGGTTCGGCATATACTCTTGTCATTTGAGAAAAATATTAATATCTTAAGCATACCTCTGTATTGACCTCTGTAAACAGTTTTCAATTGAAAAGATCCAGATACAGTTATTTAACCACGCCATTACTGGTGTCCCCCGTCGTGATATTGCTGGAATATTGCTAAAAGCAGCGTAAAACCATACTCACTCACTCATTCACTATTTAACCACAGATAATCGATAGCAATGAAAACCATTTCACATCCGTTTCTCTACAAACCTATATTCCTACAGATGTCATAAACATAGGCATTTTAAGAAATTTGCAACTTTGTAATGGTAAAATTGGTTAGGAAGTGAGTTTGATTTAACTCTGTTTTGAACAGTGATTCAGCCTGATTTGGCGCAGGTCTTAAATGTTTTCCAATTAGATGAAACCAACAAGCACGGGTAATGTTTAGAAACATAACCAGAGCGAATCTGGATTCGAAATACATCAAATAAAAACTTTAAATCCTTACCTATGTTCAGGAACCGCAAACAAAAACACGACTGCCTGTATAACCTGAATAGACCCCGCTATTGCTGGAAGACACAGAAGTACATACAGCCATTTCTGGTACGTCCCAAACTCCCCCAGTTGCCTCAACACGTCGTCAAAGTTCATCGTTCTGAAAAAACACTGACCGAAGTTTAGAAAAAGTGCAGAGAAAATGCAACAGTGCCTCAACACACAGGTTAACACAAGATGTGATGATGAATCGTTAACTTCATTACATGAGAGTAGAAACTGCATGTACCCCCGAGTGCAGGGTACTGTCCCACTATATGTTAATGTTGTACGACCTTGGGCTAGGGTCTTTTATGTACACCTGGATAGCCTGACTTCAACCGTGTCCTACTTGGTGTATTACAACCCCAGGGTTTAAATGAAACCATGCGTGGGTTATTATAATAATGTCGACCACATTTGCTGTACCTCTAGGGTTGTTATGTTGTGTGACCCGTGCCGACTCGGGGTAGAATAGGTGTTCAACAACCCATGTCGTGAAAGGCGACTATGCTTGTCGTAAGAGGCGTCTAACGTAAGTGGCGATAGGGTGGTCCGGCTCGCTGACTTGGTTGATGCATGTCATCGTATTCCATCCGTATCGATGCTTATGATGTCAATCACTGGATTGTCTGGTCCATACTCTCAATTATTTACAGCCCGCCGTCATAAAGCTGGTTTATTGCTGAGTGCGGCGTTAAACAATAAACAAACCAACAAATGTTATGTTGTGTGAAGCGGGATAGGAGGGACATTATATTGATATGAAATTGTTCCATGTTTTGCATCCTATTTATAACCGACGATGTTTTAACCAATTATCAACAGACTGTCTTTGTGTCTTTTTAATGAGTACAAAGTGCATGTGAATAAAAAGTAGGTATTTTGTTAACCGTAGCACTTCTACTTCTGAAGTATTTGGGAAATCAAAGCGTATGCCAAACATTTGTTTGCGTTCATTCCCTATGTATTACAGTGAGACCAATGACACACAAAAATATAATCTAGTATATTAAAACCTCTTTTACATAACTATCTAATTTTATCACAACATGTTTCTAGCAATATGAGATACAAACATATCTACTGATGGATATAAACAATCGTAATTAAGCACAAGTCATTGAGGAAAAAAGTGAAATTCCGGTGAAAGATGGTATTTGTCGTTACACTGTATCACCGGGTCGTAAAACTACGCTATGTCGCGGTCTAGTGACCGTACCGCTCCCTCGCGTTGTTTCTGTCACCGTTCGGCAAACGGTTTTCGTCGGCGAACAATTTTTTGCAGTCTTCGCTAGAGAATTAGTGACCCGACTATTTCGTTCTCTTGTGATTTAATGGCACACTCTTACCATGTATTGACTTTATGTTTGTTATCCCTTATATGTTTGCTACATGTGTTGAACATGGGTTTTTTGGCTTTACTTGTACGCTGTAGCGCGAAATTCCTATGTAGGTACAGATATTTTCATAGGATTTAAGATCGTTTTTGCCTCCTCAATAATTGTACATAGCTTGTAGTAAATCGTTAGTGATACCTGAGGATGGCTAACGTTCAGCGCTTTATTTTGATACTTACATCTGCCGTATGGATATAGTACTTAGATTTTCGTGTTTTTCCCAGGTTAAGAAACACTTTGACTAAGCGCCGCAGACTATTACACTACCCGGATGTCTAGGAGATATAGTCCTCTCCGGGGTCCGAAACTTTAATGACACCACTGATCATTGGAGCACAGCTCCGTAACGCCCTGCCTTGCGCTCGCCATTAAGGGGATACAACAAGAACGGCTTCGCCATTGGTCAGCATACTCTACATCAGTTGGATGGCACTATAACACCAGCATAAAAAATATAAATAAATTAAAATAAAAAGTATTCATGTACAGGTTCATATTGAAACACAAAAATTTAAACCTTCTGGTTATAGGTCTTTGAAAGGCATTTAGAAGTGATACACATAAGAAAGAGAATATATGGATGTCAACTTCTTTATTCTGAGGAACACAACGTTCCGGATTATCGGATTATATGCTTTCTCCTTCATCTGGTAATAAAGAAGTTGACATCCATATATTCTCTTCCTTCTGGTTATATTCGTCAAGCATGCCCTGCTTGACTGTATTGATTTTGCCACCACAAGGGATACTCATTTCAATGTTTCATCTATAAAGGATCTTTTTAATATCAGTTCTCATTTAGTTATTGGTTTTTTTAAAGAAATTGAATTGTACTATATATTTTGATTAATATGTTGTGTATATAATAAACTTTTAATTGGCAGAATAAATGTAATAACTGAGATTGTTAGTGGCTGTATCCTCGAAGGGGGTTGAAGTAATGTAAAATGATTGGCCCCTGGAGAGGGTATGTAAGACCACGTCATTCAAAGTAGATTTATTCTTACATCGGTTTTAAATCGTAGTATATTTGTTAGTTTTAATCAATGGCTAAACTTTCATACAATCGCCAGCGACTGAAGGGATGGTATAAATCCTGCTGGGGTCCATGTAGGTAGCAAAGGCACTATAAGTCCCCATGGTCCAAAGTATGGTGATCTACCTTCAATTGCTGGCGATCTATAACCCGTTTTTACAACGTATTGTTCTCGTTAGTAATAGCTTTTTATGGTCACATACTAGTTTAAAAACCAATTGATATCTGTGATAAGTCTAGTAATTTTACTGTCCTTTGCTGACAGGTTTATATATAGTCTAAATTAATGTTGTTTTTATGTATAAATTGCTTAGTCACGATATGGCTGAAATAATGCCGATGTGACTTTAAATATTAACTCACTCACTCTGGTTATATTCCTTTACCTCCAGGTTGGTAAAACTATCCAAAACAGATTATTTAAACGTACGTTAGTTTGATTTCGGTTTTGAGAGGTAATTTCAAATTTAGTTTTCACTGTGTGTTTTCACCATGAATTCTTGCAGAACACATGTCATTATATTACATGATAAGAAACAATTATCCAATTGCCGGCATAAATTCCGTGTATGCTTAAATGGTGAAAATTGCCATACTTGAAAACAGGCCCTGATATGTTGTATCTGAAATACCACAGCACTTTGTTACCAGGCTGACTGATGACTCGCAAACTGAAGGCGGAGTTGGCCGATAACAACGTCGCCCTCACACAATGCAATGTAACAACTTCAAACGAAGTCAGAAGAAAAAATAATTTTTTATTACACCCGTTTTAATTAATACGTGCTATTAAATGAAGCACCAAATCATTTAAATCGAGCACCTCTATGTCATCTATTTTGAAATAATGAATAAGCTTTAATGCGGATGTGCCAGAAAGATTTAATGCGAATGTGCATATGTCACTCAGGGGAATTGTCGTCCGCCATTGGATAAAACAGTTACATGATTGAAACTCGACAGTGGATACAAAATATCAACGAGCCATCGCTAGACTCGGAGGCTCTGCCCCGCCGTGGTAGAGAGCTCGCTGATTTTTGTAAACACTGTCATCGTGTCATCAAGTTGCAGTTACATATTACCTGATTTGGATATTATTATCAAGGTGTTGCCTGCCTTTTGCGCCACATAACAGATAGCTAAGAGATGATTGCCGAATCGAACTGTTTCGGCGGATAATCTAGACTTGGAATTCTCTTGCATTGACAGCTTATATTAACCCTTAAAGGGCTAGTTCGTCAAACGTTGTAAAGCATTTTTTGCAAACATAAGCAGATAACCCCGAGCTTACTCGGCTCTTTTCACAAATGACTTATCATTATGTTCAACTGAATTATGATGTAATTAATATCTGGCTAGTATGGATTAAAACTATATTAAATATCTATGGACTAACGCATAGTTTCGAGGTAGGCGAGGTACTATTGGAATACAAGAATGGAGAAGCAATGTGAAATTGAGCAGTT
This sequence comes from Haliotis rufescens, assembly GCF_023055435.1. Taxonomy (NCBI): domain Eukaryota; kingdom Metazoa; phylum Mollusca; class Gastropoda; order Lepetellida; family Haliotidae; genus Haliotis; species Haliotis rufescens. The sequence continues at coordinate 10,139,456 of NW_025964223.1, forward strand.
AACGCTGAGGTTACAATTAGCAGTATCTGACAGAGGTGCCAACATTTGAAAGACACTGTTATTGACAAAAGGTACCTAAAGCGACAAAACCCTATCATATCCAATAGAAAGCATGTGTTTATGAATCACAATCAAAGAGTAATGATACCGGGTGTTCGCGAAAAGGTGCCGAGGGCATCCATCACAAACACATGCAAAGGCAAGTCAAATGTTGACCTAAAAAAAACACGGGAACATTATGGTACAGGTCAAAATGGGGGATTACATCGGACATCATTTTTGTCACTGATGCGTCGAATTTGGAAATGTCCTCCACATGTCTACCATAAAACTTTTTGCAGGCTTTACTGAGGCCTTGAATGTTGAAACCTCGATGGAACAACTTCTGATCAAGAGTCGTATGACGCTCTTTAAAATATGTGATCCCAATCTTAAAATTCAGAACACGTAACCATTATTTGAAACCGGTCGTTGGAATAATATAATCGTGTATGTGAACTGTGGAATTCTCCTTCAGCTGCAGACGAATTCCTTTGTGTTTAGATGTCAGGCTCTGTTAAAACATGGACTTGTGTGTACTTACCAATTGCTTATCAGAGTAAATGGTCTAAATTGTACATGTATACTTTTAAGATATTTTTGTCCAGTCAAAACTCTAGAGATCGTAAGGACCTATCTTGGTATGTCGATGAAATATATAAAGCTGTAAGAAAATACTAACTAGAAAAGTTTTTATGTCCATGAATGCTGTCATCTCGTCATATACTCACCCGCAAAAGAAACGCAAGTTGTACATAAAATGCGGATAAGTTTAAGAGCATAAAACATATATAGATAATATTAAGAAATGATAACAGGGAAAACATTTGATACCAAATGGACGTTGATTGTTTGATGACAAGTGGGTGTTTATTGAGATATCCCCCCGAAAACAGGGTACCCCCAACCAGAAGAATGACAAGTGTCAGTCGTGTCCATCAAAAGCGTCTGTGGCCTCCGTTAGCTGCGATACAGGCCCCGCGTCGCCGTCTCCTTGAGTCGACAAGTATTTGAAAGAAGGCTTGAGGAATCCCGTTCGATTCCAGGACCAAAGAGGCTTCCAGGTCCTGAAGTGTATGTGGCTGCCTGAAGACGTCTCCCCATCTCGTCCCAGACATGATCACTTGGCTCCATGTCCGGTGACAAAGACGGACAGGACATCACAGGAATGTTATTCACTCTGAGGAAGTGCATAGCGACCCATGCTGTATGGGGACAAGCGTTGCCCTGCTGAAAGACCTGGGCCCACTTGCACAAAGCGATCTTAGCGCTAAGATGATCTTAACTCCCATACTTTAACATGGGCTTACAATAGTCTTAGCGCTAAGATCGTTTTGTGCAAGTGGGCCCTGGACCCACTTGCACAAAGCGATCTTAAAGCTAAGATGATCGTAACTCCCATACTTTAACATAGGCTTACAATAGTTGTAGCGCTGAGATCGCTTTGTGCAAGTGGGCCCTGGAGTTGAGGTTGACCCAGGACGAGAGGCCTGACGTGATTACGAAGAACAAAATCCCTGTACACGACAGCAGTCAAACGCTGACGGAACACGTGTAGAGGGGGCCCTGTGACACCATGATGCTTCCTCCTCCGCACCGGTCTGCCTGTAAGACACAGAAGTTAGCTTGACGCCCATTACGTCGTCTTCACACTCTGATGCCGCCATCGGCTTGAGAAATGTTGAACCTTGATGCGTCTGAGAAGACAACTTGTTGCCACTCGTGACGTCGCCAACGGACGTGCTGTTGGGCCAACTGCAGACGTTGTAGGCGGAGACGTCGAGTCAGTAAGGCCATATCTATGGTGGCCGAGAGGGGACATCCCTTTCTCGCTCTATCGCTTTCTCGCTCTATCGCTTTATCGCTCTATCGCTTTCTCGTTCTATCGCTTTCTCGCTTTATCGCTTTATCGCTCTATCGCTTTATCGCTTTCTCGCTCCATCGCTTTCTCGCTCTATCGCTTTCTCGCTTTCTCGCTCTATCGCTTTCTCGCTTTCTCGCTCTATCGCTTTCTCGCTTTACCGCTCTATCACTTTCTAGCCCTATTGCTTCTTCAAATGACTAACCATACTCATATGAAGGAATCGGGTGTTCTTTAACTTCTTTTGAATAGTATGTGCCGTAAATCTTGAAATTAACGTTAATTATAAATGCAAAAAAATTAGCGTAGACAGAATTACCGTATTCGACGTAATAAGCGCCCAGGGCGCTCTCAAGAATAATATTTTGGCGGAAAAAAGTTGAGTTGAAAGATAAATTTCGTGGTTTATGCTGACAGCCTGAAATGTTTATGTACGACAGATATATTGTTCCCGAATTTAATTGCCCATAATTAAGTGTGCATATAACGCACGAGTGCGTATTATACGCGAATAAATAAGTCTGGTGTACATTAATCAATCGCAAGGGGTGCTAATTGGGATTGTTCACTAGCCAATATTTTAGCAAATATCGCCGTGGGCGTTGATTAGAGCGGGGCGCTTATTACTTTCGAATAAGGTAATTATACTTTGCATTTATGTCTCAGAAATGACTGTTGATAAGACGGCCTCACTGAACACTTGAATAGCGGAAATACCAACTTGAATATAAAACCAATCAACTATCTATTTCCACATTACGGTTACTGAGAACAATATGTCATCCAAAAACTAGAAATTACAGAAAGGACATCCGTAGTATTAACCATTGCTTGGGTGAGGACTTCCACTTTGATGACATCTACACCGCAAACAGAATAAACGTTGATATAAGCGTTGTTTTTAGGAAAACACTATTGCTTTTTAGGAAGTACGTACTACTCAGCGCTATTGAGCGGTGTTATTTGCTATTTGTTTTGATAACTTGGCCTGGGGGCGGGGGATCAAATAGCTAAATAGGGTCATAAATCAATCAAATTCTTTTTTTACGCAGAAATACGTGGATTGTTATAAAAGCACATATGTCTGTACTGTTAAATTATATTTCAGTAGATAGTGAGAAAATTTCAACATTCCGTCCATATGTATAATTTGAAATGCGACTGGAAAAATCTCAGCTCTCTTTTATGTTTAAAACCCAAAGAGGGAATATTGCTATACCGCGAGAAAGCGAGAAAGCGATAGAGCGAGAAAGCGATAAAGCGATAGAGCGATAAAGCGATAGAGCAAGAAAGCGATAGAGCGAGAAAGCGATAAAGCGATAGAGCGAGAAAGCGATATTTCCCATAATGGCGTACATTAAAACGGTTTTTGCTGATATTTAGTGATCCTGTAATTCTCACCGCTATTTTGCCTCTTATGATTATAATTTTTAAACATCTTGTAGTAGATAAATATGTTACAAAATACACACGTAATTTTTTCTCGTTTAGCTTGCATATTTTCTTGTAGTGTAATAAATAAGCAAGATTCAAAGAATACAGATAGTCACTGTTCATATTTTCATTTTGTTCATAGTATCCCCCCCATTTCTCCATCAAACTTAAAACTGATAAAAAGGAGATCATATATGTCAGTTTTATTAGCCAGTTTGTATTGTTTGCAACGTCCAAAGAATTATTTTGTTCGGTAATTAGATTTGGAATTGAAGCCGAATATGTGCTCGTTCGATTTCGGGATCACAATTATATTCATTAAGTTGCATGTACATTATGCATACATGTACACAGTTATGTTTCTCTTACAAAATACAGATGAATTAGATATATGGCTCTACCTTAAGTCACATATACGACTTTCGAGAGCGTCATTAACCCGTAACCCCATTCCTTGGACAATAGAAATGAAATGCGTTGTAAATATTTTTTTTAAACAACTCGTTTCTTATAATGACTAACGGGAATTAAATTTAATGCTAAAGTGGTTGTAAAATAAAGTTTAACTTTCCCGCAAGGAGAGACTAGATATCCAATTATAGTATAGGCTCAGGCAGGAATATACATATTCATGTGGGGCGGTGGGGTAGCCTAGTGGTTAAAGCGTTCGATTCCCGACATGGGTACAATGTGTGAAGCCCATTTCAGGTGTCCCCCGCCGTCATATTGCTGGAATATTGCTAAAAGCGGCGTAAAACCACACTCACTCACTCACTCACTACATATTCATGTAGCAATTCTCTATCAATTTAAAATGTATGGTTAACAATTGTGCGTTCTGATATGAGTTATGTTGTTATCTACTACCTTTTTACACAGACAATGAGTCGGAAACACACACACACACACACACACACACACACACACACACACACACACACACACACACACATAATTTTGACAAAACTATACTTAAGATATACATAACATATCACAATGATAGCTGATTTAATATATGTTATAGAGGGAGAGTTTGTATTGGTTATGAGCGCGGTGTTGGTAGCCATGACATCGGAGAAGTAAGCCTTTTCTTCATCTGTGGTTAGGTTAAATGTGGATGAATGTAAAGATTTTGAAATCTCCTTTACGGCTTTAAATGGGTTTTTTTACCACAGGGACCTAGTATTTGGCTTCCTAGTTTTAAGGGTGCTACAAAACGTCTGCCAATGTTATTTTTACTAATATCTTGAATGGACTGTGTAATATGTGACGGTGTGGCAGAGGTACTTGGCTGGCCGCAATGGAGCCTGGGTAGGGTAGTGATTGGCTTCGAACGACCACGGCATATATATATAATAATAGCGGCTTGACCAACACTGGTTTCTAATCCAGTCAAAATGGCAATTAGCATATTGTAACTCATCAGTATGAAACACACACGAACCTTCTCTTCGATTTGTTCTTATTAAATCATGAGCGAAGCCTGTTATTCTGCGCAGCGCTTGGGTGTGCGGAGTAAAGGTGTGACGTCACACACGGACACTTTCATCTTTTTTGGAGCTTTACAAAACCTTCCAGTGAGTGAGTGAGTATGGTTTACGCCGCTTTTAGCAATATTCCAGCAATATCACGGCGGGGAACACCAGAAATGGGCTTCACACATTGTACCCATGTCGGGAATGGAACCCGAGTCTTCGGCGTGACGAGCGAACGCTTAAACCACTAGGCTACCCGACCGCCCCTCAAATCCTTCCATCATTCGTACATAAGACACCTGAAGATATATAACCTGATGGACTTGACCTTGTCATATAAAGCTCAGTCTTTGATATATAATTAGTTACAGATTTTGAGTTTCCATCATACAGCATGGTCTTCAGATTTTCCCAATGAGTTTTAAGATCCAGTGGTGTGTTTGCGATTAATACTGTGTCATCAGCAAAACCTTCCCACATTCGTTAATACATCACAATAGATATACTATTCTTTGACAATATGCTTTGGTTGGTTGGTTTGTTGTTTTACGTCGCACTCGCCAATATTCCAGCTATATGACGACTGTCTGTAAATAATCGAGTATGGACCAGACAATCCAGTGATCCAGTGAATCCAGCCATGATAGGAAAAAAAATAATGTGTTTTAATGTTTTAATATATGTAATGTTTAGATTTATATTTCCATTGAATGCACTTGATACTTCCATGATCTGATTAGGAGAAACACCTTCATCCACCAGTTTCTGTAGAAGGTGCTTTCTCATTCTGAAAAGTAACACATATATTCGTCAATTGATATTTTGTCTTATCAATTATAATATTCTGGGAAGAAATAACTTAATATGGTAAGTTTTGGTTTATACTTATTCAAATTATTAGCCATTTGATTAATGGTCAGTGGCAGAAAACTCAGTGAGAGTACACACACTGTAAATGATTTTATTGCACATATTTTTTAATAGTCATATTATTAAATATTACCTGTACGGTGTGATCCGTTTCTCTTGAGCAAGTTTGGCTCCATCCTTCATCTCATCGCATTCATTATGCTGTATCACTTATTTAAGCCCATTGTAGAGTTCTTGTAACAGGGTGAACCTGCCTTTCCTCCATGGTTGATGGCGCGGAGCATTTAAGTAGGACGATTCTCCCGATACATCTTGTAGCATGCCACTGGATCCCTGTCAGGTTGTTCTGGAATGCTGTATGCACAGGGCTTCCTGTGGATGTCATTAGGATTGGCTCCACTACGTGTCTTCGACTGACGCTCTGATGTAAATATTAAATATTAGCCCTGTTCTCCTTCCCTCAGTTCTACACGCCCCTCACACACACGCACGCACACACACACACACACACACACACACACACACACACACACACACACACACACACACACACACACACACACACACACAAACACACACACACAAACACACACACACATACAAAATACAAAATATGCCACATGGAAAGTAAAAGGCTCGTCTGATTTGCTAGGCCAAGAGTTCCGGCTTCATACATGGCATCCAAGTCACTATCTGTTAGCTCATCAGCAGCTCTTGGTTTGTTCCCTTTGCCTTTCGCCTTAAAATCCTTAGATTTAGCCTTCATAATTTCTCTGTTTTCCAAATTTCTCACAATTAATCACACTATGACCATATGATTTTGATTTTAGATGTCGCTCAAAGGATGAGAGAAGGTTTCTCAGTGAGGAAGGGTCGTACTCCGATTCAGCTTTCTTCCTAACAGAACTTGCTGAGATAGTCATCAAGGACAGGTGGCTCAATCTCCTCAGTGGCCCTTACCTCACCTTCTTGCGCCAGACACTGCTTTAAGAGATTCAGGTCGAACATGTTTTTGTTTTTTTGTGTTTTCATTTGCATGTTCTTCCAGATATTTGTTAAATCACCAGTACTTTTCCTTCGAAAATCTGTGAAGCTTATTTTGCGGGACATACTGGATAGGTTCAACTTAATCCTGGATAGGTTTTGTTTGTTGCTGGATACGTTCTGTTTGTTCAAGAAATCTTAAGTCCCAATCTGCCAGGAAAACATCCATTTCACTCCTTTTAAGTGTGTCCATGTTTTATTAGCATTTACACTTACAATTAAGGGGATGTAACTGTTGTTAGAAAAAAGTTCCGTAAAAGTGTTATGTTCACTGCAGTGAAATATCAAGTGCTATGTTCACTCTAATGAAAATATCACTTTTCTACACTTCAGAAAACTCAGTCTTTCACACTGAAGTGTATAATAAAACATGGTCTTTAAATATTCATGTGACATTTATAAGATTCAGTGTTGTGTCCGCGACTAAAATTGTGTCATCAGCATGAGTCAAAAGCAGTATGGTACGATTCCGACAAGACGTCAGAAGCAGGTGTAAATGAATCACTATGAAATGGCACCAGGAGTTCTCGAACCACCAGCCACGCAGCCTTCTAATATTGCAGAATGGGGTCGAGCATTGTCTTGTTGGAAGAGTAGAAACCCAATGGCTGCTGGTGAAGGGATGGCAGCAGTGTGTGCAGGGAACCTGCGTCCCGATACCTGTGTGAATTACGGTAGCCTCGAATGATAACAGACCTTGTGTTCAAATCCCACACATTGCTGCCCAGACCATGATACTGCCCCACTCCGTCCTTACCCTTGAACTTCCTGGACACACGTCTGAATCCACGGACGCCGACCATCAGGTGTGACCAGAGAAACCCTGCTCTCTTCAGAGTATACAACACGTACCAAATCACGCACTTGCCAATGGCGAACCCTACTGGCCTACCTCAATCTGTCACGTCGGTGTTGCGTCACCCCGTGACACAGGTTTTTCGGGTTACATTTGAATAGTTTAAAACTACACCCACTATTACAACCGACACTTCTAACAACCAACATTGTTGGCAATGCGTTTATTGATATATTTAACTGTACATTCTACGAACTAACAAACAACGAAAACGAAAATTAAATTAATCCAATTACATGCAACTGACGCAGATAGAATAAACAGTATCGATGCACAAGATGCAGTAGAAACGCCACTCGAGTCATACGTGTATATGGTCAATGCCCAACGGAACGCGACAATCGAAATGGTCGTTACAATGGCAAGCCCACATACTCGGACAATTCCTATACTAATAAGGCTGTTTATTTGTTGTCAGACAGACAGACAGACAGACAGACAGAGGACAGATTGTCTGTCTGTCTGTATTTGTTGTCCAACAGACGGCGGTCCGCTATAATCAACTATACATCAGATCCATTTTGTTTCCTCATACGACATCATGCATTCAATTTTGCTTTGTACACTGCAAAGTAGCAAGGCTGTAATAGAGATGTCAAGAGGGCAATATATGACAGATTCCTCATAACAGACTGTCCTAACGGTCACAATATCAAGTGCTGGCAACGTTCGCCTGAGGCAAGTGACGTCTAAGATTAGAACATAACTGTATACGTTATAACCGTCGTACGTGACGTCTCTCAGTGTGTGAAAAGAACAACAAACTACGAATATTGTAAGCTACCAGCAATAGAAATGCATCACGTTAAATGTACCAGTGCCTGACCATTACAAATGACTATCAACCAGGTAGCCGGTCAATTTAGATGTCATTTGCAACTAGTTTGCATAGGATCAATTCTAACCCGGAAACCAGACATCAACACTTTTTAAGAATGTACGAATTAATCCTGGAATGAGTTAATCTGAAGCTCATCAATGAAACTGTTACTGTTGGTTAACAGGGGATTCTCATTGTATACATTAAATGTATATACATGAACACACATGTGTCTACGTATATGTAGTATAGGAACGTCAAAGAAGCATTTTGTAATACGTTTGACAATTCTACTTCAACGGCGCGAAAGAGCAGTATATCATATGCTAAAAGGATAACTACTATCCATGATTATCACTTGTGAGTATTGAAAACAATGTTTGATGTATGGTTATATTCTATCTTTGTGTCTGATATGTGAAAGTACATAGGGAACGGCATTCACAATGAGAAGTGTTGGTAATAATATTATGAGTTTATTTATTAAGTTTGTTCATACAAGGAGATCATCCCTCGAAACTGCATCTATTTTCCTTGCGCCGTGCTTATATTCAGCTTCTCCATCTTTCTCCTTCGACTGGACCGCCTCCGTGGTCTTGTGGTAGAACGTCCGCCCGGAGAGCGGAAGGTCCAGGGTTCGATCCCGGGCCGCGTCATACAAAAAGACGTTAAAAGATTGTACTTGTTGTTACCCTGTCTGGAGTTAGGCATTAAGGGGCTAAAACAAGGACTGGTCGGCTCGGAGTCAGTATACTGTGTCTGAGTGGGGTATTCATGTTAAACTGCGGCATGGTATCTCAGTGAGCTAGCACTATAAATCGGCATCAGTCCGGACTAGTACAAGCAGCCACACACACACATACACGTGCATGCACGTCGCTATATAAGTGCAATAATCTTGGACGCGACGATAAACCCAATTTCACCTCACCTCTCCTTCGACTGAGATTCAAGTGGAATCAGCTGAACAGGAGATGCATCTGCAGCCTTGTACGCACTCCTGTAAGCAACGAATTAGGTGCTTCACATAAAATGTATGTTTATGTCATTTATATACAATATGGTCGCGATTATACATTGACATACAAAGATCTATATTCAGGTTCCAGTGACACTTTGCAGCTGTGTTTTGGGATGTAATCGGGTCCAGTTACGCTGACCAATTTGTATCCGTGACCTACATACAAATATGGGTTTTGACTCGAAATTCAAGATTTTAAAACCTTTTCTTTACCAAGGAGACTGACAGATGTATTTAAAATAAAAGTCACCGAAGCTGGACTGAAACTGACCGTTAACATTTCGAAAGATGTACTGAAACTGATCGGTAATTGAACTGAAATTGCAAGAAAATTGGGCTGAAAGTGAAATTAAATATGGTCTTGAAACCGAAACTAGATTGGAATCGGACACTGAGCGTTAATTTTACAAATAGGGTACTGAACCAGAAATTCGAATAAAACTGAAATTGACACTGATCGGTAATTGGACCCAAGCTTCAAATAAATTAGGTTAAAAATGAAATTAAAATTGCCTTATTGGCCAGACGAGATTTAAACAGCAAAAATACTTACCATACCTGAATTTGAGTCAGCTACTAGACTGAAACCGATCACAAGACTAGGACTGATGCTGAGACTAAAAACGTCACTGAAGTGACAGCTATTAAAACTACTTACGTCCCGAGCATCTCAGCTTCCTTGATGGTTTCCGGTAGCTTCTTGTTCACTGTTTCCGGGAGAAGCAGAGCCAGAAGGGCCGCCAAGATTGTGATACCCCCGAATACCAGCATGGGGAGAATCTGACCAAAACGTCCGGATAAGTACATCGTCTGAAATGTAGGGTTATTTATAAGTGTTTTATTTCATATGGTGACATCAAAGTGCTGGCATTGGTTTCCACGCATTGCTATGTTTATCGTTATTGTGACCATATGACCATGGCTCCTCGGTTATTTACAGGTCATACCCAGGGTCACCAAGTATTCAAGAGTCCCAGTTAACAAAGAGGTCCTCCAGTTAGTTAAAACGTTACAAGGGACTACCTTGGATTCGCACTGTTAACCATGATCTCCAAGAAACAAGTATCTAAAACGTCAACACATAATTCCACCAGTTATCTCACAATTAACCAATAGCGCTGCAGTTACCTTGTAGTTTGCCCATAGTACCATCAGTTATCTTGTACTTAACCCATGATCCTCCAATAGTACCATCAGTTATCTTGTACTTAACCCATGATCCTCCAATAGTACCATCAGTTATCTTGTACTTAACCCATGATCCTCCAATAGTACCATCAGTTATCTTGTACTTAACCCATGATCCTCCAATAGTACCATCAGTTATCTTGTACTTAACCCATGATCCTCCAATAGTACCATCAGTTATCTTGTACTTAACCCATGATCCTCCAATAGTACCATCAGTTATCTTGTACTTAACCCATGATCCTCCAATAGTACCATCAGTTATCTTGTACTTAACCCATGATCCTCCAATAGTACCATCAGTTATCTTGTACTTAACCCATGATCCTCCAATAGTACCATCAGTTATCTTGTACTTAACCCATGATCCTCCAATAGTACCATCAGTTATCTTGTACTTAACCCATGATCCTCCAATAGTACCATCAGTTATCTTGTACTTAACCCATGATCCTCCAATAGTACCATCAGTTATCTTGTACTTAACCCATGATCCTCCAATAGTACCATCAGTTATCTTGTACTTAACCCATGATCCTCCAATAGTACCATCAGTTATCTTGTACTTAACCCATGATCCTCCAATAGTACCATCAGTTATCTTGTACTTAACCCATGATCCTCCAATAGTACCATCAGTTATCTTGTACTTAACCCATGATCCTCCAATAGTACCATCAGTTATCTTGTACTTAACCCATGATCCTCCAATAGTACCATCAGTTATCTTGTACTTAACCCATGATCCTCCAATAGTACCATCAGTTATCTTGTACTTAACCCATGATCCTCCAATAGTACCATCAGTTATCTTGTACTTAACCCATGATCCTCCAATAGTACCATCAGTTATCTTGTACTTAACCCATGATCCTCCAATAGTACCATCAGTTATCTTGTACTTAACCCATGATCCTCCAATAGTACCATCAGTTATCTTGTACTTAACCCATGATCCTCCAATAGTACCATCAGTTATCTTGTACTTAACCCATGATCCTCCAATAGTACCATCAGTTATCTTGTACTTAACCCATGATCCTCCAATAGTACCATCAGTTATATTGTACTTAACCCATGATCCTCCAATAGTACCATCAGTTATCTTGTACTTAACCCATGATCCTCCAATAGTACCATCAGTTATCTTGTACTTAACCCATGATCCTCCAATAGTACCATCAGTTATCTTGTACTTAACCCATGATCCTCCAATAGTACCATCAGTTATCTTGTACTTAACCCATGATCCTCCAATAGTACCATCAGTTATCTTGTACTTAACCCATGATCCTCCAATAGTACCATCAGTTATCTTGTACTTAACCCATGATCCTCCAATAGTACCATCAGTTATCTTGTACTTAACCCATGATCCTCCAATAGTACCATCAGTTATCTTGTACTTAACCCATGATCCTCCAATAGTACCATCAGTTATCTTGTACTTAACCCATGATCCTCCAATAGTACCATCAGTTATCTTGTACTTAACCCATGATCCTCCAATAGTACCATCAGTTATCTTGTACTTAACCCATGATCCTCCAATAGTACCATCAGTTATCTTGTACTTAACCCATGATCCTCCAATAGTACCATCAGTTATCTTGTACTTAACCCATGATCCTCCAATAGTACCATCAGTTATCTTGTACTTAACCCATGATCCTCCAATAGTACCATCAGTTATCTTGTACTTAACCCATGATCCTCCAATAGTACCATCAGTTATCTTGTACTTAACCCATGATCCTCCAATAGTACCATCAGTTATCTTGTACTTAACCCATGATCCTCCAATAGTACCATCAGTTATCTTGTACTTAACCCATGATCCTCCAATAGTACCATCAGTTATCTTGTACTTAACCCATGATCCTCCAATAGTACCATCAGTTATCTTGTACTTAACCCATGATCCTCCAATAGTACCATCAGTTATCTTGTACTTAACCCATGATCCTCCAATAGTACCATCAGTTATCTTGTACTTAACCCATGATCCTCCAATAGTACCATCAGTTATCTTGTACTTAACCCATGATCCTCCAATAGTACCATCAGTTATCTTGTACTTAACCCATGATCCTCCAATAGTACCATCAGTTATCTTGTACTTAACCCATGATCCTCCAATAGTACCATCAGTTATCTTGTACTTAACCCATGATCCTCCAATAGTACCATCAGTTATCTTGTACTTAACCCATGATCCTCCAATAGTACCATCAGTTATCTTGTACTTAACCCATGATCCTCCAATAGTACCATCAGTTATCTTGTACTTAACCCATGATCCTCCAATAGTACCATCAGTTATCTTGTACTTAACCCATGATCCTCCAATAGTACCATCAGTTATCTTGTACTTAACCCATGATCCTCCAATAGTACCATCAGTTATCTTGTACTTAACCCATGATCCTCCAATAGTACCATCAGTTATCTTGTACTTAACCCATGATCCTCCAATAGTACCATCAGTTATCTTGTACTTAACCCATGATCCTCCAATAGTACCATCAGTTATCTTGTACTTAACCCATGATCCTCCAATAGTACCATCAGTTATCTTGTACTTAACCCATGATCCTCCAATAGTACCATCAGTTATCTTGTACTTAACCCATGATCCTCCAATAGTACCATCAGTTATCTTGTACTTAACCCATGATCCTCCAATAGTACCATCAGTTATCTTGTACTTAACCCATGATCCTCCAATAGTACCATCAGTTATATTGTACTTAACCCATGATCCTCCAATAGTACCATCAGTTATCTTGTACTTAACCCATGATCCTCCAATAGTACCATCAGTTATCTTGTACTTAACCCATGATCCTCCAATAGTACCATCAGTTATCTTGTACTTAACCCATGATCCTCCAATAGTACCATCAGTTATCTTGTACTTAACCCATGATCCTCCAATAGTACCATCAGTTATCTTGTACTTAACCCATGATCCTCCAATAGTACCATCAGTTATCTTGTACTTAACCCATGATCCTCCAATAGTACCATCAGTTATCTTGTACTTAACCCATGATCCTCCAATAGTACCATCAGTTATCTTGTACTTAACCCATGATCCTCCAATAGTACCATCAGTTATCTTGTACTTAACCCATGATCCTCCAATAGTACCATCAGTTATCTTGTACTTAACCCATGATCCTCCAATAGTACCATCAGTTATCTTGTACTTAACCCATGATCCTCCAATAGTACCATCAGTTATCTTGTACTTAACCCATGATCCTCCAATAGTACCATCAGTTATCTTGTACTTAACCCATGATCCTCCAATAGTACCATCAGTTATCTTGTACTTAACCCATGATCCTCCAATAGTACCATCAGTTATCTTGTACTTAACCCATGATCCTCCAATAGTACCATCAGTTATCTTGTACTTAACCCATGATCCTCCAATAGTACCATCAGTTATCTTGTACTTAACCCATGATCCTCCAATAGTACCATCAGTTATCTTGTACTTAACCCATGATCCTCCAATAGTACCATCAGTTATCTTGTACTTAACCCATGATCCTCCAATAGTACCATCAGTTATCTTGTACTTAACCCATGATCCTCCAATAGTACCATCAGTTATCTTGTACTTAACCCATGATCCTCCAATAGTACCATCAGTTATCTTGTACTTAACCCATGATCCTCCAATAGTACCATCAGTTATCTTGTACTTAACCCATGATCCTCCAATAGTACCATCAGTTATCTTGTACTTAACCCATGATCCTCCAATAGTACCATCAGTTATCTTGTACTTAACCCATGATCCTCCAATAGTACCATCAGTTATCTTGTACTTAACCCATGATCCTCCAATAGTACCATCAGTTATCTTGTAGTTACCACATAGTTGCCCCCGTTATCTTGTTCTCCAAACATTGACCCAGGTTAACCCATATCATCCATCAGGTATTGAGTAGCTAACCCATAGCTCACCCAGATAACTTGTTAACCCACGCTTAATCGTGTTATCTCATACTTCCCCAGCTATCTTGCCGTAAACCGATAGTTCCATCATTTATCTCACAGTTATCCCATAGGTCACCTATTTACCAGGTATTCTATTAACCCATCGAAAAACGTATAATCTCACAGTTATGCCTTAGTTGCACAGTTATCGTGTAGTTTACCCATAGGTCTCCAGTTGTCTCGTTGTTAACACACATTTGCTCAGTTATTTCATTGTTAGGAAATATTTCCCCAGTTATCTTATAGTGAACCCATAACTCCGCCGGTTATCTCATAGTTAATCACAGGCCCCCCAGTCATCTTTTGTTATCACCCGGTTGTGTCAAACCCCAGTTCCACAGCAGGTTTGTTCTGTATTATTTCCTCAATGTCATGGCTATTGTAAAGCCTCTCTACTCTTAAGGATTAACATTATATATTTACTACACTTTACCATTTCATCATACTCATCCTTTAAGAAGTCGCAATGATTTTATAAATCTAAACATATAAACCCTACAATCACAAAGATTTCATAAACTCACCAAGTCAACAATATAGGGAGACAGTAGACTTCCAACTCTACAGCAAATTGAACTCATTGACATGCCAAATGTCCTTGATGTGGTTGGCATGAGTTCAGCTGTGAAGGTGTAGACGGCACACATGGCAGCAGAGGCACACGTGTTTCCTACAATGGCGAGGATGTTGATGGCCCACTTCTCAGCTAATGGACAGAGAGGCAGAGTTTGTTACAGGAAAGGGATATTTACAAAGGGCAAATCGGAATATGTTTTCTGACATAATTCTATATTACTCTTTTACCATATCCACCTTTGTTGTTTTTCGTCATTCAAATTAATTTAATTGTTGCTGATTTTTATACATTACAGACAAGATGAAAAATATACAGGTATTTTCTACAAGGTAAATATTTAAATTGGATAAGCTTGTGATTAATTTAAGCAATTTGTATGTTACATGTGACAGGTGAGGTGATATACCTGTTAAAGGTTATTTAACTCATAATGTGATGTGCGGCTGCTTGCACTTGTTTGTACACATGCCCTTTTTTTACTGCTAACCCACGGAACATGGATACCAAACAAAAATACATTATTGACACAATCCTAGCCAGCATTTCTTGTATCCTTTCAAGGCACCAAGAACCATATTAACATCTTTTAATATGGCGTGGCCACGGGAGCGACTGTGTATTGTATATATATTGTACTGTTTGTTGTTTAACGCAACACGCAATATTCTAGCTATATGACGGCGGTCTGTAAAATAATCGAGTCTGGACCAGACAATCCAGTTGTTAATATCATGCGCATCGCATGGGCTGCTGAAGACCAATTCTACCCCACACCTTCACGGGTCGGATCGACTGTCAGATGTCTCAATATTGTAAAGGAACAAAGAAAATGTACGCTTTGTAATGATGCTATTGGAGATATTTAGGTTCTTTCTGCAATTTATTATTCAACTATAATCAGTTACCTGTCATAAGTATGCAAATGTGTGAATTCTAGAAATGACACATTGGATTTAATTCAGGGATCAAGAACATAAGTATACTTGTACGTGTTTGTGCATTCTGATATTGACACTTACGTGTATCTGAAACTAGTACTGGAATCAAAGGAAGAATGCATGCTGCCCCGGTTAGCGATAGAGATATACACAGCAACAACTTGCGTCCGATACGATCCATTAGGAAAAAACAGGAAATATAAGCTAGAACCTCTGAGAATAGGATGAATAAGAAGAAGTTGAGGTAGATGCTTCCAGAGAGGTTGGTGACGTTCATGCTGAGGCCGTAGAAACCCATTCCAGCTGCAAACCTGAAGAGACATTAAAAGATGGTGATAAAGCATAAAAGAGAAGGAATCTTACGAATGACAATTGTCTTATTTCTCGCTAGAATCACCTGTGTGAGCAAAATAAACAAAAAGATATTGCAAAAGGAGTACAAAACTTAAACGCGTTTCCAACGACTTGCACTTATGTCTGCTTATATTCCGTCATGACTTTTTTCCCAATGATTATACCTTTCCCAAGAAGATGTTGTTAGTAACGACTATCTACAATCATAGCATTAACTAACGGGTGCTTAATAGGAACTAACATTAACAATAAACACCTGCATCTTTTTCAAACATTGTTAATTTCAATTACTGTCTGGAGTGCATTTGGAAACTAGTTTTCACATACATTACTATCAAACGTTTGAGAACAGAGAACTGATAATTTGGGGAACAACCTCGTACCAATTATAGCAGATGATAATCATTCGACGCATCATCACTGAAGACTTCAAAAGATTCCAGAATGGTTCTTGTTTAACTTCTTCATTTTCAATATCGATCTCATCAAGAACATTTAGATCTACTTTCACTTTGTTCTTCTTCGCAATAGTTGCCACTATCCGTTTAGCTTCCTCCTTTTTTCCATGTTTGAGCAGCCACGTTGGGGACTCTGGGATAAAACTGTGTGGTGGATAAATATAGTTTAGTTGTTTTCTTGTAAATCTCAAGAATATATTATGAACCATATGATATGTTCATGATGTAACGAAATACTTATACTTGTAAGAATACTACCTCTGTTACATCACTGCCATAAATCCTGAATTTTGGCTGACATCACACTATAAAATCTTCCGATTTTCTCCTCACACAGATATTCATTAATAGTTGTGCAGACAATAGGCTTATACTGTCCATTGCTCTTGCGCATGCCCAAGGCGGGAAACTTCACTTTTTTCAAGCAAACATCATCCTAGATGGAGATAGTTTGAGAAGTGGGAGGGATTACTCCTAAAGTTAAAGAGTCGGTATTGTTAGATTTTTTAACAATGATAACTATTGTTTTATAATTCCTCTGTATATGCCACCTGTTTTACATCACTGCCAGATTATACCAGAGGGATTTCGACAGTTAACAGTTGTTCGTGGGTACCTTATGAATTCACAAGATGATAGATCAAGATTAGGTGAACATCGTAACATAAGAGGCCTACTTCAGAAGATGCCAAGAATATAAGCAAATGTACTACCGAAAACAAATATGGGAACTAATGATTTCAGTGAAGCTATTGTTGCGTTGTACATTTACGATACCGTGGCGTTGCATCTGAATGCAACATCTCATCACAATGACATTTCACATCATGGATGAACAGGGCGTGATATTCTTGAACACAGAAACCAAAGGGGACTGACAATCTCTATTAAATACAGTTGTCATAAAACCACGCTTACAAATGCCTCCGAGGCAGTTTGTAAGACAAAACGGTGTATTGTGGGAGAAATACCAAGTTGCCCGAATGTGTGCACACAAAATGTGTAATTTTTTTACTGTGAGACAATTACCATCAAACAGTTGGAGTTGCAATGACATCTGGACGTGGCAGGCCTGCAAAACGACACCTAGGCAATACCGTCTCATTACAATAACTGCACTATGCAGTAGATTCAAATCTGTTCCTGTTATCAATAGAGAAGTCCATACCATAATAGGAAGGCGAATTTCAATATCCATCATCAACAACCGGTTCTATGCAGCCCGCCCGAAAGCAATGTGTCCTGTAAAGAGCGGTACCCTAACAGCTTACCAAAGGGGGCAAAGATTTGGGTGGGCTGGGCAACACGAGGGACGGGCTCTGCGTGAGACTTTACTAAACAAACTGTTGTTAAAGGAAAAGGCTCATCATTCGAGTTCTACAACTGGTTACAATAACTACAGTCGTCACCGATCATCTCCGATGAGTAGGCATACGGGCAGTGGACTGGCAGTGGACTGGCCTGCTATGTCCCCTGACATGTTCTCAATAGGGCATCTGTGGTATGTTCATTCGAGTTCTACAGCTAGTTACAATAACTACAGTCGTCACCAATCATCTCTGATAAGAAGGCATACGGACACTGGACTGGCCTGCTAAGTCCCCTGAAATGTCCTCAATTGGGCAACTGTGGTATGTTCTCGGGAGGATAATGTACGCCAGTGACCCAGCACCTGCCACTGTGGCCCAGCCTGGAGTAGCTCTTCAGGCGGAATGTCGGGCAATACCAAGGGCATCAGTACGGTAAGATAATATACAGCATGCCATCAGGGTGTCGTGCATGTTTGGGCCAACATACCAGATATTATCTACGCACCGAAATTAATTTTACAGACATTAACGTCATTCACAACCATTTCACTAATAGTTCTGTAGGTTTATGCCAACAACACAACTGTATTCTTTCCATGTGTAAAATTACATTATGTACATAAAACTTAAGATTTGATTTCCCAGTCAATGTACTTACAATAAATAAGCAAAGACAACCGCCGGGACACTGACAATCAGCTGTCGAGTCTTCCAGTCCCTGAAGAGATAGGCCGTTAGAGCTGTGATCATGTTTCCCGCACTCCAGAAGAGGTTCATGGCAACACCTGCCCACATGCGCTTAGAAGGACCGACTATCTCCATGCCTGTTTGTAACATAAATGGTTAGCGTTTAATGTCAGTTAGTAAGTGTGTGTGAGTGAGTGAGTTAATATTTAAAGTCACAGCAGCAATATTTCAGCCATATAGTGACTAAATCAAGTTATATATTAATACATAGTGACATTAAAATCTGTCGACAAAGGACAGTAAAAACACTAGACTATCACAGATGTAGATTTAAAACTAACATATCATAATAGAATTCATAACAATTCGGAACAGTACACAATAAAAATGGGCTATAATAACCAAAGGTAGGTCACCATACTAGGTACCATGGGGACTTACGATACTTCTGCTACCTACATGGTAACCCAGCAGGATTTACACCATCCCTCTGGCTAAAAAACAAGAATTCTTCGATTAAAAACATGGAAAATGAAAAATACTTTGAATGAAATGGGACTTACATACCTTCTCAGGGGGACAATTATTTTACGGTACTTCAACCCCCTTTGAAGGTACAGCCACCAACAATCTCAGTTATTAGTTCATTCTACAAAATTAAAATCACATACTTTTTACATTACATATCAAAATTTATCAATCAATTCGATTTCTTTTTAAAATCCAAGAATTAAACGAGGACTTACAGTAAAAAGATCCTTTATGGATGAAACCTTGAAATAATTATCCCTTGTGATGGAATAATCGATACAGTCAAGCAAAACATGGATTCGAACCCACAATCATATGTTTCTGGCGTGCCCAAGGGACGCAACTCTGCACAGCGAATCGCGGCGCCTTGTACGACTGGGCCAACTCCGCAACTCTTACTCTGAGCTGTCTCCATCAACATTCATGTACCGGCCCTTACATACGCGGACTTTACACAGCACATGGGTTATACTCACATACTTTTAATAACGCTCCAGTCCATCTTCAAATACATGTACAACTTCTACATAAGACAGACAAGACTCGTCATCGACTGGACAAACAGAGTGATATCGATCTGCCTCAGTCACTGCCAGAACCGCGCCACTTTACTAGTGCAGAACGTATCTTTTAAAAGGAGTCGAGACTAACCTTTCTTTTTCACATGTCACAATACCTCAGTTTGATTCGTTCAACGTTTGATCTGACCATGAACTCATGTGTGTCGTAATCGGGAACATACCGAAGCCTACGTGCCTCTAATTGATTTTGTGACTCATTCCGGATTCTACAACTGAAAAGAATCTTACCTGTCTGCTTGATTCATTAACTTATCGACGATAATACTGATCCAATCCAATGATAAAAATGAAATGTTCAGAAAACTCTTGTGATAAATGTGAAATGTCTTTTCTCTATTAATTCCTTTCTAACTAAAAGTTCTCTGTCACGGACTTAGTATATCTAATGCAACTCATCGTTGCAGCTATGAACGGTTTAATTTATTACAATTTTGTTACCATTTTCTCATGTTTTTGAGACGCATTTTAACGTATAACAGAGTGGTGGATAAAAATCCGCTTATAGATGCTTTTGTTTATGTAGAAACATCAACGGTGCCCAATGTCTCCCTTCGAACATCATGTTCCCATGTGACAAAATACACAGCTTAATCAACAACCAAACCGGTACTTTGGGAACTGGCATTCACGTGAGCGGAATATATTTTGTCGGAGAGAAATTTACTAGCTCCCGAAGGAGCTATATATTGTGTGCGTCAGCCGTTCATAAACCGGTGGCCCTGCCGCTGCTGGAGCGGTCCCGGGATATCTTGTATAGACCTGACTGAAGACTTGATTTAAATAATAAATTAGATGGAGACGGGAGGGGGTTGGGGTGATCTGAAGGTTAAATATCAGGTTTTTCAAAGTGTCAAATACTGAAGATGGAGTATGTATTTAGTAGTTCTAGACAAAAAACAATCTCTTTTATTGATCACGTACGGCTGTTTGCTCTTAATTGACCACCAACTTTGGCAAGTTGTGTAAAGATGATACACTCGACTTGGTCCTAAATAATTTGTATACTCGCCCCGGAACATGCATTTCAAAACACGAGTCGCAAAAGAGCAAAATGCACGTGCGAAAGCCTCCGAGTCATATTAAATACAGTAATGGAAACACTATTGTTTCAACATTTTAGGCGCTAAGGTTCTGTGAATGTTGGTCCTGATTGATGCCACTCGGGACCCTGATGTCAATCGATGAAATTCTTAGTGAAAGGACATCGTCTTCTCCTGTTCTAACATTTAATGAAATCCTGTTTGAAACGGTGTTCAATAAGAGCTGTAAAAACTGTATGAAACACTCATACAATACCCATATATCGATATCTAATAACATAAATTATTTATAAATTTAAAATACAAATTGTTTTTTGGGAAGTTCAAGTACAAAATTCTGCTACAACAGCAGTGCTATTCTTGGTAAAACCCAAAAGTTAAATGTCCCGTGTGGGATTTTCTTGGGGCATGTCTCAAAAGGATTAAGGATTGAAGTATTTTTAATCAAACTTTGAATTATTAGACTTCTCCCTAAGTAAAGAACTGTGATAAAGATAATTTATACGCCTTGGCCAAGTCAATCTGCACAGTACAAGGTTGCTCATAGTGAATGGAAGGCCGTTTACACTCTCCTACCCAGAGCTCCATGCGGTCAGCATAGAGCCTTTGCCACCGGGCATCGCCATGTGATGATTCGTCACATCTTACACACTCCATTCAAGGTATTGCATTTGTTTGACATAGGATTCATTCTTGAAACATCTATACATTTAGATAAACATGTGTCCTAGAATGGTAAACTGTCTTTGTGAAAATATCCTAAAACGTGAAAATCAATTTCCATCTGCGCAATTATCCGTTGTTTACAATGGTTTTACAGCTCCACGTGCTGTCATCGAAGACCAACGGAGAGTTAGCAATATGGTCACTTTGATCCATAAAGATATATTCTCATGCACCTCACTGTCGCAGTTGTAGTAGCATATCTATATAATTATGCAAAACAATATGAAAAGCGCACCGAAAGGCTTGCGTCAGGCCAGTCTGTTGTTTTCAGAATAAGCGTTTTATTTTCAAGCAAGAGAAAAGTCCGGTCACGTGATATGCAAATTAGCCTGTGGCAGTGGTGTGATGTGTCACCATTGCGCCGGAGCGTGCGCTATTTGCTGTGCAGAGCTACGTCATAGCATTGCCAGAAATGTGGGATCGAGGGTTCAAACCCAGCTTTTAGGTTTGTCAGCACCAAACCTGTTCTCATGGGCTGAAGCAAAGGGGAACGTCTGGGACCTGCATCACTTCAAGCTTTCTTCAAAACCAAGTTGATCCTCAGTGATGAGTGAAACACTGCTCAAAGCATTCGTGACCAACTCGTGTTATTCCGGGACAAGCCGAATAGCGACTCGTGCCCCTCACATGGCCATTTTTACGACCGGGTTCCGTCTTAGCGCAAACGGGCATACCTAAAACAATTGTCTTCACATATCTTTCCCCATATATAATATATATTTCAGATGCAATTTAAAGTACATCGGGACATGCGGAATTATACAGTATGATTGAACACATTTAACTGTGCCTTGGGTATATTTTTAGATGCAAGCCATATATAAAATCAAAAAATATTTCAGAGGGATTCTTTGATGAAGAACGCGTATTCTGATTGGTTTGTCGCATTTTCGCACATAACATTCATCGAAAGGGGGACGAGTCTTCTTGCAGGTTACGGAAAGGGGCGAGTGGTGACGAATGATCAAAGCTGGGTAAAACTGAACTCACTTATGATAATAAGAACTAACATGGGATAGGGTGTTCAGGCTCCATGAGATGAGGGTTGTGTGCTGTCATACCTTAACGGTATGTTACGATGATCATACTATCAACCCCTGGTTTGACGTGCCAAAACTGATTACATGCGACACGGGTGGAATATTTAGTAAATGGGGACTGCATGTCAATCCTGTTATCCTGATGGCTTTGTCCGTTGCTCATAATATCAATCACTGTTTGTCTCGATTATTTACAGGCTGCTGTCACATAGCTGAAACCCCATCTACCCGAGGCAAGTGAGTTAACTGACTATTAAAGTCCAGTTTCCACTTTTAAAGTCAGTTAACTCTCTTGCCTCGGGAAGATGCTGAAACCCAGGTGTGGCCAAGTGCTGTGTTAACAAAAAGCAAAACATGACACAACACAATCTGACAGCCATGCTAAAAAATGTAACCCAGGATGCTTTTAAGCAAACTTGGGATACTTTAAACCCTTTCTACCCTGGAATCACCAAGAGGATTTAGACATCTCATCAATAATAATCACACAGGGATAATGAAAGACAAACATAATCTGTTTTTATTATATTTTACTTGCCATAAATACTACATGTTACATGTCAACACATTCAAAATTTACTGAAATCACAAACAATAATCTGTTAGGAACCCGATGACTCAATATTCTTTACAATTTTCAGGATATTCTTGGCTTGCAGTAGTAAAGGCATGTCGATCATATTTCCGTGAAAGGTGAAAGCCCCCTGAAATATGCAAAATCATATCTGTGTTATTGAGCTGTGAGGGAGAGTGAATAACGTTTTATTTTCACTTGGAGGAATTTTCAAGAACTTATTAATTCACATGGTTCATAGGCAAGTTAAGAAACTGATTCAGAAAGGCTCCAAGCCTTCATGTGCAAATTACTGTGCTAGCCAAATATTAAAACGCTATTCTATTGTCAAATGGGCAACCCCAAAATGAAAAAGAAACGTTTCTGTTACATATATGCTCATTTTAACCATAAATACGCCTTAATTTCAAACACAATTTTAATCAAATATAATACTGCCCTCATAATTATCCATGCTAACAGACACGCACAAAATGGGTTGTCAGATTGTAATTTTATATTCATTGGTCTTCGTACCTAGCTGACATCAATCTTCATTGATGAATAAAATTAAGAACTGTTTCCTCCTATATTTCATATCTAAGGATATCTGTCATGGTCATGCTAAGGTCCTCCATCACCCGAACCATGCTTGCCGTAAAAGTCAACAATGCTTAGGTTATCAACTTTAATTTTAGGTGTTCAAATAGTCCCAGTTGGTGTTTACATAGGAAATTCATGTACTTATGAGTGAGACACAAGATTCGGGTTAGAATAGGTCATCAGCAACTCATGCTTGTCGTAAGAGGCGACTAACAGGATCGGGTGGTCAGGCTCGCTGACTTGGTTGATGCATGTCATCGTATCCCAATTGCATGGATCGATGCTCATGATGTTAATCACTGGGTTGTCCGGTCCAGACACTATTATTTACAGACCGCCGTCATATAGCTGTAATATTGTTGAGTGCTATGTAACATAACAATCCAACCAACCAACCAACCTCCATCACTGGTGAAGATATATGGTTGCATTGTAGGGTAGTAACTAATTATAACCAACAGATTTAGCCACAGCAAGGTCTCCTGACAAAAACTAGCGAGCACTCTGACCAATTAGCACACTCAGATTACACTGCTAAACAGCAATGGTTTGCACCCTAAACAGCAACAAAGTTTTTGATAGACATTTAGAAGTTGGAAGAAACTGAATACATGACACTTTTTGTGGACAGTAATGAGACAACAGAACTCGCTGCTTCGGGTAAACGTTATTCGTTAGAATTTCATGATACAACTGACAAAACTCTATAATTACAACTGTCAACTTCTCCGATACGATTTACTATCATAACACAAGAACTTCCGGAATGAGAGTTATCTCCCTTACATCAATAGCAACTTCTTTTATTCTTTGTCAGGGCTATAAGAATGATTCACCCGATGAAGCAAGAAGTTGTTCTGAAACGTCGTAACAAAGAATAAAAGAAGTTGCTATCCATAAAAAGCAATAATTCCCCAAAACAACAATAATTCCCCAAAACAGCAATAATTCCCATAAACAGCAATAATTCCCCAAAACAACAATAATTCCCATAAACAACAATTCCCCCAAAACAGCAACAATTCCCCAAAACAGCAACAATTCCCTTAAACAGCAATAATATCCCCAAACAGCAATAATTCCCCCAAAACAGCAATAATTCCCCCAAAACAACGATGATTCCCACAAACAGCAATAATTCCCCACAAACAGCAATAATTCCTCAAAACAGCAATAATTCCCATAAACAACAATAATTCACCAAAACAGCAATAATTCCCCCAAAACAGCAATAATTCCCAATAACAGCAACAATTCACATAAACAGCAATAATTCCCCAAACAACAATAGTTCCCCTAAACAGCAATAATTCCCAACAACAATTCCCATAAAAAGCAACAATTCCCAAAAGCAACAGCAATTCCCCAAAACAGCAACAATTCCCACAACCAGCAACAATACCCACAAACAGCAATAATTCCCATAACCAGCAACAATTCCCCCAAACAGTAATAATTTCGATAAACAGCAATAATTCCCACAAACAGCAATAATTCCCATAACCAGCAACAATTCCCATAAACAGCAATAATTCCCCCAAACAGTAATAATTTCGATAAACAGCAATAATTCCCCAAAACAGCAACAATCAAAAAATAACTTCTTGTGGAACATGTGCTACAGCCAAGCAGCCACAAACTCTGACACTGGTTCAAAATCACCTAACACTAGCAATCACAAAAGTCCCTGCAAGGATTAAAGGGCTTATTGGACTTCCATAATTTCTGCATGGCCTTATTTCACTGCTTGACTTAACATAGACACGCGTCACTTCTACACTGCAGTACTGCTCTATCTATTCACGAGGAGGGGAGGAACATAGTTCATACAAACTAGTGATATATTGATGACGACTATCTGAAAGACAAGACAAAATATTGGTCTGAAAATAAAGAACATACAGTCAAGTCTCGTTAATCCAACACTCGGCTTTATCCGACACTAATGATGGGAACCGATTGATTCAGTGCTATGTAGTCCCATTAATCTGACATTCTGGCACTCCGACTCCGACACACCTAATTTGCAACGAATTACCAAAATCACTCATTTATCAGTCTCGTTAATCCGACACAGTGGTCAGCGTACTCCGTGGTCATCTGCCCACGAGTACACAACCCCGTGTTTTGACATGCACTGGCTGCAGAGATTAACTTAACAATTAACAGGAAGAGCTATTCAATCCTGTATGTACAAAGCTATTCAAATGTAGTTTACAAATTGAAGCCAGATAAATGTACATGAAGCCAGTTTAAAATGCAAACATGTATCTACAACATTATTTTCTTCATCTTACAGGTGGTGCCTCAGAGTCAACCATATGATCAGCTGAGGTTGTGAGACTCGGACAACTTGATATCAAAATGTCCACCCTCCACCTCCTGTTCAAATCCCAACTTGATGATTTCGATTTTTTTTTTTTCGCAAATTTGTGCACAATTTGTATGTATTGAAAAGAAATTTCCAACTTTCAGGTACTTCACAACGGCACATACTATTATGTGGTATTGAACACACCACTAGAACTAGATATACATCCTATATAACTATCCCCTGTCATGGGTCACATTAGAATTTTGTTTGTTCATATAGTAATTAATATACACTGAGAAAGGGAGGTAACTCCAGAACAAAAACATTACGGCATCAGTCTTGACAAGTTCACTGGAACTTTTTTGGAATAACCTAACTGCAAACACTAATGAAATGATTAATCCCACTGCAAGGAGGTAGGCTGGTTCTGGTGCCACTTGTAAATTGTGGCTTGTGGTTTGTTTGTTTTTCACCATTCAACATAGATCTTGTACAAGTTCCTTTGTCAAGTGTTAATTGTTTTTGTCATCTTAATGAGGATGTTATGGCAACAGTTCTCAGACAACCCTGACTACATCTTTCTGTAGGAAATCCAAAATAGCATGACAATTTCAGTACTCTGTTAATTTGGGTATAAAGTTTCATGGATATTATATGAAAAAAATTATGTATATATGCTTCAGAAATGAAGACTACAAACCCTCTGTTTTTAACTTGCGCTCTGGTAATGAAAGTAACCTGTCCTACTTGTTGCCAAGGAAACAGCAAAAGGCACCAATTCAGAATGTGTTTGATACATATGTAAAGTTTCATAATTTAATATTAAACCATTTTTGAGTTATCATATGCAAAATTTCAAATTAAATATGAAACAGTTTCCGAGTTATGCTCCAGGAATGAAATGAAAATGTGACAGATGGATGGACAGACAGACAGCACCCATTCCAAAATCCCCCTCCCACCTCGTGACAGGGCATCACAACACATGGATTTGTGATGTGCTATGATACATAAAGCTTACAGTGAGTGAGTGAGTTGGATTTAACACCGCTTTTCACAGTATTCCAGTTACATCACGGCGTGTCAGCTTAATGTGAGAGGAAAGCCCGAAGTGATGCAGGTCTCAGACGTTTATCACTTCGGTGAAACCCACGAGCACGGGTATGGTGCTGACAAACCATGAAACATAATCGGGGCGAACCGGGATTCGAACCCACAATCATAGGTTTCTGGCGTGCCCAAGGGACGCAACTCTGCACAGCGAATCGCGGCGCCTTAGACGACTGGGCCACCCGTGCCCCCATGAAGCTTACAGGCACAGAGTGTATTCAAAGATCATTGGTGTGTGGAAAAGTAAGCGTTAGTCACAAATTATAATTGTTTTGACACACACTTGGTGCATGAACACCAGTGTGCCTGGTGCTTTGTTATTGTGATTTCATATTGTTGTGTATTTCACTGTGTTTTAATGATTAAATAAGCAGTCTGCGAAGTTATTACTGTTGACACGTTTATTAATAACAATTGAATTCACTACATGTTTATGTTTATAGAGTTGTAAACACAAAAACAGGTATGAACACTTTGTGTAAATCTGGATTTACAGGTTTTTTATGGTTATACCTCCAAAAACGCAAAAATTATTTAAATCAATGTATTAAAGAGGTAAAATCTTATGCATATTTTTTACATATCCACATATGATATGACACAACCTCTGAACATCCACGGTAGATGAGGTCTTCAGCAATCCATGCTTGCCATAAAATGAAACTTTCCTTGTAAGCAGTGACTAACGGGATCGGGTGGTCAGATTGCTGACTTGGTTGATGCATGTCATTGTATCCTAACTGTATGGATCGATGCTCATGATGTCTATCATTGGATTGTCTGGTCTGGACTCGATTATTTACAGACCGCTGTCAGGAACTGAATTCCGCCGACTGGAATTTTGCTGAGCGATGTGTTAAACAGGAAACAAACAAACATATGACACATGATTGTGACCAGTGTCCAAGATTCAACCAATACCTCCTATCTAGACCTGCATACCTTGCCCGAGTCCTGGTGCTGTTCAAATGCTGCAACCAGCTCCATCGCCCACTGCACTCGCTCTCCACTCGGAGTGAAGGCATCGCGAACAGTGGAGACCTGACCGGGATGGATGACCTGTTTCCCAGTGTACCCCAACCTTGCCCCCTCCAACGACTGATGTCGGAGAGACTCTGTGTCTGGAAAGAGACCACATCTGTAACACCCTGGACCACATCTTCCTCAATAAACTAAGGCCATACTTTTTAAATTTTATGTTTGACGGATTCATTCCTGTTTTTCATTTTTTATTGAGGATCTATATTATTAGCAGGAGACATAATAAAAATAATATTTTTATCTTTAATTTATTTCTTTTCAGTATGCTTTTCAGAAGGGGCTTCGAGCCTGTGAAACAAAAAATAAAAAAGATGTGGCCTAAACGTTGTGGTATATTCCTATGAGGAGTGGACAATTTGATATATTCTTGGGGCCTGGCAATTTTTAAAAAAAATAAAAATATCCTGTTCCCAAACATTGGCAGGCAGTTGTTTTGGACACTGGGGGCATTAACAACTAACATTGACTGGGGACCTATATGGCCCCAGAATCCCAACAGGATAGTATAATGGAGAACTACCTTTGATATCAATGAACACCAGGTCAATGGCCTGCAGTCGGAACGCCTTGGCCACCATCACCACCTTCTGTCTGGCGTAGGTCAGTTCCCTTGCATCAGTCGTCCTCACTGCTCCTGGTACAGAGAACACATACACTGTAGTCTCTCTGCCAATACATACCATACACTAAATATAAGCAACAAAACCCTTTATATAACCACAAGAAATGTTCACCATCATACTTTGACTCTTATATAAGCATCTGTCTAGGAATGACTATCAATTGATGAATCCAGGTGTTGGCGAAGAGGTGAGTGTATCCTGCCCCACCGGTGATACCCATCACAAACACATGCAAAGGCAAGTCAAATGTTCACCCGAACACATGCTACTTTTGAAGCCAACTTCCTTTGAAGGCTGCTACAGAAATTCTCTTGGCACTAAGGGGCTGGTGCTAGAGAATTTCCCTTGGTGCCAATGTTTTGGCCAAAATTCAATGTACGCTGTCCAATAGATTTTCTTCATAATTTCAACCTCTACAATCCTATGCTGTGTAAATGAAACACAAACAAGCCTTAACTTGGTTGGATGTTGATCTCAGTGATGGTTGTGTTGGTAGTCGATAGTTGCCCCTGGTTTCAGCAGATTCTATATTATTTGACAAATATTTGTAACAGGTCGAGGAGAACATCAACGAGTGTGTTGATTGTGATAATGACTCAAAAGAGTGAGTGAGTTGGGTTGAACGCCACTTTTAACATTATTCCAGTTATATCACAGCGTGTCAGCTTAATGTGGGAGGAAAGCCCGAAGTGATGCAGGTCTAAGACGTTTACCACTTCGGTGAAACCCACGAGCACGGGTACGGTGCTGACAAACCTAGAAACATAATTGGGGCGAACCGGGATTCGAACCCACAATCATAGGTTTCTGGCGTGCCCAAGGGACGCAACTCTGCACAGCGAATCGCGGCGCCTTAGACGACTGGGCCACCCGTGCCCCCGACTCAAAAGAAGTACCAGGAGCCACAGTAGTGGTTCTATCCTCCACATAGCAATAAACAATATTAGTTCCTAGGATGACAACAGAGCTGTCATTAAGTCAGGTGGTTTTGTGAACTTATCAAATTCAAAAGGCCTTACTAGAAATTCAGTCCCTGTCAAATCTGTTAAGTTCCATCAGCAAATGTCTCACGAAAATCTGCACAGTAGTTGTCCAAGCAAAACACAAATTTAAAAAGCATTATTCAAAATTCGTTTCTGTCAAATCGATTAAGTTCCATCAGCAAATTTCTCACCAATATCTGCACAGAAGTCGTCTGAGCCAAACACGACACCGTCCATGTGGAACACACCCTGTGTTGAGTACTGTCTGGCCTTCTGTAGGACGTCCTGCATGTTTAGGACGCCCTGGGCACTCTCCACATAGGTCAGCAGGTATGGACAGTAGCCCTTGTGGTCAGCAGTCACAGCTCGCAGGAGGTCAGTGAACTGCAGCACACAGAAGACACATAATTATATCAAACAAGCTTCCTATTTCATGTAGAGTTTGTGTCCCAGGTGGAATGATATTTACATAGCAAGGGACAGAAAACACTAGTGTCAACAGGGACATAGACTTGTTTGACATGGGAACATACTTAGTACCGACAATGATTTATAATCAATTATCAACAAAGTGTCTGTGTGTCTTTATAATGAGAGAGTATGGTTTTACGCCGCTTTTAGCAATATTCCAGCAATATCACGACGGGGGACACCAGAAATGGGCTTCACACATTGTACCCATGTTGGGAATCGAACCCGGGTCTTCGGCATGACGAGCGAATGCTTTAAACACTAGGCTACCCGACCGCCCCGTCTTTATAATGAGAACATGAAGTGCGTGTGTATGAAGAACAAGCATGCAAATTGTAAACATGCGAGATGGACCACTTCCGACATATAATAACATCCAAGTGAACTGAACATAAGAGCGACTGCTGAAGTATTTAGGAAATCAGAGCGTATGGAAGACTTTTGTCAACAATAACTGCCTCTGATTCCCTTTTTGTGATATAGCCTTAACTTGGATCAATGAAACAATGTTTTAGTTAAACTGACTTAAATAATTTGATTTTCCTTTGTGCCGCTTGGCAAGCAGCTACTTCAACTTTTTGGGCGGTTCATATGATTGTGTGTTCACACAGTGCGCTAGTTTTAGTTCATAGCAGTAGAAAATATTGACGTGCACAAAATTGTCTTACACAAAATTCACTCAACCTCTGACCTGTGACCTACACAAAATTCACTCAACCTCTGACCTGTGACCTACACAAAATTCACCCAACCTCTGACCTGTGACCTTCACAAAATTTACCCAACCTCTGACCTGTGACCTACACAAAATTCGCCCAACCTCTGACGTGTGACCTACACAAAATTCACCCAACCTCTGACCTACACAAAATTCACCCAAAATCTGACCTGTGACCTACACAAAATTCACCCAACCTCTGACCTGTGACCTACACAAAAATTCACCCAAAATCTGACCTGTGACCTACACAAAATTCACCCAACCTCTGACCTGTGACCTACACAAAATTCACCCAACCTCTGACCTGTGACCTACACAAAATTCACCCAAAATCTGACCTGTGACCTACACAATTCACCCACCCACTGACTTTTGTTTGTATGTTTGGTAGGTTTTGTTTGTTTATGCCGCACTCAGCAATACTCCAACTACATGACGGCGGTCTGTAAATAATGTAAATACATCATGAGCATCAATCTATGCATTTGGGATACGATGACATGCATAAACTAAGTCAGCAAGCATGACAACCCGATCCCGTTATTCACCTCTTATAACAAAAATCGCCTCTTACAGCAAGCACGAGTTGCTGAAGACCTATTCTAACCCGGATCTTCACTGACTTGTGACCTACACACAATTCTCCCACCCACTGATATGTGACCTACACACAATTCACCCACCCACTGACCCCTGACCTACACACAATTCTCCCACCTACTGACCCCGGACCTACACACAATTCACCCACCCACTGACCCCTGACCTACACACAATTCTCCCACCCACTGACCCCGGACCTACACACAATTCACCCACCCACTGACCCCGGACCTACACACAATTCACCCACCCACTGACCTCTGACCTACACACAACTTACCTGCGTTAGATCTTCTACAGTGTCCACTTTAGGCAGGAGTATTGTTTGAGGTAGCCGGTCAGCCTTGAAGATGACCTTCAAATCCTGTTCCATCAGACCACTGGAAACAGAGTTGACTCGGAGTGCACAGTCCACGCCTGAGAAGTCCACTTCATCCAGCATCTGACGGATGTTCTCTCTAGCTTCAGCCTAAAACATAAATTAAAGAAATGTGGTGAGGTGAGGTGAAATGGGGTTTAACATCGCGTTTAAGATTGTTGCACTTATATAGCGACATGCATACACATGTGTGTGTGTGTGCCTGCTTGTATTACTCTGGACTAATGCCGATCTCATAGTGCTAGCCCACTGAGATATCATGCAGTTTAACATGAATACCCCACTCAGACACAGTATACTGACTCCGAGCCGACCAGTCCTTGTTTTAGCTCCTTAATATCAAGCGTCAGGCAATGTAACAACAAGTACCATCTTTTAACGTCTTTTGGTATGACAATGCCGGGGATCAAACCCCTGACATTCGGCTCTCCGGGCAGATGCTCTTCCACTTGACCACAGAGTCAAGAAATAAAGATGTCACGTGATAAATAAAGTGATAGCCTCAAGCAGGGTATCAGTGAACAGATTCACTTGATCCATTAAGATGCTTCTTTGAACAAGCTAAGGCATCACTAGAGTGGAAGATCGCCGCATCATTTCAAAAGACGTAAAAAGATGGTACTTGTTGTTACCCTGCCAATCACTAGACATTGTGGATAAAACAAGGACAGGTTATGTCACATCACCTTACATCATACCCCAAGTATACATTTCTCATGAATTATTCTATCCCAGAATTCCCGAGATTATTCAACTGGTTTGAGCAAGTGGGTGCGTGCAGTTACTCACATGACAATCAACCACTCTGGCCGTTCAAAACACAACCACAACTATAAATAGACTGGTAAGGTTGTGATTTTACAAAGCCGATGATTTATACTGTGGGTCCCAAAGAACCGCAAAACAGTATGGCTGTTTGACTAATTAAATTTATAAACATTGCAGCTTGCATGTTACACCTAACTTGACAACAGGATGTCAGTCACAGGTTGAATTTCATCAACCTAAATTGAAACCAGGGGTCCGGAAACCGTCATATGCGCCGGACATGTCCGATTGGGAATCTCAAATGTCCGGTTTAAAATATTGCTTACCGGACATTTAAATGTTTCTGTCCGGACATTTTAAAAGTATTGTCCGGACATTCTTAAATTTTGACCGGACATGATCAACAGTTAGAACTGAGCAGTTGTAACACAATGAAGATTATCTACACTGACAAGCTTTGTTTGTTATGATGCTGTAAATACATCGTACCTACATGATAGTCCAATCGGTCAATCACTGTAATAGGCAATAAACTGAGTTGACACTGATTAATCGAGGATTAATTACTGAGAACATCTTGTTAATTTGAGTGAAAGGTGTTTACAACTGTACATAAATACCTTGCATCATTGATGTACCTCATTATCAACATAATGCTACGATACGTAACCTCAGACAAGCGAAAGCGTGACGACATCCAGCCAGAAACTCTTAATTATGACCAACCATGAGATAAGGGACCTTATGTGTGAAAAATCATGTTTCGAGGTCATAATATTTTAAAACTACAGCATCTTCATAACACAAAAATACAATTCACAAGCTTCATCAGAGCTCCAGATAAGCTGCGTATCTGCGTAAAATACGAATCAGAAATGCTGAAATATGCAGTAAAATAAAATTCAAGCGTATCAAATACACAACGAACATTACAGATACGCTACAAAAATAAAACTTGTGCATATCATCAAAATGTTTAGAAGTAACCCAGTGTATTCGATTAGCAAATCAGCAACTTATTTTGAAATTACAAACGGGCATCCCGTCAACCTTGCCAAACTCCACGATGACAGTTACATCATGATCATTTGCCATCACACTTTCTTGTGGAAGTATCGTGGTATTTTTTAGTCCTATAAAGCTCTCGAACCCAGGGACTAGATGAATAGTGTTTTTTTAAATATTTAACTTAAATACCCACATGTGTAAAAACTAGTGGGTAACAGAAATTTGAATACCCAGATAGAATTACTGATACCCAATGATTTTAAAATGCATGGGTAAAATACCCACAACACAATTCATAATTATTACAGAGATACATGACAACTCAAAAGGGGATCTTCTCGGAAGAAAGTTGACCTCAAATGTCTTTATGACGTCATAGTACAATTGACCACCTCCGTGGTCTAGTGGTAGGGCTGGGACGGGTAACTCGGGTACCCGGGACGGGTGGGTGAGTAGGACCCGGGTACCCACAGGACTACCTGGACCCGTGGTTAGTCACGTGATATATTGTTTAATGACAAAAATTATGTAGGACTCTATGGTTACGCTACAAGTCACTAATGTTCGCATTTCTTTCTGACTATGCACCCATTCCCTCTGACTTTTCATATGGTTGAATAAAGATATAACTTACATCAACCTCAGCGTATGCATGACCAGATCGTTAAATACATGTATCTCAATACGTTTTGCAAGTGTTGTGATGAAAAAATCTCAATCAGACATTTTGTATCACTTCAGACCTACAGTGGGTACCCGGGTAGGGTCGGGTAATAGGGGGATGGGTACCCGGGTAGTAAATTTGGACTCGTCCCAACCCTATCTAGTGGTAGAGCATCCCTTCGGAGAGTGGAAGGCCTGGGGTTCGATCCCAGGCCGCGTCATACCAAAAGACTTTAAAAGATGGTACTCTTTACCTGGCGCTCGGCATTAAGGGGCTAAAACAAGAACTGGTCGGCTCAGAGTCAGTAAACTGTGTTTGAGTGGGGTATTCATGTTAAACTGCGGCATGGTATCTCAGTGAGTTAGCACTATAAATCACCTTCAGTCTGGACTAGTACAAGCAGCCACACAAACACACACACATACATGCACATTGCTATATAAGTGCAATAATCATGGACGTGACGTTAAACCCAATTTCACCACCTCATAGTACAATTGTACCCTAACACATAAGGCTTAAAAAAAAAAATTGGTTTCAGGCAATGACTTTTGAAAAAATAGTAACCATATAAACAGTTGTGTACGATCAACCTGAAAAAGGGCCTCCCAAAATAAATAAGCATACAAACTCCTACTGCCACCATGACCATAACACGAGATGCGTAGTAACGCACTGCACATGTAAAGGGAATTAACTGTGTGCTATATTGGATCACGCTGTTCTTAGTATTAGGATTTTTAAATTTTTTACTTTATGATGATGCAGATGGTGCCTGAGAACCAAGACTATTATTTTTTTAGCCTGAGGTCCCTTTTCTCCTAGTGGGTCACAATTTATAACAGACTCAGGCTTCTGACCAGGTGTCAGTATATTACATCAGTAAATTTCCTGTAATCAAATGAAGCATGCCACATATGCATTGGGCTACAACTTTGTCACCGAGAGTCCTAAGACCTAAGGAATAGAATGACCCGGGTAAATTCCTATCTACCTTCTTATTAAGAGCCACTCCATCTTCGCACTCCAACACAGCACAATCCACTCCGAGATTCGGGACTTTCCGCAACTTCTTCACATCATGTCCAGGAACATACATGAGGGTCCGCCGCGGAATGTACGGCCGCTCGTGGTAGGCTTCTGCCCTGTCTGAGTAGCATCGGTGTGGGACCAAGCAGGGCGGGGCACGGGTGGCTGAGGGGGTGAGTATTGGGGGTACACGGGTCGTCTGTGATGCACACACCCTGGGAGTCTGTGACATCAGTTGCTTCACACAACCACTTAGAGTTGAAATAGTCCTCATCTTCATCTTTTCAATATCGGAAAAAGAGTGAGTGAGTGAGTGAGTATGGTTTTACGCCGCTTTTAGCAATATTCCAGCAATATCACAGCGGGGGACACCAGAAATGGGCTTCACACATCGGGAATCGAACCTGGGTCTTCGGCGTGACGATCGAACGCTTTAACCATTAGGCTACCCGACCAACCCATCGGAAAAGAGTACTCATCATCAAAAAGTTCATGACATGACAAATTTAATACATCTCAATTCAAATTAATACCATATTTCCGCTACTAGACGCGCAGGCGTCGATCAATTTGGAGCAAGCTGTTGACACAGCGTCTATTAGAGGCCTGGCAACCATTCTGGCTAATGCTGGCACAGTGGCAACTCACTACCTTATCGAATCCCAAATTCTACAGTCATAAAAAGAGTATATTTGCAGGAAAGTCTATATGCCATACACTATATGCCATATATTAAGTTAATGTGATAGGGATTATTAATTTCATCAAATGCTGGATCCGATGATTAATTCTCATTGTTAAAATGGCAACTAGTATACTAGACAGAAAACCCTACTCGGGATTAGGGATTATCTGTCTCGAGAGAAATGATGCTGTTCCAGTGATCATGTCACGACAGTGTTTAGATCTAGGCCTTGTAGGCTGACATGCTCGAGGCTACAGCCAACACCACACAGGAAACACTTTTCGGTCGCGGGACCGGCGTAATACATCGCATTCTCTCACTACTTACCCCTTGGAGTCAGGCTTATCAAAGCCGCCCCACCAGCATCTGATTTCTTGACTTGACTACCAGCAATTGGGGGTTAATCAAGCTCCTCACAGCGATATCCCGTTCGCGGAGCTCTCTATACTATCGCTGCGATGTTACCGAGAGTGCAGCGAGGGTGTCACACGCTATGAAGGTGCTTGGGGTTCTTATTCATTCTTTTTGCTCGGCAGACAAATCCTGAACTCCGCGGCCATGCATTGAAGGGATATAATTTGAGAGTTACCTCCCGTGGACCATGACGCTTCCAAGCTCCTTCCCAGCGCGTGACACCTTCGTTACACTCTCGGTAACATCACAGCGATAGAGCTCCGCGAACGAACTATTGCTGTGATGAGCTTGTTAAGCTTCACGCGAAGCGTTTCGCTGTTTTAAAAACCGAACGCACGTAATGTATCGGATGTTTAGGTGTTGTTTTTTTGTTGTTGTAAATAATAATTTATTCCAGGAAATGTTGAAAATTATATTTTAATAGTTACTGATTTCGTGGATCTTCTGTAGTATAAGATCAGTTTTATAAGCCATAGCCGAAAAAGGGCTCCGTCACTTGATGAGAGAAAGTTGAACAGTGTCTGTAGATCTATGGTTGTGAGGGAAATGTGTCAGTATTTTTAATTTCTAAAATGTGACATTGACTAAATGTTGAACTAGCTATAGGTCACCTGGCGGCCTTTTCACCAAGCAGCCTTAGCAAAGACAAATCTTAATGACTTAATTACGACACAAATTCCGACTGCCATACGACATACTCTTGAAGGTATTCTGTCAAACAACAGATAGTCTAAATGCTACCCAGTGAAATGATTCAACGAATATTTAATTTTTAAAAACAGTTTGTTGTTTAGGCCTAATTGAGTGGATCTGATATATGTAAAATGTTTACAAAAAGCTCATTTAATGTCACTATCAATATATATATAGATTATGTAAGAAACTATAATTAAAACTTGTTGAAAATTAATAAAAAATATTTGAAATTGTAAGTTTTTGTTTGGAAATTTAGACCTCCTGACCTGACTTTTGGGGCAAATCATCTGTAACAAACCCCCCCTAAAACATTGTCCTAACTGGCTGGACATAATCGCATGCAGATCTACCCCATAACCTGTGTTCAGTGTGTTCTGAATGTTAACATACCTTTTATCATGTGCTAACAATCCAATTTCATAACAATACAAATACAGTACACCAGTGGGCCAGTAAGAGATGAACCAGAGCTCAAATTTGTTTGTTTGTTTGTTTGTTTTTTGTTTAACGCTGTACTCGGCAATATTCAGGTCGACTCAATGACAACATTTTATGTGTCAGTTAAGTGAGGGAGTTGGTTTTAACGCCGCTTGAACAGTATTACGGTTATATCACGGCGTGTCCGCTTAGTGAGGGATGAAAACCCAAAGTGATGCAGGTCTCATACATTTACCACAATGGTGAAACCCACGAGCAGGCCGCTGAGAAACATCGAAACATAATCGGTGCGAACCGGGATTCGAACCAACGATCATAGGTTTCTGGGATGCCTAAGGACCTCAGCACAGCTAATTGCGGCGCCTAAGATGACTGGGCCATCCATGCCCCTGTATGTGATGAAGATTGTTTTTTGTTTAACGCCGCACACAGCAATATTCCAGATATATGACGGCGGTCTGTTATTATCCAGTGATTGACATCATGAACATCGATCTACGCAATTGGGATACGATGACATGCATCAGCCAAGTCAACAAGCCTGACCACCCGATCCCGTTAGTCACCTCTTACGACAAGCATGGGTTGCTGAAGACCTATTCTAACCCAGTTTCCAGCTATATGACGGCGGTCTGTCAATAATCGAGTCTTGACCAGACAATCCAGTGATTAACATCATGAGCACCGATCCACACATTCGGTTGATTGGTTTCTTTAACGTCGCACTCAGCAATATTCCAGCTTTATGACCACGGTCTGTAAATAATGGACTAGACAATCCAGTGATTGAAATCATGAGGATCGATCCATTCAATTGGGTTCGATGACATTCATTAACCAAGTCAGCGAGCCTGACCTCCCGATCCCGTTAGTCACCTCTTGCGACAAGCATAGTCGCCTTTTTCGACAAGCATGATTTGCTAAAGACCTGTCCTACCCCGGATCTTCACGGGTCCACCCAATTGGGATACGATGACTTGCATCAACCAAGTCAGCGAGCCTGACCATCCGATCCCGTAAGTCGCCTCTTGCGACAAGCATAGTCGCCTTCTACGACAATTCACGGTTTGTGCCCATGGGGGGAATCGAATCCGGGCACTCGGCGTGACGACAAAACGCTTTAACCACCACAAGGCTACCCTCCCTCCCCTCCCCCATTATCATCTGAATCATTGAATACTTGAAACTGAACTGGAATGTAGTGATGAACCCAGCAATTTGGTCTCTTTAAAATTGGCACAAAATATATACATTCTGAGGGACCGACTATATGAATTTCGCTGATGAGTATCTTTGATATCTTATCTTGAAATCAATAAATTTGCTCTTTTAGGCATAAATTAAAACATTTCAAATATGTTAGGGTCATGTGGTTGCAAGTTCATTTCCTACCCTTCTTCGAACCAATATATTTTTACACAAAATTATCCAGCCACAGAGGGGCGGTCGGGTAGCCTAGTGGTTAAAGCGTTCGCTCGTCACGCTGAAGACCCGGGTTCGAATCCCGACATGGGTACAATGTGTGATAATCCTGGAATATTGCTAAAAGCGGCGTAAAACCATACTCACTCACTCACTCCAGCCACACATTACGTTTATGGTGATGATTGAATAGACATTATCAAATTTAACAACAGTTCTTTCAATAATTTTCCATTACATGATAACACAAACTCGTAGACTCTCCTTTGACCCCAGGTTAATGCGTTATTGCTCGGGTGGTACTTTATACATATTGTTCATAATTCTTTGATAATTTCTTTTTCATAATCATCATTTTGATTAAAATGCATTTAAAAGTTAAGGCGCTTGGCAACTCGTGATCGTCCATCCACTGTATTACATCTCCATTCTATTATGATGAATACCGCTAAAAATAACCATTTATTGTTACAAAATTATTTGCGAAATTTGGAACAAAATCCAAGCCATATTACGGAGAGGGGCGTCAAAATCGACTCTACATGGTGTACCCATGTGGTGGACTGGTGTGACGAGTCAACGCTTTTACCTCGCTAGACAAACCCCACCGCCAATGGCTTTGTCGGTTAAGATTATTTATATAAACAAATGTCAAATCAGGTTAGAAGTGTTGTTAATTTCATGCAGGTGTTCACCAGAATAGTCACGTGATGTCATAGTGACGAATTTAGCCAATCGGGAAACACTTCCGTTGCACGAGCTTTTCCTGCGCGTAATCCAGACTCAATGGATCGAAGCAGACGACGCTTACTTTATCAAATACACCGATGGATGTTAAAGTAATAAAAAAAAGCTGTTTAGAATTCATTTAAAATCGAGATTATAATGGGCTTAGACCCCCATTTCTCATGTTTATATTATCCATGCGCTAGATTGAATGCTGCATTTAAAACTTTGGTATGTTATGTGCATTATGAAGACTTGACGAAGAAACATTTTGCAGCGTGATTCCCTGCCCTGCCGTATGTTTTCACTCTGGAGAGGACGTTGAAAGAAACGACAAGGT
The DNA here is from genome assembly GCF_023055435.1 of Haliotis rufescens. Taxonomy (NCBI): domain Eukaryota; kingdom Metazoa; phylum Mollusca; class Gastropoda; order Lepetellida; family Haliotidae; genus Haliotis; species Haliotis rufescens. Next base: position 10,179,911 of record NW_025964223.1, read on the forward strand.
AAGTGCAACAATATGTGATTATACAATCTGTTGGTGAATGTATAATTATGTAAACGAATACTCGATGTGGCTGTATGTGTGTGGAGGAGAATTGTCCCATGTTGTCAATGAATGAAACATATTATTTAATGTAAGAATACAGCATGTACATAAAACGTATTGATTCTAAATTCTGTTTCGCAGCAAATACTGTGTATGTATGCATATGTTGTTGGCCAATGTGTGGAGGCGTTGGACAAAATTCTCCTTGTGAAAATTTATTGAAAAAAACTAATTCGGGGTGTGTATAGTGTGCACGACCGGTTTCAAATCTCGACATGGGTACGATGTGTGAAGCCCATTTTTGGTGCCCCCCACCGTGTAATTGCTGGAATATTGCTAAAAGCGGCGTAAAAAACACACTCATTCGTTCATTCATTCATTATCTAAAAGAACTGATAAATGATATACATGTACCACTTGTTCGTACGGGTGGAGTTTAGAAATGGTATATTAACACTGCCTAATTGTGTTGAGGAAGCCGTTATGACGGCAACGAAACTGTTTTCTCTTGTTTACATCACTAGTGTACGGAGAAACCATGTTAAAACGCTCGCTTCTGTGATGAAAATCCGGGTCCTGTACCCAAATTGGGTAAAATGTGTGAAACCCATCCTTGGTCTTCCCGTCGAAATGCGGTTGAAATATAATTATAGTTGTGTAAGTGGTTAAGTTGAAAACACCAACGACATAGGTGTAAGAACATAAATGGCCGTTTTAACCATTCACTGCAGCTCTATCTTGTCCAGCTCCGCTATGAAAGGTGTAGTAACATCAATACATGCTTTTTTCTTTGTGAAACCTGCAAACTGTTGGTTTAATCAACATTATTAACTGCAATAAAAACGATTTTAGCGCCGTCGATTCAACAGTCTTACTCCGACGAGGGTAGTTGTTTGGTCCGCTGTAAGCAATCGCAAACTTAGTACCAGTGTCTGAATAGGGAGGGGTGAGGTTAGGTGTCGTTTTTTCCTTCAAACTTTTATCAACACATCTTCACAAGGTGAGACTTTGCTACATCCATTGACCGACATCTACATGAATACACAGATTTTTAAAGGAAAACGAATTTAGATTCAATATATATGGCAATTGGTTTGTTGGGAATTTTGTTTTGTCAAAGATTAATCTAAAATATTTGCTGTGTATTATATGAAATTTGAAATTGCCGAGAATACTGTTTACAATTTGGAATATAAATTTTGAAATTTTGAAATTAGATACTATTTTATATTGATGTGTTCATCCTCTTGCTAAGTTTAAGAGTTTAAGAGTTGGCGGGGGTAGATAATAGGTCAGATAATATAAGTAATGTGCTGAGTGAGGTTCCAGTTTTAGAGATTACGTAAGAATGGACTTTCACTTTGTGTGAGTTTATTGAAGTTTGAACCTTCAGTTCGTCTCGTTTGATTTAGCTTCAGTTGTTACATCACACTTCCTACAATAACGAGTTTTTATTTTAATGTATTCCATTTAAGACGCGCGACTTCCTATTAAAATGAGTTGTACTTTTAATGTTTTCGAGTTGAGATCCATCTAGATCTCTTGGACGATACAGACATGATCGTTTTCAATTTTATGGTTATTGAAATGAATTGGTCTTTTAATGTATCAGTATCAGTTGAGGCGCCCCAGTTGTTATTAAGATGAGTGTATCTTTGTTTAGCTCCAGCTAAGACGCATCACTTCTATAATAATGAGCTAGATTTTTTTGCGAAACGATCGTATCTCTAAAATCATGGTTAAGTTATCGTAAGGAAATCGTAGCCTATTTTTGAAACTACCGAAGATACGATAAGATTGTCATAAATCTAAGAAAGCACCATACCTGTCGCAAGTTTGTTATCTTCACCAATAGATCTTTTTTAAACAAATAATCTGCTTTACGTTCAAAGATTGACATTTCGTTTTGTTTAACTGTGTGATTCAAACTGACACTTAGAGAAAACACGAAGAAGTTAAGCACATATTTTCGTATCGTATTTTCGAGAATGGCGATTTGAAAAATCAAGTACAAAATGCGTTCCCATGCCCATTTGGGTTTAAAATGTCGTAAAGAAGTAACATATTTTGAACATTGTCCAAAATTCGTTTTCACATATATTTTCGCAGAAAATGTTAATTGAATGAAATTTACTGATCAATATAAAATAGACATTTTCACCACAATTAATAATCTTAGAATTTTGCATTCAATGGACCGATTATAAAATAATAATTGATGTTGGTCTTAATAAGTGTACATTTACCCGTTTTTTATATTAGTGAAAATATAGATACATGAGACCATTCAAACAATAATATCATTGTAAAGGATAGGGTCACCGGATAAATACTATTAAGTGACCCTCAGCAATGCTTTCAGACAAGCCAAGCGTCATCGAACTACGTTCTGGAATAGATTTTACACATTTACAGTGTAGATATTTCGCTCCTCATCCAGCTTTTAATCAAATTCAGACAAATCGGTTTATTAGCTACTTAATGTAAAAGGACTACATTATATGTATGTTCACGTTAACTTGTGGCGTACTCCACGAGACAACGTAACTTGACAATTCCTAAATTATCTCCCTTTGTGAACGAAAGTGTCACTTTCAAATTTTGTTAAGAATTATGGATCTGGACAGGTTAAAAAAAATACATCTTCTAAATACAAATAGCTTGATATTGTATTTGAGTCCCTTGTTTATTCGTGAAATATAGTGGATATGTAGATAACGAAAGAAACTTACACTCGTGGGTACGCTGCTTCCTGAACAATATTTGTTTTTAGTAGTAGTAGTAGTAGTAGTAGTAGTAGTAGTAGTAGTAGTAGTAGTAGTAGTTGTTGTTGTAGTGCATAGCACAGTGTTCGCTCGTCAGACCGAAGACCCGGGTTCGACATCGAACATTTTCAAAGGACAAAATGTGAAAGATCGCGAAACAGCCCTAACACTCCTCAAATTGACAATATCTGACATCATTATTATTTCTTAATAATTAACAAGAATATAACGTAATGAAACGAGATGTAATTGGACAATTTTAATACTTGAATTTGAAAGCTCAAGAAGCATAGAGTGGGCGATATTTAATACAAGGAAACGATAACTTGCACATGTGAAAGAAGGCAATATTATTGTTTTTGCGATACATTTATAAGTAATATCCAAATCAAGTGAAAGAGAAAATTACGAAAATATGAATTACTTCGATTGAAGTAGTGTTCAATGTATATACAGTTCATGTGCTCAAAACAAATTTGTTTCACAATTACCACAAGAAAACATATATCCTCGTCTCAGCATGTATTTCGAACTTAGGTGCCTCACTTTGATCTTTGATCAAAATATACTTGTATGGCCAGTCCTTGAAATACAACTTTTTCTTTCATATTATTTGATAAATGCGATTTTAGAAGTGTATTTTACACCTAGGTATGTACATGCAAATTCAAAGACATTCGTGATAGTTTATTTCTAGTACAGGTTTCCATTTCATCCCCATCGTATCCCAATTGTGTGGATCGATGCTCATGATGTCAATCGCTGGTTTGTCTGGTCCAGGCTCGATTATTTACAGACCGCCGTCATATAGCTGGAATATTTCTGAGTGTGGCGTTAAACAGCAAACAAACAGACATAATTTTAGAAGTTATGTCGATGTATTCAATAGTTGTTTTATGTTTGTAGCGTGTGTACCGTCGACAGAAACGAGGGCCGAGCTACCACATGTTAAACCGACCTTGACACGATTTGCTTACAATATGGCGTCGACTAACGTTATATGTTGTGGCCACACTTTTGAAATCTCCTTTTGCGACAAAATGTGAAAAGGTTAATGTTTCAGCTCCAGTTGTGACGCACCACTTCACATAATGAGTTGGTCTCTAATGTTTCATCTCCAGTTGTGATGCGCCACTTCATATAATGAGTTGGTCTCTAATGTTTCAGCTCCAGTTGTGATGCGCCACTTCATATAATGAGTAGGTCCCTCATGTGTCAGGTCCAGTTGTGACACACCTTTAGATATGAAAAAATGAGTTGGTCTCCAGTGATGTGGCTCCAGTTGTGACGCACCACTTCATATTTTGAGTTGGTCTCTACCTTTTCAGCTCCAGTTGTGACGCACCACTTCCTACTATTATGAGCTTATTTTTTTATCATTCATATCCAGTTGAGAGCATCACTTAGACGAAGCAAATTATTTTTCCAGACAGAATGATTTTCCCACCATTATGGTCTAAACTCGGCGCTACTTTTAACTCCAAATAGTTTCTATAGTCACGGTGACTTGGACTGAATGTAAGCATGTCCTTCTACAATTGTACGTTATACCTAGACGACCAAGGTGCCTGGACATGGGTTACACATTGCAACTGTCCGTGGTCATGTGGGCTCCATTCTGAGAAAGCCATGTTATGCTGGACTTTCTCTGTGAAGAATGTGGTCAGTAGATATAGGGGTGTATTTTGCTGGTCCGAATGTTCCGAGTAGCGGAGAAAGTATAACCTTCCGCATCCATGGTGAAGTGTAAGAATGAGTTGCGGGTGCTGTCCACACCCAATGATACCCCAGTTACCGTAGAAAGACAGTTGTAGTGTCAGCTGAGGTCGTCTGGAAGTCTGATCTCTATAGTACATGTACTGATAGATATTAAAAAGACCTCAAATGAACAGATACATTGATTCTGTTTGACCGTTATTTAGCACAATAGTCTATGCAAAGATTTCGTATAACGGACCTCTGTTGTGGGTACCCGTTTCGGCAATATACGTTTGTAGAGTTTTATAACGATTTGCATATCACCACCAAAGGGTCATTTCGAAAACAAAATCAAGACTATAGTTTATACTGAAATGTACCACCTCCAGTAACGATGATTTAGTATTTTAATATTTTAGACGTGAAAAATCCTATTTTAATGATTTTGTCTTTCAATGTGTCAGAACCATTTGAGAAGCGCCACTTACTGGTATTATGAGCTGGTCTCTAGTGTTGTAGCTCCAGTGGTGACGCGCCTCTTCATACACTGAGTTGGTCTCTTATGTTTCAGCTCCGGTTGTAATGCGCCACCTCATATAATGACTTGGTCTCTAATATTTCAGCTACGGTTGTGATGCGCCACCTCATATAATGACTTGGTCTCTAATATTTCAGCTACGGTTGTGATGCGCCACTTCACATATTGAGTTGGTGTCTAATGTTTCAGCTCTAGTTGTGACGCACCACTTCATATAATGAGTTGGTGTCTCGTGTTTGAGCTAGTTGCTCTCTAATATTTGGGTTCCGCGCCACTTCACCTGCTAGAATGATTTAGTCTTTTAATGTATCAGATCCAGTTCAGAAGTTCAAAATCCACCACTCCATATAATGACTTGGTCTCAGTGTTTCAGATCCGATTGTGATGCGCCACTTTATCCAGACAGAATCTCTTTCATTATTATGGTTAAACCTGGGGCAACTTTAACTCGATATAGTTTTGATATAGTCACAGTGACTTTGTACTTTTTTAATGTTTGATCTCCAGTTGTGACGAGCCACTTCGTATGACGAGTTGGTCTCTAATGTTTCAGCTCCTGTTGTGATGCGCGGCTTCATATAATGAGTTGCTCTCTAACGAGGATAGAATTGCTATACATCCATGTGCTTATCATTCTAGACAGCCTTTATATTTAAGGGGATATTCTCTACAACTAGGTACACTCAAGAAGTCCTAGTCATAAGGGGCTGTTGGAGCGGGTTAGGGGAAGGCTCCTATGTGCTGTGCGCCGGGAGCCACAAGAAAGTGCCAGTCAGCGTGAACCCAGGGGAGAGTTGGGTTACATAGACTGGCGGCACGTCTCATATAGCTAGAATACTGCTGAGTGCTGCGTTAAACAACAAACAAACAAATATTGATCATTAATCATCATTTCTCACCATGCATTTGGTTTCGTCGCTAGTCCGTCTAGCGTAATGGCCAGAGCAGAACCATTAACTGGGATGCTGAGAACACCACAACCCATGTGTAAAAAGCTTTGAAATTCCTCCAACATTTGAGAGAATTACCCCGTCGCATCCGCTTCACGCATTCCTGCGCGGGGCTTTTGATATTCAACGTGTACAGTGTAGTACAGTGGAATATCTGCTTTGACTTTATTGCGTCATTGTTTTGACATCCAGGCGAAATGAACGCTTTACTTCTTGTGGGGCCGAAAGTGAGTCTGATTCCTACAGAGGCCTGTATTTGGAATATTATAACAGAGGATAACAAATGTAAATGGTTTAAAGATGGTTTATTATGAATCATAGGATACTTGGCACAATTGATATCGCCTTGTATTACAAATGCTGATTTGTCAAAGTCCTGTCGCGACAGATTCCACTGTGCACGGTAATATTGTATGTGTGAAGGAAATATGTCCATAATAGCAGTTAGGTAGCCGAGTGTCTAAATCAAGTTTTGATGTTTCGTATGAAGCCCCTTCGTACAGTCCTCCGTCGCGAAGCGTATAACACCATATTACCCATATATATATGGGTATGGTGTTATACGCTTGGTGTTATATATATATCTATATATTGTAATTAAAAAGGTGTTTTGGGTATACTTGCTCCAAGTAGCAACGGCACCAGCCAATATTAACACACTCGGGGTGCTGTGACGATCAATCAACCAAGTCACCGACCAGGCAATCCAAGTTAGTCGCCTCTTACGACAAGCACAGGTTACTTGAGGCAACGCCTTCTTCGGACTCCCCATAGGGTGACATCAATATTTAGGGCCATTGGAACATTTTGGTTTGTTTTTCAACGCAGCGCTCGGCAATATTCCAGCTTAATGACCACGGGTCTGTAAATAATCGAGTCTGCACCAGACAATTATGTGATTGACATCGTGAGCATCGATCATTCAAATGTGATACGATGACATGCTTCCCGTTAGTCGCCTGACTACAAGCATGGGCCAGTATTAAAATTATATGAATGGATCACTTGAAAACAACAGAGATAAACATGCCATTATAAAGTTCAAATATACTACTACATGTACTCATTGTAACATTGTAGATGCCAAACAAGAACCTTTAGTATGTCCTGTCATCTAACTTAGACATGGCACGAAATATATGCTAAATGACGCCGCATGCATATATGTTAGGTACATGTATATCAACATGTTACAAATGAATTGTATCAATTTACCTTCTTTCTCCTCTGCATTGTCCAACTCTCGAAAGTAAAATGTCACTTTGGAAAAGAAATATGACGCTTGTGCGTACTAACTGGCGTAAATCGTCAAAATAATATCAACCTATTATATCTTTTTACCCAAATGGGCAGGCTCGCTGACATGGATGATGCATGTCATCGTATCCCCATTGTGTGGATCGATGCTCATGATGTCAATCACTGGTTTGTCTGGTCCAGACTCGATTATTTACAGACAGTCGTCATATAGCTGGAATACTGCTGAGTGCGGCTTTAAAACACAAACCAACCAACCTGAATGTACATCATTTCAAGAAGAATATAATTATTAGAAGGATGTGATTATAAGAAGGATATGATTATAAGAAGCATGTAAGTCCAACACGGTGTTTATTTTGACAAACGTGGCTATTCTGAACACGGTCCCTCTTTGAACTACAATTAAAATCATTTTACTAACCTTGGTTTTCAATTCCTTGTCAGTCAAATTGTCCGAATCACATCTCAAACATCACACGGTCAAACAGTTTCTTTTAATCGTTATTCGTTTCTGTTCAACTGTGATGTTTATATACAATGTTAACGAGCTCTTAAAAGCCTAAAACTAATAGCACTCTGCATAGATCCAGTGATCGTTGTTGTTATTTCAACGGTTGATTCATTGATTACAACTAAGAAGCCGTTTATCAAAGTTGAGATGGAATAATTTAATTGGTAAGGCTATCTGCCCACGAATCAACTTCGTTATTCTTATAAATTGTGTCATGCATGACTTAAAGACGGAAGCAATTCTCGCTCTAACGCTCCCATGTTCCCCCTAACTGGGCAAATCAGGATATTTTGAAGATACTGTCTTCCTGGCGTCACGTCCGGACTTTTCCTAAATGGTCACTAAGTCGTGAAAATTAATCATGCCGTTCGTGATCTCATTGTTGATGATGCACACAGACAATTGTTTCATCTCGTGAAGTGACAACGACGTAATTCGACATCGATGTCTCTATTTCTACATAGCCATGTACACATGCGCTCTTTATTATCATAAGAAGGTCCCTTGAGGTAAAGCATCGCAATTGGCAATACAGAGTTACCCCTCTTGGCCGTGTACGGATTCTGGGTTCATATCTGACGTGATTATTCTTAAGCATCGAACCCCGTGGTCGTGTATCACCGAAGTTGTAAAAGTCTCCCATCTGGATCTCCTTCTGGCCCCCCATGACATTTAGCTGATAGGCCATGGTATAATTGAATAACTGTTGTATATAGGACCCGGTCGGACATGCAACAAGGGTCTGACCATCGTAGGTTAAACTTCAGCTTTTTCATTCTGCCAGTTAACCACGAGAGGAATATAAGGATCAAGACCCCCAGAGGCTTTCAAATCAAAGATATTTAGCAAAGATGATAGAAGTGAACTGAGACAGTTTCGTAATTTCGTAAAAACTCACTTTTCTTCTTTGAAGACATAAGATCTTTGCATAAAGAAATATTTGGCCATCCTAGGTATTGTTTTGTTTTGTTTTGAATTGACGTGGCATTTTATTGTTTTTGGGGGTGTTATTTGTGTTGTTGTTGTTGTGTGTTTTGCGGGGTGTGGTGGTGTGTGTGGGTGGAGGGTTGTAAGTTCATATTTCTCATGCGATTGAAGTACATCCGATTTACATTTGAAGCTACTGCTTGAGAATTGCAAAGTGTCCACCTTTTCGCATGCAATCATATAGTTCATCCCAGAGACCAGTTCCAATGGGTAGGTTGTGATAAGATGTCAAGAGTGACATTGACTTTGATAAGACAATATATCTTTCGAAACCCAAGCGGTCTTTATTAAGCCTGCAGTAAAATGCCTTATACAGATGACGTCTAGAATCTGCCCTTCTTTGCCTATCTCTTTAGATAATAATATTTGCGGAAATATTGTCCAAACTCAATCACAAACTTAAATACATTTTACAATTATGCTTTGTTTGAACTTACAGATATAAGGATTTAAGTATCGATTAGACCACGAGGACCCAGTGTCTTATCGTTGAAACGGAGCGCCGACTGGTTTAATCAACCATTTCAACGATTAGACACTGGGGTCCAAGTGGTGTAACATACTTTAACCATGTCCAACATTTATGGCACCTAAAATGCTTAAAATATTGTTTTGTTAAAGGTATTTTGAAAGATATTCAGGAACTCTATGCTCAACTGTGAGAACACTGTGTGAGACACACCCCCCCCCCCCCCCCCCCTCCCACCCCCCACCCCCCACCCTAGGATGCATAGAGTAACATACTGTATAAAAATTGATTGCACAATTCCACAAAACACATTTCGCAATTCATAAATGGATAAGCAATTAGTACTAATGTAAGTAAATATTAATTTGTTACTTTCATACCCTATATCCCATGTCGCCGTGGTAGAGGACTACATTCGTTACCCTTCCGTGCGGACTTCTCGGGTTCGAATCCCGCTGTTGACAAATGTTTTCATGAAACTGTTCTATCATCAAGAAAAAAGATAGAGGAAAAAAGAAGTTCCGTCATTGCCAAGTGGTGTTTAACTGACAATTCAGTTAGTTGGACCACGGTCAAAGACAAAGCAGCCATGGTTTAACTGTGGTTAGATACATATAAATTTACGTAATTCCTTCAACATATGCAAATGTTCAACCAGCCAGAGCTAATTTGTATCCAAAGCATTCTTTCACTTTATGTATGCTTTTGTTCATTTGTTTAGTTGTATTCGGTGAAATTGAATTTTACTCTCAATACAGAAACTACTAATGGTTTAGTTATGGACCCGCAATCTCGATTACTAACTATCAACACTCACTATTCAAATAAAATCACCCTCAAAAGGCTGTGGGATTCACATGATGATATAATAAGTTCAGAGTACCTTTAGGGGCACGGATGACCGAGTCGTCTAAGGCGCCGCAATCCGCTATGAAGAGTTGCGTCCCTTGGACACACCAGGAATCTATTATCGTGGATTCAAATCCCGGATCGCCCTGATAATGTCCCTGGGTTTGTCAGCTCGCGCTTGTTGGTTTCACCAAAGTGGTAAACGTCTGAGACCTGTATCGGGCTTTCCTCCAACATCAAGCTGACACGCCGTGATATAACTTGAATACTGTTCAAAGCGGCGTGAAAACCCAATTCACTCACTCACAGTACCTGACAAGTTAGGCTGGGGATCGAATGTCAGGCTTTGTCGTAACCCTGGTGAGTATATTTCCTCCTACTCCGATGGCGTAGATCGCTGATTATGATTTCAGTCACAGGTTTGTCTGGCCCAGACGTGTTCTTTCAAAGGACATCGTAACGTTGCTGGACTTTATCTAAACAGTACTCACTCTTCAAGTTATGGACGTTTTACGGAAATTGTGTGAGAATCGGGTGCTACTTGTAGAACAGGACATGCTTAGTAATACCCTTCTCGCGAGCATCTGGTGTCATCAATGATTTTCAGTGATCCATTCATATATATAATTGCTGTTTTGCCGTTTACGCCAAATGGAATCTCTTTCGGTGGATAATGGTTATTCTCTGGCGTTAATGTTATATATTTCCATGACTATTAAGTCGCTTAAATCGTTTACTAGTATTGGGACGATGAGTTCAGTTAACCTTATTATTGAAACAATTCTAGTTATTATCAATCATTAATAGCCCAACAACACTTTGAGGTAATCCGTTTTGTTTGTAGTCAAATTGACCGCCTCCGTGGTCTAGTTGATAGAGCGTCTCCCCGAAGAAGGGAAGATTCAGGGCTCGATCCCCGGCCGCATCATACCACAATACGTTTAAAGATGGTACTTGTTGTTACCTGGCGCTCGGCATTAAGGGGCTGAAACAAGGACTAGTCGGATCAGAGTCAGTATACTGTGTCTGAGTGGGGTATTATTTTAAGCCGTGGAATGGTATCTCGGCGGGGTAGCACTATAAAACCTGCACAGCGAACTCTGGTGCCTTTGCCAACTGGGCCTCAGTATGCTACCCACGTAGATTTCACATAATATCAGGTTTATTGAATGCGTTGTGTTCATATCACGGTCAGGGAGACATGTGATGCTGAATACATATCTCTGCCATTGTCGTGTTATTTCCATTTGAAATTAATTCTCACTCCGATGTCCAACTAGCTCTGCTTATGCTGATGAATAATGAAACCGGGTAAGACCAAATATCCAGGACTCCCGTCGTAAGAGGGGACTGACATGGTTCTGATGTCAAGTGTCTCTGGTTGGGTTTGCCGTGTCATTGTGCCCCGCACAGCAAAAAACAAAAGCGTCGAGGTACCTCAACGGCCGGGCAAAATATAACAGACACCATATTTTGTGGTGGCTAAAATGAAACAAACAGGAAATGTTTTCTTCGATTCATACTTGAACTTGTAATTAGTTGTTTGTAATTTTATGGCCAAATCCAATTTCACGTATTTGCTTTCATTTCCCTACTACTACTACTGCTACTGCTTCTACTACTACTACTACTACTACTACTATACTTCTGCGGTTTCTGCTTCTACTACGACTACTACTACTTCTACTACTACTACTACTACTACTACTACTACTACCACTTTTAATAACAATAATAATAATTGATTGATAATAATGGTGATACGCTCATGATGTTCATTATATCGATGCAGTAATAAACAATTCTAATAATGATACAGTGAAACAGGTGTTATTTTGATGCAATCTACAGATGCAGGGGTTGCAGACCTGGTCTTTGAACTGTCCATTCTGTAAGTAAGCTCTGCACCAAATTAGCTCTACGACTGTATCATGTCTATGTTAAAATATGGGTAAGCGTCGTATAAGCACTAACATCGCTTTGTGGAATTTGATGCACTGGTTGCTTACAGAATGGACATTTCAACCAAAATATGACTGATCTGAAAATAAGACAGACCCTAAAATGTTGCTGGGTTTGACGCAAACAAGACTTAGTGCCTTGGTTTTCTTGCCATGTTGTCAGTTGATATGCTTATTGTTGTCATATTTTTGACGAAATAGTTTTTTGAAACGAAGAAGGGAGGTATCCTATTTTTTATAAGTAACTGTGACTTGGTGTGACGTGGAAATAAGGATGCGATGACGTTGATCATGGTGGTAGAGATAGGAAGGGACGTGAAGTTAATAATGACGGTGGAAATAAGGAGGACCTTAACGTTGATTATGACGCTGAAGATGAGGAGGACGTTGACGTTGATGACGACGGTGGAGATTGGGAGGACGTTGGCGTTAATGATGACGGTGGAGAAAGCCAGGACGTTAACGTTAGTTATGACGTTGGAGACATGGATGACGTTGATTATGACAGTGGAGATAGCAAGGACGTTGATTATATTGTGTACTGCCATTCTATTGTGTACTACCATTCTATTGTGTACTACCATTCTATTGTGTACTGCCATTCTATTGTGTACTACTATTCTATTGTGTACTACTATTCTATTGTGTACTGCCATTCTATTGTGTACTACCATTCTATTGTGTACTGCCATTCTATTGTGTACTACCATTCTATTGTGTATTGCCATTCTATTGTGTACTACCATTCTATTGTGTACTACCATTCTATTGTGTACTGCCATTCTATTGTGTACTACTATTCTATTGTGTACTGCCATTCTATTGTGTACTACTATTCTATTGTGTACTACTATTCTATTGTGTACTACTATTCTATTGTGTACTACCATTCTATTGTGTTCTGCCATTCTATTGTGTACTGCCATTCTATTGTGTACTGCCATTCTATTGTGTACTACTATTCTATTGTGTACTACCATTCTATTGTGTACTGCCATTCTATTGTGTACTGCCATTCTATTGTGTACTACCATTCTATTGTGTACTGCCATTCTATTGTGTACTGCCATTCTATTGTGTACTGCCATTCTATTGTGTACTGCCATTCTATTGTGTACTACTATTCTATTGTGTACTGCCATTCTATTGTGTACTGCCATTCTATTGTGTACTGCCATTCTGTTGTGTACTACTATTCTATTGTGTACTACCATTCTATTGTGTATTGCCATTCTATTGTGTACTGCCATTCTATTGTGTACTACCATTCTATTGTGTACTACCATTCTATTGTGTACTGCCATTCTATTGTGTACTACTATTCTATTGTGTATTGCCATTCTATTGTGTACTGCCATTCTATTGTGTACTACCATTCTATTGTGTACTACCATTCTATTGTGTACTGCCATTCTATTGTGTACTACCACTCTATTGTGTACTACCATTCTATTGTGTACTACCATTCTATTGTGTACTACCATTCTATATTGTACTGCCATTCTATTGTGTACTACCATTCTATTGTGTATTGCCATTCTATTGTGTACTACCATTCTATTGTGTACTACCATTCTATTGTGTACTACTATTCTATTGTGTACTGCCATTCTATTGTGTACTACCATTCTATTGTGTACTACTATTCTATTGTGTACTGCCATTCTATTGTGTACTACTATTCTATTGCGTACTACTATTCTATTGTGTACTACTATTCTATTGTGTACTACTATTCTATTGTGTACTACCATTCTATTGTGTACTACGATTCTATTGTGTACTACTATTCTATTGTGTACTGCCATTCTATTGTGTACTGCCATTCTATTGTGTACTACTATTCTATTGCGTACTACTATTCTATTGTGTACTACTATTCTATTGTGTACTACTATTCTATTGTGTACTACCATTCTATTGTGTACTACCATTCTATTGTGTACTACTATTCTATTGTGTACCGCCATTCTATTGTGTACTACCATTCTATTGTGTACTACTATTCTATTGTGTACTACTATTCTATTGTGTACTACCAGTCTATTGTGTACTGCCATTCTATTGTGTACTACTATTCTATTGTGTACTACCATTCTATTATGTACTGCCATTCTATTGTGTACTACTATTCTATTGTGTATTGCCATTCTATTGTGTACTACTATTCTATTGTGTACTACTATTCTATTGTGTATTGCCATTCTATTGTGTACTACTATTCTATTGTGTACTACTATTCTATTGCGTACTGCCATTCTATTGTGTACTACCATTCTATTGTGTACTGCCATTCTATTGTGTACTACTATTCTATTGTGTACTGCCATTCTATTGTGTACTACTATTCTATTGTGTATTGCCATTCTATTGTGTACTACCATTCTATTGTGTACTACTATTCTATTGTGTACTACTATTCTATTGTGTACTGCCATTCTATTGTGTACTACTATTGTATTGTGTACTACCATTCTATTGTGTACTGCCATTCTATTGTGTACTACTATTGTATTGCGTACTGCCATTCTATTGTGTACTGCCATTCTATTGTGTACTACCATTCTATTGTGTACTACCATTCTATTGTGTACTACTATTCTATTGTGTACTGCCATTCTATTGTGTACTACCATTCTATTGTGTACTACCATTCTATTATGTACTGCCATTCTATTGTGTACTACTATTCTATTGCGTACTGCCATTCTATTGTGTACTGCCATTCTATTGTGTACTGCTATTCTATTGTGTACTACTATTCTATTGCGTACTGCCATTCTATTGTGTACTACCATTCTATTATGTACTGCCATTCTATTGTGTACTACTATTCTATTGCGTACTGCCATTCTATTGTGTACTGCCATTCTATTGTGTACTGCTATTCTATTGTGTACTGCCATTCTATTGTGTACTACCATTCTATTGTGTACTACTATTCTATTGTGTACTACCATTCTATTGTGTACACCCATTCTATTGTGTACTACTATTCTATTGTGTACTACCAGTGTAATTGCTGTGCAGTAATTTGTATAGATTTGTAAACCTTGTTCACTTTATAATATAACTGTCGTTTGTATACCATTTGCTGTTTTTTGTTGGTTTCACACTAAATTCTTTTACGTACAGATTTCTGGGTTAACATATTGTTTCAGTTTGGGAATCGACACGAAAGAATATGCATATATAAACGGGGTAATATTGATATTACCAATGACCCAGAAAATACCTAGTTATATGTGGGAATAACCAATGTACACTCCCACACACAAATGTATATATTTACAGTCACGTGTAACTGGCCACATACATTGTGGAGCCTCTTGAACACCATTCTCCTCTCAAGTTCTCAACAGGTGTTCAGTCAATAATAACGACATTAAATTTTACGATCCTGCTTCGTAAGGAAGTAATATTGATCTCTGAACTGTGAAATAGAATACCATTCAATGCAATGCCTCAAGCCACTATCCTGTTGCACTTTACGTAAACTAATAAACTAAATAAACTGTGTCGATATATCAAAACACTTGTCACATGTGTACTTTCCTCCTGGTCGTATTTCTAAATTCGTGGTGGCCATGTTTAACGTATACTGTAATCGTGAGTGAGTTGGGTTTAACGCCGCTTTTAACAATATTCCTGTTATATCGCGGCGTGTCAGCTTAATGTGGGAGGAAAGCCCGAAGTGATGCAGGTCTCAGACGTTTACCACTTCGGTGAAATCCACGAGCACGGATATGGTGCTGACAAACCTAGGAACATAATCGGGGCGAACCGGGATTCGAACCCACAATCATAGGTTTCTGGCGTGCCCAAGGGACGCAACTCTGCACAACGAATCGCGGCGCCTTAGACGACTGGGCCACCCGTGCCCCCGTATACTGTAATAACAAACTGCAGTATATCATGATTAAGGCACACGTCACACTCTGTTTGGTCTTTTTTTTGTCATATGATAACTAATAGGGTCAACATTAAATTACTTTTTACATTACGATGATTGGTTTGTGTATGGGGTGGGAGTAGGGGTAGGGGTTTGGAGGTGGGATTGGGAGTGAATGGCTGGTGGGTGGGAAGCGTTTTCAAATTAGGTCCCCGGCGCCCCCATGAGTGGAGTGGAGTTATCCTGCCTGGCGCTCGGCATTGAGGGGCTGAAACAAGGACTGGTCGGTGTACTTTGTCACTATAAAATCGGCATCAGTCCAGACTAGTACACACAGCCACACACACGCGTACACGTCCGTCGCTATATAATATTAAGTGTAATAATCACCTCAACTCGGGTATTCACAGACAGCAGTGATATATCTAGCATATTGATAGTTGCGGCTTTAAACAATACTCATTCATGGGATGGGGTTTTGTTTCGAAATTAGACATTTTCACAGCTACAGCTACAAAACCAAATAGTTATTTATTTAAAACTTTATTTAAGTAACAAATGTTATATATTTGGGATAACACTTTCTTAGCAAAGTACAGATTCTAGTACTTTTTGGTGTTGAGTCCCTTCCAGGATTCCAGTAGCCCAGTGGTTAACGCGTTTGCTCCTCGACCAGTGGATAAAGGTTTGATTCCCTACTTGGTTAACAGGTGTGAAACCGATTCTTAGTGTTGTTTGACTTGGTACTGCTGGGATGTTGCTAAAAGCGGAGCAAAAACATCATTCATTCCTTCACATTCTTATTACTATACAGATAAACATGACGTTCAAACTTGTTTTTATCGCATCTGGCCACACACTGGCTAACCGCAAGTGCATAGATGCATAAACAAGCTATGCAATTCATGAATGATCTTTCCCAGAAAACGGAATTACGTATTCAGCGGTCTCATTCGTGTTAGACATCTCACGATGGAGGAAGAAGCGAGAATTACTTCCTATTTCGAAGCGAAAATTGCTGAAGTCAGACGCCAGCAGATCACGTGACAACGCGGAAGCCACACACAGTCGATAAATACAAGCGAGCGGGCAAAATCCCCACAGCGGCTGTCAGTGAGCCAGAGAGGTTGGAGAGAGATTACGTTAAACATGCCTAGTGCTAAGGTCGATGTTGCGAACCCACAAGGTAAGGAATAGGTTTATTTTGACACATATTCCTATTAGAAATAAGTCGGAGAATATTATGAAACAGCTGTCATATCGTTGAATTCAGGGAAAATGTGAAAAGACGACTAGCATATTTACCGTATGTGCAAACCCCCTCGCTTATATGGATCTGTTAAAGAGGAATTTCCTGCCTTTTTAAAAGATTAAGTTCTGAGACACATGTCTGTTGATATTGGCAAGTTTTAATACTTTTATCCAAAGGGTCGTTTTTGTAATGATATTCTGTCTGGATGTGTCTGGGTCGTTTTGAAATTGTTATGTGCATTATGCAACTAACAAGCTCTCCGATACTGACACCACTTGTGAAGCCTTTGTTCGACAGTAGAACGTTTGGAGATGTTCCGTTGAGATTTATTTCGTCGTATACTCGGCGTTTGAAGTGTGTCGTATTCGTCGCGGCCGTTGTGTTTCAATTTAGTTTATGGCAGTGGGTCCTTGCCTATGAAAGTCACGTTCTCTCGGTCTGCTGTTGTCCCTTTGTCTCCAGCAGTGGCTGTAGCAAGACGAGCGGCACCCTGTGATAAATGGGAGGGGGGCATTCGGTGGGTTGTTGTCTGGGCCTGGTAGAGCGGCCCATTTACAAGAGTCTGAGAGAGGAAAATGGTCTTAAAAAATACTCACATTGACATTTCCCCGTTGTATGGAAATGTACAGGCCGGAGCATATAAAAACACTAACTTTAGCTGAGGATTTAGTTTTCTTAAAAAATAATTTTCCTGCAAACGATAAGTAGAGCATATATCGATTGGGAGAGACGCGGGCAAAGTGGAGACGTTTAATCTGATCGCCGACAAACTCGGCTGTCACTTTTAATAAAAATATTGAACTATCGCAGATTGGACTAGTTTGAATGGCGACGTCAAGTGGCTAAAACCAGTGTCTACAAGATTCATTTTGAAGTAATGAGCGGAAACGAATATAGTTATAGTACAGTAGGTAATAAGCGCTTATTTGATAATGGGGGATCCTGCACTTGCAATTTGTGAATGGTGAATGTTTATCAGAACGTTTTAGAATTGTGGAGGGATGAGGTTGTGTTTATCTTTGCCACGTCTGGATAAGTGACGGGGGAGAGTCACAACAGCCTACCGTGTCCCTGGGGGAGGGAAGCTGGACTATGAGAAGTGGCTGTTGGTGAGGAAGCGACGGGGGGGGGGGGGGGGGGGGGGGGGGGGGGGGGGTGGCGCTGGATAGTGAAACGTAGTCTGTAATTATGTGATTATCAATTCCTTGTTGTGTAATGCTTCATCACGCAATCAATTACATTTATACCAATTGAACAATTGACTTTGGAAACATTTCTTTTCGATAGAGACATCGATGTGTGGAATATTACATTATACGATACATTTGACGGATCTGTCAAATGTACTTTTAAATACGTCCTGGTTCGAGATACAGGGGTTCAGAATACACATCTGTTTCAGGCATAAGCACAAATATGTCATGTTTGTAATTCGACATTTTTAGCTCGAGCTATCGTTTTAGACTAGAGGAACGACGACCCGCCACGATCCCTATTAGATATCTCCATACGTGACTTGGAGTTATCGAGGTGTCTCAGTATTTACAGATATAAAACTTCGAGTTGATTGCTCAAAGAAAGGGAAAGCTTAGCTCGTACACTTGCTGTTATGCAAGTTGATCTTTCACGAGATGAAGGCGATCTGGGTTTTTCAATTCTCAAAGATGAGGTGTTGTTTTCGTTTTTATTGACGGGCATCACTTGCTGACGTTTGCACAGACAACAAGCTAGCTATTTCAACACCTCAATAAGAGGTTATTTTGGCTGCTGCAATGGCCGCATAAATTCGATAGACCTTTGCGACGGAGACGTGGAATAGTTGAAATTTATTTGGCACTTCACTTGTGTAATTATTTATACAACCCTGAACATGCTTTGACAAAAAGAAAGTTCGCTTCCTTCTGTAGTACGTTTTTCACCTGCGGTCGTAATGGGCAATGCAGTCAGCGTGCTTGGTGAATTTGCCTCCTAACCCTTACGTTACGCCTTTCCGTCTGGGCTGTGAGGGGCGGGGATCTAAGGGTGCTTCGCGTAGCTGCTGCTTGAAGTATGAGTTAACTGAAGCTTCCGAACCAAGGATATTAACTCTTCAAGACGTGCAGGGGGTGGTCGGGTAGCCTAGTGGTTGAAGCGTTGGCTTGTCACGCCGAAGACCCGGCTTTTCGAGTCACCACATGGGTACAATGTGTGAAACCCATTTCTGGTGTCCCCCGCCGTGATATTGCTGTGTAAAACCACACTCACTCACTCACTCGTGCATATACTTCTCCGAAAGGAGACAATCCTTTCGTTGAACATTCAGAATAGCCATCGAACAATGTTTTGTTTTTTTAAATAGTTTAAGTAACAACTGGTCGACCCCTTTGGACGACAACGCAAATGAGTCAGATTGTGGTTTTGGTACGATCGGTAGAACCATATATATTTTTGATAATGAAGGGTTTGGACAAATAGTGATTGATGAAGTGAACACCAGGTCGTCGGGACACCATGACAAACAGCTAGCCAAACCGTCTCAGGCGGTCACCTAGCCAGTATACATTCCTTCCTGAATGTTCGTGATCAACCTATCCTGCCTCGTACAACATACATCGTATTTAGGGGCTCCATTCCAAAAGACGTTTTATTGAAGAATACGTGGAAGGAGACTCGGGAGACTCAATGCAACAACGATCAGCCAATGCAGTCATTAACTTTAATATAATAGTTCTGTTGATGCTGATCGCTGTCACCGGTACACTTGTATAAAATGGGCGGTGTTGTGGTTAGGACGTTGGTCGAAGGCCATAGTTCTGCTCAACAGCTTCAATATTCAAAGCCAATGATTGGTGTCCCAAGCGTTATATTGTTGGAATGTCGCTAAGACGCAGTGATACCTAGCTCACTCATTCACTTGTAGATAGATATCGATCCTTCAGACAGGGGACGCGTGTCGGGGAAGAGGTCGGCCCCCCTGACCCTCATTGACCAAGGAGTTGGGGGTAAGGCAAATTTCATGAACGATGTCAACGTGTTTGGTTTGGGTGAGCAGGCGAGACGCAAGAAAGGGGTGACGGGATATGGGACGAACACCACTATCCGTTGGTGTTTGTCTTAGAGTAAGAGGGTTGATTTGTTTGTGGTTTGTTTTATATTTAATAAAATGCCGCTTTCATCAATATTACAGCTATATGACGGCGATCTATAAATAATCCAGTCTGGACCAGACAATCCAGTGATTGACATCATGATCATCGATCCACGCAACTGGGATACAATGACATGCACCAACCAAGTCAGCGAGCCTGACCGCCCGATCCCGTTAGTCGCCTCTTACGACAAGCATAGTCGCCTTTTACGGCAAGGAAGGGTTGCTGAAGACCTATTCTACCCCGGATCTTCACGGGTCATAATAAGTTCTCACGCTATGGACACAGGTCAGTCGTGCAGAGAGATGACATCTTTAAGTCAAATATGATTTCTGTCTGGTACCGAAAGCAACACCCAACAATCAAGACGGATTACATGCAAAGAAACCAACACACCTCAACCCTCCAGCTCACAAACAGCGTGCAAAACAAACAGGGAAATAAATTGTGCACATAATGTTTAACATATCAATATAGGGCCATGAACACACTGCAGGGCAGCCAAGATATGCCGGGTTTTCACAACAAATACATGTATAGCATCAACCAGGAAGTTCAATTGCCATGGGGTGGGGGTGGGTATATCAACTTCCTTGTCCGTGAGTGAAAAGTCATGCTACGCTTCAAAGCAGCGTTTGTCCCACATCTCACGTGAATGTGTCTTGTACACGGGATAGGTTGAATATGAAGGCTATTATGTCATGCTGTCAGTACTTGGTGGTGCCGCGGGCCATTTATTCATAATGTACTGTTATGAAAACAAAATTCACAAGCGTGACGTGAGAATCTTACCCGAGTGTCTTTTGACATCATATATATCAACACCAGTCGATAAATAATTGAAACTACCGATGCTTGGCGAGGTGTTTTAGAGTTGTATCGATCAGTGTTGATGTATTGTAGGTCAAAAGAAACAAGGGGGTTCTATTAATCATCCAAATCATTCTTCCGTTTTTTTCCAGTTTGTAAACATTAATAACCAGTGACTTTGGTGTTAAAAGTGCAGCTAACCAGCTACAGTGGTAGAAATATGTCATTTGATTGTGATCTAACGGTAAGGCAGCTCTGGAAGATAAATTGGCATACCCTTTTCTCCATCAGCTAGGGGCACGGGTGGCCCAGTCGTTTTATTAGGCGCCGCAGTTCGCTGTGAAGAGTTGCGTCCCTTCGGCACGACAGAATCCTATGATTGCGGGTTGGAATCCCTGTTTACCCCGATTATGTTTTTTTTTGGTTCGTCAACACCATTCCAATGGTCGTGGGTAGCCTAGTGGTTTAAGCGTTCGCTCGTCACGCCGAAGACCCGGGTTCGATTCCCGACTTTGGTACAATGTGTGAAGCCCATTTCTGGTGTCCCCCGCTGTGATATTGATGGAATAATGCTAAAATCGGCGTAAAACCACACTCACTCACTGTGATGTATCGTTCCCAGATTGTGTATTTGTTTCCGTCTGAAAGCAGTCCTTGAATTGTACTCTGACACGTCCTTGTTTTGATGTATTAGTATCTGTATATCTCTCTGTTCCCTGTTTCATTTGACATTATCTGTTTCCTTGTTTCGTAGTTAATACATCATGCTTCGTTGAGATAGACACAAATGTCGCTATGTCAATATATTTCAGGTTGAATACTGAGTGAGTGAGTTGGGTTAACGCCGCTTTTCACAGTATTCCAGTTATATCGGGGCGTGTCAACTTAATGTGGGAGGAAAGCCCGAGGTGATGCAGGTCTCAGACGTTGACCACTTCGGTGAAACCAACGAGCACGGGTATGGTGCTGACAAACCTAGAAACATAATCGGGGCAAACCGGGATTCGAACCCACAATCAGGTTTCTGGCGTGCCCAAGGGACGCAACTCTTCATATTTTCAGAGACTAAGCGTTAGCCTACCCCCAACACACACCGGCATAAAGTATGGGTCCCTTATTCGTTAAATATGAATGATAATCCTAATGTTGTCTCGTTAGCTGTCATGTATCTGCCACTGCACTTCGTGGTGACAAGGGGCGGTCGGGTAGCCTAGTGGTTAAAGCGTGAAACTTCGCTCGTCACGCCGAAGACCCGGGTTCGATTCCCGACATGTGTACAATGTGTGAAGTCCATTTCTGGTGTCCCCTGCCGTGATATTGCTGGAATATTGCTAAAAGCGGCGTAAAATCCAACTCACTCACCCACTCACTCACTCGTGGTGACAAGGGGCGGTCGGGTAGCCTAGTGGTTAAAGCGTTCGCTCGTCACGCCGAAGACCCGGGTTCGATTCCCGACATGGGTACAATGTGTGAAGCCCATTTATGGTGTCCCCCGCCGTGATATTGCTAGAATATTGCTAAATGCGGCGTAAAACCAAACTCACTCACTCACTCATGGTGACAACACGACATTACAGTGTACATATGCACGAACCTGGCTGACTTGAGCGTTAGAGCTAACTACATTCGCAGATACACATTATGTTGGCAACAAACAGCACTATATCAAGTGATTGTCTGTTACACTGATAGCCGATGATCTCTGGACTTTGTACTTTATATACTTGACACTACTGACACTATTGTGTCATGAATTAATTCATTAGCCCAACAAGGAAGATGAATTACATGTAATTCATTACTCTGTATTTTTTAACATATTAACCGTGGCGTCGTCATGGTGACATGGATGTCAGCCAATTAATTTCCCGTGACAGTTTCATTATTCTTAGAAAGCTGTTCACTGGAAAAGAATTATACTTACTTTATAACTGTGTCATTGTGTATATGAACTAACTCGAAGTGCCAGTATGTATATGCCTATTGTAAACTTTGATCTCGTGTACTTTCGAGATATCAGAAATCATCAGTTCAATCCAAATAATCCATATGTGTTCGAATTATCCAGAGTCCGAGACAAGCAGAGAATTGACCACAGTGTCAAATGTATTCTGAATCAAGAAGCTACACTTCGTTTTAATCGCTATATCGAGACAACTGACTTCGATTCAATTAGCAGTTACGTTTTTGAATTGTTTGATAGGCATTGCTAACAAGTTGACGGTTGACAAAGTTGAGACCTTCTTTATTTACTTTATTAGACCGCTTCCGTGGTCTAGTGGTAGAGCGTCCGCCCGGAGAGGGGAAGGTCCGGTGATCGATCCCCGGCCGCGTCATACCAAAAGACGTTCAAAGATGGTGCTTGTTGTTATCCTGTTATTAAGGGGCTAAAACAAGGACTGGTCGGCTCGGAGTCAGTATGCTGTGTCATAGTGGGGTATTCATGTTAAACTGCTGCATGGTATCTCAGTGAGCTAGCAGTATAAATCGGCATCAGCCCGAACTAAAAATTCAAGCAGCCACACACACACACACACGTGCTTGTACGTCGCTATATAAGTGCAATAATCTTGAACGAGACGTTAAACCCCATTCAACCTCACCTTATTGACTTTATTAACTGTGGTTAAGTTTGTTTCAAGCAGTTTGACCACGCAGATTACAATATTCATGTCCTCAATATTAAGGGGGAGTGACCTACGTTTCTAAAATGACATTGTAAAGAGTCCCTTAATCCCTGAATACGCAGGGTTCGAATCCTGGATTTGCCCTCACTGTTATCCCTAGTTTGACAGCACCTTACCCCTATTCGTGGGTTCAGTTCAGGGCTTTCTTCCAAGATTAAGTTGATAAGTTAAAAACTGAAATATTCAGCAAAGCTGCGTTATACTCCACACATTCTCTATTATGTTAGCATGGTCTTTGAGAGTGAAGTGTTCCTACATCAAACGTTGTCGCAAAATGTCAAAAGATTTTAAACCGGATGATACAATTTGAATCCATATTGTTTTTTAGTGGGGAGCACTTTAAGTCGTCGCAAAACATTAAGCAATTCCCAGACACATAATCTCGTTTTGATGTCCTATAACGTATTCCAGTTTTATCCATATATTCTTTGCTTAACGTGTTTATGTTTTGAAAATCGTAATCTTCTCGTAAACTTAAACTATGTTCCATTTAAAGTCACAATAAGTGTATTTACCGTTGAAAAAATAAAATTAAATATCCGCATCTTGTGTACGGACACTCATTCCGTCAGAATGTTTCTTATAAATAAATGTGAAATTATATGTTGTAAACACCAATGTTGTTATAAGTTCATTACATCAAAGTATAAATGTATACTGCGATCTTTGTTACATCAGGAAGCAGGTTTAATTGTCCCCGGTTCCTCTGATGGCGTCAGCTGACCAGGAAGTTGAATAACGACTTGAACACGACCTCAATTTAACGGCAGGAAAGAGGGACTTTAGTTTGTACGGTTACACTTCACGTGGTAAATTGCCTAGTTTTTTGTTGTGAAAGAAAACTCTCTGTTAT
Source organism: Haliotis rufescens (assembly GCF_023055435.1). Lineage (NCBI taxonomy): Eukaryota > Metazoa > Mollusca > Gastropoda > Lepetellida > Haliotidae > Haliotis > Haliotis rufescens. The sequence goes on from NW_025964223.1 coordinate 10,204,563, forward strand.
TAATTTCGATTTCTATATGACATGACACAGTGTTATGTTAAATATGTAGTTTCATATGGCTCGTCCAGCAATGCAATCATGTAGTTGGCATTAAAGCATTATACTGACAAAGACACACTGGGCCGACAGAAACGGTCGATAAGGGAACAAAATTCAGTAGGTTACAAATTTATGTAAATTTTAGTCTAATGGACCACGTGACCTCTTTAAAATTTTGTCCATATCCCCTTCGGCTTGAAGTGTGATAAGCCGACAACGGAATCCATGGTAACCACAGTTAGATGCAAAAATAGTGAGAGAAAAAGCATGAATCTGGTGCAAAGACGAAATAAAATAAAAAATAAAAATAAAATCATGCTGTGTTGCTGACGACAAAAGATTCAGATTGTTTATGATTTTATTTCGGTATGGGAAGCATCATTCGACAAACGTTCGACGTGTCAATACAAGAAGGGACGGTTTGAGGCCCAGTGGTTAAAGTGTTCGCTCGTCCTGCCGTACTCCATGGTTCGATTCCCTACATGGGTACATTGTCTGGAGCTTCTTCTCCGTGTCTCTTGTCGTCTGGTGCATGGGTTATTGTTATAGGTGCACAAGGAGACTGCCTCCGTTGTCTAGTGGATGAAGCAACTGCCAGAGAGAAGACGGTCTGTGGTTCGATACCCAGCTGCGCCATACCATTAAGCGTTAAAAGATGGTTCTTAATGTTACCGTGCCTGACACTCGGCATTACGGTGATACTGGTCGGCTCAGCGCATTTTAATGTGTCTGAGTTGGTATCCATGTTACTCTATGGCATGGTATCTCAGTGGGCTAGCCTTATAAAAGTCCGTCTAGTACGCACGCACACACGTACGCACACACACGTACGTACGCATCCCCCCCCCCCCCCCCCCCCCCCCCCCAGTATGGTTCCTGGCGTTGGGGATTATACCAAGGTCGGTGTCACCAGTATTTATTTTCATCCAAAGCATATGTATAATATGTATATTATGTGACCAAAATCCACGCCTTGACGACCGCCAATACACATCTACTAAACCAATTGACAGTCGACTTGACTCATATTGCGCTTGCCGTTCTAGAGATACTAAATCCGACGATCGCGTCGATTTAATGAGTTGGAGTATTTTAAGTAGATAAGAGTGCCACTTTAGAATGATGTTTGGTATCATCCAAGCGTTTCTATTTCAATAACAATGGTTTTGTAATTGACCACTCGAAAAAATGTCGTTTTTCTGCTAATTCAAATACGTAATAGAGAATCTAAATGATAAAATGCATAAAAGACAAATCCTTCCATAGCAAACATCACCTTATATAAACTCAATTCGGTACTCAAATTGAGAGTATTAAGCCATTAAGCCTATTACGATTCATAACGGTTCATCCCCTGACACTGCAGGCGCCATGTGTTGCACGTGCTATTCGGGGTCATCCATATTAATGTGGACTCTGCTGTCTCTTGATGTCATCCATCACGTGTCAGATCAAAGGCGGTATGCCGACTCGGGGTCAGCTCAGTGGTATTTGAGGCAGCGTCTAGTTTATATCTATATTCATATGGTATCGATTGTGATCCATTGGAAAATGTTTGTAATAGAGAGATATTCCATGTAGGCGAACTTGCCATTTCTGCACGTTCGATCACGCATGGATGTGGAGTGGAATGACGCCCGTGTTGACGCCGGGAATAGCGTCTCACGAGGACTTGCATGTTTTCAATATCCCCGTCAACCACCTCTCAGACAAAACATTTTGACGAATCTGCAAAAAGGCGCCATTGTGTCTCATGAAAAGCTGTATCCGCAATATTCAAGCTTAGTCAAGACTACGTAGTCTAGTGGTTGATAGTGTGAACAATTCCATCTAAAGTCAATCATACGTAGTCCAGTGGTTGATAGCATGAACAACTCAATCTACAGTCAAGACTTCGTAGTCCAGTGGTTGATAGCGTGAACAACTCCATCTACACTCAAGACTACGTAGTCCAGTGGTTGATAGCATGAACAACTCCATCTACAGTCAAGACTTCGTAGTCCAGTGGTTGATAGCGTGAACAACCACATCTACAGTCATGACTACGTAGTCCAGTGGTTGATAGCGCGAACAACTCCATCTACAGTCAAGACTGCGGAGTCCAGTGGTTGATAGCATGAACAACTCCATCTACAGTAAAGACTACGTAGTCCAGTGGTTGATAGCGCGAACAACTCCATCTACAGTCAAGACTATGTAGTCCAGTGGTTGATAGCACTCAGCAATATTCAAGCTTATGACGACGGTCTGTAAAAAGTCGAGTCTGGACCAGACAATCCAGTGAATGACATCATGAGCATCGATCAACGCAATTGGGACATATGACATGCATCAACCTAGTCAGCGAGCCTGACCACAAGATCCCGTTAGTCGCTTCTGTAGACAAGCATAGTCGCCCTTTACGGCAAGCGTGGGTTGCTGAACACCTATTCTACCCCGGATCTTCACGGGTCGGCTGCATACTGGTGTGTTTTATCAATAAACGACTACGGTATGCATGTAACTAAGACTATTTCTATGTGTTTGGTATGACCCTGCGGCATGGGAAATAGTTGACATACCTTACCATATTTGCTCTCAGGCATTGATATTCAATTATACGACAAGAAACTAGTTCGACGATCGATAACTGATGTGGACGCGCCATTTTGATTTACAGGAATAGAACAATGTTACCAAAGATACTTAAGATGACGGGGGAAGTAATTAGAAAAGAGTCGTGGCATCAGCCCAATATGACGTGACTTAAAAAGTGTCGGCGCCTTTGCTATTTTAGCGAAGCATCGCAGAATATTCTCTATTATATCTAAGATTTATTATGATACATATTTACAACATAATAGAATGGAGATATAATGTACAGGAAGTCGAGGATATTACCACAGAACAAAAGGAGACAGGTGCATGTAGGAGGAAATACGGGTGTAATATATTCTAAATTGTCATGACCAATTTGCAACGACGAGGAAGGGACATATTAGACTCAGATACATGACACCATATTAATAACGATATCATTAATAAGTAAGATGTATGTTGCTATTGTATTAAACTATGTATCAACGGAAAAATGGAACAGATATTCAAAATAATTTGAAAGTTGTTATGACATTGTAATCAGCTTCATCCGGACTCATCCTCGGCACCCGGGGGAATTATATACCCAAGCTTGGTCCGATTCCTGTATTACGTATTACTGGCACGTAATCGTATTGTAGGTTTTCGCTTCAGAAACAGTAGTTTTCTCGCTAATAATTATTAGGTGCTCATATTATCAACCACTAGTTTCCCTGGACACAACTCGATTGTTCACAGACCGCCGTCTTATTACAGCTTCATTACTGCTATCTGCGACGTAATCACCTCCCTTTTATAACCAACGGTGAGGTTAGGTGAAATGGGGTTTAACGTCACGTTCAAGATTATTGCACTTATGTAGCGGTCGACGTGCATGCGAGTGTGCGTGTGTGTGTGTGTGGCTGCTTGTACTAGTCCGGACTAATGCCGATTATTGTGAAGGTTATAGATAACATGAATACCGCACTCAGACCCAGTATTCTGACTCCGAGCCGACCAGCCCTTGTGGTAGCCCCTAAATGCCGAGCGCAATGCAGAGCAACGAGCACCATCTTTCAACGTCTTTTGGCCTGACGTCGGGGATCGAACCAATGACCTTCCCCTCTCCGGGCAGACAACTCTACCACTAGACCATGGAAGCGGCCCACTCGCCAACGGACTTACATGTAGATGTATACACTTCAATGTTAAGACACATACAACTATCCTGAATGGGATTCAGGTATCAACGTACATTCCTTGCATCTCTCGGTGAGCTCCAGTCTGTAATGCATTAAATCTATGGTTATCATTACCAGATATATCTTAAAGTAATTCCACGCGGGGCTTTTTTGGAAAATGTGTGAAAATGTGAAGTAGTTTTTTTTTTCTCTTCTGCTGTTACTCGGAATTTGGCAATGTTGTCAGCTATTGTACGACAGTTATAGTCGAGTAAGGCACTGGCAAACCAGTGGTTGATAACACGAGCAACAACCATGTCATCGGGTCATGATACACCCAATCATCCAGGTCACACGTAACCACCTTCAATTTAGTCGGTACTTGTGGAAACCATGAGATGTTCATTTCCAGAACTGCCGCGGTATCAATAATATATTGCAGAAAAACAAATCTCAAAATATCAAGTTTTGTTATCATTGAACACTGTCTATCCCTATTGTCCCGGCTTTGTCGTCCATTTGTATTTTTTAGCAGATACACAAATGTCCTATTAACATTTTCACAAGGAAGTATATGAGGTCATTAATCAGAGTTGGCATACTTGCTTATTCAACATATGATTTACCAGACCAAAATATACAACACACACACACACACACACACACACACACACACACACACAAACACACTCACACTCACACACACACTAACATTATAACCCAACCAGTCGTATGGGGCGTCATTCCTTGCGTGTAGAGTACAGACATACTCTGATGATCTCTGTGATTTATCAGTTTCCGGTCATAACGATAATCATAATCATAATCAATCATTGCTCACATCTATTACCCCGTGGGCAATACTGTACATATCTTCTTATACAAGTTACATTCTTCCCCGCCGGCGTCTTGTGTGATTACAACAGATTCTGGTCCGGCGGACAAAGTACGACGGGGACTTAACTGTTTTAAAATACCATCTGTTTAGTTTAGCGTTCTCACCTCCAGACGAATAAATACCCCAGCCTGGTCCATTACAGGCAATTGTTGAGTTATAACGGTTCCTGAATGTACATTCCTTAAATCATTGGCAACATTAACTAGCTTTGACAAACGGTTTTATTTCATCCACAGGCTAAATCTGAACAGAGTGAGAGTATCTAGTCATTCTATTACATGAAAACAAAACACGGCGTTATTTCACAGGCACCTGTCAACCAACACCAGACAGAACATAACATAATTGTCACAACAATGGGAAATTTTACAAGTTCATATTTCAACATGTCTGTTGACTGACCTCGCTGACGATCCCCAAGCTGTGTTGTAAATCGCCGAGCTCGTGGCCTCTTTTAATAGGATCCAAACTCGGAAACACAAATATTTGGCTCAAACACGTAAGCCCAGTCAGCCTCGCTTTGAAGGCGGTGTCACGGAGTTGTGTTTGGTGTAAGGAGCTTTTGCGTCGCTGTGGTGTGTATTTTCTTGGCCTGAGACATATTGCTATTCTCTCGTTCAAACTCATGGAGCTCTTAAGACTGTTCAAATGACTGACCGAAGGCGATATCGCACAGTTATAAGATTTCAATTTGTGCGAGTGTTTTACTGAATGTAGTTTCATGCCGCGTTTGGCAAGGTTCTTAATGTATCGCGGCAGCTGGTAAATTATCGTGTCTGGACGTGACCAAGCGATGGATAAAAGCATGAATAACGTGCCAAATGACACCGCGGTTGTCTCCCTTTATGACGGAACATAGCGTTTTTGTGTATTGCGAAGCAGTGTCTGTTGTTTATGATAACTGATCTTGAAGTAAAATTAAAACGTATTAATAATTATACATATGCCCGAAAAGAATTTACCATCAATTCGATGTGCAGAGTTGTGTCCCTTAGGTGTCCCCAAAACCTAAACTCATGGGATCGCTTGATGATGATAATATTCTAAGTTTGTCAGCACCATACCCCTGCTCGTGGGTTTAAGTGCTAGTCTTTCCTCCCACAACAAACTGACACATTAATAACTGAAATGCTGTTCACATCCTTCAACCATCCCACTGACTCTTTCGACCCAACCTCCGGGGCACAGCTCAAACGCCACTCTGCCGTTTTACAAAGTCGAAAAACATATTCACGGGAGTCTATTCTCTACAGTCATGGTCTCATTGTCATGACTGAGTGAGTGAGTGAGTTGGGTTTAACGCCGCTTTTAACAGTATTACAGTTATATCGCGGCGTGTCAGCTTAATGTGGGAGGAAAGCCCGAAGTGATGCAGGTCTCAGACGTTTACCACTTGGGTGAAACCCACGAGCACGGGTGCTGACAAACCTAGAAACATAATTGGGGCGAAGGCGGGACTCGAACCAACAATCATAGGTTTCTGGCGTGCCCAAGGGACGCAACTCTGCACAGCGAATCGCGGCGCCTTAGACGACTGGGCCACCCGTGCCCCCTCATTGTCATAACATCATAACTGCTCTCGTGTAATACACTCGTCTGTGATATTGTATGTGTGCACTGGGGGTAAACAACTGCGGGACGTGCATAATAAAATTTGGGATGGCAGACTTGTAAACAAACTCGCTGCCTGTACGTCAATTGATGTGTACTCCACTATCTACGCTGTTACATAATATCTGTTTGTTGACGGTATCGGTTTATCACATCCGTCTTGTTATACAGCCACAATGCATGGTACAGCTCTCTCGCAGGTCACGCTGACCTCAATATCAGGTTATGGCGTTATAGCAATAGCGATTTGAACAGGAAAACAAAGGTGATATCTGATACTGTTGCACAAGAGATGTGATGAGGTACAGTTGACGTGATGCTTCTAGTATTTGTATATGTGAAAATGAAAACAAATTCAAAATTTAGGTATATTTGAGACTCATGTACACTAGATTTGAACAACGATATGTGACCCATTTTATGAAATCCTTAAAACATTAGGCTTACGATTAACAGAAGAAAAATACAAAAGTAATACAATAATAATAAATAACAGTCCTGTCAAAATTAAGTCCTCTTTCACTCTGAGGATCGATGCTCATGATGTATCACTGGATTGTCTGGTCCAGACTGGATTTATTGGTGAGTGCGGCGTTAAACAACCAAACAACCAACTCTCTCTCTCTCTCTCTCTCTCTCTCTCTCTCTCTCTCACTCTTATCCCCCCCCCCCCCCCCCCCGCCCCCCTCCAATTTCCAAACTCACTTCTAATTCTAAACCATCCTCTACAGTAACCCCCCACCACCACATGACCCCCAGGTGACCCCCTTCCTCTGCTTCCCCTGCAATCATGAACTTCTGTATTTACAAACTTCCTCTTCCTCCCAGCTAGTATCTCGTCACGGCGCACACGTGACTGCATGGGTGAGTAATCAGCTGATCCCGCCTCTGTACCTCCAGCCACCGGGTGCATGCTTCTCGCCCCCTGCCGGCCTCACACACACAGTCCCGGAAACATCCACTGTTGACTCCCACGTCGCTATGGCTTTAACAGAGCGATGTCAACCTGGCTTATCCATTCACTGTTAACATTACAGCTTCAGCATTTCCACTTCTGAAGTTAAACTCCACTTATAGAGTCTTTAAAAGGCATTTAGAAGTGATGCGATTAGGAAGAGAATTTATGGATGTCAGCTTCTTAATCATTAGGAACACAACGTTTCGGAGTATATACTTACTCCTTCCTCGGGTGAATAAATGCTATGAGGTAGAGAACATATATATGTACATGTAAGGACAACAAAGTAATAAGACAGTAATCAGACCTGATGAAGGAGAAAGTATATGCTCCGAAACGTTGTATTCCTCATAATAAACAGGGGCGGTCGGGTAGCCTAGCGGTTAAAACGTTCGCTCGTCACGCCGAAGACCCGGGGTGTCCCCCGCCGTGATGTTGCTGGAATATTGCTAAAAGCGGCGTAAAACCATGCTCACTCACTCACTCACTCATGATAAAGAAGTTGACATCCATAAATTCTCTTCCTTATCCACTTATGAAGGTAATTATATATCACGACATCACTTCAGTAAGCCGATTCTAATGTTAATGCAGCACACTCTACATTCGGAGCTAATTCCCGGAAACGAATAACAATTAAATGGACTCTATTTTTACCCATAAGGATATGTCTTCTTGCAACTATGCTTGTCGTAAGAGCCGACTAACGGGATCGGGCGGTCAGGCTCGCTGACTTGGTTGATGCATGTCATCGTATCCCAATTGCGTGGATCGATGCTCATGATGCATCACTGGATTATCAGGTCCAGACTCGATTATTTACCGACCGCCGTCATATAGCTGGAATATTGCTGAGTGCGGCGTAAAACAACAAACAAAACAAAACAAGAGTGATTCATAAACACATGTTCATGATATATTCGGAATTGTACAATCAACTCTGCTTTACGCATAGACTTCTATAGGATATGGAGAGGTTTTGTCGCTTTATTTTTGTGAATCTATTTTATAACTTCCCGATATTCATTACGTGAAATGTAACTGACACCCGCTAATTTTTCTTCGTTTTATCACTTACCCGCTATCCTTATGGAATAGCGCTGTTTGAGCGTGTACGTTCTGTAATAAAAATGCTATTTATGTGTGGTGAATGTGAGATACTGTCAATAAGACGAAGCTGAGTAGTGAAATATGCTGTGATACAGAAACAGAATAATTTGAGCTTAGATTTCCGCGATCCCTGTTTCAAAGATATATGTTTTTCGGGGTAGAATAGGTCTTCAGCAACCCACGCTTGTCGTTAGAGGCGACTGACGGTATCGGGTGGTCAGGGCCCGGGATCATGAAACTAACTTAAGATCATATTTTGTCTTAACTCTTAAGATTTAGACTTAAGATCAAATTTTGTCTTAAATCGGGGATCACGAAGCTCAATCACTGAGAATATCTTAAGTCTAAGACAAAATTGTATCTTAAGTCCTAAGACTGCCCCTGAGTAGACTTAAGACAAAATTTGTAGCAAGAAAGATGGCGGAGGTTGTTCGCCTCATGCGTTGCCTAGGGGCTAAAAAGGACAAAATAGCAAATCATCGGACATTTCGAGACCGATTCAACCCTCTTGATCTGTACAACGACGAAGAGCTCTTTGGGAGATATAGATTTCGTCGTCCTACCATTCCAGTCTTAGAGCGAATCTTAGCTAAGCAAAATCTTAAAAACTTAAGACAAAATTCGTGCTTAGCAAAATTTGAGCTAAGACCACTTTCATGATCCCGGGCCCAGGCTCGCTGAAATCTGTTGCATTTCGTGACTGATGGATGTGTTTGCAGGGACCATGACGGTACATTTAAAGAAATCTTAGCTGTTGGCGGACTCACTGCTCCCAGGAGTAAGTGTGTCCACTGGAGATCCGGGGTAGAAAAAATCTTCAGCAACCCATGCTTGCCGTAAAAAGGCAACTATGCTTGTCGTACGAGGCGACGAACGGGATCGGGTGGTCAGGCTCGCTTACCTGGTTGATGCATGTCATCGTATCCCCATTAATTGTGTGGATCGATGCTCATGATGTATCACTGGATTGTCTGGTCCAGACTGGATTATTTGGAGACTGCTGTCATATAGCTGGAATATTGCTGAGTGCGGCGTTAAACAACAAACAAACAAACATAAAATAATATCAAAAGTCTGAGTAATATTTTCGTCTCGTCACTGATGTGTTCCGATTGTTTTAAGACAATCTCTCTCTTTTTTATCTCTTTGACAAAAGTGTTTCAAATTGACATTTGTTGCAATTTTTGTGTGTGATTGTTTGAGTTCATGCCAGACATTATTTGCATTTATTCACAATAATGGGGAAGCATTTCATCCGTAGGGTCGTGACGGGTAACTCGGGTACTCGGGTCGGGTGGGTCCTTTGTAGGACCCGGGTATCCACAGGACTACCTGGACCCATGGTTAGTCACGTGATATATTGTTTAATGACAAAACTCACTATACCTTAGTGGTTACACTACGGTATGTGGAGGGAGTGTACTGAGCATCCATGCTGAACACTAACCCGTTTTCCCGACAAATGATTAAATTCTATTATTTCGACGAAATCGTTATGCCTATTTGGCAGAATGGTGCTGATCTTCCGGTTGTGAATGATTGTGAATGATAAAATCTGTGTAACAATCATACGATTGACGATTTCTTCGTAAACGTGTTGAAGTTGACCGTGTTGACACAATTATCGTGATGGATCTGAAACTGTAGATCGAGTGATGAGGAATGCAATGCTTTAAAACTATCTTTCCATTCGTGACCAACTCGTGTTATTCCGGGACAAGCCGAACAGACTCGTGCCCCTCACATGGCCATTTTTGCGACCGGGTCTTAGTGCAAACGGGCATACCTAAAACAATTGTCAACTCGTTGCGTAATGGTTCACATATCTTTCCCCGTATATAATATATATTTCAGATGCAATTTAAAGTACATCGGGACATGCGGAATTATACAGTATGATTGAACACATTTAAATGTGCCTTGGGTATATTTTTAGATGCAAGCCATACATGTATATAAAATCAAAAAATATTTCTGAGGGATTCTTTGACGAAGAACTTGAAATCATAAGCGCATTGTGATTGGTTTGTCGCATTTTCGCATATAACATTCATCGATAGGGGGACGAGTCTTCTTGCAGGTTACGGAAAGGGGCGAGTGGTGATGAATGCTATCTTTCTTTTTCCATAAACGATCGAATGGATGGTCGGGTTGATGGATAAAATGATGGACGGCGGTTGAGTGTTTCAATAAAGTTCGAAGACATCTCTTAAAATAAATCACATGTTTATCTGGTCCAGACTCGATTATTTACAGGCCGTCACACAGCCGGAAAGTTGATGAGTACGCCACAAACAAACAGAAACTCCTTCCTGCTCCTTCTACAAGGGGCGGTCGGGTAGCCTAGTGGTTAAAGCGTTCGCTCGTCACGCCGAAGACCCGGGTTCGATTTTCGACATGGGTACAATGTGTGAAGCCCATTTCTGCTGTCCCCCGCCGTGATATTGCTGGAATATTGCTAAAAGGGTTGTAAAAACCATACTCGCTCACTTACTCTTACACACAAGGAATACACGACGTGAAAGGGATATCAAAAACAAATTGTATTTATTACATTGAGACGGCGGTTTTATACGGTTTTTGTTCAAACGTTATTTCCCTCTTGCAGGTGGGAAAGCGTATGGGAAACTAATGGAGGAGATGGAAACCAGACTAGATGAGACAAACAAGGTAATGAAGGAAATAAACAATATTGTACTGTACTATTGAAAGGGGAAGATATAAGTATAAATGACATTATGGTCTCCAGATGTGTATGAGGGGGCACGGGTGGCCCAGTCGTCTGAGGCGCCGCGATTCGCTGTGCAGAGTAGCGTCCCTTGGGCACGCCAGACACCTATGGTTGTGGGTTCGAATCCCGATTCGCCCCTATTATGTTTCTAGGTTTGTCAGCACCATATCCGTGCTCGTGGATTTCATCGAAGTGGTAAACGTCTGATACCCGCATTGTTTCCTCTCACATTGAGCTGACACGCCGCGATATAACTGGAATACTGTTAAAAGCGGCGTTAAACCCAACTCACTCACTCACGATGTGTAGGTGGTATTGAGGACGTTAAGTCACAGACCGTTCCACTGCACAATAAGTTTAATCAGAAATACAAATCGTATGAACTGTGTTCATACGAGCGGTTCCAATAACTAACTATACCATCAAGAGTTATGTCCCTTCCGCTGTTAACGTAAACCTTGCTGGTTGGGATTTTATGGCGCTCAACTGTCAATTTAATGTCTCATTGATAGGGGAAACGAACTTTGTCACACACACAAAGCGTAAAGTGCAGTTTCTGATTTAATTACATAACAAGCTTCCATAATATTTAAATGCAAACCTATTTCATATATTTATCTACAGGATTGGTCGCGCCATGAGCATGCCTTTTTGTTGTCAGCGCTATCATCATCATCATCATCATCATCATCATCATCATCATCATCATCATCATTATCAATATTATTATCATTATCATCATCATCATCATTATAGGTATTATTATTATTATTATTATCATTATTATTATTATTATTATTATTATTCAGGGCTTCATCGATGATGACTTTTTCAAGGATGTGGAAGAACTGCCGGAGAAACTCGAAGCCTATAAGCGTGAGTGTCACATTGTCACAGCGGTGTTTTTCGTTTGACGCGTCATGTCGGACGTCCGGAACAGATCAACTCTGATTGTGTGCTGACAACACAACGCATATCGTGCCTTGATACGCGTGGTATTGCAGCGTCTGTCACACAGCTTCCTGTTTTTACCAGGATATCGTGATCACAGCTGTTGACCGAGCGGAACGACATGACTCATTTATATCTGTATTAACTTAAAGGCAATTATTGAGAGAGTGGTGTTAATATATATGCTTCAAATGTCTCAGAGTGAGTGAGTGAGTGAGTTTGATTTTACGCCGATTTTAGCAATATTCCAGCAATGGCGGGGGACATAATCAGATTTCTCAGAACGAGACCATGTTTGGGTTTCAAAAGGTTTACCGGTATGTGGAATCGAACCTAGTACAGCCATGTGTTAGGCAGAAATCAAGAGATGAGGTGAGTGAGTGAGTGAGTTAATATTTAACGTCACATCGGCAGTATTTCAGCCATATCGTGACGAGAAGTACATTCATAATACCTATATTTAGACTGAATAAAAACCTGTCTAAGATGGGAGAGATGAGGTGAGGTGAAACGGGGTGTAATGTCGCATTCAAGATCATTGTACTTATGGAGAAACGTGCATGTACGCGCGCGTGTATGTGCGCTGTGTGTGGGGGTGGTGATGGGTGTCTGTTTGTACTAGTTCGGACTAATGCCAATGTTATGGTACCAGTTCCCTGATATAACACGCATATCCCACTCAAATACATTATACTGACTCCGATCCGACCAGTCCTCGTTTTATCCCCTTAATGTCGAGCACAGGCAGGATTACAACAAATACGTCTTTTGATGTGACGCAGCCGGGGATCGAACCCCGGACTTACCGATCTCCGGACAGAGGCTCTATCCTCTATACTACCACAGATCGCGAGACAACTTAAGTAACTGAAAAGCTGTTCGTCACAGCTGTTGACATACCGCCTGCCTAAGAATATTCAATGAAATAGTATCATCAACATTATCGCGAAAATTATATCCAGTTATATATTTTATAATTGAAATTGTGTCTTTCTGGATAGACCACATGCAAGATTAAAAAAACAAAACACAAATACGTCTTTATGGAATTATCGTTGATGTTTTGCTCGTCTCAGTTGCCATGTTGTTGGGGTACCATTTTTTGATGACTTCTGTCGTCAAACATTATCAACACGTTAGTCATGCTATTATTTCAAACCAGCATAATTTGTAACTGCTTAACTCATATGTGTACACTGACACCCTGTTAATCCGGAAACGCCACCCTCCGAACGATTACCATTGTAAAGGTTTTTATATTTAAAGCGGTATTGATACGTATAACTTTGCTAAGTTAAACCGGCAAAAGGTTCAATAATCTAGGCGTTTTCACTTGAAACGACGTCGTCCGGATTAACGAGGTGTCACTGTATTTGAAATATTGTGTGCGTTAAACCTGAACCCCTGTCTTTGTCAGAAATTTGACGAGTCATTTTCTTCTGTTTCAGTCAAGTTTATTGAATGTGACCGGGACAGGTCAGGAGACCTCGGTGAGTAATACATTTCATTTGAAATTGTTCATTTCTGTGGTTTGAGGACAAGAACTGTCATTTCCTAGTCTCGCCAACAGTACCATCTGGTTCTATCATACCATCTCCATTCCATGGTGACCGGGACAGTCGGGCGGCCTCGTGGTTAAAGCGTTCGCTCGTCACGCTGAAGACCCGGGTTCGATTCCCGACATGGGTACAATGTCTGAAGCCTATTTCTGGTGTCCCACGCCGCGATATTGCTAGAATATTGCTCAAAGCTGCGTAAGACCATACTCACTCACTCACTCTTCTGGCGTAGATAAAGCTGTTAATACTTATTGAACACTACCCTGCGTTTTGTTTTGTTATCTGTATGGTTTTATTATCAATATTATGATGATATTCTTACAGACATGATGGACGTGAAGTACATGTTGGAGAAGCTGGGGCAGGCAAAGACGCACCTGGAGCTGAAAAAGATGATCCAGGAGGTCGACACTACCAACACCGGCGCCATCAACTACGTCGACTTCGTCAAGATGATGCTGGGGCCAAAGTCTTCCGTGCTCAAACTGTGAGTTGTATAGTCATTAGGGACCGTCCAGATCTTGGTAGAGGGGAGGTGGATAGGAGGGTCCCTCCCTGCCCCAGGTTAGAGGTGGGGGGGGGGGGGGGGGGGGGGGTTCTGGTTGTTTTGTACGAGGTAGTACAGTAAACTACGGTTATAACGAACTCAAAGGGACCACTGATTTTCAGGAAAAGGACAGGGGGCAAAAAAAATAGTTCGTTATATCCGTCAGTTCCTTTTAAACCTGTTCGTTATAAGCGTAGTTTACTTATCTTGTTTCGGTAACTGTTTCAAGACGCTTTTCTCAAAGTTGGAGTTGTGTCACTTAGTCATGGCAGGATCCGCTGATCGTGGGTTCGAATCCCAGATTCGCCCTGATTGTGGTCCTCCTCGGTCTCTCAGATACGGGGTGGTCGGGTAGCCTAGTGGTTAAAGCGTTCGCTCGTCACGCCGAAGACCCGGGTTCGATTCCCGACATGGGTACAATGTGTGAAGCCCATTTCAGGTGTCCCCCGCCGTGATATTGCTGGAATATTGCTAAAAGCGGCGTAAAACCATACTCACTCACTCTCTCAGATACGGTGTTCGTGGGCTTCATCAAGATTGTAAGCCTCCAAAATATGTTCCCCACTCAACGCTTTGAGTAAAATATCATACATCTACCATTGTGTTAGAACCGCTGAATAACATTGACTGTTATATTTTCTAAACACTGTTTTTATTTATTTCCCCATCTAGTATCCTGATGTTTGAAGGCAAAGCTAAAGCCGATGAAAAACCAGTCGGTCTTCCACCAAAGAGGGATATCAGTAGTCTCCCTTGAAAACGCCCACATTGATTACGTCATCGCAGCAGGATATCTACGTCATCTTTCGCTCATCTTCTGCCAACCTCTTTGCAATCAGCGATTTTGTCTGGAACCACGATGGCAAAACATTTCCAAGACGAATCCCGTTCTTCAAGCTACACAACATTGGCATTTTAAAGCAGTCACATTCAAATATTATTCATTGTAGAACATGCATCTTTGACAGGTCAGCCGCAGGACCCCAGCCACGGGCTATACAAATGGTAGCATAGTTTCTGTTAAAGTTTAATCGTATCCAGTGAGATATAGAGCAGATCAAGATGCATGCTATTTTAATTTTTTTTGGAAATTATCTTTTTATAGCATGCCGTTATGAATAATATGCATGAACGCAGAGCTGTATATCTTTGGAAATGACTTGACAACGTGTGTTCTCTTTCGATTAGTTTCAGAGTTTAGCAGTCTTGTCATGCATATAATATAAAGAACCACCTGATTCTTTCACATTACTACAGTTAATCTATTAAGCCATGGCAGATTAACTATAGTAAGAGAAAAGAATCGGATTGTTATTAACCTTTTTTTGGTAGGATCGTCTTTTCTGATTTTTACACAGTTTTCCACCTCTGTGTCTGCTTTTTGCAACTATGCTCGTGTTTTTACTCAAGGGTTTGTTAGTTGATTGCGTTGGCAGAGCGGCACGCATTTGCTGGATGCTTGGGTATTTTCGTTCACATTAAACGGTCAATTGTAAATATTTCCTTTTTGTAAATATTGTGAATAGAGTTTTGTATGTGAGGAATAAAGAATAGAGAAACAGAATGGTTTGCTTTTTGTGTTTAGGAATTTGAGTGAGTGAGTGAGTGCGTTGGGTTTAACGCCGCTTTTAACAGTATTCCAGTTATATCACGGCGTGTCAGCTTAATGTGGGAGGAAAGCCCGAAGTGGTGCAGGTCTTAGACGTTTACCACTTCGGTGAAACCCACGAGCACGGGTATGGTGCTGACAAACCTAGAAACATAATCGGGGCGAACCGGGATTCGAACCCAAACTCATAGGTTTCTGGCGAGCCCAAAAGGGACGCAACTCTGCACAGCGAATCGCGGCACCTTAGACGACTGGGCCACCCGTGCCCCCTTAGGAACTTGAAGTAGATATTTTCGATAGGTCATTGTAAACCAAAAGGAGTCGTATATAAACCTGATGCAATCAATGCGATAAATAACACGTATGTGCGTGCGAGAATATATGCCATGTACATAGGTTTAGTTGTGTTTAGTCGGGTTATGGTGAGATGTGAAGACCGCCTCCGTGGTCTAATGGTAGAGCGTCCGCCCGGAGAGCGGAAGGTGCGGGGTTCGATCCCCGGCCGCATCATACCAAAAGACGTTAAAAGATGGTGCTTGTTGTTACCCTGTTATTAAGGGGCTAAAACAAGGACTGGTCGGCTCGGAGTCAGTATACTGTGTCTGAGTGGGGTATTCATGTTAAACTGCGGCATGGTATCTCAGTGGGCTAGCACTATAAATGGGCATCAGTCCGGACTAGTACAAGCAGACACACACACACAAACGTGCATGCACGTCGCTATATAAGTGCAATAATCTTGGACGCGACGTTAAACCCAATTTCACCTTCACCTCACCTATGGTGAGATGCGTGGGCGTGTGTGGCAGCTTGTACCAATGCCGGTTTAAAAGTGCTACCCCACTGAGATACCATGCTGCAGTGTAACATGAATTCCCCACTGAGATACCATGCTGCAGTGTAACATGAATTCCCCACTGAGATACCATGCTGCAGTGTAACATGAATTCCCCACTGAGATACCATGCTGCAGTGTAACATGAATTCCCCACTGAGATACCATGCTGCAGTGTAACATGAATTCCCCACTGAGATACCATGCTGCACAGTATATTGACTCCGAGCCGACCTGTCCTTGTTTCATCAACTTTATACCGAGCGCTAGGCATGGTAACAAAACATCGATCGTTGTGGTTGGTTGGTTTGTTGTTTAACGCCGCACTCAGCAATATTCAACCTATATGACGGCGGTCTGTACATAATCGAGTCTGAACCAGACAATCCAGTCATTATTATCATGAGCATCGATCCACGCAATTGGGATCGATGACATGCATCAACCAAGTCAGCGAGCCTGACCACCCGATCCCGTTAGTCGCCTTTTACGACAAGCGTAGTCGCCTTTTACGGCAAGCATGGGTTGCTGAAGACCTATTCCACCCCGGAATCTTCACGGGTCTCGATCGTTGTGACACAAAACGCATTTCCCAGATAGTTATGTGGTAACCATGGAAGTCCCAAATTTCAAATATAATCCCCAAGGGAGCTGAGAAAGGCACACACTACGCAAGTAGATTATGATACGCAACTTCAGCAACCCTTCACCATAAGAGGTAACAGTGGCTCCTGTAAACGGATGCATTAAACCTACTAAATTGGTATGTGTCCGCAATTAATTTTGATGTATATATTGAAATGTAATTTTGTTAGAGTGAGTTTTACAGCCACATCACCGTGTGAAAACGATCAATTTAGTCCGACTCTTATGACAAGCTGGCATTACACTGGACCAATTTTATCTCCGAATCCTAAGGGATTGTAATAAGAATACACGAAGATCGAGGCATCTGTATACAAAAAAGGTTTCATCTTTCTGGTGAACAAAAGTAGTCTTGTTAGGATGCTCTTAATTGAAGCAGATTCACGTGTGGATTGAAAGTGAATGTTGTGTCAAAATTAAAAAAGATAGCCAATACAAACGCACGTACGCACGCAAACAGACAGACAGACATGATATGACTGAATGACGTTGTTGAGTATAATCTTCCTTGTGAAGTCAATATCTGGTCCATGCCTCGTGAGCATCGACGCAGGCACGGCGTCATCTTCTGTCTGGCAACTGCATCTGCATCCTGCAACTAGCCAGCTTTTTATTTACTGTCATGTACACTTTTAGAGGCATTTTCCTTTGTTGTACCTGATCAATGAACCCCGTGGTTGTGACATTTGAAGTACATACAGTAGAACATAATTATATCGAACACGGGACCAGAGAAATCAGTTCGTTATATCCGTTGTTCGTTATATACGTTTTCGCTCGGATACGTCCGCCAGCAGCCTTGGACATCCAGTCAGCAGTCGCACCGTTGCTAGACGATTCCGCCTATATATATATATATATGAATAACGGACATGAGGTAGTAACATGTCCGTTATTCAGTTATGGCCTGATGAGACTCATACGTGGTACGAGTTGAAAGTACCAATTAAAACTGTGTTCAATCTTACTCCACTTATTTAATTATATATATATATATATATGCAAGCATTTTCATACATACATATTATATATATATGAGATATAATTAGAATTTACTGTAAAGATACAGGATGAAACTGAATGACAGTGAGCGCTGAAGCCAGTAAGATTTTTTTAAAGTAACTTCTATATATATGACTACAAAAATGAATAAATCTTTCAATAATCGATGTTTGTATTGTAATAAATACGGTATAAACTAATATACAACCGCGATTCAGGAGTTTCCAAATAAGGGGCATAACTCCGCAAGGCTTAACTGTTGAATCTTCTAACTGGTCATTATAAGAGTGAGTGAGTGAGTATGGTTTTACGCCGCTTTTAGCAATATTCCAGCAGTATCACGGCAGGGGACACCAGAAATGGGCTTCACACAATGTACCCATGTCGGGAATCGAACCCGGGTCTTCGGCTTGACGAGCGAACGCTTTATCCACTAGGCTACCCGACCGCCGCCGGTCATTATAAGAAGTGTTCATGGGATTCAGTGTGTTTTTTTTCAATTCTGGGAACGTGTGGGCCAAACTGTCAGACCACGGATGGGGATATCTCGAGTTCTGTATGTACCTTTTGTCATACGCGATCAGAATGGGTTTAAAACAAAGTTTGACATGCCAATTTGTTCTGACAACCTACGTGTATGTCTCGACTTCGACCTTCAAGAACGTCATTTGTTGCCGTTGTATAGTTCTTGTCATGTGACGTTCATGTTTACGTTTTAATTACTGGGTATTTCAATTTCGAGCCAGCTCTCCTGTAGATTTAACCGCGCTAATTGATTTTGGAACCAAGCACGCAGAGGTGGTGATTGTGATTCGAAACCTCTGATTGGCCAATCAGAATCGAGTATCTAATGCATGGTAGAATCATATTTGGCAGTACACCTGATACTAGAAGTCTTTAACCACATCACCATGTCGACCGTCTCCGCGGTCTTGTAAATGGATCTCGGAAAGCGGAGGATCAGGGGTTCAATCCAAAAGACGGAATTTGTTGTCAACCTCTCTGGCGCTCGACATGAAGGGGGAAACAAGGCCTGGCCGTCTCGGAGTAGGTATGGCAATGTTAAAACTGCGACATGGTATCTCAGCGGGGTAAAACTATAAAAACCGACATTAGTCGGGACTAGTACTAGCTCTCTCTCACACACACACACACACACACACACCACGTAAAGCACCGTCAAGCCCCATTTCACCTCACCACCTATGACCATGACAAATCTACATCATGGCCGCAGTTAACTTTTTTGACAGGGGGGGGGCGAGTAATATGGATCGGGTGGTCAGGTTCGGCGACTTCATTGATCGCGTGAGATGTTTGTCACACTATCCGCCACGTGTTTGTTTGCCCCAGACTCAATTGTTTTCAGGTGGCGATTATATAGCTGGAATATTCTTCACTGCGGCGTAAAACAACAATCAAACACAAACTTATAAATGGCGTTTATTTACATAAAATATTCCCAATAAAAATGCAGACATGTATCATAAACATACCAGACGTGCAAGCAAAGGAAATACCTATTATCAGATATGGAATTTGACACAACATCCTTGAAGCTCGTATAAATTTGAAATATATATGTACATTACTAAAATATGTATCTATAAATTCATGCATGGTTACAGTCAAACATTAATTTCAACAACTGAATAAAAACCCTGAGTTGAAATAAATATGGTGCCATTTTATCTCAAACACAATTTCACATTTCAAAGGTCAAAAGTATTATGAACACAAATTGGAAAACTTACTGAAAGCGTTGACGAATATTAGTCTATTACACTGCAGAAATGGTTAGGTAGTTGTGGGATTGGGATGTGGGATTGTGTTCAAATCATGAACGGAACAACGGTTTGAACTCATTTAGAATCACAGATGCAGTGGTCAGAAACAGATGCAGTGGTCAGAAACAGATGCAGTGGTCCAACACCTCGCTACATTTCCAAAACATCTGTTAATATACGCGTTTGCAAGCGAAACCATTTTTAGTCTTGTGTTTCAAATCTACATGTTTAGATTCACAAGAATCATTGTTTAGATCCTTTGATCATACACTTCAGGTTTTCAACGTGCTGGATTCAAAACAGAATTATTGACATGTTTACGCATCTAAATGCGTTTATGTCATTGGACAAGGAACGTGTTTAGGGTCTTACCGTCTCTAGAACACGGTCAGATTCATCATCGATCATACAGTGTATTATATCTCGATTCTATAATGATAAATACCCTTGAACAATTCGCCACCATAGCTTCGTTCCGGAGGTGTAGTCAACACTCACAAACGCCCCTATCTCTAACTTAGCACCGAATTTCTTTCGTTCATGGGAATACTATGACTGGACGGCTATTTTTAACACCGTTATCCAATCGAATCGGGTTGCAAATGAAGCAACGGTTGCTGGTTATTATTGCCACCAGATTACAGTCGCCAGCATGACAATACTTAAAACACTGATGACGTGAGACAGATGCCGTTTAGAGACTCTGTCAGAGCGACCAATTCAGGGCACATTTTGTCTGGCCATCACCAGTGTATTGTAAATATTGTCAGTCCTCCTGAACAAGCTATGGAACCATACCACTTCTCATCAATTACTGTTGTTTATAGTTATGACTTAATCTGTTTCAGACGACCTTGGCCAACCACTGTGCTATCCTGGCACTACCCTTCCAATACCTACCCTGTATAAAAGTAAATATGTGTATATACTGCAAGCTACCGACTCGATGCTGTCACTTCCTACCGAGAACTGTACACGGGGCCACTAAATTATAAAATGTGCGACTAATATTAACCAAAGTCACAAGCGTCTCTAACGCCAACGCCAAGTCGTGTTTCATTAGAACCAACCGTCAGGCAATTCCTTTAGAGATTAGAACCCGGATGGGCAGAGACTGAGGGTGTAGTGGACTGGGTTCCTCATACGCCTGGTCTGAAGACCTACATGCATAGTTTCAGTACGATGAGGACTGGGCTCTGATTAACTGGCAATTCCAGAAACACGACCCTTAAAAAACTAAAGCTACTAAAACTTACTATTCAAAACTAAAATTACAGGACGTAAAGTAATAAGTGAATACACACATTACAATAAGATAATGGCATGGTTTGAACATATGGCGTATTACAACAGCTGGTATAAATACGTCTTTAATCGTACTGACAAATAGCATACATAATGCAATCATTACCCTGTATTCTAAGCTAGTGGCATACCATCATCGTTAACGTTTTGGCACTCGTTGATATCATCGATCGTTGAGACTTCACCAGTAACATGTTGGTTCGTTGGTTTGCCGCACTCAGACATATTCCAGCTATATGCCAACGGTCTGAGAATAATCGAGTCTAACAATCCAGTGATTGATATCAAGAGCATCGATTTTCACAATTAGGATACGATGATCCCATCCGATCCCGTTAGTCGCCTGTGACGACAAGCATAGTCCCCTCTTACAGCAAGTATGGGTTTGCTAAAGACCTGTTCTCTACATGGGTCTTCACGAGTCACCAGTACATGGAACAAAACAACATACTGTTAAATCAATTTTGATTATTTCGCAAAACTACAACCGCAAACAGTATATATTAATAACATTCCGCTAATTAACATCATTCTGGCTTCATATATGTCCAGGAAACAAAACCCATACATTGCATTCAAATGTCATTGTGGAATACATATGGGAAATTAAGTGCGTGTGTCTATCATAAGACTTGGCGCAACCTGGCGACAGTCATGAACATTAATATGTAATTGTTCAGCGTTTCTATTCATACCCCGGCAAACCAATGTGAATACCAAATGCCCATTATGCATACAATACACAGTTTTCACAAAAT
Organism: Haliotis rufescens; assembly: GCF_023055435.1. Taxonomy (NCBI): domain Eukaryota; kingdom Metazoa; phylum Mollusca; class Gastropoda; order Lepetellida; family Haliotidae; genus Haliotis; species Haliotis rufescens. Next base: position 10,226,645 of record NW_025964223.1, read on the forward strand.
TCATTAATGTTCGTTGTGGTGTAAGAACTTGACGCGGCGGGGTCACGCTGAAATTACAGTGAAATAATGTCAGATCATCAGTCCAAAACTGATAACCAGAGCACAAAACTCGGACCATATCAGCAACTGTCCTAATCACAGCAACAGAGAAAATGTCCAAATCCTCGCCAACAACATCCATGACTTCACTTAAGGAAACTAACAAAGCAATCCACATCCCCCGTCACAAGCCCATCAATAAACGATGATCAAGGCTATTTCCAAAAAACAAAAACAAAAAAAACCCATCCAATCTGCCTACTATGAATTCATTAAGTAACAGAAACCCGACCTATGTATACTTATCCTGTTTAATTGGCTTCCTGTCTTATTTGCATCCTCATCATGTTCTCTGTCCATCATGTTGTTACAGTATTATCCCTCTGTTGTTGACCCGTGAAGATCCGGGGTAGAATAGGTCTTCAGCAACCCATGCTTGCCGTAAAAGGCGACTATGCTTGTCGTAAGAGGCGACTAACGGGATCGAGTGGTCAGGCTCGCTGACTTGGTTGATGCATGTCATCGATCCCAATTGCGTGGATCGATGCTCATGATATCAATCACTGGATTGTCTGGTCCAGACCCAATTATTTACAGACCGCCATCATATAGCTGGAGTATTGCTGAATGTGGCGCAAAACAACCAACCAACCAACCCTCCGTAGTTATTATTTAACCTACTCATGTTAGTTTCTCTCACGTATGCAATTGTTGTTACTGTTAATCTTCCACATACTATATATACTCTGCCATCTTCATTATTCAGCCTTGCTTGACAACGGCATAAGGATCAATACCTAAACACTGCCATCACATTAAAATAAAGAAGTTGTTATCCATACATTATCTACTTATAAAGTTGGCGGACTAAACCGTGTGTTGGTGCCTTATAGTGCTGGTTTTCAGTTTGATAAATGAATAGGATTGGAAATCACACTCCCCTTTTCCAAGCACCATTAACGCCGGGTGGTACATTCACCAGGCATATCATAAGAAACACGACCCGACATGTTGTAAATTCTCAAACACAACGAAGTCAAGTGAAGGTCAGGTAATACCCACAAAGGTCAATACCATTTCAACCGACCATTACCACATTTTCAGATAAAATTAAATCCAACAGCAAGATATCCGATTTAATGTCATTTTGATTTCGAGAGCACACAGACTAAATGCTCCAGGAAGTTGCCTTGTTGAAAGTGCCTACATGTCCTGTGCTAGTTCAATGTCGCCCTCTTCGTTGTTTTCGCGAACTTCAATCTCAATGTTGTCCAATTTGGCGAAATACTGAAAGAAAATACAAAACGAAATGTGTATACGTAACGCAAAGAAATATTGTATGTAGTAAGCGGGGTGTTTCACTGCTATTAGCAATGTTGTAAACACATCACATACCACGGATGACGTCAAAATACATTCACTACTCAACTGGAACGTCATTAATAATATACATTCGATGAGTTTCCAATAAAAACATCAATATTTTCACCGAACGAAATCTAGTAGCAAGCATTCGTAAGCATAACATATGGCCATCTTTAAACCATGAGTTACATGTTTCAATGGCGGTGGGTCCGGGATTTCAAGAGCTGTATGGACGCCAAGGAGACAAGGTCGGGGTGAACGCGTACGTTCAATTTGTAAATTCCCGTACATGCTAGTGACACAACTGACGAATGTATCATTACGTGTTCAGAGTAAGGCCTTTTTTCGATTAAATATGTTTGTGCGACAATATCATATTTGACTTACGAACGCCAGTGGCTTTGTTCGGTACACCGTAACATAAAGTACGAACAGGGTCAATCTTGACGTCATGATGTCCGAACAGGTCAGCCGACCGACTTGTATTGGTTTTTACGACTGACCAATTTTAGTAATGATAATAGCCTTCACAAAAATATGAACTATTATCGAGTAATCAGCGCTAGTTGTCTGGCGCCACAACGGCTTGTAAATAGCGAGTGATCCAGGCAACTCAGTGTCCGGGCCAGACCACCGGGAGCTGATCGCCCCATGTATTGTCACATGGGTATGAGGATCTATTATTCCCCGGAATCCCAACGGGTTATCAAACTCGACTGTATTACAGCAGTGTTCGAAATACCTGCCTGCCCGACCGTCCGAGACGGGTTGATTTCAACTCGGGCTGCCAGATTTTCAAATCCCCCTGCCCGACGGTCGGGTTATATTTCATATGTGACAATATTCTAAATATTTCCCGATGATAATCATTAATTCACATGTAAAGATGAATGATAAAATGTAACCAAAAAGAAATCCCGTTAGCTTATCCTGAGAAACATATGATTATAGTGGGCAGGCAGGTTTTGGTCAGGGCTGGCAAGTATTTCAGCTAGCCAGTCCTGTGGTCTGGCTGATATTTTTGGGAGTTTCACACCCTGATAACAGTTGGTATTGCTAAACATGACACGTGAACTAGACCATGGACATGGCTCACCTCTCTCGTACCACGTGCATGACCTGACTATAAGGAGAAGCACACGTCGCTTCAACAGCAAGCCCGTTGGCCCGTGGCCAGTTGAAATTATAAAGGGCCTGCTGAAACGTACAGTAGACGGCCCGTTTGGCTAGTCACAATTTCACCCCTTCTCCGTGTATATTTTTAAAATTTTATCATCTCGGTAGAATGACACCCGGTCGTTATTTTGTATTGTGTGCAACAACATCTTTTTTACTCATAAATCACTACGAAATGAGCCAAATGGAAGCCAGGATTTAATCTCAGAGCGCCGGAAAATACATTTTAGAGGTGAGGAGTTTTTCAGAGCTCTGCTAGGCGACCTCGGGTTCCGCCTATGGACCTGTGGAGCTCTGAGAGAAGACATGGAACTAAAGCCTCTTTTAGTACCCTCAACGTACAGACAAGAATTATAATCATATTGTATCATTTATGATCAACAAATGGGTTTGTGTGCTGCAACCTGATTGGTTAAAAACGTGTTTAAAAGTGATTCGAAACCCAGGAATCTCTTGGATCATTCCCTGCGCATGACTACGTACTCCTTCAATCACAAATGTGTACAACGTGCCATTCTGCTTGGCGAATTGGATACCCGATAATTAAATACTAAATTTGATAAAGTTTTCAATTTTGCAGCTTTTATTTAATATTCGAAGCCCGGAAATTTCAACATTTGAAACCACCGGCTTATGTTTTCTTTCGGTGGAATGCGGTCATCACCAAATCATGGTCTAAGGTAGATTAGATATCGCTAGCGGGACAAGCAATTTGCAAGATTCTAAAACGTTAAGGTAAATACCTATTAGTAATAATATCCGCAAATCTGAAAAAACATGTTTATCCCCTAATTCAGCTTAAAACGTCTCAGTCAGTTCTAATGAAATGAAAATGACTTTCAAAGGGGTTCACATGAGGCGGGATGCTTGCGTATGTGAGGCGATTTTCATTCAAATCACTCTCGAAACAAAGCTGTAACTTGGAGGTAGTGAAGCTCAAAGACTACATCTTTACATGACTGTGAATTGTGAGTTCTCTACAGCGTTAGTCCGGCAACCTGGCTATGTATATTATGTTCACATACCTCTTGTCCTGCCTTCTGCCGCCTGTAATCCGCTTTGATAAATGCTACAAGAAAGAAAACATATGTTACGTCAGACTTTGAGTGAGTGAGTGAGTTGGGTTTAACGCCGCTTTTAACAGTATTCCAGTTATATCACGGCGTGTCACCTTAATGTGGGAGGAAAGCCCGAAGTGATGCAAGTCCCAGACGTTTACCACTTCGGTGAAACCAACGAGCACGGGTATGGTGCTGGCAAACCTAGAAACATAATTCGGGAGAACCGGGATTCGAACCCACAAGCATAGGTTTCTGGCGTGCCCAAGGGACGCAACTCTGCACAGCGAATCGCGGCGCCTTAGACGACTGGGCCACCCGTTGCCCCCAGACTTTGAGAGGCCTCAGTTGTCACTATAATCTCCCTTATAACACGTGCAGAGCTAGAAACGCGACGTCAAGAGGACTGAATTATTCATTGAATATCGTCAGATCATTTTTAGCAACAGCCCTCGATCTCAATAAATGGTGTATCCTCCTGTCCGTTCATTTTTCTCCGATAGAACTAATTAAGTAAGGCTCATAACACAGTGAATTGAAAGAAGAAACTATTTTGGATAATAATTTTGATAGTATTTAGTTCTTAGATAGATTATATATAAAAGCAGTATGTGCATGATTTATCAAATATACAAGAAATACTTTTGACAAGAATGACATGAAAATCAGCCCAAGTGCGTTTTAATACGAAAATGCAAAGGGTATGCATGAAAACAATCATGACATTCCGACAGGCTTCAGGTCTCCACCGGGCCTATTGTAGTCTCTGATGGGGGATTAAAAGTTAGTAGAACATGAAGTCATTGAAGAAATAACCTTTGCATGGATAAGAGCTTCTGTATTTCTTGTAACAACGTTTCAGGACAAGACCTTGGCCCTTCATCACATGAATGACAAAACATTTACAGTTCACCCAAACATGTTTACATTTTTCTCACTATGCAGAAAACTCCAAAGGATCTATGACAGCACAGCAAAGTAAAAATAAGTGTTGAAACCAAGACAGATTGTCCAGATAACGTTTTTTACGCATATACGCTGCTTATCTGCAGCTCTGTAATCTAGATATCCAAACAAAAGTTTATTGATCGTGCTGAGAACAAATCGTCCACACTGCTTCTAATAATTGACCCCGGCAATTGAGATACACAGAAAGGCATGGTCTAATGCACAGAGATCATTAGACTAACGCTACTTCTCCGAAAATAAATAATTTTGACAGGGACAAGAGACTACATGTAAAGAAAATAAAGATTTAGATTCTGATTCCTAAATCGTGGAAAATCTAGACTTGCTTCTTTTAGGGTTACACAGGCTGTGAGAAAGGGAAAATATAATGGTTCAGGGACTGTGCTACAGTCGAGGTTATCATAATCACAGACATAAAGAACGCGAGATACCGCATCCTTGTGAGTAAGCCTTCCCAACCCGGGGCTCTGTTAATGATTAATGGTTTGTCTCTAAGAGCAAGCAGCAAACTCGGAAATGTGCCTTACGTAATACAAAATTATAGTCCTTCAGTTCAGATGGTTAAAGAAGGGCAATTGCTGCCTACCAGTCATAATGCTCCCGACCAATAGCGCCACAGCCAGAGTACAGTTGCCAGCGAGCACACCAAAGCGGTTCATCATTGCCCTCATCCCGATCGTAAAGATGATGCCAAAAAACTGCAAAATCGATTGATTAATACATAAAGCATTGATTTTCCAAAGACAGCACCGGCGTTCAAACAGTTTAGCTGTCAGAGTGTCTGTGATGGTAAATACTTGATAAGACAATCGATCGAAGGTAAGTGTTTTCCAGACCGTAATATAGTCTTAAATCAGTATATATTGAGTGAGTGGTTCAATGCGGAATTACCCGACAGCAGCGTTCTGTGGTTATTTTGGGTTGCGGTCTATAAAACATTTACATGTTGAAAGATTTAGTATGACATCCTTTAGATATTGGCGCATACATCTCTTTCAATGGGTGTAAGATCAGGTCTTTTGGCAGTCCTTGATCAAGCCGTTCAAAACCAGCGATCTGTTTACCCAAATCAGTGAAATCTATATGACAGTTTGATGGTTAATGATGACATTGAGACAGACAAACACACACAAGTCACTGATTATTGAGTTGGGTTTTATGCAGCTTCACACATTGCACACATGTGGGGAATCGAACCCGGGCCTTCTGCGTGATAGGCGAACACTTTAACCACTAGGCTACCCTACAAGTGCACTAATTATAAACAACGGTCAACACTGAAGAGGACTGTAAACACTGACTGTAAAATTTATCATATCCACTATGAAAACCCTGCGTGACATACATCGGGAAAAATATACGAAACAACCATGGCAACAGATAGTGCAAACAAATATTATATACCTTACTGGAACAAATAGCATGTCGTCAGTACGTTTCGTCATAAGAGTGCGTTTGGTACATCTTTGTTTCTTAAAATTGATCATTAATAATCCTCCCGTAATGATGGATACTCGTCCTGAATAATGAAGGGACTTTGACCTTTCACTCATTCGTGGGGGCGGTGGGGTAGCCTAGTGGTTAAAGCGTTCGCTCGTCACGCCGAAGACCCGGGTTCGATTCCCCACATGGGTACAATGAGTGAAGCCCATTTTTGGCGTCCCCCGCCGTGATATTGCTGGAATATTGCTAATAGCGGCGTAAAACCATACCTACTCACTCACTCAGTCGTGACAGATTGTCAGTGATTGTTCTTGACATGTAGATATTATCTATTAATATGTTCTAGTTGGATATCTACGCATGATTAAGTCAAGCATATCGGAATGATGTTTCCTAATTCCCTTACTATTCAAACATGTCCTATGACCATATAAGATTTTAAAAGAGTTTGTTTTTTACAGTAGCAGGACTAACTACACGTAACTTAAATAAGAAATAACGAGCAATCAAGGCGATATCTGTACTGATATATTTACCTCGCAGAGATGTATTTCCTACCTGAGCTGATGCGTTGAGAAGACCAGACGAGGTGCCTTCTCCTTCAGGGAATGTAATTTCTGCTGCAAACTCAAATCCCACTGGCAGATAACCCGTCATGAAAAAACTGTAATTGGGACAAAATAAGAGTGATAACATCAACGGTATACATTCATTCATTGTATGAGGTGAATGGCTGATTGTTTAATGGCGCCACAATTCCAGCTACATGGCGGCGTTCTGTAAATGATCGAGTCTGGGCCAGACAACCCAGTGACTGACATCATGGGATACGACCGAGTCACCGACTCTGATCACCCGATTAGTCGGTTCTTACGACCAGCATTGCATGCTGGGACCTATTCTGATCCGGGATCCCCACTGGCCCATTACATGGTAACCAAATGACAGATTCCAGCCCGCATGTCTCGACCTTTCAATCATGTTGCTGTTACCAGCATTCAATAGTCAAAGCAGCTTAAAGTGTACGTTCCTCAATAGTCTGTCTTACAGACCCTGATACAAATATATAACAAATACAGCCCTATAATGTCTATAATGTTTGGCAAGTCTAGATTACTGAAGTATCAGAAAATGAAGAAGAGAGACACTGGGCTCCCTTTTATTATATTTTTATTAAGATAACTGAACAACTGTTTTTTCTGTACGATATGTTCATTTCAGAGACTAGATGTTAGTCTAGTTCCTCAACACTTCTGAAAATGAAGAGAGACACTTGGCTCCCTTTTATTATATTTTTATTAAGATAACTGAACAACTGTTTTTTTCTGTACGATATGTTCATTTCAGAGACTAGATGTTAGTCTAGTTCCTCAACAATTCTTGACAAAATAACAAGACTCATTAAACAGATGATGTTTTTGTTCGCTTCAAGATCACGCTGCCAACCAATTTAGCTCACAGGGAAAGGCTAAGTGTCTGCTTGTATTAGTCCGGACTAAGTGCTAACCCACCCAGATGCCATGCCGCAGTTCTTTTAACACTGATACCCCACTCAGACACATTAAACTGAGTCGGCCAGATGCATCCCCTTAATGCTCCGCCCAGACATTTGTGTAACAGCTTGTGCCATCTAATGTCTTTTGGATTTACGCTGCCATGGGATCGAACCACAAGTTCCAGAATCCTTGGTCCTTGATTTAATAAGCCGTCTGTTGGTGACGATGACGGAACGTAAGGTTGTTTGATTGATTAAAAGCAAGATCAACACAACACAGTGCCGCTGATGATGTTTGCGCAGATCACGTTCATCTTTGTCCTTGCACAACGTTACACAATTAGCATCAAGTGTGTGAGTTAACATTTAACGTCGCATCAGCATTATTTCAGCCATCTAGCGACGACATGAACGTCAAAACATACACTGATATGAAGAATTGGGTTCTTTCGTGGTGAGGAATTAAAACGAATTGTTGCATGTGTTTGTTTGTTTGTTTGTTTGTTTTTTAACGCTGCACTCAGCGATATTCCAACTATAGGACGGCGGTCTGTAAATAATCGAGTCTGGACCAGACAATTTGGTGATAAATATGAGGCGATCCAAGCAATTGGGATACCATGACATGCATCAACCAAGTCAGCGAGCCTGACCACCGGATCCCGTGAGTCGCCTTTTACGACAAGCATAGTTACCTTTTACGGCAAGCATGGGTTGCTGAAGACCTATTCTATCCCGGAATCTTCACGGGTATCACGCAATTGGGATACGATAACATGCATCAACAAAGTCAGCGAGCCTGACCACCCGATCCCATTAGTCGCCTCTTACGACAAGCATAGTCGCCTTTTACGGCAAGCATTGGTTGATGAATACCTATTCTAACCCGGATCTTCACGGGCCTGTGACCTTTGTGCCAAGGTTATATGTAGAGTGAGTAATTGCTGATTTCAAAGTGCTCAGTATGGAACACGGATGACCAAGTCGCCCACGCCACCGCTTTTCGCTTTACAGAGTTACGCCCCTTTGGCGAACTATGATCCTATGATCGTTGGTTCGAACCCAAATTCACCCTGATCCATGTCATACGTTTTAGCACCATATGCCTGTGCTCGTAGGCTGCGCCAAAGTGGTTAAGGTCTAACACATGCATGACTGACATCGTGCTTCCTCCCACATCAAGCTGACAGCCCGTTATTTGACTGAAATACTGTTCACGTTAACGGCACTCACTCAAAGAAGTACTTACCCTAATGACCCAGCTGTTAGAAACACGATCCAGATATGACTCAAGTTCATGGTGAATGTAAATACAACCATCCCCACCATAGACAGTATGTAGATTGCTAGCGAGGTGCCCCTGGAAATTGCCAATGAAGATCCAATATCATAATTGTTGCCAAAAAACATAGTCAGTGGAAGAAACGATTTAATACATTGCGGAAATTGCCTTTCGAATAGTCCAATTCTGATAAATGACATTTGTGGTAGGTTTATATGTCTTTTTTAATTGTACCCTTCTAGTTATATAATAATAATGATAACATGATAATAATAATAATTATAATAATAATAATAATAACAACAACAACAACAACAAATGGATATTTGTAAGGCGCTGTGGACCATCTCATGAAAACGATAACACCAATATAACCCTGTCAATGTGTCGGTGGGCAATCCATTTTCTTTCTCAGCCCCCTGGGGAGTATACGATACGTTACGCTGTATCACGAACTGTGTCAGAACTACCATATGCTTCAACGCAGTATCTTAGTTTGAACGAGACTTGCATTTGACCAATCACATTATCATAAGATCTTTTCGTCCGATATTCTGAGGACACGTGCATATATGTCGCGACAGGTTAACCCTGAGCGGGAATTTTGATTTTAACAAAATACTTTGACTTGTACCATATGCTCCCGTGTATTTTCAAGTTAACAATTGTCTTGCCTTTGCATGTGTTTGTGACGGGTGCCACCAGTGGTGCAGGTTCCCCTTTCGCGAACACCTGATTATTATCAATATCTGATAATGATTTATAAACACATGTTCATGATATCATCGGAATCGCACAATCGACTCTGATTTTGACAGAGAATTCATATGAATATGGGAAGGGTTTTGTCGCTTTTATTTATTACGACTTTAATCATGATTGGATGTAGAGGCCCACAGGATGTATAAAATATCTACATCCACATAATGTCGCGGCCTTTTTCATCCCCAATTTCGTTTTCGCGATACAGACGTCTGATATACCGGCATGAATGCCTCGCTCTTTCATCCAGAAAATTCAGACGATGATTGGCCGATCAGAAAGTTCACTTGAAACGACCGTCTATGGATGCGTCCTCAGATATTCACACAGAGAGGTAGAACAAGTACAGAAAGGTACAACATGATCTGTTCATGAAGAGAATTTGCAGCTGAATGAATGCAAACAAACTACAGTAAACTACGGTTATAACGAACACGGTTATAACGAACTAACGGATATAACGTACTAACTTTTTAGTCCCGACTATATGCTGTAGTTATGCTGTATATATGCTTATAACGAATTACGGTTATAACGAACTAAAATTAGTAGTCCCTTTGAGTTCGTTATAACCGTAGTCTACTGTATATATCTTCTCCGCCTGCCTTGTCTGACACAGACTGGAACCCTTCTTGTATAATCTATCAGGAATGTCGCGTGTCCAAATAAATTGAAAACCTTTACCCTCCGCTATTTCAGATCTATATAGTCAATCTGTTCATCTGTCTACATATCATGTATCATTTACCTTCCAAGTATTCTTCTATTTGTAGTAGGTACTTGGTTTCACTGAGACCTATATGTCCATGACATGCAGCCAATGATGTTCAAAGCGGTGTTAAATTTTAAACCACTCCCTCGCTGAAACAAACTTACTCGTCACTCGCACATCACTCGCTCACTCACTTGAAAGTCTTTGTCTTGTCGAGCCATATTCCAGCCACCACTGACCCCAGCACCCCCGCCAGGACGATGGTGAGACCAATACGACCCGCGTTCTGTTCCTGACCCTGGAATGTGATGGGGAATGAGTCAACTTTAACCGATTATTCACAAAAAAAGTTAAAAATATTAATGATCAATGTGTACCCCGGTCAACGGATTAGTACGCACTAGATTTTGCATGCTCGGCTCCCCGGGAAGTATACAACCCATACTTCCTTTGAGGCGCTCAAACGTTAACAGTCATATTATCATCTCGTCCTATCGGGTACCCATTCACTGATGGGTGAGCAGAGGCATGTTTCGAACAAAGTCTCTTGTACTTCAGCACGGGACCGAAACCCTAGAAACTCTAAGAAGTCAACCTGTGGAACAATTCACAATTCAATGTGTCGATGGCGACCCGTAAACATAAACATAAACAAGACAATAGGTGAGCCGGGTTCTCTAATACTCCCGACTTCGACTCCAACATATTTCAAGCTCAAACCATGAAAAAAGCAATATTTTCTCAGAAAGTCCGCTTATCGAAATCAAACTTTCCACTGCACATCTGCTATTGGTATAGAAACTGTACCCCCAAATGGAATAGAATCTATGAAGTAGTTTTAAGTTAAAGGTCGTTCAAATGTTGAAGTAAAAACATATTCTATGTTCACAACATGAAAAAGATCATACACTTTCAAAAATACAAACTCACAAACACAAATTCAAACGTTGAACTGCACCTCTTCAATCAGAATGGAAACTGTTCCCTAAGTAGTTGTCAAGTTTTAGGTCACACAAATGTTGAAGTAAAAATGAGAAAAAAAACTATATTTTTTTCAGAAAACCAAAATATTGAAATCAAACTTCGCACTGCTCTTCTCATATAGCTTTAAAAAGTGTTTGAAAAGATTGAAAGAAATGTCCTCGTAAGGGCGCACGGACAGACGGAATTAATTGGTTTTACTTTTTACATATTAATTATTTTACTTGAAGGGCAGAGGGTATAACATTTCTTTCTCTCTCTCTCTCTCTCTCTCTCTCTCTCTCTCTCTCAATACCTATGCCAAAACAAATATATTTATTGACCCATGTGTGAGCATGTGTCGATATTGCCATTATTGGTAGAATTAATAATACATTACTATCAATACCATAACTATTATTACTATTGTTTATGAACATGGGGTCGTTGCATGAAGCAATATTGATGTTCATTGTTCGTGTTAATAATGTGTCGGGGTACGGGTGGCCCAAGGTGTCTTAATTCGATGTACAGAGTTGCGTCCCTTGGGCACGTCACAGTTGATTACGTCGATGATTGGTTGGTTGGTACTCAGCTCTCTTCCAGCTATATGACGGCGGTCTATAAATAATCGAGTCTGGACCCGACAATCCAGTGCTTGATATCATGAGCACCGATCCACACAGTTGGGATCGATGACATGCTATTACGTCTATTGATAGTATGGATAAGAATGTGCGGCATCGATTGGATGACTTGATATTATTACTTGCCATTGTGTTTCCCTCCATATATGGACATTTGGCGATCATATTTGTCCCTAAGGGCCATAACTCTCCTTTTGACATGATATATGGGACGGTCCAATCGTTCCTTCGATCAGTTCTTACACCTTAATGTCTATTGAGATATTTATGTTTTGCGGTGATTGTGAATAAGATAATAATGCTTGTATAATAAATACAAATGAGGTGAAGCTGAGCAACATTGGTCGCATAGTTTAGGGTGACCGTGTTCCACAGGTTGACTTCTGAGAGTTTCTAGGGTTTCGGTCCCGTGCTGAAGTACAAAAGACTTTCTTCGAAACATGCCTCTGCTCACCCATCAGTGAATGGGTACCCGATAGGACGGGATGATAATATGACTGTTAACGTTTGAGCGCCTCAAAGGCAGTATGGGTTGTATACTCCCCGGGGAGCCGAGAATGCAAAATTTAGTGCGTACTAATCCGTTGACCGGGGTAAAAAAGAACGTGAGCAACCACTTGGGTAAAGGAATCCAGGCCATTATTGATGGACTTAGTATTAGATGACAGAGCCTGTTTACAAGAATGATGTCATCCTAGCAGCAATTATCGCTCACTCTTGAAAGCTTCCTCGTCCAATGTAACATCTTCCCACAAACTACTTCACACACATACTCTACACCGCGCACCGTGTAATACCAGATGGCATGTAAAGGCCGACATGTCACGTAGACAACAGCTTTTAACGCCCGCTCATCGGTCTTAATGTGCGCCGGCTAATAAATAACGTGGCAATCTCTCTCTTATAGGACTCTATTATGAGGTAACCTACGAAAGACCCGAGAGCTATGAAAGTAGCACCTGGTATATATATATATATATATATATATATATATATATATATATATATATATATATATATATATATATATTTTATACATATACATATAGGTACACAGGTACATATATAACCTAAGGACCCCGAGATGATCCGGGTTAGAACTGGTCTTCAGCAACGAGAGGGGGTTGTCAGGCTCGCCAACTTGGTTGATGCATCTCATCGTATCCAAATTGCGTAGATAGATCCTTAAATACAGAAAGTTGGCATGGATACTATGCTAAACCCTTGTGAATACCTATAACTGATAGACTACACCGGACCATATTCAGATTCAAGGACGCTCAAGGACGCTCCCCAACAAACGACTGAGCCTCGTTCATGGACAGCCTTGACATCAGGTGTAAATGCTGGATCAGACAATCCAGTGATTCATATTGTAAACAATAATCCACGCTGTCTGGGTATGATCACATGTGTTCAACCAAGTCATCAGCTATCACTTGATCGTCTCTCACAACCAGTATAGGTTGTGGGGGAACTACCCTAACGCAGAATCCCCATGCGGCTTATCCCAGCTTTGCTCGTAAGAATAGTAATACTGTAATATTGCAATACCTAAAATACCAACAGTCAGATCTGGGCTAGAACGAAACGTTCGCGATAACATTTTGAGATTTTAGTTTGGTTTGTTGTTTTACGCCGCACTCAGCAATATCCCAGCTATATGACGGAGGTCTGTAAATAATCGAGTATGGACCAGACAATCCAGTGATTGATATCATGAGCATCGACCAACGACATTGGGATCGATGACACGCTTCAAAAAAGCCAGCGAGCCTAACCACCCGATCCCGTTAGTAGCCTCTTACGACAAGCATAGTCGCCTTTTACGGCAACAATGGGTTACTGAAGACCTATTCTACCCCGGATCCTCACCTGTATAACATTTTGAGAAGCATACGTACCTCAAAATAGTATAGAACTACAGCATTAAGCAACGTTGATATAGCATAGTAAGACCCAGTATTGATACCTGAAACAAAAATTCAGTAATGTATTTTGTACAATCATTTACTTGAGTTACCTTAGCCCTTGCATATAATGCTAACATGTTGACATGTTAATTGACTTCCTGAAATGATTTAATCATCCACAAAGAGTTCTTTCATCCATGGACATGCACCAAGGTTCTTCAGTGCTTTAAAGAGACATCCACAAAGTAACCATACATTTGGATAGATCATAAATAACATCCCCAGAGACGATAAACAACGTTCCGAGGACATCGCAGTAATGACGTATGTGTCTTTTAACCCACAACGTCATCCAAACGTTAACCAATACCACGGCTTGACGTGTGGAACAATTGATGTTGGAATGAAGCATGATGCACCACGCTCTCTTTTGAGGGTACAAAGGACAATGTCTTGGACGATATTGCACTTTTTCGAAAGTAATGAATTTCAATGTTTTCAAGAATGGCACGCTTGGCACCACAACTGGTTTTTTTTCATATTTATTACGCTGATGAAGAAAATAAGCAATGATCGCATGGCTTCACTGTGACATTATGTCGATAGCTTAGACAGCGGGAATGAGTCATAACAGTGCTCAGGTCGACTGGAATCGATCACACTGCCACAAGGGTCGTAACGTACAAACCAATAGCGTAACGAACAATACCAGGACGTCTTAGAGAGGGCCATTGGAGCTGTTGCGTGAAATGATCGTGAGTTTTTCATGTCAACATACAATGTATCAGGTCTTTGTTAAAAATACATTCAGAGGTTGTTTGGTTATATATTCCAGCTATATAACGTCGACCTGGACATAATCGAGTCTGGACGAGCGATTGACACCATGAGCATCGTTCCATGCATTTGTGATGGGGTCCGGACAAATGGTGTGTTAAAAACGAATTAAAGACATCTATAAACATGATTGGGTGAATATGGTTCTGAGCCACCTTTAACAATACTCCATCAAAATCACGGCGGGAGACACCAGAGATAGGTTTGACACATTGTACGCATTTTGGAATAGAACCCGGTCTTGGGTGACGAGTGAACACTTTAACCACTAGACTACCCCACCGCAGCTATGTGAGACTAACCGTAGGATATCGTAAGCATAATGAACCCCGGGTTCTTGAGCAGTCTTGCCAGGGATGAAAGGTAGTCCTCGTTTTTAGAAGCTTCCACGGCCAACATCTGCGCCCGACTCGGGGGCTTGGGCGGTGCGTCCTTCAGTACTGAAACAAGATCATTAGTTCAATGTGGTTCATTGAGATATTAATGCAATACACCGACCCACGCATAACTTGGACATGGTCCTGAAAGTTAAGATCTAGGACCAGGTTTCCAATTACCAATAACAACAAACGTCGAGCATATTTCATAAATAGTCTCCTTATTTGTTGGGAACAAAAAAACTAATACAAATCAGTGACTTGCTTTTAAGAAGGCTAAACTGAAATACATTGAAATAACTTTTATCGCACAAGAATGTTTGTCTGATATATAGATTTCAAGGTTTGAAAACGGAACACCGACGGGTGCTTTCAGAAAAAAGTCCACCCCAAGTTTACTTTACGCATTGTATTGGTCGTAACGATAAAATGAATAATTTTGCAACTCATTCAGTTTTCCTTCCAAAATGTCAGTACATTAACAAAAGGCATGTTATACAATTACTCTTTTGGCGACATCCACAGCATTTTCTAATAGCCTGTTATACAATTCATATTTATTTGTTAAATTAATAGAATAAAATAACTTTTTCAACTGCACAAGAATTAGCAATCATATAGCTTATCATATATGCATGCATATGCACATAACTGGGCGCACTTGCACAAAACGATCTCAGGGCTAAGACTATTGTAAGCCTATGCTAAAGTATGGGAGTTACGATCATCTTAGCGCTAAGATCGCTTTGTGCAAGTGGACCCAGGTGTTCAGAAAGACCTGCATGTATGTAGGACGTGTCATGTACGTGCTATACGGTGAAAGGTAGCCCATCTAGCACTAATGTGAAACGACAGCTTCTGTGTTTATCTTCTCAAGTGTACACACCAGAACGGAATGAGGACTTGTAGATTAGTTTCGGCTGCCAAGGTCATTGTTAAATCTCTGCGAGGTTGAGTGGGAGCAAGCAAACAATGTCGGTATATTAAATGTTTCGAAACAACAGGGAACGTTTGAGAATCTTCATAATGTGTGATTTCCATGATAAAACCGAATAACCTGTCTCAGGATCCAATTAGTGAGTGAGTGAGTATGGTTTTACGCCGCTTTTAGTAATATTCCAGCAATATCACGGCGGGGGACACCAGAAATGGGCTTCACACATTGTACCCATGTCGGGAATCGAACCCGGGTCTTCTGCGTGACGAGCGAACGCTTTAACCACTAGGCTACCCGACAGCCCCCAGGATCCAATTAAATGAACCACTACACAATATAAGTTTTCAATTTATTTTCTTGGAATTCTCAAACAGCACTTAAGGTACTTTAAAGTTTTATTCTACAACATAATGGTATAGAAAGAATTGTGAGAGACGAGTATTCATACATAGGTTCATAAAAAGAAATAACAACATAGGCGAGTTTCAAAAACATAACAGAAGTAAGTGAATGTTGTTTAACGCCGCAACACTATTTCAGCTATATCAGAGCAGTCTTTAGATACAACTACTGGACAGAGAATGCATAAGGAGAAGAATGCGCGCACCTGACCACCCGATCCAGTTTAGTTGCCTCGAACAAGCAAAGGTTGCTGGGGACCTGTTTAAACCCCATGTACATGCAAGGTCAATATCGGGAAGGTGAGCTTAAGAAATGATTTCTGGAGATGAGTAGTGGATAGAGTCTCTGGAGAACGGAAGACTGCTATTTCGATCCCCTGGTGGATCATACCAGAATACGTAAATAGATGGTACTTGTTGATACCCTGCCTGGCGCCCGGCATTAAAAGGATAGCACAAGGACTGGTCGGCTCGGAGTCCGTATACTGTGTCTGTTTAATGTTACCATGTTAAACTGCGACATGGTACCTCAGTGGGCTATCTGCTGTAACACTGTCTTACGTGAAGAGAATTAAAAACGTAAAAGCCAGGTAATAACCAGGGACTCGTTCGTACGATTGTCTTTGGCCTATGATAAAGTATGGTAGTTACGATCGACTTAGTGATTGAGTGAGTGAGTGAGTTGGGTTTAACGCCGCTTTTAACAGTATTCCTGTTATATCGCGGCGTGTCAGCTTAATGTGGGAGGAAAGCCCGAAGTGATGCAGGTCTCAGACGTTTACCACTTCGGTGAAACCCGCGAGCACGGGTATGGTGCTGACAAACCTAGAAACATAATTGGGGCGAACCGGGATTCGAACCCACAATCATAGGTTTCTGGCGTGCCCAAGGGACGCAACTCAGCACAGCGAATCGCGGCGCCTTAGACGACTGGGCCCCCCGTGCCCCCCCCGATCGACTTAGTGCTAAGATTACTTTGTTGTACGGGGCCTTGGTGTTAACGGGTGACATCACAACCATTAAAGTTCAAATATCCACACACAAGATCTTTCTGTGGTATTTAGTTGGATATGTAATCATGACAAGACTTCCGGGTTATAACAGTCTCCAGCAACCTAGGCTTGTGGCACGAGGTGACTTAATGGATGAGTGATGAGGCTCGACGAAATGGTAGCGTGCCATTGTACACCGACGGCGACAGTCGTGGATCATAACATCACTGAAAGGTTTCCCTGGCATGGCAGCCGCCACAGAGCTGGAATAGTACTAGAACGGCGTTAAACAACAAGCACACGAAATCAGAAAGTACCAATGATCATCTTCTTAACTACAGTCGGGGGCACGGGTGGCCCAGTCGTCTAAGGCGCCGCGATTCGCTGTGCAGAGTTGCGTCCCTGGACACGCCAGAAACCTATGATTGTGGGTTCGAATCCCAGTTCGCCCCGATTATGTTTCTAGGTTTGTCAGCACCATACCCGTGCTCGTGGGTTTCACCGAAGTGGTAAACGTCTGAGACCTGCATCACTTGGGGCTTTCCTCCCACATTAAGCTGACACGCCGTGATATAACTGGAATAATGTTAAAAGCGGCGTTAAACCCAACTCACTCACTCACTCACTTATCTACAGTCGTAGCGACTATATAGTGGTACCTGTGTATGAATAACTATGCCCACTTACTGACTTGCCATAGTGAGTGAGTATGGTTTTACGCCGCTTTTAGCAATATTCCAGCAATATCACGGCGGGGGACACCAGAAATGGGCTTCACACATTGTACCCATGTCGGGAATCGAACCCGGGTCTTCGGCGTGACGAGCGAACGCTTTAACCACTAGGCTACCCGACCGCCCCTACTGACTTGCCATATCACTTGCTGCATAACGCAGTCTGAAGCTATACCGATACGTGGTTACAATTGTAATAAGAAGTTGAGCGTCCGTACTGCCAGAGGTTGTTATCACACACGGTAACTTGTCCAACACAATACACACCTATTACTATAATGATGAAGAGAAGCGTCGTAAAGGCGGCGGTCCCATAGAACATTATACTGAGATTTCTAGCTACATCGTCTAGATTGTCGGAGTTGGGGACTATTTCTGGGGGTAGTAGGAATCCTGCTGCCACACCCACCTGCAACACAACATGATATAGAAGGGTAGAAGCACACGTATATAGGGGAATCCTGTTGCCACGCCCACCTACACAACATGATATAGAAGGGTAGAAGCACACCTTTATAGGGGAAGCCTGCTGCCATGCACATCTACACAACATGACACAGAAGGGTAGGTATACACGTATTTAGAGGAAACCTGCTGCCACGCCCACCTACACGTATCTAGAAGAACCCTGCTGCCACGCCAAACTACATAACATGACACAGAAGAGTAGGTATACACGTATTAAGAAGAACCCTGTTACCACGCCAAACTACACAACATGACACAGAGGGGTAGGTATACACGTATTTAGAGGAATCCTGCTGCCACGCCCATCTACACAACATGACACAGAAGGGTAGCTATACACGTATTTAGAGGAATCCTGCTGCCACGCCCACCTACACAACATGACACAGAAGGGTAGCTATACACGTATTTAGAGGAAACCTGCTGCCACGCCCATCTACACAACATGACACAGAAGGGTAGCTATACACGTATTTAGAGGAAACCTGCTGCCACACCCACCTACACAACATGACACAGCAGAATGATACAAACTTATTTTGATGGAAAAGTTGTACTCTATACCGTTACTGTTGAACTGTGACATCAGATGTCGGGAGAGATGAATGAAAGCCTTTTTATTATGTCTAAAACTATGCATTATTTGTGAACACACACGTTACTCCAACAGGCAATACATAGAACATGTTTAGTTGTTTTTTTAAAACTGAATTAATATTTCATCGTGTCGAAAATCGTCAATATTAACGTTACTTTACAAGTCGTTTAAAAAAACGTTGGGTTGTGTGAAACCTACAACCGGCACGTTGTGGAGGGTGTGTGCTATGTGGCCAGAATTTGCTGGAATAAGGATAATGAACCCGTGATACGAGTTCTTTGACAATACATACACATCGAGCTTACATATAACTAACATATCTTCATGAGCATCTTCCCGAGGCAAGAGAGTTGACCGACTTTAAAAGTCCAGCTCGATCGTTCGGCAAGGGTGGAAACTGGACTTTAATAGTCAGTTAACTCCCTTGACTCGGGAAGATGCTTCATGAGTGGTACAGTTCTTTTATGTATTTCTCACTGATCAGTCTGGAAACAATGGTTTCTTTGAGGCCAACTGAAAATAGTTCCAGTAAAACTGAAAACGTGTTTCCTTACTCCGCGAAATGACATAGTGTGTTATCACTAATCATACAAATGTAGTTGTGGAAGTTTTTTGTGTGTATTAAAAATTTTATGGACACAATCACAGATCAACAAGGGAAATGTCTTTTTTTCTGTAGAAGATCACCAGAAATTGATGGCAAGGGACAGCCATTGTCAAGACAGTGGCTTACAGCATCACTAGCTGTATTGACATGCATATGGAAGAGACATAGGACATAGCAAGATATGTAATGTTCTACTGACCGCGTCATCAATATATGTGTACTTATTTTGAGACGACATTGGCTGAAATTGCATGTTCGTAAACAAGCATGTTCTAGTATGCAGATCATCAAAATACCTCAGTATGTCAGTGACAAACATACGTCCTGTATTTCAGCACGCAATCTACAGTGATAGCCATTTTACAATTTAATGCATTGCCCTGAACTACCCATGCTCACCTGGTTTCCAAATACACCTATAGACGTTGCTGTGGACACTTCATTAGGCCCGAACCACACAGCTGCCAGTCGTGCAGGGATTCCTATAACCCACATCTGGGCACAAGCACACATCGTCTGTGCAAACATAAGCACAGCAAACCTGTCCCCACTGACACTGGCACACTTAATCCAGGCCCCAATCGCGTTCAGTAGGGACCCAAGAATGTGACATATACGTAGGCCTTTCTTGTCCAAGACCCACGTGGCCGGGATGACGAGAACAATGTATGCCAGCATGTACAACATCGACAACCAATCTATGGCGGTTTCTCTCTGGAAGACGTCTTCTGGGAGGCTCTCGTTGTAGAAACGGAGAATGACGTTGGCGATGATGTTGAGGTGGATCCATTGAAAGGCGCTACTGAAGCTGTAGATACTAAACAACGCTAACATCAGCCATCGGGTCCGATAGACCTGTGGTTGGTCCTCTGTTGGCTGTAGGTGGTCCGATAGGCCGGGGGTAGTGGGTGTAGTGGGGGAAGTAGGGGTCGTTGGAAGGAGGTTCGCACTTCCATTTTCACCGGCATCTGTGGAAGGAAGTTTCCTGGAAGACTGGCCTGAAAAATAAGGTAGGACATTTACAAAATAGTTGAAGACTTCTTGAAATAAAAAACCCTGTCACTTGAGTCATTTCATTTTTGGTTTTGCGAAACCTGTGTCCCAATAACCCATAAATTCGCTGCAAAAGGTGGACAAAACAGCGTTTTGTAACCATGGACGACGCCCCCCACGCCTTCGGGAACGATGACACACAATTAGCTAAAACCAGATCCTGAAATTCAGTGTCCCTTTCAGTGTTCAGAGTCCCTGTGGACATCCTCCATGGAACAAGAGAATGTTCTTTTGTGCCACTTATGTCACAACTGCCCATGCACACATTGGAACAGTCTGGGCCAGACAAACTAATGGTTTATACTATGAACAGCCATGACGTCCGGGAATGATGGCATACAATCATCATCATCATCATCATCATCATCATCATCATCATTGTCATCATCATTGTCATCATCATCATCATCATCATCATCATTGTCATCCTCAAGTGTAGGCCATCAGCCCAATAGCATGTTGCAACATTGCTACAGCCAGTATTTACATAACTTTTCTGATATTATTAGCATATAATATAATCTTAACTTTGCCAAAGCCATACGAAATTTATTTATAGGGATACAACCAATGTATGGTTCAACACCAAATATATGTTTGAATAAAGAGTACGAAAACGTTTTAGAGCCTACAGATAGGGAGACATGCCAATCCTGTTCATTCATATAGTGGTCGTGCCATAAACTCCGAGACAAAGGAATGTATACTGCCAATAGACTGGTCTTCCCAGGCAAAACCAAATGCAATTTTATATAACAATTTCAACTTTGAAACCCAATGATTTTTTCCATGGCAAACATCCAATAACAGTAAGTTGTAATATTTTTTGGGAAAACAAGTTGACTTTTACAAGAGCTTATACCAGTATTGTTGTAATACGTTTATATGCAGATACATTTATGGGATACCTTCCACATCCACCACGGACAATGTGGTTGGGTGTGGATAATTTTACACCAAGGAAATATTTACCCGCTAGCATCTGCACTTTTTCGATTCCAGAGTTACTATTACAATTTGATCCCCACATTTCAGCACTATATAGAAGAACAGGCATACATCATATTGGAGAGGTTTCAACGTTGGAAAGGGATTTTAAGATACCAAACATAATCTTTTTGAATTATAGAAAAGAACTGTCAAAGTGTTTTTCCGAGATGACATTAGTGATCATATTATTCCTAGGTATTAATATAAGGATAAATGCTTAATATGGCACCCTGAAAATACCATTTTACGTGGTTAGAAGCCGTGCATCCAAGTCTGAAGGCAATCGTTTTAGATTTGTCCAAGTTTACTAAATTATATTCCTTACAATACTCATCCAACACGTTATTTCGTTTTTGTAGACCATAAATAGTGTCCGACAAAATAATTACATGTAACAAATGTTATATTTGGGATAACACTACAGATTCTCGTACTTTTGGGGGGTTCAGTCCCGTCCGGGATTCGAACCCACACTTGCCAGAATCGCCATTACTTCCTCGATGGCGATCGGGGAATCGAAGATGGCTGATGTACACTCGTCCAGATACAGGACTCCTCTCAACATAGAATAAGTTGTTATCGAGCCGTATTTCCGTCTAGTTTATGAAGGAGAGGATGGAACTGGGAGCCAAACCTATGCTAGAATCTCCACAAGTTGGTCCATGTAGGACTATTCATGACGCTAATCGTGAGTGGTTATCGCCAGTCCTCACTCTTCCCTACCTCTCCCGACGTCTCATTTAGTATAATCGACATTCGTTCATATACACTCTTCCATCGGGGGCGGTCGGGTAGCCTAGTGGTTAAAGCGTTCGCTCGTCACGCCGAAGACCCGGGTTCGATTCCCGACATGGGTACAATGTGTGAAGCTCATTTCTGGTGTCCCCCGCCGTGATGTTGCTGGAATATTGCTAAAAGCGGCGTAAAACCATACTCACTCACTCACTCTTCCATCGTATACTCCCACACAGCTGACTGTCAAACGGAATATAATTGTCTCACTCTGTTCAACGAATGAAGGCATATCGAGTCTCAATCAATCTTTGATATTTGTCATTTCAATACGTCCGCCTCAGTGGGCTAATGGACAGAGCACGTTCGATCCAAGGCCGCGCCATAACGAAGACGTAAAAAAAATGGTACCTGTTGTTACCCTGCCTGACGCTCTGCATTTAGGGGATAAACAAACGAGGAGAGGTCGGCTCGGAGTCAATACGCTGTGTCTGGGTGGGGTATCCATTAAAACTGAGGCATGGTATCTCAGTACTGGGATAGCAGATGTGTTGACAGCATTCATTGACACGTATTCCTGCATATCTTCTCCGGTTACTGCGGATGACACAGATGACACCAACACATGTCGCTCGACAAGCAGCCGTGACAATAGCTCAATTGACTTAAGTCGGGTAAGATAATATAAATGAAAATACATTTGAGAAATATAGTTCAGCTTGTACTGACATATTGACACGTTTAATTTACATACGCATTTCCCGATTTTCACAGCATCAAACAATTGAAACGCAAGTTAGCGTCATAGAAACATGTAATAATGGTTCAATCATTACTTACCACAAACAGTCATCATGTGGTTTTCAAAGAAGTGTTTTTAAGCTTGTAAAGCAGGCACTGGTTTGGCTGCAAATATGACATATTCTTCTTTATTGTTATCTTGTAGTTCAGAAAGAAATATACCATGTGCCTGAAACCATGTTCGACAATGTGTTTGCGGGAAGATAACAGATTCGGGTCATTCAAGTGTTGTTTATCGCTGTGCACATATCTATCGATGACACAGCCTGTTTCCCCAACAGAGCAGCAGCCCGGCTATAACAAATATATATATTCCAGGTAACAGATTGCACATATTGATTGGAGGTAGGACGTTTATTAATCACTATTCGGGAGTGAGTATATGTCCACTGTAACGGCAATAACAATAAAGAATAAATGTCTCTATGTATTTACTGATGGATAGTTTAAAAACACAAAACTGTGTTTAAACAGAAACCCCCTCGAGTAAGTTATACGCGGTGTCGGAGAACATAGATTATAACTTGGCAATGAAATACCACGGAGTAATGTATAAGCGACGTCGGAGACCACAGACGTCCACGTTGGCGATGAAATACCACGGAGTAATGTATGAGCGACGTCGGAGACCACAGACTTCCACGTTGGCGATGAAATACCACGGAGTAATGTATGAGCGACGTCGGAGACCACAGACGTCCACGTTGGCGATGAAATACCACGGAGTAATGTATGAGCGACGTCGGAGACCACAGACGTCCACGTTGGCGATGAAATACCACGGAGTAATGTATGAGCGACGTCGGAGACCACAGACTTCCACGTTGGCGATGAAATACCACGGAGTAATGTATGAGCGACGTCGGAGACCACAGACGTCCACGTTGGCGATGAAATACCACGGAGTAATGTATGAGCGACGTCGGAGACCACAGACGTCCACGTTGGCGATGAAATACCACGGAGTAATGTATGAGCGACGTCGGAGACCACAGACGTCCACGTTGGCGATGAAATACCACGGAGTAATGTATGAGCGACGTCGGAGACCACAGACGTCCACGTTGGCGATGAAATACCACGGAGTAATGTATAAGCGACGTCGGAGACCACAGACGTCCACGTTGGCGATGAAATACCATGGAGTAATGTATAAGCGACGTCGGAGACCACAGACTTCAACGTTCGCAACGTGATTGGTCCAACGTTTTCGTAGTAGAAGGTGGGCCACAACATCAACAACGGGGAAATTAATCACGCCTCATTTCAGCTCAGCATAGCTTCCAAAAGGAACACGTTTACTAAAACAATCATAAACATATCGGGATGAGTTATGATTGTTCTGATGATACCGAAGAATATAACCATACTTCTTGATATAACCTGGTTGGCATTTTGTTGACTCCACTCTAGCATACTGTTCCATTGGTTTCACGCCATGTTTAGCAATTTTCCGGCAATGTCACGGCGCGGGACACCACAAATGGGTTTCATACACTTATCCATGTGGGGAATCGAACCCAGGTCTTCGGCATGATGAGCGAACGCTTTAACCACTGAGCTACACGGCCGACCCTTATTCCACTGAACACGTGTTATGCAACATGACTCACATTAGATAATGCAGTTACTCTCAACGCCTGCACAATGAGCAATCATCTGAACACTACCAGATCATTCTTCTGGAAGAACAATTGGCATTGAACAGCTGATCTGGCGTCTGCGTACAGAAATATATATAGACCTAGCACTTATTAAAATACACGCCTGAATTAACATCTATTGACAACACCTGGTATCATCAATAAACAATATGTATAGAATATTGTCGCATCGTATAACGGACTCTGCTTTTAGCAGAGATTTCGTATGTTTATGCTTTTGTCGTTATTATTTTGAAAACGCAGGTACAGAATGTTCAATTATACAATACACACACAACGTTTTAGTATGGGGCGACAGACATGTTTTTAGGTTAGTTTAATGTTTTACTCAGGACTTAGTGTGGTGTTTTATGCCCATTTAACTCTCTGTACCTTGGTACCAAATCCATTGGGACAAAGCTACTTTATTGATTTTCATGTTATATTCAGCGATACGCATGGGCCGAAAAGGCATTGTTAATTTTTTGTATTTGTTTCCAATAACTTGTGATTGCTGTATACACGTATAAACCAGCAATAGAAGGTATATTTGCACACTGAAGTTGATGTCATATATGAGTGAGTGAGTGAGTGAGTTGGGTTTAACGCCGCTTTTAACAGTATTCCAGTTATATCGCGACGTGTCAGCTTAATGTGGGAGGAAAGCCCGAAGTGATGCAGGTCTTAGACGTTTACCACTTCGGTGAAACCCACGAGCACGGGTATGGTGCTGACAAACCTAGAAACATAATCGGGGCGAATAGGGATTCGAACCCACAATCATAGGTTCCTGGCGTGCCCAAGGGACGCAACCCTGTACAGCGAATCGCGGCGCCTTAGACGACTGGGCCACCCGTGACCTCTGTATTGGCTAGTGTAAGTTTTATAGGGGTATTAACAGTGGACATTGTTGAATTCGTCCTCGAAGGAACTTGGTGAGTTGGCCTCGTTACATCCCTTTCCTTTTACATAGTACAGTGAACTACGGCTATAACGAACTCAAAGGGACTACTAATTTTAGTTCGTTATAACCGTAATTCGTTATAAGCATATATACAGCATAACTACAGCAAATAGTCGGGACTAAAAAGTTAGTTCGTTATATCCGTCAGTTCGTTATAAGCGTGTTCGTTATAACCGTAGTTTACTGTACTAGAACTTAGTGTGACCATATATCGTGTAGGTGCTATTTTGTTTGCGTTACAAGTCAATATGCATATAACAAACACTTAATCAAACATGGAGCGTTGAAAAATAACAGTTCATGGGGCAATCATTATTTGTTTTTGCTTTAATTAAGTCTAATTTGACAATTAAAACAGAGAGACAATACAATGTTTACAGTTCCCAAGTTATTTACCTTTAAGTACGCCAAAGTATTTCGATTGAGTTTGTGTTAAGTGTGATGAACGGGAAGATAAGAAAAGTCGAGCTGCATCGCTGTTACTGATTCCTAAAACAACACTAGCCGATACAGGATAGAATGGACTAGACCTTAGGAAAATAACCTTCAATCGAAATGTGTCGGTGCACTTCGAATTTTGGTATGACACATTCATGATATTCAATGGACACTTGAACGGCGGTCGGTGATAATCAGCATGACCGATTGGTAGCTGTGTATTATTGCGAGAGCAGAGTAGAAATAACTACGTTTTCGGAAGTGTACACTAAGCAAGCAGAAACAACCATGTGACGAGGTGTCTCCGCTGGTATCAGGACAACTTCCTCCTGGGAAGCAATTTTCCTAGTGTGTAGTATTCCGAGTTGGGGTGTGTGTGCCCCAGAATCGCCCCCACCACGTCTATTTAAGTAGGGGTAATGACAGGAATTACCCACCCCCGTTCTGCTTCTAACTGGGTCACGCCACTCAAAGTTAGTTGCAAGCACTGACGAAACTTGATAAATGTCACACTGAATCAACTCGCCCATGTAAACGCGAGACAGATTGTACATAATGATCATTATGATGGCACAGCGTTGTTGCGGCCTCGCGTCCTTTCAGTCATAATGCGACTTATGTTGGCTGCTAAATAATCATGGAGTGTTTAGTGGTCTACAGATAGACGGGGTCCCTACAACAGGTCATAAGTAAGGGGGCCACCATTTGACATTTCTTTGGAGCCATGACACATTTCATTTAAGGTCAACCATCGAATGATAAATATAGGATGGAAGACATAAAGAAGCACGTGACCAAATAAGTCATAAGGGAATTACCATTCCCTAAGAAAACACACGATGTGCACCTCTATATATTATCTTGTGTGTTTGTTTGTCTGCTTAACGCCGCACCCAGCGATATTCCAGCTATATGACGGCGGTCTGAAAATAATCGAGAATGGACCAGACAATCCAGTGATTGACATCATGAGCACCAATCCGCGTAATTTGGATCGATGACATGCATTAAGCAAGTCACCAAGCCTGACCACCCGATCCCGTTAGTCGCCCCTTACAACAAACATAGTCGTCTTTTACGGCAAGCATGGGTTGCTGAAGAGCTATTCTACCCCGGATCTTCACGTTTCTAATTATTATCTTATCATTACAAATTACAAACATTGTTAATTGAGTGAATACTGACGTGTCTCTTCACATAATAGTATGTTTTTGGATGACCAACTTTATTGAAGTGAGTCTGCTCTAAATGCCCCCTAACATTATTTATCAGTAAAACCACGGCGTGTCAGCCTGATGTGGGAGAAAAGTCCGAAGTGATGCAGATCTTTGAAAATTATTCCACTTTGGCGAAATTCATGGGCACGGGTATCGTGCTGAAAAATACTGAAACGTAATCGGGGTGAATCTGTGTGATCATAGGTTTCTGGCACGGACAAGGGACACAACTCTGTATAGGGAATTGCGGCGCTTTAGACGACTGGGCCCATATTTCACTGGAAACAAAACCTTTTGGAAAGACGTGCTCGTAGCATCATTGTATTTCTATTTTATAGTACAGTAAACTACGGTTATAACGAACACGCTTATAACGAACTGACGGATATAACGAACTAACTTTTTAGTCCCGACTATTTGCTGTAGTTATGCTGTATATATGCTTATAACGAATTACGGTTATAACGAACTAAAATTAGTAGTCCCTTTCAGTTCGTTATAGCCGTAGTTCACTGTATAGTAGAAGTCCCGCCAAGTCAACAGCGTACAGGACGCGCTGGTGGTTGATATTTAGCGTTAAACCAGTGCTTTCCCCACTTTTAGCTGACTTCACATTTCCAACATCTGCCGCTTTGGCATTGTCGACACAGTCCAAAGTTTCAGAAATTTTCCCGGTTATATTAATCACAATTGCATCATGATTCGTAATGTGGGTCAGGTACGTTTGTTTGTTTGTTTGTTTGTTTGTTATCTAACGCCGCACTCAGCAAAAGTCCAGCTATATGACGACGGTCTGCATATAATCGAGTCTGTACCATACAATCCAGTGATTGCCATCAGGAACATCGATCAACGCAATTGGGAAACGATGACATGCATCAACTAACTCAGCGAGCCTGACACCCCGATCCAGTCAGTCGCTTCTTGCGGTGTCGTGTGGCGAAAAGTTAACTATCCTGCAACATCGTGTTTATATTCCCCGCATAGGCTTGCCTCTTTAACAAAACATGCGTCCATAGCATAAAACTAGTTCGTCGGTGTCGGGCAGTCGTCATTTGTGTTCATCCTACAATTTGTATTTGGTTTGTTTGTTTGTTGGTTCTTTAACGCCGCACCCAGCGAAATTCCAGCCTTTAGAAGGCGGTCTGTGAATAGCCATGTCTGGATCAGACAAATCCAGTGATTGACATCAAGAGCATCGATCCACCCAATTGGGATCGATGACATGCATCAACCAAGTCAGCGAGACTGACCACCCGATCCCGTTAGTCGCCTCTTACGACAAGCATAGTCGCCTTTTATGGCAAGCATGGGTTGCTGAAGACCTATTCTACCGCGGATCTTCACGGGCCTCCCTTCATGGTATACTACTGGATATACTCACACAACTTATGTCAGTGGTTTTCTTGAAATTTTATGAAACGTAAAATATCTACCACTACATAAGTAAGAGTGTCCCCATTAAAATCAAAGTTAAATGCCTTATAAGGCTTCAGCGCTTTTGCTGTAATATTTATATTTCAAATCAAGGTTCATACGCCAATAGTCGCTATGTGGCTGCAATAATGCCGGTGCGACGTTAAATTTTAACTCACTCACTAATACGCCAACACACTCCCACAAAGTGAATGTAATTTGGAATATTTTACATCCCTTGTTGATATGTATACACACTTTCCTTAATGTTGACACTGATAGCAATACAACAACCTATCGCGTTGGGGGTGGGGGGTGGGGGGGTGGGGGCTTCCTTTTGGGATACGCCTATAAGTACAGTATTTTAAGGTCAGTATATCATCAGTGTTTATATACAAAAAACTAAAAAGTATCACACGTTTTGAACACATGCAGTTTGACTGGCCTAAGCCCTGACACGAATAAGGTGAATACGACAGCCCTACATGTTACGGTTTCTACGCCACGCAAGTTGAACTATACTACATATATATCCGTAGCCATACGGACTCCTTTATTTCGTCTAGGATCGTATACTCCCGCTATTGTGCATTTGATACCAAAACATATTGTCCACAATCCCGTCTGGTCTAATTGTCGCTCGATTCACTCGTGTTTTGTACTGTTCATTGTCGACACCCATAACCGTCCAAAGTTCATACACGTGAATGTTTATAGACACACAATATTAAAATCATACTGGGTCTATGTGACTTAAATGTTAATACGCATATATACAACAGTTACAACTATCTTTTCAGGACGTTTAATTAATATGAGCTTCTCCTTAAAAAAAGCTGGTGAAAAAGTGGGATGACGAGATCCCGGAGCTCTGATGCATTTGTTATGCATAAAATGGCATCATCATCAGTCAACTGACTGTAGGTGACAGCTATTCGTGTAAAATGGGGAAACATTATTAAACAACACTATTTTGATTCATGGTTCATAATCAAATCAACATATTCATGCGTATATTATATGTGGCGAATATAAGAAAAAGGAAAACAAGAGAAGAATATTCGCGGGTGGATAAATAAAGAATCAAAAACAAATTTCAAACATGGTTTATTCTAGACACAGCGTAAAGCGTGTCATAGGCGGTAAGTTAGTTGAATTTAAATGCGAAATTTTCTATTTACGACAGACCTTCACAGCTGAATCAAGACTCGCTATATCGCCGACGCAGTCAGTTCATAACCCTCCCACGCCTCTCACCAACATCTTTCCACCGTTCTAACAAACTTATGAACCTGTAAAATATTCGACTGATAACCACGTGTTATGAAATATGATAAAATAGATGATATAAAGTAGGTCGAAAACGCGGTAAAGGTACGTTTGGCGCGGAGGCAACACAAACAGTCAGTAGCACTAGGGCAGAAGCCCCTTTCCTACAGCTATAGCTAAAACACACTCGGCCATGCACGGTTAAGCCCTGTGGTAGTGAATGGGGAAAATAGTATCGACTCACCCATGTTGCGCTGTAGAATATGTGTATTCATACACACTGTCCCTCCCACAATGGCTGTGCATCAGATCCAACTGATCACTTTAACCAGTACCCACTCCTGACCTCTCTCTCACTCAAAATCGCCAGTCGTGTGCAGACTCCGCGCTCTCGTGCCGCCATTTTGGCAGCATAAGGTCGCCTTGACCTAGGGTCTTGGATTAACGGGAGGTATTGATCGGACCGCGAGGAACCGCTGAACGACTTCTTAAACTCGGTTAAATCGTCGTGCTTTTTTGTTTGCGCCAAGGCTGACTGTCATTGAACGCATGACCGGGCAAGTGTTCATTTTTTCAACAGGATTTGAAAAGCAAAGATAGTTCAATCCCCGGATTCATAACACTAACGTTTGGAGAAAAAGGGAATTTTAACCAGAGACCATTAAAACCATATGGTTTCTGTTTTAACTCACATATGTAGCAGTCAATCATTTTGACGCTGAGCGAAATTGAACTTGACACGGGAATAATAGAGGTGTGTATTCATGTCGTATCGTGTTCTTTGCCTCGCATGCTTGGTCGAGGCCGTTGATATAGGGTAACACATTGAACGTGTTCTATTAATATATCGGTGTTACATGCAGTGGACATAAACCCGGCTGTCGGCACATCTTGCTATGCTGGTTATTGCATGCTGTGTTTACTAAGTTGATATATCTATATAATCTATTCTGTACCTACATTTGTACAGCCGTGGTTGAAGCTAATATAGACACTGTCTAACTATATTGTATAAAATGATATTGCTGAACAGTGAGTACTGAGTGAGTGAGTTGGGTTTAACGCCGCTTTTAACAGTATTCCTGTTATATCGCGGCGTGTCAGCTTAATGTGGGAGGAAATCCTGAAGTGATGCAGGACTCAGACGTTTACCACTTCGGTGAAACCCACGAGCACGGGTATGGTGCTGACAAACCTAGAAACATAATCGGGGCGAACCGGGATTCGAACCCACAATCATAGGTTCCTGGCGTGCCCAAGGGACGCAACTCTGCACAGCGAATCGCGGCGCCTCAGCGATGGGCCACCCGTGCCCCGTGAGTACTTAGACGTGATGTGAAAAGGACCGAATTAAAAGCCCAAATACATCTTAATACGAATGTGTTGATATCATGAAGATATAACACTTCCTGTATCAAAATAAAAGCCTCCCCAACCTCTAGACTTGGATAGAGATATTACCGAGACACATTCGTGACCAACTCGTGTTATTCCGGGACAAGCCGAATAGCGACTCGTGCCCCTCACATGGCCATTTTTGCGACCGGGTTCCGTCTTAGCTCAAACGGGCATACCTAAAACAATTCATTTGTCAACTCGTTGCGTTATGGTTCACATATCTTTCCCCATATATAATATATATTTCAGATGCAATTTAAAGTACATCGGGACATGCGGAATTATACAGTATGATTGAACACATTTAACTGTACCTTGGGTATATTTTTAGATGCAAGCCATATATAAAATCAAAAAATATTTCAGAGGGATTCTTTGACGAAGAACTTGAAATCATACGCGCATTCTGATTGGTTTGTCGCATTTTCGCACATAACATTCATCGAAAGGGGGACGAGTCTTCTTGCAGGTTACGGAAAGGGGCGAGTGGTGACGAATGTACCGAGACAAAGATATCCGAGCGGGAAGCAGATGCATGTCCTATGACACGATTCTTAACCCAGCCATGCAGTGACCCCTGCTCTTGTTTACAAAGTCGTATACGTGTGTCTTTGCTTGTGTCACAGTTGCATGTGTCTTATGTTGACTCTTATGTGTTCCAAATGAATGAACTAACAGCTAATGACACGTGTCTCACAGCAGCTCATGACAGTTCACAACACATCTCCAGACAAACATCAAACATAGCTGTCACCCCCTGGATGTCTAAATGAGTGAGAAGCCAGGATGCAGGGGCTGCAAGCCCCGCTGGGTCCAGGGTGGGTGGGGGTTGGGGGTGACCGCAGAGGGGGCAGGCCCCCCGGCGAAAACTGTTTTGAATGATTTTAAGACCATTATAATGGCCTTAGAGAGCATGTATTCTGCAATGTTTCGACATTTTATATGGATGCGTGAGAATTTCCCAACCTTGCGTGTGAGCGTGACATAGGTGATAAATGCGTGGGACTCACGCGACATCATAATAATAATAATAATAATAATAATAATAATAATAATAATAATAATAATATGGTGCCAGAATGTATATAGAGCCATTAATTTTGCACGTGTTAACGATTTGGCATACTCTTCACAGTGTGAATATTCTAAATTTCGTTTCACAGTGTAAACATTCTCATTTCACCATTCGTAGCTCGAATTAGCTCCCTATCTGCATGGTACAATGTATAAACAAGTCCTGATGCATTTTAAATGCTGCTTTTAGAATTAAACAATTCAGAATACATTTCGGATAAAAATGTATTGCTTCGATGTGAGCATATAAGTGAGCTTGGTTAAACGCCGCTGTGAACAGTATTCCAGTTTAATCACGGCGTGTCAGCTTGAAGTGGGATGAAAGCCCGAAGTGATGCAAGTCATAGACGTTTACCACTTCGGTGAAACCCATAAGAACTGGTATGGTGCTGACAAACCTAGAAACATTATCAGAGCCCGTCTGGAATTCTAACACACGATGACGGGATTCTGTCATGCCTAAAAGATGTGATTCAGCAAAACTAATTGTGACGCTTTGGACGAATGAGCTCCCGTGCCCTTGTTTGGTTGGTTTGTTTGTTGTTTAACGCCGCACTCAGCAATATTCCAGCTATATGACGGCGGTCTGTAAATAATCGAGTCTGGACCAGACAATCCCGTGATTGATATCATGAGCATCTATCCACGCAATTGGGATACGATGACATGCATCAACCAAGTCAGCGAGCCTGACCACCCGATCCCGTTAGTCGCCTTTTACGACAAGCATGGGTTGCTGAAGATCTATTCCACCCCGGAATCTTCACGGGTCCCGTGCCCTTCATGTGACTTAATACAGTATGACCGTGAGATTATTGTAATATGGTTGACTGCGGCGTGAAACAACATAAGTGTTCAATAATACATTCTCATAACGTTTGATAAGGTTTGAGGCCAGTCTTGTCTCTCTTTCCATTATAAACCTTTATTTGTCAGAATACCTGGCTTCTTTTAAACTCTACATTTGTTTAGTTTCCTAAAATATCCAAATCCGCTGAAATAATTTATTTATATACTTACATCAATTAACCTCACCTTATTGCCATGGTAACAGTGTGAAAGCATGAATACGTAATTAAACCTCTGGATATACGGTACGTGAGCGAAATTATGTTTTTAAATAATTATTGCCATGACTTGAATGTGTTATCCCAAACAGTACTAGTCATATAGGGAGAAATGTGTATGGAATATTAATACGTAATGTCAACTGGAAACATATCAGTCAGGATATTACTATAATATGCATTTATTAATTTTTGCACCTCAATCCCCTATACCAGCCGAGTGCAGTTTCTGAGTCACGCAGCACTGGATCGACTGTGCAGTTATGTAGATATGTTTGTTTGTTTGTTTGTTATTTAAAGCCGCACTCACCAATATTCAAGGTATATGACGGCGGTTTGTAAACACTCCCGTCTGGACCAAACAATCCAGTGATTCACATCATGAGCATCGATCCACGAAATTGGGATACGATGACATGCATCAATCAAGTCAGCGAACCTGACCATCCGATCCCGTCTGCCGCCTCTTACGACAAGCATAGTCGCTGTTTACGTCAGCATGGGTTGCTGAAGACCTATTCTACTGTGTGTCCTGTGTGTACTATACATACTATTCAACATTCTACACATGTACATATGTAGAATATTGAATATTCTGAATAGTACACACAGGACTGCTTTGGAAAAAAACGCTATCAAGCATGGCGGAAAGCTCCGTTCAGCGTCCGTTTCCTTTTTCTAAAACATACCAAACGACATTGATTATTGCTTTTTTTGCTTTTTTCAAAATAATGATATAGATAGGCCTTTTATATTGCGCATATTTCCATACCACACAGGGGCAAGCTCTAAGGGCTAGGGGGCACGGGTGGCCCAGTCGTCTAAGGCGCCGCGATTCGCTGTGCAGAGTTGCGTCCCCTGGACACGCCAGAAACCTATGATTGTGGGTTCGAATCCCGGTTCGCCCCGATTATGTTTCTAGGTTTGTCAGCACCATACCCGTGCTCGTGGGTTTCACCGAAGTGGTAAAACGTCTGAGACCTGCATCACTTCGGGCTTTCCTCCCACATTAAGCTGACACGCCGCGATATAACTGAAATAATGTTAAAAGCGGCGTTAAACCAAACTCACTCACTCACTCTAAGGGTTAAAGCACAGATTCCAATGGCGGCTGAACAACTCAGAAACCATTACCAAGGCTCGGCACAACTCTCAGCAAAATGGCACAGGTATCCTGAATACTGCATTATTATATGATGGGTAGGTTTCTCGACAGGATAAAGCCAACGGATAAAAACGATATCCGTTGGGGTCATATAGATAGAGATGCAAATATCAATGGTCAAGTAGGGACTACTTTCAATGTTTACAAACTAACATGGCGTCGCCCTTGTCATCCGGCTATCCATTCGTGACCAACTCGTGGTATTCCGGGACAAGCCGAATAGCGACTCGTGCCCCTCTCATGGCCATTTTTGCGACCGGGTACCGTCTTAGCGCAAACGGGCATACCTAAATTTCAATTATTTGCGTAATGGTTCACATAAATTTCCCCATATATTTTATATATTTCAGATGCAATCTAAAGCACATCTGGATATGAGGAATCATACAGTATAATTGAACACATTTAACTGTGTCTTGGGTATATTTTTAGATGCAAGACATATGTAAAATCAAATATTATTTCTGAGGGTTCCTTTGAAATCATTCGCGCATTCTGATTGGTTTGTCGTATTTTCGCACATAACATTCATCGAAAGGGGGACGAGTCTTCTTGCAGGTTACGGAAAGGGGCGAGTGGTGACGAATGTCCAGTCAGAATTAATCACCGGGAATCTGGAGAAACTACTTGGATACTGAAAATCAGTGTTTGCATTTTATAACTTATGGCAACTTTGTATTTGTACATTGCGAAACAATTTAACTTGGACACTAGCCTCGCGGTGCCAATTTCCATTTCTCATGATATCTGTGCTTGTAGATCTCTGCGGCTTGGAACCTTGGCCTACCTTTAGAGTACCACAAACTTTAAAAAACACGTCATAATACCCAATGACGTAATTTGGAGAAAGACACGGTGTGAACAATGCCCTGTGACGTCAGCCTAGCAACAAGGTTGCTGGGGTCATTTGGTGCAGGTAAGCTCCTCACACTGAAACATCATTCCTATGGGCATATCGAGTTAATTGTAACAGTCATGTTTGGGGTTTTCATAAAAATATTATCCCCAAATTAAAACAGTAACTGTTGGATTTGATCGAAATATACCCGAATAGTTTACCTTGTTTCATTTTGTTGCTGTGTGTACATCTGACTGCACTTCGCAACGTTGTGACAGCACAGGCAGAACCTAAACAAACAGTTATATGACAGTTACTCTAACGGACAGACCGACGGACAGCCGGGAAAGGCAAGTAGGAACAATTTGTGTGGGCAATTGCTGTTTTGCCTATATGTAGTTACGCCACTGTATAAGAAACTGGTTTCAGTTGGAACTATATTGACTGTTGTCACTGTCCGACTGACACATCACTGACTTTCTGACATCCCAGGAAAACTTGCAATAGTTAGATAATGTGTGAGAGAGGTTGGAAGAGAATTGGTGAATGATAACCCCATATGAGAAAGGGGTTATCAGGCTTGTGTGGTTTGCGGATGGTAAAAATCCTGTTTTAGAAAAAAATACAATGTATTTATGTCGCCAGGGGTCGCTAAATACAATGTTTAGTATTACTATAAGGGAAACGCTATTTTTCAGGGCATTATCATTTGCAGAAGCCCGAGGTCTTCCATTAACTGGCCGACGAAGGAGGGCAGTTGAAAAGACCGAGGGCTTCTGCAAATGATAATGCCCAGAAAAATAGCGTTACCGTTATTTAACTAAAATGGGTGGAATTTTAAAAAGAAACAACAATATCGTGTTTGAAACATTTACTGCAATCAACACGAATGTCACTTACCCACTTTTACTATATGGAAACGTCATAGAACTTATCAGATGACGTCACTATTGAACGTGACGTCACCAATCCTATCCTTTGACGTCACCTAACAACGGGCGTGATAATGGCCCGTCGTCAAGTAATATGAGGGCATTATCAAGTTACAGTGGCCCGCTCATTTCTGATAAGATGCGGGCGGTTTAATGATAATTCTATCCATTTTAGCTATAATACAGTATATTTGCCATCCTCTAACACACTGGCGTAATAACCTCTATATCTCATTCAAGCGTACTGCTGAGTCATCACTGCGCCGGTGTGTGCGAATACTTACTATGCATTTACCTTACGCGCTGGATGCCGAGTTATTTTTTCTGACGCACATTTTCATTTAAAAAAAGGGAAGGATGTGCTGGGATAGCGTTCGCGTGGCACTGGATCTATCCACGGCTATAAAATTACGCAGAGATGTAGACTATTAAAGTTCCTATCCGACGGTGTAAATTTCAATGTAAATATTAAACCGGTTTGAACAAAAGACACAGCTTTTGCCCTAGATTTTGTCCTGCATTGAAAAACAGCAAATTTCTCCGTTTTATATCGTACACCGATAAAAGTACTGTCCGACGATTTCTTTTATTTAAAACTGTGAGCAAAAAAATACTGAACAAAATTATTTACAATAAATTAATAAATTCTTATCCCAGAAATCTGTGGTTTATTACCGACATGCTCATATCAATTTTCATGTGGAACTTTATAAAACAATAAGTAATTACGTACACTTAGAAAGCAGGAAACGAAACAGCATTTCAAAAATAAAGGTTATGTGTTTTCCTCATTACAGTAAATCATTATTTTGTTCAGCAATTAATCTCTTTTTGGGTTAAAAAACACCTTAGGTAATCTGCAAAAAACATGCCCTTATGCATGGCATATTTTTAGTTTTTTGGCACCAACAAGGTATTCCCCACGACTCATGTAAATCAGTTCACTCAAAATACTCCCGCCGTGCGATGGCGGACCTGTCCATCTGCACGTCGACGAAATCTTTATAAATCCTAAATAACGTTTTGTTTTTTTATTTTCATTCATAACTAATAAGTATTACACACATTACAGAACAATGAAAAATACACGTGAACAGAAATAATACAAAAAGGCCTTTAGTGTTGTCGACAGCTTTAATTAGTTTTGAATATTTCAAAATGTCGTCGGCCGTGTTCAGCGGTGTTAGGAATTTTGGATTTACTATTTGTACCCTGCTTGACAGCAACGGGAAAAATAAGTATCTTTGAACACCACTTTGTAATCGCAGCTTAAATTTTCAAGTGAAGGTCTGTAATCTGTCCTTTTGTGTTTACGATAACAAAGATTCTAATGTAGGGATGATTTCAAAAATTCTAACGTTGCGATCTGGTCATGTTTTCCCGATTTCAAACCATAGGAACTGTATCAGCTGGCTTTTATTACAGTTAATTTGATTTATGTGTGATTTTTTCGCGAAATATATAATCGAAATTGAACTCTATAATCTGTCTGTCGGAAACATTTTGTCGATTGATGTCCATGGCGAAGTGGTAGCCTGTTTACGCACATTGTGCAAATCAAACTGTGTATAACTGGTAATATTTGACGAATTTAAAAAAAATAGCTAAGACGGCAGAGGTTACCTACCCGAAAAAACTGACATTTCAGATTGGCGTAAGCTTCTCTAACTGATCATATGTGTTTTGGATGAACACGATGGTATAGAATCTACATGATGTAGCAACAGCACAAACACATTTGTGTCATCTGAAATAACATGAAAACACCGTCACATGAAGCCATGTCAGTCGCTTTCGGCACTATAATAGCGTCAGCATCACATTCGTCCCCTGCATTGGGAACAACACCAGGCTTTTGCACATGAGAGTCCAAAAGATTAATTGTCTGTTGTTTGTTTCTCCTATTTTCCAAACAGCTTCCTGTATCTCCTGCGACTAAAGTACAGGACTTAACAACAATACAGTAAACTACGGTTATAACGAACACGCTTATAACGAACTGACGGATATAACGAACTTACTTTTTGGTCCCGACTACTTGCTGTGGTCATGCTGTATAAGTACTTATAACGAACCACGCTTATAACGAACTGACGGATATAACGAACTTACTTTTTGGTCCCGACTACTTGCTGTAGTCATGCTGTATATGTACTTATAACGAACTACGATTATAACGAACTAAAATTAGTAGTCCCTTTGAGTTCGTTATAACCGTAGTTTACTTTATCAGGTATCGATGTTCTAGTGCTTTTATTCTTGATCTTTTGTTGTATGCATATCTTAACTGTCAATCACCACCACCACGTTATGTTCCTATGACGCCTGGAAAGCAGCATTTGTGTTGGCCACACAAACATCGAACATCGGGCCATTTGAGCTGCAGTAGTAAAGCACAACCTTCAATAACAGTGCACCCTCTCGAATACAAGTATTTATCACAACACTTGAGCTCATGTTCGTGATGTACTTGACAAGATGTGATTTTGGGGATTTTCTCATGCTGCCATCTTCATGAAACATAGATGGTGAAAGAGTTCATATCTCATAGCTGAAAACTGTTGGAGATGGGGGTCCAGTTGTATGGGCAATGGCAAGGAGACGCTGATAGAGCTCAGTAGATGCAGAGGGCCATGTAACTAATAATAATAACAAACAAACTCGCTGACAAGGCCGAACTAATAATAATAACAAACAAAGTCGCAGACGAGGCCGACATCATGAGCATCAATCCACGCAATTGGGCTACGATGACATGCATCAACCAAGTCAGCGAGCCTGACCACCCGATCCCGTTAGTCGCCTCTTACGACAAGCACAGTCACCTTTAACGGCAAGCATGGGTTGCTGAAGACCTATTCTACCCCGGCTCTTCACGGGTATGGTAATAGTATACAGTCTGGCCTTCCAAACCGAACATTTTGTGAAATCTCTCTCAAAAAGAGCAACCAAGTTTTCACCGTTGAAGTCATGAAGAAACCAGTTACACTTTTAAATGGAGAAAATTGACGAGGATTCAGCTGAAGTGAAAGCAAATACTTTTTGAAAACACTAATTTTTCAAGCCGCCCTTTCCATCCGAAGACTTATTTTAAGTTAATGTGCACTTATAACATTAACGCTATTCGTGTGCTGGAACATATATATGCATCCACTATGGTCATTCTGGGTAAGACTATAGGTACCCAAAATAATCTATGCTGGTCGCAAGAGGCGACTAAATGAATTGAGTGATCAGAGTTGGTGATTGCATATCTCGCATCCCAGTTGTACCGATCGATGCTCATGATATCAATCACTGGATTGTCTTGTCTGAGAGCGGCGTTAAACAACATAAACATGGCATCACTCATCACTTCCGCCATCACCAAAGAGACCCACCCAAGGTAGTTATTGCACTATGTTTAGGACGGCTTTTTCGTCAAAAGAGCGGTTAGTAATCAAAAGACATTTTATTATAAAAAATATTATACAACGATCCATTCGATGGCGTAGAAGGCTTGTTTCCGGATTTGCTTGCGCTGCGACAAAATGTGACATGGAGACATGTTGTTATCAATAACTTTCACTTACACCGTCTACTTTAAGAAAACCTGTGGATATTGTTTGATATTGTGATTGGTTCAAAATACACAGTTTTTGGTTCTAATCCATCATAGTTTATAAGACCTGTCGCGGCAGAGGATGTGGACAGGACGTCGTTACCTGTTGCACTAGTCAGGGTTGGATACAGTGTATGGACCTCTACTTACATCGTATATGACCGCCTCCGTTGTCTAGTTGTAGAGAGTCCGCCCTGAGGGCGGAAGGCTCGGGGTTCGATTCCCGACC
This sequence comes from Haliotis rufescens, assembly GCF_023055435.1. NCBI lineage: Eukaryota > Metazoa > Mollusca > Gastropoda > Lepetellida > Haliotidae > Haliotis > Haliotis rufescens. The sequence continues at coordinate 10,267,244 of NW_025964223.1, forward strand.
GCGTCATACCAAAAGACGTTAAATTATGGTACTTTTTGTTACCCTGCCTGACGCTTGGCATTTAGGTGCTAAAACAAGGAGTGATTGTTTCGGAGTGAGTATACTGTGTCTGATGGGGTATTCATAAACTGCGGCATGGTATCTCAGTGGGCTGACACTATAAAATCGGCATAAGTCGGACTAGCACAAGCAGCCACACACACACGTACATGCATGTCGCTAAATATTTGCAGTAATCTTGGATGCGACGATAAGGCCCATTTTACCTCACCTCACTTACATCATACGTCATATACACTGCCGGGCAAAAGATTGTATACCACTGAAACTTGGATTTGACAAGGCTGAGAACAGTCACCGAAATACTGCAAACATTTCCTGCTTGTGTCGCTTAAGGCCCCATCAAACACGATTACAAACAAGACTGAAAACAGTCGCCGAAACACTGCAAACAAAACAATGATACCCACATCAAATAGTGAGTGAGTGAGTGAGTTGGTTTAACGCCGCTTTGAACAGTATTCCAGTTATATCACGGCGTGTCAGCTTAATGTGGGAGGAAAGCCCGAAATGATGCAGGTATCAGACGTTTGTCACTTCGGTGAAACCCACGAGCACGGGTATGGTGCTGACAAACCTAGAAACATAATCGGGGGCGAACCGGGATTCTGGCGTGTTCAAGGGGCGCAACTCTGCACGGCTCAACTTTTTTTTCAAATTTTTAGCCACCACTAAACATGGGAGTATACTTTTGTTTGCCTTAAAGTTTCTAAACGGAATGAGTGAAACAAAATCTTATGAGTGTACCGAGGTTGTCATGGATACCGTTGTGAGAAACACCCCGGTTCGCATCAATCTTATTGCCCATTAGTACACGACAGATAGCGGAACACCAGTGGGTCCGAATGTGAGCAATGGTGATTTCCCCGGCCGTAGTTAACTAAGCATAAAATGACATTAGAAAGGTTACTATTTGTTTGTTGTGTACTTAACCTCAACACACCAACCAAGTCAAAGTTGTTGTTTCCAAATACACGAACATAAACAAAGGTCATCTATATTGCACCACTAATTCGTAACAAATCTATATTCGGTCTGTTTCGTAATTTATTTATTTCATTTACCATCCAGAATCGTATACTATGTATCATAGTTTTTCATTGACCTAGAGTATGATATAAGAGTAGGGCGGTCGGGTAGCCTAGCGGTTAAAGCGTTCGCTCTTTACGACGAAGAGACGGGTTCGATTCCCGATATGAGTACAATGTGTGAAACCCATAACTGGAATATTGCTACAAGCGGCGTAAAACCATACTCACTCACTCATGATGTAAGGGTACGCTGTGCATTTTTAATATTATTTGCTTTTATTTAAATTTTCACAGAAACTTTAAATCTCATATTTCTCTAAACGTTATGAACCGCCTACGTGGTCTAAAGGTAGAGCGTCCGCCCGGAGAGCGGAAGGTCCGGGGTTCGATCCCCAGACGCGTCATACCAAAAGACGTTAAAAGATGGTACTTGTTGTAACCCTGTCTGGCGATCGGCATTAAGGGGCTAAAACAAGGACTGGTCGGCTCGGAGTCAGTATACTGTGTCTGAGTGGGGTATTAATGTTAAACTGCGGCATGGTATCTCAGTGTGCTAGAACTATAAATAGGCATCAGTCCGGACTAGTACAAGCAGCCACACGCAAAACATACACGTGCATGCACGTCGCTATATAAGTGCAATAATCTTGGACGCGACGTTAAACCCCAATTCACCTCACCACCTCTAAACGTTATGTATTTGTATTCCCATTATAATATTTGATTTAACTAAATGTAAACGTTTAAATTCGTTTGTCTAGAGTTCGAAATCTGTATTTGTCAAGCTTAATCTGTTAAATTGGCTTATGATATATAATAAAAAGGACCAGGGACATCTCTATAATATTCTGAAACCCGAGAAATCTGGACTTGCCAAAGTATGCTAGCCTTTCTTGTGATTGACCCGTAAAGATCCTGGTTATAATTGGTCAGCAACCCATGCTTGTCGAGGGAGGCGACTAACGAGATTGGGCGGTCAGGCTCACTGATTTGGTTGATGCATGTCGTGGTATCCCAATTGCGTAGATCGCTGTTCAGGATGTCAGTCACTGGGTTGTCTGATCCAGACATGGCTATTCACAGACCGCCTTTATAAGGCTTGAATATCGCTGGGTGCGGCGTTAAAGAACCAACCAACAAACAAACCAAATACAAATTGTAGGATGAACACAAATGACGATGGCCCAACAACGACGAACTAGTTTTATGCTATGAACGCATGTTTTGTTAAAGAGGCAAGCCTATGCGGGGAATATAAACACGATGTTGCAGGATAGTTAACTTTTCGCCACACGACACCGCAAGAGGCGACTGACAGTGGTCCAGACTCGATTATTTACAAACCGCCGTTATGTAGTGGGAATATTGCTGCGTTAACCAAACAAACCATCAGTCAACAATCAATACTTGGGATTCTTTGGTAATTTTATTTAAGGTTATGTATCTCACAGTCTGGAGTGGGTCGATTTATATTCTTAAGATGTGGATAAAATCATCATGAACTTTATTGGAATGCGACGTCCATGACATCATGAGGTCATGTATAAATTGTTTTCCTCGGGTCAGTAAGATCCCATGTCCTCTTGACCACGTGCCAGATGTATGAAGCCACGAAAACACGTCCGAGATGTCACTGACCATTGTCCACGTGAGTAACGGTGGGTATTGTGGCTTTTAGCGACCAGCGTCTGCAAATACCAGAGTTAAGTGCACTATTAACCCGAGACGACCCCCGCAGGTCATCTGTTGATGCTCCGCAAACCGTATCCCCCCCAACCAGTCAATTACACAAACACCTGAAGGTATCTTTGACACGATACCGCCCACCCACTACCCTCTCCACAGAACTCAACTGATTTTCAAAGAAGGTGAAGTGGAACGTGACTTAAGAATCAAACACGTCTCTACTAGTCACTGTATGGAGTTGAAAAGAACTTGCATTCAGACAAGAACACAATATGTCACTGTATTGAGCTGAATGGGACGTGCCTAAGAACCAAACACGATCGCCATACGACCATCCTCATGGCTTTGGAACTTCGTGCTCGCGTATGCAAGACTGTTATTAGTAGCGTTAAGCCAACTTCTGATCAGACTCTGTTCTGAGATTGATCGGGTGACCTTCTTTAATCCAAGTTTATCCGAAAGGTGTACGTATTCATGCAACGCCGTCCGTCGAATGATATATACGTTCAGTGAGCAACCAACCGTCAAACAGCCACTTATTGGTGTCCGTCAAGGGGGTTAACACTTGCAATCCGCGCCATCGGGTCTGCAATGTAGATTATTCTCCTGAACCGGTGCTGCCTTCTCAAAAGTCACAGACAAACTGGGTTAACCCTGACAGCGACTTACGTGTGTATGAACAATGTGTAAATAATAAACACATCAATACATACAGAACATATAGCCAACCTCAGCGAGAGACTCACACGAGTTCCAATGACTGAAAGGTGCCAGTATTCGTGTGTATGAGCATTGCTTTCATTATACACAGAGGATATTTCATGTATCAAGTGAAACATGATATTTCATGTGACACGTGGAATATTCTATTCATACTCTAGTAGTAGTAGTATTTACCTTTTGTGTAGTTGTTGTTTTTTTCATTACAAATGAAAAACTTTGAAACCCCTTGTAATTGCTACTTTAAAGTAGTTCCGAGTTTGCAAAATCTAAAAATGCAATAACAATATTTGAGGTCACTAAAATGCTTTATCATACATTTGGATATGAGTACATACAAAATCAACTTCAAACAAAATATTCATGAAAGCTACTGGACCACTATTTCTAAGCGAAGGAAGACAGTGACAAAAATGGCGCTTTGAGAAACGACCAGTCCCGATTGACTAATTGAATGAGAAATTTACAGTTTATAACGAAACCTTGTAACAGAGACTAACAAACGGCAAGAAGCGACATTGACTTATTTAATTACCACCTGTCATTACTTTGCCTTTTTAAAGTGGAACTAACGTAAAAAGGAAGTCAACAGTTTGTGTACGGGCCAGGCACTTTCTATAAAGGGAGACAATTTGCGGGGAGGTAGATCTTGTGTAATGATAGTTCCATCAAAGTGTTATGTTCACTGCAGTGAAATATCAAGCGTTATGTTCAATGCAACGAAAATATCACTTTTCTCAACTTCAGAAAACCCAGTCTTTCACACCGAAGTATATATAAAACTTACCTACACATAGAGCATATATCCAACCTTAACGAAAGAGGGAAATTTCATGAACAACTGCAATTAATACCAACCGTTGTTTTCTTGGACACTGATAGAGTGTAATTGGATGTAAATTCCATAATAACGTTTTAAAGTTTTAAAAAACCATTCCCCTGGGATGTATAATATACACCACACGTGCCATAACCACCGTGCTCTCTCCTATACGTGTCACTGTTTGATTAGGCCACAACTACCATATGATTTTGTTTGTTTGTTGTTTAACGCAGCGCTCAGCAATATTCCAGCTATATGACGGCGGTCTGTAAATAATTGAGTCTAGACCAGACAATCCAGTAATTGACATCATGTACATCGATCTACGGAATTGGGATTGGTGACATGTTTCAACCAAGTCAGCGAGCCTGAACTGTTTTATGATATCAATACCGCACCATATGTTGATAATGTGTTTATTTCATACGCCCCACATGAATGAATTAATGACTATATTCCATTATGTATTCATTTATTCCGTAATGGATCCCACGGGGCTAAACGTGTACAGTTTCAATATTGATATTTGTGTTGGAATAGTTTGGTTCCTCCTGAACAAAACACCACGAAAATATATTTTGTCCTTACCCACAGCTAATTCTCATCAAGAGACATGAGTTACAACAAACTAGAGCTAAGCATAGCAGAGTTATGCCCCCTTTTCTTTGTACGTGTGTAACCTCTCTGTCACCTTTCGACGTCATAGAGAAAAATCAGTTTTCGTCATTTACGGCATGCTATTTTTGGAATTGAATGTATGTCGTTATACATACGCCTATAACTCTATTTGATATGTAGTTATGTCGTTCAGATATCAGGCAGTATTTTGTTCGCTCACAGTTTCCGTAAAGCTTCTTAATAAAAAAACGTCGCACAGTACTTTTATCGGTGTACGATACAAGGGGAGAAATTTACTGTTTTTCAACGCAGAATACATTCTCGGACAACACATAGAAGTGTCTTTTTTTAAAACCGGTTTGATATTTGCAGATAAATTTACACCATCAAATAGGAAATTTAATATTCTCCACCTCTGCGTAATTTTATAGCCAGAGGTATATCCAGCACCGCGTGAGCCCAATTCTCGCACAACCTTCACTTTTCCGATCTTAGGAAAATGTGCGTCAGAAAAAAAACTCGGCATCCAGAGGGTTAACATGAATACCCTACTCAGACACAGAATACTGACTCCGAGCCGACCAGTCCTTGTTTTATCCCCTTTATGCCGAGTGCCAGGATTTGTTTGTTTGTTGTTTAACGCCGCACTCAGCAATATTCCAGCTATATGACGGCGGTCTGTAAATAATCGAGTCTAGGCCAGACAATCCAGTGATTTACAGCATGAGCATCTATCCACGCAATTGGGATCGATGTCATGCATCAACCAAGTCAGCGAGCCTGACCACCCTATCCCGTTAGTAGCCTCTTACGACAAACATAGTCGCTTTTTACGGCAAGCATGGGTTGCTGAAGACCTATTCTACCCCGGATCTTCACGGGTCCATTATACAGTGACTGCAGATGCCTGGAGCTTTGTCAGCCATGTTGACATGTTTACAGTTCTCATAAATAGGCTGACTCAAGGGAGTGTTCACGCTATATAAAGCTGGAAATATATATTTAGTATGCGCTCTGAATTGTAATCATTCGTCACCACTCGCCCCTTTCCGTAACCTGCAAGAAGACTCGTCCCCCTATCGATGAATGTTATGTGCGAAAATGCAACAAACCAATCAGATTGCGCGTATGATTTCAAGTTTTTCGTCAAAGAATCCCTCTGAAATATTTTTTGATTTTATATATGGCTTGCATCTAAAAATATACCCAAGGCACAGTTAAATGTGTTCAATCATACTGTATAATTCCGCATGTCCCGATGTACTTTAAATTGCATCTGAAATATATATTAAATATGGGGAAAGATATGTGAACCATTACACAAGGAGTTGACAATTGTTTTAGGTATGCCCGTTTGCGCTAAGACGGAACCCGGCCGCAAAAATGGCCACGAGTCGCTATTCGGCTTGTCCCGGAATTACACGAGTTGGTCACGAATGAATTGTAATAAGATAAACGAAACTCGGGCCTAACCATGCCTAGCATAGTTGCTATGCCGCCTCGTCAACATTTAATCGCCACATTGCAAAGCAATTAATAAAGTGTATGTTTTAAGCCTCACTGAACGTTCATGAATATATATGACAATCAATCGAATAATCAAAAATATAATTCATAGAGTCAAGGATGATGAATTCGGTGTCCATTTATGTGTAGGTAGCACATGATGTGTTCCAGATGATTATTAAACTATATATTGATATACATAGATATGTATGCGTCACTAGTATTATCGTGGTTTTTACGTAAAAAACTATTTTTTTAGTGAATAGTCGCGACGTGAGAATGCCACATTTGGATATGATTGCAATTTTGACTTATCACATCAGGCCATAAAGACAGGAGGTGAGGTGAAATGGGGTTTGACGTCGCGTCCAAGATTATTGCACTTATATAGCGACGTGCATGTACGTGTGTGTGTGTGTGGCTGCTTGTACTAGTCCGGACTGATGTCGATTTATAGTGCTAGCTCACTGATATACCATGCCGCAGTTTAACATGAATACCCCACTCAGACACAGTAAACTGACTCCGAGCCGACCAGTCCTTGTTTTAGCCCCTTAATGCCGATCGCCAGACAGGGTAACAACAAGTACCATATTTATGAGTCTTTTGGTATGACGCGGCCGGGGATCGAACCCCGGACCTTCCGCTCTCCGGGCGGACGCTCTACCACTAGACCACGGAGTCAAACAAGTCAGCGAGCCTGACCACCCGATCCCGAACTTGTTTTTTTTTTGTCTCGACCATTTGCTGAACATATGCTGTGTTTGCTTGTAACGAACTATGGTTATAACGAACTAAAATTAGTGTTCCCTTTGAGTTCGTTATAGCCGTAGTTTACTCAATTCTAACCGTTGTGCATCTTCCCGATGCAAGAAAGTTAACTGACTTTAAAAGTCCAGTTTCACCCTTGCCGAACTAGGAATTCCTTGACCAATCAAAGCGTCGCTTACAAGAATTAGAAAGTGAATGTGTTTTCTAATCATACAAGCTGCTTTGTGTCAGACGAGGGGCAGAAGCCCAAGTTTTTTTCATGTATGAATTTTTCTTCTTCTTCTTCTTCTTCTTCTTCTTCTTCTTCTTCTTCTTCTTATCATTCAGCCTCAAAAAGTCATCTTCTTTCGCTCGCTTCAATGGGATAAACATTTGAGTCCTGCTATACAATATCGACCATCTATTCGACATTTCGGAAATTTCTTTTGTTCCGTTTTCAAATTTTGAAGCGTAGTCTGGAATGGGAGTCGCCAGTTTGAACTAGTGCCGTAGAGCTAGAGAAAGCTGCTTTCTGATTGGCTAATGTCGACTTATTGTTAGTCATTTCATTGGTCGGGCAAAGTTCGCGAAAAGTCGCTCTGACGTCACCTTAGATGCGATGTCCTTAGATCTAAATGTAGCGGCAGCGAGCACTAAGATCTGATTATGATAAATATGGGAAGTAGTCAAAACAACACATGATGCATTTTACTGGATATAAATAGGTTCATGACAAATGATTTCATTGAGTGAAAATTGTGGCGGAGGGGGGAGCTGACGAAGGCTGGACGTAAGTACCCCACATTTAGCAAAGAGAGTTATGAGTATAATAAGAACGAAGGGCTGATTTAGACAATACACTAATGTTCTTATACAGTACATCATTGGTAAAGGGGTCGGGTAGCCTAGTGGTTAAAGCGTTCACTCGTAACGCCGAAAACCTGGGTTCGATTCCCGACATGGGTACAATGTGTGAAGCCCATTTCTGGTGTCCCCCGCCGTGATATTGCTGGAATATTGCTAAAAGCGGCGTAAAACCATACTCACTCACTCACTTATATCATATTCGGTAAAGAATACATTCTTGTGCCTATGCCTTGATAGGATCAGGTGGTTCTCGAACACCGACAGGCGTGGATGGTTTGCCGACGTGATATTGATGAAAAATTGCCGACTTTGCCGTAAAAAATGTTCACTACAAGAACGGTTAAATACAGGAAAATTTAACTATAAATCCGTGGGACCACATGCAGATATATGCCTTGGCAAACTCAAGAGTACCGCTGTCTATATTGTAGTGCTGTGTGGAATCTCCAGCGACCATACAGTAACATCGTCTCAAACGACATATCCCGAACATGCAGTTTCGCTACACATATATTTGTATTTGAACTTAAGATACTTGACACTGGAAGCAAACTGTCAGGTACCTCTGATAGTACATTAGTCTGAAAATATATTGAGAGACGCGTGGTCTTACGGAGACGTCATTCCGAGTCCTTTCGAAATCGGCATCGTGTATATACTCAAAAGGAAATGTTTTTATGGTCGTATATAAAATATTTTTTTTATTTCTGAAAAAGCAAAATCGTATCGTTTTGTTTTGCTGATTTAAAGTGTACTGGTCGTTAGTGGAATAATAGCAACGAAACTATTTCCATTATCATAAGTGAGTGAATGAGCATTTTGTTACGCCGCTTTTAGCAATATTCCAGCAACATCACGGCGGGGCACACCAGTAATGGGCTTCACACATTGTCCACATGTCGGGAATCGAACCGGGGTCTTCGGCGTGACGAGCGAACGCTTTAACCACTAGGCTACCCGACCCCCCTTATCGTAACTAATCTCGACTTAAAGCTAAGTCAAATGTACGATTCCGACTATGACATAAGCCGTGTTTAGGAATCACTATCAAATAGTGATGATACCAGGTGTTCGCGAAATGATGAGCGTATCCTGACCCATCGGCCTCACCCGTCACTGGTATACTCATGCATGTTTAATGGCCACCAATTGAGGGGTCCCAAACACACACAAAGGCAAGTCAATTGAGCACCTGAAAAACACGGGCACATAATAGTACGTAGAGGAAGATCAACAATCTGTTCCGAGTCCGGTTAGAGAACAATGTTGGCGTGTACCACAAATTCCCTAACACCTCATCTAGGTTCTGGGATAACACTGCAAACACGCTGATGACAGGCGAGGTGTGTTTCTAGAGACTGACGGACTCTTTCCCCCTGGAACCAACCATGGTAACATCATGTCCTATGGATGCTCCAATGCTCCAAGGGGTTCCCAAATAAGCACGGCCGCTGTTGGTCGGTGCACTTACCGTGCACTGAAGCTTGCAAATGTCACGCATGCCGATGCTGCAGAAACATTCTACCTGATACATTAACTATTTAATCAAGTGGTCCTTCACGCATAGTTAGTTGTGTAAAATTGCAACAATTTAAAAAAATAAGACAAAACTTTCATATTTCTACCGTGTTATTTATATATGAATAATATATGGAGCATTAAATGAGCATCAGTAGAGTTGATATTTCGCGTTCGCTCTGAAACTCATTCTTATTCTACGTCGATCAGTGACAAAACGAAAACCGTGAATTGTCAGAAAATTTTAATGGTGAAGGAAAACAAATATGTTAAACTATAGCTGAGTCATTTGTAGTTAGTTTCCCCTACCGTAATAGTTCGATGAAGTTAGGTCACTCAGTGTAAGTCCCTGTTTGCATCAGACGCAGTTTGTGGACGAATTGCCCAGCTTTGACGGCCATCTTAATGTCTTGATTTATCTGTGCAGAGTTGCGTCCCTTGGACACGCCACAAACCTATGATTGTGAGTTCGAATTCCGGTTCGCCCCCATTATGTTTCTAGGTTTGTCAGCACCGAAGTGGTAAACGTCTGAGACCTGCATCACTTCGGGCTTTCCTCCCACATTAAGATGACACGCCGTGATATACCTGTAAAACTGTTAAAAGCGGCATTGAACCCAACTCACTCACACTCATGTCTCGGTGGCCGCCATTTTGAATTTATCAAATTTGTGGGTTAACTGTCTAAAATACAGCCTAGCAAACACCCTAAATCAATTTACAACATATCAATACGTCTGGACAAGTTATTTGCCAGCCGTGAACATGAAATGCCTCCATCACATTTAATATGTACATGTTTTGCAAAGTCAATATGATACAGCCGTGTATCGAACAACCGACGTTCCGCTCACGGGTCGGACGTTCTCCTCCCTGCACCAGGAGACGGTCGCCTGGAACGTTTGTGTCACAACTGCCACCACATGCAGCGTCTCATAGTTACACGACAGGGTCTTCTGCGTTTGAGTCATTGTTTATGTCCATTGTAGTGTCTCACGCAGTGTGTATTGTATACAAATACTTGAATATTCATTAAATGGCCATGCACCCCTTCGAGGAAATCACGTTATTGGAATAGGTCAGCATGGTGCACAGTTATGTGTGGAGAAGAAAAGACGTTAAGAATGTTCTTGTCACACGTGATGGTCTTGCACTTTTGAACCCAAAGGAATGCACACCTTGTTATAATAGCTCCTGTCACCCCTACAGGCAGACAGACAGACAGGCAGGCAGACAGACACACGCACGCACGCACGCACGCACGCACGCACGCACACTTACACACACACTTACACACACACACTAAAACACACACACACACTAAAACACACACACACTAAAACACACACACAAACACACACTAAAACACGCGCGCGCGCGCGCGCACGCACGCACACACACACACACACACACACACACACACATTTGCTCACCTACACCTGCACACGCAAACCTACATGTGCACATACTCACACATACACATATACACGAATACACACAAGCACGCGCGGACGTACACATACAGACGCATACACACACGCACATGATCACAAACGCACACCTACACATACACACACAAACCTACATCTACATACACGAACACACACACACACACACACACACACACACACACACACACACACACACACACACACACACACACACGAGCGCGCACTCACACATACACACGCTTACACGAACGCATCGCGCGGACGCACACACGCACATACACACATGCAGGCGCACACGCACACAGGTACATACACACATACTACACCTATCAGACACCACAATTATATATTACATGGTTGATCCAGAAGCAGTCAAGCTGTTCATTGCACCAGGCAACATTGGACCTCTGCCACAGACACCAGCTCCCCGAAATAGAGACTTACTCGCCATCTGTTTTAACACAAGCATAAAATGATAGAACAAGTACAAACAAATTTCATAACAAGTCGACTTGAAACTCACAATTTAAGTTACATTGTACCTACCAACTAATGAAACATGAATTAAAGTTTATTTCAGAATTGACTTCGATATTGTTTTACGTACATGGAGGTGAAAACGTAAAACCCCGGGAGCACACTCTGTAAATCCGCTTGCATTTGCGCAGTGTGCACACAGGTATTTAAGTTTATACCATTAACGCAAAAACACAATGAAGTCAATTATTATGAATAAATATGTCAACAATAATTGCTTCACAGACTGCTTATTTATCATCCAAAACTGACCCCCACAGGAGATATCGCTTTGGTGAGATAAAAAAATCTCTACATTGTAGATATCACTGCAATGAAATTGCACACAATGCTTTGCAGACCACCGTGACGTCATTGGTTACCATGACGAGATTCTCTATTTAATCATCAACACAGACAAAATCAGTTCAGCGCAATAATGCAGCCCAACCCAACCCGATCTATTATTTATCATCAGCCTGTCAGGGCCAAATAATCTGCTGGAGGGTGTGGCTTCCTTTTTTATGTTTATGGAAACATAAACGCGACAAAGTGCAATTGAACCATTTGCGATTTATGTTTGTAACCACCAAGTCAATATATAATTACATATATATGTATACAGAAATAACTCAAATAAGTAAAAGAACTGTTGAATATTATATATCCTGTTTGAACTAAGAATTTAGGGTTCACTTAATTATGAACTAATACAAAACACATGTGACCTAAATAATATTCAATACCGACTGCATCATCCATGACTCTTTAAATTATTTTTCATAATTTAATTGACTGACATTCATATTCATGAATATGTTCACGGAGACATGACATCAGACACGGCTGGGCCTAACTTGGTTATTTTATTATGATGCGTCATGTATATGCTGTCGCATCTATTTCTAGCTTTTAATAAGCGTGTACTCTGTGGTTGTGTGGCTTTTGTATGCGTGTGTCTATTAGTGCGCTCGTTCAATCGTGTGTTTTAGGCGGTGGTAAAAACGTGCGCTCGTCACGCTGAAGACCCGGGTTCGATTCCCAACATGGGTACAATGTGTGAAGCCCAATGTGGTATTGCTGGAATATTGCTGAAAGCTGCGTAAAACCATACTCACTCACTGACTCACTGACTCACTGACTCACTCACTCACTCGTGAGTCACAGATCAATCATTCACCGGTCGCCTGCCTGTTGGAATATTAATTCTGTAAGTGACGCTGTGCAGCCTTATAAGGTCATGGGTAAGATCATCCGGGCGACGACAGCTCAAGAAGCATGGGGATTGTGGACAAGTAATTACGTGGTCTGGTCGTATTACCTTATTGGGAATATGGTCAGCAATGTTAGAAAGTATGTACATATTATTGGCAACGACCAAACAGCTGCCCTTTGTTTTGCCTGAAGGGATGGGGGAGAAACGTCGCCGACTAATGTTTCCAAATATACGTGCTGTCCGGCGTGTGCGGCCTCTGACACGCATTTGGATTGGTAGAAGTATTTACTTTGTCTATTTTGAGACGAGTGCTTATTACTGAAGGTATTATGTGACCATGTATCGCAGAATTATGAATTATAGTAATACCTTCACAACATATTCAAAATCGTACATACTCATATATCGGTTACTTACATAAATTTGAATACAGATGTATACATATCGGTTTCGTACTTTTTAACACGCACTAACAAGAAATGTATCACAAATATATATATAAATAATTCACGTAGTTGGGGAGGGGGGGGGGGGGGGGGGGGGTATCCTAGTCGTTAAAGCGTTCGCTCGTCACGACGAAGACCCGGGTTCGATTCCCGACATGGGTACAATGTGTGAAGCCAATACTGGTGTCCCCCGCCGCGATATTGCTGGAATATTGCTAAAAGCGGCGTGAAACCATACTCACTCACTCAAAAGGGTGAAAATTAAAAGACAAGACATATCATGGCGCAAATGGTACAGTGTCTGCCCAGCTCGTCCTGCAACAAATACTTTTCCCTTCACCTGGCTCTATCCTCAGAAAGGAGGGGGTGGGGTCGGAGTCGTGTCGCCGGAGGTCTCTGCTCGACAACTCGCTCGCCATGGCAGGGATGAAATTTGCAATGATGGAACGTCCCTAATGAGGCTTTTACGACTGTTTCAGTCGTTTTAAGCACACAGTTGAACTGTAATTTATGCAAATTACCGACATTGATACCATACCATTAACAGGGACTCAGGAGACCCAGTTGGTTATGGCTAATACAGAGTTGCGTCCCTTAGACGTATAAGGATGTTGTAATCCAGGGTCCGTATTCCAGATTGTCCAGGGCGGGTCTCACCATCATTTCGGACTTTACTCCCATAGTAAGTTGTTACTGTTCAAACCGGTTCACTCACTCACTCACTCACTCACTCACTCACTCACTAACTGTTGCCATTGTTACCGTTTAATCCCCTCCGTCCCCTAAATCAGAAACCTAAGACACCATTACTATTTACCGGCCGCCATGATGAAATTTGCAATACTGCTCACTATGCTGTCTTCTCACAAAAGTTGAAAGAGCAACGTTTGAAACTTTGAGGTATTTTGCACATTGGTCATGGTCGTGTCGTCAATACACGATAACATGGGTGGTAACAAATACGACGAAATGTTGCATTGCATATAAGGGACAACGCAAAGTGACTTCTTGTGCCTTTATATGAAAACAGGAAGAACCACAAATGTTCACATGCACGATGACATCGAATGAAGACAGTGCTTCAGGAAAATGGCCGGGACTGAACCAGGCCAACAAAATATGAAACAAAACACGTATGGCACTGAAATACTTTAATTTACTATACAGTGCACCGAAAAGAACTGGAAAATATTTCCCTCTGTTTTTTTGCAAAAAGTACCTGTTCGCTAAAAAGCGTCTTGTAAAACATCCTAACGTTACACAGGTATTTTTTCAAATCTTTTCCAGTTTTTTATCAATGTCCTCCAGTGATTTGACGCACTTCTCGGGGTAAGATTTATTACAATAAATATGTTGACTATCAATCAGATCGTCTAGACTGGGCGCCGACATTTTGTTTGAAACTATTGAAATTGATATGAGAGGTGGAATCACTGTATCAGCATGAATATTCAGATCAACAAAACACTTCTAACGTGTAATACCGTTGTAATGTTAGATAGCTATTTGAAATGTTTTGTGTGTTAATATGCAACATTGTAACAGTTGCAATAGAATGATAGTTTTTAACATAAAAACACTATATTTCTACCGTGTATATACAAATATCCGAAGAATATAATGTTTTGTGTAAATAAGGCAAGTAACGTTTTGAAACGTTTTTATTTTTGGGGAAATTTTCTGCTCAGCAGTTAATTGCATAAACACTGTATTGGTACCGTGTTATAACATTACAATGTTATATGGATATCAAAAACAGTTGAGTAAAGAAGTAAATTTTGAACAGATGTATAAGAATGAGAATTCACATAAAAAACACACTGAATATCCACCATGAAGCAACATGACAATATCACCTAAAAATGCATGCTAACGTTTAATCTTCCCCGATGTGTTACTGTGTCTCTCAAGAAACGACGGGCAACACGTTTACAGCATCACTCTTCTTGGAGATGTCAATGTGTCTCTCAAGAAACGACGGGCAACACGTTTACAGAATCACTCTTCTTAGAGATGTCAATGTGTCTCTCAAGAAACGACGGGCAACACGTTTACAGAATCACTCTTCTTTGAGATGTCAATGTGTCTCTCAAGAAACGACGGGCTACACGTTTACAGAATCGCTCTTCTTGGAGATGTAAATGTGTCTCTCAAGAAACGACGGGCAACACGTTTACAGAATCACTCTTCTTGGAGATGTCAATGTGTCTCTCAAGAAACGACGGGCAACACGTTACAGAATCACTCTTCTTGGAGATGTCAATGTGTCTCTCAAAAAACGACGGGCAACACGTTTACAGAATCACTCTTCTTGGAGATGTCAATGTGTCTCTCAAGAAACGACGGGCAACACGTTTACAGAATCACTTTTCTTTCTGAGATGTCAATGTGTCTCTCAAGAAACGACGGGCAACACGTTTACAGAATCACTTTTCTTTCTGAGATGTCAATGTGTCTCTCAAGAAACGACGGGCAACACGTTTACAGCATCACTTTTCTTTGAGATGTCAATGTGTCTCTCAAGAAACGACGGGCAACACGTTTACAGAATCACTCTTCTTGGAGATGTCAATGTGTCTCTCAAGAAACGACGGGCAACACGTTTACAGCATCACTCTTCTTGGAGATGTCAATGTGTCTCTCAAGAAACGACGGGCAACACGTTTACAGAATCACTCTTCTTGGAGATGTCAATGTGTCTCTCAAGAAACGACGGGCAACACGTTTACAGAATCACTCTTCTTGGAGATGTCAATGTGTCTCTCAAGAAACGACGGGCAACACGTTTACAGAATCACTCTTCTTGGAGATGTCAATGTGTCTCTCAAGAAACGACGGGCAACACGTTTACAGAATCACTCTTCTTGGAGATGTCAATGTGTCTCTCAAAAAACGACGGGCAACACTTTTACAGCATCAATCTTCAAATGGATGTCAATGTGTCTCTCAAGAAACGACTGGCAACACTTTTACAGCATCAATCTTCAAATGGATGTCAATGTGTATCTCACGAAACGACTGGCAACACTTTTACAGCATCAATCTTCAAATGGATGTCAATGTGTCTCTCACGAAACGACGGGCAACACTTTTACAGCATCAATCTTCAAATGGATGTCAATGTGTCTCTCAAGAAACGACTGGCAACACTTTTACAGCATCAATCTTCAAATGGATGTCAATGTGTCTCTCACGAAACGACTGGCAACACTTTTACAGCATCAATCTTCAAATGGATGTCAATGTGTCTCTCACGAAACGACTGGCAACACTTATACAGCATCAATCTTCAAATGGATGTCAATGTGTATCTCACGAAACGACTGGCAACACGTTTACAGCATCACTCTTCATATGGATGTCAATGTGTCTCTCACGAAACGACGGGCAACACGTTACAGCATCACTCTTCATATGGATGTCAATGTGTCTATCGTTAAACGACGGGCAACACGTTTACAGCATCAATCTTCAAATGGATGTCAATGTGTATCTCACGAAACGACGGGCAACACGTTACAGCATCACTCTTTGCAAAGAAGATGTCAATGTGTCTCTCAAGATACGACATGAAAAGACAAGCTACACGTCTACAGTCTCACTCTTCACTTGGATATCGATATTAATGTGTCCCCCATGAAGCAGCCTTTGGTAGCAACTACATTCTCTCTGACCTCTGTGATAGTAGCATGGCTATCATATACTCCTTGTCCCACAGCTAGTAGCGATGGCCTGCACCTTTGAGAACGGTGTACAATAGTCCTGTCTGAAATAGTATTAATTGCCCTGATTTGTTGACCATTAGAACACGTAATGATGAACATCATGTATCACATTAACAACATCATGAAAATAACTAGGCCTGTGGCGTAAAGCTGAACATGTTCATGTGGATATTAGGTGATTAGTACACTTCGTGACGAATCCTCCAAAGAAGGACAGTGAAGCTCCAGTAAAATCCTCATTTGTGTTTTTGATGTTTGTGTTGTCCTTGTTAAAGTGTGTATTTGTTTTTGAGTGTGAATGAGTTGGGGTTAACGCCGCTTTTAACAGTATTCCAGTTATATCACAGCGTGTCAGCTTAATGTGGGAGGAAAGCCCGAAGTATTGCAGGTCTCAGCCGTTTACCACTTCGGTGAAACCCAGTAGCACGGGTATGGTGCTGACAAACCTAGAAACATAATCGAGGCGAACCGGGATTCGAACCCACAATCATAGGTTTCTGATGTGCCCAAGGGACGGAACTCTGCACAGCGAATCGCGGCGCCTTAGACGACTGGGCCACCCCTGCCCCCGTATTTGTATTTGAACGCCCCACTAAGAAATATACCATTTGTATTATGGCGGCCTGTAAATGATCGAGTCTGGGTCAGACAGTCCAGTGATTGATATTATGAGCAGCAATCCCGACGTTGACAAGCCATTAACCAAGTCAACGAGCCTGACAACCCGATCCAAGTCACCACTTACGACAGGCATAGTTTGCTGGGACAAATTCTAACCTGAATCATCAAATGTCAACGTTTTGATCCAGTCTAATTGATCTACACTTATTTTCGTGTTAGACTTTGTTGGAAAGACTTTGTTTCACATAGACATTATTTCAGCCAGATAGACTAGGACAAGTTCAATTTATTTGACTATATACAAATTTGCCACCATACTGGGGACGACTTCGTTAAAGACTTCCATAAACATTCAAAGATAGTTTCATTTAACACAAACGAAACTTTTGCTTGAAGCGTATAATGTTTTGTTATATTCGTGACATTGGACTTTCAGAGTGAGTGAGTGAGTTGGGTTTAACGCCGCTTTTAACAGTATTCCAGTTATATCGCGGCGTGTCAGCTTAATGTGGGAGGAAAGCCCCAAGTGATGCAGGTCTCAGACGTCTACCACTTCGGTGAAACCCACGAGCACGGGTATGGTGCTGACAAACCTAGAAACATAATCGGGGCGAACCGGGATTCGAACCCACACTCATAGGTTTCTGGCGTGCCCAAGGGACGCAACTCTGCACAGCGAATCGCGGCGCCTTAGACGACTGGGCCACCCGTGCCCCCTTGAACTTTCAGAAGAGAAATGTTCAAGAATGATTTCCTTCTGCAAAGAAAATCTTCAGTGTCTGCCATAGGAAAATATATTCATTGTTTACATCTGGTAAAAAGAAAGTATACACTGTTATTCGATAACAAAAAAAAGATTACAAACGTTTTCGAAACATTAATAGGCTGAAAACAGAGACACTGCGAAGTCAGAAACACCACTATGATACCCGAATCAAATACATCACCATCGAATAACCAATTTTTGTTTGTTTTATTTTTAGACAAACATTGTTGTGTACCTTCTTTCGCTTGGCAGTTTGTATCTGAAATTTTACTGATGAGTATCTATAATGGCGAAAGACATGATCTTTTTTACAGAAAACGATAATGTCTTTATTAGAGAGTCGAGAGTCGGGTTCGGCTAACAGTCTGACTGTAGTAGGAGGGCCATGGCTAGGAGGTGACGTCATACGATCAGACTTGAACTGTATGAGCTATTTTGTCACTCCAATATTTTCTATTATTTGTCCTTTGTTTTCCGCGACTATGCTTGTCGTAAGAGGCGTCTAACGGGATCGGGATGGTCAGGCTCGCTGACTTGGTTGATGCATGTCATCGTATCCCAATTGCGTGGATCGACGCTCATGATGTCAATCACTGGATTGTCTGGTCCAGTCTCGATTATGTTCAGACCGCCGTTATATAGCTGGAATATTGCTGAGTGCGGCGTTAAACAACAAACCAACCAACCAACTTTTGTTTTCCGTCGTTCTGAATGGCATGTCACTCAGCACTATTCCAGCTATATGACGGCGGTCTGTGAAAACAATCGAGTCTGGACCAGATAATCCAGTGATTAATATCATGAGCACAGTAGACACAGTCAGAAAATGATACAGAGCAGACATGGCATCGTGGCGGCCACAAGTTGCTGGAATGAGTCTTCAGAGTGAATGCGTAATAGGTAGGTATCTTTCTTCCTGCATCAGACCGCCTCCGTGGTCTAGTGGTAGAGCGTCCGCCCGGAGAGCGTCATACCAAAAGACGTTAAAAGATGGTACTTGTTGTTACCCTGTCTGGCGCTCGGCATTAAGGGGCTGAAACAAGGACTGGTCGGCTCGGAGTCAGTATACTGTGTCTGAGTGGGGTATTCATGTTAAACTGCGGCATGGTATCTCAGTGGGCTAGCACTATAAATCGACATCAGTCCGGACTAGTACAAGCAGCCACACCACACACACACACACGTGCATGCACGTCGCTATATAAGTGCAATAATCTTGGTCGCGACGTTAAACACAATTTCACCTCACGTCATTCCTTCCTGCATCAACGCATCAGCATCATGTGAAGGACACAACAGGACTGTGAAGTGATGCATGAGATGGAAGCTGGACACGACAAACATCTGAGTGAGTGCGTTATGCAAATCATTCTTTGAACACACAAGCGCACATTATAATGAACATGAGTAACAACAGCTTTTATGTTACTAAACCCACAACGTGTGTTGCACTATACTGTTCGGGACTATATTCTTCACATTGACAGCTAAATTCGTCAATGCTATAAGGAAGGCAGTTATATATTCTTCAGTTTGATCAACACAAATCTAAAACCATGTTGGAATAACATATGAATAACATTCAGAGACTCAGAATGATTATGACTAAGATTATATACATATTGTATACCTTTCTGGGAATGTGCCCTTCGTGCATTTCAATCAGCCTCAACCAATATTTAGATTGGTTTGGTTGGTTGGTTTGTTGTTTAACGCCGCACTCAGCAATATTCCAGCTATATTACGGCGGTCGGTAAATAATCGAGTCTTGACCAGACAATCCAGTGATTAATATCATGTGCATCAACCCACACAATTGGGATCGATGACATGCATCAACCAAGTCAGCGAGCCTGTCGAGTGACCACCCGATCCCGTTAGTCGCCTTTTACGGCAAGCATGAGTTGCTGAAGACCTATTCTACCCCGGAATCTTCACGGGTCCAATATTTAGAAGCTCGGCAATATTTCGGTAAAGCATAATAGATCTTCCACATCCACCATAGCTATAGCATTAAGTGTCTGGGGGATCATAAGACTCATAATTCATATCATATCATATTATATCAATCATTTGAGTTTGTTCTGGTTCAGCATCAGCCAGTGTTTCCAACGATTCCAACATGGCTGGGTCGTTTACTGTTGTATGGCCAGTCTTAATGGTATTATATAATGCTAAAAAATCAAGAATCGGTGGATGAGTTGAGTGACGCTAACCTTTTAACAAACACCTGGTATCATTACTATTTTAGTGATTCAGAAATAAATGCTCATGATATAGTCTAAATCGTGCTTTTGGCAGATATTTCTATTAAATATAGAAAGGGTTTTACACTTTATTTAGTGTCTGCAGGCACGACAATGCATCTGAGAATATAATAAATTGTTTACAGTTACTTTGGTGGTGAAAATATTCCAGTGATGACTGAATAGCCTTGGTTTCAGGTTTAAATATGGAGCTATTATCTGGTATTTTGGAAGATATACTTTTTTATCCAACCACAGCGGCACTAGAAGTTTTGCCACAACCCCTTGACCTATTAGTAAAAATAGAGCGGTAAGAATCCATTTTGGATCTTAATTAGATGTTTTCCTGTTGAAAGACTAATTGGTTTGTTTCTGGTTTTCTTAAATTGGCAAGTGTTAGGTGTACCTCTGGTTTGACAAGTTGCCAAGGAGGTGTAGATCTAGATGACAGTTGATGAGGTGAAATAATATTTAGATCTATGTTAGTTGCTGTGATATGTGGCTCAATTCTGATCCCAAGAGGTGGAGCAAGTTTGGGTTTAGTTTGAAACAATTCTTCAAAAAGGGGATAGAAAACACAATTATAAGCTGTATTTGACGGATTTGAGTGTAATTTAATAATATATTGTAATGAGACTCTGAGTTTAAGACAACTTTGAGAGAAGCTTCATCCGCCTCTACGTTAATACTTTAGACAGGATATGTCCAGAGCTCCAAGACAAAGTCTCAAACCCTGATGATGTATTGAATCTCATTTCTGTAAATTGCGTTTACAGGGTACAGCATAAATGATGGAACCATAATCCAGTTTTGAGCGAATAGGTGATCTGTACAAATGAAGAATGGTTTTCTGATACCCTCCCCATTTGGTGTTTGATACTACTGTCAGAAAGTCTGGTGATTACAGGCATTTTGGATTCAGATAAATAATATGAGGCAAGAATTCAGATGACGATCGAAAATAAGTCCAAGCAAATTGGCCTCCTCAACTACTCTTACTTCTTTTAACACAGTTTTTAAAGTCTTAGGGTTGGGAGGTGTCACAGTAGGTTGTTCTAGTGAAGTGTTAGAGAGAGGCTGAACAGACTTGACCCATTTCAGATCAGTCTTGCAGACAATTGAGGAAACAGAATAAGAAATAGTAGAGGTGGTTGTAGTAAGACTTACAACCCTCCACTTACAACCCTTCACGGGACGGACGGTTAGCCTGGTGGTTAAAGCGCTCGCTCGTCACGCCGAAGACCCGGGTTCGATTCCCGACATGGGTACAATGTGTTAAGCCCATTTCTGGTGTCCCCCGCCGTGATATTGCTGGAATATTGCTGAAAGCTGCGTAAAACCATACTCATTCACTCAGTCACTCTTAGTTTCAAGTAATGTGACATGTTTTTCAAACTTGATTTACATGATTTGGGACTCGCGTTTCCACACAGGGCTTGTTTGCACACTACATAACCTTCCTGCAGTCAGTGGCCTCGTGCTTGTCACCACAGCGGTAACAAACAGCAGGACTTGGATCCATGTCCAAACGCTTGACAGGTGTAGCACCGGAGTGGATTGGGGATATACACCTCCACTCCAATATAACAATAATCGATCATCTTTGATAGATTTAGGGATTGGTGTTCGGGCGAGGGTGAAGAGATAGGTATTGTTCGGTTCGACCACACCATCCTTCTTTTCGGTAAATCGACTGTTGATCACGTTCCTTGGCAATTTTATCTTCAGTCATGCCTGACAGGCCATGATCTCTGTCACGGGCAATGCCCTCAGTGAGTTCAGTGTCTCGACAAACTCTTTTGATTTGAGCATATTGACAGATTGCGGTCTCCGTGCACATTCTACAAGGAGAGACACAGATCGAAGCTTTGTGACATCTGTAACCTCTCCGCAGATACCAATGATAGATAGCAAATGGATTCAATTTGGTTCTTTTAAAGCTTCAATAACCAAGAAACGTGACCAATAGTCAGATCGTTTGGATGTAGTCTCGTTTGACGAGGTATTGTCAGATTCTATATATCGTCTTAATGAACCATCTCCAAGCTGTAATGGCAGTGGTTAACGGGTGTCATACTCAAGCAAATTTGTCACGAAAAGCTAAAACTACCTACCAAATAAAAAGTCAGGCTGATTCGTCCCATAACAATCAATTGGAGACGTACAGAATTTGGAGGTCTGCATCACCAGATTGGCCCATGATCATGTGCCATTGCCTTCTGGGCATAGGGCTCTGAGCAAGTTCATAGATTGAAACATGTTTGGTATACATTTTGAATCAATATATATTTATAATACCAAATGTCTACGAAATAGTGTATATACAGGGAATGACATGACCAGCTGATTGATAGAATCGGGCCCATTCTACCGCCCGTCTAGGCAAAGTAAGGGTCGAAGTGGTGTGTTAGACTAAGTCCTGAGGGGCGGTCGGGTAGCCTAGTGGTTAAAGCGTTCGCTCGTCACGCTGAAAACCCGGGTTCGATTCCCGACATGGGTACAATGTGTGAAGCCCATTTCTGGTATCCCCCGCCGTGATATTGCTCGAATATTGCTAAAAGCGGCGTAAAATCAAACTCACTCACTAAGTCCTGAACACTATTGCCGGTTCCTGCGCCCTCAACCACCAGACTCTCTTCCTCTGCTGACACAGTGACGCAACTTTCGGCAGTCAGGTTGCCTAATTTGGTCGCCTCTTACGGCTGGGTACACATTCTCCCCCAGGTGCCTAGGGTTGTCATACTGTTGGGAGACAACTGCAATTGTGTCTCAATAAAATACAAAAATTGTCACCTTCCAATGGTTTTAAAGTTTCCAAAGCTAGAACTGATTGTATGCATTTCTTCAGAAAGCATACACCGCACAAGGGCGCAGAACTGTTTCTATCTTAGAAACATGCTTATCTGCCCTTCATTCGCATGAGCGAAGCGGCAGACGTTTTGGCGATGATAACTTCCGGTGTGTACACGATCCAGTCGCTTGCAACAATCGCCTATTGTCACTGTTGGAATAACCAGACAAGGGTGTCAATTCAAGCGTTCTTATCACTGAGGTTTCTATACGTCGTCTCCTAATCTTGAATATGTAGATTGTTTTACAAACACAACTTTTAACTAATGAACGGATTTATAATATCAAATGTAACGTGTTTCAACGTAGCCCAAACCGTCTATTGCCGTCGTGCGTGGATGTGTTGTTGATGGACATGTGTATCTAGTGCCGTATAGATTTTATACATCCATATTGTGATGATATTATAAACTTTTATGTGAAGGTTGTGTTTCATACTGAATATACTAGTCTCGGGCTGTATTCATTTGTATATGTTTAACCTGTTACAGCTGTACCCACTCAACTATCACTCTGTCCCCTAAATTTACAGCTTATGGGAATGGATAATTATTGCCTTAATGTCTTAGCCTCAAATTTCAATTTCTTAGTAAATTCTGATGACATTTGCTTTCTTCTTTTTTGACAAATTGTCCCGAACCTTAAAAAATAGAGATGTATCTATGTCTATGGTCACCACATTTAGAGTGAGTGAGTATGGTTTTACGCCGCTTTTAGCAATACTCCATCAATATCACGGCGGGGGACACCAGAAATGGGCTTAACACATGATTGTACCCATGTTGGGAATCGAACCCGGGTCTTCGGCGTGACGAGCGAATGCTTGAACCACCAGGCTAGCGACCGCCCCCGCCACAGAGACAATTAGAGACAAATGTCCCATGGAACTGAATAAATGTCCCAGTAATTGAACCAACGACTCATACACATCTAATGTCTCTTCCTTGTCTCTTGGTGCATACATTACAAGGAACAAACTTAAGGGTAAAGACCAGGATGTAAGGATAATGATGCATTTCCGCTGTTGGTCTCTAATGTTTGAGTTTGTGAGAATCGACTCAATGATCTTGAACCTGACTCCGATTGTACGTTGTACTGGTAATGTTTGTTTGTTTGTTGTTTGGAGACACCCATTGTGTGACATACATGTTGGAGGACGAGACTTGCACCAAATGGTCAGTATTTAATTAAATTCAAAACCAAATTTAGTTCTTTTATAAAGTACTTCAACAAAGAGACGATAAAACGTTTAGTTCATGCATGAAATTTCAAAAGAAATCTGGTAATACAGTAAACTACGGTTATAACGAACACGCTTATAACGAACTGACAGATATAACGAACTTACTTTTTTATCCCGACTATTTGCTGTAGTTATGCTGTATATATGCTTATAACCAACTACGGTTATAACGAACTAAAATTAGCAGTCCCTTTAAGTTCGTTACAACCGTAGTTTACTGTAGTTATATTAGTTATTTGTACCATGATAGCGGCAGGTATTGGAGTTCTTTTGAGCAGATATTAAAAGAAAGGACAGTAGAAGAAGTAAATAATTGCACCTAAGGCAATATTACTTATGAATTCACGGTTTTCATGTACATCGCATGAAATATACGTTAGTCAAATAGAAACATTGTTTCTTTGAAATTAGGGTAATCATTTATATTGGTAGACTAACAGGAGAGTAAAGCGATGTTTAAATAATCTGATTTAAAGGTGCTAAAACTGCTAATTCAAACAATCTTCTTTCCATATATTTTTTATGGTTGGCATATGTGCATTTTAGTATGCATAAGATATATTGTCATTCAGTTTCTTCTAAACATGTATACAAACACACCAAGCATAAATCGAACAAACCACATGTACACTGTTACCCTCTGTAACATGTTCACCCAGAAATATGTACGCAAAAGAATTTAGTGTGAAGTCAACAAACAAACAACAAGTGGCATACAATCAGGAAATGTATTGCAAAGTTAAATAGGTTAACAAATCAATAAAAAGTACTGTACAACAATTACAATGGCAGTACGTAATAGAGTGGTAGTACAATATTCAATGACAATTCATAACATAATGGCTGTGGTCAGTACTGAATACAAAAAATACAGTGGAGTAATACGAATGTTTTTCCCCTTTGACGCACTCTCTCTCTCTCTCTCTCTCTCTCTCTCTCTCTCTCTCTCTCTCTCTCTCTCTCTCTCTCTCTCCAGGGTTGTTTTAGAATCCACACTGTTTAGCTAACAAACGTAGATAAACATTTGTCGTGACTATGGTCGCATCTGTAATTGGCTTTATCCAATCAACAATTCATGTAGAGTTGTCTCCCTGGAACATGCTACTGCAAGGAGCTCAGAGATCCGTTGTATCGCACTGACAGATGTTTGCAGATATATATCCGGGGCGAACTTCTTCTTGTTCCTTCCGGGGTTAAAACTAGTTCTTGTACTTACGGATATTTGTCTCAGTTGGACGGATCCTAGTGTTAACATAGAACGTTAACACAAATGATACAAAACCGACAGGGTTCCGGGTTACGTTTGGTCCCAAAGAACCACATGTGTGCATGTCTTTCGAGGCTTATGGATCGAGCGTTCAGGTTATCGATCGGGTTTTCAGGTTACGAGTGAGTGACTGTCGGTTTACGCCGCATTTGAACCAATGTGGGAATCGAACCCGGGCCTTCGGCGTGACGAGCGAACTCATTAACCACTGGGCTACTCCACCTCCCCTGTTATTTTATTTTTTTTATATATTTTTTTTATTTTTTATAAGTTTATATTTCTGTTGCATTTTTACACATAGGTTATACAATGTAATACATAGGTAGTAAACAAAACTTGAGAACAGAATTATTGTGTGGTAAACAAAAGATGACAAGATGACCAAAATTTGTAGAATTTATCGATACTATTACTTATGAGAGCTGTGTATTTTTTAAGCATGTAATATTTATAAATCTCTTTTTTTTTTAAACTGGAAGTTCGGTACCTTTTTTGAATATCTATATTTAAAAATTACGAATTTGCAAAGTAAGATATGTTATGACCAGACTACATGGAGTGAGTGTATTGCCTGACCAAATGGCGTTTCATGTGCGACCTCACCAAATGGCGTTTAATGTGCGACCTGACCAAATGAAGTGTAGTGTACTGCCTTACCAAATGAAGTGTAGTGTATTGCCTGACCAAATGGAGTGTAGTGTACTGCCTGACCAAATGAAGTGTAGTGTATTGCCTGACCAAATGGAGTGTAGTGTATTGCCTGACCAAATGGAGTGTAGTGTATTGCCTGACCAAATGGAGTGTAGTGTATTGCCTGACCAAATGGAGTGTAGTGTATTGCCTGACCAAATGGCGTGTAGTGTATTGCCTGACCAAATGGCGTGGGTAGAATTGGTCCCTGTAACCTATAGGTAGGAGGCGACTCAGTGGATCGGGTGATCAGAAGGAAACATTCAGTATAGTCAAGTGTAATGTTGGTTAACACCTCACTCAGAAATATTCCAGCTGTATGATGGCGGTCTGTAAATAATCGACCAGACAGTCTAGTGATAGCCATCATGAGCATCTATCTACTCAACTAGGATACGATGACATGCATCAACTAAGTCAGCTATCCTAACAAGACCGCCTCCTTGGTCTTGTGGTAGAAAGTCCGCCCGGAGAGCGGAAGGTCCGGGGTTCGATCCCCGGCCGCGTCATACAAAAAAACGTTAAAAGATTGTACTTGTTGTTACCCTGTCTGGCGCTCGGCATTAAGGGGATAAAACAAGGACTGGTCGGCTCGGAGTCAGTATACTGTGTCTGAGTGGGGTATTCATGTTAAACTGCGGCATGGTATCTCAGTGAGCTAGCACAATAAATCGACATCAGTCCGGACTAGTACAAGCAGCCACACACACACACACACACACACACACACACACACACACACACGCGTGCATGCACGTCGCTATATAAGTGCAATAATCTTGGACATGACGTTAAACCACATTTCACCTCACCTAACCACTCGATGCCATTAGTCGCCTTTTACGAAAAGCATGGGTTGCTGAAGACCAACATAACCCGGATCTTCACTGGGGTGGCCTCTGGTAAGGACCTTTACCAACCAATTCGAAAAACAACAACAAGCAAGTCTACAATAGTTTAGCAAGTCTCAATTCTCGATTTAAGTAGACAAACATTAAGTCTCTAAAAAATAAAATTAGTTTAAAAATAGTGTTGGTTAAATTGTCTATTAACATATTACATGTACATTAAGTTACGGAGACATTATCAGACACTGAAAAATCTAGGATAGGTTTGTTTCAGCATCTGTACCAGAGACTACCCGAAAAGGAAAAGATGACTAGTATCAATATGATGTTGTATATTAAAACATCTTAACCAAATAAATCTGAAACAAATGTGTTCGTTTCAGAGACAGATATTTTTGGAAACACGTCTCAGCAGAGACCATATCTATTATATGGTCTCTGGTCTCAGTCATCAGTTTGGCCTGTCTTTGCCAGTGCTCTGCCCCTACTCGATAACATGGCCGGTCTTTGTTTCATTTAGCACAGCCCGATCGTCAAGTGTCGGCTCTCGTAAATTATGAGTCTCAGTCCGAGCGTGAGGTCAGGTTATTCTGACCCGAGTTGACCTTGACATTGTTCTTTCTGTTTACTTAGCAATGTCCTGTGGGAATGTTCCGTTCATCTGTTTTAAAGTAACTGTAAAATGATGCTCTTTTTTACGACAATGCCGTGAGTTATCATAGGTTCGAATCCGAAAATCGACCTGATTCTAGGTTTGTCAGCACCATACCCGTGCTCCACCAAAGTGGTACACGTCTGAGACCTCCATCACATAAGGCTGTCCTCCAACCAAAATCCCAAACAGACCCTTGAAGATCCGGGGTAGAATAGGTCTTCAGCAACCCATGCTTGCCGTAAAAGGCGACTATGCTTGTTGTAGGAGGCGACTAACCGGATCGGGTAGTCAGGCTCGCTGACTTGGTTGATGCAAGTCATCGATCCAAATTGCGTGGATCGATGCTTATGATATTAATCACTGGATTGTCTGGTCCAGACTCGATTATTTACAGACCGCCGTCATATAGCTGGAATATTGCTGAGTACGGCGTTAAACAAGAAACCAACCAACCGACCAACCAGGAGAGTCATCATCTGATACACAAGAAATTATGTACTTAAATGCACAAATGAACAAAGCGACGTTAAACTTAACTCACAGACTGATCCACAATATCACTTCACCTTTCTTTAGACCTTCAAATGTGTCTGTGAAGATACCTCGATCAGCATCTTCACCCGATGAAAGAGCAAGACGTAGCCTCGAAATGTGTGTATAATTTGAAGTTGAAACTATATATGTCTTGGCTCATTTTATAAGTTGTTAAATCCATCATGTACGTGTGTGCAAATGTTGCAAGAGACAAATGTACATTTTAGGTATATTCCTAGCGTAAATACCACGATTTTGGTATATCTTTAAATGAAACGCTTCATATAGAACGAAAATAACAAACAGTCTTTTTTTAATCCTAAGCCTTTAATAGGCAGAGTACGACCTTACCCTAATCTCTAAGCAACTACGTTTCTCAAAATAACACTGCGATGCTCGTCAACTTGTTTATTGCAATGCACTCGTCAATGTCACGATCGGCTGATCGATGTACAAACACATCCTCGTCAGCCACGAGCCAACGTGATGTTGATGCTTGCACGCGCTGCAATAGACACCGAAATCGATCACGTCTTACAACCGCGATGTGAATGACAGCTGACGAGCGCATCGCAAACAACATGATATCAACAGGCTGAGTCCGTGAATGGCACCTTTGTGAAATCGGGGAGCAGGACGAGGTCGCTTCCGCCTGTCTTCCTGTTATGTCTATATCAGCAAGTCCTTGACGTGCAATAGACATCCTTGTTGTCGAGTTTCCTGTTGTTGTGCTGTACACTTGACCGGCGTTGTGAAATTGATTTGACATCATCGTTGGATATCATGAAGGCTGAAGTTGTATGTCAAATGAGGACGTTTTGCAGAAAATTACCCTGGTTCTTGAAAGGGTAAGTGGTGCATGGTTTTTTCCCTGAGGTTGAATATATAGGATCACAATTTCTAACTACTTTGATCAGGGCAATACACGTGCTATCCTCCGGACAACTTTCCGGTTAAGCATGCGTTGCATTCATTATTAATAACGCTCGCAGTAGTAATTGTCCGACGGGCGGGTTGCCTGACTAACGGGGCTTCACTATTGTACTCTAAGGCAACTGTTGAATCCCCTCTCCCGACGGCATATATAATAACTCTGTTTAGATCTAATGTCAATCTCATGCAAAAAAATAAGTAAAATTGAAAAATGTAATTAATTTTAGTATTATATATTTGATTTATCATGTTTTGTTGGGTTTTAGCGTACTCAAAAAATGCATATCTATGGATCGTATATATCTATAATATATACTTGTATATAATTACAATAAATAATTTTATTGATCCTTACACAATACATGACATTCTGTCCTGAGGTTTAATAATAAATCAGCGAGTGAATGTTGTTTTGCGCCACAATGAATATAAGACAGCGGCCAGAATAAGCGTGGGGATCAAACATACCAGGGGTTGATAGCATGAGCAATGATCCACGTCCCCGGGGTCACGATGACACGGGCCACACGTTTCAACCCCCTTGTCCACTGTTAGTCTTCACCTTACCTGGCATGGAGAAGTAGAGGTACTACATGGAGATGCTACTACTTCTGATGATGATGATGATGATGATAATGATAGGTACCGAGCTTGCCACTACTACTACCACGGCTGCTGCTGTTGATGATTATGATAATGGCGACAATAGACACAATATTATTGAGTATGATAACACTCTTGGTTATGACAACGGTGGTTAAAAACTAGGGGTGTCACGATAAAACGAAATATCGATATATTGCTATTGGTAAGAAGTTAAAGTCAGTAAATCGATTGTTAAATCAGTTTCCGATCAATAGTATCGATTTCAGTTAGGAATATCTTCGATTGTTTTTACCATATCAATTAAAACATGCAATGTTGTTCAAATTTGTTTTTCTTTTGATCATGAGTGGTAATAATTTACACATGGTGATGTGGAAGTTTCTTTTTCTTAAATTATTAGGGTAAAGAGAAAACAAAACAGTCATATTTCAAACTTTACTTTTTATTTGTTGTTATGATTATCACATTCAAAGGAAACTTCAGTTCCAAGGTTTAATTCAACCGTAAAATCCATCTAAAATGATACACTGAAAACTATCGATATTTAGCGCAATAGTTGCTTGCAATATCAATAGTTATCGCAATAGTTTCTTTCAATATGAATAGTTATCGCAATAGTGATTTCCAGACCGATAGTCACCCCTATTAAAAACTTCATCTGTTAACGTCGCATCGGCATTGTTACAGCAATGTTACGATAACAAATAAATAAATAAATAAATAAATAAATAAATAAATAAATAAATAAATAAATAAATAAATAAGACTATTGCTTATGACAACCATAGTACATTTATAGTAACGTTAAGAAGTAATACATTAACTGAAGTTGCTCCATATGACCATACCCATCTTTGTTGTGGGTGATTCATCATGACTTGGACGCCCCGTCTGTTTTCTCGGCCTGTGTACGTGGTGCTATTTCTGTTGTAGTGGGACAAAACGGAAACCGTGTCTATTTCTGTCCTCGAAAATGTTGCGTGGCCTTCAGTGGTCACGTAAACAATAGTTTCTTTACGACTTGACAAACATGTATGAACTGTTACAGTAACTGTATTCGATTCAGTGTTATTATGACATCATCATGTTGGAAATTGTGTACATACAGCAAAGTTGAATCATTGTTACAAACTGAAACATATTTAACTTGTTTAAACGATAAAAGTTTAAACAGAGCTTATTGTAAACTTAGAATTTCTTTGCACAATTTTAATGTAAATGTAGGTAGGATGCCCAAAGTCGGTAATTTTAAGAACTGATTATACAAATTGTTTATCCGACGAAGTAGAAGATGAATACCATGTCTTACTTAAATGTGAAAAGTTTTCCCTTTTAAGGTATAAATTCTCCCCTTGGTGCAGGGTATTTTCAAAGAACGTCAGTTCAGGATAAATCTGCTAAATTCTGAAAATCCCGAAGTGATCGAAGCTGTTGCTATATTTTTGAAACATGTTTTTATAATGAGAAATATGCTATCAACACTGTCCTTCTGAACCCATCCTTTACGCTACATCATAACAAAACATTAGTTGGGAAATGGGGAGATGGGGGGGATTTATGCCCATGCTATCCCTCATTGGTCTTCCAGATCCCTGGTCAAAACTTTACAGGTTGCAGTATTGTAGCGCATTTAGTGCTGATAACGAATGAATACTTAGCGCAGATTACAAGTGCATATCAAGGCTACTCCCACTCACGTTGTGAGTGAGTGTGTGTTTACGCCGCTTTTAGCAATACTCCAGCAATACCACGGCGGTGAATATCAGACATGGACTTCACATATTGTACCCATTTGGGGAAAATGAGCGTTGTGACGAATGAACGCTCTAACCACTTGGCTACCCCACCGCCCTCCGTAGCCCTACAATGTCGCTCTGTGGAACCGGATGGGGTCATGGGGCAGCCAGGCAGCGTGGGGCGTTGCTCATAATATCACTCACTGGTTTGTAGTTAATGTTTACGTGGATACAGTACATTAACGTATATTGACGTCTTTAAAAATAAAGCATGTGCAGCATCAAGTATCATTGGTTAAACATCCCATGGCTAACAGTATAATTGATACAATTTATTATATGACATCAGTGTGAGTTGAGAAAAATTGAGAAAAGTGATATTTTCATTGCAGTGAACATAACACAATAATCACCTCACCGCAAATTTCTCACTTAATTCGTCAATTGAGACTGTTCGTTTCGCAGAGCTCCATTTTCGTTTCTTGCCCAGCGTGTATTCCTTCGCGTCCAACAGCGTTCTCGTAGCTTTCCATAATATTTTTGTTAAGGTTAGGTGAAATTGGATTTTTACGTCGCGTCCAAGATTATTGCACTTGTATAGCGACGTGCATGCACGTGTGATTTTTTTTGTTGAAGTTGATTTTGTATATAATCATATCAAAATGTATGATAAAGAACTTTAGTGAATAATTTGTTATTACTTTTGTTTATATTTTCAAAGATTTTGCAAACTCGGAACTGCTTTTTAAGTCGCAATATCAAGGGGTAGGGAAACGTCTTCGTCTTATGTAGGGAGAATGTACGTTTTAAGGTTTTACATTGGTAATGATCAAAAAATAATGATCCGGTCGACACAAAAAGTATATATTAAATAGGATAATACATGTGTCTCGTGAACGTCACTCGATGAGAGAAACGTGATATTTCCCGAGACACATGAAATATCTTCTATGGATATTCATACAGGGGAGATAACTCGTGTAGGTCTATTTGGAGAAGCCCTTCAGAGGCTGGGAAACTATATTTCAGCTTTTGGTGTGTTGTTGTTTGGGAGTATTTTTGGGAGGGTTGGTGTGGGTGAGGGTGTCTCAGCACTATTCCAGCTACGTCCCTATTTCGATTTCCCAGTATGGCTACAAGGTGAGAAGCCATTTTCTGGTGTCACCCGCCGTGATTGTGCTGGCGTATTGCTTGAAGCAGTGTAGAAACTATCCTCCCCCACTCTGATAATCTGAGTGATTGTTTGTATCTTCGTAAGAATTGTATGAAAGGTAAACCATCACAGTCGGACCTAGCTTATTGTTATCAGTTCAGACCCGTGAAGATTCCGAGGTAGAATAGGTCTTCAGCAACCCATGCTTGCCGTAAAAGGCGATTATGCTTGTCGTAAAAGGCGACTAACGGGATCGGGTGGTCAGGCTCGCTGACTTGATTGATGCATGTCACTGATCCCAATTGCATGGGTCGATGCTCATGATATTAATCACTGGATTGTCTGTTCCAGACTTGATTATTTACAGACCGCCGTCATATAGCTGGAATGTTGCTGAGTGCGGCGTTAAACAACAAACAAACAACAATGTTATCAGTTCACGCATCTTTGTACCATCGAAAGAAAGATACTATAAGAAACGAATACGCTATATATTCTCTCGCCCATTCAGTTCGATTCAGAGCATAACCAGCAGTCCTGCAGTGTTTTTGTGAACATGTGATAGTTTGTCTATACATATATTTGCCTTGCAATCAAAAACCACCATATAAACAAAAAGGCATGTGAAATTTTTAAATCATTTAATAAATGCTTGGATCATATATGAAGTCGATATGTCTAGCAATAAGATCAATGCAATATAGATAATATTCCTAGGTATAAAATATATTCCTACTGGGCAATCTTTGCGAGTGCCAAATCCGCTCTCCTGGAAGCGCCCGTTAAATGTCAAACGGTTTCTATATGTCCAAGCTTCAGCGCAACGCGGGGCAATTTGACATGCTGTTGGTTAGAAAGTCTCCAGTCGTCCCCCATGAAGTTCCCTCATGACAAAACGCTAACGTGCTTCACTCGTGAATCTCTAAATTTAAACCATTTTACAAAGTAAATCGGGGGTATATAGCGTTCCGTTCGTCCGTCCTTCCGTCCGCCCTTCCGTCCGAGCTTTTGTACGGCCCATAACTTTTTAACCATGCACCCTAGCTTCACCAAACTTGCTACACACATTAACCACAATGAGTACTTGTGCCTTTTGCTAGTTTGAAGTTTCTGAACTTTTTAATTTTTGCCGTTTCCATGGAAACATTAAGAAACTTAAACTTTTAGGGTGGGTGTTTTGTACGGCCTATATCTTTTTAACTATACACCCTAGCTTCACCAAACCTTCTACACACATTAACCATAATGAGTACTTGTGCCTTTTGCTAGTTTGAAGATTCTGAATTTTTAATTTTTGCCGTTTCCATGGAAACATTAGAAACTTAAACTTTAAGGGTGGGTGTTTTGTACGGCCTATATCTTTTTAACTCTGCACCCTAGCTTCACCAAAC
This sequence comes from Haliotis rufescens, assembly GCF_023055435.1. Taxonomy (NCBI): domain Eukaryota; kingdom Metazoa; phylum Mollusca; class Gastropoda; order Lepetellida; family Haliotidae; genus Haliotis; species Haliotis rufescens. The sequence continues at coordinate 10,301,716 of NW_025964223.1, forward strand.
TTTCTACACACATTTACCACAATGAGTACTTGTGCCTTTTGCTAGTTTGAAGATTCTGAATTTTTAATTTTTGCCGTTTCCATGGAAACATTAGGAACTTAAACTTTTAGGGTGGGTATTTTGTACGGCCCATAACTTTTTAACCATGCACCCTAGCTTCACCAAACTTTCTACACACATTTACCACAATGAGTACTTGTGCCTTTTGCTAGTTTGAAGATTCTGAATTTTTAATTTTTGCCGTTTCCATGGAAACATTGTGAACATGGTGAAACATAAATTTTGGGTAGAGTTTTTGTACGATCCATGTTTACAATATTATGTATTCTAGCTTCAGTAAACTTGCTACATTAACCGCTATGATTGTTTTTTTATCTTTTATAACATTCTGAAAGTTTTGTCTTTTGCTGTTTTCTTGGAAACATGATGGAATTTAGAAATTTTGATTACTGGTTTTGTATAGCTAATATATTTTCAAAAATTGTTTCCACACATGTAGATCATCTCATAAGTATCTGTGCTTTGTGATAGTTTGAATTTATGAATTCTTTACCATATCTGTTAAGGCTTGATGGAAATTATTAATTTATTGATTTTCTTATATGATATTGTTCCATTTTTTATGTGTTTTTATATCAACAATTTTTGGTCCTTTTGATAATTCTTCTTATAACTCCTCATTCAAATTTTTATTCAAAGGTGTTCATGGTGATCTACTTCCTCGTTGTGAACACTGGTAACATCGATCGGAGATTTGGGGGGGGGGGGGGGCAATTGTCACTGGAACGCAATCTTAGTTTTTAAAACATTGAAGTTAAAATCAGTTAGATATATGTAATATTTCATTAATTAACAAGCTATTTACTATTTGTTCTTGACCAGCGGGGATAACGGGGGTATGTGAGCTTTGCTCACTTCTTTCTTGTTGTCTTCCATGTGACATTTTTATGACATCTGTGACTTATGGCTCGCAAGGTATGTATCCATCAAACTCCTATATTATCGTAATAACTTATTTCTATGAAACTAAAAAAATGTTTAATAGTTGGGGCTTGTTTTTGGTCAGCGGCATGCATCGGTTCTAAACAGGACATCAATGCACTGGAAGGTTGGTTGGTTGGTTTGTTGTTTAACGCCGCACTCAGCAATATTCCAGCTCTATGACGGCTGTCTGTAAATAATCGTGTCTGGACCAGACAATCCAGTGATTTATATCATGAGCATCGACCCACGCAATTGGGATTTGGGATACGATGACATGCATCAACCAAGTCAGCGAGCCTGACCACCCGATCCCGTTAGTCGCCTCGTACGACAAGCATAGTCGCCTCTTACGACAAGCATGGGTTGCTGAAGACCTATTCTACTCCGGAAGGGTAACAGCAAGTACCATCTTGTTACGTCCTCTTGTATGACGAGCCCATGGATCGGACCGCTGATCCCCCGCTCTCCAGGAAGATGCTCTACCCAGTAGACCATGGATGCGTTCCAAGCCTAAAACGAAATCGTCAGTGAATTACGGCGAAACATGAACTATTTTCCCTTCATTGCGTTGAAGTTCATCACAGGATTACGTTTCGAATAGTAAAAGGAGTGAGTGAGTGAGCGAGTTGGTTTTACGCCACTTTAAACAGTATTTCATTATATCACGACGTGTCAGCTTGATGTGGGAGGAAAGCCCGAAGTGATGCGGGTCTCAGACGTTTACAACTTTGGTGAAACCCACTAGCACAGGTATGGTGCTGACAAACCTAGAAACATAATCGGGACGAACGGGGATTCGAACCCACAATCATAGGTTTCTGGCGTGTCCAAGGGACGCAACTCTACACAGCGAATTGCGGAGCCTTAGACGACTGGGCCACCCGTGCCCCGAATAGTAACAGGAAGAATGCGACCAGGATATCACTACTTTCACAATAATCCAGACATACAATTTGCAGTAGATAATACCTTGTTACACCGATATGTTAAATCGTAATAGGGTCTCTTAAAATCAGATCCAAATTCACGTGGATCACTTTGAGTTTTATTCTCACGTTAAGCTGATTCGCCATAAAGGCATGCGTAGACACCTTCATAATACTGAAATACTGGTCAAAGCGGCGTTATACCAAACTCACTCACACACTCACTTTATACATGATGTAGTATCACCCTCGCATATTGGGAATGGTGGTACGTATATTCATCAGTCAACTCTGTGAATGTCCTAAATCTGAATATATCTCCCAAAACAGTCTGCTCGACGATGTATATTGAAAACATTAAATGTAATGAATGTCACATAACCGTCCTCGACACGCAACGTTTCCATCAGCAGTAGGGGGCACGGTTGGCCCAGTCGTCTAAGGCGCCGCGATTCGCTGTGCAGAGTTGCGTCCCTTGGGCATGCCAGAAACCTATGATTGTGGGTTCGAATCCCCGTTCGTCCCGATTATGTTTCTAGGTTTGTCAGCACCATACCCGTGCTCGGGGCTTTCACCGAAGTGGTAAACGTCTGAGACCTGCATCACTTCGGGCTTTCCTCCCACATTAAGCTGACACGCCGCGATATAACTGGAATACTGTTAAAAGCGTTAAACCCAACTCACTCACTCACTCACTCACTCACTCACTCACTCCAGCAGCAGTGTCCTCGGCGACTCGGAGACCTACATTAGGTGTGGATTGATCAATAGTCCGGCTAAAGATCCGGGTTCAGTTGTCGGTGTGAGTACGTGAATAGTGTGCCAACGCCATTGTTCATGCCCCGTCACGAAAACACAATCTGTTCGATGACTCATTTAGTATCCTTTTACAACATAACACTTCATACCAGGCGATAATCAGAGCATCCCACTGGCTGGCAATGTACATCGCCTTCTTCAGGCAATGACAGTGTAATATGATCGCATCGCAAAGACAGTCATTACTCTGTTAAGGTATGGAAGCGCAGTCGTAGCGCTGACACCGGTTTGTGCCTCTGGCGCTATGACGTCAGTCTGTAACGAAGTGACAGTTTACTGACCTACTTTCTGCAATGCAAGTTTAAGCTCTTGCATTAGTTCTGAGGACGGGAATTGCGGATGCGCTGATTACAACGATCAAATCGCACAAAATGCACGTGCGGTACAAATGTACTGTCTACAACGATCAAATCGCACAAAATGCACGTGTGGTACGAGTTTACTGTTTACAACGATCAAATCGAACAAAATGCACGTGCGGTACAAATGTACTGTCTACAACGACCAAATCGAACAAAATGCACGTGCGGTTAGCAGCACGGACAACGAAGCAGGAAGTTAAATTTTGTTTGTTTGCTTGTTTGTTTGTTGTTTAACGCCGCACTCAGCAATATTCCAGCTTTATGACGGCGGTCTGTAAATAATCGAGTCTGGACCAGACAATCCAGTGATTGATATCATGAACATCGATCCACGCGATTGGGATACGATGACATGCATCACCCAAGTCAGCGAGCCTGACTACCCGATCCCGTTAGTCGCCTGGTACGACAAACATAGTCGCCTTTTAGGGCAAGCTTGGGTTGCTGAAGACCTTTTCTACACCGCATCTTCACGGGTCGCAGGAGGTTAAAGATTCTCATGCATTACGCATGTGCAAAGTGCAATTTTTGTTTATTTTCATTTGATTTTTTAAAATATATATTTTAGGCTGTATTTTAAATCTGATTACGTAGTATTTTGTTGCTTTGATACATGAATACATTATTTGTTTCGAGGGCCCAGTTACTTTTGCGGTGTCCTAAAAATAATCTCCAAGGCGAATAACTCAAGGGTATTCATTCAGGGGAGGTAATAATCATCGTTGTATTTACAGTTGACATCGCCGTGGTAGAAGTGTCAGATTAGCTAACGGCCCCAGCCGTACTGTCGTCAGTTGACGCGAATTTGTTGACGTCAGTGGGTTTTCAATCGATGCGATGGAATGATTGTGCGATATCGCCATCAACACAGACCTAACAGCTGCAAATATATGTTGTGCCTGCATCCGGTATGATATAATACATTCACATCCCGATCAATACACACTGTCATTTGAATCCGGTTCACTAAAATAGAAGCTTCACAAAAAATAATATGTATATGATCAATTAGGAGTGGGTTGAATACCATAATGCTGGATTCGTAACTGGTGTGCATGCGGAAGTCAGAGAGCGATAGCTTAAGATCAGACTGATAATATTCCCCATTTTCCGCCAGGTTAAAATAGGAAATACCGTATCGGTGATCTATAAAGTTATGAAAATATTTAGATAATAAAAATAATGATAATAATAACATTTAGATGTGTGATTGAGAAGTTGTAATGAGTTGTAATGAGCTACCGTCAGAGCAGGATATTAAAAAAAAATTATGCTTTCCCTTTCGCGAACAACTGGTGCCATTGCTGATTGTCAGTGATCAATTCATATAATTTTCACCGCTATTTTGCATCTCCCCAAGACAAGGTCGTTAAATGACTATAAAAGTGCAGTTTGAACTCTTGCTGAATAAAGCTGGAATTCGGGAGTTACGTGTTGCCTGGACTAACCAGTCTATGCATAGTCTGTTCAAAATCGCGTAGCGAACTCGACATCCGGTTCGTAAACATGTGCAGATTTCGGTCGACTGCAGGATTTCCAAAGCATGTGTACCGCCAATTGGGTATCGACAGATATATTGCATATTTTTTCACGTTTATAATCAAGGTGCTCAAGTGCTTCAAGACCCGTTTTATTACATTACAGATCTTGATTATGGATCCGATCGTCTTGATTGGGCGCCTCCATTTTTTAAGCAAATACCAGTGATATTAGAGATGGCATCTGATTGGTCACTAGGAGGGACATAGAAGGGACATATAACGTATAATAGCCACTGGTGGCCAACGGCCGAGCCTAGAAATATCAGCCTAGTTCGGCAAGGGTGGAAACTGGACTTTTATAGTCAGTCAGTTAACGCCCTTGCCTCGGGAAGATGCTACTTAGCCCTTTACACCCAATGTAACCTGTTTCGGCGGATACTCGAGACGGGTTATTCCCTGGTTTTAACGTTTTATACTCACGTGTATCACTAGCGGGATGTATGACATTTTACGAGCCGATTATGAAAGTATACCAAGATAGTTCTAGCAGGTTCTTCAACGCGTAATGATGATTAAGCCCTACCCAGAGTTCCTCGCGGTCAATCTAGTACAACAGAATAGACAGATGTGACGTTTTGTCACATATTTCATCTATTACAGTCTAGAAAGTCTACACATTTAGACGAAGGTGCGTCATGAACAGTTAACTTTCATTTAGAAAATGCCGTAAAAAATATTATACACCCAGAAAATCCTATTAAATCCTTAAGTATGATACGAACATTGCGTAGTAGCAATTAAGATCACTTTTAAAATTGTTGCATTTATTTATACGGAGACACCATGGATGTAAAACTTCTAATAAACACAGCCACATAAATCTCGTTTTAATTTGAGAATTGTATAATTATGTTTAACGTAAACGGACACCATGAACTCACGTCTACATGAAGCGGACGTACAGTGTTCCTCCGTCACTAGTCAAGGCTCGCACCAATGTCTACATACCATCTTGATTATCTTGGCTGGGTGGCAACACATTAAATATTTGATAGCCGCGGGTTACGTTTGTTTGACGATGGGGTCCCCAGTGTAACCTGGCGTTTACGGAGTCAGTTAATTGAGCTGCCTGAAGACTCAGGGAACAATTACTACATTGCCTTGAGGTGGTTTCGTGAAATATGCATTGCAGGCGCCGAGGGAGTTTTGCAGGTGCGTTGGGGCCGTGCTTTTGATTGACTTGAATCTCGTATTGATGATTGGCAGTCCGGTACAACATGGAACAGTTCATGATCCGGGACAACATTGAACAGTTCATGATTCGCTACAACATGGATGGGTTCATGATCATCTACAACATGGAACAGTTCATGATTCGCAACAACATGGATGGGTTCATGATCATCTACAACATGGAACAGTTCATGATTCGCAACAACATGGATCCGTTCATGATCTGCTTCAACATGGATCAGTTCATGATCTGCTTCAACATGGATCAGTTCGTGATCTGCTTCAACGTGGATCAGTTCATGATCTGCTTCAACGTGGATCAGTTCATGATCTGCTTCAACATGGATCAGTTCATGATCCGCTACAACAAAGATTAGTTCATGACCCGCTGCAACGTGGATCAGTTCATGATCCGCTACTACGTGGATCAGTTCATGATCATCTACAACATGGATTAGTTTATGATCTGCTTCAACATGGATCAGTTCATGATAAGCTTCAACGTGGATCAGTACATGATCCGCTACAACAAAGATAAGTTCATGACCCGCTGCGTGCAACATGGATCAATTAATGATCCGGCACAACACGGATGGGTTCATGATCCGCTACAACAAGGATAAGTTCATGATCCGGGACAACTAGGATCAGTTCATGATCCGCTACAACATGGATCAGTTAATCATCCGGCACTAAATTGGTTCACTTCATGACCCGGCACAACATGGATCAGTTCATGATCTGCTACAACATGGATCCGTTCATGATCCGCTACAACATTAAGCAGTTCATTATCTGCTACAACATAGATCCGTTGATGATCCGGCACAACATAGATCAGTTCATGATCCGCTATAACATGGATCAGTTATTGACCCGGCACAACATGGGTCAGTTCATTCTCCGCTACAGCAAGGATTAGTTCATAATCTGTTACAACATGAATCAGTTCATCAGTTCTGCAAAACGTTTGGACAAGTTTCCAGTTGAAACACAAAAGGAACTGATTTTGATTATGCTTTGGCACAATTTGAGTCAGTTCATGGTCTGGCACAACATGAATCGGTGTATGATCTGGCACACGAGACGTTTCATGATCTGGCCCATAAATCAATTCATGGACTGGCACAAATACGCCGGTTCATGATCCAGTACAACATCATATTTTCTGGTCCTGTACAAGTGTATTTTTCTTGGAACGATACGATCTGCGCAGACAAAAATGAACACTAGCGTAACGTCTATATATACTGAACAGCATTGAAAACGCACCACCATGAAAATGGATGTATTTTTATCCGGGCTTAAGTCATATGAAAATATATAAGTGAATTAGTAATATACGACGTTCTGGACGAAGCATGAAGAAGAACAGCTCGTCAAAGCACATTCCTAAATTTGTGAGCGAAATCGCCAAAACGCAACAAATTGCGTGCACATCATGGAAGCCACATCACTTTTTGCTGCAGACGTAAAGGGTACTGACACAAGAAATGCCAAGATTAACAGCAGAGGAACGTGAACGTGCCTTGGGCATGCTTCAAGTTGGTACGTCAAGTAGAGTCGTTGCACAACGGTTTCAATGCCATCATTCAACAGTCCTCTGGCTACTGAGCAGTTACCAGCAGACAAGAACCACCAGAGATCGACCACGTCCGGGTCAACGTCGTGTAACTACACCACGTCAGGATCGCCATATTGTTCGTCGGCATCTTCGTGATCGTACACTTCCGGCTACCAGGACTGCAGCAACCGTACAAGGCCGACGGAATTGATCAGTGCTGACACCGTACGTCGACGTCTCTGCTCAGCAGGGCTACGTGCTCGACGTCCATATGTTGGACCCATACTCACTGATCGACATCGAAATGAAGGTCTGCGTTGGGCCAAAAGGCATCGTCATTGGAGATTGCGGCAGTGGCATGGTGTGCTGTTCTCTGATAAGTCCCGTTTTCATTTATGGAATGCTGACGGTCGATTGCGAGTGTGGCGCCGACGTTGAAAACGTTACCACAATGACTGCGTTGTACAGACAGATCGATGAGGGGAGGGAGTGTCATGGTGTGGGGCGGCATCAGTCATAACCATCGAACAGAGCTCCATGTTTGTCGTGGAAGAGTTAATGCCCTTTACTACAGGAATAACATATTGGCAAATCACGTCATCCCATTCTTTCATCAGCACCAGGATATGCACACCTTCCAGCAAGATAATGCTTGAGCGCACACAGCACGTGTTTCAACACAGTACCTAGCAAACAATAATGTGCCTCTGCTTCCATGGCCAGCCCTGTCACCCGATCTATCGCCAATTGAACATCTATGGGATTACCTGGGTCAACGCCTCTCACGTCATCCGCAAGTACAGAACCTGAGAGAACTTGAAGATACACTACGTCAAGAGTCGAATGCCCCAGAACACTATTCGCAGACTTATTCGATCAATGAGAAGACGTTGCATGGCCCGTGTTGCTGTCAATGACGGAAATACCAGATATTGACTTTTCATTTTAACCCTATGTGTCTTCCTTACACTGATGACGTAATTGTAATTAATGTGTGGTATTCCTGTTTCCTTTGTCGTCTTTCTTAATAATCCGCCTACGTCTGTTCTAATCAAAATCGGTCATTGCTCAAGTTGTTTTTGTAATAGTTCAAGATTAATTGTTGGTGCGTTTTCAATGCTGTTCAGTATATTATGCGAGTATACCACTATTGCTGCTGCTATTACAGATACTGATATACCTCGTGCTGCCACCACTACTACCCATGCAACTACTACTGCTGTTGTTACCACTGTAAAGGTTGTTACAACTGTAACTGCTACTGATGTTTTCACTACTGTAACTGCTACTGCTGTTGTTACCACTATAACTGCTACTGCTGTTATTACCACTATAATTGCTACTGCTGTTATTACCACTATAACTGCTACTGCTGTTATTACCACTATAACAGCTACTGCTGTTATCACCACTATAACTACTACTGATGCTGTTACCACTATAATTGCTACTCCTGTTGTTACCACTATAACCGCTACTGCTGTTATAACCACTATAACTGCTACTGCTGTTATTACCACTATAAGTGCTACTGCTGTTATAACCACTATAACTGCTACTGCTGTTGTTACCACTATAACTGCTACTGCTGTTATTACCACTATAATTGCTACTGCTGTTATTACCACTATAACTGCTACTGCTGTTATTACCACTATAACAGCTACTGCTGTAATCACCACTTTAACTACTACTGATGCTGTTACCACTATAATTGCTACTCCTGTTGTTACCACTATAACCGCTACTGCTGTTATAACCACTATAACTGCTACTGCTGTTATTACCACTATAACTGCTACTGCTGTTGTTACCACTATAACTGCTACTGCTGTTGTTACCACTATTACTACTACTGATGTTGTTACCAGTATAACTGCTGCTGCTGTTGTTACCAGTATAACTGCTGCTGTTGTTACCAGTAAAACTGCTGCTGTTGTTACCAGTATAACTGCTGCTGTTGTTACCAGTATAACTGCTGCTGCTGTTACCAGTATAACTGCTGCTGTTGTTACCAGTATAACTGCTGCTGTTGTTACCAGTATAACTGCTGCTGTTGTTACCAGTATAACTGCTGCTGCTGTTACCGCCATAACTGCTGCTGTTGTTACCAGTATAACTGCTGCTGTTGTCACTAGTATAACTGTATAACTACCAGTCACAGAGTAGTAGTAGTGGTAGTAGTAGTAGTAGTACATAACAGTAGTCGTCGTTGTAGAAGTACATCGAGTACTAGTAGTTAGTATAGTAGAAGTTGTTCGTAAAAGTAGTACTAGTAGTAGTAGCAGCAGCAGAAGCAGTAGTAGTAGTAGCAGCAGCAGTAGGCGCTACATTGCGTGTCTGTATTCCTTTGCCCAGATGGAGTTGTTAATTCCATCGTCAATTGTTGTGTCACAACAGATGTCTGCGCGCTGGCGGATGAACCTACAGTCGCACCCGCGGGAGACCACCTTTATCCGTGGCGTTACATCACTGATCATCTGGGGTCGGTCAGGCACTATCTGCAGATCGATTCGCGGTCAAATCTGTCCACACACACATTTCACACATTTGTCAAAATTCTATCTGAGAGATTGTTGGCTGAGACTGATAGTGTTTTTCAACATGTCCATTTATAATCTGTCTAAACACAGGTCAAACAACGCCTATTTCAATTTGAACACTCTCCAATATGTTTGGTTTATAGATACATATGTAGGTCAGCTGTAAGCGCTGACGTGGACGGTGTACTGTCCCCCCGACTCAAGGCTCTTTTTTATGTATAAATATGTTCTCGTGCCCTAGAAAACGAAATTTATGATATATTGAGGATCCCGACCCGCGGGAAATAGCTTTTGTAGCCTGGAAGGGTTTGATAAGAAAATACTGACGTATAAGTATGTGACTTGACTTCGCTGTGAAAATGATCTTAATATTTGAGATATGATATTGGTTAGAAGAAATGCGCTTGAATTGATCCGGTGACATGATAAAGGGTCAAGAAATTCAGGGAGGTTATTTGCCTCCTTGGCCCAAATAACTATCGTGGGAATTATTACGACGGGGATTTCATCGTGAATGTGTCAAGGGAGGAATGTTTCCGCTGTCGTCAGTTTTATGAAAGAATTGGTAAAACGTGTTGGAATTATGCACACCGTAAAATCCGGAGGTTTGTTTGTAAATTGTGCTGTTTGAAATTGTTATGACAGCTCGTCGTGGTATGAATATTAATGGGAAAGGATAAAGCTGTTTCAATGCACATTTTCTGAATTGCAGATCGATTGGAATTCCGCTGTGCATCCCTGCATCATGTTTTTTTGCACATCCCACACGAGCACATGGAACAGACGCAATGACTTTATCAGATGTGGCTAAACCGGCCTTCCCGCTCTTCCAAAGATAAGGGAAGAAATATCGTCATTTAACTGAGCTAAAACGTCACGATGCTTGATCATACCTTCATCTAACGCCACGCGCGAAGATTTCGTTGCGTTGTACCATTAACACAGGACACAACACAGCAGAGGATGCGCCCGTATGCTAACACGAGCTAACTATTGTCCGCTTCTACCGTTGAGTGTTGACGATTTGGGAGAGCGTGTCGGCGGTATCTTGAGACCAGCCGCGGGCAGGTCGTCAGCTTGGGGCGACGCTTCTATATTTCACATGACTGCAGTTCGCAGGGGAAGGTGCGATCAGGCCGAGGAATATGCTGTCAGGGGTCTACCAGTTGTAGAATGACTTCCTTTCCACAGCGCCCCTCCGATTGATTGTTGTCACTATTTAGTGTCGTCTGCAAGTAGCAGGAAGCAGACGACAGTTTCCCGCGAGAAGAGCGAACGTAAACAGCACGGAGTGTGGGTTGATCTTATTGTAGTTGTGTTGGATACTGTTTTGTTTGTCGGTGATTGCTGACATTTGTCGGGAAGTTGTAGACGCGGATTTCGACTACTAATGGTGGAGTTTACGTGAAGACTAGCCCAAGGGGTGAATTTCAACAGCAGCCATGTCATTTTTCGGATCTGCAGTCAAAATATCATCACTGAAGAGGTATGTCACGGTTGAGGTTTCACAAGTTGTATGTCACTGAACAATTTAAAATTTGTGAATGTCACTTGGTGCATTATTTTAAAAACAGGAATTTGACTTGATCATGTTTTGATATACAGAAATATTTCATCAATATGTGTACGCGATCGACAATAATTTGAAATTCAGAAAGATTTATTGAACGTTCAATGTAGTTTATTCGTAACCCGAATTTCAGTGTATATTTGTCAAATCTCTGCGATACATGAACACGTCTTGGGACGACTAGCTGTAACAGCTGACCCCGTGAATCCGGACGCCCGCTTTATCCGGACGAATACAGCTGGGAACGTCTACCGATAGATGTACAGGGCCATTACTACATACTAATGATTTGTTTATCCAGAACAGTCGTTATTCTTATTATTGTACCGTCCTGTGTATGGGATTAAGTTATGTAAGATACCATGTAGTTTCAGTTAAAGTTGAAGTCCTTTTGTACAGAATACACAGATAGGTCACCATGCACGCAAAGTGAGGTGGTTGAAATTGTCTGCTGTTGAATTAATCAACAGGTCGTGTCCAAATGGGTGTCATTCAAAGGCCTAATGCTGGTATTTTGAAATAACATCGTCAACACATGTTTCACGTTATCGTGTACACAGGAAAAGGGTGTATTTTTCCAAAGACGCCTTTGACGATCGCTCTTCGTCTTTCACTCAGAACCATTCATTACTGCTTTAACGACTGCAGTTTCAGATTACTGCACTGACATCCCCATAAATCACTTCTAATATTTACAACAGGCTTAGCAGTATCATATAATTCAACTATTAGCTTAACCCGTATGCTGCTAACTATAGGCATTCATTTATACCATACTCCTATGAAAATCGCAGAGCATACATATATATATCAGCAAGTTATATGAGAGAGAGAGAGAGAGAGAGAGAGAGAGAGAGAGAGAGTTATACCCTCTGCCCTTCAAGTGCGAATAGGTCTTCAGCAACCCATTCTTACCGTGATAGGCGACTATGCCTGTCGTACGAGGCGACTAACGGGATCGGGTAGTCAGGCTCGCTGACTTAGTTGATGCATGTCATCGTATCCCAAATCCCAATTGCGTGGGTCGATGCTCATGATATTAATCACTGGATTATCTGGTCCAGACTCGATTATTTACAGACCGCCGTCATTTAGCTGGAATATTGCTGAGTGCGGCGTTAAACAACAAACCTACCAACCAACCATGTCCTGTTTAGAACCGATGCAAGCCACTGACCAAAAACCTTTTTTTTTTTAGTTACATAGTTTCATTCAGAAATAAGTTATTACCATTATATACGAGTTTGATGGATGCATACCTTGCGAGCCATTTCATTAAACGTTGCAATGAGTATTTTTAGGATTAGTCACGGATGTCATAAAAATGTCACTGAAATGAAATATGGGCGCGCTATAGTGGAGGAAACAGACACGTTGCTACCGCCTGTGGTGGTACCCTTGAAATGACATGTGTCATGTATAATTCGTGTTAATACATTTTTATGAACGTTTAAATCTGCTTTTATAGTTTTACCATCCGTTACATCAACTATGAAATTATATCACACAAACAGGAATATCCTTACTCAGCCTGTGGACCGGGTACGTGCAGACACTTAATATCTCTCGTTTTTTCCTAAACGTCCTGCTTCAGGCGTTTGAGGAAATAGACGCCGGGGTTGGGTTCTGCTTTTGAAATGAATATCACTGTTGTACGTCTTTCAAATGTAAATCGATTGCGACACATTCACAATTCGTAATAGCTTGTATTTTTCCAAAACGCGAGACGCGTCACTTATATAAGGTCGAATATGGTATACACATTCATTGAAGTAGTAATACAATTAAATATGATATTCCATGGGCGGATACAGGGGGGGGGGGGGGGGGGGGGGGGGGATCTTTATTTCTGTATAAATTACCACCAAAGACAATAAATAGATAATAATTGTGCAACCCCCCTTTTAAAAAAAGCTGTATCCGCCCATGTATTCATAGAAATTTTATCTGGCTGAATATCTGCTCACGTGATCTCCGAGCATGGTGTAGGGTTCCAGGGAGGTTTCAACTTCCGGCACGTAACCCCCGAGGATATGCGCATGTCCCATGTGCTCGGGTACATCCGGGTGATTACAATGGCCGTGTTGGTTTGTTTGTTTATTGTTTGACGCCGCACTCAGCTATATGACGGCGGTCTGTAAATAATCGAGTCTGGACCAGACAATCCAGTGACTGACATCATGAGCATCGATCCACACAATTGGGATCGATGACATGCATCAACCGAGTCAGCGAGCCTCTTACGACAAGCAGAGTCCTATTTCTATGGGTGGGTCGTTGCTCATGTTATCGACCACTGGTATGCCTGAACCAGACTCGATTATTTACATGCAGCCCTTGCAACGCTCGAATAATGCTGATTGCGGCTTTTAAAATCATTCGCTCACTCATTCAACAACCACGTTTGCGTCCTAAATTCGATTATCTACAAGCCGCGGCCTTGATGCTGAAATAATATTGACAACCTATACATCCACTTATTCAGTGGAACAAAAATCCGAAGAAAATATATGCTTGTCTCGAAAAAGCAATGGGTTCGGTGTGTTACTGAACATGTCCTATCTTGCATGTCGAGATATGGGACTTAAGTGTTTAGCTGAACATTGCCCATCTCGGATGTCGAGATATGGGACTTAAGTGTTTAGCTGAACATGTCCCATCTTGCATGTCGAGATATGGGACTTAAGTGTTTAGCTGAACATGGCCCATCTCGGATGTCGAGATATGGGACTTTAGTGTTTAGCTGAACATGTCCCATCTTGCATGTCGAAATATGAAACTCCAGTGTGTGACGTAACATGCCCCCATCTCGCATGTCGATGTATGGGACTCACGTGTGTGACGGAACATGGCCCATCTCGGATGTCGAGATATTGGACTTAAGTGTTTAGCTGAACATGTCCCATCTTGCATGTCGAGATATGAGACTCCAGTGTGTGACGGAACATGTCCCATCTCGCATGTCCAGATATGGGACTCACGTGTGTGACGGAGCATGTCCCATCTCGGATGTCGAGATATGGGACTCAAGTGTGAGACGGAACATGTCCCATGTTGCATGTCGAGATATGGGACTCACCTGTGTGACGGAACATGTCCCATCTGAGATGTCGAGATATGGGACTTAAGTGTTTAGCTGAACATGTCCCATCTCGGATGTCGAGATATGGGAGTAAAGTGTGTAGCTGGACATATCCCCTCTTGCATGTCGAGATATGGGACTCAAGTGTTTAGCTGAACATGGCCCATCTCGGATGTCGAGATATGGGAGTAAAGTGTGTAGCTGGACATATCCCCTCTTGCATGTCGAGATATGGGACTCAAGTGTTTAGCTGAACATGGCCCATCTCGGATGTCGAGATATGAGTCTCCAGTGTGTGACGGAACATGTCCCATCTCGCCTGCCTACATCAAGCCAGATGCTGTGTGATGAATTCATTGTACATATTTAATTTTCGCAACGCTGAATCTTTGTTGTGCACCTTACATTATTGCAATGAGCTATAATTTTCAAAAGATAACCCGCATAACACACTGCCGAGCGTGTTGAACGATGTCACAAAATATCTGACGCCCATTTGTTAACAGCGAATGTCAGAATTGTCATTATGTTTTGATGTTGATATATAGCAAAGTGTCACTCTGTCACCACAGCGGGAGTCATGGGTGATAAACCTACAGTTTTGTCAAAATGTTACCTAACCGCACAAGGTTAATATTTTACACTCTGCGTTCACGTTACCAAAGGGGGCACGGGTGGCCCAGTCGTCTGAGGCGCCGCGATTCGCTGTGCAGAGTTGCGTCCCTTGGGCACGCCAGAAACCTATGATTGTTGGTTCGAATCCCGGTTCGCCCCGATTATGTTTCTAGGTTTGTCAGCACCATACCCGTGGTAAACGTCTGAGACCTGCATCACTTCGGGCTTTCCTCTCACATTAAGCTGACACGCCGTGATATAACTGGAATACTGTTAAAAGCGGCGTTAAACCAAAACTCACTCACTCATGTTACCAATGTTGCCCTCCTGCATAAGGTTACGACCCGTGAAGATCCGGGTTAGAACCAGGTCTTCAGCAACCCACGTTTGTCATTAGAGACGGCTATGCTTGTAACAAGAGGCGACTAAAGGGATCGTGTGGTCAGGCTCGCTGACTTGGTTGATGCGTGTCATTGTATCCCAATTGTGTTGATCGATGCTTGTGATATCAATCAATAGACTGCCTTTCCAGACTCGATTATTTACAGACCGCCGTCAAATAACTGGAATATTGCTGAGTGCGGCGTCAAACAACAAACAAAGAAAGCATAATGTTAAAAGATTACAAACGGCGTTCGTGTTACCAGGCACTTTCCTGCATAAGGTTAATAGATAACACTCAGCCCCCATATTACCATTACTTATAGCATACGATTAATAGATTAGAAACGTCAGAAACGTCCCCCGTTAGAAACATTATGTCACGAGCAAACCAGTACTTGCATATGTTCCTGTTATTCCTACCAGATCCAACAATATTCCTACAAACTATACCTTCCATAACCACCAAGTAGAAGACAACCACGGCGCCCCTCGCAAATCAGGTTAACACTTAGGACCCGATTAACGGATTTAGACATTTTTTGCACTCTGGCCTCCCTACTCATTCTCTCGAAACTTCAGGTATCTCGGAGTTACCGTGTAGTACCTCAGACTTTGATATAATGGGAGTCGCATGGTGGCGTCCACTACACTTGACCTTCAGGAATAACCCGGTAGTGTCGACTATAATATAACTACATGTAACCTTAATGAGAATATGCTATCCCAGATGTGTCACTTATATATATATATTTAAGAATTGACCTTCACTTTGTGTGAGTTCATTGGAGTATGAACCTTCATAGAGTGAGGGCCAAACTGTATGAACGTCGGAGTTTGCGACGGCGTTCATACAATGTTTGGCCCTCACCCTATGAAGGTTCATACTCCAATGAACTCTAACAAAGTGAAAGTCAATTCATATAATTTTTTATCACAATGTCTTACCTCAAAGGATGTAGGCCAAGATCTAAACACATTTTTATTTAGTACGTGTGACTTCATGTTTACACTGACAGCCAAACAACAACCAGCTATATCGCGGAATAAAATAGTTCCCCCAAAAGAGAGGTCCTGGTGACATGAGCGTATGGATGCAGAACTTGCTCTTCAGAAACATCTTACGCAACACATGTGTTCATATAATATCCCCATTAGATGAGAAAGGTCTGTAATGAACTACCTCAGTAAGTCAGTCACAATGACAGCGCCGCGTAATACATTTACATCAAGTACAAGACGTCAAAATGGCCGACACGATAAACGTGACGAGAGGATTTCCGAAGTTGTTAATGAACCTGTGGCGGTTACATGTGTTAGTCATCATTGATCAACTGACCGATTATTGAAAGGTGATTAAAGATGCGTCAAACACCAAGGTAAATTCGTAGATTGCTGGAGACGGTCACTGTCAGCCTCGAGTCGATACTGACGATAGTTTGGATGTGCATTTTGTCGTTTGTTCATTAGGATGGGCCGTAGCGAGGAAATTCGTGAACAATCATGCAGTCAAGCTCTCTTACGTTTCTCAATGTATACTGAAATGCTGAGACCAAGATTAAAGGTTCTAAATGATCAGAAATAATGCTTATGTATGTTTTCGTGCTAGGGAATTCTCAGGGGTTTCCCCAGGAATGTGGAAGTAGTCCGTCAGTGTTTACGTCATTTCAAGAACACGGTCTCGTGAAAAACGTATGAACGTCACATTGCGTCGTTCATACACTTATGAACGTCAATTTCGCGGTCATGTGACCGACCTCTCGTCCAATGGAAAAGCCTTATATCGTGTAAACGTCAAATTAAAAAATTATACACATATGCACACAAGTGTCCCCCTAAATGTTATCTATTCTCAATAGTTCACCAAAGCCAAAAATAATTACCGCAGACTGGTTTAATTGTGAGTGTTCAAAGTCTCTTGTCTATTCGTTTTACCTTACGCTTCTTCTCTACTTTAGTTGATAGGCTATTGAACAGCGACCCGTGGTGAACACATACTGACCTCTGACGATACACGCCTGCTTGTGTCGTTGACGCACAAGCGCTAGTCTGTTAATTTGCCCTAAGGTTCTGATGAGTGTGATCCCCAAGACTATATCAGACTTGATATCGACATTAACTGAATTATACTTGCACCTCACAGACGACATTGAATATGTAATTATGCAAATATGTGTGCTGGTCAGTAATGGGTCACTTTCAAACCCGTTTTGTGTAGTTAAGACCGTGATGCCCTGTATATAAATGACCAAAGCCCACTAAGGGTCAGATTAAGTTGCCATTACCCAAACCCCCTGTCGCCAAGTTTTCTTAGTGTGGGAATACATTAACCGGCTTCCTTCGTATATTCGTTGTTAAGGGAGGTGGCGAGATAGCTGAGTGGATGTGTGTTGCTTGGCTGCCAAGATCCAGGTTCGAATCCTTTCGGGTTCAAATATTCACCTATAATGTCAACCTGGCAACGATGAAGTGGTATACTAACGAACACAATGTCGTATGCTCCCGAAAATGAAATTAAAATACAAAATTATTCTTTCAAATCAGTAAAGTTGTTAAAACATATGCCCCCTCTCAATATCGCCCACAGGCCACAGTGGCACCAACAAGTCTACCTCGACCTAGGATTAAAAAGGTATTAACTTTGCGAAGCAAATAAACTATATAAGACACTGTTTATCTTGGTAGTTAGGCTGTATTGCGTTAGTTTAATTACGAAGCCTCGGGGAATCACGAAGCACCTCTCCTAACAATCATGGCAGACATAACTGGCAGTGTTTGGACATTGATGAATTCATAAACGAGTTTTAACCACGACCCCTTTGGCTGTTGTGGCTGCCTGTTTGTATGTCAGACGTAATATGACGCGTGTGTCATGTAACTGTCAAGCCATATTGATGAAACTCTATGTGTCGTTTGCCAACTGCATGTGGTGTGGCCTTCCTGTTGATAGTGTTCACATGGACCCACACCTTGAGATCAGCAGTATGACTTCTGTTCCCACACGCCTCGATCAATTGATGCCTTCTGTGTAATGTAACATGGAAACGTGATTACGCAAAGCAATTATATTCCCGTTCAGAGGCAGCATCTAAGCATTGCCTACACACACGGCAGAGAGGAATAATCTGTGGAACTAGTTACGTTTGTATAGCCATGTTTCGGTTTCGTTAGAAAAAAATGGATTGGGTTTAACCGTATATCACAGTTATGGGTTCAAAATCATCTCAGAACTTGTGTATGCTTCAACGTCGTCATGGTAACACGAAAAATACTTCTTAACAGAAGTTAAAGAACGCCCGATTCTTTGTTATTACTATTATTACTTGTTACACACGTGTGTGTGTGTGTGTGTGTGTGTGTGGCTGCTTTTGTACCAGTCCGGACTAATGCCGATTTAATAGTGCCTGCAGACTGAGATACCATGCCTCAGTTTAACATGAACACCCTATTAAGATACAGTATACTGACTCCGAGTCCACCAGTCCATTTTAGTCCCTTAATGACGAGCGCCAGGCAGGGTAACAACAAGTAGCATCTTGTAACGTCTTTTGGTATGACCTTCTGTTCTTAGTGTACACACACACACACACACACACACACACACACACACACACACACACACACACACACACATGAAATGCAATCGAAATTAATCTTTGAGTACAATGCCAGAGCTTAAGGTGAAAGACTTAAGAAACGCAGATCCGTATGCTGGATCTATGTTTTTGGCAGGAATATCTCCCGATTGTTATATCAGTTTGTGAGTTTTTTTTATGTCATTTTAACAGAATTCCATCCATATTGCGGCATTTCAGGTTTACCACTGTGTTGAAATCCGCGATAAGCGGATTATTACACGACTAGGGGAGGTAACTCTTTCGTTGTGATTGCTTCAAAGTTAATGACGTGATATCGTACCCCAATGGTATATAGCTTATGCTGTGTACATACTTCTTTGCCGGATCCAGAGTACTTTGAAGCTGTCTTTGCAAAGCCTTAGTATTGTGAACTGATTTGAAAGTTAACATCACTCACTAATTAAAATACACATAAATAACCTAATAAGCCGTGACGATCCGGGTAGAGAGTAGGTCTTCAGGCGACTAACGGGATCGGGTGGTCAGGCTCGCTGACTTGGTTTTGATGCATGTCATCGTATCCCAATTGCCTAGATTGATGCTCATAATGTCAATCACTGGATTGTCTGTTCCAGACTTAATTATTTACAGACCGACTTCATATAGCTGGAATATTGCTGCGTGCGGTGTTAAACAACAAACAAAACAAAAAACAAGGGAGTATGATGGCCTTTCATACAACATGAGGTCGACCCACCGTCATAAACCTGAAATACTGTTTTAAAGCGGCAACAACCAGACTCACTCACTCACTTTGTTCGTCTGGTCCAGACTCGATTATTTACTGACCACCTTCATACAGCTGGAATATTGCGGAGTGCGGCGTTGAACAACAAACAAATAATAACTAAATTATTTTAGCGATACTGCCTTGTTAAACATACACATGGGATAAACAAAGTTAGGATCGGATGGTTTCAATTTGTAACTTGATCGTGTGTCAACATGGTTTAAATTTAATTTTAATTTACGTTTTTACATGCCGCCATTTTGGTGCCGTTATGAATCTTTATTTGGTGAGTCAGTTGGGTTTCACGCCGTTTTTAACAGTATTCCAGTTATATCATGGCGTGTCAGCTTAATGATGGAGGAAAGCCCGAAGTGATGCAGGTCTCAGACGTTTACCACTTCGGTGAAACCCACGAGCACGGGTATGGTGCTGACAAACCTAGAAACATAATCGGGGCGAACCGGGATTCGAACCCTCAATCATAGGTTTCTCTGCACAGCGAATCGCGGCGCCTTAGACGACAGGGCCACCCGTGCCCCCCGCTTTATTTGGAGTAAACCTGTTGCTTATCACTCCGACGCCCTCCAATTAGAAGGTGCTTCCTTTTCAACACCCCGGACTAGCCTGTTGGAACGTCATTGTTGCACATCCTTCAACTACAAAGCGCTCACGAAGTGTGTACAATGGAAATAACTCAGTATGTCCGCCAATCCGGACATTAAAATATAGAACAGGCGAAAGCAAATATCTGCCCAATCTGTTTCTGACATGAAAGGCCTTTAGTTGAAATCCTATCAATCTTGACAAATATGGAACATCAATACTTGGCTCGGAGAGGTCTTCAAGAACTTGGAAACCATTGCAAATTTTCAAACAAGGGATATCCTTTAAATTTTCGTGTCATAGTGTTTTGGTTTAATTCGTGTTGTTAAAGTCTTTTTGTGAATGATAGAGATGTTGATTTCAACAGCGTCTTGCAAGACGTCAAACACTTGACCTAAAACGATAATTTGTTGGCACGGCAGTGTAATCCAGGCTGTTAAGGGTCTCTTCTGTATTGACCGAATAGCTCTAGATCTCGGCAAACACGGGACCTAACATGAGATATTTAGTTATACAGGCATAGTTGGACTTCTCCTTTAGACAAAATGTTGATAATGCTAAGATTTACAAAATACAGTTGCTGCGAATCATATTTTTAGCTACTGGGGTGGGTGTGGGTATGGCTTAGTGGCTGCTAACTGAACTAGCAAGGGTGCCTGTAGTACTGTAGTACCAGTGAGTGAGTGAGTTGGGTTTAATGTCGCTTTTAACAGTTTTCCAGTTATATCACAGCGTGTCAGCTTACTGTGGGAGGAAAGCCCAAAGTTATGCAATTATCGGACGTTTACCACTTCGGTGAAACCCAAGAGCACGGGTATGGTACTGACAAACCTAGAAACATAATCGGGGTGAACCGGGATTCGAACACAAGAATATAGGTTTCTGGCGCGCCAAAGGGACGCAACTCTGCGGTTGGTCCACCCGTGCCCCCAGTACTAGTTGGGGTAGTTACTATGTTGTAGGGAACTGTAGTACTCGAACGGGCAGCCCAAATTCGGAATTTATATAATTATTTTAGTCGGGACAGATAGTCTGTATTTCCTCGTAGGTCGTAGACCGCCTCCGTGGTCTAGTGGTAGAGCGGAAGGTCCGGGGTTCGATCCCCAGCCGCGTCATACCAAAAGATGTTAAAAGATGGTACTCGTTGTTACCCTTTCTGGCGCTCGGCATTAAGGGTCTAATACAAGGACTGTCGGCTCAGGGTTAGTTAAGTTGTGTCTGGGGTATTCATGTTAAACTGCGGAATGGTATCTCAGTGGGCTAGCACTATGAAATCGCCATCAGTCCGGACTAGTGCAAGTAACCACACACACACACACACAACCACGTGCATGCACGTCGCTATATAAGTGCAATAATCTTGGATGCGACGTTAAACCCCATTTCACCACGTAGGCTATTTTTCAAAATGTATGTATTATTATGTATACGTAACATGTAGAGACCCCAGGAGAGCATGTGTATGTCAGATGGAGAGGTGCTTTTGTCACAAATGAAAGGTTTATCATGACTGACCTTTATCAATACTGACACCTGTGTCTTTGCTACCATCATCAGTGCGACAAAGACATGATAATAAATGATATTAAGATATATACAGTAGCTAATACCGATCAATATATTCCATGCTCTCACTGTTGTACTTGCCATGAACAGCCATAGCTTGTTAGGCATGTAGAGGGGGGTAATGCGTTTGTGTGACGCCTGACTTATAGGTTAACAACTCCACTATCACATGTATATGATCAAACCTTGATATATACCGTGGGATGGGATTTTCTGGCGATCCTATAAGAAGCTTATAAACTCAGCATTCACACAATTCCGCACACAATAAGCTTATAGCACAATGGTATGATTAGGCAAAGAGTGGGTGGGTATTGTTTTACGCCGCTCTGTACCCACATGGGAAAACAAACCCGGACTATGACGCTTTGACAATTACCACCCGATTGTGCAAAGGGAGAGGCGATGATTTCTAAAAGATGGAGAAAGTAAGAATGTGACTGATCCTTCAAATATAAGGCCAACAATAGATGTAAAATGATCATTTCGCTGAGCTGGGTATTTTTAATATATTTTGTTCTTAAATAGTAACCTGTCTCTTGAAGAAATCAAAATACCCGTGCTGCTGGGTTTCAGCGAAGTGGTAAACGTCTTCATCACTTCTGGCTTTCCTTACCCCTGAAGATCCGGAAAGCGAATAAGTCAATTTAGTGGTGTCGTACCCCTATTGTGTATATCTTATGCTGTGTACATACTTGTTTGGGCCCGTGAAGATTCCGGGGTAGAATAGGTCTTCAGCAACCCATGATTGTCATAATAGGCGACTAACGGGACCGGGTGGTCAGGCTTGCTGACTTGGTTGATACATGTCGTCGTACCCCAATTCCGTGGATCGATGCTCATGATGTCAATCACTGGATTGTCTGGTCCAGACTCGACTGTTTACAGACCGCCGTCACATAGCTGGAACATTGCTGAGTGCGGCGTTAAACAATACACAAACAGCTTTTCCTTCTACATCAATCTGACACGCAGTGATATATCTGGAATGCTCTACAAATCGTCCTTAAAACCCATCTCACTTACTCACTAACAGAAATAACAGTGGCATGCCAAAATACATGTTGGTGTAGAACCGAAATAGTCTGTGTATAAATAAAATAAGCAGCGATCCCGATTTCCGTACCAAGCTGTGTGTCTGGTTCATATTCTGTTTTGGTACAAAAATGATGGATTCGAGGCAGGGTGTGGATGGTGCGAGGGCGTTGAACGTGAAATTCATTCAGACGGTAGAATATATATATGTATATATGTCTATCAAATTACGAGCACCGTTATAGTTTCCACTGGGGTTTAGTGACTTGCGATAAGGACTGTAAAGTTGACATAACACGTGGTACGGGTCAAATGGTCATTTACGTGTCCATCTGAGCATTTTAGGCGATCATGGAAGGCCGTATGACGCACGTCAATTGCGGTCAAGTGGTCATTGTAGCTATAAAATTTGATATAATAGAAAAAATGGACTTTAAATTTGTCACGTTGAAGCAGCGTTAGCTTGTGTTTGTTTAACCAAGACAGCTTAATACTTTCCGAATGACCTAAAGCATTAAATAGCGGCTCCTGGCAAGGAAAGGGCAATAACTCTGCATAGCGAATTTTGGTAGCTTCAACCATCCGTCCCTATGATCCCGTGTCCTCACGAACGTTCAATTTGAATGTCGATGAACAAACATGGACTACCTTAACATTTTTTTAAGTGCTTCAAGTAGAAATCAACGTGACAGTAAACATTTCTCTCCCGTGCGATGGCTAGGGGGGGGGGGGGGGGGGGGGGGGGTCTGCATCTCCCGTTTCTCGACGTCAAATTCGCGCAGATAAGCAGTTCAGCTTACCGAAGTCTCGTTATATATGACCAAGCTTGTACACTTTATGCTGAACGAATGTTCTTTCGAGAAGAACAATTTGTAAAAATCAAATGTCGTCACGACCTGATCAAATACAATAAATTCCGATAAGGTTGTGAAGGATAAGATATTAATGTATGCTTTATCAGTGTAGGGTACGTTGTAGATTCCACGCAGAAACATGAACACACGTATATTACCCCTGCTTATCGGGATTTATGACACCTGTTAATTTCGTTTTCCCCGGCGTCGATTTCACCGCGGTTGTCAAGCTCCGAGCATGACATAAATGTCAATATGCCCTTTACCTGATGACAAGGTAAACACCAGTATACACTGCCACCTTACTCCATGGGAGATATAAATCACGTTTTTGAGTTTGACCAAACACAGCGATCTTTGTTGCTGGTGTCCATTTGTTAAATCCGTTTTAGTAAATGGAGCTTAAAGGCAATATATTTAAATTTCCGTGTCGTTATATCTGATACCACGCGGTGTGTTTGTAAAAACAGGTTTTTTTCAAATATATCAATTTATATTTTTTTATAATATAGTTTAAAATATTCGTTTATTGGATGACAGCCATCTGAACAAGAATAATCCAGTTAAGTGATTGGTGGTTGATGAATTGGTATGTTGTCTTTTTTCAGATTAACCTTGTATATGATACATACATTGTATACAGTAAACTACGGTTATAACGAACTCAAAGGGACCACCAATTTTTGTTCG
This sequence comes from Haliotis rufescens, assembly GCF_023055435.1. Lineage (NCBI taxonomy): Eukaryota > Metazoa > Mollusca > Gastropoda > Lepetellida > Haliotidae > Haliotis > Haliotis rufescens. The sequence continues at coordinate 10,326,392 of NW_025964223.1, forward strand.
TTATAACCGTAGTCCATTATGAGCATATACACAGCAAATGGCCGAGACCAAAAGTAGTTAGTTATATCTCTGTCAGTTCGTAATAAGCGTGTTCGTTATAAACGTAGTTTACTGTATGAATGTCATAAACAAGACCTGGGTATATTCAAGAGGCTTTTGTGCTGGTGTATAAACGCCTACATTCGGCTTGAAATACTTGGGATGTGTTTGTTGAAAAATACTTGGCGAAAGAAGAACAATGTACAAAGAGTAAGAAGTTTGGTTGTTTGTTTGTTGTTCAACGCCGCACTCAGCAATATTCCATCTATATGACAGCGGTCTGTTAATAATCGAGTCTGATCCAGACAATCCAGTGATTGACACCATGAACATCGATCCACGCAATTGGAATATCAAGATATCGCAACGAAGTCAGCGAGCCTGACCACCCGATCCCGTTAGACGCCTCTTACGACAAGACGACAGTCGCCTTTTACGGCAAGCATGGGTTACTGAAGACCTATTCTACCCCGGATCTTCACGGGTCAGAATCAGATTCGGGCGACACCAGCACATATCGCGATACGATACGGTCAAGCTATGGGGATACCGGTGTAGAATTTGTCCACCCCATGCTTGTCTACGCTACACAAAGACAAAGGTTGTCAATAAACCTTTGTTCATTGTAGTAACTTTATATTGTTTTGTTTTTAAACAACTTGGCATTCAACAGTCACTACATCGACTTATATGCGTAGTCTGGCTGTTAAGCTGAAAAGATGTGTTTGGGCTAGCCAGTTCCTTTTCCGTGTACAGGAAGCTAAAACAACAACCCCAGTTCCGCGCTAAATGTTACCTGCTTGAAATTTTCTGTGGTCCCATTCAGCATAAGTCACCATGTTAAAAAGTCAGCATTGAATATTGAAAAACATGGTCAGGTTTAATAACTGGATCGATGTACAGTTAAAAAACAACAAATCTTGCACATTATCATCCAATCACAGTTGCCAGATTTCACAATCTACATCTCAACGAAAACGCAAACCGAGAAGCTGATTCTGATTTGGTGTAGCAGAATCGCTAAGCCGACTAGTGGTTCGACTGTGTAGGGGGGCGGTCGGGTAGCCTAGTGGTTAAAGCGTTCGCTCGTCACGCCGAAGACCCGGGTTCGATTCCCGACATGGGTACAATGTGTGAAGCCCATTTCTGGTGTCCCCCGCCGTGATATTGCTGGAATATTGCTAAAAGCGGCGTAAAACCATACTCACTCACTCACTCACTCACTCGACTGTGTAACTTAGCTAGCGATGTGTCATCCTGACACGTTGCTCATTCTATCAACCACTAGTTTGCGTTTCCCAGACCCGAGTATTTACAGGCCGGCTTGCTATAGCTTGAGTGTGCGGCATTTACTGACTTCAGTGTGTTCAGATAGAACTCTACCTATAACTGTATTGCAAATGTATGAAGCAGTCATGATCTTATTGCTACACAGAGTAGGTCTGCGCCAGGCTTTCCCTTCATCAGCAAACCCAGCACAACTTGTCTATTCGATGGATGCCGCTATAACTGGATGCTCGTATTACACGATGATAAAATGAAAACTTGAAATGGCATCGGTGTCTTATTCAGAATTAAAGAAACATTCCGTTTTCATAAACAAACTTTAACATTTTACCCAAGGTTTGTGACTATTGTTTGATAATGAAAATGTGGTTGGTCTGAGGTCCTCCGTGAAACGTATTCAGAAACGCTGCAGCCATCAACAGAGGTACAAATGTGATTAGTTTGCCGGTAATGTGGTTAGCTTAATTCAGCATACTGGAGTACTTGTAAGATGTCACTCTGCTTGATTGAAATCCCCCGCTCTCTTCAGCTGTGGAAAGCCCAGTGGTTAAAGTGCTCGCTCGTCACACTGGGTTCGATTACTCACTTTGGATATACTGTAACCCCCCCCCTTAACGCGTATATCCCATGCGTATATCAAAAACGTATATCGCTAATGCATGTGCATTCTGAGGCGCCTCGATTCGCTGTACAGAGTTGCATTCCTTACTCGTGCCAGGATCCAAGTTGATTCTGGTCCTTGTTTGCTAGTTGGAAGCCCGCCACAACCACGGCCTCAGAGGACACAACCATCTAGATCCAAGCAGTTTTGCTTCCTCATCAATGTTCTGATCATGCTCTGACCCGGTCGTCCTAGGTGTCGCAATTCGCCGTGCAGAGTTGCGCCCCTTAGACGTTTCCGGATCCGATGGTTATGGGTTCGAAGCCGAGACTTGCCCTGGTGCTGATTATTTGTTTTGCCCAAGGGGAAGGCACGGGTTGTCTTGATTGTGGTTTCGAATCCCGGTTCTCCCCGATTCTCCCCGATTATGTTTCGAGGTTTGTCAGCACCATACCCGTGCTCGTGGATCCTGCATCACTTCGGGCTTTCCTCCCACATCACGTTGACACGCCGTGATATAACATAAATACCGTTCAAAGCGGTAACACCAAACTCACTCACTGACACGGCTGTTATACTGATCATGTGACACACAGCCCAACTCACGCAGTCAACCACCTGACACAGTTGTCTTTCCTTACATGACCGACTTCTTGATCCCTCCTACATGAATCTAGTGATGTCCCGTGAGGATGCGGGCTGATTACTCTGATAGAAGTGTCTTATATCACGAGGATTCCCACTGCCAGTTTTCATTTACATATCTGTCTGCAATGCCCACCCACTCGCCTTTCAGGAGTCAAAGGGTCATTGGTCTTGTGAAATCCATACATATACCACACGTGCCTTTAGAATTCAAGAGTCTTGCATCAAAACAGTTTTTCAGCCAGTTTGAACTTTCATAAACTCAAACTACATCTGAAAATGATTTATGTTTAAAAATCAAGTTAGTAGAGTAAAGTTTATTCCCATTAACGTAAGTAATTAACTTCTGACATTTTGTATACCACGCGCTGCGATACTGATGTAGGATGGAGTCGGGCGGAGGAAGGGGGGAGATCCCGGACTTGCTGTTAGGAAGATTACTTCTTTATCTGCTGAAAGACCCTATTTGTATAGTTTCCGAATTCGCGGGTAACGTAACTTAGCTGATTAGTATTTTTTATCTAAATGGAATCCGTTTCCGAACTCTACAGGACATATCTAGGTCAGTGCAGTATGCAACCAATGGCTTGTGCACGAGGTTAAGGGACGGCGGAGTAGCCTCGTGGTTAAAGCGTTCGCTCGCCTCGCCGAATATTTGGGTTCAGTTGCCATGTTCGGTATGGTATATGAAGGATATTGTTGGATATCTCCTGATAACATTTTCGGTGTTTCGTCGAATTGTTTTCAGCCTTCGTTTTGGTAACGATTGAAATTTTGGGGGGCAAATCCAATTTTCAAGGGTATACTTTCTTTTCTTGCCCCGCTGTGTATTTATGAAAGACGAAGCCATTCTGGCATTATATGATAGATGAATTGTAATAATTTAGTAAAAGTAGAGATATCATACTTAGTTAACGTTCATCTGGGTCAGGGACAGATATACCAGGATAGCTAGACCTAAACATTCTTTGAGACGCAACCAGCTCCTCTTGAAACCGGCACTTTGGTTCAGTATCGACACACTGATTCCAGCATGTCTCAGACAGCAGGACATAATTTCGATGGTTCCAAGGACTTCAAGTTAACGAGGTTCCAGCGAAGTTGAATGAAGCACCACTTCTCAAGAAACCAACCGTGTGCAGTGTTCAGACACTATGATCCAGCCTTGTGGAGGTTGTTCGAGGTAGCCTGCATCATAAGCATATTGTTATCATGTGTGAGTTCCACTGCTTGTTGTTCATGATCCATATTTCCTTCTTTGCCGCTAAGAACCCACATACACCAAACACACAGGAACCAAACCTCGATCAGGGCCAACGATGAAACCAAAAGGGCCCTGATGGAGTGTCTCCTTCTTGACCAGCGTGTTAATCAATATTGCAGCACCGTTCACCCGTCGGCGACTAATGAACCTGAAGAGGCTATTACGAAATAAGCCTCATCGGCGCGGGAGGCTATAAAACGGAATTACAAGGGTGATGGCCTTTTAACAATCTTGAGTTAAAATCGGCGAACTGTGTTTGGCATTTGATTGCATTCCTTTCTGCTGTATAACCGACGTGCTTGACAAGTGATTACCTGCACGTCGCGGGACATTGTCCACGGTGAAACCGTCAAACCTCTATAAGTTTACTGGGGCTTGTACGCGAGATTAGGGACCGGTGGGTTTGTTCGTTTGTTTGTTTGTTTGTTTGTTTGTTTGCTTGCTTGTTGTTTAACACCGCACTCAACAATATTCCAGCTATATGACGGCGGTCTGTAAATAATCGAGTCTGTACCAGGCAATCCAGTGATTGACATCATGATCGTCGATCCACGCAATTTGAGATACGATGACATACATCAACCAAGTCAGCGAGCCTGACCACCCGATCCCGTTTGTCGCCTCTTACGACAAGCATAGTCGCCTCTCACGACAGTATAGGTGCCTATTACGGCAAGCGTTTGGTTGCTGAAAACCTCTCCTAACCCGGATCTTCACGGGTCGCCGGTGGGGTAGCTAAGTGGTTGACGCGTTTTACTTCGCCGAAGAGGTTCAATTCCCATGATGGGTATATGAAGCAGTTGCTGGATATCCCCTGGTATCACTCTTATATGTTTAAAAGCGTTTTGAAACTATATTTACTTGCTAAATATTATTTAAGCTACATTTTCGTTCATAAATGACATTTTTTTACAATTTCCTTCACGATAAATTATTTTGTAGAAAAGTCTCCAGTTTACTTAAATTACAAATAGCTCGCCTTTCTTTATTTCACACATTCCTCTTGACATAAATGTCAATATCCATAAAGCAAGGTCGCACTCCTTACTCTACGTCATGTGTACGTCAGAAATATAGTTTTTTATGCATATTCAGAATGTTTAATATCCATGGAATGTTTCGCACAATTACCTCTGTCCGCTTGGATCACGTGACTGTAGAAAACATCGAAAGAGTCAGAAAACACATGTCGAGATAACGAAACATGATCAGGGCTTTCACAAATCTTTACAAATGCTTTAATCAAAATATATTTCAAGAAAGGTTCTTGAACATCTATCTATGTCTTTTGTTTCACAACATCTCGAGGAAATGTTGATCAGTTTTCAAGCTGAAGTTCGGCGGTCTTTAACTAATCGAGTCCCAGCAAGTTTGTTTGTTTGTTTGTTTGTTTGTTTGTTTGTTGTTTAACGCCACTGTCAGCATATTTCCAACTATATGACGGTGGTCTGTAATTTATCAATCTGAACCTGACAATCCAGTGATTGACATCATGAGCACATATCTACGCAATTGGGATACGATGACATGCATCAACCGAGTCAGCGAGCCTAACCATCGGATTCCGTCAGTCGCCTCATACGACAAGCATGGGTTGCTGAAGTTTTAACCAGTTTAAACCAGTTTTAACCAGGATCATCACGGGTCGCTGACACACCGTGACACTGTAATACATTTGTGCAGCCAGGTCATCGTCGAGGTATTGCCTGAAAATGTACAGAACGGATAACGAGTGCCTGTTCTTACTCCACAGCAATATTACGACCCGTTAGTAATCGAGTCATGCAGTCCAATGGTTGAAAGCATGAACAACGATCCTCCCGAGATTCTTTCAATCTTCTTTTGTTTAACGTCCAGGTCCGAACATCTAAAACTCATGGTAGATAGATAGTCAGACCAAACAAAGACACACGACAAGACAACAAAATATGTCCTGGTTCACAAATTTGTTGTCACGTCATAAATATTCAAACCTACATATGTGAACAAACGTGGCAAAACCATTTCCACAATCATAAGAAATGTTTGCTTAAAGCAGAGTCAATTACTGCGACGTCGACAATGGTGACATCGTCAATACAACTGCAACGAACAAGACTTACACTGATAAAGTTGAATTGATCCTTTAATCAACACCGGTCACACTCAACTAACTCTTGTTCAGATAATGTCGTCTAATACTTTGAGATTACGGAATGGAATTGGTTTGCCGGCCAACTAGTCATGTCGTACCGGGCAACTTAATGGATCGGATGGTCAGACTTGGTGACGTTCAATGTTCCCTGGCGGCGTAGATCGTTGCAGAAACGTTGGTTTGTCTGGTTGATTGTTTCCAGAGCGACGTGAATCAGATGGAACATTGCTGAGTGCGGCGTAAACAACAACAAACAAATGACTACCCACTCTTGCTGTATTTATTTGTAAACTGGCATATATTAAACAACATGTTGATACTTGAATGGTTGATATATTACAAGAGGTAGAGACTCTGTTTGCCAATTTTCTTGAATTTAGGGGTGTGGGATCGCTAAGTGGTTTAAGTGTTTGCTCGTCACGCCGTAGACCCGGTTCGATTTCCCATTTGGGTACAATGTGTGAAGTCCATTTCTGGTGTCCCCCGCAGAGATATTGCAGGGATATTGCTAAAAGCGGCGTAAAACCATACTCACATACTCTGGAATTCATGTAAAGAAAGGTTCGAATATTGACAGACCATCATATAGTTGGAATATTGAGTGTGGCGCCAAACAATCACTCAAAAGATAAATTCTTTGTTGTCGGCCAGACACGTACATGTATTGACCTTCTCAAGGACAGTGCAAGAGTGTTTGAAAACAAAGCACAAGTAATACTAACCTCACTGGGGAGTTCTTTCAGCTGACAATTGAACGTGGTGCCAATGGTCAAGGTTATGCTATGACATTTGTGCAATGGAGCTGTTTTCCAAGCTGAGTACTTCCAAGTGACTAGCTGGGAACCAGCGGTCCACTGACTGTCACCCACAGATCAATGCTAAGCTATTTACAGCACCTCTCGTCACCTGTTCTCGGTTGGGGCTCATATTCTCATCAACAAGGACCAGACCATGATTTAGTAGCCGAGTTCCTGCTGCTCCAAAGGAGATACATGTTCAATAGAAAATGAACTGAAACTCTCATTTGTTGCTGGAGTTGTTTTGGCCGTTTAAGCTTCTTTCTTTTTACTGTTGTCTTCGATTTAATGTCATGTTTTGTTCGTTCAAGGCTGTTTTAGTGGGTTTGTTGACATTCCGTGCAGAAATATAGGCCGTTTGGGTGATTGTCTATTTCGGTTTGTTATGTGTTCGCTGTGTAAAGAATTATTTTCTTTCGCAAATGAATAGATTGACATTTTTCTAAACTTAATACTTGATGATGTTTACGAGCTTGGCTCACGTGTAAGGGCAATGCAAAGGAACCTTACACGCCTGTTTGTTTCATGTTGTTTACTCCGTGCGCTGTTAATAACCAGATGCTATTCTAACTAGGATTGAAATAACATACGCGTGACCTCGTGAAATTAGACTTTGTATTGCCAGAACCATGCTTTTTTCTGCATAATGTTTCTCATTTTGCCAAAAACATTTATAAGTATACTCGAATTTGTTCGCGGAAAAGCTCCATTAACGCTAAAGAGTAATGCATGAGTTGAATGTACGGATACAGCGAACTGCTACAAAACGGGAACTTGAACAACGCTTTGAACAGTATTTCATTTACGTCACGCACTATCTGCAAGATGTGGGAGAAAAGCCTTGAGTGATGCAGGTCTTCGACGTTTACAAGTTTGATGAAACCCACGAACACGGGCATAGTGTTTACAAAACTTAAAACGTATTCAGGGCGAATATGAGATTCGAACCCACGATAATGGGTTTCTGGCTCGTGTAAGAGAATTTATTTATTTTCAAAGATACGATTTTATTAAATACTTACCAACAGTTATGCATTATGTTAAAAAAAAAAATTATATTAAAAAACATAAAAACATGAAGTATTCTTCGAGTGCTGACTGATTTTTGGGGGTATGATATCGCAAACTAAAATATTTTCAATGGTAAATCAAACATATGATAAAATCAACTGAGAGGTATCGTTTAATTTGCTCCTCGGCTTAGAATATGATGGTGGACAAGAGTTTGAAGTATAGGATTAAAGCAATATGTACCTTATTTATAAATATACCAATATGTAATACATTGTAAGTAGTTTTAGTAAAATGACATGACTTCACATGTCTGGTGCGGTCCCCTTTTTGACATATGTGTTCGTGTGTGATTTCTGTTGAAGACTTGCCTTTGCGTGTGTTTGTAGTGCCGCCGGTCGGACGGGATACGCTCACCTATCGCGACCCCTTGGTATTATCACTCTTTGATAGTGATTCGCAAACACATGCTTATGATGTGGTAGAGTGGGCTCGGCCAAAAGCAACATTTTCTGATGATTATAAGGATGGGTTTGTCTCTTTTATTCACAAGAGGGGCGGTCGGGTAGCCTAGTGGTTAAAGCGTTCGCTCGTCACGCCGAAGACCCGGGTTCGATTCCCGACATGGGTACAATGTGTGAAACCCATTTCTGTTGTCCCCCGCCGTGATATTGCTAGAATATTTGTAAAAGCGGCGTAAAACCATACTCACTCACTCACTTATTCACAAGAATATATATCTATGTTGGTTATAAAATCGAACATCAACCTAGAACCCGTCCCATCCGTACCTTGAGGCTTGACGAATGAGTGACTGTATTCGGCTCGCCTCCAACTACTCCTTATGCAATGGTTGACTGATCGTCCTGGCTCTGGGTCACGGAGACGGAAACTGGATGAAAGATAAACTTGAGTCCCCCCGGGGGCAGGCAATGACATGCCATGATATTACAGGTGGTGCTCCATTACTTTGACCTGGTTTCGCGGAGACACGCATGTTGAAATGTGCTATTTATAGAGTTCCCGTTCTTCGTGAATTATAGGTACTAGTATATATCCTAAGTGGATGTTTATTTTGATGAAATAGTGAATAATGGAATTGACTTGTTTGGCCTTATAAATATATATATATATATATATATATATAATTTATATATATATATATATATATATATATATATATATATATATATATATATATGTATGTATATGTATAATTATATATACATATGTATGTTTTGTATTCTGGTAGTAGTTATGTACGCTGTAGTTGTGAATGTGAATGAAGAAAATTGTGTTAGATAAAAAAATATGGAAAATTTAATTACCACGAGGAAAGTTTGTTCAGGGCATAACAATATCCATTGACCGCGCCAATAATCATGACGTCACATATTTATGTGCACATACAATTTGTAACAGTTAGCACATTGTTTGTATCCTACCGATAGTGTTAGTATGTTTTATGTTTGTTTGTTGTTTAACGCCGCACTCAGCAATATTCCAGCTTTTTGACGACAGTCTGTACAAGCCAATCCAGTGATTGGTACCATAAGCATCGATCTATGCAATTAGAATACGACATGCATCAACCAAGTCAGCGAGTCTGACCACCCGATCCCACCTGATCGCCTCTTACGACCAGCATAGGATGATGAAGATCAATTCTAGCCTCGATCTGATAATGTTAGTAATGTGTTCACGCGCTGTTATGACTCCCTTCTACAATGGTTTATTGATAAGCTCTAAGCCTCACATAAAAGGAATTGCGTAATAGTGAAATCTTTTGTTGTGGACATACCTTGATGTCATGAAGTCTATCCACAAATACTTGAGGTAGTGGAGCGAATGGTTTCGCTGTAACACGTCAATAACATAGGCAGGGGTCTGCGGCGTTTGGAAAATGGACAAACTTGAGGAACGTGCTGTGACCAAGTACTTTAAGAAAAGGGGCTCTACCAACATACAACGATCGCTTTGTGCACGTGGAAGAGGAGTCTAAGATATGCACACGGCAACCACTCACAGCTGTGACCGTACACCATAGAAACACCTTGCAGATAACTTCTTTTTTTTAAAATATTTTTTATTCAATTCAGTATATGACATTACAGAGTTATACATGGAGTAGCACGTCACCTTGCAGATAACTTAACAGCCTTTATGCTTTATGCGTTGATCGTTACTCATAATCACTGGTTTGTCTGGTCCAGATCCGATTATTTACAGTCCGCCGTCATTCAGTAAACAACAAACAAACAAATGACTACCCGCCTATGTTGTATTTGTTTGTAAACTGGCATATAATAAACAACTTGTTGATACTTCAATTGATGATATATTACAAAAGGTAGAGACTCTTGAGTGAGTGAGTGAGTGAGTGAGTATGGTTTTACGCCGCTTTTAGCAATCTTCCAGCAATATCACGGCGGGGGACACCAGAAATGGGCTTCACACATTGTACCCATGTCGGGAATCGAACCCGGGTCTTCGGCGTGACGAGCGAACGCTTTAACCACTAGGCTACCCGACCGCCCCTTAGAGACTCTTGAATTCAGGGCGCGGGGAAGCCAAGTGGTTTAAGCGTTTGCTCGTCACGCCGAAGACCCGGGTTTGATTTCCCAATTGGGTACAATGTGTGTCCGTCGACTACCCGCCTTTGTTGTATTTCCTTGTCACGAAGCACATTGATACCATTTCGATATTTGAATGTTGGAAATATTACAAGAAGCATGAACATCTGCTTTCCACAGAATCTAGACTTCATGTCAGAAATAGTTTATGATTTATGACTGGTTTTTTTTTAAATTCGTACAAACATCACGCTCAAGTTAAGTTTAACATTTAGAACGTCAAAATAAATCAAAATCTTCGTCACTAAGATTAATCGTTTAAATGAAATAAAGTCGGTCTCGTGTCGCCACAGGCAATGTGTTCATTGCATGCTGTCATCGTCGGCAATCGGTCAATGTCGAGATTCGTCTGTTTGAGACACATCGTGTTCCTCAATTATTTAAATGGCTTAGGGCCTTTTCCTGTTACGAAGGCCAGATTACAGTTGTGTGCACAACAAGAGCAAAGGGTTTTATAAGTTAAGTAATTAGCGGAGTTGAAAGGACGAGGTTGTAAATGAATTGGAAGTATAATGGAAGCCAGGTGTGACCGGCATTGCTTAGTTCTGTGATTTAGTAGGTGATAATCTAGCCTTTCGTCATATATATTTATACAGGGTTCGGTCACTCGTGATCAGTTATAAATGGACTATTACTTAATCCAAACATATCTAAAACGCAAAGGGATATGTGCCGCATTCGATGTGAAGGAAACCTCTTTTCTGAAATACATCTTTGGGTGCGATTTTAAAGCTCATGACTCATCATCAAATCACGTGATGCTATTGATTTTATACCGTTATTCACACGGGGCATGTATTATGTCGCCATATTGATGTGTGCCACCTGTCAAGTATTGTATATACAACTTTAAAGGCAGAGGTTTTTTATCTGATGTCTCTGACCGTGTGATATTGCATCGTGAATGGCTCCTTTTGTGTGACGATGAAATGAACAGAACAGTCTTCGTTTGATGTCAGGTATATAACGATTGGCTCGGGATCAGGTGTAATTAGTCTGAGCTGCACCTGCTAACCACCTAAGTACTACTAATAATTAGCTTGGGGGGGGGGGGGGGGGCATCGTTTTTCTATATGCGACTAATTAACACATTTTCTGGCGGGGAAGAATCTGAATCTATTATAGTCGCACCTAGCAGGCATGTATATGATTTAACTCGATGACATGTCTCAATTAGGTAGATTTGCATGATTGAATGGGGTAGATTGACATGATTCAATGAGGTAGATTGACATGATTCAATTAGGTAGATTGACATGATTCAGAGAGATAGATTGACTTGATTCATTAAACTAGGTGGCATGATTCATTAAACTAGGTGGCATAATTCAATAAGGTAGATTGGCATGATTCAATGAGGTAGATTGGCATGATTCAATGAGGTAGATTGGCATGATTCAATGAGGTAGATTGGCATGATTCAATAAACTAGATGGCATGATTCAATGAGGTAGACGTCAATATGATTCAGCACTAAACTAGACCCACAGGACTATAGCCTTTACTAATCTTCTTTGTCTTTGAACTCAATTTGTATATGGCTATCAATCCTACAGTTGATGGGTACCAACATTACACAGTGATAATGCCTCAGTCTCACATGACCCACCAGCTACGACATCTAGAACTGTCTCACATGATCCACCAGCTACGACATCTAGAACTCAGTCTCACATGACCCACCAGCTACGACATCTAGAACTCAGTCTCACATGACCCACAGCTACGACATCTAGAACTCAGTGTCACATGACCCACCAGCTACGACATCTAGAACTCAGTCTCACATGACCCACCAGCTACGACTTCTAGAACTCAGTCATAGACAGTGATTGTCAGTGAAGGAGGTGGTTGTACCTGGACAAGGGGCCACTTGGTCAGACCAGGTCAGTGGAGGTTGTTCGTCGGGACAATGTAGGGGATCCCAATATTACAATGCTTTAGGGTTCAGTCACACATTTAGCATTTTTACTGACGTCCTTGATAGGACCATTCCCGATTAAAATTTGTCAAAAGTCTTATCAAGATCTTGTGATTCGTGGCGGGAAATTCACAAACAATCAGATATTGTTCAGGAAGCGTCCCGATTCAGCCGTTTCCAGCCGAATTCCTCCCAATTCTCCCGTTCTCAATCCGAAGCTGATCCGATTTGGTAAAAAACGACCGAATCACAGGACATCGTTACGATTTTGTAGGACAAAATAGGCTGAGTTTTCCGAATGTTACGGGACGCATCATTCTGTCGGGGGTGCTTGGCCGACCTCTCTGGACCTTTCCCGACCCGTAGGACTCTGTTCAGACAATGAAAGGACATTCCAGATCATTGAGGATAGATGGATCATTGCGTGGATCGATGCTCATGATATCAATCACTGGATCATCTGGTCCATACTCGATTATTTACAGACCGCTGAGTGTGACGTAAAACAACAAACCAACCAACCAATTTAATAACCATTATAAACCTATCCCCATATCCCCTATATAGTACTGCATTAGGTTCCTAACAATCTCGGGTAAACTTAGTAACCAGCTCATCTTCCTAACCAAGGGTTTGAAACGGTTCTCTTCCAAACTTAGATTTTGAGATCGGTCACTTTGAGGGTTTTTTACATTTTAACAGACTTTACAGTTAACGTCTTATAAACTTGCTTCTTGATATGAACACACTTGTTCGTGTTAAGTTTTGTAACCCACTGTTTTTCTACTGAGCTACCGGGACAGGTGATGTGAAGTTGTTCAATTTTACATGTCATGACTCCAGTTGGTCCATCCTACGTGTTTTTTGTCTCGCACGCTTTGATCGAATTCCGTTTATAACGCGACACACTGTATTTCACTATGAGGTATGTCGATGTTTCCTTATTTTTGCGGGTATTTCTTTCATTTAGACGGTTCATATTTTGGATGAAACACCTCCTCGGTTTTTGTTGAAACTGTAGGTTCTACTACACCAAATCAGTACCAGTTTGGACATTGCGGTTTTCCTTCAGTGCAGATCGAGAGATATCTGCAGGCTGTGATTGGAGGATATTCTGTAAGATTTTTATGTCTTTCAAATGTACATCCATCCAGTTATTAAAGCTGACCATGTTTTTCTATATTTAGTTTAGTCTTTTTCAACATGATCACTTATGCTGAATGTGACCAAAGCTATTTTCAAGTAGGTGACATTTGGTGCTAAACTGGGGGTGGTGTGTTTAGCTTCCGGTACTCGGAAAAGGAGCTGGCTAAGCTAGTCATTTTTTATTTTTGTATTGCTGCTCTAAGGCCAAACTGTGCACACACGTACAGGTAAAAGCTGTTGAATGCTTAGTTATTTTAAAAAAAAATATAACGTTACTATAGAAGTCTATGGGAAAACATTTGGTTGTGTGTAACCTGTAAAGCCGCGAGCGAGGGAAAAGCCTGAGGGCTTAGTTTTTACCAAAACCTCGAAGGAGTGTTTTGTCCTATACGTGACGTTATACATTAAACAGGATGTTTTTCACATTTTGTGACTATCATGCCGATATTCATATTTATGAATCTCTATGTGATGTGATATATACATAGGGCCTGGCACCTGTTGTCTTCGTTGTTCAACAAGACGTGTGGCAAGCCCTCACACAACCCACGGAAGTAGGTCAACGCTGAAGGGGGCATTATGGTATCGTATGAATATTTCATAGGCATCGTTTAAATAAGGATATGATATGATTTCAGTATTACGATCATAATTTGAATAAGGTGTGGGCCGTTGGTGGTCGGAAACTCAACGTTTGTTATGTACATAAAACTCGCAGTAAAGCAGAACACCTGTCAGAGGTTCATGCATGGCACTAGTTACACTGGTTTACAAGAGGACGTCTCTTTCCGACCTCGGGAGTCATTCGTCACCACTCGCCCCTTTCCGTAACCTGCAAGAAAATTCGTCCCCCTTTTGATGAATGTAATGTGCGAAAATACGACAAACCAATCAGAATGCGCGTATGATTTCGAGTTGTTCATCAAATAATCCCTCAGAAACAATATTTGATTTTACATATGTCTTGCATCTAAAATATACCCAAGACACAGTTAAATGTGTTTAATCATACTGTATGATTCCGCATGTCCAGATGTGCTTTAGATTGCATCTGAAATATATAAAATATATGGGGAAATATATGTGAACCATTACGCAAATAATTGACAATTGCTTTAGCTATGCCCGTTTGCGCTAAGACGGTACCCGGTCGCAAAAATGGCCATGAGAGGGGCACGAGTCGCTATTCGGCTTGTCCCGGAATACCACGAGTTGGTCACGAATGCTCGGGAGTTAGAATAGGTCCCCAGCAACCTGTGTGTCGTAAAAGGCAACTAACTGGATCGGGTAGTCTCTGTGACCTGTTACCCCGAAGGAATTGACCTTTGCCCATTCGTCCGACCCCGATATTTTCTCATCACTACCTACAAGTATGAGATTCTGGAGGTCTATTCTGACGCGGAATCCCTTGAAGATCCGCGTAGAATAGGTCTTCAGAAACCCATTCTTGTCGAGAAAAGGCGACTAACGTGATCGGGTGGTCAGGCTCGCTGACTTGGTTGATGCATGTCATCGTATCCCAATTGCGTGCTCGATGCTCATGATGTCAAGCACTGGATTGTCTGGTCCAGACTTGATTATTTACAGACCGCCGTCATATAGCTGGGATATTGTCGAATGTGACGTTAAACAACACATAATTTGCAAATCCAGTAACTGACACCGGTCTGTAAATAACCAATCCTGGCCCAGACAAGCCAGTGATTGATATTATGAACAACGATCAACGCAATCAACCAAATAAGAGTCAAGCCAGTGATTGATATTATAAACAACGATCAACGCAATCAACCAAATCAGAGTCAAGCCAGTGATTGATATTATGAACAACGATCAACGCAATCAGCCAAATAAGAGTCAAGCCAGTGATTGATATTATGAACAACGATCAACGCAATCAACCAAATCAGAGTCCGGTCACCTAATCAAATTGGTCGCCTCTTACAACAAGCATAGGCTGCTGGCGACCTACGTTCTCCGGAATACCACAGGTGAGGATATTACATACATCTAGAGTTTCAAACCTGAATCAGGAAGCTATGCACTGCAAATTGTGCCTTCATCCACCACTGCCCCATCCCGTGATATTGCAGGAATATTGGCCGCCCGTGCCCCTGATGTAGACACTAGCATCATATTTTAGTGGTACATTCCACTGTATAGATACCATTGTAAATATATGAAAAATAAAGAAACGTCGAGAAAAGCAAAATTTCGAAATTACGGAGTTCGACACAAGAGTCACAGATACAGTACACCTGATAACACGAAGTTGGATACCGAGAACTGTCTGCTATCACGAAGCTACTTCCAACACCGGAATCTAAGTAGTTAACCTAATGTCCTTGCCATCGTTTAGGTATACGTAAGACCCTGGGCCTAGATTTTCGAAACGATCTTAGCCCTAAAATTATCGTAAAGTTATCGTTAATAAATCGTAGGCTATCGTAGCCTATTTTCGAAACTATCGTAGCCCTAAGATATCTTAAGTTTGTCGTAAATCTAAGATAGCCCTATACCTGTCGTAAGTCTATTTTATCCTCATCCAAGATGGCGGTATAAATTGCTCTGGACATTTTTCATGATGAGGATGACAATGATGAAGATGACAAGACCGGGGATATTCCGAGACTAAACTCGTCGCCTCAATACGCTTGACGGCCTTGAGCTATTCTCCCGCTACAGATAGGTGTCGTAGTTCTGAGCGATCTGCGACAGGTTTACGATTGTTTCGAAAATCTATCTAATCTTAGTCTTAAGATATCTTATCTTTGAACGTAAGTAGTTAAGATTTATCTTAGCTAAGATCGTTTCGAAAATCTAGGCCATGAATTCTAAATAATGTCCTGGGTTGTGATGCTACAGTTCTACGGCCTTTAATACACAGCGCGTGGTAAGAAATGGGGTTATTACGACGCATTCCATGAATTAGCATGACGCAGAAAATATGATACTTGTTTTCTGAATGTGTTGGCTGTAATCCCACACACGAAAGTCGGCTAACGTCCCTCACAGGAGATGCCGTTGTATTACCTGGGATTTCACATTCAGTTGGTGTTAATATCGAGCCATGGATCTCATAACCTACAAATGAGTCTCCACTGTTTCCCGTTTGACCTTTAAAAGGATAAGATTGGCAAACAAATGAGATTTGGATCTGCCCAAGAAATGGGCCTTCAACATGTCGATGCCCTGTCAATACTAATCTAGGGTCTTGATTTGAATTGCAGTGTCTAATTTTGTGAGGTTGTTCCGGTGCATATGTGTCCCAGAATCATCCAATACGGTTGCTGTTTCGAGGCTATTCTGAATACCTGACTATTTCAATAGGTCATATTAAACCCAGGGCTAGTTATGCGCATTGTTGATTATCATCTAGAAATAGCTCGAGGGAAATAGTTTCAGTTATATGTTTAATGAAGCTCAGAAGTAGAAGTTAGAAAACATATGGAGAAGCACGTGTATGTTGTGATCGGTACAGCACAGAAGCAGGCACATTTTCGTCGTGAAGATGAAACCATCTATATTAACAAGTCTGTAGAAAACATGTCATTGGTTCTGGTCATGATCAATGGTTACAGGTCGCCGTCGCATGGCAGGAGTGATCCATTCATACAGTTGTCACCACTATTTTGCCTTGCAATGGAATCTGTTTCGGCGGATAATCGTTCTCTGGCAAAGGCGTTGTATTCCACATTCCGAAGCGCGGACGTCGGAGAAGACAGTACATACAGACCCTTCAAATATTGTCCGTTGGAACAGGACACTCTCTCAAGCCAGTGCTTATGTGTCACTGGTGATGCATCGCAATTAATACATGTTTTTATACTTGATAGTGCAACATGAAAAACATTTTACGCGTAAAATGGTATTTTACTCTGAAAGGTGCCTTATTTATGATACCATTAGTGAATTATTTGTCCACCAACATGGCTGGGCTTCTCGTCGCGCATGTGACGTAGTATTCTAGACTTGATGTATAATGATAGTAGAAATACAGCGACACCATTAATAACGTGGCCAGTGTATTAAGTAAGTCCTATCAGGATGGCCTGTTGGTTAGGTGCTCCCCTAACACGTTGAACATATTGCTGAAAGTGACGTACATGTGAGTTCACGTTGTCATGAGGGGCGGTCGGGTAGCCTAGTGGTTAAAGCGTTCGCTCGTCACGCCGAAGACCCGGGTTCGATTCCCGACATGGGTACAATGTGTGAAGCCCGTTTCTGTTGTCCCCCGCCGTGATATTGCTGGAATATTGCTAAAAGCGGCGTAAAAACATACTCACTCACTCACGTTGTCATGATTTGCATTAAATGAACTTAAGGAATGATCACTATTTCATGTTTGATATTAAATTAACAGACAAGAATGAAATTAAATCATGTTTTACCCCTATATTCGACGAAGATATTCGTTTCTAATCTGCATAGTTGTGTCCCGTTGCCCATCATACAGATGTGGACTGTTTCTTTGAACTGAGAGAAGCTCTGGTGTTTAAGAAAACCCGTCTCAATTCGGTGTGCAGAGATGTGTCCCTAATGCGTGTTAGGAGCCGCTGATCAAGGGTTCAAATCCCACACGATTATAAACTGTTGTCGGCTAGAGCTATGCATATGAGTCTCAATAACATCTTTACTCGGCGCAGCTTTGGGCGTTCCCCCAACCTTAAGCTGACACGCCATATTATGTTACAGCGTACACCAATCTTACTCAACTGATTACAGATCGACAAAAGTACAATCATACAACAGTTGACCCGTGAAGATTCCGGGGTAGAATAGGTCTTCAACAACCCATGCTTGCCGTAAAAGGCGACTATGCTTGACGTAAGAGGCGACTAACGGGATCGGGTGGTCAGGCTCGCTGACTTGGTTGATGCATGTCATCGATCCCAATTGCGTGGATCGATGCTCATGATATTAATCACTGGATTGTCTGATCCAGACTCGATTATTTACAGACGCCGTCGTGTAGCTGGAATATTGCTGAGTGCGGTGTTAAACAACAAGCAAGCAAACAAACAAACCCACTGGTCCCTAATCTCGCGTACAAGCCCCAGTAAACTTATTGAGGTTTGACGGTTTCTCTCAAAGAGAAAAATATCACAATTCCTTATTTTCAACACTTTATAAATGCATGTATATTTTATGAATACATTCCAAATAATCAGTCTTCAATAAGTTTCTAAAAGCGGTCGTGAAGTCGTGTACCTTGTGTAGCTACTCAAATATCGACGCTTTACAGTGGTGTAGGCCTAAAAAAATAAAACACGGAATTGATCTTCACATTACTACCGTAGTTTAATTTGCAGTTAACATTAAGACATCCTGAAATAGGTCTGTCTGTCTAATATATGGGAAGGAATGTTTGGATTTTAGGTTGCTGGGTAGATCTAAGGGATCAAATCACCATAAGATAGATAATACGTAATGGTAGACATTTCACCTTGTCAGTCTAAATGTTAGTATGTTGGAATAAATCGATCAGGACACAGTAGGCTACTTAGCTTGTGAGGAGCGGTTATCAAACGGGATTAAATGTGTCAATAGTGGCGTTATCGGGAGGTAATAAATGGCCAGGTAATTAACGACGTTTATATCAAATTGTGACAGATTGTAAATCGAATCGCAAAGACCCTTGAGCTAACGTTCTCCCTGATGCAAATCCCGTTTGTATTGTGAAAATGATTCGGAGCACTAAAAAGAACGCTCATACTATTAATCACTGGGTTGTCTGACCCGGATTAGATTGTTTACAGGTGTTCGTGATACAGGTATTACTGGGTGCCACTTGAGATAAGATTTGTTTGTTGTTTGTACTCGGAAATGGGCCATCTATATGAGTGAGTATGATTTTACGCCGCTTTTTGCAATATTCCAGCAATATCACGGCGGGGGACACCAGAAATGGGATTCACACATTGTACCCATGTCGGGAATCGAACCCAGGTCTTCCGCGTGACGAGCGAACGCTTTAACCAATAGGCTACCCGACCGACCCGCCTGTAAATAATCGAAAAATCCAGTGATTGATATCATGAACAACGATCCACACCGTCCTGATACGATCACAAGTCATGATCACCTTGTCCATTAATTTGCCTCTTACGACATGCGTTGGTTGCTTGGGACGTATTCTAACCAGGAATCGCCACACAATCCATTCATTTTGCGGAATTACAGTGTGAATCCCTGGTAGTACCATTGTGGATTCCCGATAGTACAAGTGCGGATTCCCGATAGTACCAGTGCGGATTCCTGGTAGTACCAGTGCGAATTCCCGATAGTACCATTGTGGATTCCGGGTAATATCAGTGCGGATTCCCGATAGTACCATCGTGGATTCCGGGTTCTACCAGTGCGAATTCCTGGTACTACCGGGTGCGGATTCCTTGTTGTACCAGTGCGGATTCCCGATAGTACCATTGTGGATTCCGGGTGCTACCAGTGCGAATTCCTGGTACTACCGAGTGCGGATTCCTGGTAATATCAGTGCGGATTCCGGGTATTACCATTGCGGATTTCTTGATAACCATGCAATACCAACTCTCCGCCCCAGCCTGTTTTGCTTTATTGTATGCAGCTAAACCTTACGTGTCAGATTCTGAACGTTCACTGATCATCTTTGACAAAGGGTGACGTTTTCACCCTTGCCTTTAAGCAGAGATTCCAAGAGGTGAGATTAGTTTTCATGTATCACGCAGTAGCTGTAATTAACATAAACAATGCGACCCTTGCAGTAAGTACATTGAATGTGTCTTCTTCATGCTGACCATATCCACAGTGTAGAGAGGCCAGCTCATACAGAGTAGAACCCCGTTAATCCGGAATCGTATATATTCAGCAAAAGCCCTTTATTGTGACCTCCGTTATTCCGGACACATTTGACTTTCCGGGCGGATGTTGAGAAATATATCTGCATAATATACTAATAATGTATTACTTCTTGACCATATTTTATGTTGGTTGGTTTGTTGTTTAACGCCGCACTCGGCAATTCCAGCTATATGACGGCGGTCTGTAAGTTATCGAGTTTGGACCAGACAATCCAAATGTTATTCGTTAATTCCTAAATTTGTTCATCCGGACAATTTCACTTTGAACTGTACTCTCCGTGTTAACGAGTTCTCACTATATATGAACAAATTTGTGTACCCCTGATGTGTAAACACAGAAATATGTTAATCAAGAACACATGGAGCTTGGCCGGATTAATGGATCACTGTTTATGGACATTGCAACGTACCCGTACGATAATCCGGAATGTTGTTAACCCGGACGAATACATTGAGAATGGTACCGACAGGAAAAAAAAAGTTTCACTGTATATGAAACGGGTTTTTCTTCTATTTTCTTTGTCCATGCTTACATAGTACTGCATCAAAGAGTTGTCACAAACCTCACGTGGCATTCTCATCGTTGACACGGGAGACGTGTGTTGTGGCAAGTTATTGACGGTAAAGTATGGTCAAAGGCTATTAAAACCCTTTCAACGTAAATACATGGAGCAAATTGTTACGTTGAGTGTCGTGATGCTCTCTGCGCTCCTCGCAAATGGAAGTCCTGTCTAGGTGAGAACTAGCCATTGACGGTGATTTAGCTACTTGAGTGATCCCCCTTAGGAGGCTGGGGAGATTGTAATGTGATCGACGAGGGGCTCTCGAGAAATGCTTTTTTCATTCTCCATGACAACTGAGATAGGAGGCCTAGGCTCCAACTGCCAACGGAATTAGGTAAATCAGGCGTTATAAGCTGTGCCGTGTTGCCGCTGAGGAAGAAAGCTTTGCGCATTCGTGCAGTGATTGCACTCATTTTCTGTATTTTGTGCTTACAGTTGGTTCTTAATCTGTACTGAGGAATTTATTTATTTTCTATCATTGATATCACAAGATTCAGCGTCAAACAACTGTTGTTTTTATGTTTTACATATGGTCTCTCTGTGTTTGTTTGTGTGTTTGTTTGTTTGTTTGTTTGTTTGGTTGGTTGGTGTTAAACGCCGCACTCAGCAATATTCCAGCTATATGACAGCGGTCTGTAAATAATCGAGTCTGGACCAGGTAATCCAGTGATTGATGTCATGAGCATCGATCCACGCAATTGGGATACGATGACATGCATCAACCAAGTCAGCGAGCGTGACCACCCGGTCCTGTTTGTCGCCTCTTACGGCAAGCATGGGTTGCTGAAGACCTCTTGTACCCCGGATCTTAACGGGTCTCTCTCCATGTCATACTCCTTTATAATATATGCAGATTGACCTGACCCGTCTCTTTTAAATGTTCCCGATTTCACACTTCCTGCGATTCACCGACGTGCATTTGTTTATTCCTCCACAAAGAATGAAATTAAAAAATAGGATTGCGTATTTTATCAAAGATTAGCAATGATACTTCTTCCAATTTAAGTGTTAATATCGTAGATACGGGAAACGGATCTGTGTAATACTTTAAATAACTGTTTTATTAAATTTTCTGTCGGTTCTTCATCTCCGAAGTTCATATCGTGGCATCAAGGGACATAATTCCTGCTAATCCTCTCTTTCTACATCCGTACAAAATGTACTTTCAAGTAGCTATTAAATCGCTGAAATGTGAAGCGAAAATGTCAAAAACTAGAAAGAAAATGTCAAAAACAAAAACGAAAAGGTCAAAAACTAAAATGAAATGTCAAAAACAAAAACGAAAATGTCAAAAGCAAAAGCGAAAATTTCAAAAACTAAAATGAAAACACAGAAAAGTATTTCCACCGCGTTGAAAACTATCTACACCGCGGGGGAAATACTTTCTGTATTTTCATTTTCGCTTCACTTTTTCAGCGATTCAAAATATACATTATGTACATGATTTATCACATATATATGACAAATCGTGTTAATTTGCAAAAGGTTACGATAACAGTAAGTGAAATATCAAAATATTGAAAAACAGACCCCATGTCCCTTATGGGCCACCGTACGATTGTCTGATAATTTACATTAAGAGGAATATTATTAATGATTACATATCAAGGGCCAGTGTCATAAAAAAAAGAAAAAAAGAAAAAGAAAAAAAGTTCCAGTGTCATTGACTATGGGGAGTATCCAGTGAGCATAGATCGTATGGAGGGGAAATATAAACGTGTATGGGTGATACATTGATTACTCCCATTTCGTTTGTCACCTGGCTGATTTAGTGTACAATCATACCCCGGGTCAACCCCGATGCTCACGCTATCGCTCACTGGTCGCCTGTGCGACATAAATTCAGACATTATAAAGGACTGAAATGTCGACGTATATCGCCAGGTTGAGCAAGACACAGTCTTCGTCTTCTGTCAATCATGATCACTTCTCTGTTCATGTGGCGTAATTCGTAATACATGTACGCTATTGCTTTCTGCAATTGTTTCACCCTTTCCATCGGCTTAATTTATTTATTTATTTTTTTTTCTTGGTTCTGCTGTTGTGCTTTATAGATAAGTTGTAAGCTGGCAGTGGTCGCTGCTGATGACGTCTTGCAAGTCAACCCCTTGCAAGTATTTGCCGTCCGCTTCATTTTGTCGTGTTGAGTGGAGGAAGGGAGGTAACTCGCATCTGCCTGTCTTCTGGTTGTCACACACTTGAGTTGCTCCGTCCGTTTCCTGTTTCGCTTTAAATACGAAAAGCCGAGTGAACACAAGAGTAGTATTAAGTCACATAAATAAAGCTTTCCTAATTAAAGTATATATACAAAACATAATACGATCCAAACGAAGCCCAGAAAATTGAGGCAACCTTCTAAGCTTGAGATATTTTTTTAGTTTATTCTCAGGGTCAGGGAAACTGACTGAGGGAACATCTAAATGCCTGTCGATCTAATTACCAATTTTTTATGACAGTGTGTCACAAAAATATATTTTAGGACATTAAACCTGGACTATGGAGGTTGGTCGTCTAAAAGCGATACTATTATATCGAGTTAATTGAGTTAAGTTAACGAAGTTTTACAGTAGTTTTGTAAAAATAGTTGTTCATTTTCTCGGATATTTGTCAATACAAAACAAGATAATATTGCATTCAGTGCGAAGAAACAGGATATTTTCACAAAGTATAGTAAAGGTTTACTGCATGTGGTTTGATGTCATATTTCTATCTGATATACTCACATATTCAGTTTTAGTGTTTTCCGTTAGGCCGATCTGTTTGGAAGAGTTCACTTTGGCACAGGGGTGCTTACATAACACCTTCGTAATCACAGCTTGCTGCGTTGGGTTACACTGGAGTTGACTCGATCCTCGATCCACTTGGGGTCTCCGCAAATACCATTTCGTATGTGTGTGTGTGTGTGTGTGTGTGTGTGTGTGTGTGTGTGTGTGTGTGTGTGTGTGTGTGTGTGTGTGTTTAAAATGTATGTATCAATCTCTTTCTTTATCAGTTACCTTTAAATATGAAACAATATATTTAACTGAAAGTGAACTTCGTATAACCAGGGGGCACGGGTGGCCCAGTCGTCTAAGGCGCCGCGATTCGCTGTGCAGAGTTGCGTCCCTTGGGCACGCCAGAAACCTACGATCGTGGGTCAGAATCCCGGTTCGACCCGATTATGTTTCTAGGTTTGTCAGCACCATACCCGTGCTCGTGGGTTTCACCGAAGTGGTAAACGTCTGAAACCTGCAACACTTCGGGCTTTCCTCCCACATTAAGCTGACACGCCGTGATATAACTGGAATACTGTTAAAAGCGGCGTTAAATCCAACTCACTCACTCGTATAACTATTCCAGATCGAAAACATGAACCATTGGGGGTTTCGTGATGCCGGAAGATTACTGTGATGATTGTACTGGTTTGTTTTGGAATGGGTGAGTGCTTGTTGTTTAACGCCGCACTCAGCAATATTCCAGCTATATGACGGCGGTCTGTAAATAATCGAGTAATATGCCTGCGGTCTATAAAGAACGCCAAGCATGGGTTACTGAAGACCAAATCTGACCCTAATCTACATTTGGTTGTTTTTTCGATCTGCCATCCTTATTCAAAGTTGAATTCCATTTAAAAAGGATCCATATTTGAACGTATGTGATCAAGAAGGGTCCAGTATTTTAAACGATGCACATTTGAGGGTATACGGTAACAGCAGCTCTTATGGCTGAACGTACATATTTCACCCTTGAAAGTGTTCTGTGTCCAGTGTGTGATGCATAAATAAACACTGTTGCTACCACTACGGATACAGATGCAATTAAAATAAATTCGGGTGAATTCTTGATTTATTCTACATCCGACTTCCAACAGAAAACACCTGGCACCGGTGTTAGCGTGGAACACATAATTAACATAAAAGCCAGGATGACGTAATTGAATCCCCGAGTCTTTTAATAGTTGTTGCTAAGCAATAATCACCAGGGAAACAAAATTACCCACACCTGCAGTTCTACCTGTGAAAGCATGTGAAAACCTCGCTTATTCGTCACATGTTTAAAGAAGATAAGCAGGGAGGCGGCAACTGGAGTCACACTTTAAGATAAAATGGAAGATGTCCGAACGTCGGAGTTTAGGAAGAAAATGTTGTTACAAAGGCTCCGTCTTAAAATTAGGGATCCCGTTGAGAGGTTCGCATACTCCGAAGCCGACATTGAAGCTTTTGACGAGGAATGTTTAAGCAACTCTAGGTAAGGGAAACTCGAGTGAGTGAGTGAGTGGGTGGGTGGGTGGGTGGGTGGGTGAGTGAGAGTGAGTGAGTGAGTGAGTGAGTGGGTGGGTCGGTGGGTGAGTGAGTGAGTGGGTGAGTGAGTGAGTGAGTGAGGTGAACACCGTTTGTACAGTATTTCAGCATATCAGGGCTTGTCAGCTTGATGTCGGGGGGAAAGGTCGAAAAGATGCAGGTCTTAGAGGTATATATTTACTACTTTTGTGAAACCAACGGGTATGGCACGGACAAACCTGAAACATATTCAGGGCGAATCTGGGATTCGAACCACATCATTATTTTCTGTCTCGCGTAAAGGACGCCACTATCTACTGCGAACTGAAGGCCGCTAGTCCGGGAACGCTATAACGTGATTGTAATGCACTGCTAACTTCGACATCACTACTCATGCCTTCGGAATTAACGGAGTTACACGATTGTGTCTCGTCGGCTCGGAATAACTTCGACAAAGGCGAAAGTGTAATAAAAAAAATATATTAAAAATCGACAATGGCGGTGATTCGAGGCTCCCGTCTTGCTCCGTGTCTACCGATCGTGTTCTATTCTGAATAGGCTTGTGTTTAGTGAAGACTGTGAAAGGTGGGGCATGTAATCTCTTGTACCGTGCATGGGATTGTTTCCCACTCCCAGCTCACTCTTGGTTTTAAGTAGCCAAGATGGAGCACTCGTTATCCTGGCTTCAAGTGCAAGGAATGTTGTGGCGGGCGGTGATTTGTAAGTGCACGTACGTTCCAATACCGTGATGCAGTTTGGTGCAGAAGGGATGCAAATATTATAATTAGAATAATCATTTACTCTGAAAGGAAGAATACAATGTTCACACTCTAACAATGGAGACTTTGTGAAGACCATGTCGATATGCGTCTTGACTATGCACATTCCATATAGACATAAAGCTGACCTCTTCAGATAAAGCCAGATGCTCGTATCTAGAAGTTCATCCGCATCCTCCCCTTCTCGTGTTTACGCACTCTCATCATGTTGACGTTTAGAAGTAAGCTAGTGACATGTTTTCAACAAAAAGTAACAATTAGCTGACTTTTTATGCCCATTGTTTTCCGATATATTAACATTTCCAAATCTTATCGGGCTCGATCACCGGCCGCGCCATACCAAAAGACGTTACAAGGCTGTACTTGTTGTTACCCTGCCTGGCGCTCGGCATTAAGGGGCTAAAAGAAGGACTGGTCGTCTCGGGGTCAGTATATTGTGACTGAGTGGGGTATTCATGTTACAACTGCGGCACGATATCTCAGTGGGCTAGCACTTGTTCATGCACATCGCTACATTAGTGGACGCGACGTTAAACCCCACCTCACCTCACCTCACCTCACCTCACCTCACCTTACCCCACCTCTGAAAGTATGAATATCACCGGGTTGAGAAATACGTTGAAGGATTAAGTGATTTTTTAACATTGTTAAATGAAAATAATTTACCAACATTACTAATAAGAATCCAGCGACAAGATTGATTAGAATATGCATAAAACTTTGATAAGTCTAGAAATGAGTAGAGCCGGATCGTATGATAAAGGCTCCCGCGCACACCCCAAAGCAGCTTTAAGCTCAACACAATCACCATCTCATTTATAATACTCAAAAGAAATCAAGGAAAACCCCTTTTTTTCATATGCCTATAGTTAATCTAGCATGGCGACTTTGTTAGTCTGTCTTACAGACCCTGGGTACAATGTGTGAAGCCCATTTCTGGTGTCCCCCGCCGTGATATTGCTGGAATATTGCTAAAAGCGGCGTAAAACCAAACTCACTCACTCACTCACTCTTACAGACCCTGATACAAATATATCAAATACAGCCCATGCAAGTCTATAATGTTTGGCAAGTCTAGATCACTGCAGTATCGAAGAGAGTCACCGGGCTCCTTTTACTATATTTTTAATAAGATAACTGAACAACTGTTTTTTTCTGTACGATATGTTCATTTCAGAGACTAGATGTTAGTCTACGCCGTTGTATATGGCTATAGTTAACAGATTGACGACAGCCATTTGAAAAAATCGGGTGTTCTTGAATGTATTTTCGGCAGTATATTTACTGACCATTTCTGTCGACCTCTTGTGTAAAGGACGGGTGTGACCTGTGCCTGAACTGATGATAGGGAGACTTGATAACATATCAAGTCCAATGTGCGTATCATATCTGGAGCGCCGCACTTTGCGGTGATCTGACAGCAGATCCCGTGGAAATTTCTCTTCACGCGCTGCTCTGCGTACATTTCACGCTTGGTCACACATGAACAGGTAGTGTTGATACTCGACTTAATGTTATGTGTTTAAATTTTCGGATCATCAAGAAGGAGTGAGTGAGTATGGTTTTACGCCGCTTTTAGCAATATTCCAGCAATATCACGGTGGGGGACACCAGAAATGGGCTTCACACATTGTACCCATGTCGGGAATCGAACCCGGGTCTTCGGCGTGACGAGCTAACGTTTTAACCACTAGGCTACCCGACCGCCCCTCATCAAGAAGGATGTCTGATTGCATTGTGTAACTATATATATTCATTTCGTTACGAAATGCATCAAACGCGATTTGATCAGCTGGGCATTGTACGATGAACGAGTTCAAACTTGGAGAAATGACAAACGATGAAATTCTTCCGTTTTAGTCTGGTGGTACTGGTGCTATTTGTTTCCGATGCTATCCTGTTTTAGTTACGATACTGCTCTCCATACTTCAGTGTTCATTTTGTTTTAAGGGCGATGTTAGGTAAATTGGTAGTTCTAGCCATAGCAGTTCGTGTCAAGCGGTATGTCGATTTGCACGCCAGAAGCCTATGGTCGTGGGTTCGAATCCCGGTTCGCCCCGAATACGTTTCTAGGTTTGTCAGCACCATACTTTGCTCGTGGGTTTTACTTCGGGCTTTCCTCCCACATTAAGCTGACTCGCCGTGATATAACTGGATTACTGTTCAAAGCGGCGTTAAACCCAACTCACTCACTCACTCAGTGTCGTGTGAGTATTCAAATGCAAAACGTGTGATTGGGTATAATCAGTATCATTATGGGTCGTGCTCGTGCTATCAACCACTGATTTGCTGTTCCAAGACTTGATGGGGCGGTCGGTTAGCCCAGCGGTTAAAGCGTTCGTTCGTCACGCCGAAGACCCGGGTTCTATTCCCGACATGGGTACAATGTGTGAAGCCCATTTCTGGTGTCCTTCACCGTGATATTGCTGGAATATTGCTAAAAGCGGCGTAAAACAATACTCACTCAAAGACTTGATTTTTTACAGGCCGCTGTGATATTGCTGGCATATTGCCGACTATGGCATAAAACAACATGATGACACGATAAACGTTCAACAGTTGGTATGCCGTGTTCAGTGATGAGGATGTCATATTACAGACTGCCGCTCTCAATCCCTCATTCACTCTGGCATGTCCAAATATTTTGTTTTCTGTAACCCAGACTGACTGTATATTTGAAAGCACGCACGCATACAGTTTTTTGTCAGAAATTTACAACTGACGCATGTTGCTAGCAATCGTATACACACCGTACCAGCGTGGAACATGAGATTATTTTGCTCGCTGCTGTTGTTTTCAATCAAGGTCATGTGACGTACTGATATGGCCAAGTGTATATTTTTCCTGATGGGGAAAAAGCGTATGCGTTAGCTTATCGTCATAAAATAATATGATAACAGTGTATATAAATGTCATAAATAAAATCTACAATACTTTTCTGTGATCATTCGAAATCTATACTAAATAAAGTCGATTGTACGACTCTGAATATGTGGAAAGTATGTGTTTATGAATCACTGTTATTATGATAATGGAATTATGGAAGTTTTCCGTACATTTAGGCAGGGGTTTTCAGGCACAGGTAAATGTGTGTTCATCGATACACGTAGGCCTTCTGCGTTAACGTTTTCCGTAGAGGCGATATGGCACCGGGGCTGTGAGGCGGTAAAGCATTGTCTCGTTAGGACAACGAACGGGGTTTGATTCTCAACGTTGGCAAAATACACGAAGTTCGTTCTTGGTGTCGGAATAGTCCAGTCGTTTAAAATGCAATCATTGTGTTTCAGGCACAGCCTTGCCAATGTGGACATTGGTTCCCGGCTCCTCCCCCGGGGTGCGCGGCGGGGGTCGACTATCCCGGGGCTGGGGGTAGGGTCACCGTCCGACGCTTCCAACAGACAGCAACTTCTCGAAAGGTAAATCTTGTTTCGTTTTCATAATGAATGAATGAATGAATGAATGACATATCCTCACAGTTGTTTATAGTACCCCCACCCCACAACACCACCACCCCCAAGCCTTGTCCCGGGCTCTCACAGGTGTGTCTATTCATTGCCCTACACGACCCCTACCCCAGCCCCCCCACACACACACCACTCCATGGAGAGGGAGTCCTAAGTTGGATAACTTGTTCCCAATCCATTTCAATCTGAATAAAATATGTTTAAATCAAAACACACCACTCCCCTAACCCATCTCCAATAACACAGACGTATTAGTGACATAAGCTCCGGTTACACAACCAACCAGGTCCATTTCCGCTTACGTTACACCACTGTTGCCAGTGCCGATGTCCAACCCCACATGTGGCTAACTGGTCATTAAGCAGCTAGGGATATGTTTACAACGCCTTCCTTGTGTGTCCCGGATTCGCCAGCCAGTGACACCACTAACCCCTTATGGGACTCATTAAGATTAGACGCGAAGGAAAGTATCTACGCAACGCGATGTGAAAAGGAGGGCTTGCATTTAATTCAAGTTAAGGATTTCAACATAACATTTATTTCCCTCGTTGTGTCATGGGCAATTGTTACCCGGACATATTTGTATCAACTCCACGTGAGCCAAGCTGATTGGCTTGTAACGATGACAAGCATTTATAATAACGTGTTTCGACTGTTGTTTGTTTAGCGTATTTTGCCACAGCGTGTATTCTGAAAGAAGAAAAACATTTCTCACATCGCGCACTCAATGACGGAGCGACGCAGCGTGGCTTGTGTACTGTTATTGACATTGTGCGCTACCAGGTTGTGATTGAATGGCTTGTGAATCTTGTCCAAGCCTATAAATGACGTCGAGTCAATCACTGGATCAATCTGCTTTCGAGACAGTGTTTCAGTGGATGTACACGATATCAGAACACGGAAATTCTGTCATCGGCACGAGGCATACGTGTTTCAGCTGTTACGAACGTGATTTAACGTTATCTATATTTTATTCAAATTGGGTTATCTCATTTCACCGGAACGGCCGGGAAAAACGGTGACATAGAAAATTGACGAGATAAGAAAGGATTTCGAATACTG
Organism: Haliotis rufescens; assembly: GCF_023055435.1. Lineage (NCBI taxonomy): Eukaryota > Metazoa > Mollusca > Gastropoda > Lepetellida > Haliotidae > Haliotis > Haliotis rufescens. The sequence continues at coordinate 10,356,833 of NW_025964223.1, forward strand.
ATGAAACGGAGCGAAATGTGGATGTAACGTTCTGGAGATCGGTTTTATTAACACGGAATTCAAGGTTGTTTACGAAGTCAGCGACATCGGGAGGTGTGAAGGAGCGTCGTGGTTCTACGCATTGACAGGAAGGAAATTAACATGCTTCTTAAACGAATGTCTCGCTTGAAATGGATAATGATAGGGCAGAGAAAACGAGATCAATTAATTCAGAACAGGTATGTATATTTGAAATAATATTCATAAAAAAAACGATTTTATTTTTGATAGTGTTTGTATGAAAACACACTGGTAGGGAAAACAATAATGTTTTCGTCATTTTGATTTCTTATAAATTCATTGGTCTCTATTATATTTTAAAGTGAGTGAGAATGGTTTTACGCCGTTTTGAGCATAATGCCAGCAGTCTCACGGTGATGGGTTACCAGGGAGTCAAACCCGGGCCTCTTCAGGACGTCTGAACGTTTGATCGCCACCGCTGCGATTCAAAAACTAAATTCTATCAAATAAATGGTATTTCGTTTATTACAGCATCCAGGCAGCCATTATTCAACTCTTCCAAAGAAAGAAGCTGAAAGAAAACGAACTGGGCACATTACAAGAGAATGTCAGGTACGTGTCGTGTCATGGTGAACTCAAGCGCGGATACAGGATTTTGGGGGAAGGAGGGATCTACAGCCTTTTTAAAAAAAAACTTTTAAGGAAATAATTCGGGAATCGCTTTTTAGATAAGAATTCGTATTATTCTTCCAAAGGAGGATGTTCACCCTACACCACCCCACGTATGTTGACTGTAAATTCAGGCTACCCGCTATCACAATATTGATCGTTGTTAGGATACTCGGCGAAAAGATTCAATAACCTTTAATCTCCACCAAATGCCGACCATTCTCATAAAAAAAACAATAATGTATTTCATAGGTTCCCCAGACACAAGCTGGTAAACATGTTTCTTCCGAATAATCGATTTACACATATTGGTGCCAATCCTGCCAATATATTGATCTTGCTCATAATCAATATTATTCGCTGAAAATCGAAAAAATAATGTGGAAACTAGCTTGAAGACGGTATGACCCTGACCCTAGTTGATGCTGTTGTGCACGTAGCCACACACAGTGATGTTTTGACACACGAGAACGGCCTCAGGCGAGGCGTTGTTGTGGAGGTAAGAAGTACATGTACGTCTTTGTAAGTTAATGTATTGACTTCGTGTGGGTTGTCACTGAGAGCGAGAGGGAGCGGAGCTAGGAGTGAAGCGGGAGAAATCAATATATAAAACATAACCTACTTTCAGTTCACGGCGTACTCATATTCCAGAATCGATACTATTTCAATGTATCTTTCAGGTACCTCGCCGGCACAGAAGCAGGGCCGCTTATTTTAGATTATTACAAGGTGAGATATTATTAGACTACCCGTTACCGGGTGAGCTTATACCCCTGAAGCATGACTACATACACTCCACCATACTTTAACAAAATACACACCCACGTGGCTTCAAGCATACTATTATCCCAAAGGCTTGAACAAGGATTCACATTGCAATACGCGTAGGAAGTTGGTGCACAGTGTATTGACAACGCGGAATCTCGGATGTATAACGTGTGGGTTTTCCCCACTGAATACCCTGTTAATGCTGGGATTACCCAAATCTCCGGAAGGCTTTAGGAAATCCTAATTCCTCCATACAATGAGCAAGGCTCTACTAAAGAATGTCCTTGAGATGTGATACAGTCTGTATTTACCTCTATTAATAAACCGATCCTCTGTTGTGCAGTTAGTCAGAATAAAGCTCCCGTTAGAAAACAATCTTAATTCCGTTGTAGATATATCCTAGTTTGTACACAACATACACTGTGCGTTGTTGTTTGTGACTCATGTGTATGTATAGCATGTCACAAACACTATAAAACATACATGGGTATTCATTTCACAAGGGTTAAGGAAATGATGCACAAGTATAAAATGTTTAGGCCTGATCAATAATAATCTTTTGTCTTGTGTTCGTATCTTCTTGGTCAATAGGCAAAGGTTGGTTGGGTGGTTGGTTTGTTGTTTAACGCCGAACTCAGCAATATTCCAGCTATATGACGGCGGTCTGTAAATAATCGAGTCTGGACCATACAATCCAGTGATTGACATCATGAGCATCGATCCATGCAATTGGGATCGATGACATGTATCAACAAAGTCAGCGAGCCTGACCCCCCGATCCCGTTAGTCGCCTTTTACGACAAGCATAGTCGCCTTTTACGGCAAGTACGGGTTGCTGAAGACCTATTCTACCCCGGAATCTTCACGGGTCCAATAGGCAAAGGGGCAGGGATGGATATGGTATTACGCCTCTTTAAGCAATATTCCAGCAAAATCACACCAGAAATGGCCTTCACACATTATGCCCATGTTTGGAAGGGAACCCCTGTCTTCGGCGTGACGAGCGAACGCTTAACCACTAGGCTACCCCATCGCCCAAACGAAACAGGGGAATATTTTATTTTAAAAGTATTTTTTTAAGTTGACTTGAGGTATATTTCTAAATAAAAACTCATCATATAATCGTTTTAGCAAAGGTACAGGCGGTTAGTTAACTTTTTAAAAACATTTTCCTTTATAGCGATGTGTGAGTGAGTGAGTTACAATTTAGCGGGGCGGTCGGGTAGCCTAGTGGTTAAAGCGTTCGCTCGTCACGCCGAAGACCCGGGTTCGATTCCCGACATGGGTACAATGTGTGAAGCCCATTTCTGGTGTCCCCCGCCGTGATATTGCTGAATAATTGCTAAAAGCGGCGTAAAACCATATTCACTTACTTACTTACAATTTAGCATTGCAGCGGCGATAAAACAGCCATATTATACAGCGAGTCTTAAGGCATGATGCACGGACAGCTGTATAGCTTCATATGTTTTTTACATCCATGATTTACTAAGTACTGAGGTTAGTTTTTAATTCATATTTCATTACGTAATGATGCACTAGTTAGCTGCAGTGGGGGAGCCCAGTGACTATTGCGTTTCCCGTTACGGTGAAGATGCGAGTTCAGTTCCAACATTGGTACAATGTGCGAAACCCATGCTTATGCCCCCCCCTCCCCCCCCCCCCCCCCCCCCCGTCATAGTGCTAAAATATTGCCGAAAGCGGCGTAAAACCTCACTCACTCACAAACTCCTCTGATAAGGTCTTCTGTTTTAAGGCCTTCCTTCTGCTGTCCGTTCGTCACGATATGGCTGAAATATTGCCGATATGACGTAAAAACTCACTCACTCACTCTGCTGGGCGTGGATAATGACGTGTATTGTGTTGCAGGATCAGCTGTTGAAGAAGGGGATGGTCATCATGCGGGAAGGAATCAAGAATGACAGAGGTGAGACAAGTTTCGACAAAGTTACTAATACATTTGGGGCGGTCGGGTAGCCTAGTGGTTAAAGCGTTAGCTCGTCACGCCGAAGACCCGGGTTCGATTCCCGACATGGGTACAATGTGTGAAGCCCATTTCTGGTGCCCCCCGCCGTGATATTGCTGGAATATTGCTAAAAGCGGCGTAAAACCATACTCACTCACTCACTAATACATTTGATATATCATTCTAATTCCAGTATTTCAACAATGAGCTGTCCAAACTCATTCATTGAGTTAGGTTTTAGCAGATGGCTTGCTTATATGTAACCATAAACATAGCCTTCTTTTTGGCTGACTGCTTCCATGCCATAATTTTACTGCCACACGTCCCTTTCCGGGAAGAAAGCGCCGTCATTCCGCACTTTCCTGTTGTGTTTGTTGTTTAACGCCGCACCCTTGTATATGCTGGTGTGGTAGGATTAAATCACTCCCCTCAAATTTCACTCTATAGTGATTCTGTCCTAGGATAGAAACCCGATCCTTGGCCTGACACACCCCAGAGTGGAATTATCGTTGGATCAAATCCTTGACATGTATTTAGTACGCGGTTTATTCCCGATACTATTGCCATCCTCGCATATCGAACAGGTGAGGTGAAATTTGGTTTAACGTCGCGTCCAAGATTACTGCACTTATGTAGCCACATGCATGCACGTGTGGGCGTGGCTGCTTGTACTAGTCCGATTTTTATAGTGCTAGCCTACTGAGATACCATGCCGCAGTTTAACATGAATACCCTATTCAGACACAGTATACTGACTTCGAGCCGACCAGTCCTTGTTGTAACCACTCAATGATGTGCGTAGGCAGGGTAACAATACGTACCATCTTTTAACGGTACGGAGCGGCCGGGGATTGCCCCCCGGACCTTCCGCTCTCCGGGAGGACGCTCTACCACTAGACCACGGGGGCGGCTCGCACAGCGAAGACGTTTCCACTGTAAACATGTATATCTATTATTCCACAGCATCAATCAATGTTACAAATTCGCTCGTCACGCAGAAGACCCGGGTTCGATTCCCGACATGGGTACAATGTGTGAAGCCCATTTCTGGTGTCCCGCCGTGATATTGCTGGAATATTGCTAAAAGCGGCGTAAAACCATACTCACTCACTCACTCAATGTTACAAAAGCGAAAACATCATTCAGTATTCCTTAATTTACATTTTATCTCAATATAATTCCTTTTGACCAGGCACTGACCTCTTGAAGAAGCTTGGAGACACGTGGGATTACTTCTACACGGAGATCCTGCCTGACCTCCAAGCGGTGCTCTACCCTCTCAAGGTGTGTACTGTTAAACCCCGATATGTGCGTGAGGATACACCTTTATTTAGTTCGCCATCTGGTTCATATTTAAGAAATAAACGACTCGTGGTTGTTGTGCCCGTGACCATATATAATTAACGAGATTATCTTCTTGCTTTACAGACAACTGGTGCTTCAATACGACAAGTAACGTTAGTGGAATTTAGAAACATCGTCATGCTCAAAGTCAGCATCGAAGGTAGTGCGTTTGTGTCCTTTTTCAAATTATTAAACATACACAAATCTTATTTTTATGTTATAAAATGCCCATTCTTATCAGATTACGTTGACAGATACATTTTAATTAAATAATACGTATTTGTATGTCTTTATTTTTTAACGCCGCACTCAGCAATATTCACGCTATATGACGGCGGTCTGTAAATAATCGAGTCTGGACCAGACAATCCAGTGATTGGTAATGTGAGCATGGCGTTAGGTAGTTTGACACTCCCATCAACAAGCCTGACCACTAGATTCGCTAAGTCACCACCTATGACCGGCATAATTTGCTGAGGAACACTTCTGACGCCGGAATCCACACACATTAAATGGTACACCTTTCGCCACAAACGTACCACAGGCAGTATATATGATACTTTAGCTGCCTATTATTTGTTCATGCTAACCTCCCATCATTTATAGTTGGCATTCCCTTCTGTAGTCATCAATCCGCCCTTGGTCCCACGCTTATGATTACAGCCGACTGAAATAGGGATCGTGTCGCAACGGTGTGTTACCTTGCTGATTGTGCATTATCGATACCCGACGTGTTGCTCATGCTGTCAACCACTTGTCCGCCTGTCCTGGCGTGTTTATGTCCCGGAAGCCGTGACATAGGTTGGCTATTGCTGACTTTGCCATTAATCAACATTCACTCCCTGATCACGATTTTCATTTATTCAATGAACCGCTTTCAGATGCCTTGGACAACCTGACCGGTGAAGTGCCTCCCTCTATCCGACAGATGCTGCTAGTTCTACAGGTGAGTTAGCAGGCTTGGTGATAGCAATCATTACCACAGAGGGGACGTTGGGTGGTTTAGTGGTTAAGGTGTTTGACCATTATGCCAAAGACCGGGTTCGAGTCCCCACATGTGTACGAGTATTGTGGTCTCGGGATCAACACTGTCTGGAATATATGTGAAGGCGACAGAAAACTCGCTCGCTGTGCACAATTTGTATTGCGAAAACAGTCATTCTGTGTTTGACCGAATATTTTCCGATTAACAAAATATTTCTTAAAGAAGACAAATAGAACACATGACGTCAGAGAATGTTGCTTCGTTTCTTACAAATATTGTAATTGGTTATATCCTCGTTACTAGAATGGTACCCGTGAAGATCCGAGGTAGAATAGGTCTTCAGCAACCCATGCTTGCCGTAAAAAGCGTCTGTGCTTGTCGTGAGAGGCGACTACGGGATCGGGTGGTCGGACTCGCTGACTTGGTTGATGCATGTCATCGTATCCCAATTGCGTGGATCGATGCTCATGATGTCAATCACTTGATTGTGTCGTCTTGACTCGAATATTTACAGACCGCCTTCAGAAAGCTGGAATATTGTTGAGTGCGGCGTTAAACAGCAAAACAAATACTAAGATGGGTGTGATTGGAAGATTCACTCTGGTTATTACCAACCCGCGTGGTGATTAGCCTAGCGGTTAAAGCGTTCGCTCGTCACGCCGAAGACCGGGGTTCGATTTACCACATGGGTACCATTTCTGTTGTCCCCTGCTTTCATTTTGCTGGGAGTTTGCGAAAAGACGGCGTAGAACCATACTCACTCTTAATTACCATCTCTCGTCAGCAACATACCCACGGTCGTGGGTTGCACTGATATAGTGACCGACAACCACAAGTGTCACTTCTTGTTTTCCTCCTATATTAAGCAGGCACGCCGCTATATAAACTACTGACGTCTTCAGAAATGTATTAATTAAACTCACACTCTTTGCGATGAATTTTGATATCATTATGACTGTTGATTTGTTTGACCAATAACAGTGGATCGAGTTACCAACATTATGAAAACTTGAGACATTATCACAGATTGACAGTTGTTCTTTTTCCTTTCAGAGCGTATGCGAGACATTTCCTGGAGAAAATTATTACAAACTGGAGAAACTAGTCGCCAGAGTCGTCGTTCCTTATCTTGGACTCCGTGGCCTGTATATGGGAAACCCCGAACCTGTCATACGCTCGTCATCACGGATTACCCCGAAGGTCACAATCACAACAGGTCGGTGCCGTTTAGTGGGAATTTGGTAAATAGGTATATGTGTTATTAGGCTGAATAAAAAAATATGTTTCTCCGGCAGTAAACATCGACGTGACGCGCCGATGCCCGGGAAACGTTTCCTTTTTAGCCTTATGTGTAAGCAGAGACCATATAATAGATCTATTATATGGTCTCTGGTGTAAGTGTGTAGGGATGCAGTTTGGGGATTTCGGACTATCACAGTAATATTAATGTAGTTAAACACTACTATTATGACCCACGTGAAATCCGGGTTAGAATTGATCTTCAGCAACACGTGCTTGTCGAAAGAGGCGACTAACGGGATCGGGTAGTCAGACTCGATACCTTGGTTGATGCGTGTCATCGCATCCCTACTGTGTACATCGAGATATATTGTGGATACATACATATACACAGAAAGTCCAGATGTGCTTGGTTGTCAAAACTCCTTTATGCACACAAGATCTTTCACCGTTCAACGGCTCTTCAGGTGTAATGAAAACTTTAACTACATTGTAGTGAAGAAAGTGACTATCATGTCACACGTCTTTAGCATCTACTCTCATGTTTTGAAGGGGGGCACGGGTGGCCCAGTCGTCTAAGGCGCCGCGATTCGCTGCGCAGAGTTGCGTCCCTTGGGCACGCCGGAAACCTATGATTGTGGGTTCGAATCCCGGTTCGCCCCGATTATGTTTCTAGGATTGTCAGCACCATACCCGTGATCGTGGGTTTCACCGAAGTGGTAAACGTCTGAGACCTGCATCACTTCGGGCTTTCCTCCCACATTAAGCTGACACGCCGCGATATAACTGAAATACTGTCAAAAGCGGCGTTAAACCCAACTTACTCACTCACTCACTCATGCTTTAAAGGGTTTTAGTTATATGACTATCAGTGTCCAGTATTATATCCATCTATAAAAATGATAGTGCGACGTCATTGATGAGGTTCTGCTGACCAATGGCAGGGTATGAAACTCCCAAAAATTTCAGCCAGACCACAGGACTGGCTAGCTGAAATACTTGCCAGCCCTGACCAAAACCTGCCTGCCCACTATAATCATATGTTTCTCAGGATAAGCTAACGGGGTTTCTTTTTGGTTACATTTTATCATTCATCTTTACATGTGAATTAATGCTTATCATCGGGAAATATTTTGAATATTTTCACATATGAAATATAACCCGACCGTCGGGCAGGGGGATTTGAAAATCTGGCAGCCCGAGTTGAAATCAACCCGTCTCGGACGGTCGGGCAGGCAGGTATTTCGAACACTGCCAATGGGTAATTGTAGTGTAGAACTATTGATATCTCGTTTGTACCTCGAAGTATACCTAGACAGCATATATTAGTGGTACAAGTGAGACACTTCTTGTCTTGAAGTAATTAGAATTTTGACGAAATCGTTGTACGGTATGGCTCACAAAATACCCTAGACGCAACGTAATGCACCTAAATGAATGTGTTGAGTGAGTGAGTGAGTTTTGGTTTAACGCCGCTTTTAACAGTATTCCAGTTATATCACGGCGTGTCAGCTTAATGTGGGAGGAAAGCCCGAAGTGATGCAGGTCTCAGACGTTTACCACTTCGGTGAAAGCCCCGAGCACGGGTATGGTGCTGACAAACCTAGAAAAATAATCGGGGCGAACCGGGATTCGAACCCACAAGCATAGGTTTCTGGTGTGCTAAAGGGACGCAACTCTGCACAGCGAATGATGGCGCCTTAGACGACTGGGCCACCTGGCCCTCTGCACCCAAATGAACACAGGACTATTGGCGTTTTGGGAAATGCGGTAACGGCATCGATGAACAATGTGACACAATCAAAACGAGTCTAATATTAAAATATTTATGATTTTGTTCTATTTTCAGGAAGCACAGAAAGTGTGTCGAAAGAGCATGACAGACTTGACGAGACAAAACACACATGGTCTCCAGTAATGACCAAAAAACATGCTCACAGGTTCGGAAACGGTCTCCATGGTAACGCCAAACTCGCACCGGTGTTTGAACATGTATATGACGGCGGAAGAAGACATAGTATAATATCCTAGCATCAGTGTATCACGCAAGTGTGAGAATCATTCAGTATGGCAGCTGTGTCGCCGTCTTTCACCAAACACGTCACACGTCTTTGGGATCTTCAATCAATCTTCGAAGAGTTATCGAACCTGTTTCGCCTACAGGTGGAGTTCAAATACAGCTATCCAATGGGGAACTAACTCCGGAATTTGCTGCCCTCAAAGAAGCCATGTCCGATGACCACTGGTATTAGAAACAACACTTGTGTTTTTATCCTGAGAAAAGGGACAGGACCTTCGGAGACCTGGGATTCGAGAATGACAAGGATGGACTCCGATGCATCACCTTCGAGATAAACAGTACGAGGCAGCTTCGTAGGCGATGTCATTCCGAGACTATATGTATCCTGTTGTTGTGGGTGACGCTGTTCGTTACGTGTGTGTCGTTACGGAAGCTGTTTCAAAGTCCCAGCCCACATTTTGGGAAGCGGCAGACTTGTGAAAAATATTGGATTTGCTTGCTTGGACATGGAATTACCTTCTTCATTGATGAAGTCTTGCTCAATGATAGGACGTGTAGTACATCCACTCTTGTCTTTCATGTACATAGCAGTGCCTGTGTGTCAGTGTCATATCATTCCGAGTGATAAAAGCATTACGTTGTTGTCCTCACCATGATAACAACAAAACATGATAACAACATTACACGATTTGCCAAACATGCAAGTTACCCAGAACGTCTCAAACGGATCATTCTTCTGAGTGCTTATGTTGTTCGAAAATGCTTCTCCGATGTACAACTTATTATATATGATATAATGACTACGATGTCAACCCTTATCCAACACCTGTGTCATTCTTGTGAATGTGTTGCTCTATTACATACATGGAAGATGAAGGTTTTAAACCAAAGCCATTTCTTAAGGCATTGAAGGCGGGCATGTATAATATGTCCTTTTACATCATTTGTGGACAGTAGTCTCAGTGTATTACAAATACGGACAATGCTGTTCTTTTATAAAGACTTTATCATTCTTGTTCAATTTCGTGTGTGTTAAGTTCAGAATATGTGGAAGGGGTAGGTATATGTAATACACGTACACACAGGACTTTGATTGGAAATGACACATATCAGGGCCAGATGGTTCATCTTCAACATGCATTCTGTGCCTATTCAGCGAGCTAGTACTGGAAGCCATCCAGGATGCGTTGGGGCATCTTGCTTGCTATTTACGACCATGCCAAATATAATTTATATTTATCATATATGAAATATGTATGCACAATGTCGGTACTGAAACAAACATGGCGGTCATGTGATAACTAAGTCATTCCAGTTCATGGTGTAAAAATATGTTTCGGATGCAATAGCCATCCAGTGATATTCCTTAGTTATTTATTTATTTTGTAAAGGCAAGACTGATTTGTTACAGAGAGATAATTTTGTTTAAGTATTAAATATATTCAAAATGAAATTATTGAATGTTGTGTCGTTGATATTGTATTTCTATTTCGTGTTGAATGGATGTGGAGGAGCTGTTGGTAAGAGAAGATTAAATAAATGTTCGTGCACTATATTCAATTAAGTACGAAAGAAACAATAGTAAAAAATTATTATTATTATCCATATTATAAGCGTCGAAACCCTTGCCGTAATCATTAGAAAGGAGTCCTTTATAACATTCCGAATATATTATTGGTATTAATTGTTTATAAATGACTATGAAATAGTCATGATACCAGGTGTTCGCGAAAAGGTGAGGCATCCGTAACAAACACATGCAACGGCAAGTCAAGTGTTCACATAAACAAACACGGGAACACATGGTAGAAGTCAAAATAGGGAATTGCATGAGACACCATTTTGGTCACTGATGCGTCAAATTTGGAAATGTCCTCCACGTATCTACATAGAGCCAGACCAAACAACTAGAGGGAAGACGCTTTTTCAAATCTTCGTAGAAAGAGCATGATCAGGTAATGCAGACACCAAAGGCTTGAGCTGTTGGAATATTGCTCGAAGGCTGACAATTGGCAAGTCGCACACTTGACTGAACAAAGGGAAGGTATCCATACCGACAACCTTCCAGATCTAAAACGTGATGACAACTGTATGTTGTGGAAACCAAGGGCTATATTTTGGTTGGTTTGTTTATTACTCCTCAGCCAGCAGTATTCACACGTGTGTGTGTCATGTAGGGAGACATTGATCTGTTATGCCTGACAAATTAAGGAGTCTCTACCCAATTTCACTCTCTTAGAATTAACGTCTGTTTCCATTAAGGTTTCGCACCACTCCATAAACAGAATTATTGGATCAGGCTCTGTGGCTTAAACTGTAGCTAGTCAAGGGCCTGGACACCGTAACTCCCACACGTTTACATGGCAGTTTGGTTGTAAGTTTTGGACAAACGACCTGACTAAGCTTTACAGGTATCGAGAATATTTTGATGCGAGGCATCAACACGGCTGCAAGCACTTGGTTCGTCAAATTCAATTTTCAATAAAATATTTTCCCAAAATATTTAATCAATACAGGCATGATTTAAAACAATATGGACAATACTGGTTTCAATTCTTTCCCTGTTTCACATCTTTCTCACATCATGGTCAATTACATCTTGAATTTGACACACAATGTCTCCAAACTAAATGAGTGAGTGAGTATGGTTTTATGCCCATTTAACCAATACTCCAGCAAATATCACAGCAGGGGACACCAGAAATGGGCTTCACGCATTGTACCCATGTCGGGAATCGAACCCGGGTCTTTGGCGTTACAGGCGAACGCTCTATCCACAAGGCTACCCTCAGTGCAACCCCACAACCCCACCCCAACCCCACACCCCCTGTACATGAGCGCAGTAAGCAGTAGACTATTTAGGTCAGGTTGTATCCCTGGCAGAGGTTATTGACTCACTGTGATGTGACTGAAATAGTTGTTGACTGAGATGTGAAATGACCATTTAGCATCATTTACCCTTACTTGGAAAATTGCATAAACATATATATAAATACAAATATTTTATTCCAATAACCTAAACTGACGAGCCAAAGAAACAAAAACAGATCAATACCAATGCCGACGCCGGGTGTTCGGTGTGATGAGCAAAAGCGTGAACCACTAGGCACCCAACACCTGCCTACGTTTAAGTCTCATATTCAATTACAAATAATGATGCCCATATATTAAGCCATAATGTTTTCTGTAAGTTATGAATAACTACTGACCAGTTTTGTAATGTGAAGACTTCACATCCGCATCCAGAGGGTAGTGTAGGGATGGGCACCCCTCACCCCTACTCCCTCCCTGTACACACCCACCCACCACTTTTTGAAACGTGCTTGACATTCAGTGGAACAGTATCATAAACTCAGTTGCTGAAGTGTTTAACAAAAATGACACGACTATCAAAATGATTCTTGTGAACCCCGTTTCCAAAACCTGTATCCGCACTTGAACATGATCTCCCCATTAACAGTAAGATGTTTATATTTACGCTTGAGACTACCAGACAATCAAAGAGTCTCAATGTTTTCAAACAGACTTGCTAGTACCACCCATTGGTCTGAACAATGTATCTGCTCAGTGAACCATGCTTGTGAGTCTCTGATTATGTTGATTACAGGTGAGGTAGATGACACGATGTTACAGGTAAGACAGGTAGATGACACGAGGTTACAGGTGAGATGGGTAGATCACACGAGATTAGCGTCCTTGGCAAGTTTGTAGAACAAACTGTCCGTGTTCTGCAGCATATTGGACGGGGAGTCGAAGTCCACCACTCGGCCCTGGTCAAGGACAATAATTCTGTGGAAGAAAGGGATGCCTTTATCTGGATTCTCGACATACATAGCGAATCGATCTCTGTTACTGGATTCTGCCACTATGATACAGTAACTGACACCGTTCATAGCCATTGACGAGTGCCACTGCTTGCAGTCATGTACTCAGTCAGGTATTACTGGGTCGATGAAAACTGACCGAATAAACCGATGAATAACAAACTTGGATGTAAGAAAAAGAACATTATCAAGAGCCTTTTGTTCCAAACCAAGTCACAAGACTAACGTGGCTTGTGCACGTATTTTTCCCACATTACCTGGCCAATCTCATCACCCCTTATGCACCAGAAGGACAATCAGCTAACAACCATCTTTGAGAGTACCAAGAGTCCAAAGATCGCTTGGACAAAAATCCTTTTCTTATGTTGCCAATGGATCTCAAGACTTCACCACAGAACTGTATATATGTTTCCCATCAACTAGCCCTATGAGCAAACACTTGGTGGATTGAACTTGGTGCTTTATAAATGGACAAAAGTAAGACAGCGAATGGGACTTCGCCCAGGAATTTCTGCCCAGTCGAATCCACCCCGAACTCTTAGGAGAATGTGAAGACTCCTCAACACTGCAGCCTTTTGCATTACCAAGATTGTCAAAAGGGTTGTATTTCTGGCAGCAAACACGGGTACGCTCCCATTGTCAGTCAACAGTTTGGGAGGTACCACACCTAAGGCACCGAGACTAATGGGTAGTCGGACAATTTGGAACTAAGGATGCAAGCGTGACATTTCGAAAGCGAGGTCCGCATATTTGCTTTTTTTCCTTCAATCTTGTCAATCACATTAGTGTCAAAAGGGACAGAAAATTCAATGATATATATGATTTCATTGGATTTATCCAAAAGGACAAGATCTGGTTTATTGGCCTGGATAAATCTGAGGCTATATAAGGGCCTATTCCCAAGAATTTTATATTTAATATTTTCCGTGACGCCCTCTGCATATTCTGGGTCCTACTATGGATGGACCTCCGTGTCAAAACCACAAGCCTGGCGGAGACGGTAAAAAAAGGATCGACCCACACCATCATGTCGCTTAATATAAGATACTGTGTTACAGCTGGGCATTCACTGACAATGTGTTGGACAGTCTCATTAAATTTACTGCTTAACCTACATTTCAAATTTACATTTTGATGCAAAAGCACACATTCACGGTTTCGAGTGGGAAGTGACTGGTCCTGGGCAGCAAGCAGAAAGCCTTTTGTTTCACTTTTCAGGACAGCCGACTTCATGCAGGCGAAGGACTCTGCAGGGTTGCTCATGGTTCTCAACAGACTGCACATCATATCGATGCAGTGGTCGTTCAGATAGTCTCTTCTTGAAAATCTGGCCCGATTTGATATGGCACTTTTCTTGGTTGCCACTGTACCGTCCAGCAGTAAAGAATCATCAACAATATTAACTGACATCTGAAATCATGTCCAGTACATCCTTGGCTACTTTAAGAAAACTGTGGAATGCCTTGTTTCCGTTATGAGTCTTGACATGCTTCACAAGAGGAATATCAGAGAAATAAATGTGTGCACTAGTGCACAATACAATTCTATCACGAAGAGCCTCCACGTTTATCAAACCACGCCCTCCCATTGTATGTTAGGTAAATATAAGCGAATGAAATATGGAGTCCTCCAGAGTTGGCTGAAATGACATAGAGATGAGGCGTGTCGAATGTCACCTACCTGTCGTAATCCATGACGGTGTTGAGTCTGTGGGCGATGGTGATGATGGTGGAGTCGTGGAACTCGGTTCTGATGGTTTCCTGGATGAGGTCGTCCGTTTCCATGTCAACGGCCGCCGTAGCTTCATCCAGAATCAGGATCTTGCTCTTCCGCAGCAGACAGCGGGCCAAACACACCAACTGACGCTGTCCCACACTGCGAGGATAACAATATACGGAAGTCAGGCTGCAGAACACTCACTAAAACACTCTCCTACCCAGAGTTCCATGCGGCCGGCAGCCAGCTAGCATAGTACCTCTGCCACAGGCCAGCGCCATGTGACGATTCGTCACATCTTTCACAGTCCATTCAAGATATTGCATATGCTTTCCATCCGTTTCATGTTTGACAAGTCTACACATTTTCATAAACAAATGTCAAAGAATGGTTAACTTTCGTTGAGAAAGTATGCAAATACGTAAAAATCTACTTGTTTTTGCGTAGTTATCCTATGTTTACATTGGTTGTACGGCTCCACGTGCTGTCATCGAAGCCCAACGGAGAGCTAGCGACACGGTCACTTTGATGCATAAATATATATTGTCATGCAACTCACTGTCGCAGTTGTAGTAGCATATATATATAGTTATGCAAAACAATATGTAAAGCGCCCCAAAATACTTGCATTAGTCCGTTCTATACTGATTTCTGAAAAAGCGCGTTTGTTTACAAACAAGAGAAAAGTCCGGTCACGTGATATGCAAATTAGCCTGTGGCAGTGGTGTTATGCTGAGTCACCACTGCGACGGAGTGTGTCACTAAAACAATCTCTCGGGTACCAACAGCATTTATTATCGGTATCTAATTTTACTCCCGTCTCAATTTCTGGCTTCATCTTGAAATACGGGAGGGCATGTTATTTAACACCGCACTCAGCAATAGTCAAGCTATGTAAGTGAGGTTGTAAATAATCTAGTCTTGGCCCGGTAAACCAGTGACTGAAAACATGAGCAGACCCCACGCAATCAACCGAGCCTGACCAAATCTATGCAATAAAACCCCGTACAATCAATATATTGATCATTGGTACCTTTATTACCAGTGGACAGTAAGGTTACTAGTTAAAGCCCCATCTGCGGTAGTAACTACCGCACTCTAGTGGGCGGAGCTTATACAAGTGATTTGACAGGTCAATATGACGTCATGATAACACATACATTTCATTGGCTAATGCGTAAACGGGTGACGTCATGTAAACACCCACCCACGTGGGTCGTTTGACAACAAGGACGTAAGTTTTAATGGTAATATAAATATCTACCAAACGATTCCAAGACTTTTCAACAAACGCGTACGTCTTTGGTTTCAAAACCTACCTGCCATGTAGTCTTCACATCTTCATAAAATGATACCGTGGAATGTCCACGATTTATCCAACACACAAATTATAGTTCTAGATCTTTGGACTAGAACGAAATACATTTGTCGTGATGCATATGAGCAGTGTAAATGAAGAAACATAATATGTGTTGGGGCACCAATCGCAATCCTGTGGTGTACGGTATATCTGCAGTTTATAAATAGCATTTCTCACAATATATACAGTAATCGGTGATTTCAACAATGTTTTTCTTCGTTGTGTTCGTCTTGCCTCATCTGGAATCTGGATGACAACGATCGTGTAAAAAACCCTGGTAATGGTCAAAAATATTTTCAAGTGATCAAAGTAGTTTCTTGTCGTTTTTTCATTGCCCAGTAGCAATGTATTTTGGCAAAGTCTCACTTGTCCGATGAAGCTCCTCATGCCGAAGTAACTCGATCCGTGAAACTTGGTGGGTCCCAGTGACCCAAATCCATGTTGATTGGCATGCCAAGTGTCATTTGCATAAGGCCATCCATATTTTTTGTATGTGTTTCTCCCCTCAAGCCTCAACTAATCAGAGACCGGGCGGACGAAATAAAATATATGACTTATCAAAACATGTCTTTCAATAATTGTGTAAGTTATTTGATGACATTTTAAAAAAAGGTTCAACACTTGGTACTAGAATCTAGTCTATGAATTAATTTATGATGTAGATCGATTCGCTTTGCTTCGGAAACGAATTTTTAATAAACAACGGAACAAAGATAAAGTTGACCTGGTTCTTTTATGACGGTGCAATTGTAGATCTAGTAGTATTTCTTTTATTAGATCGGTGCGCAATTTTCCACAGCGGCAGCAAAATTGAGACACGAAGACATTACATTATTTCACGTCGGAATGGAGATAAAAATATTCAAATACGGACAGCCTCACAGGCTTCGAAACGATGTTCAGATAAATATTTGTTCACATTAATTCTGTCATGTGCGTGAAAATGGGTTTCAACATTACTTTCATCAAGCTTACATTCAGGTCGCTGGCTACTTCGGCATTAACACATGTTTTGTCTCGAAGCTCAAAGAAACAATGTTTCTCTCAGATACATTTTTCTCTCCATCCATGACGAACATCTGTCATAATGTCAATGCCTAAACATTCCTGGGCAGCTGATTTCAACAATGTAATACACACTCATTAACGGCGTCATCGCAAAGATTCCTTCCAAATACCCACCACGTGATCAGGGTTACGACCTTGGGATAAATTAATAAATTATTTTGCATTTTTAGAAAAGATTTGTTTTCGTGAATATTATTTTTTTTTAAATATCCTGTACATGGTACTTTTGGATTGCACTGGGCATTTCTTTTATTAATTTCTAAAACTTTTTATTTTCGCCTTTCCGACCACGCGATCTCCTAGCAACCACGCCCCATGAGCACATCGAGTTGCTGCTTACAACTGTCAAGAACTTTGCAATTTCGCTTGTCTTCAATATGAGCAACAAAACATTTTCATATGAAGCCTAATTTGACGAAGAATTGTTCGAGATAATCAGGGAGCCTTAGGTAATTTCGATTATGACATTGGTGACTTTATCGTGGAGAAAGTTCCAATTCAAGATGACATCATTCCGATTCACAACTCGAATCGACAAGATGGCGCCTCTCTTCCCGCCCTTGCAAGTGCAACAGAAACTTTGATAAATTCAGTGCCGATTATTGGGATTAGTGAATCAGTGTCACAGCTAGATTTCATTGTGGAACCAGATGAAGCCGAATATGTATGTTCACATTTCTTTTGTCAACCATGCGTGACACGGCACAGGCAATCGCAGTTAGGGAATGGTGCGGCCACCATGTTGCAGAAATTCGTCGATTCGAACACATTGCTTCTGGACTGAGCTAAATAAACGAAATGTTTGGAGAGATCGTAGATACTTGGACTTGAAGAAACGGAAATAAACGTTGCAGAAGATGAAGGATCGGTGTGGACAAAACGGGAAAGGGATCCCAGATTATATTTTAAAACTTGTGCGCGAAGTGTATCCAAATACCCCGAACAAAAAATACATGGGACAAGTGTGGATCTAATGATCAAACTCAGTTTTGTGTGTGAAAATTCTGTGAAAGAAAAGGAAATTCATAATTAAAGTTGTCTTGGAATATGTGTATTGGAGTTTTCGTTTATCGTAAGTACAATATTATCTGGATACGCCTTCAGTAGGTCAAAACATCAAGTATATTTCGTTACTTATTTACCAGTTGCTTATGTGCATTGTTATGTTAACGTTGATACACGTGACATATTCATCTATTGTAGTCAAGCTGAGAAATATTGGCGCAACTTCTGGTGCTTCAAATTAGGCCCCTTCCTAAACACTAGTTTAAAAATCTGTGTAATAATTTAGGTTTTATAAATATAAACTGATTATTGTGTGGCACAAATCTAATTGTTGAATGCAAATGACCAAAACTAAACAAATATCTGTATTTTTCGGATTGAACTCAAAGAATCGCGTCGTCAATTTCGTATTTAAATATCGTTACTGTTACATTAACCGAAACTGATGTTCTGCTGCTGTTCTGCCGTAAAAATATGCAACACAATTCACTTTGACCACAAATGCATTGAATGTGTCACATGTACACATGACCATGTGCTTTGCTATTTATAGCGCAACCGTAAATAAGCTCCGCCCACTGTGATTGATGCAGACGCCAAACACGATCGATACGATTTTTTATGATAAAACTACAGAAAATCTATTGACTTATATCTTGATATGGAGCCATTTGTTGTATCCATGGTTTGTCATTCAAGTTGACACGAAGTTTGACGGTCAATGGTGATATGGTTCCCTTATGGTTTTCAAAAAACGTCTCCCGACACTCGGTTGTGTTTACATTGTCAGTCATTGTTCGAAACTGAAACACCGCCACCTTGCGGGCTATTTATAGTCAGGGTGGGGCTTTAAGTAACTATAGAAAGCTACAAGCTCTCTCTATTCTTATCTTGAAATTATCGCCCGGGAAGAAGGAAGTCCGGGTTTACCAATAGTGGTTTTCTTTTGCAGTTTTTCGCAATTATTCGTATGAATGGCCTCACCAAAAGTGAAAATAGCTTTACCAAACGTGATAACAGTTTTACCAAATGTTGTTACGGAAATTTGGTTCACCTGAGATTTTCCCCTCCCTCGCCACACGGATACTCCAGGCCGCTGGACAAAGAGTCCACAAAGTCCTTCAAGTGGGCTTGACCCAAGGCTACCCAGATTTGAGCGTCCCGATACTGACCGAAGGGGTCCAGATTCATCCGAAGAGATCCACCGAAAATCACCGGGTCCTTTTCATATGAGAAAATTAATTTATGACCCATATTAAATTACGAAAGCCTAATGGTGCCACTTTGATACCATAATTTTCTCTTTTTCAAATCGAAATTTCTCGTATTTTCATGTATTTGTGAAATTTTGAGTTCTGAAAAGAAAGTTGAGAAATAATCGAAATTTCGAGTTATTAAAAACTAACTTTAAATAACGAGAAAATACGAGAAATTTCGAGAAAATAATTGAAATAACGAAAATTTCGTTTTAAAAAACAAACAAACTATGGTACCAAAGTGGCATCATTAGGCTTTCCTAAGAAATAATTCAGTTCATAAAAATCGTATGAGTACCAAATTGAATGCTAACAGCATATAATGGGTAATATAGCTCTGGAAATGCAAGAAGTCGGACACTGAAAATCAATGACACAATCCTCATATAATAATCTCTATATATCGTTATAAATATTCTGGTCTACCAAGTATGATCTTAGTAAGCTACATCATATAGATGTATATATTTGACTGACATATGTGGTTTATTTATGTTCTGCAGATGGAAGGACGACCCTTGAGGTCACAAGATCTTGATTCCAGTGTTCCACTGACAATGACAACACAGGCCTACCTTATCACAAATATATTACAAGAAATGACCCACGTTTTTGGCAATACAAGTTTGAGCATCCATGTAGTGGAGAGATGTTCAGATAAATGTCGGTTTACGCATCTTTTAGTAATCCCACGGCAGCAATACGAGGGGGGCCCTCGAAATGAGCTGTTTAGAATCATGAATGAGTGAATAAGGTTTTACGCATCTTTTAGCAATACACCAGAAATACAATGGTGTACCTGTGTCGGGATTCGAACCCGGGCCATCGTCTTGACGAGCAAACCCAAGGTTACCCTGATTCATCTACGTGCATCAACGAGTTTCTACTGGTGCCTACCTGTGGGAGAATGGTAAGCTTCTCCCTGAGATCGTGTAGGCCCAGCTTGCCCACGCTGTACCCGTCTATGAGGATGTCCCCTGATGCTGCCTCTATCAGTCGGAACAACGCCACTGCCAGAGACGATTTCCCCGCCCCCGTACGTCCAACAATGCCGACCTGGAAAGTGAGAGTGAGAGGGTTAAACCCGCATTCAACCTTTTTTCTAGTGTGTCACGTATTCGGAGGTCACTTATTACATCTTTGGAGAAGTCCACGTGCTATGGTACTGATAGATCATAAGTGGGGCTAATCTTTGATTCGAACCCCCGAGCTTCCAATTGTGGCTCCTTATTTCAGTGGGCCACTCGATGCTCCAAAATAATCAGTGCAGCTTGAGTATTTTATATCACAAAATAGTCAAGTATGTATGACCTATGGTATTATCAATGTCTCCATATTCATTCCAATCCTATTTCGGTGTTTTTTTAATAATAATTTAATAATAATAATTGATTTGTAAAGCGCCTAATATCCATCGACAGTTGCTCACTGGCGCTGTGACAAAGTTAAAATGTAATGTCTATGTACATATGCCAACAATCAGGAGATCTATTGAAAAGCTGAAGTGAAGAAGTGGGTTTTGAGGAGAGACTTAAACGTTTCCTTAGAAGCAGAGTTTCTCAGAATCAAAGGCAAAGAGTTGCATAACTGTGGACTGCAAAAGGAGAAGGCACGGTTAGACATAGCAGATGTAGACAGAGGCTGATACAGTAGAGTTCCACCAGAGGATCGGAGAGCACGCTCTGGCGAGTACAGGGATATAAGATCTTTGAGATAGTCTGGATGATAGTGAGTGATGATACATATCTTATAGTTTATACGAAAGGAGACTGGAAGCCAATGTAGTGCTTTGAGGACAGGACTGATATGATTGGACCAATATTTTACCTAAATATATATCAAAATGAGATAACAAATGAAAGGAACCCAACTAATTCAAAACAATCCAAATATTCCAAACAATCCATTTCAATCCAAATAATCCAAAAACAATAAACGGAAGTCATGCAACACTGAGATATCTGGAAACGTGTGGAATGAACGGTTTTTTCGCATGTTCTGTCCACATTTGTCAAGGTAGCGTTTCCTTACAGTGATTTCCTACTCGCAGTTACCTTTTCTTTGGGGGCTATCCGACAGGATACGTCTTTCAGGACCAGCTCGAGTCCAGGGCGGAACCTGGTGCTGTAGCGGTCAAACTGGACTTCGCCCTTGTCCGGCCACTCAATGGGAGGACGGGTAGAAAATACCCTTAACGCGGCCTGAAAGAGAAATTCAGGTAGATGATATGCAGAATATATATATGATGATGTTACTACCGAGTAGCATATACATAATGTACTTGTGTAGAGAAGAATATGCTTGTATAGTGAGGAATATGGTTCGATACCAAGCCCCATTGGTACATCTGTGTATTCTTTCAGTCTCTCAACTTGTTTAGAAAATTAGGTAGTTCAATACTCACCTCCATTGGTACCTCTGTGTATTCCTCCAGACTCTAGACTCGTATAGAGAAGGATAAGATTCAATACTCACCTCCATTGGTACCTCTGTGTATTCCTTCAGACTCTAGACTCGTATAGAGAAGGATAAGATTCAATACTCACCTCCACTGGTACCTCTGTGTATTCCTTCAGACTCTAGACTCGTAAAGAGAAGGATAAGATTCAATACTCACCTCCATTGGTACCTCTGTGTATTCCTTCAGACTCTAGACTCGTATAGAGAAGGATAAGATTCAATACTCACCTCCATTGGTACCTCTGTGTATTCCTTCAGACTCTAGACTCGTATAGAGAAGGGTTAAGATTCAATACTCACCTCCATTGGTACCTCTGTGTATTCCTTCAGACTCTAGACTCGTAAAGAGAAGGATAAGATTCAATACTCACCTCCATTGGTACCTCTGTGTATTCCTTCAGACTCTAGACTCGTAAAGAGAAGGATAAGACTCAATACTCACCTCCATTGGTACCTCTGTGTATTCTTTCAGCCTCTCCACCGCCACAATCTGAGTTTCTATGTCGGAGGTTAGTCGCACTAGCCAGTTGAGGCTGATGGTAATCTGGAATACACAAACTCTCAGATATGACTGTCAGTTTCATTATACTAATGAGATATTCAAACAAAATATGTTCAGGTAATCAAGGCGCGGTTACACATTGTCATGGCAACGAAAACAATTGTTCCAATCTTGATATTATTCAGTTAAATAAATTCAGGAGGTAACTATCATAATCCCCACTAACCACTATGTTAGCTGCGGGTACACTGAACTCAGAAGCGTGAGATGAGGCGCTGTCTGACTTTGCTTGATTTGGGAGATCCGCCATTCCAAACTTTCGCAAACGTTGGATTAAATTGAAATAGTAATCGACGAGTCCTTTTATCATAGCATGTAGCATACTTGGCTGAGTGTGAATTGATGTTTTTATACGCCTGAACACTCCAAGGAATACTAAAAGATTTTAAATTTTGGGCTTCAAAAATCTCATTTTGATAAATAAGAAAATGATCACTTAATTGTTTGTTTGTGGTACATAGTCATGAATCCTGTTCGAGCTATGTTAAAGTATTGATGTTACGATGATCTGTGCAGTAAGATCGCTTTGTGAAAAGAGGACCCAGGATTGGAACATCGTTGTGTCTCTTACGTCAAGAGCGTAGGACACCGAAAGTCCTATGGTGCCACCGCTGATGGAATCCTTCAAGAAGACAGACAGGAGAGACGCAAGGAACACCACCAGAGCTCCCAGGACCTCGATTCGGACGCCCAGCCATCTACACAAACATACCATGTGGAATCCACTTGTTGTTACATTCAAAAACACACTTGTATTTTCCCCATCCAATAACTCGGTAACGCCATGATGATGCGTTGTGTGGCGGGAGTACTGCTGTGTGGCGCCAGGCAACAAACCTTTTTATGCAAATTGTGCGATTGGAGGAGGCTACCCGTAGGACAAGACATGATTACCCTTTTCGCGAACACATGGGGTCATCACTTGTTTTCAATTATCCATCCATATACTTTCCACTGTTATTATTACTTTTACTCCCAGTTGGTTGTTTTGTTTTGTTGTTTAACGCCGCACTCAGCAATATTCCAGCTATATGACGGCGGTCTGTAAATAATCGAGTCTGGACCAGACAATCCAGTGATTGGTATCATGAGCATCGATCCACGCAATTGGGATCGCTAACGTGCATCAACCAAGTCAGCGAGCCTGACCACCCGATCCCGTTAGTCGCCTTTTACGACAAGCATAGTCATCTTTTACGGCAAGCATGGGTTGCTGAAGACCTGTTCCCTCCCTGAATCTTCACGGGTCTTTACTCCCAGTGGAATCTGTTTCGTGGGTTATTCCAGACTGGTTATGCAATGACTTTAACGTTTTATATCTGCCATATAAATGTCTTACCAGGGATAAGGTAAACAAATATGCATGTAGTTGAAGAACTGTACACTAATTCTATCATGTAGTCCAGTTTTAATCCCGCCATTACAATAGTGCTCCACTGCATGGTGATGTAATTCAGTCCTGCGCGAACCTGACCACAATGAGCGAGACGCCGAAGGACGAAGTATTATACAGACTCTTTTAACTCACTATCAAATCAGAAAGGTACCGTACCGGAACATTTGGAAGTACAGTTGTGAAAGTTATTGGAAGTGTTTGATTTACTGGACGCTTTTATTTTTATCACATCACTAAATGTATCTGGTTTGGGCATGAAATTCAGTATTCAGAGAAAATGTGAGCCAAGAATGAGCGAAAAGAGCTGATTGTTCCAACATTAAAAGTCAATTTCTGTCTGTGATTCCACATCAAATTTGTCATCATATGTTTGTACTCTCTTTACCTGTACTTATGATAATCAGCGTGGGTAAATTGATTTCTCATGATCAAAAATGATGAAAAGTGGGTTTTTAAAATAACTCTTATTATACGATGAGCGAAGGTTAACTGATACCTGTTGGCTGTATTGGAAGCAAAAGAAAACTTCTGGTTCATGTCCACGAGTCTCTCCGAGTGTCTGATGAACCTGTTCTCGGCCCGGTACGTCCTGATGATGCTGCCACCAGACAGAGTCTCGCTGAAGTGGGCGAAGATGGGAGATCGAGTCTTGGACTCGAGACGTCGGAGCTGCCTCGATGTCGGAATGTAGAACCTCTGAAATGTGGCCACAGTGTGGTTGGTGCAGGAACAAAGGGTAAATTTGCAAGTTGTCTCATGGGCTGAGTACTGAGTACGACAAAGCGTATTATGGATAACAAATTCTTTACTGTCTAAACACAACGTTTCAGGGTTACCTCTTGCCCCTTTAGGGATGAGAGCTGATGAAGAGATGGCAATTTTATCCTCATGAGCTACATGAAAGCGACAAAACCCTTTCCATATTCAAAAGAAATCTCTCCCAAAAGCAGAGTCGATTGTATGATTCCGACTGTATCATGAGCATGTGTTTATGAATCACTACCACACAGTGATGATACCAGGTGTTCGTGAACAGGTGAGCGTATCCTTCCCCACCGGTGGCACCCGTCACAAACACACGGGAAGGCAAATCAGTTGTTTAACTGAACAAACACTGGGATATATGGTACAAGTCAACATAGGGAATTGGATCGGACATCATCGATGTCACTGATGCGTCAAATTTGGAAATGTCCTCCTCATGTCTACTTTAAACTATTGTAAGCTTTGCTGTGGCCTTGAATGTTGTAACCTTGATCACACAGCTTCTGAGTCATATGATGCTCTTTGAAATCTTGGTAGGAAGCGCATGTTCGACACCAAGAGCTTGAGCTGTAGGAATATTGATCAACATACATGTAAAGGAAGAGTTGAGGTCATCCTTCTTGTCATATATTCTTGTGGAGAGTGTTTTGTCACTCTGAATCTTTATGCATATCTAAATATGAATCAGATGAGGCGGACTCGCTGGTCTCCTTTATTTCTAGTTCATATGGGTAAATCAGTGGAAAAGAATTGCATTTTTGAAGCTTCAGTTGAACTTCTTGGCCAAATGAACTTGTTTTGACTTTGCTAATCTAGCAGAAATTTCGGTTAATGTGTATAAAGAAACAGAAGCGCAAGAAGAGGAGCATATATACAAACTAAAAATATCATCATATTTAGAGAGTCGACTGTAAAATCTTCTAAATCAGTCCCCCCTGTAGAGTTTCAGACAGTAAAGGCTGATCGTATTTGTACTTTTAATGAATACACCTTTCTCAGGCCAAACGATTCTAAAGTTTTAGCAAAAATGTCACTGTTAACTATTCATGCTGGGTGTTGTGAAAAGAAATGTTCAGCCCCTCATTTTAACCCAGCCCCCAAATATCGGCATTAAAACCCTAGGTTCATTGGTCACGTCACACAACCGGCTGCATGTACCTGTATGATGGTATAGATGATGGAGATGGGCACGACAGCTATCAGGAACAATGGCGTGGTGTAACTAACAACTAGGACAGTACTGAGTACGGTGCACACGCGGCCGATCCACATCATCAGGGTAATGGGTAACTCGTTGTCTAGAGTATCAATGTCTTGCGAGAAGCGGTTCAGAATCCGCCCCATGGGTGTGGTGTCAAAGAAGGACATTGGCGCACGCAGCACGTGAGCTAGCATGTTGCTGTGGACGATCCTGGAGGCGTGGACCGACGTGATGGCCATCAGGATAGAATACACAGTGATGGCAGCAACTGTGTAGAAATCATCCGTTAGTATTATACACAGTATTACCTCGAGAATCTGGACGGTTATTATATAGCTAATCACCAAGTTGACCATTTTGTGAGAATTATTGAAATGGTCGTCATTACTACAATGAGCCGTAAGAAATATGGTAAATTACAAAGACATACTATGCCCACCCATCACTCACTCAGACAGACTATTTGCTAATAAGACCCTTTCATTGGAAGCGACAATGCCTGGATTATAAACCTACTGCCTCTTTTGCCTGTAGTAACCTTGTGAGAGTTAGTACTTTCAGAGCTACTTAGAGGTTTTACATTTGAAATGGAGGGGAAACAGCACTATAATATCCATAAAATGTTTTTAGACTGGTTAAAAGTCACAGTTTTCAAATGGAAATTCCATGACGTGAAGCCACCTTGGTATTGTATCCTGTTTTCCCAATGAGTCAACAGGGCAGGTGATGAATTGGTGTTCAATCTTACATGTCATGACTTTAGTTGTCTGCTGCACCTGGTCTCTTTCTCACCCGCTGTCACATAATTCGTTTTAATACGCAACTTCTATATTGTTTCACTATAAGCTCTCCCGGTGATTTCTTATTCTTTCTGGTATTTCTTACATTTAGACGGTTAATTAAAACACTCCTCCTCCGTTTTGGGTTGAACATATCAAATTTCGAGTTTTTCCCTCGCTCGCGCTTTTACATTTTTAAAAAACCCTTGTAGTCGTGTTTTAACTTAAACATATACTCAACAACAAAAGTTCCTGTGACACCAATATTTTAGTGTATTTTTCAAACAAGTAAAGTTTGGTTTTCAATATTGTAGTACATGTATGGAATCAAGTCACAAAAACGCAACTGCTACAGAAAAGCATGCATTCCATGCAAAAGTTGACTTTTATGCAAGTCCCATGCATTTCACTACCCAAGAATGGGTATCAAAACGTGTGCGTTAAAGGGATTCCATATGCATTGTTCAGAATCGTGCTGACAACAACCACTCAGAAAAAAAAAAATACACAATTATTCAACATTACGAAATGCCACGCCTGTCCGAAAATGAGCGTCTGCGAGCCATTTGTATGCTTGAGGGAGGATCGAGTCAACGTGATGTTGCAAGACAATTTAACGTCCACAGAAACACCATTTGGTGTTTATAGCAGCGTTGGCAACAGACGAATGCAGTCAGAGACCTTCCTCGGAGTGGCAGGTCACGCGTAACCAATAATCGACAAGACAACTGGATTCGAACAACACACCTACGAAATCGATTCCAGCCAGCAACAGTGACTACAAGAAGCATCCCTTGCCTTCGACGAATATCGTACGTCGTCGCCTCAGATGTGCAGGGATTGTCGCCAGAAGACCCGCCAGACGTCCCATTTTGACAGGACACCGTGCAGCTGGGCGGTCATGCAGTGGGGACAAGTTCTATTTCTAAGTCTCATTTTCACCTCAGCCACAGCAACGGACGGATTCAAATGTACCGACGTCGAGGTAAACGTAACGTCAATCATTGTGTCATGGAAGAAGATTGGTTCGGGGGCGGCAGCGTTATGGTATGGGGTATGATTACAGCAAGACAGAAGACCCGTTTGATAGTGGTAGAGGGAAATCTCAATGGACAGTGCTACCGCGACGAGATCATCGGCCCTGTTTTTGCGTCGTCATGGCCCAGGCATAACCTTTCAACATGACAACGCCCTGCCTCATATTGCTCGACTTGTTGAGGATTCGCAACCAGAGGTGGACACACACGTTATTGATTTGTAAATTGACATTTTGGCATGTTCATGTTTTTTTTTTATGAAATCACGCATTTTCTGAAGTCAGTTTGGCAAATGAAACCATTTGAATGCTTACAGGTGTCTTTTATCTGTTGCAAACCGAAATTGTTTCAGATTTGGTAAAAAACATAACTTTGCATTAAATCTTATTCAATGTCGCAGGAACTTTTGTTGTTCAGTATATATTTTTACCGGCGGAGAAATTGACGGGGTACAGAAAGGCAGTCAATTTAAATGTGACACTGCTAAAATGGACCTATGACAATTGGAGACGTACAGCATGAACATTTAGAAATACCTTGAACGATTCCAAAGAGGCCATAAACTCCCATGAAGAAATCTGTCCTTTCCCGTCTTTCCGGAGTGCCGATCGGGAGGGAGGAGTTGGTCAGTTGGGGGTCATCTGTCCAGCCACTAAGCCAGATGCTGGCCGCTATGGTCCCAGCCTGGTACAGGATGAAGGACAGGATCATCACCACAGAACTCACTGAACCCAGGGCCCTGGCGTACGACACGTACACTGCCTTCTTTACCTGTGGGGGGGAATATGTGCACTGTAGAACATTATCCAATAGTTTTTAAGATTTCATTTCGATTAATTTATCTATATTAACACACCCCACTGCACTAAAACCTCCTCTGTCAATGACACACACGACTGCAAACTACCTCTATCACTGACACTCACCACACCCAACTGGACAACCTCCTCTATCACTGAAACTCACCATACCCGACCACACTATAATCTCCTCTCAGACACTAATCTCAGACACTCCCGATTGCACTATCTCTTCTGTCACAGATATACCCGTCTGCTCAACACCCCCCCACTCCCATCGCTGACGCTCAAACACCCGACTGCACAACCTCCTCTATCACTGACACTCACCACACCCGACTGCACAACCTCCTCTATCACTGACACTCACCACACCCGACTGCACAACCTCCTCTATCACTGACACTCACCACACCCGACTGCACAACCTCCTCTATCACTGACACTCACCACACCCGACTGCACAACCTCCTCTATCACTGACACTCACCACACCCGACTGCACAACCTCCTCTATCACTGACACTCACCACACCCGACTGCACAACCTCCTCTATCACTGACACTCACCACACCCGACTGCACAACCTCCTCTATCACTGACACTCACCACA
This sequence comes from Haliotis rufescens, assembly GCF_023055435.1. Taxonomy (NCBI): domain Eukaryota; kingdom Metazoa; phylum Mollusca; class Gastropoda; order Lepetellida; family Haliotidae; genus Haliotis; species Haliotis rufescens. Next base: position 10,385,667 of record NW_025964223.1, read on the forward strand.
CCCGACTGCACAACCTCCTCTATCACTGACACTCACCACACCCGACTGCACAACCTCCTCTATCACTGACACTCACCACACCCGACTGCACAACCTCCTCTATCACTGACACTCACCACACCTGACTGCACAACCTCCTCTATCACTGACACTCACCACACCCGACTGCACAACCTCCTCTATCACTGACACTCACCACACCCGACTGCACAACCTCCTCTATCACTGACACTCACCTCCTCTATCACTGACACTCACCACACCTGACTGCACAACCTCCTCTATCACTGACACTCACCACACCCGACTGCACAACCTCCTCTATCACTGACACTCACCACACCTGACTGCACAACCTCCTCTATCACTGACACTCGCCACACCCGACTGCACAACCTCCTCTATCACTGACACTCACCACACCTGACTGCACAACCTCCTCTATCACTGACACTCACCACACCCGACTGCACAACCTCCTCTATCACTGACACTCACCTCCTCTATCACTGACACTCACCACACCTGACTGCACAACCTCCTCTATCACTGACACTCACCACACCTGACTGCACAACCTCCTCTATCACTGACACTCACCACACCTGACTGCACAACCTCCTCTATCACTGACACTCAACACACCTGACTGCACAACCTCCTCTATCACTGACACTCACCACACCTGACTGCACAACCTCCTCTATCACTGACACTCACCACACCTGACTGCACAACCTCCTCTATCACTGACACTCACCACACCTGACTGCACAACCTCCTCTATCACTGACACTCACCACACCTGACTGCACAACCTCCTCTATCACTGACACTCACCACACCTGACTGCACAACCTCCTCTATCACTGACACTCACCACACCCGACTGCACAACCTCCTCTATCACTGACACTCACCACACCCGACTGCACAACCTCCTCTATCACTGACACTCACCACACCCGACTGCACAACCTCCTGTATCACTGACACTCACCACACCCGACGGCACAACATCCTCTATCACTGACACTCACCATACCCGACTGCACAACCTCCTGTATCACTGACACTCACCATTCCCGACTGCACAACCTCCTCTATCACTGACACTCACCACACCCGACTGCACAACCTCCTCTATCACTGACACTCACCATACCCGACTGCACAACCTCCTGTATCACTGACACTCACCACACCCGACTGCACAACCTCCTCTATCACTGACACTCACCACGGCCGACTGCACAACCTCCTCTATCACTGACACTCACCACGGCCGACTGCACAACCTCCTCTATCACTGACACTCACCACACCCGACTGCACAACATCCTCTATCACTGACACTCACCATACCCGACTGCACAACCTCCTGTATCACTGACACTCACCATACCCGACTGCACAACCTCCTCTATCACTGACACTCACCACACCCGACTGCACAACCTCCTCTATCACTGACACTCACCACACCTGACTGCACAACCTCCTCTATCACTGACACTCACCACACCCGACTGCACAACCTCCTCTATCACTGACACTCACCACACCCGACTGCACAACCTCCTCTATCACTGACACTCACCATACCCGACTGCACAACCTCCTCTATCACTGACACTCACCATACCCGACTGCACGACCTCTTCCTCTATCACTGACACTCACCATACCCGACTGCACAACCTCCTCTATCACTGACACTCACCTCCTCTATCACTGACACTCACCACACCTGACTGCACAACCTCTTCCTCTATCAACTTGTTCATATCCTTTATCTCCACCCTGCTGTCCTTCCTGTCTCGCTTTACTCTTGTGGAGGAAGACAATCCTTCTAGCAGAGAACCCCTGAAAGCGTATCATAATGATTATGGCTTATGTAAACATTATTGGGGCATGCTTGGGACATTTGTTTCCAATATAATTACATGATCCAAATGTCCAGTGCAATTTGTCAAAAATACAAAAGTCATCTAAAGTTTACAATATGTGAAATTCTGGACTTCCTCAAAGATAACATCTAGGCGAAATTTTGGGATATGACATTTAGGCAAAACGTAGGCATACTCATGGACACCAGTCTGTGTTCCCCTCCTTGCTGTTCTGCCTGTTTATGCAGGCGGATAGGCAAAATTAAAACAAGGGAATTCGGTTAGGAAGTTTAACTTTAGCGTCAGGTATATCGACTATTGGATATAGTTCAAATATCCCTTCCACTTATTTACCCATCTGAACTAGAAATAAAAGAAACCAGTAAAACCGCCTCATCACATTTATATAGGTGTGCATTAAGATTCAGGCACAAAAAAAATTATACACAAGACTCTATGACAAGAGGGATGACTTTCAAATAGTTCACTTTCCTTTTATGTCGAGCACTATGCCAGCAGTTCCAGCCTTAAGCATCTACATTTCACATCTGTGGAGGAACAATCAATCATGAAGGTGTCAGAAAATGTCATGTGACTTTTGCTCAAAAGATGTTTGATCAGGGTTACAACATCCAATGCCTTGGTAAAGCTATTAAACCGTTTTATGGTGACATGGGGAGGACATTTAAAAAACAAACACCATCAGTGACCAAAAGGATGTCCGATGCAATTCCCTATTTTTACCATATGTTCCCGATCCGTTTTAGGTGAACAGTTGTCTTGCCTTTGTACGTGTTTGTGACGAGTGCCACCGATGGTGCTGAATACGGTTTCCCTTTCGCGAACACAAGGTATCATCACTGATATAGTCAGAATCTGACAATGACTTTTTCCAATCTACTGGTTATGTGAAGGGTTTTATGGGAAAGGTTTGAAATTAAACACGACATTTTAGTTTTGTAACTGCTATATTTAAGAGCAACAACATAGTTATGATCATGATCGAATAACAGACTTTGGCCGTAGATCGATGACAGGACAGGTTGTCTGTCTTTTCATGAAGCTTAGGATTTGCTTTTTTATTTGTTTAAAGTGTCTTCTGTGTCCTCGGTGACTAAAGTTGCCACAATATTTAGATTTGCTATAATGTTTCCATCGACGCTTTGCCATACCAAAGTTTTACCAAATCTTGTGTTCAATCAAAGCGTGGCCCTTTGCAATGTTCCCATCAAAGCTTTTCCCTGTCCATTAATTTCACCTGAACGTGACCCTTTCCGTTGCTTTTTTCAAATGTTTGTCCTTTCCATTGTCTTAATCAAAGTTTTGTGCTTTCCGTTGTTGTCATCAAAATTTGCCTTATTACTGTTTCATCAAAGCTTTGTCGCATTCACATTTTCCACGAGCTCCGCATCACATCCGATATATGATCCCCATTAACTAGAAATATGAACTTCGTTTACCTTCTCAATTTCTCTATTGTTCGGTCAAATTCTTCGGCTGACTTCTCCAGCTCGCTGTCCGTAGTATGGAGCACCTTCAGTCGCTCAAATACCTCCTTCTCCATCTCCTGAACTGGACAAAAGCTACAACTTTAATTAAGAGAATTACCTTTTGAAATCTTAAAGATATTACAAATACAATCGACTTGTATACACACTGAGCAAACACTAAGCCTTTTTTGTGGATACCCTCCTAGAGCTCATTGGATACCTTCTACTAATGACTAATGTTTGGCATGGCTGACTGTGTGCCACCTTGTCCCCGTGGCGTGGATCGATGCTCTTACTGTTTATGACTATTTACACGACTATGAACATGATGCTCCCTCCATCCATCCCTCCCTCCCTCCCTCTACCTCTACGTCTACCTCCCTCCCTTTCCCCCTACCCCTCACCTCTCTCCCTCCCCCCTCTCCCTCACTGTAGATGCTGGACTACCTCTTCCAGACACCCTTTGAAATTAATGAAATGTCATCTCAGATAAATAACATTGGACATACCAACTTCGTCTTCGGATTCATCGTCGTCTTTAGATTCCGTGAAATACGTCATCAAAAACTGAGAAAAGGCGCCATGGTGACTCATCAGCTGGTTATACGAACCAATCTCAGAAATCTTGCCACTGGTCATCACAACTATCACGTCCACCTGAGGCAGCCAATGGACTCCATGGGTCACCAGAATGCGTGTCTGTAGAATATAGACCACTAACTTAATGACAACAGTGCATGTCATTCGTATTAAATAAACAACTGGAATGAGAATCATCAAGATTACAACATGGACAGGTGGCACTATTGATCAAGTTCTATAATAATTATGACCATATTAACCCCGCTTTCTGTGCGAATGAGTGAGTGAGTGAGTGAGTAAGGTTTTACGCCGCTTTTTAGCAATATTCCAGCAATATCACGGTGGGGGACACCAGAAATGGGCTTCACACATTGTACCCATGTCGGGAATCGAACCCGGGTCTTCGGTGTGACGAGTTAACGCTTTAACCACGAGGCCACCCGACCGCCCCTCTGAGCGAATGAGGTTAGGGTATATCTGTATATGTTAAGCCCCAACAGAAATTGCATGAAAATTGCATTGGCAAATATGCCTGATTGACTATTTGTACCAGTAATAAACTGCGATAACAAAGTCAGATAAGTTTGGAATTGAGTTTTTAATGTCCTGAATTTCACTTTTGCTGCTATATCTAAGGTGCATTCTTGTCATCTGAGGCAAAACATTATTTTTTATTGCAATTTGTGAAAGCATTTTCGTACTTTTAAATCGGTCAATCTGTCAAATAATTAAAAGACATTTTCGAGCAACTTGCTTTGTGACTTAATGAATCAAGCAATTTGTAAATTGACTAGAAGTTTCAGTTGTTTTACAAAAATAGATCACATTAACCGCATCATATTTACAAAGCATATTAAACCGCGTTCATTCGTTAACGCGGATTTTTTTTTGTGAATCATTCATCGGCAATGGTCGAGTTTAACCGCAGTTGGTTTGCTCCAGGTGACCGGTCAGAAGTGCAGCAATGATACCGTTATACCATTTGTAAAGTTTAAAACAAGTAACCATAGATTACCCTTTGAGAAGGGTAGATGGATAAGATATAGCCATACGAAGTACATTGTAAGATCTAATGTCAGTGAGTTATATGTCATCCTTAACACTTATAATGCATTAAAATTACAAATGTTATCACAAACGTTATATAATTATTCTGAAAACCATGACGTAACATTATTGTTGCTGCTGATGAAGCAGCCTCCTATGTACACACCTCCGCCTATCAGTGCAATCCTCAATTTATATTTGTATTTATGGTACGCATCATCTATCATTGGGGGCGGTCGGGTAGCCTAGTGGTTAAAGCGTTCGCTCGCCACGCCGAAGATCCGGGTTCGATTCGCGACATGGTTACAGTGTATGAAGCCAATTTGTGGTGTCCCCCGCCGTGATATTGCTGGAATATTGCTAAAAGCGGCGTAAAACTATACTCACAAACTCATCTATCATTGTATGAGCTAAAGCTGTAATAAAGTATTATGAAGTTGAGTTGAGTCGATACGCTCTAGCGAGCAGTTCATTGCAATATTTTCATGGTGGTCAGCTGAGGATTACAGAAGTAAATGCCGCGTCTTATGTTATGAAATACATGGGATACGGTTGACCTGGTCTGTCCTGACCTCTATATAGGAGCCATAACACCATCATCAGATTTAAATATAAAAAGTGTGGAAACTTCAAAGGAAATGAATTCGCCCCTGATTTGAACGACCAATGAATTGGATAAAGCACGGTCATTCTACCTTATGCTGAAGAAGTCCGGTCTTGCCCACCACTTTACTGAAGATGTGTTTGCCAACATGGCTGTCCACGGCACTGAGAGGGTCGTCCAGGAGGTAGATGTCAGCATCGTTGTAGACGGCTCTGGCCAGAGACACTCTCTGCTTCTGTCCCCCACTCAAGTTGATGCCCTGATGACAAGAAAGGGAAGACATAGAATACACAGGACACAGTAGATAGCTCTGGCTAGAGACACTCTCTGTTTGTGTCCCCCCACTCAAGTTGATGCCCTGATGACAAGATAGGAAAGACATAGAATACACAAGACACAGTAGACGGCTCTGGCTAGAGACACCCTCTGCTTCTGTCCCCCACTCAAGTTGATGCCCTGATGACAAGATAGGAAAGACATAGAATACACAAGACACAGTAGACGGCTCTGGCTAGAGACACTCTCTGCTTCTGTCCCCCACTCAAGTTGATGCCCTGATAACAAGATAGGAAACACATACATGTAGCATTTTCTAGACACAGAAGACGTTAAACGACTTCCGTAATCACAAGAAACCTTCGATGTCGACTATATCATAAGCATGTGTTTATGAATCACTATCAAATAATCATGATACGAGGTGTTCGCGAGGTGTTCGCGAATGGGGAGCGTATCCTACCCCATCGGTGGCACCGTCTCATCGTATGGGGGCTCTTGGACACCTTCTTCGTAGAAAGAGCATGCTCACGTATACCTCAAAATAGTAGGGAATTATGGACACCAAAGGAATATTGGAATATTGCTCGACATAAAGGAAAAGTTGACCATGGATCGTTAAAGTAATCCCTCTTGTCCCACATTCTTGTTGAAAGATGTTTATGCCTTATAATCTTTTTGCATATATCTCAAGATAAAACAGGTGAAGTGGTTTAAATTGTCTCTTCTTTTTCTAGTTCAGATTGGGGAATCGGGGATGTGAATTGACCATGACTGAACGATATTAGATCATCGATATACCTGAAGCATAAGTTAAAACCTTTGGCCAGATTCCCCTGTTTTGACTTTGCCAATCCGAGCCGAAATTCCGATTCATTTAAAATGAACAGACAAAAAAATAGGGAGCACGGTACTTCTTCTTGCCTGAATGTCCCATCCCCAATTGGTTAGAAGCATCAGGAAATAAATTAAAGAATTTGAAAAAGAACTGTACAGTACAGAGAAGGTATAGATGGAAATGACCACGTGTGGAACGGCGACTCCACCTTTTCCCCGATCTCAGTTTTGTCGCCACCAGGCAGTATATCCAGATCCTGCTTTAGTGCGCAGGCCTCCAGAACCTTGACGTAGTTCCGCCGGTGCAAAGACTTGCCAAACAGAATATTATTTTGAACAGTATCGTTCTGTATCCAGGCTTGTTGAGGTACGTAAGCAACTCGTCCCTGCAAAATTATCAAGAGATTTACAGTTGACAAATCGAAAAGCTGAACACAACTAAGAATGTTTGAGGCAAATTTAATATAAACACCTTTATGAAACATAGTTAACCAAATTTTATGTCATTAAGATAGCTTGGATAACATAAAGCCAATAAAGGTACGTTGTTGGAAATTTATGTAAGTTTACACACACACACACGCACGCACGCACACGCACACGCACACACACACACACGAAATGGTATTTGCGGAGACACCAAGTGGATCGAGGATCGAGTCAACTCCAGTGTTACCCAACGCAGGAAGCTGTGATTACGTAGATGTTATGTTAGCACCCCTGTACCATTTAGTCATTCAGGAAACACATAAGCCCCGTTAAGTCAGACAGTTAACTCGTGATGAGTAAATCATCCTGTGATGGACACATCATGGGTTCTTAACTTCATCGATTCGTGTTGATATACTTCATAAAAAAAACAACATGGCTATGCTCTACATATCATTCAAAATCATTCTTCCAACTTTTTAAGTTGGTTAACAGTGATAAGCAGTGTCTTGAGTGTAAAAAAAGTACAATAAACAAGCTTCAGTAAAGACAGTGGTGACATTTGATTGTGACGTGATGGTAACCGATGACGTCACAATGGTCTTCAAAACATTGTGATGCAATTTTATTGGTATTATTTCCTATGACATGTCACTTGATCTCCCCAAGTGATGTGTGTGGATGACCCATATAATTTGACAGCACTCACATTGACGTTGACGTAACCGTCGACGGTGTCCATGTCGCCAAGGATGGCGGAGATGAGGGACGTTTTGCCCGACCCCACCTGGCCGACAACAGCGACCAGACTCCCCTCAGACACGCGCAACATGATACTGGGGTAGAACAGATGATGATATACACGATACATACACAGGTGGCATCATATTCGTCTACACTGCCGTGCAAAAGTAAGTGTTCACTTGAAAATTTGATTTGACCAAAACCAAAACATTATCAAAACGTTACCAGGCTGAAAACAGTCACCGAAACACTGCAGAGATAGGTACAGAACACAGCTATGCTACACGCATCAAATACATCACCATCGAATAACCATATCTTGTTTGTTTCATTTTTTAGCCACCATCAATGGGTGTATTCTTACTCTTACGCAGTTTATAATGAGAATCCCACCGGTTTTATACCGCTATATAGTGTTTGTTTGTTTGTTTGTTTGTTTGTTTGTTGTTTAACGCCGCACTCAGCAATATTCCCACCACATGACTGCGGTCTGTAAATAATCGAGTCTGGACCAGGCATTCAATGAGCAGCGATCTACACAAATGGGATACCATGACATGTGTCAACCAGGTCAGCAATTCTGACCACCTGAGTGAGAGAGTTAGATTGTTAGTCCCATCGGCAGCATTTTTAGCCATGTTGTGACTAGCACAGGTTATACACTAATGATAACTAAAAACATGTCGATAATCACTAGATACTCACAGATTTTAGTTAAAACAACTAGTATTAGGTAATCCAAAAGTTGGGGCGGCCGGGTAGCCTCGTGGTTAAAGCATTCGCTCGTCACGCCGAAGACCCGGGTTCGATTCCCGACATGGGTACAATGTGTGAAGCCCATTTCCGGTGTCCCCCGCCGTGATATTGCTGGAATATTGCTAAAAGCGGCGTAAAATCAAACTTACTGACTCACCTATCAAAAAGTTAGTATTTGAAGGGACAATATAAAACTGGGTTATAGATCGCTAACAACCAAACGTCACCATAACAGGCAACTATTTTATAATTATGAAGGATCATTGCTTGGTATGATTGATAAATACCACGATGATGTTACTTATGATTGTGAAGACGGAAAACTCATAGTGTCACCATATAGTGAGTGCGTTTGGTAAAATGTCGTTTTTCCACAGTAATGCAGTTGTTACAGCGTGTTAGTTTAATGTGGGCACAAAACTACAAAACGAAACAGTTCTTAGACCCAGGAACACAGGTATGGTGCCGACAAACCAAGAAACATAATCAGGGACAATCTGGGCTTCGAACCCAGGATCACAAGTTCTTGGCAAGACTAATTGACGCAACTCTGCACAGCGATTTACGGTGCCTCTCTATGCTATGTCTATGCTATGTGTACAACAGACATAGTGGGGTTAAATAGGGTTTAACGTCGCGTCAATTATTGCACTTATATAGCGACGTGCATGCACGTGTATGTGTGTCTCTGCTTGTTCTAGTCCGGACTGATGCTGATTTATAGTGCTCGCACACTGAGATACCATGCCGCAGTTTAACATGAATACCCCACTCAGACACAGTATACTGACTCCGAGCCGACCAGTCCCTGTTTTAGCCCCTTAATGCCGAGCGCCAGACAGGGTAACAACAAGTACCATCGTTTAACGTCTTTTGGTATGACGCGACTGGGATCGAACCCCGGACCTTCCGCTCTCTGGGCAGACGCTCTACCATTAGACCACGGAGGCGGTCGGACTCAAATGGGGTTAAATGTATGTTTAGAGTTGGACGCGTCTTTATTATCACTGGTTTGTTTTCCAGAAGACACAGAGTTTGCAGGCGTCGTCAATTTCTGTAAAAAGCGTTGTAACATCGTGTTCGATCACAACCTGTTCAGACTGGCTATACCTACTTGCTGAGTGTGGGCGGGGCGTCTGGGTCCCACGTGAAAGTCCCGTTATTTACAACCAGGGGGTAACCTGTCAACATGAACGAGCAATACAACATGGTGTTGGTCACAACATGCAGGACGAAACACGTGCTTGACATACATGGCGTGTCTTATTCTCATGGACGGATAACTGTTCAGTATTGTATACTATGGGCCCGAGGCGACATTCTGAATTAATTATTAATTAACAATTATTAATTGATCAACAGGTTCTCAACATGTAGCAAGTCGTGACTTAAATAAAAACACTTCTACATCCCCAAAATGTTGGTTCTGCGTCATGATGTTTGTCTGTCTGTTGTTTAACGCCGCACTCAGCAATATTCCAGCTGTATGACGGCGGTCTGCAAGTAATCGAGTCTGGACCAGACAATCCAGTGACTGACATCATGAGCATAGATCCAGGCAATTAGGATCGATGACATGCATCAACCAAGTCAGCGAGCCTGACCACCCGATCCCGTTAGTCGCCTCTTACGACAAGCATCGTTGCCGGTTACGGCAAGCATGGATTGATGAAGACCTGTTCTACATCATGATAAAATACTGACACTGATATACTCTGCCACTTATCTTTCCTAAGTCTGTCAGGACTGGATGCCATGAGGGAGTCAACGGTAAGGAAGAAAATACTAATGCCGGATCAGTAGCATCCATTTACACGCCCCCACAAATAACTGCTGAGAAGGTGAGCCAGATAAAAATTGGTATAAACTTCACTCAAAAAAAAGAGTACCTTTTTCACTTCTTGTTGCAGGTTTAGCTTTCAGGTCTCCACATTGCAGAAATCGGTTCACTCGGTTCACACTGATCACAGACTGTAAGTACAGGTCGTTATCACCATTAACGCAATAGTGGGTACTTTGAGGTGATTGACAGTAAATATGATATAAATACACCAGTCCCTGCTAACGACCCAAACATAGGTTGGTTGGGTTTGTTGTTTAACGCCGCACTCAGCAATATTCCAGCTATATGACGGCGGTCTGTAAATAATCGAGTCTGGACCAGACAATCCAGTGATTAATATCATGAGCATCGATCCACGAAATTGGGATCGATGACATGCATCAGCCAAATCAGCGAGTCTGACCACCCGATCCCGTTAGTCGCCTTTTACGACAAGCATAGTCACCTTTTACGGCAAGCATGGGTTGCTGAAGATCTATTCTACCCCGGATCTTCACGGGTCCCCAAACATAGGTGATGAAGTGAGACAGTCACAACCAGCAATATCGCAGCTGTAACACGGCAGTCTGGTTGATGAGACAATGACCCATGCCGTCCAGGTACGATGACACATCATCAGCCAAAGTGTCAGAGCCTCACCACCCAATCATTATTTGGGTGTCTCTTTAGACAGGCTCTGTTTGTTTGTTGTTTGACGCCGCACTCAGCAATATTCCAGCTATATGACGGCGGTCTGTAAATAATCGAGTCTGGACCAGACAATCCAGTGATTGACATCATCAGCATCGATCCACGCAATTGGGATCGATGACATGCATCAACCAAGTCAGCGAGCCTGACCACCCGATCCCGTTAGTCGCCTCTTACGACAAGCATAGTCGCCCGTTACGGCAAGCATGGATTGATGAAGACCTATTCTACCCCGGATCTTCACGGGTCGACGGGCTTTGAGTGACTGGTGTTACAATGCTCTTTGCAATATTAAGTGATATTAAGGCGGAGGGCACTCGAAATTGAATTCAGACATGTGAGAATCGAACTCGGGTCAAGGCCGGACGAGCGAGCCCCAGTCTATCCCACCTTTACACTGGGTTTTAAGTAACGGGGGGTTAGAAAGTATGATACCTTCACAAGGTCACTGAATATTTTGGGTGAGAGTGTCAGGGGATTCTTCATGGTGTTGAACAGAGAAAGACCAACGAATGCTGTGCCGGCGTCTAGGGTGTGAGATCCATTCAAAAACACATAGGCCACGAAGGTGAACAGACCGACCTGCAACACAAACACATAGGCCACGAAGGTGAACAGACCGACCTGCAACACAAACACATAGGCCACGAAGGTGAACAGACCGACCTGCAACACAAACACATAGGCCACGAAGGTGAACAGACCGACCTGCAACACAAACACATAGGCCACGAAGGTGAACAGACCGACCTGCAACACAAACACATAGGCCACGAAGGTGAACAGACCGACCTGCAACACAGACACATATCGGGGCATGGATGGAACAGATTCTGAAACAGTATACCAGAGCTCCAGATAAGCTTTTGGTGTTGTGGGTATTTTACCCATGCATTTTAAAATCATTAGGTATCAGTAATTCTATCTGGGTATTCAAATTTCTGTTACCCACTAGTTTTTACACATATGGGTATTTAAGTTAAATATTTAAAAACACTATTCATCTAGTCCCTGCAAGCTGGTGTCGTGTGGGTTCGAGAACTTTATAGGACTCAAAAATACCACGATACTTCCACAAGAAAGTGTGATGGCAAAATTTTTAATGATCGTGATGTAACTATCATCGTGGAGTTTGGCAAGGTTGACGGAATGCCCGTTTATAATTTCAAAATAAGTTACTGATTTGCTAATCGAATACGCAGGGTTACTTCACAATATTTTGATGATACGCAAAAGTTTTATTTTTGTAGCTTATCTGTAATGTTCGTTGCGTATTTGATACGCTTGGATTTTATTTTACTGCGTATTTCTGCATTTCTGATGCGTGTTTTACGCAGATACGCAGCTTATCTGGAGCTCTGCAGTATACAGAGATGAAGAATAGAACGAATGAATGAATTGAACGCAATTTGAACAGTTTATCAGCACAAAACGGGTCATATTCAGTCGAGAGGAAAGCCAAACATGAAGTAGGTCGTATACGTTCACCCTTAAGTTTTAATTCAGCCCAAGAGTATGCTAATGATACTGGCAAGCCAAAGGACTTTGTCACGTTGAATCTGAAATGCGAACGTTTCGCGGTACGCCGTAAAAATACCAACGCTGAAAAGTTGACGGTACTCACGTTGAATGGAGGTTATAACGGAGGTGACGATAGGAATTATCATGCCGTTGACCATCTTTCCGAGGCAAGAGCGTTAACTGACTTTAAAAGTCGAGTTCCCACCCTTGCCGAACTAGGCTGGGATGATGGAGTTAGATTTTGGCTGGACTAACGAGTCTATGCATAGTCCAATCAAAATCGCGAACCGAAATCGAAATCTGGTTCGTAAATTGTCATGCAGAGTTCGGTCGATTGCAGGATTTGCAAAGCATGTGCATCGCCAACTCGTTGTCAACAGATATTTTCCGAATCTTTTCATGTTTTTAATCAAGGTGCTCACGTGATTTGATGTACTTCGCGAAGTAAGAACCGTTTTATCACAAAATAGATCTTGATGGTCGATCAGATGGTCTTGACTGGGCGCCACCATTTTGTTTGAAGCAAATGCATGTGATACGAGAGGTGGAATCTGATTGGTCCATATAGGAGAGGCATAGAATGGACATAACTCGTAATAGCCACTGGTGGCGCAACGATCGAGCCCAGGAATTCCAGCCTAGTTCGGCAAGGGTGGAAACTGGACTTTTATAGTCAGTTAACCCACTTGCCTCGGGAAGATGGGTGTTGACGGTATGTCCGTTGATTAAATTGCAAGGTGCGCTTTTCAAGAAATGTCAAATTTCTTAGCGATAAACATCATCATTGAGTTTTGATCACGTGGTAACATTCCGAGTGAGGACCGACAGTCAGGTGACTGCGAGCGACTATATTTAGCAGCACGTGCAGCGGAGAACATCACCAGAAAGAACATGTGCAGATGTAGTATTTAAAGCACAACTGACCAAAGTCATTGCTAAAATTAACCTCACGCAATCACCTGACTGTCGATTCTTACCCGGATTGAAACCACATGATCAAAACCCAATGATGTTTATCGCCAAGAATGTTGACTTTCTTGAAAGGGGTACTTTGCAGTTTTCGTCATTGCTGTAAGTTACATTCCTTGTCGGGGGAATTGCTTATTTTCACTTTATAAGTAATAACTCAAGCAGTTATCTTCGTTGAATAATCATCGCAATATTTCATCTTTCCGTTTCAAGTGGCGAGGAATATAATTGCGTTGAATTAGGTTATCATGGAGGTGACGGTACTCACGTTGAATTGCGTTCCCATGGAGAAGACGGTACTTACGCTTGATGGGGTTATCGTGGAGCGGCGGTACTCATGCTGAATGGGGTTATCGGGGAGAGGCGGTACTCACGCTGAATGAGGTTATCGGAGAGCGGCGGAGCTCACGCTGAATGGGGATACCATGGAGGAGACGGTACTTACGCTGTATGGGGATACCATGAAGGAAACGGTACTTACGCTGAATGGGGATACCATGGAGGAGAAGTACGTACGCTGAATGGGGATACCATGGAGGAGAAGGTACGTACGCTGAATGGGGTTATCATGGAGGAGAAGGTATTTACGCTGAATGGGGTTATCGTGGAGTGGCGGTATTCACGCTGAATGGGTTTATCGGTGAGTGGCGGTACTCACGCTGAATGGGGTTATCGTGGTTCGCGGTATTCACGCTGAATGGGGTTATCGGGGAGTGGCGGTACTCACGCTGAATGGGGTTATAATGATACTCAATCTGAATGGGGTTACTATGGAGTAGACGGTATTCACGCTGAATGGGGTTATCGGGGTGTGGCATTACTCACGCTGAATGGGGTTATCGTGGAGCGGCGGTATTGACGCTGAATGGGTTTATCGGTGAGTGGCTGTACTCACGCTGAATGGGGTTATCGTGGAGAGTCGGTATTTACGCTGAATAGGGTTATCGGGGAGCGGCGGTACTCACGCCGAATGGGGTTACCATGAAGGAGACGGTACTTACGCTGAATGGGGTTACCATGAAGGAGACGGTACTTACGCTGAATGGGGTTATCGTGGAGGAGACGGTACTTACGCTGAATGGGGTTATCGTGGAGCGGCGGTACTCATGCTGAATGGGGTTATCGCGGAGGAGACGGTACTTACGCTGAATGGGGTTATAATGGTACTCAATCTGAATGGGGTTATCGTGAAGATGATGGTACTTACGGTGAATGGGGTTATCATGGAGGTGACCGTAAGGATGACCTGCAATACAGCTATCCGCCATATCACCTTCAACTCATCCTTCCGGATCCGTAATATTTTATCCCTGAATGATTCCTCCCAGGCGTACAGTTTCAATATCTGAGAAATAAAGTTCAAGTCAAGTCTCATAAATCACATGTGATACATAAAGGATATATATATATACACATTAGTACATATATACAGACATATAGACATAAATATGTTCAGTGACATTGCGTGGATAGTAGTAGTAATAATAATAAAAATCATAAGCATAAGCATAATATATAAACATCTTCCAGAGGCAAGGGAGTTAACTGGCTATAAAAGTCCACTTTCCATTCTTGCCGATCTAGGCTGCAATTAAAGTTTGGCTGGACTAATGAGTCTATACTTAGTCCAATCAAAGTCCCGTAACGATATCGACATTCGTTCGATTGCAGGATTTGCAGAGCTGGGAGTCGACAGAGCTGAGAGTCGACAGATATTTTGCAAATCTTTTCATGTTTTTAATCAAGGTGCTCGAGTGATATGATGCACTTCGCGAGGTAATTAATAAAATCTGTTCTATTACGATAAAGAGCTTATTATCGACCAGATCGTCTTGACTGGGCGCTGCCTTTTTGTTTGAAGCCAATGCAAGTGATATGAGAGGTGGAATATGATTGTAAGGGGACATAGACGGGATATAATTCGTAATAGCCACTTGTGGCGCAATTATCGAGCCTGGAG
Source organism: Haliotis rufescens (assembly GCF_023055435.1). Classification (NCBI taxonomy): domain Eukaryota; kingdom Metazoa; phylum Mollusca; class Gastropoda; order Lepetellida; family Haliotidae; genus Haliotis; species Haliotis rufescens. The sequence goes on from NW_025964223.1 coordinate 10,401,304, forward strand.
ATCCCAGCCTAGTTCAAAAGGGGCGGAAACTTGACTTTTACAGTTAGTGAGCTTCCTTGCCTTGGGAAAATTATATACAAATATATACTAGGGACATTATTTATACAATTTCATTGATGCATTGCTATACTTGGACAAGTTATTAACAAACAAACAAACAAACAAACAATCAGGTTTATAAGGATAGGCATATATTGTACAGACGTTAGTGATAAATATTTTTTTCAAATGAAGTATATTCGAATAGTATTTTGGAATACACCGATTTCTGAGGACATTTTAGTTTGGGCACCTTTTCCAAGATTACATAATGTACAGATTCTATTTCCTCAATGTACACTGTACCATCGACCAGTTTCTATGGGGAGATGATGATTACCTTATCTAGATCGAGTTAAACTTAACATTAGGGTCTACAGTAATAATAGGTATAGTTCCATGTTATGTACTTCTTGAACATAGAATAATAAACACCTTTAGAAAAAGAGGTCATCTCTCTTGGTATCTTGGTAACATTGATCAATCAGAGTTGTTTTAACTTTATACATCCATGGAACGTAGTAAACGACTGAGTTAGTCATATAAAATACAACCCCGTGCTCTCAAGTATAGTTTTAGTACAAGTTAAAAGTGGGAACTTATAATAACAGTTACATTGATGCATCTCATAGATAAGCCCACATTCCGCATTCATCAGTTTGTTTGGTGACAGCAAACGTTTCCTCCAATATAAAGTCATTCTTGTTTTTATGATAATTTCCAGTGGATATCTTCCAAGTTTAGAGTTGATTGCTTAAGTTTAAGTATACGGTTGCAAAATTTCAAATGAATTCTTTCAATCATAACTGACTTTTCAAAGCCCCACACTTCGAAGGTATATAATAATATTGGTTTGAATGCTGTGGTCAAACAAAAGTAATTGACAGTCGACGGACACTTCCAAGTGTCGAATCTTTGTATAAACGACAAACATGGCTTTGGAGGCTTTCTTGCAAAGGCGCTTTTGTGCCTTACAAAAACAACCATTACATGTAACATATATCCCCACATATATATATACAGTAAACTACGGTTATAACGAACTTACAGGGACCACTAGTTTTAGTTCGTTATAACCGCAATTCGTTATAAACGTATATACAGTATATATACAGCAAATGGCTGGGACCAAAAAAAACAGTTCGTCATATCCGCCAGTTCGTTTTAAGCCAGTTCGTTATTTACTGTAGTTTTGTACATTATCTACTGCTGAACCCTGTAGAATAATATATATTCTCTTTTTTGTACGAACGTTTTAAAAAAAATGTGTACTTTCGTTTTGCTTAAATTTATCTTAAATTTCCAAAGATTTTTGCTCAGTCACTGAAGACATTAATTAATTTCTGAAGTTCCTTCCATTAGTACTGTAACTTCTGCATACAATAATATGAGAAACTTTAGAAAAACATGTAAATCATGCTCCATTTAGTCACTGACACATTTAAAAACAGTGACATTTCGTGAAAGGTATAATTCCTCAAGATCGTTTAAATACAAGGCAAATATGAAAGGTGACAGATGTTTACCCTGTCTTAAACCGATTTTGAAGTCAAAGAATGACGACGCTTCCATTACTGGACACATACGATTTAATATTTTTTAGACATCAAATATAATTCTAACAAAATTACTTTTACATTACTCTCTATTAACTGTGGCCACATTCCACATCACCATGCAGTATCAGATGCTTTTTGAAAATGTTTGGGCATTTTTTGAGTGCAATATTCAATAGGAAAGCTTGAAAATAGATGATAATTAGTGTATTGATGGATAAAAAGGATAAAAAAATGATGTTTCTGCAATTCTGCAGTAAGTTACATTTTCTACAAATCTTTCTGCAATCGTGGATTCGCAGGATTCGCTGCCAATTAGGATTGGATGGGCAGTTTTTGAATGAAGACTTCTTTATCCAGCGCTACATTAAAAGATAGACCCGCACCTTGATTCCATTCAACACCTCATTCACTACCCGGATCCTTTGATCTTTAATATGCATGAGCCTGGCCTGCAGCGTGCTCATCCTCGCCATCACCAGGACGTTGAGGCCAATCATCAGCAGCAGGAAGGCCAGGCCGGCGAACATTGCTGTCCCAAATGTGGAGTAGAGGAGATACAGACACACAGCGATCTCTTCCGGAGCTGCCCACACCCAATAGATCTGCTCGCAGTACTTCTGTACCCTCGTCACATCCACGGACATCAGGTTAACAATCTCACCCGCATTCGCCTGCTTCTTGGCCTCGTTGTTCATTGTAAGTGCCTGAAGAGGAGAAAATGTGGTCTGATGCGTTAGTACGAAGGGGGCTTCCAGCTTAAGCAATATTTCAGGATGGATATGTGCTTCTGATATCGCACCCAGGCCTTGGGAGTAACGAGCCATCGATTCGGGGACCGAGATACCCTACAGTCCCAAACTTGAGAAACGCGCATGCTGGTGTGATATAAACTTCATGGCCCAGTTTCATTGTTGTTGAATATTCTGAAACATCCTCGACTGAATGTGGTATTGAAAGTAGCTTATTTCAAAACCAAAATAGTATTTTCATTCTGTTTCTTGGTTTGTCAGCAGAACACCCGTATCGGTTGGTATAAAACCCCTCATCACTTCGGGATTTCGGGTACATTAAAAGAAAAATGACACACCGTGAAATAATGGAAATGCTGTTCATAGCGGCGATAACCAAACTTAGTCACTCACTCGTTGTTGCATGAGTCGCTGGAAGACGGTATTCCATTCGCTGTGCACTGTTTCATCCTGCCAGAAGCTATGCATTCGTGTACCCGATTCTCCTTGTTATGAACGATATCTTATATATCGGTTTCACCAAGGGAGTATACCCGTGAAAATCCGGGTTAGAATAGGTCTTCAGCAACACGCTTGCCGTACAAGGTATCAATGCTTGTGGTCTGAGGCGCCTAACGGGATCGTTTGTCAGGCACGCTGGCATGTTAGATGCATGCTATCGTATCCCAGTTCCTTGGATCGATGCTCATGATGTCAATCACTGGATTGCCTTGTCCAGACTCAATTATATACAGACTGCCGTCATATAGCTGGAATATTGCTGATTGCGGCGTTTAACAACAAACAAACCAAAAAACAAGGGAGTATGATGGCCTTTCATATAACATGAGGTCGACCCACCGTCATAAAACTGAAATACTGTTGAAAGCGGCGACAACCAGACTCACTCACTCACTCTATTCATGTTACCTTCCTGTATATTGCTGACGTCAGCGCTGCCCGGACCCTTATGCCTAAGGCTATGGTGTAATGGTTGAGGATGTGGAAGGTTACAGCCTGTACTAGCACACTGACAAACATCCCAAGGGACAGAAGGTAACCAACCCAGACAGGACTACTGGTATCACCAACATAGGCAATCAGGGCCCTGTAAGGAACACGTTTAGCTTTTTTAGAACCATAGCAATGTATATCATATATGCAAATTCAATGGTAATAGATAGGGGAAATCTGAGTTGCAAGGAACGAGGATGACAGCAGTTGATGCCGAACTAATCGGTCTGAAATCCGTTGCAATGTAACCACATTTAATATTGATATGTATGATTATTCTTTTCCACTCTAATTGATCATCTTGATGTTGAAATAAAGATGATGGAAGACCATGATACGTTAGCATTCTTTCTTGGTGCAGATAACAGTGACATTGATGAAAGAACGTGGCATTTTACTGTTATAGAATTCTCTAAGTATTTATATATAAAAAATATTACCAGTATTTTTCACTGTTTATAGCCTGTACATACGCTGGACACTGATATTTATGTTTGATTATTTTGTTATTTAATTATTTAATTACATAATTTTGATGTTTTGAGAATCTCCGGATTTATCTGGAGGAAGTAAAGACTGCACTCACTTGAGTATCAGAGGGTTGGTCAATATGAGCACATCATTGATGACCTTCCAGATCTGTGCATGTAGCAGCTCCAACCCAAACGTCCTGATTAACAGCTTCCACAACGACGGCATGGGTCCAGGAGCTGACGATGATGTAAGAAGCGGAGGTTTATCATCTCCAATAAGTGGAGTGGACTCACTCGTGTCCCCGTTAGGTAGTGGGGTATAACCGTAGTTCCTTCTGTTTTTGCCATCATGTTTCACCGATACTGAGCCGTCGGTGTACCTGAAATAATCAAACTGGGGTGCTTGGATCACATGACCTACAATGATTGCATTACAGTAACTAGGGTGCTTGCATCACATGACCTACCCTCATTGCATTACAGTAACTAGGGTGCTTGCATCACATGACCTACCATCATTGCATTACAGTAACTAGGGTGCTTGCATCACATGACCTACCATCATTGCATTACAGTAACTAGGGTGCTTGCATCACATGACCTACCATCATTGCATTACAGTAACTAGGGTGCTTGCATCAGATGACCTACCCTCATTGCATTACAGTAACTAGGGTGCTTGCATCACATGACCTACCATCATTGCATTACAGTAACTAGGGTGCTTGCATCACATGACCTACCATCATTGCATTACAGTAACTGGGGTTACTTGATCACTTGAACTCATAATAAATAAACTACACAAAACACATGACATACAGTATGCACAATACCGATTTGATATTTTTATGACAAAATTTACATTTTCAAGAAAACTGTTGATAAAAAATAGCTCTATGAATAAGTGAATATATGTGTATTAGTTAAGCTTATGACACATGTTAATCCTTCACGAGTCAGTATATGATGTTTTTATTTGTTAGGGTGCCAATGTACCTCACAGTCCCATTTTGGTAGCTGGAGCCGGTCAAGTCTCTTCTCATGTCCGCCTGTGTCCGCTGCACCACCTTGTCAAAACGTTCTATCACCCCTGCTGACTGCTCCCGAGGGTGAAGGTCATACACATCAGTCTCGGTCAAGGTCTTTTTGTATCCCTGGACCATGAGTCTGTGAAAACATATGGCAATGCAGAGAATTCACATGGGAATAACGCGAATGCCATGGCAGCCATTAGGAATTAGGATACTACAGAAGTAGATATCACAGCGTCATCTTTGAACATTCCGAATTTGTTTCATCTTATCAGAGTGAAATTTAGGATCCCAGAATGATGTACAATCATTGGCAGGTTATGTAAGATGCAAGAACAGTTTCTTCTTATCCTTATTCTTGAACGTAGTTTGTGAGTCTAATGCAAAAATGAATCTCGAAATCATTTCTTGAGGACCGGTTCACTGTCCCCAAAATATATCTACTGTTATTATTAAAGTTCTTGTTTTTTCTACAAGACTTGGGGCTATGTTTACCCTGTTGTCCAACCAAATGTCAGCCGGGAGAGGTAGGAGGACTCCATTTCAGGGCAAGGATACTGTGGAGAAAGATGGCGGACATGAGAGACATGCTTCAATATGGCCACGGTGGGTCAGTGGCCACACGCGTCGCTATTCATACTTCTCAGGGACGCAACTCTGCAATGTGAATTGCGACGCAGCACTGGTGGGTTCCAATCACAGATTCGACCAGTATGACCATTTATCTGTCACCATTGTAACGTTGTAGGTTACAGACATAAACACTGTAACATTGCGGGTTACATACACAGACGCTGTAACATTGGAGGTTAGAGGAACAGACAATGTAAAACTGTAGGACACAGACACTGTAATATTGTAGGACACAGACACTGTAACATTGTAGGACACAGACACTGTAACATTGGAGGTTAGATACACAGACACTGTCACATTGTAAGACACAGACACTGTAACATTGTAGGACACAGACACTTTAACATTGGGGGTCAGAGGAACACACATTGTTAGATTGTAGGACACAGACTCTGTAACATTGTAGGACACTGTAACATTGTGGGTTATATACACATACACTGTAACATTGTAGGACACATACACTGTAACATTGTAGGACACAGACACTGTAACATTGGAGGTTAGATACACAGACACTGTCACATTGTAGGACACAGACACTGTAACATTGAGGGTTAGAGGAACAGACACTGTAACATTGTAGGACACAGACACTGTAACATTAGAGGTTAGAGAAACAGACACTGTAACATTGTAGGACACATAAACTGTAACATTGTAGGACACAGACACTGTAACATTGTAGGACACTGTAACATTGTGGGTTATATACACATACACTGTAACATTGTAGGACACATACACTGTAACATTGTAGGACACAGCCACTGTAACATTGGAGGTTAGATACACAGACACTGTCACATTGTAGGACACAGACACTGTAACATTGAGGGTTAGAGGAACAGACACTGTAACATTGTAGGACACAGACACTGTAACATTAGAGGTTAGAGAAACAGACACTGTAACATTGTAGGACACTGTTACATTGTGGGTTATATACACATACACTGTAACATTGTAGGACACATACACTGTTACATTGTAGGACACATACACTGTAACATTGTGGGTCACATACTCATACACTGTAACATTGTGGGTCACATACTCATACACTGTAACATTGTGGGTTACATACACATAGACTGTAACATTGTGGGTCACATACTCATACACTGTAACATTGTGGGTTACATACACATATACTGTAACATTGTAGGACACAGACACTGTAACATTGTGGGTTACTACACAGAAACTGCAACATTGTAGGTTACTGATACAGACACTGTAACATTTCATGTTACAGACCATCGCTTTTGGCTTTCATTCAATGAGAAATTAACACCTTCAGGAATAACAGATATAATGTTCAAAGCAATGTAACTCATGCACCCGTGTGTCCTTCAGAACAAGATACTGACAATGAACCAACCACGAGTACAGTTATCAATGTATTAAATACTAGCTACTACTGCGCTTGCCAAGCAGATAAGTAAAACCAAACCCTACCAACATTTGGGGGATGGCGGGCTTTGTAGATGTATGATTATGACGTATAAATAAGTGATTGCTCTTCGCATACATCAGCAAACTCACATCACTTCCTACCAACAAGGCACGTGCAAGCAGATATCACCATGCACATGTGCCCACCCTAAAAACCTTTCATTCGCGTTATATTTTCGTTTTGGGATATCATCAAAATAATGTATCTCATATAATGGCACCTAATGTCTCTTTTTTCAGCATACCACTGGCCAGAGGATTACTGTCGTCAAAGCGTCCAGCAACAATTGATGATAACACACTCCGGCATGTCCTTCACGTATCCATACTGCCAAAGTGTCATTATCAAACACGTAAATAATCTTGGCAATGTTTGTTTGTTTTTGTTTAACGCCACACTCAGCAATATTCCAGCTATATAAAGCGATCTGTAAGTAACCGAGTCTGAACCAGATAATCCAGTGATTGACATCATGAGCACCGATACAAGGAATTTGGGATACGATAGTATGCAACAACCAAGTCAGCGAGCCTGACCACCCGGTCCCGTTAGTCGCCTCTGACGACAAGAATAGTCATTTTAAGGCAATTTTGGGTTGAGGAAAACCTTTTCTATCCCGGATCTTCACTGGTGTCTTGGCAATTCATTTTGTCTGAATTTCATGCATAACAGACTGTTACGTTACACACCAATATATCGCAAAACCAACCACAGGCTACTAATTCCTCCCCCATTAAGCTGACCGCTTCCGTGGTTTAGTGGAAAGAGCGTCTGGCCGGGAAGCGGAAGGTCGGGGCTTCGATCCTCGGTGCAGTCATACCAAAAGAAGTGATTAAATGGTGCTTGTTGTTGCTTTGCCTGGCGTTCGGGCATAAAGGATTTATATCCAAGGTCTGGTTACCCTGTGTCTGAGTGACGCATCCACGTTAAACTGCGGCATGGTGTCTCATCGGGTTAGCACTATAAAACCGGCGTCAATGGACTAGAACAGGAATGCACGTCGCTAAGTAAATGCAGTAATTGACGTAAAAACCCTTTTCACCAAACCACCACCTATTAACCCAAATGGTTCAAAGCCGCTCAAACCAAAGTTACACAATCACTTACCGGATCCAAGTCACGCGACATATATACACATACGTGCACGTACCATTTCAAAATCATACATGTTCTAGATTCTGTTGTGGGAGACAATATCACGGGAACATGGATAAAGAAAGCAACTCACTAGAACATTGGTGTAATCCCTGCTCTTCTCGGCAAAACAATGAACTATCAGTTCCACCAACATGAAGCAGTAGCCGATATAGAACACACTGATACGTGTCAGATCCGTGCTGTAGTCCTGAATAACACAAGAAAGAACAGTAGCCATGCTGGGCCATGATGACGCGAGAGAGTATATTCCTTTCCGTGCATTAAGATATTCATTTGTCGCTGTTAACTAAATTTTCAGTTTGTTTTCCATGATTTTGTTGGTTGGTTTGTTGTTTAATGCTGCACTCAGCAATATTCCAGCTATATGGCGGCGGTCTGTAAATAATCGAGTCTGGACCAGACAATCCAGTGATTAATATCATGAGCTTCAATCCAAGGCACGCAATTGGGATTGATGACGTTAATTAACCAAGTCAGCGTGCCCGACCACCCGATCCCGTTAGTCGCCTTTTACGACAAGCAAAGTCGCCTTTTACGGCAAGCATGGGTTGCTGAAGACCTATTCTACCACGGAATCTTCACGGGACTTTATTTTTCATGAATCTCGCTGACAGATAAGATACAAATGCCCTATGTGTCCAATGCTCATTCTTGTTAGAACTGTAAATACAAATTTTGGTTACTTAAGTAAAGGAGAGGCTGATTGACATGGAAATTTGATGAATTTAAGACTTGTGTAAAGTAAATGTGAGAAACATAATTCAACTTGAAGTTGTTTTTTGACGTTTTAACTATGTACAATTCGTATTAAATTGTGGCACGGTTGACCAAGAGGTCTACGGTGCAGAAATTAACTGCGTTAGGTTGTGTCCCTTAGCTGTGTCATGATACGCTGAACGTGATTCCCAGGAGAACCCTTGGTTTGTGGCTAACGTGGTTCACCAAAGTTGAAGCAAACTGGCGGGAAAAAGTATCCATGTTTGATGGCGGCTAATGTATATACCATAAGATGATCGGGTTCCTCAGTCAGAAAGATGTACACAGAGCATTTACCTTTTGTATGATGTATGTGTAGAACGGTATAATGTTGGCCGATACCATCAGGAACCAAAATATGAACAGCACTCCTGATGTGACGAGGCCTCGCAATCTCTCCAGTATAATGAGTAACAGTGCAATGAGCTGAAAACATCGTTATATATGTTAAAGAATAATCGTGCAGGAAATTTATTTTAAAAAATTGAAATTTCGAATTTTTTTCTCGTTACTTAAATAATTTTCTCGAAATAATTAGGTTTTTTTCTTGTTATTTCGAATATTTTCTCGTATTTCAAGTTTATCTAAAAAACGTAATTTCAAAAAATAAATTCGCGTTGCTTCGATTATGGTCTATTTAGGAGATAAACATAGTGTGTTTTCAATGTAGAGCTAGGTTACCTGTAGATTTAACCCCGCTAAATTGAATTTGGAACAGAACGCGCAGCGTGAGGTTTCAAATGTTAAATTTAGCGCGGTTAAATCTACAGGTAACCTAGCTCTACATTGAAAACACAGTATGTTTATCTCCATTCTACCATGACTAAATAAAACGCGAACTCTTTGGTGTTAGCAAATATACTGAGTGAAGCGGCACGGGTTAAGTTCAGTGTTTTGAGTGGGTTAACGATCTGAATTACGGAATCACCGAACAAAATATGGTGCTGTATATACTCAAGAAGTTTGTTTACACCGTAATACTTCACTCGAACACATGACAAGGCATTGAAAGCATATGATCACGGCAACTTGGTAAGCTAACATGAGGTGGGCATCCCTAAAGAAAACAAAGCAAGCTTTGCAAGGCTTTCGCACCACATCACACGTTACCATTATAACGTCATATCGCTTATTGTGACGCAAAAGATATGACATCACAGTCGTATATAGAAAAGCGCCAAAATTCCAAGCTCTCTGTTGTCTCCAAAATGTAAATACATTCCCATTGTTGATTTCTGTCGTGTTTTTTTGCACGAAATGTATTGCCACACATCCTTTGAATATTGTAGTAACCGCATCTGTGCTTTTTGTAACCTGTAATTGTAGATATAATTATTTGAATATGCCTACCGACAATGACTGAAAATAGTACTATTCTATGAATATTAGCTTCCGCGGTGATGCGGCCGTCAAACAAGCTGTTTCAATCAGAGGGGGTTTATTGTTATTTAATAGCCTCTGATTGACCAATCAGAATCGAGTAAATTCCAAATTCATGGTAGAATTAAGGTTCATTTCACAACCACGAAATTTCGAGGAAATAGTTGAAATTTGGGAATCGACACGTAAAAATAAGCACAATAATCTTCTGTTTCTATACATCGAATTATCAACTTATAAATATTGTACATTACAACTTGTTTTATAAAAAATATCAATCATATTCTATGTATCGTACCACCGCCTCCGTGGTCTATTTGTAGAGCGTCCGTCCAGAGAGTGGAAGGTCGTGGGTTCGATCCCCTGCCGGGTCGTACCAAAAGACGTTAAAGTATGGTACGTATTGTACGCTACGTTACATTTCACCTCACCTCACCTTTAGTATCGTAAAATATCAATAGATGCTAAAGAAAATAAAGTTCGTTTAACGCCGCACAATATTCCAGCTATATGATGGCGGTCTGAAGATAATCGAGTCTGGACAAGACAATCAAGTGACTGACGTCATGAGCATCGATCAACGCAATTGGGATACGATGACGTGCATCAACTAAGGCAGCGAGCCTGACCACCCGATCCCGTTAGTCGCCTCTTACGACCAGAAATAGTCGCCTTTTACGGCAAGCATGGGTTTCTGAAGACCTATTCTAACCCGGATCTTCAAGGGATTTCGAGTAAGAATAAGCCCCCAGAATCTCATACTTGTAGAGATGAGAAAATATCGGGGTCGGACGGGTGGGTTTTGTGATTTATCATTGTATACCATGCCATCGTATGATTGCTCATGATTTCAAACACTGGTTTACCTGGTTCAAACTCGAGTGCCGTTTGCAGGTCGTCGCGGTATGACTCGATTATTTCTGACTGTGGTGTTAAATAACATTAACTCACTCGCATGATGTATTATGGGCCTTAACGGTTTCTGTAATTTGAATAACCACTGAATGAGTCAGAACCGTCCTCACCAGTGTTATTGTCCTTATGATCGGCGCAGTGACGCCCGCACTGAAGTGTACGGACAGCCCACCATCCTGTTTGTCCGAGAACGCGCTGATCATCTCCACGACGCCAAGTATGATCAGCATTACGCTGGAAAACTGAAAAAGTGAAGAAAATTAGAAACTGCAATTCCATGTCAGTCGAGTTCAATTTTAGTTTTTCTTTTTCAGAACATCGAGGTGAGAGTGTCAAGATGCAGGAGCCTCGTCATATTTCATTTGAGGTCATTTACGAAATGTATAAATTGTGACAGGATTGAATGAGTTGAACGAACGAGGTCTTTGTGAAGTGACAAACGGGCAGTTTCGCTCGCCTGGTTTGTTTTTTCGCTCGCCTCGGTTCAACTTTCATGTCTTCGGGTTTCATTTCTAACTTGCATTTTTCCAACTGTGTTTTACCGTAATCAGAGAAGTAATGTTTGAATCTGGCGGTAACGGACCATGATATTTGAAACAGCCGCCTTCTCCCGGACATATTTCTTCCGGTCGGTTACAGTCTGACTGTTGCAGTGCTTTTCGCCTCTTGCCTTAATTAACAGGTCCAATGAACATTATTTTGATCCTAATCCCCGCTGATGGGCTACTGACCGTGTAGGCGTGTCAAGTTATGTGCATAAATTAAACGATCACCTGATTCATGTCACGCCACAGTATGTATTCCTACACCTGGAATTTTCATCAATCTCGTATTTTTTGTCTGTTTTGATATATATCAAACTATTGTCGATAAAACATGTTTTACGTTGTCGAATTTAATTATAAGCATTGACTGTGTATTTTGTTCGGTTCATTGAGGTATGAATCGAAAAACCGATGTGCAAACTTTTGTACAGTTTGCACAGCGTAGTGTTTGCAATAACGGTCTTACTGTATGTCTTATTGTAGGCGGGTGGTACCTGTAGAGAAAAACATGTTCCCCCTTTCCACGAACACTTGTTGACATCACTGATTTTAGGGGGCACGGGTGGCCCAGTCGTCTGAGGCGCAGCGATTCGCTGTGCAGAGTTGCGTCCCTTGGGCACGCCAGAAACCTATGATTGTGGGTTCGATTCCCGGTTCGCCCCGATTATGTTTCTAGGTTTGTCAGCACCGTACCCGTGCTCGTAGGTTTCACCGAAGTGGTAAACGTCTGATACCTGCATCACTTCGGGCTTTCCTCCCACATTAAGCTGGCACGCCGTGATATAACTTGAATACTGTTAAAAGCGGCGTAAAACCCAACTCACTCACTCATCACTGATTTTCAGTGATCTATCCATCTAATTGTCACTAGTATTTAGCCTGTTCCGCATATTGGAATCTAAATTTCCGTGGATAATCGAGACAGGTTTTTCCTTGGCGTTGACATTTATAGTTACATACCAGTTTGATTTGCTGTAGTAGGGTATGCCGGTAGCGTCTGGGGGGTTGCTGAGCGAGGTAGTAGACATAGAAGGGCGTGGTCAGCATCAGCATCCCACATGGCCCCCACACTAGCGCCGTGTTCCGGAAGCAAGTTGTAACCTGGGGCCAGGTGCTGGTGAGGGTCAGGTTACTGTCCTGCAATACAGAGGTGAGGTGAGGTGAAATGGGCTTTAACGTCGCGTCCAAGATTATTGCACTCATATAGCGACGTGCATGTACGTGTGTGTGTTTGTGTGGCTGCTTGTACTAGTCCGGACTGATGCCGATTTATAGTGCTAGCACACTGAGATACCATGCCGCAGTTTAACATGAATACCCCACTCAGACACAGTATACTGACTCCGAGCCGACCAGTCCTTGTTTTAGCCCCTTAATGCCAACGCCAGACAGGGTAACAACAAGTACCATCTTTTAACGTCTTTTGGTATGACGCGGTCGGGGATCGAACCCCGGACCTTCCGCTCTCCGGGCGGACGCTCTACCACTAGACCACGGAGGCGGTCACAGAGTGGAAGGGTAAGCATCATCTGGTATCTCTATATTATGACACAGACAGACAGAAATGACAGATCTACAAACACACTGAATGGCAGATAGACAAACTGTTTGGGCTCAAACCTGGTTTAGCCCCAGACCATGTTTACAGGTATAGATTGTTAGTTTGTTTGGGGGTTTTTCATTTCCTTTAGAGTCTGGACCAGACAATCCAGTGATTGAAATCACGATCTACGCAAATGACATACTATGACATGCATCAACCATGTCAACGAGCTTGACTACCCGATCCCGTTAGTCGCCTCTCACTACAAGAGTGGGTATCAGAAGACAAATTCTAACAAGTTTTCTCGGTATTTCTCTGAAGGTACTCCAACATGTAATAAAATATGCGTGCACACCTACATACTTACATACATATATCTAACAAATAAACTACTCTTGGTCGCTGCTTATCGTACAGGAAAACACTGCAGGGAAAATAAACCATGTTGGGAGAAAAGCTACAGATGATCGACGTGAGGATTGTGAGAATATCCGGGAAATATCAAAATGAAAAACTTGCACATTTGATCAACATCTTTAAAAAAGCTGAATATAATGTTGATATCTCATATAAGAAATAAACGACTGCGCCATTCATGGTTTATTCTCCCTGCAGTGCTTAATTGTACGATAAACAACTCTCACTCGTCGTTTAATAATGATGACTCCCTGAATAGAATCCGGCCAAGTCCATTTAAAGAAAGGTGGGCTAAGATTGGTAGTTCCCGTATATTATCACAATCCTCACGTCGATCTGGGAGAGAGAGAGAGAGAGAGAGAGAGAGAGAGAGAGAGAGAGAGAGAGAGAGAGAGAGAGAGAGAGAGAATCTGGAGTCCTTCGTGCGTATGCATATATGAATGCAGGCACGGTACAAATAAGCAAATAACTGCAGTGAATAATTCAACAAGAAGGGTATTGCCCTTGGTGTGCCGGGCAGGGTAACAACAAGCTTAACGTCTATTGGGATGTTCACAGTCGCTCTCAAGACAGAGATAGTGATGGAGACTGATGCTGTCAAATAGACGTTCTCAAAGAAGTTGTATTAAATCTTTACAGTGTAAACGTTGAGGTTTCACAAAGCCATCATACTCGATCTGGCGCTTTAGGCCCTGTCCACGTGTGACTGGTGACACACCTAATTGAACGAGTCACTACACTGGCCTGGTAGGTGTCTTGTAACTCAGCTTCCCGAGGCAAGAGAGTTAACTGACTTTAAAAGTCCAGTTTCCACCCTTGCCGAACTAGGCTGGAATTACTGGGCTCCATCGTTCCGCCACCAGTGGCTATTACGAGTTATGTCCCCCCTAAGCCTCTCCTATGGACCAATCAGATTCCACCTCTCGTATCTCTTGCGTTTGCTTCACACAAAATGGCGGCGCCGAGTCAGGACGACCTGATCGATAATCAAGATCTATATTGTGATAAAACGGGTCTTACATCGCGAAATGCATCAAATCACGTGAGCACCTTGAATAAAAACATGAAAGGATTTGGAAAATATCTGCTGACAACGAGTTGGCGGTGCACATGCTTTGCAAATCCTGCAATCGATCGAAATCTGCACGACAGTTTACGAACCGGATTTTGATTTCGGTTCGCGATTTTGATTGGACTATGCATAGACTCGTTAGTCCAGACAAAACGTAACTCCATAATACTAGCCTAGTTCGGCAAGGGTGAAAACTGGACTTTTATAGTCAGTTAACTCCTTTGCCTCGGGAAGATGCTTGTAACAATGTGTATAATAAGGTTCGATGAAAAACCTCTTTTTTCTGGAATTAGATAATGCATCTTTAAATACATATTCATGAAGACATCTCCCCGCATTTAAGGTCGTGATTCACAATTTGCATGTGCATGTTAATGCACGACGCACAATTTGGATGTTTGTGTGTTTGTTGGGAGCATGATACTCTCACGTGTGTTTTAGTAACAGCACACAATGATTGTTTAGCGATCACAATGATTGTTTAGCGATCATTTGCATTTAGCTATCATTGGTGCATCTATTGAATCGATACCAAACTGCCACATAATTCCTGGGATGAGACCAGTTAGTTGCAAGACGGTACGCAATCGGTTGAGGGAGCAGAGCATCTGTCCCCGACATGCATCTCAGGTTCCGAAGACAAGGCTGGAACACAGCCCTGGTGGTCGTGCAAGGGTCTTCAGGAGTCTAGACCGTATACTGTTCACAGTGTATTGTTCACAGTTGAGTCCAGTTTCATCTGAACAGCTCTGATGGTCGTGCAAGGGTCTTCAGGCGTCAAGACCGTATACTGTTCACAGTATATTGTTCACAGTTGAGTCCAGTTTCATCTGAACAGATCTGATGGTCATAGAAGGGTCTTCAGGCGTCAAGACCGTATACTGTTCACAGTATATTGTTCACAGTTGAGTCCAGTTTTATCTGAACAGATCTGATAGTTGTGCAAGGGTCTTCAGGCGTCAAGACCATATCCTGTTCACAGTATACTGTTCAAGACTGTATATTGCAATATCACGGCGGGGGACACCAGCAATTTGCTTCACACATTGTACCCATGTCGGGAATCGAACCTGGGTATTCGGCGTGACGAGCGAACGCTTTAACCACTAGGCTACCCGACCGCCCCTCAGATTGTGCGAAATCGTCTGAACAAATGGCATTTTGCACCAACACAGAGCAAACAATAAGTTCCGAGCACTAGGCAGATATGTTCCCTGGTGACGGTTCATGGTATAGGACGCTTAAAGGTGTCATATGATATAAGAACGATATTGTTTAGATATGGATATGGCTTTGTTTGGGAAGCTCAGCGGATTGGCAATAAAGAGACCTTTGTGTTTGAATATGAAACAAGGATAAAAAAAATGTCAGGTGCGATCTGTATTCTAGGGTATTCATTACTGTTCATTATTGGATATTTACTCTCAAATTTACACAATCGTTCTATATTGAAACCTACTTGTTAAACATAAAATCAAGAGACGCAGGGCGTAGAATTACTTTATTTAGGGTTGGAGAACTACCCCTTTACAAAACATATTGGTAGACGTGATGGTATTTCACGTCAGGGTCGTTTTTTGTAAATTATGTTATTCAAATAAAGGGTTGAGTTTCAGTTTCTCTATAAATGTCCAGTACATGTATATCACGATGTTCGTAAAAATATTTTTTTAAATCTACCTTCTAATTCATTCCTAACACTGCAGTATCGTGGCTCGTTTATTGTCTCCCTCAGATTATTTTAGGAATGCAGACTGACTGACTGACTGACTGAGTGACGATGATGGCACTTGTTGTTTTGCTGCCTTGCGTTCGGCATTGAATGGATAGAACACGGACTGGTCGGCTCGGACTGAGTACAAGTATTCTGAGAGAGGTTACCGCGACATGGTATCTCAGATTGTTGGCCTAAGCCCGGACTAATACATACACATATGTCAGTGCAATAATCTTGAACGCGACGTTGAAATCCCATTTCACAATACAGCGTAACAAGAAGCCCAAGTGACCGAGATAAGGGTTAGATGATGCAGAATGACATAAACTTCCACAGCTGGGTTGACCTTCCAGAACCACTATCTCTGTGACGCGTCCAGGTGGTCGCGTCTCGGTGGCAATCAATCTTTCATCATAACAAGGGAAGGTCACCGGCTTTGAATGGACTAGTACTAGACACAATGGTATCGAGAATTGGGCCTAACGCTGCTTTAAACAGTAGTCAGTGCTACCACTATGTTTGCAAATGGTGTGTATGTCTGTGTGTGTGTGGTGTGTGTGTGTGTGTGTGGGGGGGGGGGGGGTGTCCCAAAGTAACGCAGGTTTTAGACATTTACCATTTGTGTGGGACCTCGGAGCTGTTAAATTTGGGAGCTGAGAATAAAGACAGGAACCAACGCAATCTGGCACGGTAAAGGGCGTGAGTGAGTGAGTGAGTGTGTTTGGTTTTCGGCACACATCAGAGGACACAAAAGTATGGGTTTCACACATTCACGGTTATCGTTGCTTTAAACAATATCCAAGCTATAACACGGAGGTTGACACCACATATTGGTAACACATTATACCCATGTGGAGAATCAAACCCAGGCCCTCGGGGTGGTGAACGAACGCTTTACCCACAAGCCCACCCCAACGACCGAAGACTCCTTGAACGGTTTATAGCAAGTGAATGATTCCGAAACGGAACTTGTCATATACTTACGTGACTTTTGAATTTGACCCTAACAAAGGTATGTAATCATCGCCGACCCATGGTGACATGTTAAAAGAAGGTGTTTCTTGTGCATACCCCAATATCATTAAAATCAGATCTCAGTTTTCTTTACCACTAAACAAAAATCCGAGGACATCCCATTACGGGTCACGTCAGAACGGCGTGACAGCTTAATGTGGGAGGAAAGCCCAAAGTGATGCAGGTCTCAGACGTTTACCACTTTGGTGAAACCCACGAGCACAGGTATGGTGCTGGCAAACCTAGAAACATAATCGGGGCGGACCGGGATTCGAACCCGTTATTTAGCCACGCCCAATGGACGTAACTCTTGGGGTGGTTAATGCTGTCACTTACACCACGACCTTCATTAGCGCCATACATGTACGCGTGGTACGTCATGATACACTGATATTTTTTTTATGATTTTATTTCTTTTTGGAGTACACAAAATGTATGTTTACAGAATATAGTTCACATGCAATCTTATATACATACAAGTTACAAAGTATATCTATAGATGATAACAAACAAAACCTATTCCAGTGTCATATTGTTGGATTGAGCAAGTTCATGGTTTTAAACGAATGGGTGGAGACAGAGAGACCATAATGTCATGAACTGTGTGTATTTACATTGTGAATATGATATATTTCTGTCAAGAGATTCAAGATTCTTTATTCCGTATTTTGGACCATGTGGCCTAGAGTACAATTACAATTACAATAATTGCTGGGTCACGTGGTGTCAGGAAAATAAATACAAGTAGTCTTATTTCACATTAAATACATGATTTAAGTATAAGGCCAAAGCCTTTACAATGTTGATATTTTTGGAGTTGAGTAGATTACATAAACTGTGATTATCATGATGGACATTGGATAACCAAGGCAAATAGTGGTTTCTGACAGAAGAATATTTTGAACATATAAACAAAACATGAAATTCATCCTCTAATTGCCGCCGGGGGCACGGGGGGCCCAGTCGTCTAAGGCGCCGCGATTCGCTGTGCAGAGTTGCGTCCCTTTGGCACGCCAGAAACCTATGATTGTGGGTTCGAATCCCGGTTCACCCCAATTATGTTTCTAGGTTTGTCAGCACCATACCCGTGCTCGTGGGTTTCACCGAAGTGGTAAACGTCTGAGGCCTGCATCACTTCGGGCTTTCCTCCCACATTAAGCTGACACGCCGAGATATAACTGGAATACTGTTAAAAGTGGCGTAAAACCCAACTCACTCACTCACTCAATCTAATTGCCTCCCTTTACAGTGGGTACATAGATATAGACTCAATTCTTCATTTGTATGTTTTAACTTTCGTAGCATGTTAATCTTAAAACCGTGTAGCGATATTCTGAATTTACAATCTATTTCTGTCGATGTAATTTGAATCAGTTATTTCTTGTTTGATGTGTGGGAAATTTGGTATGGAGTCGGAAATGTTTGATTTCAAAATGTTTTGCTGTGTTACAGTTATAATATGATTTAATACATCATTTCGTTTTTGTTGATATCCTAATAACATTGTCAATTTTGAAAATTCTAGTTCTATTCCAGTTTTGTCTTTGATCCATTGTGTAAGGTTGTTCCAGATATGTTTTACAATTTAGCACTCAAAGAACATGTGCACTAAGGTTTGTTTTTCTCGTTTACAAAATTGCAAAGAAATCATTTCTTTATATCCTGTTTTGTACAATAACTCGTTTGTTGGTATAATTCTATGAACTATACTGTGTTGGAACCAATTTTGTTTTGAGGACACATTATATCTGTGGGAGCTACGATTAATCGTTTGCCAATCTTTTTCCTTCATGTTAAGGCCAAGATCTAGTTCCCATCTTTGAATGTATACACTGGAGATGATTACACAACATTTACACTACAGTATTAACAAAAGTTCCCTGGCACGCAATCAGTAAAGTCACAACCAGCAGCCGCCCACTGAATATGTTGGCATCCCAAAACACTGTTCTACTTATGTATTCACGTCAAAGAGATAGTTATGAATATGTTGGCATCCCAAAACACTGTTCTACTTATGTATTCACGTCAAAGAGATAGTTATGAATATGTTGGCATCCCAAAACACTGTTCTACTTATGTATTCACATCAAAGAGATAGTTATGAATATGTTGGCATCCCAAAACACTGTTCTACTTATGTATTCACGTCAAAGAGATAGTTATGAATATGTTGGCATCCCAAAACACTGTTCTACTTATGTATTCACGTCAAGGAGATAAGTATGAATATGTTGGCATCCCAAAACACTGTTCTACTTATGTATTCACGTCAAGGAGATAAGTATGAATATGTTGGCATCCCAAAACACTGTTCTACTTATGTATTCACGTCAAGGAGATAAGTATGAATATGTTGGCATCCCAAAACACTGTTCTACTTATGTATTCACGTCAAAGAGATAAGTATGAATATGTTGGCATCCCAAAACACTGTTCTACTTATGTATTCACGTCAAGGAGATAAGTATGAATATGTTGGCATCCCAAAACACTGTTCTACTTATGTATTCACGTCAAGGAGATAAGTATGAATATGTTGCCATCCCAAAACACTGTTCTACTTATGTATTCACGTCAAAGAGATAAGTATGAATATCACATATAAGATATCAGAAATAATTATACTAAAGACAGCACTGTGATACTTGCACTACACAACGGATATTTTTTGAAGGACATCGGAAAATCGAAATTAAAAACACGCTGACTTATTTCTGTTACTGTTTAATATCTTTATGACCTGTTTAGAAATGAAGCATTGGGATGGAAACGTGTTACCAAAGAATCTTAAATGCCTTTTGGGGAAGACCATTTTATATTCTTTTGTAAAAAAAATCTGTTCCTGCAAATGCTGGAAAACATAATTTCTTCTCGGGTTTTACAAACTAAATCGTTTACTGGAAGTGCTGAAAGTAATGTGTTGCGATTCTCTTCCATTGTTTCCATTTTGTTTGTTTGTTTGTTTGTTTATTTGTTTGTTAATTATGTTGTTTAATGCAACTCTCAGTAATACTCCATCGATATGACGGCGGACTGGACCAGACAGTCCAGTGATTTTCAATATTATCATCGATTTACGCAACTGGAATAATATGACACCGAGCCTAACCACCGGATCCATTTAGTCGCCGCTGACAAGCACAGAAGCATATAGGTTTCCATGCACCAAAGCGCTGCCCAAAAACATATTCTGTCAAATAAACGTCAAACAATATCAAATAAACCGTCACTTATCTGTGAGGGGTGTATGGTAAAAAATACCCCTGCTTTTCAACATTGGCGTAAACGCAATAATATAATATTTGTGTGTGACAAATGAAAATCCATATTTACCCAGAAGGGTTCTCCATCACAGAACTCCATCATCACAGAAGGCTTCAGTCAACCCATTCCACCAGGAGACACACCGACAAGTCAATATGAGACACCAGTCTCACGTGTCTCCAACAGCGTGACTCAACTCACCGTCAGACCAGGGTCATCTTATCTCCCAGTGTGGCTGTATTGGTTGTTTTTATTCACACACACGGCACAAGAAGCGAGGCCAATGGCAACAGTTGCTCGCTCACATGCAGATCAAATCAGACTTTTCCTTTTGCCACACTTTTGGGACGTGATGGTTGTCAGTGACTGATAGATTTCTTGAGTTGACAATTTTCAGCTTACACCTATGAATTCGTTAAAGTTTTGTTATCTAAATAATTACATATATATATGTACAGTAAACTACGGTTATAACGAACTCAAAGGGACTACTAATTTTAGTTCGTTATAACCGTAATTCGTTATAAGTACACATACAGCATGACTACAGCAAGTAGTCGGGACCAAAAAGTAAGTTCGTTATATCCGTCAGTTCGTTATAAGCGTGTTCGTTATAACCGTAGTTTACTGTATGTATTGAATTACCTGTTCAACTTATATGAGCAACCAACAATGTTATTATAAAGTGGGTCAGTCATTTTATTCACTCATCAAGTTTGTTTCTGGATGAAGCGTTATAGTGAACTGTCAATATTATCAATATTCACGAAGAAGGCAATTTGGTGTTATATGAATTTGAGTTCGTATAAAATTCCAAAGCCTTGTTTTTGCATCGATGGAAATATCAAAAGTGTTATTCAATTGGCACAATCAGTATAATAACTGGATTCTGTAACTTCTTTTTCAATCAACAATACTCGACTGCGGATCAATATGACTCAATGTGTTTACAGTCCATGACCACGACAGCAGGCGGATATTGCCACGGTTAGAAAATATGAAGCCGTGTATGCTTATATTATTAGATTAAATACTAGTATTTTTATGCTTTCAAATTAGTTACACTACTTATCAAACAAACGTTACCGCTATACGGTGGCGTGTAAGGTGCAGTTTGTTTCTACAGTTATGTGTGTGTGCAAATAATGCTAAAAATACACTCAATCCCTACTGCTAACACACGTGTGAATTATTGGAGTGCATTTTGGTTTTTGGTAACTGTCAGCAACATTCAAATAAATGGGTCGTACAATTCCAGCACTATGAAGAGCATGTGCTTATGAACGATGTGCTTATAAAGTTTCAGAGATACATGCATACAGATTCAGTGATACATGCATACAGATTCAGAGATACATGCATACAGATTCAGAGATACATCAATAGATTCAGAGATACATGCATACATGATTCAGATACATGCATACAGATTCAGAGATATATGCATACAGATTCAGAGATACATGCATACAGATTCAGAGATACATGCATACAGATTCAGAGATACATGCATACAGATTCAGAGTTACAAGAAATTGTCCACACGACTGTATGAAAAAAATTATAACATCAAACCCCCAATAGCAAAATTGGAACTTGTGCCATGTTCACATGTTCTTTTCCGAGGTGAACAATTGCCTTGCCTTTGCGAGTATTTGTGATTTGTACCACCAGTGAGGCAGGATACGCTCATCTTTTAACAAACACCTGGTATCATCACTAGTAGTGATTCATACACACATGTTGATAATGCAGGCGGAATCGTAATATATGCAGATTTATTGTCACTGTTTGTGTTTGTTTCCAGGCAGCGGGGTGAGAATGTTGCAAACAAACATGGCAAACTTACCCACTTCATGCACTTTATTTCCTTCCCACTACATGTTAGTGATTGTGATGTACAAGTAGTTTTTAAAGCTATCGTTATCTGTCCATAAACAACAAAACTACACATACCATATCACCATTTATTTTCATATAATAATAAAATATAAAACAGATAAAATAACAGTTCACACATTATCATCATCATAATCGGAGAAATAGAACCATGATATGGTTATAATAAGCATCCTGTGATGCAGAATACCATTAACACAAGGAGGTCTTTGCCCTTTGCTGATGTGCACACAAATTATCCATCATGTCCCCCATCCTTGACCCTGGAAAACCCTCTGTCATATGTGTAATAATAAAAAAAATAAAAATAAAATAAATAAATAAATAAATAAATAAATAAATAAATAAATAAATAAATAAATAAATAAATAAATAAATAAATAAATAAATAAATAAATAAATAAATAAATAAATAAATAAATAAATAAATAAATAAATAAATAAATAAATAAATAAATAAATAAATAATAATACTAATTCAGACTCTGGTTTCTTGATCTACCAGAGTAAAGGGTTTTGATGTACAGATATACTTTTCAAACAACGACTGCCACTAACAGTCAAGCACGTTTTGATTATTGGTAAATTGAAGACATACATGTACACAAAGAATGTAAGAAATGCTGAGGGTATATTCTGTTATGTGTGTCTGATTGACCTCAACAGCAAGGGTAAATACTACCAATGTCAAAAGACTTGCTCCAGATTTCATAAAAATGTTATTGCACAAATGACTGACTTCAGCAATACTTCAGCACACTACAGCAAGGTAAATACATCTTGAATCACTGAAAACTTCATCTCTCAGTGTAAATGGCACACTTCTTGCATACATCATATTGGCAAGAAAATAGTGGCAGTATATACATATACCACACAGAAGTAACACGTAAAATTACCATTCAATAATAAATTACTTTTATGTCAAAGACAAATAGTTTAATATACAGAATAAAAAAGAAATACTAGAATATATGATATAGAGAAAAGTTAAAACACTGAATACTTATAATACAAATACATGTACAAATACAAAAACAGAAAATAATTTAGAAAGAAAATATTAGGGCTATTTGCCTGCCTGTAATACAAATGCAACATATACATTTTTACAATATATTCACTGATAAAATAGAATGATTTGAAGTAATGTTAATATGTCACCTGGTTACCAAAGTATAGTAGTAGTAGTAGTAGTAGTTGTTGTTGTTGTAGTAGCGTTAGTGGTGGTAGTAGTAGTAGTAGTAGTAGTAGTCGTCATGGTAGTAGTAGTAGTAGTATTTGAAGTGGTGGTGGTAGTAACAGTAGTAGTAGTAGTAGTCGTCATGGTAGAAGTAGTAGTAGTAGTAGTAGTTGAGTGGTGGTGGTGGTAGTAACAGTAGTAGTAGCGGTAGTAGTCGTGGTAGTAGTAGTAGTAGTTGAAGTGGTGGTGGTAGTAACAGTAACATGGGCTTCACACATTGTACCCATGTCGGGAATCGAACCCGGGTCTTCGGCGTGACGAGCGAAAGCTTTAACCACTAGGCTACCCGACTGCCCCAGCAGTAGTTGAAGAGGTAGTAGTAGTCGTAGTAGTAGTAGTAGTAGTAGTAGTAGTAGTAGTTGTAGTAGTCGTAGTAGTACTAGTAGTAGTAGTAGTAGTAGTAGTAGTAGTAGTAGTAGTAGTAGTAGTGGTAGTAGTAGTAGTGGTAGTAGTAGTAGTAGTACCCACACTATCACATAAAACATTAAACAAATTCAGGTCACCATTTCGTCACGTGAGAGACCACCAACAGATTATATATACCTTCCCAGGGGGAGATAAGAAATACATGCCTCAATCATCAAGACATACACAAAGCAAGAAAACCATCAAACTGTTTCATTAAGTCTTGATGACAAGAAAACTTTCCAACAAACTGTTTGAACTAGATAATGTGGTCAGCACAACATCACTGTAACCTGAAGCCTGACCTGCAGTAGATTGAAGTGACCTCTATCAACTACATGTACTTATCTGTTTGATAAAGATTCTTCCACCTCTTAGGGAGGACTTATTTCCCTATTTCTATCATAGAGCAACCAACAGAATAAATATTTCATTGGAATTCACTGAAAACTGACACTAAAATACAATTAAAACATATTTTTAAAACAAATGTTGAAATGTTAATTTGTTATGAATAAATGTAAAATAAATTATTACAAAGACTCTGTCAAATAGTAACAGTGCCCACATTTTCAATACTTTGTAATACGAAACTATCCCCATGTATAAAATTGAAAAAGTGAATCTGTATTGTGTATATCTTTACACTACAAGCATTGCAAGAACAGCTCTACACAAAGAAACAAACTTTGATCATGTCAGATGTAATAAGGACATCACTAGATCACTACAATACTAAAACAATACTGTTGACAGTTACAGGATTTCTCAATGAAAACATTAATACTTTACCACAGTAAAAATACAGGTGGTCTTGAAATAATACACTTTAAAAAAAACTATTTCTAAAACAATTGGTTCTGTATATTTAGAAAAAATAACAAAAGTGATTTGCTCTTGTAACCAAGAAATGAAGTATGAAATAATATAGAATGACTCTAGGATTGCAGGAAAATTCTACATTGTCCGCTGATGTGTTTTTAGAAATTATGATAAGTAATTGCTATGATTAATTTACCAATGCAGTCATATGGGGGAATGTTGGCACAATAAATATTCTAAATATTCTATCCTAGACATGGCCTCAAATTGTCGTGAGTCAAATTGTCGGATTTAATATCAAACTGATATAACATATACCAGACACACAGTCGATTTTAACCAAAACATACAAACATAAAGTCGATCCTTAAAAAAATGTTTTTCAGACCATTCGCCCATATATTTATTTTCCCTACATAACCTGATTTTTGTATGGAACATTGAAGAATTATTAATGCTTTCAGCTAAGACAATTCACATGGTAATCTTAATCTCTGCATATAAAACAATTCCAAGCAGAACAGGAAATACAATTTAATCGGTAAATCATCATGTCTAGTGATGTTTCATCTAAAATTTCAAATTTGTATTGACCAAGTTTAATACATTGTAGTTATGATCTGTTCATTTCCCTAAATTTGCTGAAGGGATACGATGTTATTTCTTTCTGCGGAAGACAGACACGTTTTTATGGCAAATGTATGTGCGGGTGACGTGCTTCATTCTGATTGGCTTTACAGATGGGATGTATACATTAGCATCGATTTTGAAGTCTTGTACAGAGGGGTCGCCTTATACGTGGAGTCGCTTTATAGAGGGTGATATACGGTATACTACAAAATTTGGAAAAATCAGACTGTTGAGTATGTAGAATTTTGATGCAAAACATTCTGGGACTGTTTCTTACAACTAGTGAAGGAGGTAATACTTCTTCATCTACTTCAACATGGCCAGATAATAAACTATTCATATGAGGTTATTAAGGCCAGACATCTTTTTGTTTGTTCATAGATTGATACTGAAAAAATTGGACGGTAGGTCGAAAATAAATAAATAAATAAAATTCATTGTACATGAATTTTTTAAGCATCTTTAAGTTTCAATTTGATTGGAAAGTGAAAAAAACAATAAAAATTTGTGGCCTGGTTTGGGTCCTTATTAAAATTATGAATAAAAAATATGATGGCAGCATTTCATTGTAAGTTTTATCATCAAAGCGATCCTTACTGTGAGCAGCACGAAACTAAACCCTTGTCACCCTGCTTTTTTATTTTGTACCAACTTTTGCTTTTATGGTTGGTGGAACCATAAACAAAAAAATAAAATATAAATATTTTGAAGATTCTTTTCTAGGTTATCACAGAATAAGAAAAAACTTACTTGTTACGTTTCTTTTGATAGTTAGCATAAACTGTTAAAACCATAAGTCATATATAACATTCATGACTAAAATATATAAACACTACAAATAAACATACTGAATGGAAGATCAATGATGTTGATACCTAAAAATACTGGAGCATAATACGAGCAAATATTAAAAAAAACATTTTCTGTTACTCAGGAAACATTCAACAGTATTCCTTAAGATATAATTCTTCCTGAAAAGGATTTTAAAATTCAGAATGACCTTCTGTATATGGCACATGTGTAATGAGCATCATCATCACTTGTAATTCACCATGACAACCACCGAGAGGTGATGAAATGATTGACAGGTAAATACACCTCTCTATTTAACATCAAACAAATCATACAAAAATATTAACAAAGATATCTTGATACCTCCAAGTTCTTGTGACCAAACAAATTCTTACAAACAAAGTGTGTTTTAAGTATGAAATCTTAATAATCTGACCTGAAGTTTCAAATGTAAATAAATAAGGTTTAATCACCTTAACTTTTATCTACATAGCTGTCACATTTAGGCATACACTACAGTTATGACAACACCAAATAAGAAATGAGGAGATAAATAATAATCTGAAAATTTGCATTATTTCTGACAAATGCAAAAACTTACATATTGACACAAATGAAAAATACATAAGACTACAACCATCAATATGTAGTAAAAGTCTTCAGATAAATACTTGAAAAAGAGAAAAAAACATCTGACATTAGCTTTCATCAAACTTACTTTTCCCCCCATCTCCCGGCCAGCATTATCCACTAACCCATGAAGTGAGTGAGTGAGTGAGTTGGGTTTACCACCGCTTTTAACAGTATTCCAGTTATATCGCGGCGTGTCCGCTTAATGTGGGAGGAAAGCCCGAAGTGATGCAGGTCTCAGACGTTTACCACCACGGTGAAACCCATGAGCACGGGTATGGTGCTGACAAACCTAGAAACATAAGCGGGGCGAACCGGGATTCAAACCCACAATCATAGGTTTCTGGCGTAGCCAAGAGACGCAACTCTGCACAGCAAATCGCGGCACCTTAGACGACTAGGCCACCCATGCCCCCTAACCCATGAAGAAAAATACATAGTTTTGCCATGCTTACAGTACAATGTATGTGTATTTTTCTTTCGAACCAACATCACTGCAGTGACACCTTGCATTTGAAGAAAGGGATCTGTTAACACATCATCTTATCAAATATATTGACTGTAAACCCGAAGCTGGTCCAATAATGTTAAGCATAGGAAATTTCATTTTCTCAGGATACTAACTTTCTATCGTCAAAAGTGATATATCTAGTTAATTAAGTTGGAACCATTACCTGTAACTTTAATGTCTAATATGTTGTAATTAAATGACAAGCAAGTTACCTTTGCCAGAAGCCTGTCTCTTGGCAAAGTAAAAACATGTGCGTAACATAATGAGAAATATTTTTCATAAAATAACATGCAAGTTACTTTTGCTGGAAGCTTATGTCTTGGCAATGTGACAATGTGAGAACAAGGAGCTTGCCATGATGAGAAATATTCTCATAAAAATACATGCAAGTTGCCATTCTGGAAGCCTGAGTTTGCATCTTGAGCAATATAGTGTAGACATCATAAACTCATCCATCAACAATACTCAACAGGAATGTCATGGACTGATCCTGAGATATCACATTCATAATCCGACACAACCACAGTTACATTTTTCATATCAATATTACAATATCATATGTTTCAATTTTTTAGGGTGGCATCGGGCAATCATAAAATCATTGTAAATTTCATCACAGTTTCAAAAGGAATGTACTATTTATCTTGAGATGACATATTTTAACCAGCTGCATGATCTTCACACACAGTCCATCGTTACTGGTTTCAAGGAGATGCTAGCAGAGCAGCAAAATTCATTTACCATGGCATACTTCCTTTAACTTCATCTGCATCCTGACTCATAGAACCATCAACATGATTTTGATTTTCATGAAACCTTAATCTGTATTCTTTGTCATTCGTGAAACCACCCTTGCCCTTAGATTCTCATGAAACATTCATCTGTCTAGATCTTTTGTTATTTGTAAAACCAATCTTACCCTTAGATTCTCATGAAATATTCATCTGTCGAGATCTTTAGTTATTCGTGAAACCACCCTTACCCTTAGATTCTCATGAAACATTCATCTGTCTAGATCTTTTGTTATTCGTGAAACCACCCTTACCCTTAGATTCTCATGAAACATTCATCTGTCGAGATCTTTAGTTATTCGTGAAACCACCCTTACCCTTAGATTCTCATGAAATATTCATCTGTCTAGATCTTGAGTCATTCGTGAAACCACCCTTACCCTTAGATTCTCATGAAACATTCATCTGTCTAGATCTTTAGTTATTCGTGAAACCACCCTTACCCTTAGATTCTCATGAAACATTCATCTGTCTAGATCTTTAGTTATTCGTGAAACCACCCTTACCCTTAGATTCTCATGAAACATTCATCTGTCGAGATCTTGAGTCATTCGTGAAACCACCCTTACCTTTAGATTCTCATGAAATCATACATACCCTTAGATTCTCATGAAACATTCATCTGCCTAGATCTTTAGTTATTTGTAAAACCACCCATTCCCTTAGATTCTCATGAAAGATTCATCTGTCCAGATCTTTAGATATTTGTAAAACCCCCCATTCCCTTAGATTCTCATGAAAGATTCATCTGTCTAGATCTTTAGATTCTCATGAAACCATACATACTTTTAGATTCTCATGAAACCAAACATACTCTTAGATTCTCATGAAACCATACATACTCTAAGATTCTCATGAAACTTTCATCTGTATCTTTATATAATCATGAAACCTTCCAAATCCTTAGATTAGCATTAAACCTTCTTCCATGTGTTCAGATACTCATTGAAGTCTCGCCCTTGTAAATGTGAGAAGAGAAGATTCTGGTTCCTCTCACAAAGATGTCATGTGTGGAGCTAGGGTCATGTTCGGGACACAGATGATCGTTCATCCAACTTGATATGATAATACACTACATGGATGGTCTTGACAAATTCTGTATATTCTGAGATCACACAGTCACCTCTATTTCTGTCTTTGAAATATACACAATGTTGGCAGTATCAGGAAAACATGGCATGACAAATGAATGAACCATAGCATCAGTATTCAGTGCAATGCTGCAGCAACGAGGGGCGCACAGGATAAATAAACAGAACCATCTACACAAAGTCAGCATTCAGTTCTTGAGCAGTCCACATGACAGTGACTATCAAACTGCTCCAAGGAACAATGGGCATTGCATAAACACCATACACGCTGATTCTCCTGCAACATCCACCCGATCCTGATCTTATTCCAGAAGGATGATACACAGAGGATCAGTCAGAGAAGTAGCTCAGTGATGACGAGTTCACACAAAGTTCTCGTCGCTATGGGAACACATCAGGAAGGAGTCCATGAGCCTGGGCTGGATGAGCTGCTGATGGTCCTGAGCTGACATGCGGTGATCTTCGACAGTTGTGCAGATCTTACGTAGTGAGGCCTGCAATGACAATAATGTATATCAGTATTAGCTGGGCTAGATGATACACTGCTGCCCTTGATCCAAGCCTTTATCATGATGAGTGAGTGAGTGAATGTTGCCTAACATAAATGTCAGCATTATCAAGCCAAGTCACAGATCCTTGCCAAGCATACACTTAATCAACTCTTAAGACAAGCATAGGTTATGGGGTACCTATTCTAACCCTGGTCCACAAGTGGCCAACAAAGACTTTGCACCCAGGTGAGAATAGGTCTGCAGCAACCCATACTTGCGGTAAAAGGCAACTATGCCTGTCGTAAGAGGCGACTAAAGGGATCAAATGGTCAGGCTCACTGACTTGGTTGATGAATGTCATCGTATCCCAATTGCGTGGATCGATGCTCATGATATCAATCATCGGACTGTGGTCCAGATTCGACTATTTACTGATCATATAGCTGGAATATGCTGTGTGTGGCGTGAAAAAACAAACAAACAAAGACTTGATCTAGGAATGAGGATTCTAGGGGGACCTATTCAAACCAAGGTCCACAAGGAGCCTACAAAGACTTGGCAAAGAAGTAGATTCAGGGGGACCTATTCTAACCCAGGTCCACAAAGAGCCTACAAAAACTTTGCCTAGGGATGTGGATTGTTGAGGCCCTAATCTTCCCAAGGCAAAGGAGTAAACTCACGATAAATGTCCAGTTTCAACCCTTGCCAAATTAGGCTGGAATTATGGAGTTTTATTTTGGCTGGACTAACAAGTCCATGCATAGTCCAATCAAAATCACAATGAAAATCTTTCATCTTTTTAATCAATGTGCTCACGTGATTTGATGCACTTCGCTAAGTAAGACCTGTTTTATCACAAAAAAAATCTTGATTATCTATCAGATCATCTTCACTGGGCACTCCTATTTTTGTATGAAACAAATGAAAGTGATATCAGAGGTGGCATAAAATTGGTCAGTAGAAGGAACATAGAAGGGTCATAACTTTTTCTGAACAGAACTTGATCATGCGAATGCACTTGTGACAATATGAATGAAGCCAGTATACCACTGATTCAGTTATTATGCTGTATGTAAGAACCATTCTGTGAGGGATAAAGTGTGTATATGTCTCTCCCCCTGATATTTCCATATTGTTAGACATGGAAGACTTCCATGAAATGAATCTACTCACAAGGCAGGCCACAAGAACAGCATCACTGTTGTTTCTCTCCTTGACAAAGCGACACAGCTGAACTAGTCGAGGGACACCTGGATACATAAAACATGTTCACTAGTAAAAGCAGATCCACAAAATGCACAACCCAAAAAAGCTGTATCCATGCTTGACGCTGTGAGGAAGTAAATTTGATTTTAGTGATGGATCTAGGGGTGGCCACAACTCCCCTTTTTTAACATCTGACATTTTGTATACGCATCTCCTACATGTTGATTTAGTTGTTAAAGTAAAAATATCATATAAAACTCAGCTAATAGACATCCATTAAACTGCCCAAGTGGAACCCACCCCACTTCACTTAAAATCCTGGATCCGCCCCTTGATTTAATCCCCCTTTGACCAGTACTTCAATATCATATGTCATGGTGGTGCAGCTTATGTGTGAGGGATGAACAAATAGATGCAGGTACAAGACACTAGTCTGCTAGCCCAAGACTACTAAATTGTGATGAGGGCAAGAATACCAAGGATGGTAGTCCTCATAGACCAGCAGTATTTGAGGGCTATAATTTTGAAGCAGTTTTGCAATGCTTCAGGCTGTAAGAAGTCTTTATAAGTAACCCCTACAAAGACCGAAAATTTAGATGACAGTCCAAATTTTTTCTGGTGTATATTACAGTTTTTACTGAAAACAGCCACGGAGAGGTGGTATGCAATTGCCTTGTGCCTATTATCAAAAATGTTTTAGTTTCATTGATTTGAATTGAGTTTGTTCACTATCGCTCGAATTCTGAAAACAAATTAATTCATTCTGGGTGATTTAAGACGCATCCATCTTTATTCATTTTCTAAATATGGGTTCTTATAACAACAAATATGGTATATCAGTTACAATGCCTCACCATTCAGCTTGACAATACTGCGAGCATATCTCTCCTCTCTACACAGTCGAGTCAGGGCGATGGCAGCTTTCTGTTGGACACGCTCGCATGCGGCCACCTCCGCTGTGTTTCTGTACGATGATGGTCGTTCATGAAGAAACTGAACCAGAAGTTCTATCCCTGAATTCTCTGCAATCCCTGACTGACAAGTGATGACAGCAGCCATATTGGCTAACACTGTGGCAATCTGGAAAGATAATCACCATTACAATATTTGTACACACTTCATACATACACACATATAACGCATGACAGACAGTGGGTTGCACAGACAGCAGCACCTACATTTTGAATCATAAAAAACATTATGTGACCACAGTTGGAAGATTTGTTGATGATAAGGTATATGAGTGTGAACATATTATACCACTATAACCAATCCACTTGGTGACATGTTTTTAACATAATAACCAGATAATTTGCATTTATCTAGCACTTGTATCACTAAATGCACCCCAAAAGCTGCATCCAAGCTTGTGTGATACAATCAAACTATCACTGAAAGGTGGTGTGATTAACTGATAAGTATTAAACAAGTCATGACATGCGGATCAGAATTTAACAAGTTTGTTACACAGTTACCCCTTGGAAACCCTTCAATCAGGTGATCTCTAAACTATAAAACTACAGTAGAACACGGATATAGAGAACAAACGGATACAACAGACTGTTAAAAAATCCCTGATTTATCTAAAAAAATATCATATAAAATGTACATACATAACAAACTCTCTAAAACGGATACAGTGAACTGATATCTGATCACTGACAAGCCCATCTACCATTAATTAGTGAGGTGTATAACGAACTGAGATATCTCACTCAGTGTCAAGTGTCACTGAGAATTACCTGTGCGCAATCAACACAATCGTGGCAAATCAATACAATCAGGGGTGACAGATTAACGCTGACAGAGATATCCTTGTTGCAGAACATGCGAGTGATGACGACATTGTCCAGTAGATTGTTGAAAAGCGAGATGGATGAAGACATGCAAGATGGGTTCAAAGCTGATACAAGTCAATGCTGCAATTACGTGTATTGTGTTTTGTTTTATCCAAGATGGCAGACGTTTCCAAGAGAAAATGTGTATCATGAACAACAGATATAACAAACTGCTTTCTCTGGTCCCTTGTAGTTCGTTTTATCAATGTTCTACTGTACATGGTGTTTAAGAAGAGAATTTATGGATGTCAACTTCTTTATCATGAGGAAACACAACATTTCGGAGCATATGCTTACTCCTTCATCATGTGAATGAATGCTATGAGGCAGAGAGCACATATATGCACATGTAAGGACAACAAAAGTAATAAGATGGTGTTACACTTAAGTCGAAACAGCCTGACCTGATCCTTGGCAAACAGGGACGAAGCCTTGGACATGGAGCAGTGTCTGATAAGATGGCGCGGAGCCTGCTTCTGATGGAGGATCTCACATGCCAGAGTGTCAATGAATGTCACGTTAGCCACGGCGGCGGTCGCCAGCAGGAAAACCTCATGGGAGCTTGTCT
This sequence comes from Haliotis rufescens, assembly GCF_023055435.1. Taxonomy (NCBI): domain Eukaryota; kingdom Metazoa; phylum Mollusca; class Gastropoda; order Lepetellida; family Haliotidae; genus Haliotis; species Haliotis rufescens. Next base: position 10,434,947 of record NW_025964223.1, read on the forward strand.
TCTGACACAGAACTGGAAAACAGAGCAGTTTTCATGTATCATGATTACTAGGGCCATTACGAGACACTCGCGCATTCGGTGATTCGAACCGTATCCAATCATGAATTGAATTTGTTATTCGTGGCCACTAGAATCGAATATTTATGAATATATGCAATCATGTACATTTACATAGCCTGTACCTAAAAGATCCATAAGAACATGTCATATGCACAGATTTCTTTAAAGACAACTCTTATAATATTTAATTTGACAGGAATTTGGTCACTGGTCATTGTAGCATTTGAGCAGATACTAAGACCAAGTACCTGGACAAGTTGCAGCCCTAATGATTACCATGTTACACAAGTGTTTAGGAATTAGGAGATAAACCAGGTGTTATTAACGCAGGCTGTTTCATTGGCTCTTGTCACAAGTCTTTTGATTGGATAACACCAAACTTTAAAAAGCACTCTACTGCCATGTCAATGAGTGAGTGAATGAGTTGGGTTTAACGCCGCTTTTAACAGTATTCCAGTATTATCGCGGCGTGTCAGCTTAATGTGGGAGGAAAGCCCGAAGTGATGCAGGTCTCCGACGTTTACCACTTCGGTGAAACCCATGAGCACGGGTATGGTGCTGACAAACCTAGAAACATAATCGGGGCGAACCGGGATTCGAACCCACAATCAAAGGTTTCTAGCGTGCCCAAGGGACGCAACTCTGCAAAGCGAAATCGCGGCGCCTTAGTTGACTGGGCCACCCGTGCCCCCTACTGCCAACTCAACAAAATAATTAACAAAATGTCGTTAAAATAGGATTGTATAACAATTCATAAACATGAGCTTTCATTTATCCATGGATGACGTAGTCAGGCACAGTGAAATGACTCCAAGCTGACCAGTCCTTGTTTTATCCCCTTGATGCTGAATGTCAGGGAACCACAAGTATCATGGTTCAACATCTTTTGGATCGAACAATCGACCATCCGCTCTCTGGGTAGAGACTCTATCAGCTACATCATGGTTTGTTTGTTTGTTGTTTGTTGTTTAACACCGCACACAGCAATATTCCAGCTATATGATGGTAGTCTGAAAAATAATCAAGTCTGGACCAGGCAATCCTGTGATTGATATCATGAGCATCGATCCACACAATTTGGATACGATGACATGCATCAACCAAGTCATCAGGCCTGACCACCCGATCCCGTTAGTCGCCCCTTACGACAAGCACAGTCGCCCTTTATGGCAAGCATGGGTTGCTGAAGACCTATTCTACCCCGGATCTTCACAGGTCCTACATCACGGAGGCGGTTATTGTGTGAATGATGGAATGGACATTAACAATGGCCAAGGAATCAGGGAAAGAGCTGGTGATGTCCTTACCAAGCAGGGCCTTCAACAAGTCTTGTAGATTGTTGTCAACAAAGCCACTGAGATGTTGGTTGTGTTCTAAACTCGGTGAAGTAATCTGCGCGACCACACCCGCTGCCTCGCCCTGCACACCCTCAGATGTCTTCATATCACACAGGACCTCGGTCAGCAGCTCGAGACCACTCTCCTGCACAGGCACAAAACAGTCACTATGGAAATTGACGATAGCCATTGCATCTCTGTGTATATTTCACAACATATGACACACTACAAGAGTGAGTGAGTGAGTGGGTTTAACGCCGCTTTTAACAATATTCCAGTTATATCACGGCGTGTCAGCTTAATGTGGGAGGAAAGCCCGAAGTGATGCAGATCTCCGACGTTTACCACTTCGGTGAAACCCACGAGCACGGGTATGGTGCTGACAAACCTAGAAACATAATCGGGGCGAACCAGGATTCGAACCCACAATCATAGGTTTCTGGCATGTTCAAGGGACGCGACTCTGCACAGCGAATCGCGGCGCCTTAGACGACTGGGCCCCGACCCCCCACACACTACAAGAAATGATGCTGGCAGGAAAATGTTTCTGTTCTATGAGATAGGCACTCATTGAGTAAAACTGCCTGTGCTAAAAACATTTGAGTCTACAAACCAGGGTCCACTTGCACAAAGTGATCAAAGTTGTAGCGCTAAGATCACTTTGTGGAACAGGGCCGTGAGGTCGAAAGTCCTGTCCTATATGGGTACTGTTTAGGGTCTCATTCCACAAAGCTATCTTAGTGCTAAGATGATCGTAACTCCCATACTTTAACATCAGCTTATAATAGTCGTAGCACTAAGATCGTTTTGTGCAAGTGGGCCCGGATCTTGTTTCTGCATCACTTTGGGTAAAAATACAGTATTAATACATGGGCTTTTATTAGTTGTCTTTGAACATGTTGAACAGTGTGATCTTACATGACTTGAAGAATTTCACCAGACTCTGGCTTCAGACAAGTTGTTAGCTCCACAGACTGACAAGGAATGATAATTTTCCTTCAATTTTAAAAGCAAACTGTTTTAATCACAAACATGAATGATAATTTGAATTATAGATTGTTTCTAAAATATCTGACAGAGCTGTTTGGTTTTCATGGATACATAACATTGTCCATTATTTGAAGATGTTGATGCATTCCAGAGTGGTGTGATAGGCGTCTCCAACTTTGGAAAACTACCAGGAATAGCACAGTACCATGTTGACAGTGCCCCCAAACAGTATGTGTTTTCAGGTCTGCAAGCGTGACTTGAGTATTCAGTTCATAGAAACTTATAACATTTAATACCTCCGGCTACCACAGTTAGTTCTAAATAGAATTTCTGGGCATGAAACTCAATAACACATAAAAATCAGAAAAAAAACATTCAAATATATATTATGACAATAACCATGAAATGTTCCTGTAGGCTCATTGTACTTAGAGGAGGAAAAAGTAACAAGTCTCAAAATGCTCAACAGAAGAATAACTTCTCATGAACAAAATTGGAAATGAAATTAACTTCGGTAGCAGGCAAAATCTGAAACATTATCTGCTAGTAACATGCAACCATCTTCCCGAGGCAAGGGAGTTAACTGACTTTAAAAGTCCAGTTTCCACCCTTGCCGAATGAGGCTGGAATTACTGGGCTCGGTTGTTGCGCCACCAGTGGCTATTACCAGTTATGTCCCTTCTAAGCCTCTCCTATGGACCAATCAGATTCCACCTCTCGTATTACTTGCGTTTGCTTCACACAAAATGGTGGCGCCCAGTCAGGACGATCTGATCGATAATCAAGATCTATATTGTGATAAAATGGGTCTTACATCGCGAAATGCATTAAATCATGTGAGCACCTTGATTAAAAACATAAAAAGATTTGGAAAATATCTGTTGACAACGAGTTGGCGGTGCACATGCTTTGCAAATCCTGCAATCGATCGAAATCTGTACGACAGTTTACGAACTGGATTTCGATTTTGGTGCGCGAATTTGATTGGACTATGCATAGACTCGTTAGTCCAGCCAAAATGTGACTCCATAATACCAGCCTAGGTCGGCAATGGTGGAAACTGGACTTTTATAGTCAGTTAACTCTCTTGCGTCGGGAAGATGCATGCAACAGGCCCAAACTGTGTCAGTCTTTTTTGGTGTTGAATGCTGCATTCAGCAATATTCCTGTAAATAATCAAGTCTGCACCAGACAATCCAGTGACCACTGGGGTACAATGATAGGCTATCAACACCAAGTCAACCTGAAACCTTTTACGACCAGCACAGGATGCTAGGGAACTAATCTTAACCGGAGTCCCTGCTGGGAAACCATGATACTGACACTGATGCATGATTATATCATCTATACTCATAAGTATCATAAGTACAGGTCTGTAAAGTCAATCTACAGCTGTCCATCACTACTGTGGAAACTCATCAGAGCCTGTTCGTCCCATCTTCCTGAGGCAAGAGAGTCAGCTGATTATAAAAGTCCAGTTTCCACCCTTGCCGACCTAGGCCGGAATTCCTGGCCTTGATCGTAGCGCCACCAGTGGTTATTATGAGGTATGTCCCTTCTAAGCCTCTCCTATGGACCAATCCGAATCCATCACTTGCATTTGTTTCAAACAAAATGGCGGCACTCAGGCAAGACGATCTGATCGATAATAAAGATCTACATAAAACGGGTCTTACATCGCGAAGTGCATCAAATCATGCGACGACCTCAATTAAAAACATGAAAAGGTTTGGAAAATATCTGTTGACAGTGAGTTGGTGGTGCACATGCTTTGCAAATCCTGCAATCGACCGAAATCTGCATGACAGTTTACGAACCGGATTTCGATTTCTTTGCGCGATTTTGATTTGACTATGCATAGACTCGTTAGTCAAGCCAAAATGTATCTCCATAATACCAGCCTAGTTCGGAAAGGGTGGAAACTGGACTTCTACAGTCAGTTGACTCCCTTGCCTCTGGAAGATGTGTTCGTCCAAGCTATGGCTCAACTTGAAACCTCACAATAAATATATTTATGGCCTTTGAAAGAAAGGAAGAGTTAAACCTAGAATATTCTTGAGAACAATCCAAGCACACTTCTCCCACTACAAGAAATACCTTCTCTAGTTCCATGATACTCTCAGGCACACAACAGACAGTAGCCAGAGCACGCAGAGCCTGTGCGTGGGCAAACTCCAGCGAGTCAGTCCGACATATATCCAGCAATGCTCGAACACCTCCTTCCTGGAACAAACATTTGCTATAAAAGTGAGCAAGAAAGTGTCTGTCTGTCTGTTTAACGTCCCACTCAGCAATATTCCAGCTATATGACGGCCGTCTGTAAATAATCGAGTCTGGAACAGACAATCCAGTGGCTGACATACTGAGCATCAATCCACGCCATTGGGATACGATGACATGCTTCAACCAAGTCAGCGAGTCTGACCACCTGATCCCATTAGGCGCCTCTCACGACAAACATAGTCGCCTTTGACGGCAAGCATGGGTTGCTGAGACCCATTCTACGCCCTGGATCGATAAAAAACTGTAACTGATACTTAAGCAGACATATTGAGCTGGGAATCACGCCCTGTTAATCACAGTAGGAATAGGGCCATTGTCACCTTTAACTATTGACCTACAACATACAGTAAGCTATGCTTATAACGAACACACTAATAGAGAACTGACGGGTATGATGAACTGTTTTATTGTCCTGTCCATTTGCTGTATATAAGCATATAACGAACATGCTTATAACGAACTGACGGGTATGATGAACTGTTTTATGGTCCTGTCCATTTGCTGTATATAAGCATATAACGAACACACTAATAACGAACTGACGGGTATGATGAACTGTTTTATGGTCATGTCCATTTGCTGTATATAAGCATATAACGAACACACATAACGATCTGACGGGTATGATGAACTGTTTTATGGTCCTGTCCATTTGCTGTATATAAGCATATAACGAACACACATAACGATCTGACGGGTATGATGAACTGTTTTATGGTCCTGTCCATTTGCTGTATATAAGCATATGACGAACACGCTTATAATGAACTGACAGGTAAAATGAACTGTTTTATGGTCCTGTCCATTTGCTGTATATAAGCATATAACGAACACACATAACGATCTGACGGGTATGATGAACTGTTTTATGGTCCTGTCCATTTGCTGTATATAAGCATATAACGAACACACATAACGATCTGACGGGTATGATGAACTGTTTTATGGTCCTGTCCATTTGCTGTATATAAGCATATGACGAACACGCTTATAATGAACTGACAGGTACAATGAACTGTTTTATGGTCCTGTCCATTTGCTGTATATAAGCATATGACGAACACGCTTATAATGAACTGACAGGTAAAATGAACTGTTTTATGGTCATGTCCATTTGCTGTATATAAGCATATAACAAACACGGTTATAATGAACTGACAGGTATAATTAACTGTTTTATGGTCCTGTCCATTTGCTGTATATAAGCATATAACAAACACGCTTATAACGAACTGACAGGTAAAATGAACTGTTTTATGGTCCTGTCCATTTGCTGTATATAAGCATATAACGAACACGCTTATAATGAACTGACAGGTAAAATGAACTGTTTTATGGTCATGTCCATTTGCTGTATATAAGCATATAACAAACACGCTTATAACGAACTGACAGGTATAATTAACTGTTTTATGGTCCTGTCCATTTGCTGTATATAAGCATATAACAAACACGCTTATAACGAACTGACAGGTAAAATGAACTGTTTTATGGTCATGTCCATTTGCTGTATATAAGCATATAACAAACACGCTTATAACGAACTGACAGGTACAATGAACTGTTTTATGGTCCTGTCCATTTGCTGTATATAAGCATATAACGAACTACTGTTATAATGAACTGACAGGTAAAATGAACTGTTTTATGGTCCTGTCCATTTGCTGTATATAAGCATATAACAAACAAGCTTATAACGAACTGACAGGTATAATTAACTGTTTTATGGTCCTGTCCATTTGCTGTATATAAGCACATGACGAACACGCTTATAATGAACTGACAGGTAAAATGAACTGTTTTATGGTCCTGTCCATTTGCTGTATATAAGCATATAATGAACTACTGTTATAATGAACTGACAGGTAAAATGAACTGTTTTATGGTCCTGTCCATTTGCTGTATATAAGCATATAATGAACTACTGTTATAATGAACTGACAGGTAAAATGAACTGTTTTATGGTCATGTCCATTTGCTGTATATAAGCATATGACGAACACGCTTATAACGAACTGACAGGTAAAATGAACTGTTTTATGGTCATGTCCATTTGCTGTATATAAGCATATAACAAACACGCTTATAACGAACTGACAGGTATAATTAACTGTTTTATGGTCCTGTCCATTTGCTGTATATAAGCATATAACGAACTACTGTTATAATGAACTGACAGGTAAAATGAACTGTTTTATGGTCCTGTCCATTTGCTGTATATAAGCATATAATGAACTACTGTTATAATGAACTGACAGGTAAAATGAACTGTTTTATGGTCCTGTCCATTTGCTGTATATAAGCATATGACGAACACGCTTATAACGAACTGACAGGTAAAATGAACTGTTTTATGGTCCTGTCCATTTGCTGTATATAAGCATATAACGAACACGCTTATAATGAACTGACAGGTAAAATGAACTGTTTTATGGTCATGTCCATTTGCTGTATATAAGCATTTAACAAACACGCTTATAACGAACTGACAGGTATAATTAACTGTTTTATGGTCCTGTCCATTTGCTGTATATAAGCATATAAAAAACACGCTTATAACGAACTGACAGGTAAAATGAACTGTTTTATGGTCATGTCCATTTGCTGTATATAAGCATATAACAAACACGCTTATAACGAACTGACAGGTACAATGAACTGTTTTATGGTCCTGTCCATTTGCTGTATATAAGCATATAACGAACTACTGTTATAATGAACTGACAGGTAAAATGAACTGTTTTATGGTCCTGTCCATTTGCTGTATATAAGCATATAACAAACACGCTTATAACGAACTGACAGGTAAAATGAACTGTTTTATGGTCCTGTCCATTTGCTGTATATAAGCATATAACGAACACGCTTTAAATGAACTGACAGGTAAAATGAAGTTTTATGGTCCTGTCCATTTGCTGTATATAAGCATATAACGAACACGCTTATAACGAACTGACAGGTAAAATGAACTGTTTTATGGTCCTGTCCATTTGCTGTATATAAGCATATAACAAACACGCTTATAACGAACTGACAGGTAAAATGAACTGTTTTATGGTCCTGTCCATTTGCTGTATATAAGCATAAAACGAACACGCTTTAAACGAACTGACAGGTAAAATGAACTGTTTTATGGTCCTGTCCATTTGCTGTATATAAGCATATAACAAACACGCTTATAACGAACTGACAGGTAAAATGAACTGTTTTATGGTCCTGTCCATTTGCTGTATATAAGCATATAACGAACACGCTTATAACGAACTGACGGGTATAATGAACTGTTTTATGGTCCTGTCCATTTGCTGTATATAAGCATATAACGAACACGCTTATAACGAACTGACAGGTATAATGAACTGTTTTATGGTCCTGTCCATTTGCTGTATATAAGCATATAACGAACACGCTTATAACGAACTGACAGGTAAAATGAACTGTTTTATGGTCCTGTCCATTTGCTGTATCTAAGCATATAACGAACACGCTTATAACGAACTGACAGGTAAAATGAACTGTTTTATGGTCCTGTCCATTTGCTGTATATAAGCATATAACGAACACGCTTATAACGAACTGACGGGTACAATGAACTGTTTTATGGTCCTGTCCATTTGCTGTATATAAGCATATAACGAACTACTGTTATAATGAACTGACAGGTAAAATGAACTGTTTTATGGTCCTGTCCATTTGCTGTATATAAGCATATAACGAACACGCTTATAACGAACTGACAGGTAAAATGAACTGTTTTATGGTCCTGTCCATTTGCTGTATATAAGCATATAACAAACACGCTTATAACGAACTGACAGGTACAATGAACTGTTTTATGGTCCTGTCCATTTGCTGTATATAAGCATATAACAAACACGCTTATAACGAACTGACGGGTACAATGAACTGTTTTATGGTCCTGTCCATTTGCTGTATATAAGCATATAACGAACTACTGTTATAATGAACTGACAGGTAAAATGAACTGTTTTATGGTCCTGTCCATTTGCTGTATATAAGCATATAATGAACTACTGTTATAATGAACTGACAGGTAAAATGAACTGTTTTATGGTCCTGTCCATTTGCTGTATATAAGCATATGACGAACACGCTTATAACGAACTGACAGGTATAATTAACTGTTTTATGGTCCTGTCCATTTGCTGTATATAAGCATATAAAAAACACGCTTATAACGAACTGACAGGTAAAATGAACTGTTTTATGGTCATGTCCATTTGCTGTATATAAGCATATAACAAACCGCTTATAACGAACTGACGGGTACAATGAACTGTTTTATGGTCCTGTCCATTTGCTGTATATAAGCATATAACGAACTACTGTTATAATGAACTGACAGGTAAAATGAACTGTTTTATGGTCCTGTCCATTTGCTGTATATAAGCATATAACAAACACGCTTATAACGAACTGACAGGTAAAATGAACTGTTTTATGGTCCTGTCCATTTGCTGTATATAAGCATATAACGAACACGCTTTAAACGAACTGACAGGTAAAATGAAGTTTTATGGTCCTGTCCATTTGCTGTATATAAGCATATAACGAACACGCTTATAACGAACTGACAGGTAAAATGAACTGTTTTATGGTCCTGTCCATTTGCTGTATATAAGCATAAAACGAACACGCTTTAAACGAACTGACAGGTAAAATGAAGTTTTATGGTCCTGTCCATTTGCTGTATATAAGCATATAAAAAACACGCTTATAACGAACTGACAGGTAAAATGAACTGTTTTATGGTCCTGTCCATTTGCTGTATATAAGCATATAACAAACACGCTTATAACGAACTGACGGGTACAATGAACTGTTTTATGGTCCTGTCCATTTGCTGTATATAAGCATATAACGAACTACTGTTATAATGAACTGACAGGTAAAATGAACTGTTTTATGGTCCTGTCCATTTGCTGTATATAAGCATATAACAAACACGCTTATAACGAACTGACAGGTAAAATGAACTGTTTTATGGTCCTGTCCATTTGCTGTATATAAGCATATAACGAACACGCTTTAAATGAACTGACAGGTAAAATGAAGTTTTATGGTCCTGTCCATTTGCTGTATATAAGCATATAACGAACACGCTTATAACGAACTGACAGGTAAAATGAACTGTTTTATGGTCCTGTCCATTTGCTGTATATAAGCATATAACAAACACGCTTATAACGAACTGACAGGTAAAATGAACTGTTTTATGGTCCTGTCCATTTGCTGTATATAAGCATAAAACGAACACGCTTTAAACGAACTGACAGGTAAAATGAACTGTTTTATGGTCCTGTCCATTTGCTGTATATAAGCATATAACAAACACGCTTATAACGAACTGACAGGTAAAATGAACTGTTTTATGGTCCTGTCCATTTGCTGTATATAAGCATATAACGAACACGCTTATAACGAACTGACGGGTATAATGAACTGTTTTATGGTCCTGTCCATTTGCTGTATATAAGCATATAACGAACACGCTTATAACGAACTGACAGGTATAATGAACTGTTTTATGGTCCTGTCCATTTGCTGTATATAAGCATATAACGAACACGCTTATAACGAACTGACAGGTAAAATGAACTGTTTTATGGTCCTGTCCATTTGCTGTATCTAAGCATATAACGAACACGCTTATAACGAACTGACAGGTAAAATGAACTGTTTTATGGTCCTGTCCATTTGCTGTATATAAGCATATAACGAACACGCTTATAACGAACTGACGGGTACAATGAACTGTTTTATGGTCCTGTCCATTTGCTGTATATAAGCATATAACGAACTACTGTTATAATGAACTGACAGGTAAAATGAACTGTTTTATGGTCCTGTCCATTTGCTGTATATAAGCATAAAACGAACACGCTTTAAATGAACTGACAGGTAAAATGAACTGTTTTATGGTCCTGTCCATTTGCTGTATATAAGCATATAACGAACACGCTTTAAATGAACTGACAGGTAAAATGAAGTTTTATGGTCCTGTCCATTTGCTGTATATAAGCATATAACGAACACGCTTATAACGAACTGACAGGTAAAATGAACTGTTTTATGGTCCTGTCCATTTGCTGTATATAAGCATATAACAAACACGCTTATAACGAACTAACAGGTAAAATGAACTGTTTTATGGTCCTGTCCATTTGCTGTATATAAGCATAAAACGAACACGCTTTAAACGAACTGACAGGTAAAATGAACTGTTTTATGGTCCTGTCCATTTGCTGTATATAAGCATATAACAAACACGCTTATAACGAACTGACAGGTAAAATGAACTGTTTTATGGTCCTGTCCATTTCCTGTATATAAGCATATAACGAACACGCTTATAACGAACTGACGGGTATAATGAACTGTTTTATGGTCCTGTCCATTTGCTGTATATAAGCATATAACGAACACGCTTATAACGAACTGACAGGTATAATGAACTGTTTTATGGTCCTGTCCATTTGCTGTATATAAGCATATAACGAACACGCTTATAACGAACTGACAGGTAAAATGAACTGTTTTATGGTCCTGTCCATTTGCTGTATATAAGCATATAACGAACACGCTTATAACGAACTGACAGGTAAAATGAACTGTTTTATGGTCCTGTCCATTTGCTGTATATAAGCATATAACGAACTACTGTTATAATGAACTGACAGGTAAAATGAACTGTTTTATGGTCATGTCCATTTGCTGTATATAAGCATATAATGAACTACTGTTATAATGAACTGACAGGTAAAATGAACTGTTTTATGGTCCTGTCCATTTGCTGTATATAAGCATATAACAAACATGCTTATAATGAACTGACAGGTAAAATGAACTGTTTTATGGTCCTGTCCATTTGCTGTATATAAGCATATAACAAACATGCTTATAATGAACTGACAGGTAAAATGAACTGTTTTATGGTCCTGTCCATTTGCTGTATATAAGCATATAACGAACTACGGTTATAATGAACTCAATTTTGAGGCCCCTTTGAGTTCATTATAACCATTGTTTACTGTACCTTCAGTGAAAGTGAGTGTATGTTCTTTTATGCTGAAATATTTCAGCTACACCACTGTGGTTTGTAAATACACGAGTCTGTACCGGCCAAACCAGAGACTGCAAGAACAGGCAATAATCTACATGATGAAGCCGAGGGCACAATGAGAACCAATCAGCCAAGTCTGACACTATCAGCCTGGCCACAATGTAGCCACCCGTTCCTCATCAGTCACAATGGAATCTCTTATTGATGAGGTAGGTCTCTTACCCTGGCAAGAACATAGCACATGTGCTCGCCCTCCAGCCCAAGACTGATGACATTGCTGATGGCGCTGTTGACAGCCGAGAGCACCGATGCCTCATCCAGAGTGTCCACCAGGCGCTGGAATCATGTCGTAATCAAATCAATAAGGATGTCAGTATTCACAGACGTCATATTTACAAATGCATCTAAAACCTATATATTTTCCCTTGAATATGTGAAAAAAGTGTGTCTTGAATGTTGTCTTGAAGCCACTAATATTACGGCTGAACATTCAAGTTGTAACTAATCAGGCAAACCTTACATTAACAGCACGACCAACAAACCTCACTCTCTGGGTATGGTGACACACACAATAAGCCAGGTCACACATTGTTTGTTTGTTGTTTAATACTGCACTGAGGAAAATTCCAGCTACATTACGGCGCCCTGTAAATAATCAAGCCTGGACCAGATAATTCAGTGATTGATATTGTGAGCAACAATCCAGGCTGTTTGGGTACGATGACACGCAATCAACCAAATTCAATGAGCCTGACCACCCGATTCATTTAGTCGCCTCTAAAGTGTGTTAAGACCTGCATAGGTTGTGGGCACCTGGAATCCCGACAGGGGAGGTGAAGATTGTAACCAGGGCATCTTCATTGGTTTACTAGCAGTGCCTAGTATGCACTGAGGATATCACACTTACCTGCACAAGGTAACCAATTATTGAATCAACCAGTCGGCTGAAAGTCTGTCCCAAGAATGTGAGCTGATTGGTCAGAGGTACCTTGGCAGGTAATGTCCCTCCCCGTGTAAAACTGCAACATACATCAAGACTGACACTTCAGGAACATATATCAAGATTGACACTACATTGCAACAGAAACATACATCAAGATTGGCTCTACATTGCAACAGGAACCTACATCAAGATTGACACTTCAGGAACATATATCAAGATTGACACTACATTGCAATAGAAACATATATCAAGATTGGTGCTACATTGCAACAGAAACATACATCAAGATTGGCTCTACATTGCAATAGAAACATACATCAAGATTGGCTCTACATTGCAACAGAAACATACATCAAGATTGGCTCTACATTGCAATAGAAACATATGTCAAGATTGGTGCTACATTGCACATTTGTTGCAATAGAAACATATATCAAGATTGGTGCTACATTGCAATAGAAACATATGTCAAGATTGGCTCTACATTGCAATAGAAACATATGTCAAGATTGGCTCTACATTGCAATAGAAACATACATCAAGACTGACACTACATTGCAACAGAAACATACATCAAGATTGGTGCTACATTGCAATAGAAACATATATCAAGATTGGCACTACATTGCAATAGAAACATATATCAAGATTGGCTCTACATCGCAACAGATTATGTTGGAAAAATCGAGTGTGAAAGAAAGTAATGTTTGTAATAGAAAATAGCAGCTACGCCCTGTAGAATTATAAAGCCATATTTTAAACCAGAGACAGACGTTTATCCGATAGAGTTGTATTTTTTTGGTGTGTTTTGCAACCTCCCCGAATGAATGCTAATCATTTCATGACTCTCTATGAAATGTCAAATGGTCAAGAGGTCACATGACATTAACCCAAGTACCAGATACAACAATCTTGGACCTATTCTATTTTTTCTAAAATGGTGTTTTTATTTCAATCTCCAGTATATATTAAAACATATGCTTTCAGACTATTTGGATGTATTGAAACTTGATAACTGATGCCATTCCTGTCTAAACACAATCATCTGGATCTTCAGACATGACCATGATGACATGTTCCCTGCATCTCGTATACTACATGTCATATTTCTAGTCCTCCATGTGATACAACTCACCTGTCTACCTGCTGTGCTAGTTTGGCACACTCTCCCATCACTGTGTCCTGTTGCTGCAACGAAAAAGGATAATTATCACATAACTGATCAAAACACAGATTGCACCTGATCTACAGAAGTGTACATGCTGTATGAACATACAATCCTGTTATAATCATCAAAAAAGGATATATTGCTTGGTGAGATCTCCTAGGAGTTAGTGAGTTTGGTTTTACGCCGCTTTTAGCAATATTCCAGCAATATCACAATGGGGAACACCTAACAAAGGCTTCACACATTGTATCCATGTCGAGGTGAGGTGAGGTTAAATGGGGTTTAACGTCGCGTCCAAGATTATTGCACTTATATAGCGATGTGCATGTACGTGTGTGTGTGTGTGTGGCTGCTTGTACTAATCCGGACTGATGCCGATTTATAGTGCTAGCTCACTGAGATACCATGCCGTAGTTTAACATGAATACCCCACTCAGACACAGTATACTCCGAGCCGACCAGTCCTTGTTTTAGCCCCTTAATGCAGAGCGCCAGACAGGGTAACAACAAGTACCATCTTTTAACGTCTTTTGGTATGTCGTGGTCGGGGATCGAACCTCGGACCTTCCGCTCTCCGGGCAGACGCTCTACCACTAGACCACGGAGGCGGGTTCCCATGTCGGGAATCAAACCCGTGTCTTTGGTGTGGCGGGTGAATGCTTTAACCACTAGGCTACCCGACCGCCCTAAAATCCTAGGAGTTATGGCTACAATGAAATTGTATCACAATCCTTTGCAGACCATTGCGACATCATTGGTTACAATGAAATGACACTGCTTACTACTGTTTACAAAGTGAAAAAAGTTGGAACAATGTTGGATGACGAACAGAAACTCATCCTAAAATCTTTTGCAATCAAATATATCAACAAAACTTGATGGTATTTTCTTTTTAAGGCTCAGATTTTAAACTTCTATCGATTCGTGTTGACATATTTGATATCAAAATACACTCAGGTGAGATTCTCTATATTCGGCAAAGCAGAACTCACCTCCAGAATGTAGACAGGCGGTTCTGGCACACACTGGTTGCACACCTGGATGAGGGACCGGATGTGACAGGTGACCTGAATACCATGGCGACCAAGATGCCGCCACTCACCAGCTTCCACACTCCTGTGAAGGAAATTAGACAATCACTTAATGCCACTCTTGCCCAACTTTGGCCCATCACAACTTTTGTAATTTTACAAAATCCTGTTCCAAAAGAAACATCCCATTTTGTTCTCCCATTAGCAATTAGGATTCACCACATATGTGGATAGAAATTAGCAATTAGGATTCACCACATACATGGATAGAAATTAGCAGCAGTCTGCTATCCCGAGACAATTTCTCCATTGTTAAAGGGCTGGTTGATCTTGGAACACTTTGAGGTGTTCCTAGAAGTTGTCATTATTCTGTCTAGTAGACTTTCCAGGTTAATTTCTATCACTCATATATGTATCATAACATACAAAATATAATACTATTAACTGTTATAACCACAGATATCCTTGCATTCCTGCCGACCAATCCACTTTTTAATAGACTAGCGACATCGGGATCGGCTGACAGATGCAAGTATATGTTTTCCACCAGAGTGAACCCATGATCCTAGGTTCCTGTCATGCCTAAGGGACGCAACTCTGCACAGGGACTTGCCCCTATTTCCCGTCAGTATAACACTTACTTGAAGAGTCGATCAAAGTCTTGACTGATGGCGTTTGACTCATTCTTGATGGAATCAATTCCCTCTGAAAACAGGCACAACATTTTGATGTGACAAATGGATACATTTCTTTTTGCAAGTGAACAATTCTGACATGTCTTCAAACATATTTTGAGACACAAAAGGAACGGCAACTCCAATATTGGATGTATTTCTTTATGGTACACGTTACACTAGGGATGACTATTGGTCTGTAAATCACTATTGCGATAACTATTGATATTGTAAGAAACTATTGCGATTACTATTGATATTGTAAGAAACTATTGCTATAAATATCGATAGTTTTCAGTGCATCATCTTAGATGGACTTTAGAGTAGAATTAAACCTTGGAACTGATGTTTCCTCTGAATGTGATAACCATCACAACAAATAAAAAGTAAAGTTTGAGATATGACTGATTTGTTTTTACCCAAATAATTTAAGAGAAAGAAACTTCTACATTACCATGTGTAAATTTCTACCACTCATGATCAAAAGAAAAAAAAAAGAACAGCATTGCATGTATTTTATTG
Source organism: Haliotis rufescens (assembly GCF_023055435.1). Taxonomy (NCBI): domain Eukaryota; kingdom Metazoa; phylum Mollusca; class Gastropoda; order Lepetellida; family Haliotidae; genus Haliotis; species Haliotis rufescens. The sequence continues at coordinate 10,451,039 of NW_025964223.1, forward strand.
ATATGGTAAATACAATCGAAACGATCGATATTCCTAACTGAAATCGATTGATCGGAAACTGAGTTAACAATCCATTTATTGATTTTAAGTGCTTACCAATAGCAATATATCGATATTTGGATTGATCGTGACACCCCTACATTAAACCTTGCTTATCACCAGCTAGCTACAATTACTGCCTTTTTAATGGTGGCAAAACAATAATCGAACTAGACAAAGAGTGATTGGCACAGTAAGAAGTTAGGCACTGTTCCTTCAGTCTGCAATCTTGAACCAATCTGATTAAACAAACAAAAGTAAAATCATCTGCGAAAAAGTAAATTAGTTCGTAGATCATAAATCAGATCGTAGTTCCTGCTACCGCTGAAGAAAGATCTGAGGACATCCCATTACTGGTCACATCAGAATGACCTTGCGCGAACTTTGATTGACCAATGGAATGACTGACAAGAAGTCGACATTAGCAAATCAGAAGGCAGCTTACTCGTGCTTTACGGCACTAATTTCAAATTGGCGACTACGCTTCAAGACATATTTTGACAAATTCTCGATTAAAAATTTGAAACCTGAACAAAAGAACATTCTGGAATGGCTAATAGATGGTTTAGATTGTATGGATTCAGTCGTTAACCCTGTAACTATCGCTCGGAATACCCCATGTAAAAAGTTTTCGAGGATGCATGATGAGACATCACATTCCGACTGTCACTTTCTTGATCTGGTAAGCGACGCTCTGATTGGTCGGATGAAAGGTCGTTCTGACGTGACCCCTAATGGGATGTCCTCAGATCTTTGTTTAGCAGCAGCGAGAACTACGATCTGATTTTTATGAGATTGCTACATTTCGGGTCAGACAGAAAATTCCAAGATTCTTGTAATGGCTTCTTGTACACTGACGGCAGTTATAATCATGATATCAGAATTGTTGAGCACTGTGAGGAGCTTGCAGGTCTATATCACAAGGGACATAACTCTGGGGCAACAGTTTTTCTCCAAGACATAAATGTCTGTGACATTTCATTATGTTTACTGCCAACCTTCTTATCTGGACTCATAGGTTTTATCATACTCAAGGTGAATCATATAGTTTGCTTATTAGTGTGATGAACCCACCTTTAACATTGTGTACAAGTTTAGTGGAGTGGTCTGCATCTTGACTGGCGCCGAGTGACTTGCCCTGGAGAACACTCATACATTCCGTCTCGGTCATCTCACGAAGCTCGATCAGCCAGTCCTGGACAGGCTCGTCTAGCTGAGACCTTCAACACACAATAAGTCAACAGGGGTAGATTTAACAACAAATTCATATTCATAAGCCTGCTGCTTTCAAAAGTTACTGGCCCTTCTGCAAACTAACTGGCCCTTCTCCAAACTAACTAGCCCTTCTCCAAACTAACTGGCCCAAGACTAAATGTTGGAGGCCACAACTAAGTTACGCAGTGGGCTCTTTCCTGTCCTCTGAGATTATATCTTGGCTTCCATTTGCATCATTTAGTGGCGATTTTATGAGCAAATAAAGATGTTGTTGTGTCACTCTATCAAGATGATCTTTGAGTTAACCATTCACACGAAATCATCCCCCCTAATTATTTTCTCATCGAAAGTACAGTCAAGTCTTGTTAATCCGACATCGTTGGTTGCACATGATTGTGTCGGATTTACGAGTATGTCGGATTAACGAAATTAAGTGATTTGTGATCGAAAATCGGACGTCTTCACGATAGATAATAACCGTGTGTACCTTGTAATAAAATCATTAAAAACGAAATATTAATATTGTTATGTTGTTTATTCATTCATTCCTTAATTTATAATTAATGACTATGAAAAAATAATAATAATTTTCCCATTTATACATAACAATAGAGACATTACTCACTGAATTTATCACATGATCAACGACACACGTTTCCTCGTGTAAATGCAAGTGCTACTGTCTTAACAACTTGCCGCATCTACTTAAAATAGTCTGTCAGTGCGTGTCAAAACACGGGGTTGTGTACTCGCGGTCAGATGACCACGGAGTACGCTGATCACTGTGTCGGATTAACAAGACTGATTAATGAGTGATTTCGGCAATTCGTTGCAAATTAGGTGCGTCGGAGTCGGAGTGCGAGAATGTCGGATTAACGGGACTAAATAGCACTGAATCAATCGGTTCCCATCATTTGTGTCTGATAAAGCCGAGTGTCGGATTAACGAGTGTCGGATTAACGAGACTTGACTGTACATGATTCACGAGCAGGATTCAATTAAAAAAAATTAAACATACACAGAGAAGGGGTGAAATTTTGACTAGCCACATGGGCCATCTACTTTTATAGGTTTCAGCTAGCCTTTTGTAATTTTACCTGGCCACGGGCCAATGGGCCAGCAGCTAAATCGACCCGTGTCAACATGTAGCTTCAAGCAACATCAGAAATTGGCACTAGTCCTGCAGTCCTTGCCAAACTAATAGTTTAGGTTTCATAAGGACTTGTAAAAAATTGCCTTTTTAAAGGGTTTGCTATATGTTATCATTAGGACATAAGGACTAGTGGACTAAAAACGTTAGTTTCTACTGCTGTTCAAGAGTGTTCCACACTAAACATGCTAAAGGGTTCCTGGTGTCCATGTGGGTTGCTCTGATAGTATTTGAATCTACATGATCCAAGAGCCCTTAAAAATTTTAACTTTACGATCATAACAAAGACGATTTTACTTTCATGATTTGACTTTTGACCTTTCACACACTGTTCAATGTTTTCTTTTAATTAATTAGCAAACTGAACATTCAAAAGCTGAAACAGTTTCAAAACAAAACTGTGAAAACAAAGGTGACAAATTGGAAAATAGGTATAATAATCTACATCAGGCTTCATGTTCATCATGTTCTTCATACTTTTAGTGGTAAAACATTAAAGCATGACATCTTATGTGTTTTAAAGACCAAAATACAATGAGGAGAAAATAGGGTCACTTTTACTCTATAGATACTATTTTATCATCCAAAACTGACTCCCACAGGATATATGGCAAGCATGTGTCAAGGGTGAGATCAACCAATATCTGCATTGTAGTTATTGCTGCAATGAATTTGCATTACAATACTTTTCAGACCACAATGACGTCACAATCAAATGACCACTGATGGCTCTGCTACTGAAGCTGTGAACAGTACTTTTTACACTTAAGACACTACTTATTAGTGTCTACAAACTAAAAAAGTTGGAAGAATGATGCTGGATGATAATAAAATCTCATCCTCGTGACTTTTCATATCAAATATAGCAACACTTGTTGATAAAATTGGAAAAACCTGGCAAGCCTCGGAATTTTTCCACTTTAATCAACTCTTGTTGATATATTTGATATCAAAAGACACTTGGGTGAGATTCTCTATATATATACTATACCACAAAACAGTTAAAATTTGGTAGCGACAAGGCTACTTCATGAAAAATCAAGGATGCAAGAAATGATATGATCTGCTATATGGTGAGGTGAAATGGGGTTTAATGTCCGGTTCAAGATTATTGCACTTATATAGCAACATGCGTATGTGCATGCAGGTATGAGTGACAGGCAGCTTGTACTAGTCAAGACTATTGTCGGTTTTATACTGCTAGCCCACTGAGATACCTCGCCTCAGTTTAACATGGATACCCCACAGCATACTGACACTCAGTCAACCAGTCCTTGTTTTAGTCCCTTAATGCTGAGCACCAGGCAGGACACCAACAAGTACCATCTTTTAACCTCTTTGGTTTGACGCAGCTGTGGATCAAACTATCAAACTTCCAATATCTGGGCAGATGCTCTATCCACTAGATGTTTATGAATGAGTGAGTATAGTTTGGCCTGGGGAGACCAGAAATGGGCTTCACACATTGTACACATGTTGGGTCTTTGATGTGATGAGCAAATTAATTGTTTCACCAGTTGGCTACCACACCATCGAAAACAAATAAGTACAGGCATAATATACATATTAAATACATGCTTACATATAGATCTGTTTCTTTTTCTGCCTTTCCATGTTTACACTGTTAACAATGCTGCTGATCTGAAACCCTCTGTATCTGCTGAATCTGTTTAAAAAATAAATAAAAGGGATTAATTTTAACGTTTTTGTCTTTAAAGATGACAAATCATGTTTGTTGGTTGGTTGGTTTGTTGTTTAACGCCACACTCAGCAATATTCCAGCTATATGACGGCGGTATGTAAATAATCGAGTCTGGACCAGACAATCCAGTGATTGATATCATGAGCATCGATTCACGCAATTGGGATCGATGACATGTATCAACCAAGTCAGAGAGCCTGACCACCCGTGACCCCATCCTGTTAGTCGCCTTTTACGACAAGCATAGTCGCCTTTTACGGCAAGTATGGGTTGCTGAAGACCTATTCTACCACGGAATCTTCATGGGTCTAAATCATGTTTGTAATCATGGTAATTGTGTAAAGGCGTAACTTCACGAAGGTACAAAATTTAACATATTTCAGAAACATCATGATCCCTGCGTTGTGATATGATCCATATCTCATAGTAGAATGAACACATGTACAGGTGCCCTGTTGACTAGTAATTCCCATTTTGCTGTCTTTGATGATGAATTAACCCTGTTTGGGGTACCCAGAAGTTTTAAAAGAATCTGTGATCGCTTCACATTCAACTTGCCATATTTTTATCAAAAGGTAGGCTACCTGTACAGACACAGGTAAGAATGGATTTTACTGGAGATCCATAAGGGTAAGGGATGTGCATGAGGTCCTACCTTTGTAACAGTTTCTATGTTTTACAGATGCCATTTTTAGCTGTCTCACTTAAAAGACAGGGGGGTTGTGGCGCTTATCCCCAGAGCTCCAGATAAGCTGCGTATCTGCGTAAAATACGCATCACAAATGCAGAAATACGCAGTAAAATAATATCCAAGCGTATCAAATACGCAATGAACATTAAAGATACGCTACAAAAATAAAACTTGTGCGTATCATCAAAATATTGTGAAGTAACCCTGCGTATTCGATAGGCAAATCAGCAACTTATTTTGAAATTATAAACGGGCATTCCGTCAACTTTGCCAAACTCCACGATGACAGTCACATCATGATCATTTGCCATCACACTTTCTTGTGGAAGTATCGTGGCATTTTTGAGTCCTATATAGCTCTTGAACCCACACAACACCAGTTTGCAGGGGCTAGACATGCTAGATTAATATTTTTAACTTAAATACCCACATGTGTAAAAACTAGTGGGTAACAGAAATTTGAATACCCAGATAGAATTACTGATACCCAGTGATTTTAAAATGCATGTGTAAAATACCCACAACACCAAAGGCTTATCTGGAGCTTTGTTATCCCCCACAACAGATTGAATTAAATGCTTTCATAAGTAAATTTAATTTATCAGTTTCAAAAGTTAACGAAAAATACTACATGTTTGTTGAAACGTGGCCCAGAAAGTTGTCACTGATGAAGTTACAGCACGCCATAGTGAAACTATCATGTTCTCATTACCCAGTGTCCGATACAACTGCCTGCCCACCTGACCTTGGCTGGGAACTTTTCTGTTGCACTGCATGAAACTTTCCTCCACCTGCATATTAGGTCTTGTTATAACTCCTGAATTCCCAATTTTACGATATTAATAATGTCTGAATACAGGCAGGTAACTGTGACTACCTCCGATAAATATAATATATAAGTAGCTAATAAATATATACAACAATGCTGAGCATTCATAGACTTCCCAGGAACTGAGTATGTTCCTACTTAAGGCAAGAAGAAGTCTTTACTATATGTCAGCATACAGTGGTTGTTGTGTTGGTACCTGGTAGGCACCAAGCCTAGCCATAGATAAGCTAAGGGTAACACCTACATAACAATAATAATAGTTATCCATAATAGTTTAAGTGTTCACAACAATACATTAAATAACCAGTTGCAATTATTGAAAAACAAATAATAGAAGCACAGCATAACTATAAGGAAAGTAATATTTGGAGGAAATTTCATTTTGCGGGTTTGGCAAGTTAATCTCCGCTCACTTTCCGGCTCATGAAATACGAGTCGTTTGGGACTAAATCTACCCAAAATGCGACCCAACTTTTTTATTAGCGAAGTCTACTGCAAATTCACGAATGCTTCTTCGTGTTTGAAAAGTCTGCATAGAATCATTCCTAAAGTTCCTGTCAAAAAACTTACCATGTCAGAAAATGGCTACATAATAAAAATATTGACACTTTCGTAAAGTTGAACCCAAACCGGATGTTTACATTGATACCGTAAGCGACTTCTCAAACCGGAAGTCGCATGTATCCACGAAACTCATTACTAAACTGGTAAGCGTTCTCTGCTGCGCTAAAAGTAAAGCCGATTCTGGAAACAACTATACGACAAGTTTTGTGTTCTGACAGAAAGTCCTAACCTACACGATTGCATTGGTATTCGGATAATAATTTGTATTAATTAGGTCAATAATCGCGTCATAAAGGCTCAGAATGGATGAACCAATACTGACGGAATATAGCATATAAGAGGTAATATGCCCACTCTGGTACCGGCCAAGAGACCCGTGAAGATCCGGGGTGGAATAGGTCTTCAGCAACCCATGCTTACCGTAAAAGGCGACTATGATTGTCGTGAGAGACGACAAACTGTATCGCGTGGTCAGGCTCGCTGACTTGGTTTATGCATGTCATCGTATCCAAATTGCGTGGATCGATGCTCATGATGTCAATCACTGGAGTGTCTGTTCCCAGACTCGATTATTTACAGACCGCCGTCATATAGCTGGAATATTGCTGAGTGTGGCGTTAAACAACAAACCAACCAAATCCTACCCTGGCGGGTACTGTCACGATCTGTCACGGGTATGTCACAAAGGCTGCAACGTGAAACGGCAAATTATATGTTTTTCGTCGTGCCTTCTTTCTATGTCCAATGTATAATTTGTATTGACTTAATGTATATGTTACTTCGCTAGTTATTATTACCTTGCCCGAAGTGATGCAGGTCTCGGACGTTTACCACTTCAGGGAAACCCACGAGCGCGGGTATGGTGCTGACAAACCTTGAAACATAATCGGGGCGAACCGGGATTCGAACCCACAATCATAGGTCTCTGGCGTACCCAAGGGACGCAACTCTGCAAAGCGAATCGCGGCGCCTTAGACGACTGGGCCACCCGTGCCCCCTGAAACCGGGGCATACGGTTTATTCGTGTATATGTATGTGTCGAACATATGTTACCTCGAAAGTTATGGTAGGTGTCACACAATGAGATAAATTGGTAAGGATCGATTCTCTTATCTTATCTTAAAAAGCGACTTTGCTTGTCGCAAGAGACGACTAACGGGATCGGGTGGTCAGGCTCGCTGACTTGGATGATACATGTCATGGTCTCTAAATTGCATAGATCGATGCTCGTGATGTCAGTCACTGGATTGTCTGGTATAGACTCGATTATTTACAGACCCCCGTCATACAGCTGGAATATTGCCGAGTGCGGTAAAACAACAAAGAAGCAAACAATAGAATGCTAGCTTTCAATGAGAATCACGTGGTCCAGTGAAAACATTCGCCCGAACGCAGACATTCCAGTACCAGTACAGTCAGGTTTTGATATGCGTGTACATACCGCTGTCTCTCCTGCAATGGCTGGAAAGAAGTTTACTTGTATTGCAGTTTCCGTTGTAATGTGTGCCTTGATTGATATATTTATATCGCGAAAAGTCATACGGATATATCTGTAAGTACGTTGATGTGTTGTCAATGTTATCTTTAATAGAGTAACGTGCATTTAGCATACATAACTTGCTTCTGCAAGAGATATCGCTGGCGTGAGATCAAGCTATTTCGCCGCAAAGAAATTGCATCACAATGCTTTGCAGACCTTTGTGAAGAGATCGGTTACCATGATGTCACAACAAAATGACATCACAAATCTCTGCTACTGAAGCTGGTTGGCAGTACCTTTAACTGAGACACTGCATATTTATCAAGTATTTACCTTTTATGAGGGCATTGCCATGGCCGAAACAATATCAGTTTCTTGAGTCCATAAAACGTGATATTTCCCGATTTGGGGTCAATAATTGTTTTATTACATAATGTAAAAAACAACGATATTTAATTTGAGGTATTTTTTAATTATTATAAAATTCAACAATAATTGAAGGAAGTTGCACTAGACGTTGATTCACAACACAATTTGCATTGCGCCTCGCTGATTGAATGAAAATATTTCTCTGCTGTGATTCCATTGGGTAATACAATTTTAAAGGTCACATGTGACCCTTTTTCAACCAATGAAAAAAACAGATACAATTTGTAAATGTAATAATATAATTTACCAGCTGAAACAGTTGGAAGAATGGTGTATGATAATTAGAACCTCACCCTCGTGTCTTTTGATATAGGATATATCAACTCGATGAGACAAGCCTCAGAATTTGGACCTTTTATCGACTCGTGTTGATATATTTCGTATCAAAAGACACAAGGGTGATATTCTGTAAGTATTTAAGACGGGGTTCTGAGGTAAAAGTTGTCGTCAGTAAACTATGCTTGTCAAGTCGACTGAATTTGATCAGACGGTCAGGTTCTGTGTGGTGCGGTGTTCATGTTTTCAGTCACTGGTTTATTTGACCGCCGTAATAGAGCTTGGTTATTGCTGACTGCGGCGTAAATCAACATTCACTCACTCACTCATTTTTGGTGCCCCCCGCCGTGATATGGCTGGAATGCAAGACTTGCCTTTCAACATGCCAGACATATAGGGAATCAAAGCCGACGCTTTAATAACTTAGGCCACCTATTTGATTCACATATTTAAATTATAAGCAGGCTTAGCAATTATAACTCGCCTATAAATATTAGATTTTATTTGGCATATTGATATTAAAACCCACACCATCACTGAAACACAGTTTAACGTTTTCCACATGCTCGCTGTTGGTTTGTTTTAAATTAGATTACGTCACAGCTGAAAAAACTTAACAATTTTATTTCTCTGTAAACCCGAAAATATATTTTTTTTAAATAAGATCAAAGAAAACCTATTTTTTTTATATTTAGTTGAACAAATTATATTTTTCAAATATCCCAGAATATCATATGGGAACCTGTTTCAATACATTGAAATAAATACTGATATATTATGCACCATCCTGAGAAAATCTTAACTAAACTCTATCACCGAGAACTCTTTGGCCAACGACAAATAGTAGTGACAACTTCAAAATGCCACTCAAACATCCTAATGATGTTGAAACTGTGAGCACATAAAATGTAAAGATTGATTTGTTTGTTGTTCTTGACTCCGACATCAATCCCATTAAATATTTACATGACTTTTATTATTTCGAATTTTTGCTAATGTTCATGTGTTGAATTATTAACTTGAACTCAAGTGGAATTTCCAGTGAATAACACTCACTGGGACAGGTTGATTATATATGTTCCCAATTCTGCTACCTGAACATACGCTCTGAACAGAGCTCAATATCACGGGGGACTCAGTATGTTTTGTTTGACGTCGCTTTGGAAATATTTCAGTTGCATCACGGCGTGTCAGCCTGGGCGGGGATTTTATCATGTGGCGAAATCTAAGAGTACAGGTATTGAGCTGACAAATGTAGAAACAACGAGAACCTGGGTTTCGAACCCACGACCGTAGGTTTCTGGTACGCCAAATGGACGCGACTCGGTATGTGTCCTACAGTGGAGGGAGTGCTTGCTAAATCATGTGGGATCCACAGTCACGTCACGTCAACACCATCTTCCCGAGGCAAGAGAGTTAACTGACTTTAAAAGTCCAGTTTCCACCCTTGCCGAACTAGGCTGGAATTCCTAGGCTCGATCGTAGCGCCACCAGTGGCTATTACGAGCTATGCCCTTTCTATGCCTCTCCTATTGACCAATCAGATTCAACCTCTCGTATCACTTGCATTTGCTTCAAACAAAACGGTGGCGCCCAGTCAAGACGATCTGATTGATAATCAAGATCTATATTGTGATAAAACGAGTCTTACATCGCGAAGTGCATCAAATCACGTGAGCACCTTGATTAAAAGCATGAAAATATTTAGAAAATTTCTGTTGACAACGAGTTAGCGGTGCACATGCTTTGCAAATCCTGCAGTCGACCGAAATCTGCATGAAACTTTACGAACCGGATTTCGATTTCGGTGCGCGATTTTGATTGGACTACGTATAGACTCGTTAGTCTAGCCAAAATGTAACTCCATAATACCAGCCTAGTTCGGCAAGGGTGGAAACTGGACTTTCATAGTCAGTTAACTCTCTTGCCTCGGGAAGATGCACACACTGTGAATAGGGACAGATTCATCATGTGTTCAGGTTGTTGAAGTTATTGAGTATTTGGTGCCCGGGATTTTATTTAGAACTGACGACGTCAGTTTTCATACGCAGGGAATAGTGTTGAAATTTCCGGGTTTCATATCCCATGGCCACTTGCCATTGTTTTTCAACCAATTAGAATGCAGCACACACTCGCATTCATTTAAGAATTAATATGTTTGTTTGTTGTTTAACGACGCACTCAGCAATATTCCAGATATACGGCGGCGGTCTGTACATAATCAAGTCTGGACCAGACAAGCCAGTGATTGACATCATGAGCATTGATCCACGCAATTAGAATACGATGACATGCATAAACCAAGTCAGCAAGCCTGAAAACCCGAACCCGTTAGTCGCCTCTTATGACAAGCATAGAGTGCGGCGTTAAACAACAAACCAACCAACCAACAAACTACATCTGATAGTAGTAGTAGATGTTCTATTCATTGGTTAACTACTAAATTCACCCAAGCCTGCATGGTAGGACTGTCTTAATAGGTACAACTGACACTAGGTGACGTATTCATCATAAACGTAGGCAACAAGACTGGTTGCATATCATGCCTTTATTTGAAAACACCATGTACATCTGATCGAGTTATGAGAAAAGTGTTTATTTTCACGATTGGTGCAGCTATATGAATGGAAAAGTTAAACGCTTTACGTTAACGGTGAAGTTAATGACGGTGGCATCACACTGTGGATATTCTATTTATTAATAACACCCTATCTTTAAAGTGAGTGAGTGAGTATGGTTTCACACCTCTTTTAGCAATATTCCAGACATATTACGTTGGGGGGCTTCAGAAATGTTCCCATGTTGGGAATCGAACCCGGACCTTCGGCGTGACGAGCGAACGCTTCAACCAAGGTGCTATCATTAAAATAATATTCCAAGGTAAAAACATATTTGAGTTCTTCTAACCTATTTTTTCCTCATTGCGACGCTGCAAACTGTTGTTATTTCAGTGAGTGATTGAGCTGGGTTCTAATGCTGCTTTAAACAGTAGTCCAGTCCTATCACGGCGTGTCAGTTTATCGTGGAAGGAAAGCCCGAAGTGATGCAGGTCTTAGGCGCTTACCACTTTGGTAGAAGCCCCTAGGACGGTATGGTGCTGACAAACCTAGAAACATGATCGGGGCGAACCGGTATTGGAACCCACAACCATATGGTTCTGGCGTGCACAGCGAATTGCGGCGCATATGGCGACTAGGACATCCGTACCACCGATGTTACGTCAGAGAGTTCACGTATAATATCAATTAGCACATATTAATGGATCAGCTGATGACAATGGTTTCTATGTAAATGTTTGTGAAAAATGTCAGCACGACCTCCTGGATTACTCTTCCCAGGTCAAATTCCAGGGAGCAACAAGATGTCAACTATACAAGACCATGCTTGCAGTTGGCAACAACACATGAAAGAGACGCAGCAGGATCTGAACGGATGGTATCAACCTTAATACCGAGGCAATATCCCAAACTGTATCTGACAGAGGGAGAACTGCTCAGTGACGGTTCATTCCTGCACAGTAAGGACATGGCGGATGGTTTGTTTTCAACAGTAAGTATCATTGGTGACCGATCATTATTTTCCCTTGGCGAAAGCATCAAAGTACAAATTGACTTACTCAAGGGAAATAATGACCGAAAACATATTGGCGGTGATTATATCAGATTGTGGATGGAAGATCAAAACAATGGCGCCTTTGTTTCCGGTAACGTCATTGACCACAGGAACGGAAGTTACACTGGTGTTTTGAAGGCATTGTGGGTAGGACAGGCGATCATCCGGGTGTTTCTAGCCGGGACAAGGGAAGAGATCCTCCTGTATTATAAACTGTACGAGCTGTACTCCAGCATGTGGACCATCAAGGCAGGATTTGTAGCTGGGAACATCTCAGAAAGGACACAGTGTTCCACTGTGGCATTTGACGGTGACATGTGTAATATGACATCACAGAACGGTGGTTTACCCTGGTTCTGTAAGAAACCATTAAATATACACCTGGCATGTGAAACCTGGAGGACTACTTCGTCTAAGGTGAAAGCAGATTTCTATCTGGATCCTAACGAAAAGGACATTTATGAAATGTAAGTAGTCCCATATACACAAGCTCACCTTTGCAGCAATTATACTTTAATCATTCGTACATACGGGCTCGGCCGATCCAGTATAAGGCGCCGCAATGCGCTGCAAGGAGTTGCGTCTCCAACTTTTTTCCAACGATTTTCTCTGGTCGTAAGTGTGTACCACCTGCAGAAAATGTCTATTTGTGAATTATATTTTGAGAGGGCTTACTTTACAGCTATGAATGCTTTCCAGGGGACGGAATCCTGGTCCCTATCACCTGCGAGACTCAGCACAGATATACACCATTGGGGGTAAGTGTTGAGCGCGGGTCAAGATATCCAGCAATTATAATCTATGTTCACTATATTAGTTATATGATCCGATGGTCAGGCTCAGTGACTAAGTTGCTTCTGTTTCATCGAGGAAGATCCTCATAATATCAATCACTGGGTTTTCTTGTTCAGACTCCATTATTTACAGGCATATAGTTAGAATAGTGCTTGGCGCTCGTGCATCCAGAAACATGTTCCAGAAAACCGAATTCCAGGACGACCCACACAGATTAATAGAGACTACAGACTTTTCTGGTTTATGTTTTAAATATTTTACACAAAGGAAACGTGAAAGAACATGGAACATGAGTATCAGAACATGTTATTTATACAGGCAAATGTCGTTTGAATTACGTTGTGTTTTATCATATACAATACATAAACAATGGCATGGATACAATTATATGTCTCTAGGAATACAGTAGATTGTACACACATCAGAGGTCAACGCTCTGTTGCTCCGTTTCTTCGTTGTGTTGACATAATACTAGATAAGATTGCTTGTACGTTAAGTTATGCAGAACAATAATATTCAGCCTTGGATAAAGGCATTCAAAGAAGGTGAGGTGAAATGGGGTTTAACGTCGCGTCCAAGATTATTGTACTTATATAGCGACGTGCATGTACGTGTGTGTGTTTGTGTGGCTGCTTGTACTAGTCCGGACTGATGCCGATTTATAGTGCTAGCTCACTGATATACCATGCCGCAGTTTAACATGAATACCCCACTCAGACACAGTATACTGACTCCGAGCCGGCCAAGTTGTAGCCCCTTAATGCCGACCGCCAGACTGGATAACAACAAGTACCATCTTTTAACGTCTTTTGGTATGACGCGGCCGGGGATCGAACCCCGGACCTTCCGCTCTCCGGGCGGACGCTCTACCACTAGACCACGGAGACGGTCCATTCAAAGAAGCGTTATAATTATGTGTATACCTTTTGATGTCATTATTTTTTATATAAGATATCAACACTCTGCACAGCCTCTTTAAGGATGGTAATACATTGTACAAACTTTATTAAAATATTTTCTCGTATACAAATAATGATGACTCCCTGAACACAATGTCGAATTTACGACGTCATCAAGTTGCGAGGGCATGTTCGAATCTCCAGAAATGACGTCATAATAGTAACATGATTTGATTGTTCTTTGCGATTTATCACGTAGCTATCTTAGATAAGGTGATGACCTGAGAACTACGACGCCACACTATCAGACAGCCATAGTGTTATTCAGGCAAACTGAAAGTAGTTGCGGCAGACATTGTCAGTTCACTCGCGTGATCTGATATTTACACATATGAATCGGATTTCTGCGCTGATAGGCAGCCAAACAACGTGAAGGTGGCCAAGAAGTTTAACTTAAGCTTCTAGTATATACAAGATCTGATATCTTCCAATAACCATCGGGGGCACGGGTGGCCCAGTCGTCTAAGGCGCCGCGATTCGCTTTGCAGAGTTGCGTCCCTTGGGCACGCCAGAAACCTATGATTGTGGGTTCGAATCCCGGTTCGCCCCGATTATGTTTCTAGGTTTGTCAGCACCATACCCGTGCTCGTGGGTTTCACCGAAGTGGTAAACGTCTAAGACCTGCATCACTTCGGGCTTTCCTCCCACATTAAGCTGACACGCCGTGATATGACTGGAATACTGTTAAAAGCGGCGTTAAACCCAACTCACTCACTCACTCACTCCAATAATCATCAAGTAGCCAATTCCCTTCCACTGATTTACCCACCTGAACTAGAAATAAATGTGACCAGTGAGACTGTCTCATCTGTTTTATATTTAGATCTATTCATACAGCTTCAGAATGAGAAAAAAACATAGTCCACAAGACTATGACAACTTCCCCATTATGTCGAGCAATATTCCAGCAGCTCCAGTGCTTGGTGTGTTCATTTCACAAATTTCGAGGTACAATCGAACAGGTTCTTTCCAGCAAGACTTGAAACTCTTGCTAAGAAGTCGTTTGATCAAGGTTACAACATTCAAGGCCTCAGTAAATCTTACAAAAAAAGTATGGAACGCATGTGAGGACATTACCAAATTTGACGCTTCAGAGAAAACAATACGTCCGAAGCAATTCCGTTTTTTTACTTGTACCATATGTGAACAATTGACTTGTTTTGCATGTGTTTGTGACAGGTGCCACCGGTGGGACAGGATACGCTTACCTTTTGCGAACATCTGGTTTCATCACTATTTGATAATGATTCATAAACTTATGCTCATGATGTCGGAATCGTACAATGGACTCTTCTTTTGGCAGAAATTTTAATGAATATGGAAAAGGTTTCGTGGCTTTTATGTACGTAATAAATACAGAATTTCACCACGAAATATATAATAAAATTAAGTCTCCTTCTGTTGTAGTTGGGACCAGATTACCAGCTCCATCCGTGCCATGCAACAGACTCTCAGCGGGAATGACATGGAGTCGTATTTCACCTGCTGGTTTCTTCTACAAAGCTGCATGGCAGTCCACGCTTTGCAATGACACTCTGCCCCGCACCCCCACTGCATACAGAGCTTGCCTCAAACGCAAAACTCTCTGGCTACCAGGGGATTCGACGAGTGTTCAATTTTGGAAATTCCTTCAGCAGTACTTGAATATATCTTACACAAGAGACACAAGCGAAAAACATGGGCCAAGAATTATCACTGACAAGGAATCAAACTTCAGTGTCATATGGCACGCCCATGAGCTCCCCTTTTACCATGGGAGGCCTGTTCACAACAGGACAGTAAACCTGGCCGAACATGTGATACTTGACAATCTCCCAAACGCAACACAAGACGTCATTGTTTTGTATCTCTATGTGCATTTTACGTTGGTACATCCGGATGTGTTTCGCCGACATGTTCAGAAACTTGTTCAATCTGCAAAGGATCTGCTTGCACGTGCCCCAAACGTAACACTGGCAGTACGTGGACCTCATGCATTTTATAAATCTGTGGCTGTAAAGCGAGGATTGACCTCCTATTGGGGTCTCGTTTATGAAGATATTCTACATGAGAATTTTTCAACGTTACGAAACAAAATAGTTTACTTAGATTTCTGGGATATGACTGTAGCCATGGAATCCTATAATATTCACCCCAATACACACGTTATCAAGAATATGGTGCACAATATGATGTCTTTCTTGTGCTATAGAAATCTTGAGAGTTAACTCTTGAAAGAAAGGAATATGTCGAAATAGTATTTTTTTAGAGTTCGATAGATCTTCTTTCATTTTGAATTATAAAGAATAGAATTGTAATGTAACGTTAAGGGTCCCAAGTTATGTTCGAGACAGAATGTATATTGAGAGTTTGCTCTTATGTCGATACTCCGCCTGTCTCGATCTACCGTTTATTTTACTTAGCATATAATGTACAGTGTAACGGGTACGATAAAAGTATATGTTTGTTTGTTGTTTAACGCCGCACTCAGCAATATTCCAGCTATATGACGGCGGTCTGTAAATAATCGAGTCTGGACCAGACAATCCAGTGATTGATATCATCAGCATCGATCAAAGCAATTGGGATCGATGACATGCTTCAACCAAGTCAGCGAGCCTGATCACCCGATCCCGTTAGTCGCGACAAGTATAGGCGCCTTTTACGGCAAGCACGGGTTGCTGAAGATCTATTCTACCCCGGATCTTTACGGGTATAAAAGTATATGTGTTATGACGTTAACTTGAAGAAAGGATCTTCATATGCTCCATTCTGAGAAAGGCTCGCATAATATAACATCGTTATTCCTAATATATGATATTTAGAATGAGTGAGTGAGTTGGGTTTAACGCCGCTTTTAACATTATTCCAGTTATATCGCGGCGTGTCAGCTTAATGTGGGAGGAAAGCCCGAAGTGATGCAGGTCTCAGACGTTTACCACTTCGGTGAAACCCACGAGCACGGATATGGTGCTGACAAACCTAGAAACATAATCGGGGCGAACCGGGATTCGAACCCACAATCATAGGTTTCTGGCGTGCCCAAGGGACGCAACTCTGCAAAGCGAATCGCGGCGCCTTAGACGACTGGGCCACCCGTACCCCCTGATATTTAGAATAGGAAGATAAGGTTATACGTTTCTTGGAAAGACATTGTTTGTTTTGTTTGTTTGTTTGTTTGTTGTTTAACGCCGCACTCAGCAATATTCCAGCTATATGACTGCGGTCTGTAAATAATCGAGTCTTGACCAGACATTCCAGTGATTGACATCATGAGCAACGATCCATGCAAATTGGAAAACGATGAGATGCTTTAACCAAGTCAGCGAGCCTGACCACCCGATCCAGTTGGTCGCTTCTTACGGCAAGCATAATCGCCTTTTACGGCAAGCATGGGTTAGTGAAGACCTATTCTACCCCGGATCTTCACGCCCCGTAAGAAATTGAATCTGTAACATTAGTCCAAACAACCCTGCACTGTCAAGATAAACTGCTCTAACTGTACCCATGAACTCTATCTATTTATAGAATATTATCTGAAAATCTGATCAGCCATTAAGTCTGCACTGCCTTTGTGTTCTCCATTTTTATCGCCACAATATGTCGCCTTGACCTTGCATTGGGTCCTGTCCTGAAATGAGATTACTGTTGACACTCGTTAACGATATACTTTAACCTTATTTCCTTCAGTGCGACTGTACTATCGTCAATGTAGTCACAGTCAGCGCCCCGTTACGACGAATAACGACAGGGTACATGTATACTTTGCAATTGAAAGTCTGCGTGTGGCTTTGTCTTTAAGTGATATCTCGTCACACCAACATATATATTCTTTGTGGAAAAGAGTTTTTTCCTCGATACTTTGGTTTTCAATTTAAAAAAACACAAAGTCCTCCCTCCCTTTTCCCCGTTGAGGTAAATGTGCCCGAAAAACCTCTTTTATGCAGCCTTTTATTTATTTATTTTTTGTTTTGTTTGTTTTTTAAAGCTTTTTATTGTTCCCAGAGTTGGAGATTAATACAGTACTCCGTCATAAACATATTTCGGATAGCATAGCATGGCTCAAAACACTCATTAAAAAATTAAAGGGTTGGAAACAAACATTGTCCTATTTCAAACCCAAAACGGTTGAAACACACAATCAGACTCAAACATGGCGTGTAGAGAGCTATGAATCAAATACTGAGAATGAAGGTGACCATTTTTAGTTAAAGTTATTTTTGTCATCCTTTTTTATAGCAATAAATTTCTCGATTGAGTATATGTTTTTAAATAGTTTTAAAAGTATATCTAATTTCGGTTTGGTTCCTTTAATTCCACTTACATGAACATGCCTTTTTCCCAATAAAACTATATGATTGATTAAAGTATTTTAGTTACCTGAACTGATTACATCCAGAAACACAGTTATATCGAGGTCTCCTTCAATCAACATGGCGACGTCGACAATTTATGATTCATGGTTGTTTCTGCATTGATATACAGTAACAGCTCAAAAAGGCGAAATATGTCGGGTTATCAGCTGTTCGAGATAACAGGAGTGTTCATTTATGACCCCTATACCGTACATAATTTCTTTAGCATACTTGGTGGACATCATGGATAAAGATGTTAAATATTTACAGGTCTGGTTTTCGTGGGGTAATTTGGGGGATATTAAAACTTTATGCTCATGTTCAAACAGAGATCAGAATATCGTTGAAAACTATTACTGCACAACTTAATAAGATGGCAGACCATAAGAATATTGAATCACTGTTAAATATGGAATATCATGTGCATGAAACAATATATGGAAAATACCTAAGCTTGCTAAGGCTTCAGTAATTACTCTTGCAAACAGTAGTCTTCGTTTCAAAATGTGTGACTCTGGAAGAGAGAGTTATCACGTGCATGCTTCATAGCACGATATTGTCACATGGAAGACATGTGGCAAATGACATCAGCACTATGATATATCGATGTCTGTTCTAGCACTGCCATCGGCTCTTAAACACAAATCTGATCGGGTTCTTCGTCCCAATGAATATTCTGTACAAGACTTCGATGTCTTCGTGCCCAGGCTCTAGGGATATCTCGAAGTTCTGGATTATCTGAAAGAACACAGGAACTCAGAATATACATCAAGACCGGCCCTCAATTGTGTATCAGAAGCGAACGTACAGAGTGAGTGTGTATGGTTTACGTTTACGCGCTTTTAGCAATACTCACGCAATTTACCCACGATTGGAATCGAAACCGAGGCCGTCGGCGTGACGAGCGAACGCGTAAACCACAAGGCTACCCACCTTCCTCCACATTCAACTGGTGCCAGACATCATACGTAGAGCCAGCCAAATAAACAGAACACATGTGTTTGTTATTCCGATAAGTTTTTTAAATGTCTTTTGCTTTCCAGACCCGTGAAGATCCGGGGTAGAATAGGTCTTCAGCAACCCATGCTTGCCGTAAAAGGCGACTATGCTTGTCGTAAGAGGCGACTAACAGGATCGGGTGGTCAGGCTCGCTGACTTGGTTCAAGCATGTCATCGATCCCAATTGCGTGGATGGATGCTCATGATATCAATCACTGGATTGTCTGGTCGAGACTCGATTATTTACACACCGCCGTCATACAGCTGGAATATTGCTGAGTGCGGCGTTAAACAACAACCCAACCAACCAACGTTTGCTTTCTAAGAAGATAATGTTTGAATGTACGACTGAAGAAGCGATCCCCAAACCAGCAGATAGCGACACTGCACAACAAATTTCGGTGCTTTGCCTCCGGACTCAGCTGTACTGTTGAACATCCACCAGCATTACAATGGGTATGGTTGTCACCGCCCACACCACAACATGAATAGTTTCTCTGGCATCTTACCCGACATTGCCTGGAAGCACGTGGGTCAACAGTGATTATTCAGTAAATTGTATCTCTATTCTGTGAGGAAAAATACCTAAGACCAATCCGGTACCCTATCTTCGTTTTTAATCACACCCGTGATGATTCCGAGTAAGAAATCAATATAGGTCCCCGACAACCAACGCTTACGTTTGAGGCAATATGTACTCGGGTAGTCAGACTCGGAGGCTTGGCTGATTGCATGTCATTGTATCCCAGTTGCGTTGATCGATGCTAATGATATCAATCACTGGATTGTCTGGGCCAGACTTGAATATTTACAGACCGCCGTCATATAGCTGGAATATTGCTGGCGGGGTGTGTTGAACAACAAACAAGCACACTTGTTTTGAACGGTATTAATTGCTCTTCTATGTACCTTGGAAACAGCAAGGTATATTTCCTGCTCCGCGAATCTTTTTCCAAGGCACTGCCTTGGTCCAAATCCAAACGGGAGCAATGCAGCTGATGGGATGTCAACAGATCGCTTCCCATCCTTGTCCCTCAGCCAACGTTCTGGGCGGAATTCCTCCGGGTTGGGGAAGTACTTCTTGTTCTTCACAGTCCTCTGATTCATTAGCGCAACAGAAGTCTGGATATAGAATTGTTTAAAATGACGTTATCGATATGTCCCAATGACGCTAGATAAAAATAACCAATATAAACCAATGTATGTGAAATGATAATAATACCGTTAATGGAGATATTACACCTTCATATACCTTCCTTACACCTTCATAAACCTTCCTTACACCTTCATAAACCTTCACATACCTTTATTAATCTTCACATACCTTAATTATACGTTCATATACCTTAACTACACGTTCATATACCTTCATTACACCTTCATATAACTTCATTAACCTTCACATACCTTAAATACATCTTCATATCCCTTCGTGAACCTTCATACGCGTACATCACAGCTTCATATACCTTCATTAACCTTCATTAACCTTCATTAACCTTCACATACCTCCATCACACCTTCATATACCTTCATATACCTTTATCATACCTTCATCACACCTTCATATACCTTCATCACACCTTCTTATACCTTCATCACACCTTCATATACCTTCATCACACCTTCGTATACCTTTATCACACCTTCTTATATCTTTATCACACTATCATATACCTTCATCACACCTTCATATACCTTTATCACACCTTCTTATACCTTTATCACACCTTCTTATACCTTAATCACACCTTCATCACACCTGCATATACCTTTATCACACCTTCTTATACCTTCATCACACCTTCATATACCTTCATCACACCTTCATATACCTTCATCACACCTTCAAACACCCTGGGCTTTGAGAAGAGAAGGTGCGGATTCACTGAATTTGTTTTGCACATCTCTTGCAAATTTCCTCATAAATGGAAATGGTTGCCTAGGTTACAGAGATGCCCAACATAGGCAAGCACCATAGTACGTGAACTAAAACAGGGGAATTGCCGAGAAATGTGCAAATTTACACCTTCTCAGGTGAGCGAAACAGGGATACAATGAGGTACCTACCCCAGCAGGTATCCGGTATCCTTTGATAACTATTTCGGTGGGCATGAAACGCTGTGTTCCAGAGGATGTTGGAAACTGTATTCTGGAATAATAATACTGGTCACATAAGAGAAATACATAAATATATTTTTTCTTCTTTCGGGACCTAGGGGGAGCCACATACCCTTTCCCGACCTCCAGACATTCCATACGGCCAGCCCCCTACATGTTTGAAAGATTTACTACTTTAAGGGGAGCGGGACGGGCTACGATTTAAAGGAAACGCATTTGTTGTCACAAGGAATGGTTAACATTGGGGAAGGGTGATTTATTTCAATACATCATTTCAAACCATCTGTAATAAATGGGGGGCACGGTTGGCCCAGTCGTCTAAGGCGCCGCGATTCGCAATGCAGAGTTGCGTCCCTTGGGCACGCCAGAAACCTATGATTGTGGGTTCGAATCCAGGTTCGCCCCGATTATGTTTCTAGGTTTGTCAGCACCATACCCGTGCTCGTGGGTTTCATCGAAGTGGTAAACGCCTGAGACCTGCATCAGTTCGGGCTTTCCTCCCACATTAAGCTGACTGTTAAAAGCGGCGTTAAACCCAACTCACTCACTCACTCACTCACTGTAATAAATGACCGATCCCTTAGACCTCACCTGAACGACTCTCTAAGAGAAGCAAGAAGATAAGGCATATTCGCCAACGATTCTATGGTCATTGGTCCTGATGGCCCCATGACATCCATAACTTCTTCATACAACTTCTGCTGCTTGTCTGGGTTCCGAGCCAAGATGTAAAGCATCATCTGGAGATTCCTGGCAGTCTAGAATGGAATCAAAAACAAATGGCAACATAGAATGTATGTTCTAAAACGGGTGCTGGTGTGCATTACAGTTGTCTTTGTTTGTTGTTTAACGCCGCACACAGCAATATTCCAGCTATATGACGAAGGCCCAGTGACTGATATCATGAGCATCGATCTACGCTTTGGGATACGATGAAATGCATCACCAAGTCAGCGAGTCTGACCACCCGATCCCGTTAGTCGCCTCCAACGACAAGCATGGGTTGCTGAGGACCGATTCTAACCCGAATCTTCACGGGTAAAGTAGTTACATGCGTTTACACCCAGGTTCGATTCTCCACACGGGCCAAATTTGAGAAGCCCATTTTTTAAAATGATGGAATATTGTTAACAGCGTCGCGGACGTCAGGCACTCATTGTCCGACTTCGAAATGACAGTTCTACATTGTTACCGAAAGACAATGGGTACTAGAGAATGACGTCAATAGTCAACATACTGAATCCGTGCCTGCACCAAACAAATCCAGAGCAATGGCGCCCATCTGCCCCACTGTCATCTTGTCAGTGGTCATCAAGGACAACATGAAGTTGTTCTCTTCTAGGTCAAGTGTTCCCTCTGCTTGTCTTTTCTTTATGTCATCCATTGTAGCTTCATAATATTCCTGGGTTTGACTAAAGAAACAAGAAACAAGTTTGTCACACAACACAATGATAAGAATAAGGGATGAAAGATTGATCTGTGTCTTGATGCTAAGCATTTATGTACTGTACAATGGCAATACATCGATGACACTCTACAGTATCATCAGCTGACTTGTTGATCGATAGTCTCTACATGTGTATGTAACTAATCAGGAATCTCTGGGTTATAATTTGACTAGCCTAACGAGTCTATGCATAGTCGAATAAAAATATCGAGTAACAAAATCGACATCCGGTTTGTACACAACATGGCAACTTCCCTGCACAAGGTTGATTGCAGGATTTGCAAAACGGGTCGTCGACAGATATTTTTTAAATATTTTCATGTTTAATAAAATTGGTCAAATGATTTGATGCACTTCGCGAGGCCAATCCCCTTTTATTACAAAACACATCTTGATTATTGATCAGATTGCCTTGACTGAGCGATGCTATTTTGATTTAAGCAAATGCAGGTGATATGAGGAGTGGGGAGCGATTGGTCTATAGGGGGGACATAGAAGGGACATGACTCGTAATAACCACTGGTGGCGCTGCAATCGAGAAACAAAATTCCAGCATAGTTCGGCAATGGTGGAAACTGGACTTTCATAAGATGCTATATATGTAACGAACACAAACACTTACTTAAGCCTTTAATTTTACCAATGTGCAGAAATGGAGTATCCTTTCAGAACACTTTCATCTATGCACACAAAAAGTTAAGCACACCCCTATTTCTGAACCATGACAAATGGCTAAAATCATGGCATGGGATGACTGACAACAGGAGCTGGGCGATACCAATGTCATCGGATAGAACAAACATTTGACAACAAATAAAGAAGATATTGGTGAGTTGTGATTGAAATTTACTGACAAAAACATCATGGTAACACAGGTACTGTTTTTGACCTCAGACAATACCTTAAAAAAGTATGGAGCTGCAGGATTAAGTAAACGAGTTATATGTTTGATGTTTCATGTGAAAATGTTCCTTAAAGTCTCTACTTGACATGACACGTGAAACAGATGAGTAGCGGGTATAACCGCCCGGATGACGCATTCCACCCTACGTCTCAAGCCTCCGGTCAGACGTTATTGATGCAATGCTGCTTCCAATTGGCGTAAATCTTGTACAGGAGGATGCGCTGCCCCAGAATATCCCAAACATGTTCAAGGGGGTTCAAATCTGGGCTCATTGCTGACCAGGGTAGAGTCGTTATTGCATTGGCCCTCAAGTAATCCACGACTGCATGCAAACGTTGAGGCCTGGCATTGTCATCCATGTACTGAGGTCGAGTAGCAAGAGGGTGGTTGTCAAAATGAGGAACGACGACTGGCCCCAAAACGTCCCGGATGTACTGAGCCCCTTTTAAGTTTCCCCTTATGGTGACCAAATCCTACCTGCAATCATGAGAGATACACACCAAACCATTACCGAGCATCCGCCGAATGCAACAGTCGGTTTAATGTTCCTAGGGGTGAAGGCCGTGTTCCGGTGCCTCAAAACTCTCGTTCTTCCATCAGTGACGTGGAGAAGAAAGCGACTTTCGTCTGACCAAATGATCCGTCTCCACGTTCTCAGATTCCAGTTCTGTCGCGAAATACACCATGCTAAACGAGCAGCTTTGTGGTGATCTCTCTACAAGGGACGCTTTATGACTCGTCTAGCTCTCAGTCCTGCTGCTTTCAGCCGGTTCCTGGCGGTTCTGGTACTGAAACGACGATTTGGCAACCACAGCTGTTTCAGACGAGAACTTGGTAAAAATGGTTCTCGGCGTATGAGACAACGAAGGTCCCTGTCTTCGCGATGTGTCGTCACAGGTCTTCCGGATCTGGGACGGTCCTGTACATCACTTCGGAATGGGCTTGGCGAGTCTGGTGAAGCGCTACTTCCGGTATTTAATATCCGATGAGACGCAATACACATTAACCAGTTCTACTTTCGAAATGCGCGGCCGCCTGAGCTAACTTAGCTAGGCGGTGCCAAGTATACTACCACTATTAGCTGTCACAGCTGTTGACAATACTGCGACTACATTAACAAGCATACAAAAATCTGCCCAACTCAACTGTTTTTATTGCCTGCAGACGGGTTTACAATAGCTTGCACCGAGTATGATTTACGTACTAATGTTATCGCCATTGCAGGGAAATATTGTTTGTCAACGGAGGTACTGAAATACCGTACGATCTCGCGTAGTCTTGTGACCTGCCTACGACCTACTATTACGACAATAAGGCTTTCGCGGCATTACGAATCTGCCTAAAATAGAGTACATCGCGATTGCAGAAACCAAATCCCCCGAAAAAATCTCCCACATATTCCAGCAAGTTTTGGGTTGTTAGGAACATACTTACGTCACGAGGCGAGCGGTGGCTTCCTCGTATTGCCTTTTTATCCTCAAAGGAAAGTTATGCAGGATAAACGGGGGTATAGCTGAAGAAGCATTGAGCAACTCAAACAAAGTCTGTATGTCCTTCAGTGCCTGTACTTTGTCAGGGTACTGGTCCACATCAGTACTGAGGTATCCGAGTCGTTTATTGAAGGCAACGACAGTGATACCTGCAAAAAACAATGACAAACCAGTGGAGGAACACGATTGTTTGACAGTAGATTGTTTGACATTGGAGAATGTTCGACAATGGATAGTTTGACAGTGGATTGTTTAACAATAGAGGTTTTGACAGTGGCTTGTTTGACAATAGATTGACGATGGATTGTTCAATAGTGGATTGTTTGATAATGAATTATTTGACAGTAGATTGTTTGATAATGGATTGTTTGACAGTAGAGCATGTTTGACAATAAATTGTTTGACAGTGGATTGTTTGACAATAGAGGTTTTGACAATGGATTGTTTGACAATAGATTGACGATGGATTGTTCAATAGTGGATTGTCTGACAATGAACTGTTTGAGAGTAGATTGTTTGATAATGGATTGTTTGACAGTAGATTGTTTGATAATGGATTGTTTTACAGTAGATTGTTTTGACAATTAAAGTCAACAGTGAACAAGTGAGTGAAATTGTTTTTCAGTTACATCACGACGTGTCAGCTTCATGTGGGAGGACAATCTGGGTACAAATGGGATAATTCATTGTCATTTTGTGGGCACTGTTAACTGCTTGCCACAAATCGGAAATAGATTCAAATATTATTGTTGCCAGAGATTCTTACTTTCGCAAGCGTACTTGAAGAATAGGTCCAGTATGTTGTCTTGCTTGAATTCGCCGTTTTTTATTAGTGAGACCAATTCATCGGCGACCTCGTTCTGAGCCGACAGATAGTACTGCGCAGACTTCGTGCGCATCATCCGGGTATTAACGGGACTTCTTAGCTTCTGCCATTCAATACCATCCCTGTGAATAGTTTAACCTCATTAGAGAACAGTGATAAAGTAGACGAATGAGCTACTTGGATTTAACGCCGCTTTGAACAGTATGATAGTCATGTGACCTATGCTTTTCACAAGAGGCGACTATGGGTATCGGAATGAGTAGATGCATGTCATCATATCCAACCTGCGTAGATTGATGCTCATGCTGTCAATCACTGGATTGTCTGTTCCAGACTCGATTGTTTACAGATGGCCGTCATATAGCTGAAATACTGTTGATTGCGGTGTTAAAAACGAACAAACAAAATTCACGTGGAAGGAAGCAACGGTTACCATGGTCGTAGATGTTCACTGCTTTGGTGGAATCGACGTACATGGAATCATCGTCTTAAAGCTTAAACAATGTTCGACCCGTGAAGATCCGGGGTAGAATAGATCTTCAGCAACCCATGCTTGCCGTAAAAGGCGACTATGCTTGTCGTAAAAGGCGACTAACGGGATCGGGTGGTCAGGCTCGCTGACTTGGTTGATGCATGTCATCGATCCCAATTGCGTGGATCGATGCTCATGATATTAATCACTGGATTGTCTGGTTATAACTATATTATTTACAGACCGCCGTCATGTAGCTGGAATATTGCTTAGTGCGGCGTTAAACAACAAACCAACCAACCAATTAAACAATGTTCAAAGCGGCGGAAAACACAACGTAAACGATACGGGGGAAGGAATGGCAGTCATGACGAACAAACAAGCAAACAAACATACACCGTATGGGTAAGATGGAACTGATATCCCCTTAAAGCGAACAGTAACAATACTGCACTTCTCGGAGACCCAACACAATGCTGATGGTTAATAAATGTTTTGAAAATAATTGTTTACACACAGCGTATTGCGATAATAATTTGAGGACGAAGGTTCTCACACCATTATAAATAAACGTATGCAAAATCAGCGTCTTATGACGTATAGTGATGAGATCCGTATAAAGGAATTCTGTCCATTACAAATGATACAACGTATTTTGGTAATTCGTGATTACAATTCTACTTCAATCCGGGGTAGAATAGGTCTTCAGCAACCGATGCTTGCCCTAAAAGGCGACTATGCTTGTCGTAAGAGGCGACTAACGGGATCGGGTGGTCAGGCACGCTGACTTGGTTGATGCATGCCATCGATCCAATTGCGTGGATCGATGCTCATGATGTCAATCACTGGATTGTCGCTATATAAGTGCAATAATCTTAGACGCGACGTTCAACCCCATTTCTCCTCACCTCACCTCACCTCACCTCACCTCACCTCACCTCACCTCACCTCACCTATGACTTACAGGTGGGCTAAGCCTTTTTGGAAACCTGTTTTCTCGCAGAATATCTTATGAAGCGGCGGAACGTAGCGATCCGGATATTTGCCCTCGTTTTTCATGACAACCTCAATGTCAGCCACGTCCTCCACCAACACCATCCAACCTCCAAGCTGGACTCGAACCAAGGACCCGTACTTGTCAAGCAGCTCGTTACACAAGTTGTGAGTTGTTTCGATTGTGTGGTTGGCTGTGGAATTAAGGGAATATGAAAGTTGTAACAGGTATGCAAACATTGTGCGTGTATATGTGCGCGTACGAATGTATGTGTGTGTGTGTGTGTGGGGGGGGTTTACTTTAATACTAGCGCTTAAACCTTCGTACCGTCAGACGTAAGGTACACGGGGGGGGGGGGGGGGGGGGGGGGGCAATTCGCTGTGCAGCGTTGCGTGTCCTTTGATCAAGGGTTCGAATCCCTGTTCGCCCTGATTATGTTTCTCAGTTTGTCAGATTCCCAGAGTTCGTGTGTTTTTATATTATGGGAACAATCACCTCCGATATACCATTCCAGTTTCCAGCTGAATTTAAAAATAGGCGGACCCTTTATATAATACTGCATCATTTGTAAATAATTTCTGGGTTAGCAGCATCGAGAATTGTCAATCATCAATGAATCCATTTATGAAATACATAGTTATGTACTTTTAACAATAATATCGCAAAACAAAAAGATTTCGCTACTCTGTGCAAGTCATGCAGTGTCAGTCATGAAACACAATAGTCCAATGCGCCAGACCCCTGACTTTTATGTTTGACTACCAAATAGAGGGACAAATTTCCATTGTGGTTTTCAGATAGCCTGATGCCCATACCACATGAAATCACGTGATGGACATCCCACATGACATCCCATAACTGTCATTTCGGCCGCCATTTTCAAGATGGCCGCCATTTTTTCCAATTTGCTCCAAATTTCAGAAATAAGCATGAAAAACAGAGTTTACAATTCCTAGACAAACTTTTGTGAAATGAAATGTGTCAGGCACTGAATTCCACACATTGTGATATACAATTTGTAGGATTTTGTGTAATAAATATTTCTCTGTTATCAAATTATATTGAAAAATGTATTGTTTTTTATATTTTTCATTATTCAAAGACATTAAGAAAGTTTAACTTCAATGTTATGACTTCACATAGTATTCAACGTTGATTGAAGTAAGTGAGTGAGTGAGTTGGGTTTAACGCCGCTTTTAACAGTATTCAAGTTATATCACGGCGTGTCAGCTTAATGTGGGAGGAAGCCCGAAGTGATGCAGGTCTCAGACGTTTACCACTTCGGTGAAACCCACGAGCACAGGTATGGTGCTGACAAACCTAGAAACATAATTGGGGCGAACCGGGATTCGAACCCACAATCATAGGTTTCTGGCGTGCCCAAGGGACGCAACTATGCACAGCGAATCGCGGCGCCTTAGACGACTGGGCCACCCGTGCCCCCTGATTGAAGTAAGAGCAATGGAACTTACTGAACGGTTTGAAATGTAGCATGGATCCAATTATCGGCAAACTGTATATACCCTTGGGTCCGGGTATTTCTTGGAACGGTTTTGCATCTCTTATATCAGCATCGCTCCAGGCTGCAGCCCTTAATGTGCGTTGTGGGACTGCGGGATTCACAATCTGTCGTCTGAGGAGCCCCATCACAGGCTGGTTGAGAAGCTTCATCATGTTTCAGTGAGTGTGACTACCTGTAAATAGTGAGTGAGTGAGTTAAAGCTTTACGTCACATCGGCAATATTTCAGCCATATCGTGACGAGAAATTTCAGTTATTAATACATATGTTTAAACTAAATTAAAACCTGTCATCGATGGACAGTAAAACTACTAGAATATCACAGATTAATATTTAAAACTAGCATACAACTATAAAAGATATCACTATATATAACGGTACAATATAAAAAAGGGCTATAGATCGCCAGCAGCTGAAGGTAGATCACCATGCTAGGGTCCATGGGGACTTAAAGTACTTTTGCTACCTGCATGGACCTGCATGGATTTACATCATCCCTTCCGCTGTTTGCGATTAATGACAAATCTAGCCAGAATAAATGAACATATATACTACGGCTAAAAACGAGCAGAAATAAACATACTTTGAAAGACGTGGTCTTACATACCCCCTCAGCTACCTGTAAATAGACGGCCTAACATGCTCACAACACTCCGACAACAGCTTGAAGAATCTGAGGGGCACTGTATACTGACTCAGACAGACAAATGAACATTCGAACGGAAACACAGTGTTGAACGGTAAATCATTATTAAATCTACTCAGCATGCAAATATATATACAGTATATTTCCATTGTATTATGGGCCGTTGACCTTAAGTACCGAATAAATTTGTTTGTCTGTCTGTATACTGACACAGAGCCGACCCGTCCTTGTGTTAGCCCCTTGGGATAAAATTGTAAGCCTAGCCCATGCCTACCAAGCGGAGGGGTGACTGAAATATGAGCCTGATAGAGATCTCTACTTCGGCCATGTGGCTGTGTAGGCGTGTGCCATATGTCATCATATGGCACTTCTAATGTAAATTTAGTTGAGTTAAGAAATGATCAAAACATTCTACAGGACATTTTCCTAAGGCAGTGAACCATATTTTAACGTCATTTGATATGATCGAACCCCGACCTTCCGCTCTATTTGATCTACACTATCAGGAGGGGCGGTCGGGTAGCCTAGTGGTTACAGCGTTCGCTCGTCACGCCGAAGATCTGGGTTCGATTCCCAACATGGGTACAATGTGTGAAGCCCATCTCTGTTGTCCCCGCAGTGATATTGCTGGAATATTGCTAAAACCGCGAAAAAGATACTCACTCACTCACTCACTCACTCACTGAAGAGTCTTAAAAGGAGTTAATAGAAGCAGCCGGGCACAGGTAAACCAGCACAACAGGAACCGACTCTCACCCTTATCAGATGCTAAACAACTGAGTGGCGAGGATGTCATAAACTAGCCATTTATTAGTGAGTGAGTGAGTTGGGTTTAACGCCGCTTTTAACAGTATTCCAGTTATATCACGGCGTGTCAGCTTAATGTGGGAGGAAAGCCCGAAGTGATGCAGGTCTCATTCGTTTACCACTTCGATAAAACCGACGAGCACGGGTATGGTGCTGACACACCTAGAAACATAATCGGGGCGAACCGGGATTCGAACCCACAATCATAGGTTTCTGGCGTGCCTAAGGGACGCAACTCTGCACAGCGAATCGCGGCGCCTTAGACGAATGGGCCGCCCGTGCCCCCTAGCCATTTATTAAGGAGACAAACATTATGTGTTTACGAATTTGTGGGTTCATTGAGTATTTGATGCCCGGGGATTTCATTCGGACTCAGGTTTCACGTGAGAAAAGTTAATTGCGTATGGTACAACCCACTCACTCACAGAAAACTTCATCTTCAAATACCCTTCCCTGTTACAAGATAGTGAGGGAGTGAGTGAGTATGGTTTTACGCCGCTTTTAGCAATATTCCAGCAATATCACGGCGGGGGACACAACAAATGGGCTTCACACATTGTATCCATGTCGGGAATCGAACCCGGGTCTTCGGCGTGACGAGCGAACGCTTTAACCACTAGGCTACCCGACCGCCCCGTTAGAAGATAGCCCCTTGACGACAGGAGACAAACGGTCTGAAATAGGATGACATTTTCGCGGGATGTTTCATGTACGTCGGAGGGTTATCATTTTGAATTTAATGAGGTTTTTTCACCTTCATGTTTTGTTCACTGTCCTTTCAAAAAGCATTTGATTTTTTTCTATCTGAATTATTCAACATATTAATTACTAACATATGAAAAAAATAGTACAAAACAGACACTGTGAACACGTGGATCTCATCGTAACATACAGAAGATAATAGTCGCGATTCCAATTATGGGGGCTGCTAAGGAAAGCAACCCTTTGTTCTTCTGTTCAATTAAGGCAGCTTGCAAGATAACTGTGCCACATGAACCATCGCATGTACATCAAGACTGCTTATGTTGTGGGCTGGCATTACCGCTATAAATATGTTCGATCGTCATCGCTGTGTTTTTGCTGTTTCTGGCTGTGATCAGCAGCACCCATCAGAGAGATAGGGGCAATGGTCTTAACACCGATCTGTCAAAACACCCTGTTAAACTGGGTTTTGGAAAGTAGACCGATCAATTTAGAATAATTTCGACCCCGACCTTCAATGAAGAAACATCACAGGGGCTCACTGCTGACCTAGTTTCTAAACTGTGTAATAAACACACTTACCTCTCTTCTTGGTGGTGCAGGCACTTGTCAGGGGTATAGTCTGGGACACCTAAATTAAGTGGACCCTTGGAAAATACCAGATAAGTAGGGATTGATTCATCAAACGCGGTGTTGTGAGACTGACCCTGTTGCTACTAGACCCAAGGCTCGTCAAAGCTGGAGCCGGTGAAAGGTTGCGCAATACTGAGCCGCTGCTCGTATGTCGTGCACATAGCGCTGAGTCACTGCTATGACCCTAATGTTAGTGTGCTATCACTACTATCACTAAATCTACATAAATATAAACAACAGTGTAACTGTGACGTATTGAATTTGTCATTTTTTACCAAATACTTATTTATATGTTCAAGACCATCTCCTTCAATACCAAATGGTGAAGAAACGACTCATCGAAGGTCCGGACGCTGGTGTCTCCTCAAATTGCCGACATAACGAAGTGCATGTCATGATAACCTGCTGATAACCTGAGTTTAACATCGCGAAGTATATCAAACTACAGTAAACTACGGTTATAACGAACTCAAAGGGACTACTATTTTTAGTTCGTTATAACCGTAGTTCGTTATAAGCATATATACAGCATAACTACAGCAAAAAGTCGGGACTAAAAAGTTAGTTCGTTATATCCGTCAGTTCGTTATAAGCGTGTTCGTTATAACCGTAGTTTACTGTAGTGTATAACAACAAAGCTGATAACATTGAGTAAGTATTTAAGTTTCATTTTTACATCAAGTATAAAGTACAGGAATGCAAGAGAAACAAGACTAGTATCACACTTTCTGGAAGATAGTGTTGGACAAACACATATCCCATCTACAACACACAGTACCTACCTTGTGAGGTTAATGTTATCTTTCATCTGATTAGCTTGTTGATAAAGACGATGCATGGTGCACAGCACTATACACTCACTGGTGATCCGGCTGGGTCTAGTAATATATAGTGACACCACCACCCCATAATATATACCTAGTTTTTTCACTTGTGACGATAACTCAATTAAAAGAACAATAACAATTTGAAATGTTGTTCCAAATGTTGTAATATTTGTTACTGAAAGGGTGACGAAAGTATGAAAAATAATGAAATGTGTTCAAGTGTTTTGTTTGTGTAGGAATTTGTCCACAATAACATGGTCTATTCGACTTTATGTCAGGGTTGAAGGCAGTAGCTGAGACAGCCACTGATGCATAAGGTCATCCCAGGCAATCCCGTCATCCCAGTCGGTTACTAGACTTAAGTCATCCTGACCCAATCCAATTACAAGTCTACCAGGAAATAATTTGACAGGGATATTGTCCCTCCTGACGCAATCACTGAAGTAATTTCCACTGAAAACTTTAATAAAAGGTGGATGTCATGCACTAGTTGCCGTTCCACTCTCGTGACTGTCAGGTGGTTGGCATATTCTAGCACCGCCCGGCACCGTCCGGTGTCTTTACGTTCATTAGCGTTGTGTTAGATACACACTTGAACTGATATTTATGAAGGAGTAGTGAGTTGTAAAAAAGAAGCGACAAAACTCAGAATAATGAACCCAGAATGGTGAACCCAGAGTGATGAACCCTCGATGGTGAACCCAGAGTGATGAACCCTGAATGATGAAACCAGAGTGATGAACCCTGAATGATGAACCCAGAGTGATGAACCCAGAATGATGAACCAAAAATGATGAACCCAGAATGATGAACCCAGAGTGATGAACCCAAAATGATGAACCCAGAATGATGAACCCAGATTGATGAACCCAGAGTGATGAACCCTGAATGATGAACCCAGAACGATGAACCCAAAATGATCAACCCAGAATGATGAACCCAGAATGATGAACCCAGAGTGATGAACCCTGAATGATGAACCCAGAATGATGAACCCAGATTGATGAACCCAGAGTGATGAACCCTGAATGATGAACCCAGAACGATGAACCCAAAATGATCAACCCAGAATGATGAACCCAGAATGATGAACCCAGAGTGATGAACCCTGAATGATGAACCCAGAGTGATGAACCCAGAATGATGAACCCAGAATGATGAACCCTGAATGATGAACCCAGAGTGATGAACCCAGAATGATGCACCTTGAATGATGAACCCAGAGTAATGAACCCAGAGTGATGAACCTAGAATGATGAACCCAGAATGATGAACCCAGAATGATGCACCTTGAATGATGAACCCAGAGTAATGAACCCAGAGTGATGAACCCAGAATGATGAACCCAGAGTGATGAACCCAGAGTGATGAACCCAGAATGATGAACCCAGAATGATGAACCCTCAATGATAAACCTAGAATGATGAACCCAGAATGATGAACCCTGAATGATGAACCCAGAGTGATGAACCCACAATAATGAACCCAGAGTGATGAACCAAGAATGATGAACCCAGAATGATGAACCCAGAATAATGAACCCAGAGTGATGAACCCTGAATGATCAACCCAGAATGATGAACCCTGAATGATAAACCCAGAGTAATGAACCCAGAATGATGAACCTAGAATGATGAACCCAGAGTGATGAACCCAGAATAATCAACCTAGAATGATGAACCCAGAGTGATCAACCCAGAGTGATGAACCCAGTGTGATCAACCCAGAATGATAAACCTAGAATGATGAACCCAGAATCATGAACCCAGGGTGATGAACCCAGAATGATGAACCCTGAATGATGAACCCAGAGTGATGAACCCTGAATGATGAACCCAGAATGATGACCACAGAATGATGGAACCAGAATGATGAACCTAGAGTGATGAACCCAGAATAATGAACCTAGAATGATGAACCCAGAGTGATGAACCTAGAATGATGAACCTAGAGTGATGAACCCAGAATGATGAACCCTGAATGATGAACCCAGAATGATGAACCCAGAGTGATGAACCCAGAGTGATGAACCCAGAATGATGAACCCTGAATGATGAACCCAGAGTGATGAACCCAGAATGATGAACCTAGAATGATGAACCCGGAGTGATCAACCCAGTGTGATGAACCCAGAATGATGAACCTAGAATCATGAACCCAGAATCATGAACCCTGAGTGATGAACCCAGAATGATGAACCCTGAATGATGAACCCAGAGTGATGAACCCTGAATGATGAACACAGAATGATGAACACAGAATGATGGAACCAGAATGTTACCCCAGGGTGATGAGCCCAAAATGATGAACCCAGAATGATGAACCCAGAATGATAAACCCAGAATGATGAACCCAGAATGATGAACCCAGAGTGATGAACCCAGAATGATGAACCTAGAATGATGAACCCACAATGATGAACCCACAATGATAAACCCACATTGATGAACCCACAATGATGAACCCACAATGATGAACCCACAATGATGAACCCAGAATGATGAACCTTGAATGATGAACCTAGAGTGATGAACCCAGAATGATGAACCTACTGTGATGAACCCTGAATGATGAACCCAGAATGATGACCACAGAATGATGGAACCAGAATGATGAACCTAGAGTGATGAACCCAGAATGATGAACCTAGAATGATGAACCCAGAGTGATGAACCTAGAATGATGAACCTAGAGTGATGAACCCAGAATGATGAACCCTGAATGATGAACCCAGAATGATGAACCCAGAGTGATGAACCCAGAGTGATGAACCCAGAATGATGAACCCTGAATGATGAACCCAGAGTGATGAACCCAGAATGATGAACCTAGAATGATGAACCCGGAGTGATCAAACCAGTGTGATGAACCCAGAATGATGAACCTAGAATGATGAACCCAGAATCATGAACCCTGAGTGATTAACCCAGAATGATGAACCCTGAATGATGAACCCAGAGTGATGAACCCTGAATGATGAACACAGAATGATGAACACAGAATGATGGAACCAGAATGTTACCCCAGGGTGATGAGCCCAAAATGATGAACCCAGAATGATGAACCCAGAATGATGAACCCAGAATGATGAACCCAGAATGATGAACCCAGAGTGATGAACCCAGAATGATGAACCTAGAATGATGAACCCACAATGATGAACCCACAATGATAAACCCACATTGATGAACCCACAATGATGAACCCACAATGATGAACCCACAATGATGAACCCAGAATGATGAACCTTGAATGATGAACCTAGAGTGATGAACCCAGAATGATGAACCTAGTGTGATGAACCCAGAATGATCAACCCAGAATGATGAACCTTGAATGATGAACCCAGAATGATGAACCGAGAATGATAAACAAAGAATGATGAACCCTGAAAGATAAACCCAGAATGATGAACCCACAATGATCAACCCAGATTGATTAACCCAGATTGATCAACCTAGAATGATGAACCCTGAATAATGAACCCTGAATGATGAACCTAGAGTGATGAACCCAGAATGATCAACCCTGAATGATGAACCCAGAGTGATGAAACCAGAGTGATGAACCCAGAATGATGAACCTAGAATGATGAACCGAGAGTGATCAACCCAGAGTGATGAAACCAGTGTGATGAACCCAGAATGATGAACCTAGAATGATGAACCCAGAATCATGAACCCAGAGTGATGAACCCAGAATGATGAACCAAGAATGATGAACCCAGAGTGATGAACCCTGAATAATGAACCCAGAATGATGACCACAGAATGATGGAACCAGAATGATACCCCAGAGTGATGAACCCAGAATGATAAACCCAGAATGATGAACCCAGAATGATGAACCCAGAATGATGAACCCAGAATGATGAACCTAGAGTGATGAACCCAGAATGATGAACATAGAATGATGAACCCAGAGTGATGAACCCAGAATGATGAACCTAGAGTGATGAACCCAGAATGATCAACCCTGAATGATGAACCCAGAATGATCAACCCAGAGTGATGAACCCAGAATGATCAACCTAGAATGATGAACCCTGAATGATGAACCCAAAGTGATGAACCTAGAATGATGAACCCTGAATGATGAATCCAGAGTGATGAACCCAGAATGATGAAACTAGAATGATGAACCAAGAATGATGAACCTAGAGTGATGAACCCAGAATGATGAACCAAGAATGATGAACCCAGAGTGATGAACCCAGAGTGATGAACCCAGAATGACGAACCTTGAATGATGAACCCAGAGTGATGAACCCAGAATGATGAACCTAGAATGATGGAACCAGAATGATACCCCAGGGTGATGAACCATAAATGATAAACCCAGAATGATGAACCCAGAATGATAAACCCAGAATGATGAACCCAGAATGATGAACCTAGAATGATGAACCCACAATGATGAACCCGCAATGATAAACCGACATTGATGAACCCACAATGATGAACCCACAATGATGAACCCCCAATGATTAACCCAGAATGATGAACCTTGAATGATGAACCTAGAGTGATGAACACAGAATGATGAACCTAGGATGATGAACCCAGAATGATGAACCCAGAATGATGAACCTTGAATGATGAACCCAGAATGATGAACCGAGAATGATAAACAAAGAATGATGAACCCTGAAAGATAAACCCAGAATGATGAACCCACAATGATCAACCCAGATTGATTAACGCAGATTGATGAACCCAGAATGATGAACCCAAAATGATAAGCCCAGAATGATGAACCCAGAATGATGAACAGAGAATGATAAACCCAGACTGATGAACCTAGAATGATGAACCAAGATTGATGAACCTAGAGTGATGAACCAAGAATGATGAACCCTGAATGATGAACCCAAAATGATAAACCCAGAATGATGAACCCAGAATGATGAACCCAGAATGATGAACCCAGAATGATGAACAGAGAATGATAAACCCAGAGTAATGAACCTAGAATGATGAACCCAGAATGATGAACCTAGAGTGATGAACCCAGAATGATGAACCCTGAATGATGAACCCAGAACGATGAACCCAAAATGATGAACCCAGTGTGATGAACCCAGAATGATGAACCCAGAGTGATGAACCCAGAATGATGAACCCTGAATGATGAACCCAGAGTGATGAACCCTGAATGATGAACCCAAAATGATGAACACAGAATGATGGAACCAGAATGATACCCTAGAGTGATGAACCTAGAATGATAAACCCAGAATGATGAACCCAGAATGATAAACCCAGAATGATCAACCCAGAATGATGAACCCAGAGTGATCAACCCAGAATGATGAACCTAGAATGATGAACCCACAATGATAAACCCAGAATGATGAACCCAGAATGATGAACCCGGAGTGATGAACCCAGAATGATGAACCCAGAATGATGAACCCAGAGTGATGAACCCTGAATGATGAACCCAGAATGATGAACCCAGATTGATGAACCCAGAGTGATGAACCCTGAATGATGAACCCAGAACGATGAACCCAAAATGATCAACCCAGAATGATGAACCCAGAATGATGAACCCAGAGTGATGAACCCTGAATGATGAACCCAGAGTGATGAACCCAGAATGATGAACCCAGAATGATGAACCCTGAATGATGAACCCAGAGTGATGAACCCAGAATGATGCACCTTGAATGATGAACCCAGAGTAATGAACCCAGAGTGATGAACCTAGAATGATGAACCCAGAATGATGAACCCAGAATGATGCACCTTGAATGATGAACCCAGAGTAATGAACCCAGAGTGATGAACCCAGAATGATGAACCCAGAGTGATGAACCCAGAGTGATGAACCCAGAATGATGAACCCAGAATGATGAACCCTCAATGATAAACCTAGAATGATGAACCCAGAATGATGAACCCTGAATGATGAACCCAGAGTGATGAACCAACAATAATGAACCCAGAGTGATGAACCAAGAATGATGAACCCAGAATGATGAACCCAGAATAATGAACCCAGAGTGATGAACCCTGAATGATCAACCCAGAATGATGAACCCTGAATGATAAACCCAGAGTAATGAACCCAGAATGATGAACCCTGAATGATGAACCCAGAATGATGACCACAGAATGATGGAACCAGAATGATGAACCTAGAGTGATGAACCCAGAATGATGAACCTAGAATGATGAACCCAGAGTGATGAACCTAGAATGATGAACCTAGAGTGATGAACCCAGAATGATGAACCCTGAATGATGAACCCAGAATGATGAACCCAGAGTGATGAACCCAGAGTGATGAACCCAGAATGATGAACCCTGAATGATGAACCCAGAGTGATGAACCCAGAATGATGAACCTAGAATGATGAACCCGGAGTGATCAACCCAGTGTGATGAACCCAGAATGATGAACCTAGAATGATGAACCCAGAATCATGAACCCTGAGTGATAAACCCAGAATGATGAACCCTGAATGATGAACCCAGAGTGATGAACCTTGAATGATGAACACAGAATGATGAACACAGAATGATGGAACCAGAATGTTACCCCAGGGTGATGAGCCCAAAATGATGAACCCAGAATGATGAACCCAGAATGATGAACCCAGAATGATGAACCCAGAATGATGAACCCAGAGTGATGAACCCAGAATGATGAACCTAGAATGATGAACCCACAATGATGAACCCACAATGATAAACCCACATTGATGAACCCACAATGATGAACCCACAATGATGAACCCACAATGATGAACCCAGAATGATGAACCTTGAATGATGAACCTAGAGTGATGAACCCAGAATGATGAACCTAGTGTGATGAACCCAGAATGATCAACCCAGAATGATGAACCTTGAATGATGAACCCAGAATGATGAACCGAGAATGATAAACAAAGAATGATGAACCCTGAAAGATAAACCCAGAATGATGAACCCACAATGATCAACCCAGATTGATTAACCCAGATTGATCAACCTAGAATGATGAACCCTGAATAATGAACCCTGAATGATGAACCTAGAGTGATGAACCCAGAATGATCAACCCTGAATGATGAACCCAGAGTGATGAAACCAGAGTGATGAACCCAGAATGATGAACCTAGAATGATGAACCGAGAGTGATCAACCCGGAGTGATGAAACCAGTGTGATGAACCCAGAATGATGAACCTAGAATGATGAACCCAGAATCATGAACCCAGAGTGATGAACCCAGAATGATGAACAAAGAATGATGAACCCAGAGTGATGAACCCTGAATAATGAACCCAGAATGATGACCACAGAATGATGGAACCAGAATGATACCCCAGAGTGATGAACCCAGAATGATAAACCCACAATGATGAACCCAGAATGATGAACCCAGAATGATGAACCCAGAATGATGAACCTAGAGTGATGAACCCAGAATGATGAACATAGAATGATGAACCCAGAGTGATGAACCCAGAATGATGAACCTAGAGTGATGAACCCAGAATGATCAACCCTGAATGATGAACCCAGAATGATGAACCCAGAGTGATGAACCCAGAATGATCAACCTAGAATGATGAACCCTGAATGATGAACCCAAAGTGATGAACCTAGAATGATGAACCCTGAATGATGAATCCAGAGTGATGAACCCAGAATGATGAAACTAGAATGATGAACCAAGAATGATGAACCTAGAGTGATGAACCCTGAATGATGAACCAAGAATGATGAACCCAGAGTGATGAACCCAGAGTGATCAACCCAGAATGACGAACCTTGAATGATGAACCCAGAGTGATGAACCCAGAATGATGAACCTAGAATGATGGAACCAGAATGATACCCCAGGGTGATGAACCATAAATGATAAACCCAGAATGATGAACCCAGAATGATAAACCCAGAATGATGAACCCAGAATGATGAACCTAGAATGATGAACCCACAATGATGAACCCGCAATGATAAACCGACATTGATGAACCCACAATGATGAACCCACAATGATGAACCCCCAATGATTAACCCAGAATGATGAACCTTGAATGATGAACCTAGAGTGATGAACACAGAATGGTGAACCTAGGATGATGAACCCAGAATGATGAACCCAGAATGATGAACCTTGAATGATGAACCCAGAATGATGAACCGAGAATGATAAACAAAGAATGATGAACCCTGAAAGATAAACCCAGAATGATGAACCCACAATGATCAACCCAGATTGATTAACGCAGATTGATGAACCCAGAATGATGAACCCAAAATGATAAGCCCAGAATGATGAACCCAGAATGATGAACAGAGAATGATAAACCCAGAGTGATGAACCTAGAATGATGAACCAAGATTGATGAACCTAGAGTGATGAACCAAGAATGATGAACCCTGAATGATGAACCCAAAATGATAAACCCAGAATGATGAACCCAGAATGATGAACCCAGAATGATGAACCCAGAATGATGAACAGAAAATGATAAACCTAGAGTAATGAACCTAGAATGATGAACCCAGAATGATGAACCTAGAGTGATGAACCCAGAATGATGAACCCTGAATGATGAACCCAGAACGATGAACCCAAAATGATGAACCCAGTGTGATGAACCCAGAATGATGAACCCAGAGTGATGAACCCAGAATGATGAACCCTGAATGATGAACCCAGAGTGATGAACCCTGAATGATGAACCCAAAATGATGAACACAGAATGATGGAACCAGAATGATACCCTAGAGTGATGAACCTAGAATGATAAACCCAGAATGATGAACCCAGAATGATAAACCCAGAATGATCAACCCAGAATGATGAACCCAGAGTGATCAACCCAGAATGATGAACCTAGAATGATGAACCCACAATGATAAACCCACAATGATGAACCCAGAATGATGAACCCAGAGTGATCAACCCAGAATGATGAACCTAGAATGATGAACCCACAATGATCAACCCAGATTGATTAACGCAGATTGATGAACCCAGAATGATGAACCCAAAATGATAAGCCCAGAATGATGAACCCAGAATGATGAACAGAGAATGATAAACCCAGAGTGATGAACCTAGAATGATGAACCAAGATTGATGAACCTAGAGTGATGAACCAAGAATGATGAACCCTGAATGATGAACCCAAAATGATAAACCCAGAATGATGAACCCAGAATGATGAACCCAGAATGATGAACCCAGAATGATGAACAGAAAATGATAAACCTAGAGTAATGAACCTAGAATGATGAACCCAGAATGATGAACCTAGAGTGATGAACCCAGAATGATGAACCCTGAATGATGAACCCAGAACGATGAACCCAAAATGATGAACCCAGTGTGATGAACCCAGAATGATGAACCCAGAGTGATGAACCCAGAATGATGAACCCTGAATGATGAACCCAGAGTGATGAACCCTGAATGATGAACCCAAAATGATGAACACAGAATGATGGAACCAGAATGATACCCTAGAGTGATGAACCTAGAATGATAAACCCAGAATGATGAACCCAGAATGATAAACCCAGAATGATCAACCCAGAATGATGAACCCAGAGTGATCAACCCAGAATGATGAACCTAGAATGATGAACCCACAATGATAAACCCACAATGATGAACCCAGAATGATGAACCCAGAGTGATCAACCCAGAATGATGAACCTAGAATGATGAACCCACAATGATAAACCCACAATGATGAACCCACAATGATGAACCCACAATGATGAACCCACAATGATGAACCCAGAATGATGAACCCAGAATCATGAACCTTGAATGATGAACCTAGAGTGATGAACCCAGAATGATGAACCTAGTGTGATGAACCCAGAATGATGAACCCAGTATAATGAACCTTGAATGATGAACCCAGAATGATGAACCCAGAATGATGAACCCTGAAAGATAAACCCAGAATGATGAAACCACAACGATGAACCCACAATGATGAACCCACAATGGTGAACCAAGAGTGATGAACCCAGAATGATAAACCCAGAGTGATGAACCCACAAGGATGAACCCAGAATGATGAACCTTGAACGATGAACCCAGAGTGATGAACCCAGATTGATGAACCCAAAATGATGAACCCAAAATGATAAACCCAGAATGATGAACCCAGAATGATGAACCAAGAATGATGAACCTAGAATGATGAACCCAGAATGATGAACCTAGGATGATGAACCCAGAATGATGAACCCAGAATGATGAACCTTTAATGAGGAACCCAGAATGATGAACCGAGAATGATAAACAAAGAATGATGAACCCTGAAAGATAAACCCAGAATGATGAACCCACAATGATGAACCCAGATTGATTAACCCAGATTGATGAACCCAGAATGATGAACCCAAAATGATGAGTGATGAACCCGGAGTGATGAACCCAGTGTGATGAACCCAGAATGATGAACCTAGAATGATGAACCCAGAATCATGAACCCAGAGTGATGAACCCAGAATGATGAACCCTGAATGATGAACCCAGAGTGATGAACCATGAATGATGAACCCAAAATGATGAACACAGAATGATGGAACCAGAATGATACCCTAGAGTGATGAACCTAGAATGATAAACCCAGAATGATGAACCCAGAATGATAAACCCAGAATGATCAACCCAGAATGATCAACCCAGAGTGATCAACCCAGAATGATGAACCTAGAATGATGAACCCACAATGATAAACCCAGAATGATGAACCCAGAATGATGAACCAAGAATGATGAACCTAGAGTGATGAACCCAGAATGATGAACCTAGGATGATGAACCCAGAATGATGAACCCAGAATGATGAACACAGAATGATGAACACAGAATGATGGAACCAGAATGTTACCCCAGGGTGATGAGCCCAAAATGATGAACCCAGAATGATGAACCCAGAATGATGAACCCAGAATGATGAACCCAGAATGATGAACCCAGAGTGATGAACCCAGAATGATGAACCTAGAATGATGAACCCACAATGATGAACCCACAATGATCAACCCACATTGATGAACCCACAATGATGAACCCACAATGATGAACCCACAATGATGAACCCAGAATGATGAACCTTGAATGATGAACCTAGAGTGATGAACCCAGAATGATGAACCTAGTGTGATGAACCCAGAATGATCAACCCAGAATGATGAACCTTGAATGATGAACCCAGAATGATGAACCGAGAATGATAAACAAAGAATGATGAACCCTGAAAGATAAACCCAGAATGATGAACCCACAATGATCAACCCAGATTGATTAACCCAGATTGATCAACCTAGAATGATGAACCCTGAATGATGAACCTAGAGTGATGAACCCAGAATGATCAACCCTGAATGATGAACCCAGAGTGATGAAACCAGAGTGATGAACCCAGAATGATGAACCTAGAATGATGAACCGAGAGTGATCAACCCGGAGTGATGAAACCAGTGTGATGAACCCAGAATGATGAACCTAGAATGATGAACCCAGAATCATGAACCCAGAGTGATGAACCCAGAATGATGAACCTAGAATGATGAACCCAGAGTGATGAACCCTGAATAATGAACCCAGAATGATGACCACAGAATGATGGAACCAGAATGATACCCCAGAGTGATGAACCCAGAATGATAAACCCAGAATGATGAACCCAGAATGATGAACCCAGAATGATGAACCCAGAATGATGAACCCAGAGTGATGAACCCAAAATGATGAACCTAGAGTGATGAACCCAGAATGATGAACCCTGAATGATGAACCCAGAATGATGAACCCAGAGTGATGAACCCAGAATGATCAACCTAGAATGATGAACCCTGAATGATGAACCCAAAGTGATGAACCTAGAATGATGAACCCTGAATGATGAATCCAGAGTGATGAACCCAGCATGATGAAACTAGAATGATGAACCAAGAATGATGAACCTAGAGTGATGAACCCAGAATGATGAACCAAGAATGATGAACCCAGAGTAATGAACCCAGAGTGATGAACCCAGAATGACGAACCTTGAATGATGAACCCAGAGTGATGAACCCAGAATGATGAACCTAGAATGATGGAACCAGAATGATACCCCAGGGTGATGAACCATAAATGATAAACCCAGAATGATGAACCCAGAATGATCAACCAGAATGATGAACCCAGAATGATGAACCTAGAATGATGAACCCACAATGATGAACCCGCAATGATAAACCCACATTGATGAACCCACAATGATGAACCCACAATGATGAACCCCCAATGATTAACCCAGAATGTTGAACCTTGAATGATGAACCTAGAGTGATGAACACAGAATGATGAACCTAGGATGATGAACCCAGAATGAT
This sequence comes from Haliotis rufescens, assembly GCF_023055435.1. Lineage (NCBI taxonomy): Eukaryota > Metazoa > Mollusca > Gastropoda > Lepetellida > Haliotidae > Haliotis > Haliotis rufescens. The sequence goes on from NW_025964223.1 coordinate 10,495,853, forward strand.
GAACCCAGAATGATGAACCTTGAATGATGAACCCAGAATGATGAACCGAGAATGATAAACAAAGAATGATGAACCCTGAAAGATAAACCCAGAATGATGAACCCACAATGATCAACCCAGATTGATTAACGCAGATTGATGAACCCAGAATGATGAACCCAAAATGATCAGCCCAGAATGATGAACCCAGAATGATGAACAGAGAATGATAAACCCAGAGTGATGAACCTAGAATGATGAACCAAGATTGATGAACCTAGAGTGATGAACCAAGAATGATGAACCCTGAATGATGAACCCAAAATGATAAACCCAGAATGATGAACCCAGAATGATGAACCCAGAATGATAAACCCAGAATGATGAACAGAGAATGATAAACCCAGAGTAATGAACCTAGAATGATGAACCCAGAGTGATGAACCTAGAGTGATGAACCCAGAATGATGAACCCTGAATGATGAACCCAGAACGATGAACCCAAAATGATGAACCCAGTGTGATGAACCCAGAATGATGAACCCAGAGTGATGAACCCAGAATGATGAACCCTGAATGATGAACCCAGAGTGATGAACCCTGAATGATGAACCCAAAATGATGAACACAGAATGATGGAACCAGAATGATACCCTAGAGTGATGAACCTAGAATGATAAACCCAGAATGATGAACCCAGAATGATAAACCCAGAATGATCAACCCAGAATGATGAACCCAGAGTGATCAACCCAGAATGATGAACCTAGAATGATGAACCCACAATGATAAACCCACAATGATGAACCCACAATGATGAACCCACAATGATGAACCCACAATGATGAACCCAGAATGATGAACCCAGAATCATGAACCTTGAATGATGAACCTAGAGTGATGAACCCAGAATGATGAACCTAGTGTGATGAACCCAGAATGATGAACCCAGTATAATGAACCTTGAATGATGAACCCAGAATGATCAACAAAGAATGATGAACCCTGAAAGATAAACCCAGAATGATGAACCCACAACGATGAACCCACAATGATGAACCCACAATGGTGAACCAAGAGTGATGAACCCAGAATGATAAACCCAGAGTGATGAACCCACAAGGATGAACCCAGAATGATGAACCTTGAACGATGAACCCAGAGTGATGAACCCAGATTGATGAACCCAAAATGATGAACCCAAAATGATAAACCCAGAATGATGAACCCAGAATGATGAACCAAGAATGATGAACCTAGAGTGTTGAACCCAGAATGATGAACCTAGGATGATGAACCCAGAATGATGAACCCAGAATGATGAACCTTTAATGAGGAACCCAGAATGATGAACCGAGAATGATAAACAAAGAATGATGAACCCTGAAAGATAAACCCAGAATGATGAACCCACAATGATGAACCCAGATTGATTAACCCAGATTGATGAACCCAGAATGATGAACCCAAAATGATGAGTGATGAACCCGGAGTGATGAACCCAGTGTGATGAACCCAGAATGATGAACCTAGAATGATGAACCCAGAATCATGAACCCAGAGTGATGAACCCAGAATGATGAACCCTGAATGATGAACCCAGAGTGATGAACCCTGAATGATGAACCCAAAATGATGAACACAGAATGATGGAACCAGAATGATACCCTAGAGTGATGAACCTAGAATGATAAACCGAGAATGATGAACCCAGAATGATAAACCCAGAATGATCAACCCAGAATGATCAACCCAGAGTGATCAACCCAGAATGATGAACCTAGAATGATGAACCCACAATGATAAACCCAGAATGATGAACCCAGAATGATGAACCCACAATGATGAACCCAGAATGATGAACGCAGAATGATGAACCCAGAATGATGAACACAGAATGATGAACCTAGAGTGATGAACCCAGAATGATGAACCTAGTGTGATGAACCCAGGATGATGAACCTTGAATGATGAACCCAGAATGATAAACAAAGAATGATGAACCCTGAAAGATAAACCCAGAATGATGAACCCACAACGATGAACCCTTAATTGTGAACCCAGAATGATGAACCCAGAGTGATGAACCCAGAATGATAAACCCAGAGTGATGAACCCTGAATGATGAACCCTGAATGATGAACCTTGAACGATGAACCCAGAGTGATGAACCCAGATTGATGAACCCAGAATGATGAACCCAGAATGATGAACCCAGAATGATGAACCCAGAATGATGAACCTAGAATGATGAACCTAGAATGATGAAGCTAGAATGATGAATCCAGTGTGATGAACCCAGTGTGATGAACCCTGAATGATCAACCCAGAATGATGAACCAAGTGATGAACCTAGAATGATGAACTCAGAATGATGAATTTTGAATGATGAACCCAGAATGATGAACCTAGAATGATGAACCCAAAATTATGAACCCAGAGTGATGAACCCAGAATGATGAACCCAGAGTGAGGAACCCAGAATGATGAACCCAGAGTGATGAACCCAGAGTGATGAACCCAGTGTGATGAACCGAGAATGATGAACCCAGAGTGATGAACCCAGAATGATGAACCTAGAATGATGAACCTAGAATGATGAATCCAGAATGATGAACCTAGAATGATGAATCCAGAATGATGAACCCAGAGTGAGGAACCCAGAATGATGAACCCAGAGTGATGAACCCAGAATGATGAACCCAGTGTGATGAGCCGAGAATGATGAACTAAGAGTGATGAACTCAGAATGATGAACCTCGAATGATAAACCCTGAATGATGAACCCAAAATGATGAACCCAGAGTGATGAACCCAGAATGATGAACCCAGAGTGATGAACCCACAATGATGAACCCAGAGTGATGAATCCAGAATGATGAACCCAGAGTGATTAACCCAGAATGATGAACCCAGAGTGATGAACCCAGAATGAAGAACCTAGAATGATGAACCCAGAAATGATGAACCTAGAATGAGGAACCCAGAATGATGAACCCAGAATGATGAACCTTGAACGATGAACCCAGAGTGATGAACCCAGAATGATGAACCCAGAGTGATGAACCCACAATGATGAACCCAGAGTGATGAATCCAGAATGATGAACCCAGAGTGATTAACCCAGAATGATGAACCCAGAGTGATGAACCCAGAAATGATGAACCCACAATGATGAACCCACAATGATGAACCCACAATGATGAACCTAGAATGATGAACCCAGAAAGATGAGCCTAGAATGATGAACCCACAATGATGAACCCACAATGATGAAGCTAGAATGATAAACCCAGAATGATGAACCCACAATGATGAACCCAGAATGATGAAACTTGAATGATGAACGCACAATGATGAACCCACAATAATGAACCCAGAAAGATGAACCCAGAATGATGAGCCCACAATGAGGAGCCCAGAGTGATGAACCCAGAATGAAGAACCTAGAATGATGAACCCAGAAATGATGAACCTAGAATGATGAACCCAGAATGATGAACCCAGAATGATGAACCTTGAACGATGAACCCAGAGTGATGAACCCAGAATAATGAACCCAGATTGATTTTCCCAGAATGATGAACCCAGAATGATGAACCCACAATGATGAAACCAGAATGATGAACCCAGAGTGATGAATCCAGAATGATGAACCCAGAGTGATGAACCCTGAATGATGAACCCAGAACGATGAACCCAGAGTGATGAACCCAGAATGATGAACCCAGAATGATGAACCCAGAATGATGAACCCAGAGTGATGAACCCAAAATGATGAACCCAGAATGATGAACCCAGATTGATGAACCCAGAGTGATGAACCCAGAATGATGAACCCAGAGTGATGAACCCAAAATGATGAACCCAGAATGATGAACCCAGAGTGATGAACCCAGAATGATGAACCCAGTGTGATGAACCGAGAATGATGAACCCAGAGATATAAAACCCACAATGATGAACGAAGAGTGATGAACTCAGAATGATGAACCTCGAATGATGAACCCTGAATGATAAATCCAAAATGATGAACCCAGAGTGATGAACCCACAATGATGAACCCAGAGTGATGAACCCACAATGATGAACCCAGAGTGATGAATCCAGAATGATGAACCCAGAGTGATGAACCCAGAATGATGAACCCAGAGTGATGAACCCAAAATGATGAACCCAGAATGATGAACCCAGATTGATGAACGCAGAGTGATGAACCCAGAATGATGAACCCAGAGTGATGAACCCAAAATGATGAACCCAGAATGATGAACCCAGAGTGATGAACCCAGAATGATGAACCCAGAGTGATGAACCGAGAATGATGAACCCAGAGTGATTAAACCGACAATGATGAACGAAGAGTGATGAACTCAGAATGATGAACCTCGAATGATGAACCCTGAATGATAAATCCAAAATGATGAACCCAGAGTGATGAACCCAGAATGATGAACCCAGAGTGATGAACCCACAATGATGAACCCAGAGTGATGAATCCAGAATGATGAACCCAGAGTGATGAACCCAGAATGATGAACCCAGAGTGATGAACCCAGAGTGATGAACCCTGAATGATGAACCCAGAGTGATGAACCAAGAATGATGAACCCAGAGTGATGAACCCAGAATGATGAACCCAGAATGATGAACCCAGAATGATGAACCCAGAATGGGTATGGAGATTTTCAGCTGCAGCTCCAAAACAAGGTTTTTCTAATTTAAACCTATGTTCCTGTTTTTGGAAAAAAACAAACTTGCAACAATGACATTTTTGTGGCAGGTAATTTCTTTTTTTTCAACAGTCCGAAGCATAATTATTTTTTTTCAAGAATTTTCGGGGACAATATATTTTTTTCTATATGCTGCTCTCTGGGCAGACGCTCTTTCCACTGGCTTGGTAATGTGTTTATGAAAATAATCCCACCGTGGATGGCCTGATTGTGCCGTTTGATATATTCTTTTGCATGGTATTAAGTGTGCTTTATAAACCTTACCTCAACACCATATCTTTGTTATATTAACCAGGAACCTACTCCCCAGACTGTTTCAGATGCATTGGTGAAGTCAAAAATGAATGTTCTATTGATGTGCTACATAGTCACATGGGAACCCGATATATTGTCTCTGTATTGGATCATTTCCTAAAGCACAACAATGACATCATGCTGCGTACCATTTGGTGCACTGTGTCCATGCTTGGGTGAGGATTTCTGGAAGGTTTCGCCATGGTCAAATCCCTGAAATTTAAATAAACAATCTTGTCATGCAATAAAGCGAATTCCTCATGACATATATCAGAATATATGAGACTCCAGTAGGATAACAAACTTTGTGTCCCTCTGAAATATACATGTGGGCCACGAGCTGCAAATGTAACATTGGCAGCGCGTGCCAAGAGGTTCTTTGAAGACGGAACAAGTCGCCGAAACTCATCGGGGTGGACAAGTGTAAAATGAACGTACAAATATAACACTACGATGCTCGGGAGACGGTCAATCATGATGTGCTGAGCTTGGTTCGAATATCTTGGGTAGTATCGAGCTCCATGATAGAACGGTAATTCGTGAGCATGCCAGGAAACTGAAAAATTGTGTAACGGATCTTTGTCAATAACAGGTATATGAGCATCTGCATGTGAAGGAAAGCGCAAGAAGGAGAGAAGAGCTGTTTTGAATTGGGGACTTGTTGAATCCCCATGAAGCCATAGCGTCCTTCCTTTCAAGCATTGTCTGTAAGCATCTGTGATGTTGCCATTGCACTTGACAATGACAACACCACAAGAGAATGTTTGAACGCATGTCAATGGTCTCTGTTACACTGAGATATTTGTTTCAGGTGTCCAGTGGACTCTTCAACTCAAGGGTTGATGTCCAGGGACCACGTGACAAGGTTCAAGTTTAAAATGTTTGATCTGCCCACTGAGGACGGCGGCCTCTACGTCAATTGTGACGTCACGTTCTGTGATCAGATGGACTTCTCACCACAATGTCAACAAGGATGTCACACTGACCCCCAAGTTGGAATTATTGGCTAAACATTTAAATATTCAGATTGCAATCTTTTAGCATCATGTCCACTAGTTATCATTAAATAATCCAACAGAAGTAAAATTAATGAAACATCATTACGCGTTGATTTAAATCTAATACCCTGTACAGTAACCAAATCAATATATTTATAATTCCTGAGATGAGCGTCACACGCTTTTATAATGCACAGACAATGCAATGTATTGACCTTGTGCTCATGAAAACTTTGGCATGCATAAAACGTTATCATTTTAAGAAATGAAAAATCAAGTATGATGTTACTATTTCTGATTGTCCCCCCTCCAATACATGCGTGACCAACATATATCCAACTGTTAGATATCATTGGTAGACTATCACGCGATACGCAGTGAATCTGATTTCCGGTGGCCAGTAAATAATCAAGTGTGACTAAACAACGCCCCACGCCCTCGGGTATGGCGATGCAAAACTAACCCAGTCACTATAACCCGACCGTGATACATTGCTCTCCCAAGTAGCTGGCGTGTGTTGATTTTACTTATACAGTTAACTACGGTTATAACGAACTCAAAGGGACCACTTATTTTAGTTCGTTATAACCATCGTTCGTTATAAGCATATATACAACAAATGGCCGGGACTAAAAAAATAGGTTCGTTATATCAGTCAGTTCGTTGTAAGCGTGTTCGTTATAACCGTAGAGTTTACTGTACAGTGAGAACCATTACATGAAATGCTGATGACACTGATGAAAGATAACACTCTGATTCTTGTTTGCCAGATATGCCATTTTGAAAGTTTGGATTCCTAGAAAATAAAAGTGACAAAACACATGCAAGGTCAAGTCAAATATTCATCTGAAAAACACACGGGAACATATGGTACAGATCAAAATAGGGAACTGCATAGGACATCATGTTTGTCCCATGTTACCTATGCTTGCCACAAGAAAGGGCTTCATTGGATCGGAAGGTCTGGCTCCGTGATTTGGTTGATTGCGTGTCAGCGTTCCGCGACTGCATGGGTTATGGCTCATATTGTCAATCACTAGTTTGCCTTGTCCAAACACGATTCTTCACAGGTCGCCGTGAGATAGCTCGAATATCACTGACTGTGAGAGAATGTTTATACAACACTAACGTTACTTCTAACCTACAACACACATAATAAGTTGGTTTCACATAAATAAACCCTTCACGGATATGACTTAACAATATGATATGCCTAGACATCACAGTAAAAACATGTCACGGTTCAAAGTGTTATACCTCAAGGTATAGTCATTAAATAAAGAACATCCCTACAGAGTTTCACGCAGATACAGCGTACGGTTTATCAGTTATGCTCAGGGGACGCCACGCCACGGATACAGAAATTTAGCTACCTTAATATTGTCAGCGTGTTGACGATCATCTGGAATGGGTTGATTGTTTGTTTGTTTGTTTGTTTGTTGTATAAAGCCGCACTTAGCAATATTCCAGATACATCACGGCGGTCTGTAAATAATCGAGTCTGGACCAGACAATCCAGTGATTGACATCATGAGCATCTATCCACGCAATTAGGATACGATGACATGCATCAACCAAGTCAGCGAGCCTGACCATGCGATCCCAATTAGTCGGGTCCCGTATACGACAAGCATAGTAAACTTTTACGGCAAGCATTGATTGTTGAAGACCTTTTCTACCCCGGATCTCCTCGGGTCCATCTGGAATAAATTAACTATTAATTATGTAATAGGGGAGGGGAGGTAATTATATAATGCGTCTTATATAGCCTCCCTGGACTTTGTTGAGTTGGTTATGTATTTTTTCTCAGGAATCGTTTTACAATGTAGACCAAAGAATAAACAGCATTCATAATTGAGAGTTCTTTTCATAAAACATTATAGGCTTTAGTTAGGTTGTATGTTGTGTCGTGGTTTATTGACTTACTTTTCCTTATTCATTTCTTCCCTCAGGGATACTTATTAATGATACTCCTTCAGTCATGTGTGGCATTGTTTTTCCCCAGGTGTTTTATAAGTTCAGTGCCCCGTGGGGACCCGGGGAAGAATGCGTCTCCAGTGCCAAATTTCGGGTCGTAAGAGGCGACCGAATTGGGCTTCCCGTGAAGATTCGGGTTAGAATTGATCTTCAGGAACCTATGTCTGTCGTAAGAGGCTACGGACGAGATCGGTCGTTTTTCTAAGAGGTAACTTTGTGTCTTAAAGTAGCTGTACTACACACTTGCAATGTCTGTCACACAGAGGAGTTGGGTATTCTGATGTTAAAACACCGTACTGTACACGGGTTCTGTGTAACAGAAGGTACCCTCACGTAACAATTATAATGAGAATGAGCCTGATATTTTATTGTTTAGCCCACGTTAAAATATTAGAATGTAAGATGGTATTTTTCGTTCGTGTTATTGGTTAGAGTTAGCACTTCGCTTCACACTGATTGTGCAGCCTCTGCAACGAAAATACGTTTAAACAATCCAAAATCCTCTCACCTGGCTTTTTGGCAAGAAGGATTTATACACTTAAATTGAAGTAAAAGATGGTTGCTTAAGTATGTGATAAGAATGTCTAAATCTTTTCTTTATCTTTAATTTGGTGGTATATATGTATAGTCTAATGTCCCAATGTGGTGGAGTTACATGTAAACCTTGAGTTTCGTGATCTAAGATAGAGAAAACACAATAATCTCCCGCCAATTCAATCAAAACAGGTTCGACCGTGTGCGGCACACGGCGTTAGTAAATCCCTGACTCACTCACTCAATCACCACGTGGGAAGTAAGTCACTTTCGAAAATCAATCCGGTGATTTACTATTGGATGTATTTAGATGACTGATTTCGGTCATTTGAAATGTTTTGTTTTGTTTTTGTTTGTTGTTTAACGCCGCACTCAGCAATATACCAGCTCAATGACGGCAGTCTGTACATAATCGAGTCTGGACCAGACAATCCAGTGATTGACATCATGAGCATCGATCCACGCAATTGGGATCGATGACATGCATCAACCAAGTCAGCGAGCCTGACCACCCGATCCCGTTAGTCGCCTTTTTCGACAAGCATAGTCGCCTTTTACGGCAAGCATGGGTTGCTGTCATTTGAAATGTTAAGTACACACAAATAAGCGGTAAATCAATAACCGTTGGTACTCTTGATAATGAAGTAGCCAGTTGCAACATTGTAGACATTGCGACCACTCCCCTTGTCTTAATGGGGAGTTACCGTTTTGCCAGGTCTTCTTAACGAACACGTGGTCACCTTTGTTGACATGAATGATAACACTCATTGAAACACTTCTCCAGGGTTTTGGAAGGTGGATACTTGCTTTCGCAGAGCCCTGGGCCAACAGTGAGAAGTCAGATCCACCTGAACCAACTGTTTGTAAAAGTGCATGGAACTGATAGTAACCTGCAAATGAAAAGAGCATTGTACATATTCCTCATCTCTAAATTTCAATAAAAACTACCATACCTTGAAAACTCATGGATGTTTGTGTTTGACAATGAGTTGCAAGTTCCAGCATCAAAGGATTTCTTAATGAAAGTGGATGTTCTTTTGTCGTATGTATGTATGTATGTATGTATGTATGTATGTATGTATGTATGTATGTATGTATGTATGTATGTATGTATGTATGTATGTATGTATGCATGCATGCATGCATGCATGCATGTATGCATGCATGTATGTATCTATGTATGTATCTATGTCTGACTCACTGCTGTTATAAATTTATGTGGTAGATATTTATATAACCGACATCTGAACGCATATTTGATAACCAGACAGTGTAACAGAAAGAGAACTGTTATATAACTGAAAAGTAATGCTTAAACAAAAATGTACTAAAATAGGATATCTAGTCTCACAGGGCGGGAAAGCCGACCTAACGTCAGTTAAACTGTATTTTACAAGTACTTTAGGATTGAATTTAAAGGCATGATAAGAAAATATATTTGTTCATAATATTTACAACGGTTATCACGTCTTTTGTCCAATGAATAAGTGTACGGGTTTTTTACGCTCTCAAAAGTCGTATATGTGACATAAGGTAATCGTTTTTGTATTTATTAAGGAATTCTTTGGACAATACAAACACTACCAACAGTGTCTAATGATATTGACAATTATTTGTCAATGTATGATCTATATGTAATTCATGATTAGTTCCAGTTCAATATGTCCTTCAAAGTTTCAGTTTTAAGATTGAAGGAAGAATGGGTGTATGTTGTATATTCGAATCTTTCTACAATACGAGAAGGACACACGCGTGCATGCAAACGAAACGAGATAGCATTCTGTATCTATATCTAATGTACATGCTTTTTTCTTTTCTTTTTTTTTTAACGCCGCACTCAGCAATATTCCAGCTATACGACGGCGGTAATGTACATGCCTATAGCATAACTGGAATACTGTTAAAAGCGGCGTTAAACCCAACTCACTCACTCACTACATGTCTATAACATGATAACGTTAAGACAGCTGCATCTGTGTAAAGTTAAATGCTTCTATCTACCTAAGAAAGACAGTCATACGCACTTCTGGAAATATGTTTTGTGTGCGTGTGCGTGTGCGTGTGCGTGTGCGTGTGCGTGTGCGTCTTCATGTGCGTGTGTGCGTGTGGACAGCATAACTTTCTTTAAGTTTGTATCATTTCAGACTTGGGACACCCACACCGGGTTTCGATCATTGAATCATAATCAGGGATTCGAACCCAAAATGAGTGGCTCAATTATGTCACGTAACTCGACACAGCGATTTGTGGCACCTTAGGACACTGGGCAACCCATGTCCGATACACAGGTAAAAACACATACACAAAAATTATGCCAAGACGTGTATTTAAAGACATCATCTAGTCAACTCAAATGGTAAATTTGTTTACATTCATCCCTTTCTTAGCTTACCTTTTCCGGCAACCGTTTTCCGCTCAGTCAAACAGACTGCCACACAGAGAAAAAACATCATGTGGAGTTGCATTGCTGGTTTCGGACAGGACAGAACTGTTTATCAAATGGGGAGTTTCACCCAATACACAGTTTACATGAGTTTCAAGCTTATATAAGCTTGGATAAAGTATGGAAACGCCAATCATGTTAAATCACTGCCCACACGTGACAGATGTTCCTGGTGTGCTTCCTGCACTGCACATGCGTCATACGGTTTTCAACTAAGTGTACATGTAACATGCATCTGCTACTTGTACCATGTAAATCATTGATTCCACGACTGCAAACTGAAACATCTGTTTGGTTTCAAACAATGTTCCACGATTGAAGTCGGGTTATCCAATGACACATCACCTATATGTAAACGATGTACAAGGGTTTAACTTCAAACTTCAAATATTACTTTCTCAAAATTCAAAATTGCGGTTTCTTGTTCTGCCATCTTCACATCCTATCCTCTCTGAAACATGGTATCCTCTAAGAAATATGCATGTAGCCAGCCAGCATATCACCCGGGGGTGTTGGAGGGTGCATGAAAACCCTTCCATAATCATAGGAAATCAGGGGCGGTCAGGTAGCCTAGTGGTTAAAGTGTTTGCATGTCACGCCGTGGTATTGCTGGAATATTGCTAAAAGCGGCGTAAAACCATACTCAATCACTCATAAGTAAAATCTGCATTTAGCAGAGTCCATTTTACACTTCCGACAGTTTCATAAGCAGGTGTTTATTAACCCGTAATGATACCAGCGTTGGCGACAATGTGAGGTATCCTTCCCCACTATTGGCATCCGTTATAAACACATGCAACGTCAAGTTGCTCATCTGAAAAAACAAGGGGCGCTGCAAACTATATGTGATTTATATACACAAAAAAATGCAATTAATCTTGAATACATTACTGTGGATATCTGTAAAAAACATATACCAGACAATTATGATATGTTGAGTATATAATGATATTATTAGAGATTTTAACCATGTTGACGACCATCATGGATTTTCTACCACCTGGGGGCTCTGCAGAGTTGGATCCATATCCAGAAATGTTCGGAATGGTTCAGTGTGTCAAGTTTGGTGCTTTTAACCCAAAGTGCACAATGTAGGATGGATGCGTCATTATGGAATAATCAATATGAATAATCAACTCGTGAGTTCATACAACTCTAGGGGATAGATAACATATGATATTTATACAGTGAGTCAGTGAGTGAGTGAGTTGGGTTTAACGCCGCTTTTAACAGTATTCCAGTTATATCACGGCGTGTCAGCTTAATGTGGGAGGAAAGCCCGAAGTGATGCAGGTCTCAGACGTTTACCACTTCAGTGAAACCAACGAGCACGGGTATGGTGCTGACAAACCTAGAAACATAATTGGGGTGAACCGGGATTCGAACCCACAATCATAGGTTTCTGGCGTGCCCAAGGGCGCAACTCTGCACAGCGAATCGCGGCGCCTTAGACGACTGGGCCACCCGTGCCCCGTATTTATACAGTGGATGATACTGTACACCAGTGGACAACATTTGATGCAATTGCTAATTATTGCGACGCAGATGCATGATGATAAATCCGATAGCTGGCAACAGATGACGGGAGATAATATCCATCTCATTTACAATCGTCTGAAACTGTGAGACGTTTACGAAATGGACTGCACATGTTTCAATTATTGCTAGGTCAACAGCGAGAACGGTTTCAGCTATCCATAAACTTAATTATAATGAGTGAGTGAGTATGGTTTTACGCCGCAGTAATCCAGCAATATCACGGCGGGGGACACCAGAAATGGGCTTCACACATTGTACCCATGTCGGGAATCGAACCCGGGTCTTCGGCGTGACAAGCTTACGCTTTAACCACTATGCTACCCAACCGCCCCACTTGATTATGAATTAGATAGATATAATCTGTCAAAAATCTATCTGACATTTATAAGACCTATTCTGGAATACTCATCGGAAGTATGGGACAACTGTTCTGCTAAACGAAAATATACTTGAACAGAATTCTTACAGGTCTGACCCAATTTGCCTCGAGAGAAAGTCTTTATTTCGAAAGTGGCTGGCTACCACTAAAAGAGAGACGCAAAATTAAAAAACTTACGACAGGGCAAAAATAATAATTAATTAATGTCCCTCAATGTCCCTCATATCTAAATGATTTGTTTGCCAACAATAGATTAGATGCTTCAAATTATAACCTACGAAACAAACAGAACATGACCTTTTGCTAGAACAAAAATAATAATCAATGAATGTCCCTCATATCTAAATGATTCACTCGGTGGTTATGTCTAATTACTGAAATCTTCAGTAATTAGACATAATCACTGAAATGAACCAAGGGATTTTATACTTGTTTACTGAACCACCGAGTGAATCAGTTGTTAGACATTAATCACTAAAATTTTCAGTCATTAGACTTAATCACTGATTAATATATTATACTTGTTACCTGTAACATATATACGTATACGCTTATAATATGTATGTGTTTATGTATGTATATGTGTTTGAGTGTAATAATATATATATATATATATATATATATATATATATATATATATATATATATATATATATATATATATATATATACACACACACACATGTGTGTGTTATTATATTTTCTCTTTACCTGTATATAATTCCAATTAACTGTACATTTTTTCTGCACTATCATTATTCACATATTACATTGTAAAGAAATGTGTTCAGGAGAAGCCTCGTAAGTGTGTCACTTGTGCCTGGTCCGTTTGATTTTCCGCAATAAAATATGTTTAAACCAAACATTTTGCCTTTTTACATTGTGTATCACTGGCATTAAAACAGGTTTGATCATGAGCTGCAACCATACATTCTAATCAAATGATATCCAAATGTTACTATTATTCTTTTATCAATCAATCAATCAATCAATCTTTATTCATGGTACTTATGAGGCCAAAGGCCTATAGTACAATATGTGGGGCGTGTTACAAATTCATACATTTTCGTAGTTTCATGGCATGATAAATGAACATTGATAGATTTCTAATAGTTTCTGTACAATCACAAGTAATTAATTTACAAAATTTGTTACCGTTTGGGTTGCGGTAGAAATAGTTATTTAGATATTTTGCTCTTAAATCTTCATACACTGGACAAACACATAAAAAGTGATATTCATCTTCAGTACAATCAGTTTTACAAATCCTACAAAGTCTGTGTTCTCTTGCAATACCTTTATATCTGCCTGTTTCAATAAATAGATCATGTGAGCCACAACGGAATCGAGAAAGAGCTGTTCTAAACTTATGTATATTTACACTTAATAGATAAGGTTCTAGTATAATAGTAGACTTAAATGTAGTGTAGTAGTTTGCTTTTCTAGAACTGGACAAAGAACAATGCCATTTTTGAATGTACATATCTTTTAAAGTCTGTGTCAAACGGGAGAAGAAATGTTGTGGCATATCTACATGTTGCTGTAACCAAATATAACCATATCCACATTCGTATAATATGTTTTTAACTTTTGATGCCCAATTTTGTTTCCCATGGCTGTCGTAGAGAAGCATCATATTATAACATTTTTTCGGGTATCTTGAAGATGGCATATTTAATAGCTTGACCCAGTATTTAATAACCTTTAAATAACTATTGATATACATGGGAAACCGTCCGCATTCACCATATACCCCTGCGTTTTCTGTGCTAGATTTTACCCCCAAGAACCGTTTACATGCATTTAAATGTATTTTCTCAATAACATCCAAATGTTCTAGGCCCCAAATTTCTGATCCATACAATAGCATCGGGCTTTTTTTGTATCAAATATTTTAGAATAAATATCATATGTAACATTGTCCAGAACTCTAAGACTTTTTAATATGCCTACAAACATTTTCTTGGCTTGCAATGAAATGTTATGTGCATTCCTTGACCAAGTTAATCTACTTGTTAAACACAAGCCTAAGTATTTATAAAATGGAACAACTTCTACAGGCTTCCTTCTGTAAAACCATTTTTCTTTTCTGGATATGTTACCACCATTTTTAAACTTTGGTTTTATCCATATTTACAGTAAGTTTTGACTCGTCACAATAACTCTCTAATACATGTATTTGCTTTTGCAGGCCAGGTATTGTGCTCGAGAATATGACTATATCGTCAGCGAAAAGAAGCAGAAATAATTTAATAGTTTCGGGGTGCAGTTGTATTCCATCAGTGCGATTTTTTTGGATTTGATATGCCAAATCATTTATGAAAAAGGAAAATAATAAGGGACTTCATATACACCCTTGTCGGACACCCCTGCTACTTACAAAAGTATCCGATATAGCGCCATTGTTCCGGACACACACCTTCACATTTTTATATAGAGAGCATAATAACTTTCCAATTTTGCTACTTAGCCCATGTCTTTGAAAGAGTGACCACAAGTTATCCCTTTTCACAGAGTCAAAAGCTTTTGCAAAATCTACGAATACAGCATGTAGCTTCCCTCGTTTCACTGATAGATATCTCTGAATTATAGAATATAGGATAAAAGCATTGTCAGTGGTGGAGTATCCTTTTCTAAAACCTGCTTGTGACTCACTTATCTTGTCCAAAGAATCCGCCCAGAAAACAAGTCTCTTATTAATAATTGAAGTAAATATTTTACTGAATGTACTTAGGAGAGTTATGCCTCTGTAATTATTAACATCGCTGGTTGCGCCCTGTTTGTGAAGAGGGACAATAATGCCAACTGTCCAATTATCTGGAAAATATGATCTCTCCAAAAGGATATTAAAAATTAGTTCCAAATATGGTATTAAAATGTCTGAGGAATGTTTCAAAAACTCTGCTATCACATTATCATTTCCAGATGCCTTATTATCTTTAAGGTTGGATATGCTGTCAATAATTTCCTCTCTAGATATTGGACATTCAAGAATATCATCTGTTACACTGTCAACTTTATCTTACATGAATTCCATGTCAAATAAATTGTTATTGTCATGGCTAAATGGAACTGAAAACAGTTCCTGGAAATGCTCAAACCAGGCTTGAATATCAATGCCATTTTTGCAATATCTATTTGGTTTAATGGCTTTTAGCGATGACCAAAATGTTTTAGAATTATCTATGCTTGATTCCAACAGTTTCTGTTTTTGTTCGAAATATTCTGTCTTTTTTTTCCTACAAACATCGTTGTACTGATTTCTTACTCTATTATAGTCGGTTAGTGATCCTCTATCCTTTTTCTTTCTAAAATTATTTAAACGTCTACATCGTTCCTTTTTAAGTAGCTGGCATTCGCTCTCAAACCATTGTTGATCATATTTACAGTCCTTATTCATTATCTTCATATCTGATGCAGCAATAATAACAGCTTCAGTGATATACCCAATACCTTCTTCAACATTAACAAATGCTACATCTACAGCCTTCTCCAGTAAATCATTCGCAGTCCCAGAAAAAAGGTTTATTCTAAACTGTTCAGCCTTCTCTTCAACCCACACAAATTTGAAGGAAGCATTGTTACGTGTATTGCGTGGCATAGGGTCATTTACTAGAAGCGTACGTAAACTAGTCGTGACAGGAAGGTGTGATGACTCGGCTCGAGACGGTATGTCAAAGCTATGGCACATATCAAACAACTCGGACGAGGCAATAACATAATCCACCACACTCGCACCCTGGTTACCTATAAAAGTAAAATCTCCCACCCCGGAGTCTGACCCGCACCTTCCATTCATATGTATATTTAGTATACTGCATAAATCTAGTAAGCCCTTACCAAAATTATTCAAAGATAAATCCACAGAAAATCTTTTTAAGCTGAAATTGTCTAACAGAAATCCCCATACACTGTTATCATGACCCTCGAGATATTCAAGGATATCATCTTCTACAAAATCAGATTCCGTGCTAGTTCTGGCATTCAAGTCTCCCCCAATCATCAAATAAACATCATCACAATGTGCTAGTGTATCAAGTAAGTCATTTTGTAATATTTGTGTACCATTTTTGCATTGCCTCAAAGGGTTTGTGTACCAAGTCGAACATTCAGGGTGAACATAGACACATGAATATAGCAAGTCTTTTTAAAATCCAAATACGGTTTTATCTAACAGCATGAAAAAGCCACTGTCGTAAACTTTAGACTATTTTACATATTTAACAAGTTGCTGTCTAACTAATATGGCAATACCACCAGAAAGTCTACCAAAGTTGGAAATCTTTTCAGCTTCTTTGATCCATAGCTTGAATCCTGGAAATATCAAACTTATGTCTATATCTTTCATCCATGTTTCTGTTATGCCGATGAAGTCAAATGAGTTTAAATAATCGGTAAAGTCCTGATCAGTTAATTTAGAATTAAGTCCTGATACATTCCAGAAAACAAATGTTCTATTTTTAAATGTACAATCATCGACATCATCTGTCGTATCTACATGAGGCGTCCTACAATCACGCTCGATCTCGTCGCACCCCTATTGGGTTGCTGTCCTGTCCCAGGCCTTAGCGCGAGAACTCAGAAGTCGTGGTCCTGTGTGTGAACCTCCCCGTCTATGTCCTTGTGAGGGTGATGTCCTGATGTTCTGGCTATCCCTTCTCTCCCGTCTGTGTGCTGTGGTTCTCTCTGGTGTCCCTTGGCTATCTCTCATCTCACTATCCTTCTTCACATCCTCGACAAGTTTGCCTCCTTTAAAAAAAACCCCTCTTATCTGGATTTTCACGTCGTAACCTGCCTAGCTCTTGTCGCTCGAAATATGTTAAGTCATTAGCCACACCATATCCCATTTCTCTTAGGGTATCCCTGAATCCAAGTGTTTGGATTTTATCATCCCAGTGTGCCATTTTCACTATAAGAGGGCGGGGTTTATTTTTTGTTTTGCTGGATATCCTGTGTGCACGTTTTATGTCTCTATAAGGAAGTTCCCCATATGTAGGATTCTTATTTCTGACTCTATTAAAAATGTCTAGTATCTTTTCCTTGCACACTTTATAAGATTCTTCTACTCCCTCTTCAATATACAATCAAATTATTTCGTCTGCTCTGTCTTTCCTGGTGCTCTACTCTCGTCTCTCGCTCACTAATACTGTCAGACCAGTAAAACAGTTCATCTACTTTGTTGGATACTTCGTCAACATCTAGTCTGAGAATAGCCTGTTCTTCTCTATTCACACTGACTTCTGTTCTCAGTTCACATACCTCTGCCTTGATCGAATGAACTTCTTCTCTCAAAGATCGTATGTCTCTTGATAGCCTGTCTTCAGATTCCTTTATCTGATTTATAATGGCTGATTCCAATCCTGCGAAGTCCCCACCAGTAGGTCCCGGGTTCAATTCTATGTCACCGGCAACCAGTAGCAGTGAAACAAACGGGTGTCTCCTAACTTCGTGGATACTGTCCAGTTTTGGGTCTGTAAACAAGGTTGCCTTGTCCTGTACATTCATACATATCTCACCTTTGAAACACGTTGGCGGCACAAAATCCAATGCAGACATCGCATATTCCATAGATGATGCAGTGATCGATCCCACAGTCCATATTGTGACAAGAGCAGTTGTACACAACAAAAACCTGTACGCCATTGTTGTGCCCCCCGTCCAGTCGGACACAGGGGTGTAGGGGAAAATCTTTTCTACTTGCCTGTGACCTCTAGGGTGCACAAACATGCCGATCCGAGCTCTCCATGCTTCTACAGATGTTCCCATAGTGCTGGATGTTCTTCTTGATGTATATCTACACCACAAAGTTGATTTTTTTCAAATTAGTTTCCTCTCTGAATTTGAAACACACCCGTATGTCAAGGGAGGTAATTCTTTTATCATATCATCTACATTTACTGTGTGTTGTGGACGAGTACAGGTCTTTCATATTTCCATTTCATGACAAGCAAAGGTGAGATATTTGATAACACTTCTGTAATAGACCGTGTGAAGCGCCTCACCCCTGTTTTGACCATTCGCTTGCTTGAAGCCCTGTCCGATGTACCAGATGCCCAATACGTTTAATTGCCCAATTCATATTTTTATTATAAAAAAAAGCAGCCATCAGATTGATATTGTTTGATCATTTTATTGTTAAATAGGTTATACGAACACCAGCACCAGTTCGGATAGGTTGCACTTTCATTTGAATTATCTGGCAAGTCGTATAAAGAGATAAACATACTGTGTGTTCATTGTAGAGCTAGTTACCTGTAGATTTGGTTCCTGGTCGTCTGCTGGCTTTGCACACCGCAAGGTGCCGCACTGAAATGACGTCGCGGAATCAAAAACGTATACATTGTATCAAAAGTCACAACGATCTTGATTCTTCATACAGTGAAACCAAATTGTATAACATTCAACTCGAGTACGTACATTCAGTAAATCCAAAAGATCTATGCACTGCCTGGCTATCGGTAAAAGTGCCGGTATTGTAAGTTTGCTACTTTTCTACATTAAGCGTAATATCGAAGCAACCGAATATGGCAAGTCAAGTAAGCGCCCTTGTTTGAAATCTTAATGGCCAATAATTGTTATCATTAGAAAGTACATATCCTAACGGTAATAGACAATAGGCGTTTATGTCGAGGCACACATTCATTTAGAATTTTCCGTCAGATATATTTACTAAAAAAAATCCCGATGAAATTGTCTGTACTTTTATGTCAAAACAAAATTGACGGAAGTGGTCGTGATTTGTTCAAACGCAGACTGTTTCAAAGATTATGGTACAATAGGAATGACAGTTTGTATTGATGAAAATCCGGTTACGTCAATTTAAGTTTCAGTGTCAGCCTTCTTTTATTAGTGATAGACACGTGGTCTTCAGCAACCCATGCTTGTTGCAAAAGGAAACTAACGGAATCGGGTGGTCACGTTCGCTAACTTGGTTGATGCATGTCATTGTATGCCAATTGAGTGGGCCCTGTGAAGATTCCGGGGTAGAATAGGTCTTCAGCAACCCATGCTTGCCGTAAAAGGTGACTATTGCTTGCCGTAAAAGGCGACTAACAGGATCGGGTGGTCAGGTTCGCTGACTTGGTTGATGCATGTCATTGTATTCCAATTGCGTGGGCCCCGTGAAGATTCCGGGGTAGAATAGGTCTTCGGATAAGCAACCCATGCTTGCCGTAAAAGGTGACTATTGCTTGCCGTAAAAGGCGACTAACAGGATCGGGTGGTCAGGCGGGTGGGTCGATCGATGCTCATGATATTAATCACTGGATTGTCTGGTCCAGACTCGATTATTTACAGACAACTGTCATATAGCTGGAATATTGCTGAGTGCGGCGTTAAACAACAAACCAAACAATTGCGTGGATCAATGCTCATGACGTCAGTCACTGGATTGTCTGGTCCAGACTCGAATATTTACGAAACTATTGTAGAATTACATCTAGATAATTATGTTATTTCCCGGTCAATCTTCTATCATTGCTTAAGACGCTCGATGAAGCTAGTGGGACAACGTGGGTATCTTGTGTTGGAAACAGTTTATTCCAGCATGGATACGGAGTGTCACTCAGGACAGTGGTTGTGTGAAAGTTGGTATATGTCGCATTAATCAGAGATTGTATGACTGCTTGAATTAGGTTTGTACAGTTGATTTGTCTTCAAAATGATTTTAAAATATATATTTTATTATATATTATATCATTACTAAATGATCGTTGACAACATTTACTGTCAGTCGGTAATTGTGCTGTTGACACCACAAGGATCGGAATTGTTTCTAAAAGGACTCTTTCCAATTCTTTGTGAAAAGCATCAAGTTTAAGGCACCGCCCGTTTATATGTTTCTATGCTACATGGCAAGACTTCTTACAAAGTTGTCAATCCTATTGACTTAAGTCTTCCAAGTCTTAGAGGTAAACGCGTTGCCTGTCGTAACTTCTATAATTCTGACGAATATACACCCAAGCTCACAATCGCATTGGGAATAAGCCCTCACTCAGAAAGAAATCAACAGTTGCTTTCGTTACGCATTGATTCATCCCATGTCACAACAGCAGCGATGGAGGCTGGGGCAGCTGACAGAAAGACTAGATAACGTTCTGAAACTGGTCCTAGTTATTCAACTCAACATGATGTTCATGAACTACCAATGCGCAACTATTTGGACGTTGCATACTTTATTGAAACCAGTGTGTAAAGAGTGAGTTAAAATTGTACATCGCATCTGCAATACTGCAGCCATATTGCGATCAGTGTGTAAAGACGCACTGTCAGTGTGAATTACTGAGGCATAACATTTACATCTCTCTTCTGACATTCAAAATTAGTAATTCATGTGAACCATATGATTTTTTTAATTTACATAAATGATCAATATTGTTTTAGAAAAAAATACAAATATAATGTTCGTTATTAATAATTCACATATGTGTAATTGTTTTGTATAATATACAGACGGATAGACACATTAGTTTATTT
This sequence comes from Haliotis rufescens, assembly GCF_023055435.1. Taxonomy (NCBI): domain Eukaryota; kingdom Metazoa; phylum Mollusca; class Gastropoda; order Lepetellida; family Haliotidae; genus Haliotis; species Haliotis rufescens. Next base: position 10,517,204 of record NW_025964223.1, read on the forward strand.
AAGTCTCACACTGAACATTATAATACAGTATTAAGACATGCCACTCTTTCTATTGTTATGAGAGACGATACAGTTATGTACAAGAATTACTAAAAGTGTTTGTTTGTTTGTTTGTTGTTTAGACCTATTCTCTACTAAAAGTGAGACTCTGTATTGATATGACAGTATAAGTTTAAACGAACACGAGTATGTATGAAGTAAAAGGTCTTTTGTCGTCATAAGATGCATATTCTGGACTTGTTCATGGCCATTTCAACTTGCCGCCAATCACAGAGAGATGCATCCCTGTCAAAGTCAAAACTTTCTTTGCAGGTTTCGTACATACAAATACACATTTTGCCTGACATGTATCACAGTTTATTCTTATCCGAGAGTTGATTAAAACTTGGCATCACTTCCTAAAATTTAGTTAAACGGAATGCATGTACATTGGTAAGAAAATCGGGACAGTTACTCAAAACAAGCAGTGGCATCTTTCGTTCACCAGGGGGCATGGGCGGCCCAGTCGTCTGAGGTGCCGCGATTCGCGTCCCTTGGGCACGCCCTAAACCTATGATTGTGGGTTCGATCCCGTTTCGCCCCGCTTATGTTTTTACGTTTCACCGAAGTGGTAAATGTCTGACACCTGCATCACTTCGGGCTTTCCTCCCATATTAAGCTGACACGCCGTAATATAACTGGAATACTGTTAAAATCTGCGTTCAACCCAACTCACTCACTCATTCATTTCGTTCACCAACAAGACCCTGTACGAAACTGACGTTTGTATGACTCTTGGGCAAATAAAAACCCACAACAAATAGTGCTGGCGAAACGGGAAGATATACTGTTTCTTAAATGTGTTTAAAATGCAACGAAGCAGTAAACGCGGGCATGTAATACACTTCCTTGTCTGTCCCCTAACAAAGCGAGTCAGAAAGCAAACAAGACGCCACACATTTTCCCTGGTGATGACGAGGATGGGCCTCACGGACTTCATTGTACAAGTCTAAATCGAGAATGCATAAATAGTATTATGTTTATGAGATAAAAGACGAAGAAATATTTCTTAATTATTAGACTGTAGCTAATGCATATGATGACATGAAGTATTCAATGTTTCTCGGGTAAACTCTGACCGCAATTTTGTCGGTGATTGCAAGCATATCAAATTACACAGTTCAGTAAAGAGTAACATACTGATACAGCGAAAATGACGAAAACTCAAATGATAGTGACGTTTTGTACTAGGTTTCTTAATTGTTGAAAATAAAGCTTTGGATGATCTCTTCACTACTCTTGCATTTTGTTTATGCATAAGGTATTCAGCGTTATCATTCCTGATCATTTCGTTTTCTTAAAGCCTCGAGAAGATCTGGTATCATCACTAATTGATGCATAAACACATGTACATGATGTTGTCGGAATTGTACAATGGTTTTAAGTAGATATCTAGAAATGGGGGCAAGGGTGGCCCAGGTGTCTAAGGAGCCGCGATTCGCTGTACAGAGTTGCGTCCCTTGGGCACGCCAGAAACCTATTATTGTGGGTTCGAATCCCGGTTTGCCCCGATTATGTTTCTAGGTTTGTCAGCACCACGCCCGTGCTCGTGGGTTTCACCGAAGTGGTAAACGTCTTCGACCTGCATCACTTCGGGCTTTCCTCCCACATTAAGCTGACACGCCGTGATATAACTTGAATACTGTTAAAAGCGGCGTTAAATCCAACTCACTCACTCACTCACTCATAGAAATGAATTTATTATTACCATGAAGGTGTTCTCATTCGTTCCTGATCTATCCAAACATACACATGCAAAGCTTCCTGTTTAGTTCAAGGTATATCTCGCTGTGACAGGCTGCAAGTTTAGATGGCCACGAAGTCCAGAGTGATACCATCAGCCTGGTGTGTCGCCTCACAGCAGGTTCAACAATGCAGCGTTCCGCATAACATGACATGAGCACCTGCATGTTTAGGTTGACTGCGCGCAGTAAGGTAATTTAAACTATTGTACTACCCTGCGTTCATGCTGTCAGAGATCATTCCATTTATCTGTTAACTCATCCGTCCACCAGACCTTTTTAACCCTTCTACGTCTATTATCAGGAGCTGAGGGTATTGTGATCTTCTTGTGACGTAGCTTTTTACTCATTTGTGCCTTCACGACGATACAGATACTATCTCTCAAAACCTGCATAGTCTCATGAGACCTCATGGGCTGCTCGGGAATACGTGTGAGGTCATATGATGGACTCTGTTGTATAATCAGTATTACATGACTCAAACCTTTGCTTAACATGTCAACATGGAATGATCAGGGACCAAGCGTGGATCCACGCCACAGCTACCACAAACTCTGCTGACAATCTCACTTGCACGCACTACCTTAAACGTTTCATAACACTGCAGATCTTCGTGGGGAATTATGTAAAAGTCAACCACAGGTGAGGCACGTGTAGAAATGGAAGTAATTCATTTGGCGTACAATTTCTGCTGTATAGGACGCACATATTTGTTTTAACTAAAGAAATCAGATAAAATATCACGATACCTGTTTCTAGTAAAATCAACCACATCTCTCTCACCTGAACAATCTATACCTTCAATATAATTCGACATATTCCAATTCTACATATTGTGACACTACCAGTCTTTTGAAATTCATAAATGTTAAACAACAATGAATCAAGAAAATCATAGATATCAACACGTCTCCTTGAGTTTTCTGGTGGAAGATAACATAACCCTATATTATGCTGAGACTTTGACAGTTTATCTGTAAGGGACATCCGAGTATACTATCGTACGTTTTATCTCAAACATGAAAATCATATGTATGTAACAAAGAGTCTTAAATGAGAAAGCAGACCCCACCCGGCCCGTGCCTGGCCCGACGGTGGAGACTGGTTCATGTATGTCCCATTCCCACGTATCCAGAGACACATATGGCCTCCTCACCTGTTAGATGTGTTTCGGCGATACCGATAATGTCAAGTTCACAGTCCTGAACACATGAATATCGAATTACAGTCTGCACTCCACCCATTTACACTGAATTTCCAATTTTACCTAACTTCTGCGTCTCTCTCCATGTCGCGTCTGTTCATCTCTCCTCTCCACTCTGCGCCATTCACCACCACTTGAACGTCGCTCCACGTCACGTTGACGTCGGTGGCTCTGCTCACCATCGGCTCCCTCCTGGTTCTACACGATCCGTCGCCCCCGCACCCGTAGTCTGCTGTCCCCCACGGCGTGCACGAGGGTCCGGAGATTGTGTATTTCACGCTGCTCATCTGGTGTGTTGGAAGGGACTATGAAAACTTCCTTGAAATTATTTGAGATTGTCGGTGCTTTCTTTTTCTTTAATATTTCCAGTCTCTGCTCTTTTGTCTCACACGTTGCTATGACAACACCAGGTTTCTTCTTATTTGCTGACTGCCGTCTCTCTACCTTGGTGAATTTCACATTTTACATTTTCATACCGTCCCTAAGCACGGACGTCGCTTTGTTGGCAGTGCTCTCTCCGCTGGTTTCATGAATTTTCATGAGTACGATCTTTAAATGTGTGTCATCTGTTTCTTGCTCATTTTCAGTTGTGCACGCCTTTTCCACGTCTTTCATTCGCTGATCAAGCTCGTCGACCTGTGTTGCAATTTCTGCTCGTTTGTTGTTGATTTCTTGATGTATTTCTCTACGTAGTTTTGTTGTGAGTCTCTGTTCTAATGCGTCCAGCTTGACGTCGATAGATTTCTTGAGATCTTCAATGGCCGCCAACACAATACGCGTCTGTACATCGGCAACGCCGTTGTTTTGCAGCACAGCTCTCTGACAAAGTCTTTTCCACACATTAGTTTCTGCATGGGAGACATGTCTGTTTCTACTTCTTTGTGCTTGGGAATTAGGATGTGCGCACGGTTTACCTCTGTCTGTTTCTCTGTCTGTGGCTGAACATTGTGAATGGCCGCCATTACAACCTTCACGTCATCTGAACTATCTTTCAGGCTGTCGATTACGATTTCACCCTCCATCCCGATGAATGTGGCGATTAGTGTGCAACTCCGTTTGAATATATCATAAACGTAATTAATTTACCATCTGATCTTGTTCTTGTCTTGTATTGCCTTGAGAAAAACTGCATAAAAATTCGAGAACTGAAATTATAATAACACTGATTCTAAAGATTTCATCTTCTTTTACACATTAAGTAATTTGCTGGAAACATAGACGCCTAAATAACTTTAATAACCATTTGTAGAACCTGTCCCTTTTAAACAAAATACATGAAGGTTAAGCCTGATAAATATATGATAAAAGCCAGACACACAGATGATGAAAGCCAAATAAACAGATGTTAAAAGCCATATAAATAGATGATAAAAGCCAGATACACAGATAAAATCATGGTTATAGATATGTTTGTAATAATCAACGATTATCAAAACCAAACATATCAGCTGTACTACAATTAACAGATATGTATTTATAAAGGTTGACATCATTAAGGGTTTCAAGGAAATGCCACCCTTATTTACAGTATTCATATTTCTATATTAATACTGAATGCAACCTTACAAACATACGCATAAATTACAGCTCATTTTGGATGCAGTTGTGATAAATTCTTAATTTGAAAAGAAACAAAACATACTGGAATAGATAGAAGTCAAGGGATATGTAAACCGTATAAGTTCAGATGTAAGTGTACCGAAGACATGAAATATTTATGGAGACATTTTTTCATAACAATTAATTTACAATTAATTCACAATTTCAAACATTGTTTCAGATTCAGATCACAGTACGTTTTGGCCAAATCATCTGACATTCAAAAAATATGAAAAGGTGCACACAGAACGACAGCAACCAGGATATTACAATAGGACAGCTAGTCCTCAACCAGTTGAACTCTCTTCCTACCATTCATTGGGTTGCTGCATAGAAGTTCTAACAATGAAGACCTTATCAAACACCGGCAATTTTTCTCAGATCATTCCAAAGAGTCTCATCTCCATCCTGGTAATCCTCCACACGGAGTATGCATTCCTCTTCCACCACATTCAACAGACTCTCTGGGAGATCCTGCACCTGCACAGCGCCCACAAGTAGCACAATAATACGGTTAGGAATTAGATCCGATAAGGAGTACAGGGCTGCATCAAGAGTAAACTGTGACCACTGAGACATATCTTCAAGAAAGTCATCTGAAATCACCAGGACAGACTTCCAACTGTTAGTGATACCGCAAATGATACCGTCGGCGACAACAACCCCCGGAAGAACATCCCGATCCTTCAGGAAGAGACGTACAGGGGAATTATACAGTTCCAATGCTGGTCGCAGTTTCTGATAGACAAAAGGGATGTCAGCGTCACAATATCCGATGTAGAAGGTGAAAGCAAAATCTTTGGGTGTTAAATATTTGATTCCTAATCCAAATATTCTCATCAAAGCATTACGATATCGCATTGGATTCTTGGAGACCATGTATGATGCAGAAATGGAAGTGAATATTACCACCATAAATGTGACTGAGAGATTTAGGCTCAATTTGCCCGTACAGTAGCGATTTAGACTTTTATAATTGTTGGCCACATCAACGGTTCCCGTCATTGTGCCATTGTTCAGAATGCAAGCGAAGTTCCTGTCATACTCGTCAATCACTGGTGTATCCATCAACCAAAGAATGAAGTCTAGATTTTCACAGCTACACGAAAAGGTGTTTCCTTCGACAATAAGTTTGAGGTTGTTCTTTTCAGCTGACAAATCGAGTTTCGATCTGGTATCTTTATCCAGATATCCAATGAGGTTGAATGACAAATCGATAAGGATAAGGCGTGGATAATAAAGTGTTTCAATGGGAATGGTATCAAACTCATTATGAGAGAGATTTAGATGAACGATTGTATCTGAAAGTGGAAGTAGTTCTTTATGTTGGAGCTGATTCATTGAAACATCCAAATATTCTACAGATTTCAGAGAACTGAATATGCTGCGTGCACTAAAGGGTTCAAGGACAAAATTTAATTTGCAATTTCGTAAAGATAACCGCTTTGCGTTTGCAAATGAGTGAAAATCAAACGCATTGGCAAGCTTATTTCCTGACACATCAACATTACTCACATTTTCCAAACCCCTCACGTTCATTAAACCAAACAAGAAGTTAAAAGCAAACATTACAGATTCAAGATTGTGTGTGTTTTGAAAAACGATTTCTTTCATACTTTGGGCACCTGTCATTGAACCAGAAAACCCAAAATACACGAGGTTAGGGGGCAATATGATTGTTACTGAAATCATTCCATTTAATGTTGAAGAACTTGGAAAGTCATCATCCTGTCTTTGAAAGCTAACATCCAAATATTCAAGTTTAGAAAATCTGGACAGGAAAAAAATTGTAGCCAAATCCCCAACAATATAGTTGTCAGACACATCAAGCACTTTCACACATCCTTCAAACGGATCTCTGTAAATTGATGCAAATTCAATCAAATATAACTGGTTACTTCTCAAAGATACTTCAGTGACACATATTTGGGTCAAATAACGCATACTTTGTTTAGTTAGGACTCTATCGACAATGTCATTTTCATTTTGCATTTTGAACTTGAATGTACTATTGAACCAAATTCTATTCATATTCTGTTTTACGAAGGGATGGAGAAGATGTAAAGCATTGTGAATTCCTATTTGATTATGGGTAAGTTCCAAATGTTTTAGAAATATTAGTGGCTCTAAAACGCCATACTCGCAGTATGATAAACCTATGCAAAAGTTTAAAATCAAAACTTCAAGTTTGGTTTCATTTAAACTCTGAAATGTTTCATTTGTGAGATGTGCGGTTGAACATGTCCCTCCATACAGAAACTGTGAATCCATCTGTAACAATTTCAAATTTGCTAGTTTGGAGAATCCTGAACCAAACAAAGGAGCAGGAACTGAGTCAATATACAGACTGTGGAGGTTGACGAGAGGAAGAAACACCCAATCTGGATATGAGGACATTTCATTTTGTTCGATATTAAGAGTTTGCAAACTCATAAGGTCTTGGAAAAGTTCATCTGGGAAAGACACTTTGTCGTCTCTTAATTTGTTTCGGGCAAGAAGGAGAGTGGTAAGATTGAACAAGCCACTAAATGCCCGTGGCTCAAACTTTGACAAATGGTTCATGTTCATGTTCAGATAAATGAGCTTGTTAAATTTGTAAAATGTGTTATTTTGGACTATTGTCAGATCATTCCCACTGATATCCAGGGCTGTTATGTTTCCCGGAAGGTAGTTTGGAACCTGTTGAAGTTTTCTGCCTGTACAATCAGCAAAGATGCCTCCATATTGTTTGTCAAAATACAAGTCACAAACATGTCCACTTCCTTGGCACAGATTCACTGTCAGCAAAACAAGCAGTGCTCTCAGCATTGTGTCTGAAAGCAAAGAATGCATGACCATCACAAATCTTTAGATATAGAAATATTATAATGACACGTAAGTGACCGATCATTCTTTGGGGAAGTGTGGATCGTATGTGAAAAATAATATGGTTCCCTAAAATTTATGAAAAAAAGAATTATACTTCATTCACACTGTTGAAACAAATTAAATGGCCTGCAACAAAAATACATCTATCTTGTATTTTTGAAACACATTAATACCATTATTGGTTTTAATGTGTAGGAGTCATCCATTCTCCCACGATAGACAGTTGCAAAAGACCCAAGCAAACAGTATTGACAAGAAGTTAAGTACACCTTCTTGGTATGAAGGCGTCTCTTCCGGTTTTTTAAATACATCTGTCGTGTGTGACTTATGTAAACATTTTAATTACTTTTTTAATTACGACCTTGCTGAGATGTGCACGGTAACCCTCGCCTTATTTTGAATGCCACATACGATCGAGCGAGGCACATTTTCTCATTGATCACCAGACTGTGTAGGATATATACATTTCACTTGTAGAAACACAGCAGGGAGTCACTGAACACTTTGTTTGCTATTTAACGCCGCATTCAGCAATATTCAAGCTGTATGACGGCTCCCTGACGTTCCAATGATTGATATCATGAACATTTATCCAAATGGGATGAGATGACATGCATCCACCAAGTCAGCGAGCATGATAACCCCATCCCGTAAGACGCCTCTTACGACAAGCATAGGTTGCCAAAGACCAATTCTAACCCGGATCTTTACGGGTCTCACTGAACAGAGAAGGACCCGAACCACGTCTGAAAACAGCCCACCATAGCCTTCTAGTATAGCCTATCGTCTCAAATGACAGTCCTGTTTGGGTGGACAGGGACTGCGGGAGGTGAAGAGCAAACGGAGGGTATATCAACCGAGACGGGAGAGACACTCTTGTTGCTGATTGTAGCGCCGGTGAAACGTTGAATAGTGAGACCCGTTGAAAAGTGACCCTGGTTCATTATTCAACTATGCAAAATGTCCCCTTTTTGTTGAAAAGTAAAAATCAAAACACCCCTGTTGAACAGTACACCTGGTTAGATTTTCGACGCGTAATAATTACACTTCACATTATTACATTTAATATTTAAAACAATCATCAGGAAGTAACTCCCAAAGACCATTTTGACCAGAATACGGGTACTACATCGATCACTCACACTTACAAAATTTACAATTACACTACCTTGTTCATGTGTGATCAATTCTGAACAGAATAAGGATACGACATGGGTAACATTTCAACGTTGAATAATGATCCGTCCACACATTGGTAACTTTATATACAAAACTTACAATACAATATTTTTCCACTTAGAACAATAATACAATAGTATGCATACGACTTCGTAAACACTTTTGAAGATTACATCGAAAGGTTTTACTTTCGCGTGCATTACAAGCACGGTGGAAAATAAAACACTTTGTTCTCGATTTCAAATGTCGGTGCACAAAAGAAAACTACTTGGTATGTAATCTTGAAATAATTTCTGGGTTATTTCTTAAAACCAAAACGGGTATCGAGAGATAAAATATTACTAGCTGAAACACATCTATCCTAGGCGCATGAAGTCAATTGGGACAAAGCCAAACTTCATAAGGCGATAAAAGAAATTCTTCATTACTTATGACGTACTATATGGTACAAGTCGAAATCTGGAATTTTAAGAGTTGTCATCAGGGATCAACAAAATAATACTTAAACGCATTCAGGCGAATCACGGAGGCAATCTTTGAGTTGGAACAAGACGAATGCAAATCCATCAATGTGTGTTGTGTTTTTTATGTAAATTTGGCATTTTAACTATCAATATGTTTAAGCTAATTGTGCAAAATATTATCATGGAATTCTTTCACCTGTCAGACAATATTCATCATGTATGAGGGGCACTGTATGATATATTTACTGGCATAAAGTTCAGACAGCGTGAAAACGCGAGACGAAAGTTAAAAAACCCTTTACATATTCGTAAAGTCGATTGTACGAATCAGTCTAAAGTCAACTATACACGTGTGTCATTGATGGGGCAGGAAACGCTCACCTTTTCGCAAATACCTGGTATCATATGGTCGGAATCGTATAATAGACTCTGCTTTTAGAAGGAAACAGCCCAAAGTCAGATTTAATTAATTGGCACGCACCGAACCGACACGTACTGCAGTACACCACACAACGCCAAATATACACGTATCTGTGGTAAATTTATTTTAAAATGTGTTTATTGACCGCTATCATTGTGCTGGATTGCGTGAGTAAATGTACAATTGAATTCTAAGGATTCACTTGCTGCTTTTCAGACCAAATTTAAATTCATTTTTCCCTTATATTTGGTAGACATTAATTTTGATATTACGCCAATTCTGGTCGGGTGAATAAAGCGGAAAAAAACAATAGAAATCTCTGCATAAAGCAGAGTCTGACTATATCATGAGGATGTGTTTATGAATCACTATCAAATAGTGATGATACCAGATGTTTGCGAAAAGGTGAGCGTATCCTGCCCCACCGTTGGCACCCATCACAAACACGTGCAAAAGCAAGTCAATAGTTCACCTGAAAAAACATGGGAACATATGGTGCAAGTTAAAATAGCGAATTGCATCGGTCATCACTTTTGTCCCTGATGCTTCGAAGTTGGAAATGTCCTCCACATTTTACTTAGGCCTTGAATGTTGTAACCTTGTTCAAACAGCTTTTGAGTACTATGACGCTCTTTGAAATCTTGGTAGAAAGAGTTTGCTCTATTGTATCTCAAAAAGTGGTGAAATGTAAACACCAAGGCTGGAGCTTCTGGAATATTGCTCGACGAGTTGACGATGGAAAGTTGAAGTAATTCCTCTTGTCATACAGACTTGTGGAGAGTATTAAGGCACTTTGATTCTTTATGCAGAGATCTAAATATGAAACAGATGAGGCGGCCTCAGCGGTCTCCTTTATTTCAAGTCCAGGTGAGTAAATCAGTGAAAGGGAATTGGCTAATTGATTGTTATTGAACGACATCAGATCATGGATATATACCTTAAGCTTGAGTTAAACTTCTTGGCCAAATTACCTTGTTTTGACTTTGTCAATCCGACCAGAAAGTTCGATTCATAGGCACAAAGAAACAGATCAGCAAGTGCCCATGGAGATGCCTTCATCTTGCCCAAATGTCTTACCCCCAAATTTTACGTTATCAGTGAGGACGTCCGGCAATTCACATTTCTCAGTAAACTTCAGAAAGCATTTGCTTTCATTTTTTACTCATTCTCCTTAACCGCTGAATATAGATACGTAACTGTATCCGTGGTCACCAAGCTTTGTAACAAAAGCCCCATAGATCAAGTGAAGTTTTTCCTTACATTTGTCATGTGGGATGGTAGTGTACAAAAATGAAAAATCAAATGTTTTGACAAAATGTAACTTGGTTCTTTTCTGAAAGGTCAAAAAGGTCGAGCAAATCCTTTGAGCTTTTTGAGAATCTACATGGTATAAATTCGACTTGTCTCAAATACTTTCTGTGGCTGTAAAGAAGGTCCTTCCTTGATTGTATTAAGGATTATGGTATCTGTGAGTCGGGGATACGGTTTGTCACGGTTGTTTGGTCCATATTTGAATAACTGACGAAGGTTGTAAACACAGGGTAGCAAAGGTATTTGCTCCTTGATAGTTAGTGCCGATATGAGGCAATGCGTTCGCCAATTCAGTATAGTTGTTTGCATATCATAAACCCTACATTTCGTACACATAATTTGCACAAACATTGAACTCCAATGAGCGGATTTAACTATAAAGGAAACTCATTATTTCAGCTTTACTCTGTGAGAACATTTACTCATGAGTACATTTACTCACATACAATGAAAGACTCGAAAGAATTGTAATCAGTATTGCGAAGAAATGTTCTGTGGTGTTTTTTATTTATATCCATAATACATGGAACATATTCTTAGAGTGCAAATTTGCGCTTGTGTAAATTTTCATTTGCACCAGCTCCAGACAAGGTGCAATGTTGCACCTGGTGTCAATATAGACACAAGACGTAACACATTCATATGACACGTATATTCACGCGTTTACATTTACACATGTATGCAAATATACACACACATATAGAGAGAGATGTGCATGGGGTATAGCTTACCTGAGTATATATACTCGCTTGAGTAATTGTAAATAAATGTTTAAAATGGTTCATGCGTTTGGTACAGAGACTGGTATAGACACTACAACGGGTGTAGGCAATGTTACAGTCAATATAGATGGAGCAGAGAATGTCACAGACGCTACAACTTGAGCAGAGAACGTCACATGCTGGAGCAAGGGTACACACAATGCTATTAATTTATTAAACTATGCACGACGGAATCTAAAAAAAATACACCTATGTTAAGGATGAATGGTTATATAGTTCGCAACATCTACGCTGAAAATCGCCCTGCAATGTACACTAAAAGGGATCGATGACAACCATGGACGTGTTTGTCAGACATCATTTCCTGAGGTTTTATTGTCACGTTATATTTGTCCTCGTCGGCCTTGCTATAATATCCATCAAAGCAAAGTGCTTTCTTAATGCTATTAAGACCTAGTAACGCGGACAGCTACAATGTTGCATAAATAGTGGTTACTCAACTTTTGTGCACAAAGGTCTGTGGCCTATATGTATTGGAAATAAAATGAATGAATACAGGTTATCACGCGAGGGTGTTTGGAGATGGTAAATATCCTGATAACCTCTTTATCATATAATGTCATTCTTTAATTCTGTGCTTGAAAATCGATTTCCCTCTCTCATAAACATTACTTAAACATTGCGAGTTTTCTTGGAATCCGCGCAATATTTCTTACGTCACAGGGTAAGTGATGTGTCAGTCGGACAGTGACAGTAGCCAATACAGTTACAACAGAAATCTGTTTCTAAAGCAGTGGCGAAGCAAAATGTACGCAAATCAACATTTGCTTTTACTTGCATTTCGCGGCAATCCATCGGTCTATCCGCTAGAGTAACTGCCCTTTGTGCATCTCTATCTGCATATGACTCTAACGGATATCGTTTTTATTCATTGGTTTTATCCTTCCGAGAAACCTACCCATTATATGATAAAGACATGTTTACGTCATTACCTTTACAAATATTACAAATAATCTCTTCTTATCAGATATTATTTGTAAAAGTCCAATTCCGAGTCATGCTTGATCAACTGAACATTCCTTGGAATCGTGACCATATACAAAGAACAAACACATAATTCAAACGACCATGGGACTTCCCAATCAGTACGTGATATGGCGTACCGTCAATAGCAATAACAGCAATACAATGTGAATACCGCTTTAGAAGACAAATTTACCCTGATCCGTAAATAACAATACAAGAGTGAATAGTGTTACTCCACGTGTGTGGAGGTGTTTCTATCCGTGTGTAGCTTTGTACAACCAAGTGTCACTTACTGCTAGGATGGTAGATGGAGGAGAAGGTGATACTTCAGTCGCTGATGTCCGTGTGTGTCTCGTATCCCCGCTGGGCGACAGCCCCGCGACGCGAAGTATATAGCTAATCAGTATTGATTGAATTACTGACGATAGACATCATACACATGGCGGACAATGCTTCATTTGAATAATCCAGAACTGAAGTTTTGATTAAGGCCAGGGCCACCTTAATTCTCTTAATGAGCAACGTTAATAAAAGCCCCTGTAATATCTTCTGCAGACTCGTATGTATCTGACAACGAATAAGAAAGATAATTGTAGTGTCCTTGTATTTACGGCTGGCTGCCCTATACGGCTCAGTGAACAGCCTCACTGAACGACATACTCTGATCTCTAGAAACTATATTAACCCATACCCCGCCGTTCGATATTGCACTTTTATTACAAGGGGAGGAAGGGGCAGGATAATAGTGTAACGGAATCTAAAGTCATTTTGAGTATTTTTCCATACACAAAACAAACACACCAATAATACAAGCCATTAGGAGTACTGCCGTGAATTTATAGGTGTCAACGTTATTATTTCGGAGTATATGCTTACTCAGGTCTAGTTACTGTAAAGTGTTGGTTTCCATTCTTTTTTGCTGATCACCTATCATCGCCAATCATCTGCTTGCCTGTCTTGTTAGTTTCCACCTTTTGTTATCTTATTACTTTTGTTGTCCTTGTTTGTCCTTACTTCAGATATGTCCACAGGGATATGCACACACTATATTTATGCTGCGAAATTAATAAGTTGTGAGACTGCAATTTAGCTTTTAATTGTTGTCACATAACAAGTCGACTTATTTCATGGGAACTCAGATTGGTGATTAATAACAAGTAATCGAACCTGACCAACTGATTCAATCAGTTGCAACAAACAACCAGCTTAGGTTGCCGGGGACTTATTGTGATTTATCATCCAAAACTGGAGATATCGCTTGGATGAGATCAAGCGATATCTACACTGTAGATATCGCTGCAATGAAATTGCATCACAATGCTTTGCAAACCATTGTGACGTCACTGGTTACAATGACGTCACAATCAAATGACATCACTTATGGCTTTGCTACTGAAGCTGTTTCTAGTACTTTTTTACACTGAAGACACTGCTAATTACTGTCTACAAATTGGAAAAGTTGAAAGAATGATGTTGGATGATAAATAAAATCTCACCCTCGTGTCTTTTGATATCAAATATATCAACACTCGTTGATAAAAGTGGCAAAACTCCTCGGCAAGCCTCGGAATTTTTCCTCCTTTATCAACTCGTGTTGATATATTTAATATCAAAAGACACTCGGGTGAGATTCTCTATCTGCCATCATCAAACAACTTTCCATTGTTGTGAGAATTGATAATGTACATCAAATATACAAGAAAAAATCATGTTTTAAGCAGAACCTTTTGTGTAAAATCTGCACGATGACGCATCACCCAATGCACGCGGGAAAATACTACTCACAATTTGCTAAGGACCACCTCTTTGAAAGGTAACACGTCAAACTATGTGCGTGAAGACATATTTAATTAACAAAACTCCGTTGTCATGTGCCAAACAATGCCAAGAAACATGTGACTAAAATCAGTCACATCTCCCGTCAAAATGAGACACAAACTGAAACGTCACCAAATCACGAAACCAAATTCATTGTTCAAAAGAACAACTCTGTTGCGCGTATGTGACCCACTTGATGCGATCACAGTGTGGCACCGTCGTCTCATCTCCCCAATAAGTGTCCGGATGGCTGCCACGGGAATATTGTTCCACTCTTCAGTAAGAACATTTTCCCGAGTTCCTGTAAAGTTGCAGAATGGACAGGGCGTCGTGAGAGGGCGATCTGCAGCTCGTTCAACGTGTGTTCGATAGGGTTGAGGACTGGTCACCGAGCTGGCCACTCCATGCGGACAATTGTATCCTGTTCTAAATAGGCTCAACCTACCCTGGCACGATGAGGTCGTGCGTTATCGACCATCGACCATGAGATCCTTAGTCAGGTCCGATTGCACGAGCATACTGTCTCACGTAGATATCCAGAATGTCATCCTTGTAGCGCACACCTGTCATCGAGCCCCGCTAGGACATAGAGATCGGTTCTTCAGGCTCTAATGATCCCACCCCAAATCATGATTGAGCCCCCCCCCCCCCCCCCCCCCCCCCCCTCCCTCCATAGCAGTCATGTTCGGCTACGTTGGAATCCTAAAATCTCTCTCTTTGTGTATCCAACACACGGGCACGACGATCTATGAAATCCAGACATTATTTCGATTCATAAAGGAAAAGTACTGGAGCCGAGTCCTGATCAATTGACGTGATCTTCAGCCCAATCCAAACGTACCTGCCTATGTTGTCTGTGACATGAGGACAATTAAGCACTGTCTGAGAAGAAACGATAAAACCAATGGCGTTCCGCAGTTCATTTCTGAGTGTGGTGGCAGTCACGAAGTGATGACGTCCTGATGCAACCATCCCGCTGTGTAGTGGAATGCTGTCGACCACCTGTATGTCGCTTGTTAGCTGATCCAAAAGTTTGGTGTCGAACACACTTTGGATGACAAGAAAGGTGCCTTGCAAGGTGACGTTGTAAGGGCCCAGTTTCAAGCATCCCTTTCTATCCGCCTAACTCTTCCGTCGTCAAACAACGTATTTGACGTTAAGGGGGCATTAATACATTCAACGTTTGCAATCGGTAGTATCAAATGTTGTTGTGCTCTCTAATAATGATGTGCAACGATTCTGTCATGATACATCCAAGCACAGGTTTCCATGCACATCGCGCACATCGTGCCAATGACTGCATGCCTATGTCAGCTTATAATTGAATTGAGGTCATAAAGGGTTACTCAATCATTGTGTACCGTGATATATCAACTTTAATTTGTTATATGAGTTTTGATATCATCAAAGCTTGATCCTCAGCAAACTTTGAGTTGTATATATCACCCCTTGAGACATTGTGCAGACATCCGTGACGTACGCGTTGACACAACCTCGACTGTATTCAAATAGAATTCACATCCTGGTCACGCTAGCAATTGTATTTCCACAGCCATAGCTATGCGTTGGTGTAGAGTTACAAACAGATGAAGACAGCTGACAGATGTGTGTGTGTTGCTGCTTCTTCTAGTTCGGACTTTCAAACCGGTTATATTGTGCTAGCCCATTGATATACCATGCAGCAGTTTGACATTAGATACAATCTCACTCCATTGCACTGAGAAATCAGCTTTTGTCACAGAGCATTTGGGGTAAAGTATGCACATATGACGCATCACCCAACCACCCTTGACAAAGTCTCGACTCTATTCAAATTGAATTTTACATCCTGGTCTTCCCACAGTCACAATAAAACGTGGTGTAGAGTGATGAACAGTTGTAGATGGCACAAGCGTATTTCAATTATACATCGCGCGTGTGCTTGTACTGATGCCGGATGAATAGTGCCAGTCCACTTAGATACCATACCGCAGTTTAACATGGGTACTCCTATCAGCCACATTATACTGCTCCGAGTCAGCCAGCCTTGATGTATTACCGTAATGTAGAGCGCAAGACAGGGTAACAACATGTACACTCGGTTAACGTCTGTAAAAACGCCATACACGTGCTTGGGGTGTCATTCCTGTTTGGGCACATTCAAGGGAGGTCGATTAATCCCTGTTGAACATTATTTCTGTGAATCTTATTGGTTCTGCTTATCATACATTTTGTACAGTTATGATTCATTTATTATCATTTATTGTTTTTGAACTAGTGATGTGGCAACGCGGGGAGGTCTGTGGGGTATTGGCAGAAGTCAGCGTGCAGTGGCCTTAACGTTCAATTATTTACAGTCTGTGATTAGCAGACTATGGAACAGGTACCAACAAACCCAAAACGTTGGCGATCAACACCATTCAGGGCGTCCCAGGTCAACGACAAGAGTATTGGATCGACTCTTTCAAACCATGATCAACGAAATTGAGCCCAAACGGCAAATCAATGTGCTGCAAACGTTCACCACACTACTGGCGTACGAGTGACGGATCAGACGATAAGAAATCGTCTACGTGCATCTCATCGTAATGCTCAGCGGACACGTGTTGTGCCATCAGTTGTAAATCGTCATATTGCCAACATATGTCAATAGTGTAAACAACGTCGAACTGGTCACGTGTCGTTTTTTCAGAGTCCCGGTCCAGTTTGCACTTTTTTGATAGGCGTGCTCGTGTCTGGTGATGAGGGAATGAACGTCAAGCCAATGTCAACCTGTGACCTCGTGACAGATTTAGTGGTGGATCCGTTATGGTGTGGGGTGGCATCACAATGACTGGCTGAACCCCACTTCATATTGTGCAAGGGAGGGTCACTGGACAGTACTATCGGGACAAAATACTGCCACCCGTTGTTGTCCCGTTTGCAAGGCGTGTTGGTTGACGGTCTTTCAGAACGACAACGCCCATTGCGCACCATGCAGGAATCGTCAATGCTCACCTCCAGCAACATAACATCCATAGTATGCTATGGTCAACAATGAGCCCAGACCTTTCCCTCACTGAACACGTCTGGGACATGATAGTGAGACGTGTGCGTCAACGTCATAGGCCGCCGGCCATTTTGGCGGAACTTGGCCAGGCGCTGCAAGAGGAGTGGAACAGATTCCCTCAAATCGCCATTTGGAGACGCACATTGCTCACATTGAAACAATACAATGAAAGGATCGAAAGAATTGAAATCAACAATATGAAGAAATGTTCTTCTGATGTTAATTTTTCATTCATGTCAATAATACATGGAACATATACTTACAGTGAAAATGTGCAATTTACATTTCCACCAGCTCCAGACAAGGTGCAACTTTGCTCATGGTGTTACTATACAAACAAGAGTAAACTCGTTCACATGACACGTATACTCAGACGTGTATATTTACACAGGTGTGCAGATTTACATGTAAATATATGTTTAAAATGTCGCCTGCATTTGCTACACACTCTACAGCTGGAGCAATGATTGTTACATACACTACAGCTTGAGCAGAGACTGTTACAGACACTAAAGCTGAACACAAGACTGTTACAGACACTGAATATCTGGGGCAGAGAATGTTACATACACAACAGCTAGAGCAGAGAATGTTACATACACAACAGCTAGAGCAGAGAATGTTACAGACACTACAGCTAGAGCAGAGAATGTAACATACACAACAGCTAGAGCAGAGAATGTTACATACACAACAGCTAGAGCAGAGAGTGTTACAGACACTACAGCTGGACCAGAGAATGTTACAGACACTACAGCTGGACCAGAGAATGTAACAGACACTACAGCTGGACCAGAGAATGTAACAGACACAGTATAGCTGGAGCAGTGAATGTTACAGACACTACAACTGATGCAGAGAATGTCATAGACACCGCAGCTGAAGCAGAGAATATTACATACACTATAGCTGGAGCAGGAAATGTTACATACTCATCAGCTGTAGCAGGGCATGTTACATGCACTACTGCTGTAGGAGGGAATGTTACAGACACTATTGTTGGAATAGAGAATGTCACAGTTACAGTATAACTTAAGTAGGGGGTGTTACGGACATTGACGTTGGAGCAGCAAATGTTTCAGACACTACATCTGGAACAGAGAATGTTACAAACTTTAAATCTGGAACAGAGAATGCTACAGACACTTCAGCTGGAACAGGGAATGTTACAGACACTTCAGCTGAAACAGGAAAGGTAACAGACACTGCAACTGGAGCAGAGACTGTTACAGACACAGCATAGCTGGAGCAGTGAATGTTACAGACACTTTAACTGAGGCAGAGAATGTTACAGACACCGCGGCCGAAGCGCAGAGAATGTTACAGACGCTATAGCAGTGAGTGTTACATATACTACAGCTGGACAAGGGATTGTTACAGACACTATAGCTGTTACATATACTACAACTGGACAAGGGATTGTTACAGACACTATAGCAGGGAGTGTTACATATACTACAGCTAGACGATATATTGTTACAGACACTATAGCAGGGAGTGTTACATATACTACAGCTGGACAAGGGATTCTTACAGACACTTTAGCAGGGAGTGTTACATATACTACAGCTGGACGAGATATTGTTACAGACACTATAGCAGGGAGTGTTACATATACTACAGCTGGACAAGGGATTGTTACAGACACTATAGTCACTTCAGCTAGCTAGAGTAGACAATGTAACAGACACGGCAACTGAAGCAGGGAATCTTACATACACTATAGCTCAAGCAGAGAATGTTACAGACACTACAACTGAAGTAATGAATGCAACAGACACTAAATCTGGACAAGAAAATGTTAAAATCACAGTTTAGCTGGAAAAGAGAATGTTACAAAAAACTACAACTGAGGCAGAGAATGTTATAGACACCGCAGCTAGAGCAATGGATGTTACGGACACAATAACTGAAGCATAGCATGTTACAGACAGTATGGCTAGAGAAGAGAATGTTACACACACTACAGCTTGAGCAGGGAATGTTACAGACACCGCAGCTAGAGCGGAGAATGTTACAGTCACTTCAGCTAGAGTAGACAATGTTACAGACACAATAACTGAAGCAGGGAATCGTACATACACTATAGCTCAAGCAGAGAATGTTACAGACACTACAGCTTGAGCAGGGAATGTTACAGACAACGCAGCTTGAGCAGGGAATGTTACAGACACGCAATAATTGGAGTCAAAGAATGTACCTGCTGGAGCAAGGGTTCACATAACGCTATCAACTTTATGCATGACGGAATCTAAAAATATGCACCTACGTTAAGGATGAATGGTTTTATAGATCGCAACATCAACGCTGAAAATCACCCTGTTATGTACACTAAAAGGGACTGATGACAACCATGGACGTGTTTGTCAGACATCATTTCCTGAGGTTTTATAGACATGTTTTATTTGTCCTTGTCGGTCTGGCTTTTGTATCCATCAATGCCAAATGTTTTGCAAGAAATTTTCTCTCTAATTTCCTTCCTGCTATTCCTGCTGATAATCAATGTTGACAGCTTGATATGTTGCATAAAGATGTGTATACGTCGTTAACAATAGTATGTCCTATAAGAAAAAAAATTATTTTTCAATTACCAAATACGAGTCATACGTATATGTCAGAAACACCCGCAAGCTCGCTAACGCTGGACGAGTGTCAGGGCGTGATTTATGCGTCAAGTGGGACACTGTAAGCGAGGTTCACGGTCGAATAGCACTGGAGGATGAATATATAACATAAGATGGGCTGCTGCTCCTACTACGGTCAGTTGTAGCTGATGAGTGGACAGTTCTACGAATTGACTGACCACACGCGTAAGTACCTTTAACTTCAAAGTAAGGGCCGGCTCTCCGACAGGTAGACAACCCGAGAAAGTGAACCCGACTTCGCAGGATTTCCTATAACACAAGTTACGCCTTTTTCCTGGGCCGAATGCTTTAAAGCCTAGTTTAAACACAGACATAATTGTAAACACTTTCAGTAGTTGACAAACTAAAGGAATCAGGACGACGACGCTCAGGCGTCATGCGTCACACGACTCGAAAATATCACATGTCATTGAAGCAAGACGAATGTCATGTCATTGAAGCAAGACGAATGTCCTGTCATTGAAGCAAGGCGAATGTCATGTCATTAAAGCAAGACGAATGTCATGTCATTGAAGCAAGACGAATGTCATTTCATTGAAGCAAGACGAATGTCCTGTCATTGAAGCAAGACGAATGTCCTGTCATTGAAGCAAGGCGAATGTCCTGTCATTGAAGCAAGACGAATGTCATGTCATTGAAGCAAGACGAATGTCATTTCATTGAAGCAAGACGAATGTTGTGCCATTGAAGCAAAATGAGTTTCTACGTACATTCCAAGTAGTTTACTATAGAGGGTCAATCATGACCTAGAAATGAATGTCGAAGAAAAAATAAGAAACCATAATTCGTCCTTTCTTATTCTGTCATCCGTAACGAAAGGATAAGAGCTGTAATAGCACAGACACCGTTTGTTTGGATTACCCATCTCTGTAGAAGCCTAGCCGGAATGGTGAATCTCTCTCTGGTGTGATTCAATGGTTTCTACAATCGTGTAGTGGTCTCAGGCACCAATACTTCAAGATCCCCGGTGTAAATTGTTTTAAGAATGAAAATGATGTGTCCAGAGAATCTACAGTGATCTACTGTCATCGCATGGCACGAATGAATTGCTCGTTATCTTATGTTCGAATGGTGGCTAACAAGCGGACTTTTTCAGTGAGACCGCGTGAATGGTGTTTTATGCCGCATTATTCCAGCATAATCGGAATCTGGACCAGACAAATCGGTGGTCGATAGTGAGACCGACTAACCAGGTCACCTCTGGGAGATTTCCTCTGTTTCTATCTACCTATCTACCTTGTTTGTCGGTTGAAGATGGGTAGAAGGGACCCATTCTGCCCAGGGCCTCCAACTCAATACTTACTTTCTCAGAACCTTATATCCGTTGCACAAAGTGTTCCTTGCGCTCAGACTGATATACCTCACACAGCATAACTGCAACATTAACCTACAGCAATATGACAAGGAGTACTATTGAAAACAACTTTTTTATTATACAAACACAACGTTTCAATCCTATTTATTGTTTCTAATATATATTTCCGCATGTTCCCATGTTTATTTTCCGGTGAACAGTTGATTTGCCTTTGCATGTGTTTGTGACATGTGTCACCGGTGGGGCAATATACGCTTATCACCACTATGTAATATTGACTCATAGTCACATTCTGATGATGCTCGGAATTGTAAAATCGAATCTGCTTTTAGGAAAGATTGTTTATGGCTGTGGGAAGGGTTTTGTCGCTTTTAATTACCTTTACACGTTTATTGAGTATGGGGGATTACGTTGAGGTGGGGCCGGACAGGGCGGGTTCGGGTCGGGCCAAGACGGGATAAGACGGGTCAAAGTAATTACTGATTAATTATCCTAGAGTTTTAACCCTAACAAGGGGAATTCCCCTTGAATTGTTTCACTTGGAGGACGATTTCGTCGTTTTTCAAGGTCTATGTTTCGTTTCTGTAACGTATAATTTGGGTCAAGCAATTGTGATTAAATATTGCCTAAAATATTAAAATTTGAAAAGTTGCTATGTTGAATTTACTTGCCCTTCAAACAACAATCATACACTAAAGATGTGAAACTTAATTATGTTATCGTTAGAAAATCTAATCACATTATCCAACCCAAGTAACCTGATATTTATACCCCAATAGTATTCAAATTTCCTCAGTGCGCGCAGTCAACCTATTCATGCGGATCCTCATGTTCTTTTTCGGGGAACCCAGCAATGTTAACTTCGCTGTGTATACGGGTGAGTGAACGGCTTGAAGGCTGAAGGTACACTCTGGGCTGTTCTATGGATATGTAACCTGCACCCCTTCCCAGAGAGATAGACCTTGTGCTCACAGGTGAGATAAATGTACATGTAGATGCTTTGATACAAAGGAAGTACACATACTATGCAGTTTGTGCTATTTCTCCTACAGTTACCTGTGTTCAGATGATCGGAGATGACGGGTAGAATGAGGAAGGGGAGCGCTGGGGGACAGGCAGGACCATATTGTCTGTGGTATATTTTGTGTGAAAGGTGTTCAGTGCTTAGAGTAACGTAGTATCCCAATTTCAATGGTTTATCCAGCATTGATCTATATACTATTGTGACTTGCGACAGTGAATAAAGATGAGTGGAGTGTCCTTGTGTTTCTGGCTTGCTGCACATATAGCTCTGTGAGCGGGGTGGGGGGGGGGGGGGGGTGGGGGGGGGGGTGGGGGGGGGGGAGGGGTCAACTCCAGACCAATACAAAGCATTGCCCATTTATCCCTAAGGAGCCATTCACGGTCACACTGCCATATGCCGCATGTGCGACACATGTATGCAGAATTAACATCTCATCCACCTCACGTTTCAGTGGCCAACAGGCCTGCCTAACCAAACATGTATATACATGTAACTATATACGTCTTTGTTCTAAGGGGCGGTCGGTTAGCCTAGTGGTTAAAGTGTTCGCTCCTCGCGCCGAAGACCCTGGTTCGATTCCCGACATGGGTACACTGTGTGAATCCCATTTCTGGTGTCCCCCGACGTGATATTGCTGGAATATTGCTAAAGGCGGCGTAAAACCATACTCACTCACCCCCTCTTTGTTCCAACTTAATTTATAAGCAGCTGGCCCATACATTGACTCTGTATTGTTGGTCACGGTAATAATAGTCAAGATGATTTTATCTGTTTTGTATTGTCTACACTGTGAATATTTATATCGATATATTTAACTTACTATAACTCAGGATATCTAACATAAATAAACTCCCTTATAACACCCATACCCCGCCAAACTGCTTTCGATGCATGTGTAACATCGGTCCCACAAGTCACGTGATAAACTGACCTAAATGTGTATAAAGAAATAAATGTAATCCAACACTGACAAGATAATGAAATGTGACTTATTTAAACCTGAACCAAAACCCTAAAATTTATAGTTGTTTAAAACCTATTTTGTCTCTTTACAGGTATTTAGGTAAAGCAGCCAAAAGGATCGCCCTGTTCGAAGATTTTCAATTTACAAACTACAGATTTTATTTCAAATCCATCATCAATACAATACAAGGTTAGTTCTAAATTTGCTCTAGTTACTAGTTTGCTCTACCCCAATATCACGTCAACTGAGCACTGAGACGCAGGCGTTCTCAGTATAATACACAGTTCAGGACAAAACTGTGCTTTATAACATCACACGTGGGATAGAGCAAACATTATTTCTAAAATTAAATACGTTTATGAACTTAAAGAGTGTTGGGACTTTTGAGTATTCAAAAAGTCCATATTAGTTTTCATTGTGCACTTTGAAGGCGTTTTGTATAGGCCGGTGAGAATCGTCCAAAAACACTATAATGGATTCGTAGCTATGTATTTGTTTGTTTGTTGTTTAACGCCGAACTCAGCCATATGACGGTGGTCTGTAAATAATCGGACCAGGGTAGAATAGGTCTTCAGCAACCCATACTTTCCATAAAAGGCGACTATGCTTGTCGTTAAAGGCGACTGACGGGATCAGGTGATCAGGCTCGCTGACTTGGTTGATGCATATCATCGATCCCAAATGCGTTGATCGATGCTCATGATGTCAATCACTGGATTGTCTGGTCCAGACTCGATTATTTACAGACCGCCGTCATGCTGGAATATTGCTGGGTGCGGCGTTAAAGAACAAACTGACAAATGTAAATAATCGAGTCTGGATCAGATCTTAATCATGGCTGTTACTCCACCAAAACACTCTGGTCTGTCTCCCTGATGCTGGTAATATATTAATTCCACTGGAGACTTTCTGTTGAAATGGCAAATATTTACAACATTACTTAAAAGTGAATACATTATTTCATTTAATACAGTGTACCTGGGATGTATAAATACCAACCAGTGAGCATCACAAGCAGATAAAGAAGCTATTTGTGTAATGACTAAAATGTATAACCTCTTGTTGAAAGACGTTAGATTAACACAAAAAGGCAAGAACGAGAATAAAGTAGGTTATGTGTCACCATAAATTTCGCAAGGAAACATAAAATTGGGTTTTCTCGCCTGAGAGTTTCAACATGCACGATGACAGTCTTACAATAGGAAATGTGTCAATAGGAAGTTTTGTCCAGGATGTTCAAGGGGAGCGTGAAATGTCGTGACCAGTGCCCCGTGACTGAGAGGACTGACTGAGACTTTGAAGATACGTTGATTATTAATGTGCCTGAAGCTAGGTATTTGACTAATGTACTTATTTTTCGAATGTCGGTTCCTCACTCTGAAGGGAATCTTAGTTGTCAAAGATTCAGATAACAGATTCCTTAAGTATTTAGATTCAGGATTTCACATTGTTTGCGTTTTGTTCACTGGTTAAACTTTGGTGAAAGCCGTATAAGTATACGTTCACAAAAGTGTTCATAGTTTGTTATTTAGTGGTCTTGGTCAAGTGAAGTTTTGCACAATTTAGAGAACGGGTGAACTGGTGGACATGGAGAGTGTTTCGGTGGTAGGTATGCGAGTATCACATGTGGTACCTCATCCAAAAGGTCTGGAGACTGCTAATCTGGAACCTGGACGACAATGATCATGAAGATCCTGGTAATACCCAATAACATTGTCAAGTGATGAGAGTAGGTTTTTTGTCATGTCCGTTATATGTTTTCATTGCCTAGTAGCAATGTATTTGACAGAGGCACACTCGTCCGAAAGTTACTCGCGCCACGTCAGTCTGTGAAACTTCGCGTGTCCCCACGACAAAGATTTTAATTTCTTGTTGATTTCTATTGTGGCATGCCAAGAATCAGTTGCATCATACTTGGAAAAGATGTTCAGATAAGGATTTGTCTCCTCGTTACACACGTTTTGCTGCGGGTCTTAATCTACCCAGAGTCATAAGACTGTGGTAAATTTCGTTTGAAAGGTGTTCACTACATATGTTTTACTGTCCCGATTTTGTACCAAGATAAATGTATACCGTGCGAATCCATCTTTAAACTAAATGTTATGAAGAGAAGTGTCATATTTTAGCCAACCCCATTGTCATTCATTTCAAAGTTTATTACACAAAAGGCAATAGGTCAAGGGTACCCCATAGCATCATGTTTACATGAACTGCTGTAACACTTTGTAAAGATTAGTATCTGGTGTAGCCTCCCCTACTTTCGATTCCCTCTGTGCAACTTGCCCTCATGTTCCTGACCAGGTTCCTAACCACAGCCTGAGGGATAGCGTTCCACTTCCGGGGCAAAATTGTTTGCAAGTCCCACGATCATGTGGAATAGGGTGACTCCTGTAAACACGGCGCCCTAGCTCATCCCAGACATGTTCGATTGGGCCAAAGTCAGGACAGCAACCAGCCACTCCATTCTGCGTACTCCTTGTTGATGAATAAAGGCGTTGACCACGTTACCACGGCGAGGACGTGCGTTATCATCGTGCAGGATCGGGGCACCTCTGAAGAGAAGCATGGTCCTCATGAATGGTACCACAATGGGGCCAGTATCTCGACGCCATGACGTTGTGAATTGAGATTTCCAACAACAACGTGTAATCGTGTCCTTGCCACCCCAGGCCATTATCGAACAACCCCCACATGGATTATGTGCCACTACAGTCGCATCATGAAAACTGTATACTCGCCTTTGGCCATCATGAAAGCACATTTTAATTTGCTTTCATCATTACATAGCACTGATGTTGATTCCAACGCTGATGATGTCGGCACCGTTGCAAACGAGCGTGTCTGTCACGTAGTGTCAGTGGTGGACTATTTGCAAGACGTTGAGAACGGAGACCAAGAGAACGCAATCTGCTTCGTATGGTGGCCTGGCTAATGTGGACATTATTGGCGTTAGAGTGTTCACAAGGTACCTATCCTGCCTCTATGTTGTGACCCTCGGACGACCTGGTCTTCAAGCATAGGCAGCTGTTCAACTATCCTGGTACCGCTACCACAGCCTCGCAAAACCTCTCTAAGTGACGTTAAGACGTGCAGCCAACTGACGTTGACAACACTCAAAAATCGACGCATTGTTTGACGTGTTTCCTGTTATTCGCTACTATTTATAACCATGTGTCCATATCCTGATATGCACGAGCAGCAACTGACAAATAGTTGTGTTCGGGCGATACGATTTGTGACCATGAACACAATGTTTAAATTTGTGAAAATTTGCTCAGCATTTACCTGCTACTGAATTAATTAGCATGGTTCAAATATTGTTTTGAATATATCAGCCACAAACATTTACATCAATATGGACTGTAACAAATGGGGCTTTGCTTATTATAAGTTTTAGATGTAAATAGGAGACCTTCAGTTCTATCGTTCATAATTATATGGGTGACCCATCAATAGTTGTAGCCGCCGTGATATTGGTGGAATATTTCTAAACGCGGCGTAAAACAGTGTTTAATAACATCAGTTTCATCAATATTTTTACATTGTCTGGTCATTCGCATCGAGACGTCGGTAGCACTGTGCAACTGTACTCTGAAACGTCTATTCTACATCTTGACGGATAATCTTCCCACGGTAGACACTGCTATATTTCAATCAAAACACCAGCAATGCATAGACACACTGCGCATGAGCATCAGTAGTTGTGGACAGGACTCTGGAACCGCTCCTGGCTTCTGATTGGTCGAGAGGATCACGTGACCTCTGTGACGTCACATCCGGTCACGTGACCTGCGCATGCGCGCGGAGCATGATGGGACTTGCGTGCGCATCCAAGATGGCGTCGCATCCGTTTCCGGTGGCGCGCGCCTCCAAGATGGCGTCGCATCCGTGTCCGGTGGCGTGCGCCTCCAAGATGGCGTCGCATCCGTTTCCGGTGGCGTGCGCACCCAAGATGGCGGCGCATCCGTTTCCGGTGGCGCACGCCTCCAAGAGGGCGTCGCATCCGTTTCCGGGGAGGAGGGATGGGGAAAAACCCAGAGAAACGGTCGTACAAGGTGAACAAGATCGACATGGTTGTTGTTCTTTTGTTCTTCTAAAAATAGAAATAGAAAAGGCGGTGGTGGTGAAGGGAGGGAGGAGGAGGAGGAGGAGGGGTAGGGAGGAAGGCGGGAAGGGAGTCGGGTTCTTTGTTTTGTTTTGTTTTGGTGGGTGTGTGGCGATGGCATGTGGAGATGATAGTTCACTGAGACGAGCTTATCATACACAGTCGACGACTCTGCCACTTTGTTGCTAGGTTGACGTCATATCGGCGAAGGATCTTGCAACAACATGTCACAAATCATGTCATCGGGTTTGGTGATGTGTTTGTCAACTTTGAGGTGTAAGGTTTCGTTCCACAAGGCGATCGTGTATTGTAGCCCACGATGACAGCCGTTCGTCTAAGTTAAACGTCGGTGAGTGGCAATCACCTCAGCGCTACGATCATGGTGTGGAATTCTAAAGGTGTTGGCTGAATTCTAAAGGTGAATCGACAGGCACAGACATGAACGTGATGTAGGTATATGCCTACGTACTGTCATTCGTGTCTCCATGGGGTGCCACGCGTGACTACAAACACACGTTTATCCATAGGATGATGCATTGTCACTCGTTTATTTATACCGAGGTGCTGGCACTCGTGTATGTTGACATGTGTACTGTCACGCGTGTCTTCATGTACACGTACTGTTATTCTTGTCTCCATGCCAACATGGTGCCACGCGTGACGACAAACACACGTTTATCCATAGGATGATGACGTTGTCACTCGTTCATTTATACCGAGGTGCTGGCACTCGTGTATGTTGACATGCGTACTGTCACGCGTGTCTCCATGCACACGTGATGTACTTCATGTCTTCAAACACACATGGTGTACTACGTCTCTCCATGTAAACGTGATGTACTTCATGTCTTCATGCAAAACGTAGTGTCATGTGTGTCTTCAAAAAGACATTGATCCATAGGATGATGACGTTGTCACTCGTTTATTTATACCGAGGAGTTGGCTCTCGTGTAGGTCTACATACGTACGGTCACGTGTGTCTCCATGCAAACGTCATGTACTTCGTGTTGCCATGCAAACGTGGTGTCACGCGTGACAACAAACGCATGTTTATCCATAGGATGATGGCGTTGTCACTCGCTCATCCACGCCGAGGAGTTGGCACTCGTGTATGTTTACGTGTCTGTTACCATTTGTGTCTCCATGCAAACGTCATGTACTACGTGTTTCCATGCAAACGTGGTGCCATGCGTGTCTACAAACAGACGTTTATCCATAAGATTATTATTTATACCGAGGAGTTGGCACTCGTGTATGTTTGCATGTGTACTGTCACACGTGTCTTCAAACAGACGTGGTGTACTATGCGTCTCCATGCAAACGTGATGTACTACGTCTCTCCATGTAAACGTGGTGCCACGCGTGTCTTCAAACAGACGTTTATCCATAGGATGATGACGTTGTCACTCGCTCATCCATGCCGAGGAGTTGGCACTCGTGTATGTTTACATGCGAACGGTCACGTGTGTCTCCATGCAGACGTGATGTACTTCGTGTCTCCATGCAGACGTGGTGTCACGCGTGTCTCCATGCAAAACGTTGTGCCACGCGTGACTACAAACAGACGTTACTAGAAGTTTAGATCAATACACATGCGTGACGTTTGCAAACGTAGTGTACTTCGTGTCTCCATGCAAACGTAGTGTCACGCGTGTCTCCATGTAAACGTGGTGTCGTGTGTGTTTTCAAACAGACGTTTATTAATATTATTATTTATAACATTTATATTTATAAGGATAGAGATCGAGAGATCAATAGACATACGTGGTGTTTGATTCGTGTCTCCATGCAAACGTGATACCACTCGTGTACACAACCATACATACAACCATACAAACATACATAGAGGCGTGGTGTCACTCGTAGGCGTGTACCTCCAAGAGGACTGGGGAGGGTATGGATTCTTTTGGATTGTTGTTTGTACTGGCAAAGCAAAGGATGAAAGCGTTCTTTTGGGAGAGATGGGTGGCCCTGAAAAGGGCCGTTGGAAACAAACTGGAAACAAGCTGGACGAGGCTTGTCTCTGTTTTACATTACTTTCCTTGATCTCGATACTAGATAATAATACGGACCACCCCAACAGTCGGGGACGTCAACTCCGCGTTGTATAGCTTGTTGTAAAGCTGCAATAGCCTCAGACTTGTTCTTAAACCAGTGTGGGCTCTGCGATAGGATCGTCTCCGATTCACCAGGTGGGTAGGTCACTATTGTCCACGAATAGACTTTACTCATCAACGGACATTGTTGACTGTTGGTCTGACACTTCAGACAGCTGCATCCAGACGACATGGTTGATCTCTCATTCAGTGCTTGGACTGTGACGGTGTGCGTGGCTTCGCTCTTTTTTAATTTTTTATAGGAGAGGCACTGAAACCCTGCTTCCTGATTGGTCGAAAACGCAGCACGTCGATGGTTCCGTTCCGGCGCCTGGTCTGACATTCGGTTTTTCCAAACCGGACACAGACCCTTGTGATGGGTGTACAGGCAGTCTTATATGGGTGTACATGCAGCCTTACATGAGTGTACAGACAGCCTTACATGATTGTACAGTCAGCCTTACATGAGTGCACAGTCAGCCTGACAGGGATGTACAGTGAGTCTTATATGGGTGTACAGACACTCTAAAGGGGTGTACAGTCAGCCTTACAGGGATGTAAGTCAGTCTTATATGGGTGTACAGTCAGCCCTACAGGGTTGTACAGTCAGTCTTATATAGGTGTACATGGTTCACGTGGCATCTATACCAGTGATGTATGTTAAACAGAATCTGGTGGTGGTTCCTGTGGCATCTGCTAATGATGTAGGTTGCTGACAGACTCTGGTGGTGGGGCCTGTGGCATCTACTACTGATGTACGTTACTAGCAGACTCTGATGGTGGTCCATCAGGCATTTACTACTGATGTACGTTACTAACAGACTATGGTGGTGGTTCATGTGACATCTACTAATGATGTACATTACTTAGAGACTCTGGTGATGGTTCACGTGGCATCTATACTACTGATGTACGTAACTAACAGACTCTGGTGATGGTTCACGTGGCATCTATACTAATGATGTACGTAACTAACAGACTCTGGTGATGGTTCACGTGGCATCTATACTAATGATGTACGTTACTAACAGACTCTGGTGGTGGTTCACGGGGCATCTATACTAATGATGTACGTTACTAACAGACTCTGGTGGTGGTTCACGGGGCATCTATACTAATGATGTACGTTACTAACAGACTCTGGTGGTGGTTCATGTGGCATCTACTAGTGATGTATGTTACTAACGGAATCTGGTGGTGGTCCCTGTGGCATCTGCTAATGATGTACGTTACTAACAGACTCTGGTGGTGGTTCATGTGGCATCTACTAATGATGTAGGTTGCTGACAGACTCTGATGGTGGTCCATCAGGCATCTACTACTGATGTACGTTACTAACAGACTCTGGTGGTGGTTCATGTGACATCTACTAAAGATGTACGTTACAAACAGACTCTGATGGTGGGTCATGAGGCATCTACTAATGATGTTGGTTGCTGACAGGCTCTGGTGGTGGTGCATCAGGCATCTACTACTGAGGGTAGAGGCTGAGTTATGATGTAAACGCTGTCTGTCATGTCTGTGCTCAAGTAAGTACAACACGTGTTCAGGTACAACAGCACGTACAACTAAGAACGTTTTTACTTAGTTGTACGTGCTGTTGTACTTGAACACGTGTTGTACTTACTTGAGCACAGACATGACAGACAGCGTTTACATCATAACTCAGCCTCTACCCTCAGTAGTAGATGCCTGATGCACCACCACCAGAGCCTGTCGGCAACCAACATCATTAGTAGATGCCTCATGACCCACCATCAGAGTCTGTTTGTAACGTACATCTTTAGTAGATGTCACATGAACCACCACCAGAGTCTGTTAGTAACATACATCAGTAGTAGATGCCTGATGGACCACCATCAGAGTCTGTCAGCAACCTACATCATTAGTAGATGCCACATGAACCACCACCAGAGTCTGTTAGTAACGTACATCATTAGTATAGATGCCCCGTGAACCACCACCAGAGTCTGTTAGTAACGTACATCATTAGTATAGATGCCCCGTGAACCATCACCAGAGTCTGTTAGTTACGTACATCATTAGTATAGATGCCACGTGAACCATCACCAGAGTCTGTTAGTTACGTACATCAGTAGTATAGATGCCATTTGAACCATCACCAGAGTCTCTAAGTAATGTACATCATTAGTAGATGTCACATGAACCACCACCATAGTCTGTTAGTAACGTACATCAGTAGTAAATGCCTGATGGACCACCATCAGAGTCTGCTAGTAACATACACCATTAGTAGATGTCACATGAACCACCACCAGAGTCTGTTAGTAACGTACATCAGTAGTAGATGCCACAGGCCCCACCACCAGAGTCTGTCAGCAACCTACATCATTAGTAGATGCCACAGGCACCACCACCAGAGTCTGTCAGCAACGTACATCATTAGCAGATGCCACAGGAACCACCACCAGAGTCTGTCAGCAACGTACATCATTAGCAGATGCCACAGGAACCACCACCAGATTCCGTTTAACATACATCACTGGTATAGATGCCACGTGAACCATGTACACCTATATAAGACTGACTGTACAACCCTGTAGGGCTGACTGTACACCCATATAAGACTGACTTACATCCCTGTAAGGCTGACTGTACACCCCTTTAGAGTGTCTGTACACCCATATAAGACTCACTGTACATCCCTGTCAGGCTGACTGTGCACTCATGTAAGGCTGACTGTACAATCATGTAAGGCTGTCTGTACACTCATGTAAGGCTGCATGTACACCCATATAAGACTGCCTGTACACCCATCACAAGGGTCTGTGTCCGGTTTGGAAAAACCGAATGTCAGACCAGGCGCCGGAACGGAACCATCGACGTGCTGCGTTTTCGACCAATCAGGAAGCAGGGTTTCAGTGCCTCTCCTATAAAAAATTAAAAAAGAGCGAAGCCACGCACACCGTCACAGTCCAAGCACTGAATGAGAGATCAACCATGTCGTCTGGATGCAGCTGTCTGAAGTGTCAGACCAACAGTCAACAATGTCCGTTGATGAGTAAAGTCTATTCGTGGACAATAGTGACCTACCCACCTGGTGAATCGGAGACGATCCTATCGCAGAGCCCACACTGGTTTAAGAACAAGTCTGAGGCTATTGCAGCTTTACAACAAGCTATACAACGCGGAGTTGACGTCCCCGACTGTTGGGGTGGTCCGTATTATTATCTAGTATCGAGATCAAGGAAAGTAATGTAAAACAGAGACAAGCCTCGTCCAGCTTGTTTCCAGTTTGTTTCCAACGGCCCTTTTCAGGGCCACCCATCTCTCCCAAAAGAACGCTTTCATCCTTTGCTTTGCCAGTACAAACAACAATCCAAAAGAATCCATACCCTCCCCAGTCCTCTTGGAGGTACACGCCTACGAGTGACACCACGCCTCTATGTATGTTTGTATGGTTGTATGTATGGTTGTGTACACGAGTGGTATCACGTTTGCATGGAGACACGAATCAAACACCACGTATGTCTATTGATCTCTCGATCTCTATCCTTATAAATATAAATGTTATAAATAATAATATTAATAAACGTCTGTTTGAAAACACACACGACACCACGTTTACATGGAGACACGCGTGACACTACGTTTGCATGGAGACACGAAGTACACTACGTTTGCAAACGTCACGCATGTGTATTGATCTAAACTTCTAGTAACGTCTGTTTGTAGTCACGCGTGGCACAACGTTTTGCATGGAGACACGCGTGACACCACGTCTGCATGGAGACACGAAGTACATCACGTCTGCATGGAGACACACGTGACCGTTCGCATGTAAACATACACGAGTGCCAACTCCTCGGCATGGATGAGCGAGTGACAACGTCATCATCCTATGGATAAACGTCTGTTTGAAGACACGCGTGGCACCACGTTTACATGGAGAGACGTAGTACATCACGTTTGCATGGAGACGCATAGTACACCACGTCTGTTTGAAGACACGTGTGACAGTACACATGCAAACATACACGAGTGCCAACTCCTCGGTATAAATAATAATCTTATGGATAAACGTCTGTTTGTAGACACGCATGGCACCACGTTTGCATGGAAACACGTAGTACATGACGTTTGCATGGAGACACAAATGGTAACAGACACGTAAACATACACGAGTGCCAACTCCTCGGCGTGGATGAGCGAGTGACAACGCCATCATCCTATGGATAAACATGCGTTTGTTGTCACGCGTGACACCACGTTTGCATGGCAACACGAAGTACATGACGTTTGCATGGAGACACACGTGACCGTACGTATGTAGACCTACACGAGAGCCAACTCCTCGGTATAAATAAACGAGTGACAACGTCATCATCCTATGGATCAATGTCTTTTTGAAGACACACATGACACTACGTTTTGCATGAAGACATGAAGTACATCACGTTTACATGGAGAGACGTAGTACACCATGTGTGTTTGAAGACATGAAGTACATCACGTGTGCATGGAGACACGCGTGACAGTACGCATGTCAACATACACGAGTGCCAGCACCTCGGTATAAATGAACGAGTGACAACGTCATCATCCTATGGATAAACGTGTGTTTGTCGTCACGCGTGGCACCATGTTGGCATGGAGACAAGAATAACAGTACGTGTACATGAAGACACGCGTGACAGTACACATGTCAACATACACGAGTGCCAGCACCTCGGTATAAATAAACGAGTGACAATGCATCATCCTATGGATAAACGTGTGTTTGTAGTCACGCGTGGCACCCCATAGAGACACGAATGACAGTACGTAGGCATATACCTACATCACGTTCATGTCTGTGCCTGTCGATTCACCTTTAGAATTCAGCCAACACCTTTAGAATTCCACACCATGATCGTAGCGCTGAGGTGATTGCCACTCACCGACGTTTAACTTAGACGAACGGCTGTCATCGTGGGCTACAATACACGATCGCCTTGTGGAACGAAACCTTACACCTCAAAGTTGACAAACACATCACCATACCCGATGACATGATTTGTGACATGTTGTTGCAAGATCCTTCGCCGATATGACGTCAACCTAGCAACAAAGTGGCAGAGTCGTCGACTGTGTATGATAAGCTCGTCTCAGTGAACTATCATCTCCACATGCCATCGCCACACACCCACCAAAACAAAACAAAACAAAGAACCCGACTCCCTTCCCGCCTTCCTCCCTACCCCTCCTCCTCCTCCCTCCCTTCACCACCACCGCCTTTTCTATTTCTATTTTTAGAAGAACAAAAGAACAACAACCATGTCGATCTTGTTCACCTTGTACGACCGTTTCTCTGGGTTTTTCCCCATCCCTCCTCCCCGGAAACAGATGCGACGCCCTCTTGGAGGCGTGCGCCACCGGAAACGGATGCGCCGCCATCTTGGGTGCGCACGCCACCGGAAACGGATGCGACGCCATCTTGGAGGCGCACGCCACCGGACACGGATGCGACGCCATCTTGGAGGCGCGCGCCACCGGAAACGGATGCGACGCCATCTTGGATGCGCACGCAAGTCCCATCATGCTCCGCGCGCATGCGCAGGTCACGTGACCGGATGTGACGTCACAGAGGTCACGTGATCCTCTCGACCAATCAGAAGCCAGGAGCGGTTCCAGAGTCCTGTCCACAACTACTAGCATCTAAACTTTATTTTTCTTGAAGTCAGTGAGTTTTGGCAGAGTATATGGACTCTCACTTTATATTGTTGTAGTGTCGTGGTATTATTAAGTTCAGAACATCACGAATAAACAATACATTATGTTGAAAGATCATCTCTGTCTATTTACGACCTTGTGCTTTCATTAAATGAGAACAGTGCCCTTTGAACCAAGTGGGCTCCAATGAAATCACATAGCCAAAATGACAAAATGACTTGACGGACTTGAGTCTCTCGGACCCCCCTTACCTAAGCTGGACCGAGTTTGATGCTAGATTTTCCGATGTATTGCATGTATTTCTAACTTAGTAATGTTTGTGTGTATAATTGTTATTATGAATTTTGAAATCGACATATTAAAGTTCCTATAATCGGTCTTGGGGAAAGCTGCGTTCTTTATTGCCAGTTTGCACCTTGAGTGATCAGTCTGTAAGCTCATAAGCTCCAAATGTTGTATTCATACACCACCCTTGTATCAACAATGTCTTTTTTCAACGCTGAATTTAGATCATGTCCAAAGGCGAAGTGAGTACCATATATATACTGCACTCTTTCCAGACACCGAATCTAACCACCGATCCATTTAGTCGCATCTTACAAAAGTATACTTGTATATTGCAAAATCTATTTTGACCCGGAATCCCACAGATGTCTAGATGTCGATATACATGATATGAAGGTCATTGGGTCACTGCTGGTGGAATAGTTTTGGTACTTTAATGTTAATGTCTGAGGTTGGGGTAAGGTATCAATGACCAAGACATGTCTCCAGCAAAGACACTTTAATATGTCTGACATGCACAACTAACAATCTAGTCAAGTCAACCTGCACGAGGCAACACTGTGGGTTAATGGATATGGTCCAACGTATATTGTATGGGATCTTTGGAGTTTTGTTCACGGTTGATCAGTGGCGTTGAGTGTTTTTCCGATGCTTCTTTCTTTCCAGTGGCCGGGATCCCATTTGAAGAAAAAACAGGAGTAAAATAATCATGAGCCCATTCTGTTGCAAGGATATTATTGCAAATTTGCCCTAAACGCCAAATCTGTTTTGGCGGATAATTGAGCCTGCCTATTCTCTTGCATTGACGTTTGTATTTACTTGAACTGGTTCGATGAATCTGCTGGTTGAATGAAGCTCCCGTGGTTCAACATTAGCTAAGTAGCATTTATCTGTGATGAGCCTATTACAAAAGAATTGTATGGGCCGAGACATTAAAACACCACACACACACACACACACACACACACACACACACACACACACACACACACACACACACACACACACTACACAATACACACACACAATACACACACACACACACACACACGAACACACACACAAACACACACAAACATACGAACACACACACACACATACGAACACACACACACACGAACACACACAAAAACACACACAATAAAAACATTTCTCATGCTAATAGTGTGAATAACAGGTGCCCTTGGGAGAGCAGGACATGCTTACCTCTTTCGCAAACTCCTGGTGTCATCACCTTTACGTCAAATGGAATCTGTTTCAGCCGAGTTCTTGCCGAGGGAAGAAGCATGCATGTGTTCCTCATGATGACCAACAATATGGTTTATTTGTTGATTGCAAAGGGGGACAATTGCAACACATTCCAAATCATCTGCCATGCAATATAGCCGCAGTTGAGCAATGGCACATTTCAAAAGTTCCCGAATTTTACTTATTTAAATCTTAATTCAAACTCACTCCCACAAATCGAGTCTTGTGTGTTCAGAGGATTGTTTAATCTGACTGTGTTGTTACTTGCCCAAAACAAACTCGATGACTCCTTCCCTGATGACATTTTCCGTGACCTTAAGAACTTGCATACATTAAATCTTGAGAAAAATAGTATGACGTCATATCCGGGTCCGGTGTTTCCTCCTCTCATCAACCTTCACAGCCTATATTTAGACTCAATTCCAGATCAAGCCAGGTTCGTCAGAGGCTTGTTTAATTTACCAGCCAAGAACAAACTCGATGACTCCTTCCCTGGTGACATATTCCGTGACCTTAAGAACTTGCATATATTAAATTTTGAAAAGAATGATTTGACATCATATCTTGATCGGGTGTTTCCTCCTCTCACCAGCCTTCAAAGAATATATTCAGACTTAAATCGAGATTCCAAACTCGCCAATTTAAAAGTTCTCTAAATGGACTGACGTTTAGTTTATGGAGGAGATTGTTGAATAAAAAAACCCTTTAAAATACAACATTCCAGAGTTTAAATGAAACCAAGCTATTTCAACTATCTCATAATGGAATAGGAATTCAGAAGAGTTTACACATCCTCTATTCGCTTGTAGGCAGGAACAGGAGGAGGATTTGGCTTAATGGGACAAGTACTATTTCAGTCCAACACAAGGAAGACATTGATGACGATATACTAACATAAAAGAACACGAAGTATTTAACACAGATATATGTATCATTGAGAAGAAATGGTATATACTTGATTGAAACTGGTTCTATCAATAAAGATCCTTTCAGGGGATGCATTGAAATGCTTAATGTGTCTAAAAACTTTCTGGTTGGTGATGGTGCTTTTTTTCCATAATAATGTATGGGTCTTCCCGTTTAAAGTATCTTGATCTCAGCTACAGCGACTAGTATATGGCATACCACACACACAACTGTTTGGGCCTCCAGCAGCACAATTACCACAATATTGTATATTTTGATGCAACGGGAGTAACTGACATGAATCTTCCAGATCAAGATGTGACATTTCACAATACAGATAACCTAAAGACCTTTCGTTTGGGATATAACAACATACATTTCAAACGTGTACATGGTTTGGAACATGTAAATCACGTTTACTTATCAGGGAATGACATTGGTAATATAAGTGATACCTTTTCCCAATCATTCTCAAATGTCAGAAAGCTATCTTTGAGAAATCTGCAATTTACAAAATGCTAACAACTCAATAACAAACTCTGAAAGTTTTAGAATGCTTAAAGAAAGATTAAATTAGATTCAAGCAATAAGTATGAGTCAGGATGAAATAAAATATGTATTTTTTTTTGTAAAAATATTATTTCCTGAAGTTTTACTTGTCCTCACTTGTTTGCATGAGCACCCACCTGGCCTCCCCTCTCCACGAGAGAGAGAGAGAGAGAAAGAGAGAGAGAGAGAGAGAGAGAGAGAGAGAGAGAGAGAGAGAGAGAGATGGGGGAATCGAGAGAGAGAGTTCTAAAATACAAGATCCATATTTTTTTGTGTCAGGCAATTTCATTTTTTTCAACATGTTGAAATATCACTTTTCTCACGAATTTTCCGGAAAATTAAAATTAGTTTTACTTACCCACCCTTTCCCGAGAAGCGCCGGTCCCTTAGGTGTTATCATGATATTTCTATGGAATAAGACATTACGTTTTTGTGATGGTCATGCGTTCTTTTGTTTCAGACATAATGCTGAGGGCACTGCTGGTTTTGCTGACAGTGAATCTGTGCCAAGGAAGTGGACATGTTTGTGACTTGTATTTTGACAAACAATATGGAGGCATCTTTGCTGATTGTACAGGCAGAAAACTTCAACAGGTTCCAAACTACCTTCCGGGAAACATAACAGCCCTGGATATCAGTGGGAATGATCTGAAAATAGTCCAAAATAACACATTTTACAAATTTAACAAGCTCATTTATCTGAACATGAACATGAACCTTTTGTCAAAGTTTGAGCCACGGGCATTTAGTGGCTTGTCCAATCTTACCACTCTCCTTCTTGCCCGAAACAAATTAAGAGACCACAAAATGTCTTTCCCAGATGAACTTTTCCAAGACCTTATGAGTTTGCAAACTCTTAATATCGAACAGAATGAAATGTCCTCTTATCCAGATTGGGTGTTTCTTCCTCTAATCAACCTCCACAGTCTGTATATTGACTCAGTTCCTGCTCCTTTGTTTGGTTCAGGATTCTCCAAACTAGCAAATCTGAAATTGTTACAGATGGATTCACGGTTTCTGTATGAA
The DNA here is from genome assembly GCF_023055435.1 of Haliotis rufescens. Taxonomy (NCBI): domain Eukaryota; kingdom Metazoa; phylum Mollusca; class Gastropoda; order Lepetellida; family Haliotidae; genus Haliotis; species Haliotis rufescens. The sequence continues at coordinate 10,556,461 of NW_025964223.1, forward strand.
GGAACATGTTCAACTGCACATCTCACAAATGAAACATTTCAGAGTCTAATTGAAACAAAACTTGAAGTTTTGATTTTAAACTTTTGCTCAGATTTATCACACTGCGAGTCTGGCGTTTTAGCGCCACTAATATTTCTAAAACATTTGGAACTTACCCATAATCAAATAGGAATTCACAATGCTTTACATCTGCTCCATCCCTTCGTAAAGCAGAATATGAAAAGAATTTGGTTCAATGGTACATTCAAGTTCAAAATGCAAGATGAAAAAGACATTGTCGATAGAGTCCTAACTAAACAAAGTATGCGTTATTTGACCCAAATATGTGTCACTGAAGTATCTTTGAGAGGTAACCAGTTATATTTGATTGAATATCAATCACTCTACAAAGATCCGTTTGAAGGATGTTTGAAAAAGCTTGATTTGTCTGACAACTATGTTGTTGGGGATGCAGGTATAATGTTTTTCCTGTTCAGATTTTCTGAACTTGAATATCTGGATTTCAGCTTTCAAAGACAGGATGAAGACTTTCCAAGTTCTGTAACATTACATGTAAACTCTTCCATAACAGTCACGTTGCCTCCAAACATTATATATTTCGGTTTTTCTGGTACACTGACAGGTGCCAATAGTGTCCAAGAAATCGTTTTTCAAAACACACACAAACTTGAAACTGTAATGTTTGCTTCTAACTTGCTGTTTGGTTTAATGAAAGTGAGGGGTTTTGAAAATGTGAGCAATGTTGATTTATCAGGAAATAAGTTTGACAATGTGTTTGATTTTCACTCATTTGCAAACGCAAAGCGGTTATCTTTACGAAATTGCAAATTACATTTTGCCCTTGAACCCTTCAGCGCACACATCATATTCAATTCTATGAAATCTGTAGAATATTTGGATGTCTCTATGAATCAGCTCCAATATATACAACTACGTCCACTTTCAGATACAATCGTTCATCTAAATCTATCGCATAATGAGTTTGATACCATTCCCATTGAAACACTTTATTATCCACGCCTTATCCTTATCGATTTGTCATTCAACCTCATTGGATATCTGGATAAAGATACCAGATCGAAACTCGACTTGTCAGCTGAAAAGAACAACCTCAAACTTATTGTCGAAGGAAACACCTTTTCGTGTAGCTGTGAAAATCTAGACTTCATTATTTGGTTGATGGATACACCAGTGATTTACGAGTCTGACAGGAACTTCGCTTGCCTTCTGAATAATGGCAGAATGACGGGAACCGTTGATGTGGCCAACAATTATAAAAGTCTAAATCGCTACTGTACAGGCAAATTGACCCTCAGTCTCTCAGTCACATTTATGGTGGTAATATTTACTTCCATTTCTGCATCATACATGGTCTCCAAGAATCCAATGCGATATCGTAATGCTTTGATGAGAATATTTGGATTAGGAATCAAATATTTAACACCCAAAGAGTTTGCTTTCACCTTCTATATCGGATATTGTGACGCTGACATCCCTTTTGTCTATAGGAAACTGCGACCAGCATTGGAACTGTGTAATTCCCCCTTGCGTCTCTTCCTGAAGGATCGGGATGTTCTTCCGGGGGTTGTTATTGCCGACGGTATTATTTGCGGTATCACTAACAGTTGGAAGTCTGTCCTGGTGATTTCAGATGACTTTCTTGAAGATCTTTCTCAGTGGTCACAGTTTACTCTTGATGCAGCCCTGTACTCTTTATCGGATCTGATTCCTAACCGGATTATTGTGATACTTATGGGCGCCGTGCAGGCGAAGGATCTCCCAGAGATTCTGCTGAATGTTGTGGAAGAGGAGTGCATACTACGTGTTGAGGATTACCAGGATGGGGATAAGACTTTGTGGAAGGATCTGAGAAAAACTGCCGGTGTTTGATAAGGTCAAACGTTTTCATTGCAGCAACTCAATGGATGGTAGGGAAAGGTCTCAACTGCTTGGGGACAAACTGCCCTATTGTAGTATCCCGGTGGTTGCCATTCTGTGTGTACATTTTCATATTTTTGAAATGTCAGATGATTTGACATCAGTGACAAATCTCTCAGATTTGCCAAATGTTTTGTGATCTAAATCTTAAACAATGTTTGACAATGTGCATTTATTGTAAATTGATTGTTAAGAAAAATGGTCTGCATAAATATAAAGTGTCATCAATACACATACTCGTATAACTTACATCTGAACTTATACATTTTTCACATCCTTTGATTTCTATCTTTTCCAATATGTTTTGTTTCTGAAAGATTAATTAATTCTTTTCATCAGAACTGCATCCAAACTGGGCTATGATTTATGTGTATTTATGTAAGGTAGGATTCAGTTCAAATATAAAAGGACTTATACTGAAAATAAGAGTGGCATTTCCTTGAAACCATTAATGATGCCAACCTTTGTAAATACATATCTGTTACTTGTAGTACTGTCGATATGTTTGGCTTTGATAATCGTTGATTTTCACAAACATATCCATAACCATGATATAATCTGTGTATTTGGCTTTTATCATCTATTTGTCTGGCTTATATCGTCTGTTTATTCGGCTTTAATCATCTATTTATTTAGCTTTCTTCATCTGTGTATCTGGCTTTCATCATATGATTATCAGGCTTACCTTCAATTATGTATCTGACTTTTATTTCATACGAGAAATGTTTTACAAATGGTTATAATTCTTTAGGCGTCTATGTTCCCAGTAAATTACTTAATCTGTAAAAGAATGTGTTATATCTATTAAACATTATGTAAATTATATAAACATATATTTTTTTATTTGAAGTTTACACGATATACGGCTTTTCCATTGGACGAGAGGTCCGTCACATGACCGCGAAATTGACGTTCATAAGTGTATGAACGACACAATTTGATGTTCATACGTTTTTCAAGAGACCGTGTTGAAATGACGTAAACACTGACGGACTACTTCCACATCCCTGGGGAAACCCCTGGGAGTTCCCCAGTACGAAAACATACAGAAGTGTTGTTTCTCATTATTTAGACCCTTTAATCTTGAACGTAGCGATTAAGCATACATTAGGATAAGTCAGAGAGTTTGATGCATGTCCGTCCAAGGATACCCTCGCTACTACCCATCTTAGAGAACAAAACGAAGAAAAGCACATTCAAACTACCGTAATAGAACTACGATAGTAGAAATTCGGAACTCTGTCCCGTCACGTTTATCGTGTCGGTCATTTTGACGTCTTGGCCTTGATGTAAATATATTACGACGCGCTGTCAGTGTGACTGACTTACTGAGGTAGTTCTTAACAGACCTTTTCCTTCTGATGAGGATATTATTTGTGTACATTTGTTTACAGCAACTACAAACATTGTTCTGTTGAGCATGTTGAGCATTCATAAGCTCATGTCACCTCTCGGTTTAAGGAACTTTTTTATTCCGCGACACATCTGGTTGTTGTATGGCTGTCAGTGTAAACATGAAGTCACACATACCAAATATATGTGTATAGATCACTTTGTTTGAGTTCATGAACCTTCATAGAGTGAGGGCCAAATTGTATGAACGTCGGAGCTTGCGCAAGTCAATTCTTAACCCCCTGGATTGCGCAGGGACATATATGTCCCTCCTCTGTAACCCTCACTTTGAAGTCGAATAAAATTAGAAATACATCACCCACACAAATACATTATATCATCCACTGGCATTTTAGACCAAGCAAAAGTACTGTAAATGACCTCTGAAAATTAGGAAAATAGTAAATGATGCCATTTTTTACACATTGCTAAATCACCACTCACGACGTTGTTTACAGCATGTTTTGAAATCTAAATTTCGGATATTTACTCGGAGAAATGAATTTCAAAAACAGCATATTAGTAATCACGGGTATCTGTCGTGTATGAAATCACCTATGGTCATTCCAAAACGTCTCCGATAACCCTAGAATCGTTTCGAATGTTTTAGAAAATACGCAAACACGAACGCCGATGTGACACGTATATTTCAAACTTAGCTGCGATAGATACATCCTTGAATTCCTCATACATTTTCGAACGCTGTGCTCGTCTATTCGTTCATGATATTGGCTCAACATTTTCAGAATATGCATGAAAATTTAAGAGAATCGTAGGAAGAATTAGGGAATTTAGAATAGATACATTGCAATGATTTGATATTTTCAACAGAAATTGTCAAAGTTACCGTCCTGTGTGACGCCATGACTGACCCAAAATCACGCACAACGACAACGGTATTTATCGGAATTTCTGACTATTTCTGTCAGATGAGAATGAGAGTGCACACGATCATGCTGTTTACAGTTTCAGTTATGATGTAGATTTTGCATATCTTTTATACATTTTCTTCACATAAATAATTGCACTTTGGATATTTGTCAATGTTCAAAATGATATCATACGTAAATATAGGCCACAACATGTATGAACGAACCTTTGATAATATCCTGTTTGTTTGAACATTGTTTACATAAAAATTGATAGGTTTATAGTGTCGAATACGATATTTCTTTCCTTTGGTTTGTTATATTGTTTCGTTTGGACAAGTGTTACAAGATGAAGTGTAAATATAACTGCGGCATGTACGTATGTCTTGTCAATATTCATATAACCAATGTCCATGAATAGCCGTTTCACTTTATTGAACTAAAACTGAATACATTACTTTAACAAAATGGATAATATTTTTCGTTAAAATATATGCACACATTTCTGAATTGAATTGTTTTTTATGTCGTTTGATATACAGAGCAGTGATATCTAACAGTTCGCCAGGTGCGCGTTTGTCACTTAAGGATTGACTGTGTATTTTTTTCGGTTCATTGAGGTATGAATCGAAAAACCGATGTGCAAACTGTATGAATCCGCGTACAGTCAATGCTTATAATTAAATTCGACAACGTAAAACATGTTTTATCTACAATAGTTTAACCCAAAACAGTTGCATATATCAAAACAGACAAAAATAACATTGATAAACATTCCAGGTGTAGGAATACATATAGTGGCGTGACATGAATCAGGTGATCGTTTAATTTATGCACATAACTTGACACGCCTACAATCAACGGAGAGTGGGATTAAAACAATGTTCATTGGACCTGCCAATTAAGGCAAGAGGCGAAAAGAACTGCAAAAGTCAGACTATAACGAACCGGAAGAAATATACCCGAGAGAAGGCGGCTGTTTAAAATAACATGGTCATTTACTGTGTGATTCAAATGATCCTTCCCTGATTACGGTAAAACGCAGTTGGAGAAATGTTAGTTAGAAATGAAACCCGAAGAAATGAAAGTTGAACCGAGGTGAGGAGGGAAAAAGCAGGCGAGCGAGCCTGCACGTTTGCTGTTTCATTTATTCTCGGCCTTCGGTTTCAAAGGCTAGTTTGGACAATGAATATGCATGAAAGTCGCTAAATGTCCTCTGCATGACGATACACGTGAGCAGAAAGGGAATTCCCTCGACTGTAATATTGGGATTCCCCGACATTCCACAGTAATAAAAGTAGTGCGCCGCGGTGGGCGTGGCTTAATTTTTTACATTCATTGGGAAATGAATGAAATAACACGTGACCAATTCAGCTAATCAGAATGCAGGAATTTCCATGAACACAACGAAAATTTAAGTATAAACAATTAACGAATTATCTCTCGTGTTGCATTATAAAATCAATGGGTTCATTCTTTTTTCAATATTGTGATCACAGGATATTAAACTGTTTACTTTATTTCCTCAGGAATTGTAAAAAGTATAAAAAATATAACCCATGCCAGGTACCCCGTTGGTTCAACCTTATACGATTATCCTGATAATTCTATGACGAAAAAGCGTCAAATTCCGTTTTACACATTGAGGTTTTCCATACCATGAACGAAACTTAGGGGAGATATATATTAATCAAAATACCAGTGTCGTCTTTCTCCGACGTTATCAAAGACATGGTGATATGTTTTTGGTATTTCATTACATTTAATAATGGTGCAACATTGGTCAAATTACACGTACACAATCAGGAGAATGTTGGAATCTAAGGACTTAGTTATAGGTAAGATAGGGGCATCCATTTCTCCATTACCTCTTTTCTATGAAGTACCATTTCATAATTTCTTATGTTTTTTTTATAACTAAACCCCCTAACTTATACCCCCTTTTCTTTGTACGTGTGTAACCTCTCTGTCGCCGTTTGACGTCATAGAGAAAAATCAGTTTTCATCGTTTACGGCATGCTATTTTCGGCATTGAATGTATGTCGTTATACATACGCATATAACTCCATTTGATATATAGTTATGTCGTTCAGATATTAGGCAGTATTTTGTTTGCTCAGTTTCCGTAAAGCTTCTAAATTAAAAAAATCGTCGCACAGTACTTTTATCGGTGAACGATAAAAAAGCGGAGAAATTTACTGTTTTCAACACAGAATAAATTCTCGGACAATACTTAGAAGTTTTTTTTAAAACCCTTTTAATATTTGCAGTTAAATTTACACCATCAAATAGGACAACCTTAACTTTTCCGATCTTAGGAAAATGTGCGTCAGAAACAATCTCGGCATCCAGGGGGTTTAAATATATTGAGCTGTATAATTTACTCAACCGGTTTCACGAATGTGGTACAGTTATACCGTTACGCTGTTTTGACGCCACAGTGCACTCTAACATAGTATGACGTCAAAGTGCAATCGAACATTATGACGTCACAATAAGACGCATAACATTGTGTGGGACAGGCGTACGACACATACAGAAATACAGACATAAGTATTGTTGTGGCAGTAAAATGTGCAATAATTTTATGAAATAATTGAATTGTTTGAGGCCATTTAGTCTTGGTTTGAACGTATTCATAAAATAACTTTCTTTCATCTTTCTCAGTGCATTTCTAAAACGGGAATAATATTTGGTGCTTTATTTCTGGCACATTGATGAGTGGGATACACCGTCAAGAGGGGTCTCTTATTTGTTGTTGGTTGACTCTCACTCTCGCTCTTAGGGTGTTCCCTGTCTGTCCAGTGTATTTAGCGTTGCATCCAGCACACTGTATGACATAAATCAAGCTTTATTCCTGGCACATTGATCAATATGTTGACTGAGTGGGATACACCGTCAAGAGGGGTCTCCTATTTGTTGTTGGTTGACTCTCACTCTCGCTCTTAGGGTGTTCCCTGTCTGTCCAGTGTATTTAGCGTTGCATCCAGCACACTGTATGACATAAATCAAGCTTTTCGCCTCTTACAATAAGGTACTTGGGACTTATATTCATAACTGGAATCCCCACAAGCAAAAACTGCTATGTAATATGAAACATATTTAATCTTCTGAATTATATGTAATATATGTAAATATACTAATGTGAATTAAAGGACTGATTATACCTTAATGAGCCATTAATCCGGTCGATTTCACTAGACACATAACAATCCAGATTGACGGGGTTTCGTCTCTTTGACAATATATATATATTCACTTAATGGTGCCTTGGTATGTTGATAATGTTGATAATCATTGCAGTTCTGTTACTCATACAACCTGCAGAATCTAAGATAACATGGACGAAATCGTTTTTCTTACACACCTGTGGGTGAGAAACCATTTGAGAAAACTGGTATCAAACATATGTGTGAGATCGAATTCGAGGCCCGTGATTGGCTACTCCATGGTGATGACCTGAGGTCAGATGATGAAGGAATGCTTTCCTGAGTGTCAGTCATTCATAAGTTTCTCGTGCTTCAGTCGAATGTTCACTTACGTCTGTATTAAACCACAGGACCGTGTTATTAATAATACAAATAAAAAACTCGTCCTCGTCTGCGAGTTTGTTTGTTATTATTATCAGTTACATTATCTGTTGTTATGTCAACGTTATCGTTTTTCAGAGTGTAAACCGCGTGGACGCCACAGCGACACATATGTCCCTCATCTTCAACCCTCACTTCGAAGTGGAATAAAGTTCAAAAAACATCACGCAAACTTATACACTTTAGAGTTTTGAATTACCTCTTCTGTATATTATTTACTGTCATTTTAGGCAAAGTAAAATTACTGAAAGTGACTTCAGACCATACGGTACGTTGTTAATCTTGCCAAATCACAATTAACGGCGTTATTTACTGTGTATTTAGAAATCTAAATATCGGATATTTACTCGAGTAATTAAAGTAGAAAAATAGCAATTAGTGATCACGGGTATCAAATCACTAATGATAATTCTGTGTTATGTATCAATGCGTTACTGCAATCATGAGAATAGACAAAATGCATCGGTTCGATGCTAAAAAGGTGCGATTTTAGGGTGTGTAAGATTACTGCACTCGTACCTATTAAATACCATTGATCTTACAGCCCGTTGTTACAAAGCGTATCTAAAGAGTTTTGAAACAACTCGTAAGATCAATGGTATCTGACAGACACTCGTGTAGTAATCTCTATATATCAGTGCTTGAGTTATCGTGTACACTAAGGAATTTCTGAAAAAAGACATTTTGTTTTTGAAATGGCAAACTGTTTTAACGAATTATCTTCAGTGTGGCCTTGCTCCTTAAACGTAGTTTACTCGCGATATTCCAACGTGTCCCACGGAGGACATGTACTATGCTTCTTTGACATACAGTAAATACTTATGGAGTAAAGACGTGATCAATTCTTTTTCAGGCAATGACCTTGAGCATAACTCTTGACATGACCTATGGATGTGTCTATATACTTCAAAGGGCTATAAGGGATTTGCACTAGACAGTATAGCCCTGAGAGGTAAAAATAATGTGCTGCAGTTGTGGTAAAATTCTGAAAAAAACACAAAGTATATCACATTTAATATATTAGTAATTGTAGTAGAACTCTACTTCTTCACTCTCTGGTTTTGCAGCTGCAGCTGAAAGAATATCCAGTCTCCATACAAAAATCCCAGTTTCCCAGGAACATCAAATGTCCTTTATATTTAAAAAAGGTTTATTGTACACTTGTGGAGGACATTTTAACGCATCACTGACACAATTCAGGCCAGATGAATTTTCCAAAATCTATTCGTACCATATGTCCCCATGGTGTTTCAGATGAACAACTAGCTTTTCATTTCATGTCTGTGTCAGGTGCCACCAGTGGGGCAGGACGCCCTCGGCATTTCGCGAACACTATCATCACTATGTAATAGCAATTCATAAACACTAGCGCATGATATGTTCGGAATCGCACAATGGACAATGATGATGATGGAAATGGAAAAGGTTTGTTACCATTAATATCACTGATACATTTCCGTGTATACTTATGTACAAAAATATATACAAAAACCCAAAACAATATATAGGAACAGTGACTTACGCATGTACATCAAAAACTGATAAATGATTAATCTACACAGTGGGATTGTGTTTGTTGTTATTTAGGAGGTATTGATGATGACATAGCGGTTTACTTATGTGTGTATATTAAGGAATTATCTATTTATCTGTGACATTGCATTCTGTTCATTTTCCCAACGTTACTATCTTGTAAATGTAAGAACATATATAAATATCCTGGCATAGTAATATAGAACATAATAATATTGATTAGGATAAACACCCCAAAGTGTTACCATTTGTATCACTTATTGGTAGGTCAATTCATAATTCATATTCACCTTTCATGCTTCATGGGAACTATTGAACTTATTTGGCAATATATATTTTTCATTTATTTATATATTTTTCAAATCAGGTTTTAGAAACTTACAGACAGTGGTGATTGTGTGTCACTAATACAGGCAGTGTTGACTGTGTGTCACTGATACAGACAGTGTTGATTGTGCGTCACTGATACAGGCAGTTTTGATTGTGTGTCACTGATACAGGCAGTGTTGATTGTGTGTCATTGATACAGACAGCGTTGAGTGTGTGTATCTAATACAGGCAGTGTTCATTGTGTGCCATTGATACAGACAGTGGTGATTGTGTGTCATTGATACAGACAGTGTTGATTGTGTGTCGCTAAAACAGGCAGTGTTGATTGTGTGTCACTGGTACAGGCAGTGTTGATTGTGTGTCATTGATACAGACAGCGTTGAGTGTGTGTCGCTAATACAGGCAGTGTTGATTGTGTGTCATTGATACAGACAGCGTTGAGTGTGTGTCGCTAAAACAGGCAGTGTTGATTGTGTGTCACTGGTACAGGCAGTGTTGATTGTGTGTCATTGATACAGACAGCGTTGAGTGTGTGTCGCTAATACAGGCAGTGTTGATTGTGTGTCATTGATACAGACAGCGTTGAGTGTGTGTCGCTAATACAGGCAGTGTTTATTGTGTGCCATTGATATAGACAGTGTTCATTGTGTGTCACTGATACAGACAGTGTTGATTGTGTGTCATTGATACAGATAGTTCATCTAAGTGAGACCACTTTGCCACTCACTCACTCACTTAGACCTTTAGTAGTCAGGATCAAGAGGTCAGGGGTTGTATTCTTGATTGACCCTCATTATGATCCATGACGTTAGCACCATACCTGAGTCACTGCTTCCACTACAGGTGCCATGACTTTCCATGTTAAGCTGATTCTAGAAACCCAAACACTTCCAAAGTTGGAATCAACACAACACGTTCACAGATAGAGTATTAATCACACCTACATCCCTACCAACTCCCTCACATCCTGAAACACTTTTTTAAACAAATCAACCATAAATACCAATTCTTAACACTGATTCAAATCAATAAAAATCACACAGTCAAAACCCAGTGATGTATAGAATAGAAAACTTTATTCAACCATTAGACATCGCAATTCTAAAGTTTTCAAAGAGGAAAACTTCTCATCTAATGACAATTTTCAAGAGTTTTTCTTCCAGCAGTATCTCTCGGCCATCCAAGAATCCACCAATAGATGTACAATGTACATGCTTGAACACACGATGACCCTAATGTGCAACCATACATTCTTATCAGGTGGTATCCAAATCTTACCATAATTATCATATCATATCATCTACATGTACTATGGGGACTAGCACAGGTCTTTCATGTTTCCATTTGGGGCGGTCGGGTAGCCTAGTGGTTAAGGCGTTCGCTCGTCACGCCGAAGATCCGGGTTCGATTCCCGACATGGGTACAATGTGTCAAGCCCATTTCTGGTGTTTCCCGCCATGATATTGCTGGAATAAAGCGGCGTAAAACCATACTCACTCACTTATGTTTCCATTTCGTGAGATAGCAAAGGTGAGATATTTGATAACACTTCTGTAATAGGCCATGCCGAGCGCCTCACCCCTGTTTTGACCATTCGCTTGCTTGAAGCCCTGTCTGATGTACCAGATGCCCCATACCTTTAATTGCCCAATTCATATTTTTATTACAAAGAGAAGTAGCCACCAGATTGATATTGTTTGATAATTTAATTGTTAAATAGGTTATACGAAAACAATAGCACCAGTTCGGATAGGTTGCGCTTTCATTTAAATCAGCTTACAAGTCGAATTAAGAGATAAACATAAGTGTGTTCGATGTAGAGCGAGGTTACCTGGAGATTTGGTGCCTGGCCGTCTGCTGGCTTTGCACACCGCAAGGTGCCGCACTGAAATGACGTCGCGGAATCAAAAACGTATACATTGTATCAAAAGTGTCACAACGTTCTTGATCCTTCACACAGTGTAACCAAATTGTATAACATTCAACTCGAGTACGTAAATTCAGCAAATCCCAAAGATCTCTGCACTGCCTGACATCGGTAAAGTGCCGGTATTGTAAGTTAGCTACTTTTCTGCATTAATCGTTATATCGAAGCACCCGAATGTGACAAGTCAAGTAAGTGCCCTTGTTTGAAATGTAAATAGCCAATAATTTATATCATTGGAAAGTATATATCCTAACGGTTATAGTCAATAATCGTTTATCTCGAGGTACACATTCATTTAGAATTTTCCGTCAGATATATTTACTGAAAACAATTCCGATGAAATTTTCAGTATTTTTTATGTCAAAACAAAATTGACGGAAGTGGTCGTGATTTTGTTCAAACGCAGACTGTTTCAAAGATTATGTTACAATACGAATGACAGTTTGTATTGATGAAAATCCGGTTACGTCAATATGAGTTTCAGTGTCAGTGTTTTTTCATTAGTGATAGACACGTGGTCTTCGGCAACCCATGCTTGTTGCAAGAGGCAACTAACGGAATCGGGTGGTCACGTTCGTTGACTTGGTTGATGCATGTCATTGTACTCCAATTGCGTGTATCGATGCTCATGATGTCAATCGCTGGATTGTCTGGTCCAGACTCGAATATTTACGAAACTGTTGTAGAATTACATCTAGATAATCATGATATTTCCCTGTCAATCTTCTATCATTGCTTAAGATGCTCGATGAAGGTGGTGGGACAACGTGGGTATATAGTGTCGGAAACAGTTTATTTCAACATGGTGTCGGAGTGTCACTTAGGACAGTGGTTGTGTGAAAGTGGGTATTTGTTGCATTAATCAGAGATTTTATGACTGCTTGTGTCAGGTTAGTGTGGTTGATTTGTCTTCAAAATGGTTTTATCATATATATTTATCATGACTTAATGATTGTTGATAACATTTACTGTCGGTCGGTAATTCTGCTGTTGATACTACCAGGATCGGAATTGTTCCTGAACGAACTCTTTCCAATTCTATGTGAAAAGCATCAAGTTTAAAGCGCCTCTCGTTCACATGTTTCTACGCTATATCGCAAGACCGCTTACAAAGTTGTCAATCCTCTTGACTTTAGACTTCCAAGAGGTGAACACGTTGCAGCCATATTGCGATCAGTGTGAAAAGACTCACTGTCAGTGTGAACTACTGAGGCATAACAATTACATGTCTCTTCTGACATTCAAAATTAGAGGTGAACACGTTGCCTGTTGTAACTTATTTCATTCTGACGAATATACACCCAAGCTCACAATCGCATTAGGAATAAGCTCTCACTCAGAAAGAAATCAACAGTTGCTTTCGTTACGCACTGATTCATCCCATGTCACAACAGCAGTGATGGAGGCAGGGGCAGCTGACAGAAACATATCGCCATAACGTTCTGAAACTGGTGCTAGTTATTCAACTCAACATGATGTTCATGAACTACCAATGCGCAACTATTTGGACGTTGCATACTTTATTGAAACCAGTGTGTAAAGAGTGAGTGAGTTAAACTTGTACATCGCATCGGCAATATTGCAGCCATATTGTGATCAGTGTGTATAGATGTCAGTGTGAATTACTGAGGCATTACAATTACATATCTCTTCTGACATTCAAAGCAAGTTGTTAACAAACTACAAAGGATGTTAATGTAGGTCCATTTCAATGATGAGTAGTAGTAGTAGCATCAGTGAGTTAGTGAGTGAGGTGTGTTTTACGTCGCTTTGAACAGTATTCCAGTTATATCACGGCGTGTCAGCTTAATGTGGGAGGAAAGCCACGCGGGATTCAGACGTTTAACCCGGAGAACGGGTATGATGCTGACAGACCTAGAAACATCATCAGAGTGGATCGGGATTCGAACACACAGTTATAGGTTTCTGACATGCCAAACGGACGCTATTCTGCACAGCGAATGTTGTTGCCTTAAACGACTGGACAACCCGTGCCACCAGTGTAGACATGAGTTGACACGTACCGAGTGAGTGAGTGGGTAATTGGCGGATTTCCTTTCGCTCTAATACGAGTAGTTTGCAGTCATTCTAATGTACTCATTCAAAGTGAAAATTATTTTTTAAATTAGAATTATGCTGTGACTTATTGATGCGGTATTTTTAAAGCAGAACTCCTATTAAATGTTAGCAACATTCCCTGGTTTAAAACTTATTTGTTACCAGTCTAAAATATACCTACATTATTGATTAAAGTATGTTGTATTCCTTGGTAAATATAGGTATAAGATTTGTCCTATAATATATTACATACGTACTGTTCGGTTGCATGTGTCACGTATGAACTGCTAAGTTAGGGACTGCAAAGAGACAGTGAGGAACTGTTGACAATATTTGGTTACTTACAATAAGCTGTGTAGAAATAACACCCATGATCACACCTACATAAAAACCGTGGTATGCACCATGCAATCGTCAATGAACATGGTTTATAAACATTCTGGGGAAATGCATATGAAGCACAAACTGCAGAATTTTACTGTTTTCAGATGGTGTTTGTTTATGTTTTACAGCATTTGGATGGCTACATCCAGGAATATCACATGTCATATATCCCATCACGATCACTGCAACATGCTGCCAGCCAACACCTATACGTGTGCTGTGTTTGCCAGCGTGATAAGAAGGTGTGTGAACTTTTCCTATCCAGCGATAAATCGATAGTTCTGCACCAACGTATGTGTTACTGTATCAATCAGATGTCACTCGAGAGACGTTTCATAGGGAATATAATACGTTGTTGTCAAGTCACGAAGTAATCCCGTTTCTAAGTATATACTGCAAGTATAGATTATGTTTTATTGATATTTCCTTGTGAGTCCTGTGAGTCATTACACCTTATAGCAACCACTCATGATTAAAACGTGTGTCATGGCGACTGATTTATGACAACCATTGTCTGAAGAACATTTGATTCCAAAGGCTAATTACCCTGTAGCCATGACATGTGCATGTCTCCATAACTTAATTGTCATCATGTATTAGGCGCTTATACACGTTGTTAATCCTCACCAACATTTCATTGTATATTCACTGTCAGCCAACCTGGGCTACTATATCACTTCCCGTTAATTACTGTTATTCATAGTATGGCATGTATTGCCTGAATTGTTCATCCCCTGAGCCGTGTCGGTTCATCACCCCCAGAAGTCCCATGTCCAGAGCAACGTTATTGTCTGTCCATTGATGTTCATTGCTATATACATTGTATGTGTTATCATTACATTGTTAGTCAGCTTGGTATTCCGAGTGCTGGTGTAAGGACGACCTCGAGCATGATGTGCCGCTCGTAGGATACGTCCTGAGGTTGAGGTGGAGCTCTGCTCACCTCATGTATACCTGACTGGATGGCCCGCTCATTGCTGTGTTTGTGTTGTCAGAGCAGGTATTCTGCTCATTGTGTATTTGTTGTTTATTGTTTATATGTTGTGCATAAAACGTTCCGGGACAGTGATGTGTCCGTGTCCGTGATTCCCCCAAGAGGTAATATAATGAGTCGCAATTTCTTATCTGCCAGTGAGTGAGTGAGTGAGTGAGTGAGTGAGTGAGTGAGTGTAGTAACACAACAGACAGCAACATCCCAGCCATCGGGGCACACTGCCTGACACCTGACACTAATTGCAACGACAGTAAGTCTATATCATGTAAGTACTGTTCTCGATCTATAGTTGAATCAGATTGATTTAGAATACACTTCCTGTCAGTGTGTACGCCAATCAAATCAAAACAAGTTCAGCCCTTTGTGGCAGCTGGTTGGTCTAAGTCACTCACTCATTCAATAAATCATTTTCGAAAATGCCCTATTGTCTTTAGATGGCTCATTTCGGTACACTTGAAATGTATGTTACACGACAAATAGCGATAAATCAACAAAGGTGTGTTCTCTTGATAATTTGTAGGCATTTTCAACATGTTGGTGGATACTGTTTATACTAATGATTGATACAGTATACAGATTGAAAGAGACAACAAAGGAAATCCATTTTATGGTTCTTTATTTTAGAGAGATGCTGAATCAGTCTTTTCTAAGGAGGAAGCCAGAAAACTGCGACCACAGCCCATGTCTTAATGGGGCGTTACCGTTGTCGTAGAACTTCTTGACGAAAACGTGGTCACCTCTGTTGACATGAAAGGTAGCGCTCATGGTGGTGCTGTCATGGACGCTTGGAACGGTTACAAATGCTTTCCGAGAACCCTGTGCAACCAGCTCGAAATCGGAATGACCTGCACGAGTTGTTTGTAAAAGTGCCCTGAACTGATAGTAACCTGAAAATGTAAATTGTATTTTCCCCTGTATCTAAATTTCAATACAAACTGTTGCTAACGCATAACTGATTTTTCCTTTAGCAGTTTATGTGCCGAAATCTCCTGAGATATGAGGGAAAGTTGGGTTGATGTGATGTTGTAGGGTCCAAAGCTTAAACGATGTTCCCAGAAACGTCGTTACCACAACACAGTCACCCGATTACCTGACATGCAAAGGTTATGCACTTAGCTCGTAGAAAGGCACACGTTGGATACATGTCACAGTCACCGAACAAGGTCTGACAAAATACCGGTTATCATCTTTTGGTACTTGGTTTCCCAGAGTGATTATATTCATTGTAATGACATCAACATGGATATTTGATGAAAGAACTAATGTTTCTAAAGTATCCAACCACGTTGCATTAATCTAATCACAACAAAAACATTCCAGTAAGACAATATGGCTACCTTCTGCTTTCGTAAACGTGGAAGTATTACTGTCTCCCACTCATAATTTCAGACAAATACATATATATATATATATGTTTGAAACATTTGCCAGTATTGGCTTACCGTTATAAAAGACAGATGAAAAGTATATGTACATAAAATTATGGAGGATTTGTTGAATTCCTTAAATATTGAACAAGGAATGACGTGACTAAATATAATGAAATGTCACATAGCCCTGCGTAAAACTGGACTTAGATAAAAGGCATCTAATCAGAAAATGATGAGTGACCATTGTGTATATGAAAAATCACATTCTTACCTGATACAGGTACAGTGAATACCCCAGATGAAGGGTTATACCCACGACCAATGTTCGCCTCAACGCTGCTAAATGGAATGATGTTGCCAACACCAAAGTGGTAAGATTTCGAGGATGCGGGATTCGAATCCTTTGGCAGTGATGCCTTAAAGTACACCAAAGGACCTGAAATGATATCAGTATATGCGTTTGCGAGTGAGTTGTCAGTAAATGAGTACGGTTTAACAACGCCATTGTCAATATTACATCAATTTCACGGTGGGGACACCCAAAATGGGCTTTTGACATTGTTTCGATGTAAATCAAAGCCGAATCGTCAGCATGCGGAGAGATTGCTTTTAGCACTAGGTTGTCCAATCGGTCCTTTTTAAAAACTATTCAGCCCTAAATAAGTCCAAATGTAATAAACGTGATGCTGCACTTTCATTTGTACCCTGTTTTACAGAAGTGTGAATGAAGAAAACAATGCATTATTACACGATTCAAAGTGATTCTACAATACCTATTTCTATGATGAAATGGAAAGGTTTTGTTTGTTTTTATGTTGTTTAACGCCGCACTTAGCGATGTTCCAGCTATACGTCGGGGGTCTGTAAATAGTAAAACCAGGACCAGACAATCCAGTGATTTATATCATGAGAATTGATCCACGCAATTTTGGATAAGATTACATTTATCAACAAAGTCAGCGAGTCTGACCATGCGATCCCGTTAGTCGCCCCTTGAGACAAGGGTGGATTGCTGAAGACCCATTCTCAACCGAATCTCCATGGGTCTGAAAGGTAAACTTAACTCAGCATTATTCTGTAATCTTGGCTCAGGGTGACAAAAGAAACTATCCACAAGATTTATGACAAGAGAGATGATTTTCCAATAGTCACTGCTTCCTTCATGCCAGGTACATTCAAGCCGCTCTAGCCCTTGGTGTCTGCATTTCACAACGTTTGAGGTACAATCGAGCATGGTCTTTCTACGGAGATTTCAAAGAACGTCACAATGTTACGACATTAACGGCCATAAGAAAGCATTCCGGCAGTTTTATGAGATATATGTAGAGGGCATTTCTAAATTATGTCCGAGGCAATTCCCTATCGTACTTGTTTTTTAACAGTGTACTCAATGTTCCCCTGTTTTCGTTCAGAGGAACAATTGCCTTGGCTTTGCGTGTGTTTGTGACAGGTTCCACCGGTTTCGCAGGCTACGCTCACCTGTTCCCGAACATCTGATATTATCCCTATTTAATAATGTTTCATATGCACATGATTATGATATAGTCAGAATCGGAATCGGATTTCTTATGATTATAGAAAGGTTTATTTTCTTTTTTCATACCCAGCATAACAGCAGGTGGCTCAGTCATAACGGTACACTACATTCATCATATTTATGTTATATGCACATACGCACACACTTAAATTCAAATGGTCTAGTATACACAAATATAGTTAAATATCAAACATTCTTTGATATATGAAACAACTTCTGAAGAAGCGATAAAATATTTGCTATCTTTTTGAGAAAACAACCAATATTGCCATTGAATCATTGGAGCTGAAAAAAACCCACTGGAGTTTGAAAAGAGTGTACCATTTCTACGCATGCGTAGATTAATTCACAAAAGACACATGTACACATTGAAGGAAAAGGGCGGCAATGTGATGTAATCAATGTGTCGCGTTGTCGCGCATTTTAACGGGTTTTCACACAATTTAGATATGGCGACAACGACATATTTTTACCTTGAAATTGTCGTCGTTGTGTTAAATTCAAAACTATTATTCAAAGCGGGACAATGCGACAAATGGTCACGTTGTTGCATTGTCTCGCTAGGGTTCATGTTAACACCCTAAATAACATGTACATTTTCCACCATAGACGATCTAGCCGTGATCAAGTTTTAAGCGCACTGAATTAGGGACGACTTTCCACAAATCGAGTGGCTTCAGTCATTTGGCTTTGAGATATTTGATATGCGGTAAGGAAGTTAAATAGCCATCAAAGTTAAGTCCCAAGAACTAGTTCAGGGTTGTTATGCAGCTTATATTTTCAGCAGAATTGTATATCATTAGGTATTAATTTAGAACATTTCAACACGTTTTCAAGGGACCACCTGTGAATTTTATTGAGACAGATTTGTTACTGCCTCTCTTCGGTAATTTGAGGGATCTGAATGATCCTGGACAGGTTTTGGTATGGGGACCATCCCCATGAAAGACTCTCACGTTTGCTTCCATTGTCCAAACCTCGCCTTACCACCTCATCATCTGTCCTCGACTTGTCACACCAATCATCTAAAGACTATGGATATATATTATGATTATGGCTTAGGCTTTCGTGAGCAGCGTCACAAAATGTCCGTTATGATGTAACTCCTCTTGGTGACGTGTCACACTGTATATGTCCCATAACGGCATTGCAAGGGCTTTCTATTGACCCAATGAAGAAATGTGACAGCTTCGAGAAATATTGTCGACATGTTAACATACTCACGTTTACATAATTAGGAAGCATTGTGTTTGCTTTGAAGCAATGTATAACACGCGTTTTCCCATGTTCTTTACAGTTGAAGAAAACGACTAAAGAAGAAAACTACTCAATGACGGGAGTTGATTTATGGAAGCAAACGAGGAAACTGAGCATCTCGGGGTCAGCTAAACACTGACGGAAAAAAACGATTGTTTATGCATCAGTATCAAATAGCGATGATACCAGGCGTTGGTGAACAGGTAGGTAGTGACGTACATGTACACACGCCAAAAACAGATGAATGTTAAAACAGCTGCATCTGTATAAAATCAAATGCTTCTATCTAAAGATATACACTTCTGGTAAATACTTTTACACTTCTGATAATATGTTTTGCGTGCGTGCGTGTGTGTGCGACAGAGTGTGTTTGCAGTTTAAATCGCTTTAACTATTATTTCAGTCATATCAGGGCTCGGAATACAAACACTTGGTTTTTATCACTCTCTAACCCATTTTGTAAAGCTAACCCTTCGTGGCGAGACGCGGCTATAACACACAACATAAATGAAGTGAGTAACATTGATCAGTTAGGTATAACATCACTTTTTGTGAAAGTTACTGCCAAACCAAGGGCCATAATCAGGTACTCGAACCCATAATCAGCGGAACAATTATGGCAAGTAAGTCGAAACAGCGAAATGCGGCCCCATAAGACTCCAGGGCAACCCGTGTTCCCAAGAGACAATGACATTTAGTTGATCACAAGACAAAAGAATATTGTCAAGAAGAGTATTGACATGCATCATTACAACAGGAATATTATATAAACTAGTAAATATATATTGTCAATGCAAGAGAATAACCAGTCTAGATTATCCGCCGAAACAGATTCTATTTGTCGTAAAGGATAAAATTAGCTGTGAAATTATATGAATAGACCACTGAATATCAGTGATGACACCAGATGTTCGCGATAAGGGTAAGCATGTTATACCCTGCCGGTAACACCCGCCCTTCACACAATTTGCATATAAAAAGTAAGTATTTATTGCCTGCCATGCGACGGTGGCTTGATAACAAACCAGACAATCAAGTGATCCCTCAACCAGAAATAGTGAGTGTGTTTACTGATTTTGTTGAAACAAATGAAAACATGTTAATTTTGAATTACCTTTGCTGGGTACAAATTGAGAGATTCTGCTGATTATAAGTAAAGAAAAACGTTTAAGAAATATATTCGTTTTCATAAACAGTGGAACACGTTTATCTGCATCACATCATCACTTCATCCGGTTATGTACTGTCGGTTTGAGAGTCCCTTACAACTTTGAATTATAATTTCGGCAGAATTTGTTTACTTGTTTTACAGATTTTTTTCAGATTCACCTAAAACGCAAAGTGGTATACAATTCTTGTTGGAATGATCCTTTAGTCATGAACGCTGCCATTTGTTTACATTAAGCTTTTTTGCTTACCTTTTCCGGCAACCTCCTTTCCCGTAAATGAACAGACTGCCACGCAGAGAAATAACATCAGGTGGAGCTTCATGTCTGGCTGCTGTCAGGGATAGTGAATTGCATCGAATGAAGCGTTTACATTTTACAGTTTACAATATAACAGTTTCAAGCTGTCATAAGCTTTCATAAAGTATGCAAAACTCACCCACGTTAAATCTCTGCTCACACGTGACAGATGTTCCAGGTGGGTTTCCTGAGCTGTCAATACGTCATACGGTTTTGAACTACGTGCAGTCTGACACTTCTACTATCGTGTTCAATGTATTCCACGAAAATGAATATTTGACTTCAAATTGAAAATGTGTATGGTTAAGGATTGAGTGTGTACTTTTTGCGGTTCATTAAGGTATGAAAAACCGTTGTGCAAAGCGGATTCTTGCAAAAGTTTGACCATCGGTTATGATTCATACCTCTATGAACCGAAAAATAAGTCAATCCTTAAAATAAGATTTGACAAAGAAATGTGTTATCTCCTTAAGTTTTATATAAAAAAATATGTGTATGTCAAATCAGATTTATGTTTCTAGGTTTGTCAGCACCATTCCCGTTCTCGTGTGTTTCACCGAAGTGGTAAACGTCTTAGACCTGCATCACTTCGGGTTTCCCTCTCACATTAAGCTGACACGCCGCAACTGGAATACTGTTAAAAGCGGCGTTAAACCCAACTCACTCACTCACTCAATCACTCAAATCAGACAACATTCCAGGCGTAGGATGACGTACTGTGGCGTGATATCACTCATGTGATTGTTTTCTTTATGCACATATCTTGACACGCCCAGAAAATCAGTATCTAATCAACGGAGAGAAGCATCAAACAAAGTTCATAGGACCTGTCAATCAAGACAAGAGGCAAGAACAGCCCCGTATGACTGTTACTAGTAACCAGAATAAATATGCAAGGGAGAAGGCGGCAGTTTCAAATGACATGTCACGAGCTAGGAGAGTATACATCCCAAGATAGATGTATCGGGTCCCCATTCCCTGCTGGTGAACAGAGGCACATTGGAACAAATGTACTTGCCCAGGGTGACGCCACACGTTTTGACACTTTTGTTTCGGGTGTATGTATTCGTGTTGCTACCATCTGGTCATCTACCATAGGATGAGTGGATTCTTTGGAGTGCATAGGGTGAATGTAATGTATACTAGCGGTAGTGACAACACTGTAAAGACCTGTTAATACTGGTGGTCCTTAGGCTGAGTAACAACCTGGCCACTTGGCTGGTTGGTTTGTTTGTTGTTCAACGCCACACTCGGTGGTCTGTAAATAATCGAGTCTGGACCAGACAATCACGTGATTAATATCATGAGCATCGTGTCACTTGCGGGATACGATGTCAGCAAATGACGTTTGCTAGCCTTGCGCTTTTGACACCCTGCCTATTCCACCCCCTGGGAACCCCGCGGGGGAGAAGGATGTTCGTAAATCAATATGAATCTTCAACGTGTGAGTTCACGTTACACTGATAATAAATAACTCATGGTATGTAGTGGATGGTGAATGTGCACCAATGGACATTGGATAAAATCGCCACTGGGTGCGATGCAAATGCAAGGTGTTAAATCAATTAACTGGCAACAGTTGGCTCTATAGATAATAAACATCTAAATCACGATCATCGAAAGGTGTGAGATATTCGTGAAATTGAATATCCAACGCATATACAGTTGTTACGGGGTGACTTCCAAACTTAAATGAAGACTTTAATTTAGAAATCCGTTCGCGCAGACCTAACTAGAAAACGTCAGTAAATGAACACACAAGATCTGTAACTGTAAATGTAACTGCGCTCGCTGATGTTCAGAATATCGTCACTTTTGATTGTTTTGAAAGAGGCTTTTCAATTGGTAAATAGATTAACAGGTTGAAAAGACCTCCAATCGTCCCCTCGTCGCCTTTATACAGCGATCCTTATAGAAATTGTCCCATCCCGAAATTTATCGAACAATCAAGTTTGCTGTGGCCATGTTAACATGAAAGTGCATATTACTCCAACAAGTGTTGCACAAAACCATTCCAGAGAGCTCCTCTCGCTGTTGTCGACAGCGGTTTACGATTTCGTCGATATCGTGAGCATGTGTTAATGAATTAATGATGATACCAATTTCTGATTTGTTCCATACTTATGTATATTCTGTATCGCTGGCACAAATGTGTGGTGGTTTCTTATAAAACTCAGGGGTGCCCCGACACGCAATCAATCATACGATCCATACGTCACCTCTGACGACAGCATAGGTTACTGGTGATTATGGAGTTTAAACTTCATCTAAATATCTGTTATGGGATTTTTAGAGCATCTTTATCTAATTTTGAAAAAAAATTACATTTATTAGTGCCTATTCCCAATATTTTACACACATACTTTAAGTTAGTACATATAGTAAAACATTTAACCAGATACCCATGTGAAGCGCATCGCCCATGTATTGATCACTCGCTTGGTGGTAGCGCCGTAAGTTGTACCAGATGTCCAATACATTTAACAGTCCTTTTCATATTTTTATAACAGAGAAGTTGCCGTCACATTGATATTGTTTTATAATATAATTCTAATTCAAATAATACTTATTATGTTCGCCTATTAGCACAAGTCCGTCAGATAGGATGCGCGGTCATTTCAATTAACTGGCAATCCGAATTTATTTACGACCCTGAGTGTCTATTTTCATGTTTTGCTTATCATTTGGAATCTGGTGATCGAATCCACGAGCATCATATCCTGTTTTATCCAAGACTCCACAAAACGAATTTGCCGGATTAGAAGTGCTCAGCAAATCTTCCGAGAGTTTCCATTTTCGGTGGTACCCATTTGTGGGAACTAACCAAGTGGTACTGTTTTTTCCGTAGTTTGGATGACCCAAGAGTTTGTAGATGTTCCCTCCAACAAGGTTTCACATACCCTAACCATTGTAATCATATGTAAGCATCACTACACAATTGTTTTGGTTAAAGAACTTTATATCAAATAATGCCACATGTATGACATAACCACGAATTAGTAATATAAACTGAAAGCTGAAGACTTGTCCATTTCTGTTTTGAACTGGATTCCAAAGAGATACATTACTGGATCCAGCAAATTGTACCATGGAAACCGTGTCTGGAAGATTAGCCATGATCCTTACTTCAATCAAGGACGGGGTTTCTTTATATTCACAGAACGTATTTGAGACAAGTGGAATTAATACCTTGTGAAGTCTTGAAGTCTTTTTGAATTTTGAATCCCTTTACACTTATGAGTCAGACTTTTTGCTCGGATTAACAAAATCAACACACGGGTATTATCGGTCAACAATTGAGAGACAAATGGGTCGTAATCACAGTGTTATCACTCGTTTGACTGTCAAACATGGTCAAACCAATGATGTCAATGACAGGCATAGGTCTGGTAGGCCAAGAAAGACCTCTAACAGAGAGGATAGACGACTTTTCAGGATAGTCAGACGAAATCCATTTGCCAGTTAAACAGATTTAAGACTGCAGTGGATCACCCATCAGAGACTCTCGACGATGACCGTAAGGCGTCGCTCCAGAGCAGCTGGTTATAACGCCAGAAGGCAAGTAAAACGTCCTCAACAGAGTGAGAGGCACATGCGGAATCGTCTGATATGGTGTCGTGCCCGTAGTCGATGGAACTTGGCCAACTGGAGAAGGATACATTGGTCTGTGGAGTGTCGAATGCTGCTACGAACTGTTGATGGTCGAATACGTGTTTGTTGGTAACGTAACACTCGTTTTGCACCAAGGAACATCCAGAAGACCTTAGCATGTGGCGGGGGGTCTGTCATGATATGGGGTTGTGTTTCCTTCGGCTGCAAACCTCCGCTGGTGACAATTCGTGGAAACCTGAATGGCCAACAATACCAAGATGCCGTTCTTCGTCAAGTGGTAGTCCCTCATTTTGACAACCATCCTCTTCAGACAAGACCTGTTTACATGGACGACAATGCTAAACCACACAGATCTCGGGCAGTTTTGGCCTATTTGCGTCAAGAAGCTATTGCCACTCTTCCATGGCCGGCCTGTAGTCCGGATCTTAATCCGATTGAGCATCTCTGGGACATTCTTGGCATCATGATCAGACATCGTGATCCCCCAGTTCAAAATCTCGCTGGACTTGAAGTCACACTTCATGGAGAATGGATCCGTTTGCCTCAGAGAAGCATTCAACGACTTGTAATGAGTATGAGGCGTAGGGTTGGAGCTGTGGTCAATGTCCGTGGGTCATACACACGTTACTGACGTTTCTGTCTTGCAATAGGCTCTGCACTCCCTAGGGTGTCTATGTGACACCTGATATGATCTGCTGATATCATGACAGTTACATGACAACAACAAAATTCATTTTTATCTAATCCTTCAATTTCTGGTCTTCGGTAAAATTCCGTTCTGCTCATATTCTTTTGGAACACAAGATAAACTGGCTTTGGGACAACTTTCGCATCACATGAGGCTTACATATACGGCTTATAACAATCGTTCATCTCGTTATAATAGTCATCATTAAGTGCCAAAAGTAACAGCTCACAAATATGGTTGGTGGCGCTTAACTTTTGTGCATGTGTTCATATGAGTGCACTAATCTTGACCCTGACCTCAAACCTCATTTCACCTCACCTCACCTCACCTCACTAAAACCAATTACATACTGGTGTAGAAGTACATCTGTCAGTCGGTAACCACCAGAATCGGAATTGTTCCTAAACGAACTCTTTCCAATTCTATGTGAAAGGCATCAAGTTTAAGGCACCGCCCTTTCATTTGTTTCTACGTTATATGGCAAGACTGCTCACACAGTTGTCAATCCTATTGACTTTAGTCTTCCAAGAGGTGAAGGGGGCACGGGCGGCCCAGTCGTCTAAGGCGCCGTGATTCGCTGTGCAGAGTTGCGTCCCTTGGGCACGCCAGAAACCTATGATTGTGTGTTCAAATCCCGGTTCGCCCCGATTATGTTTCTAGGTTTGTCAGCACCATACCCGTGCTCGTGGGTTTCACTGAAGTGGTAAACGTCTGAGACCTGCATCACTCGGGCTTTCCTCCCACATCAAGCTGACACGCCGCGATATAACTGGAATATTGTTAAAAGCGGCGTAAAACCCAACTCACTCACTCACTCCAAGAGGTGAACACGTTGCATGTCGTAACTTCTATCATTCTGACGAATATACACCCAAGCTCACAATCGCATTGGGAATAAATCCTCACTCAGAAAGAAATCAATAGTTGCTTTCGTTACGTATTGATTCATCCCATGTCACAACAGCAGTGATAGAGGCTGGGGCAGATGACAGAAACATATCGCCATAACGTGCTGAAACTGGTCCTAGTTATTCAACTCAACATGATGTTCATGAACTACCAATGAGCAACTATTTTTGTCATACTTAATTGAAATCAGTGTGTAAAGATTGAGTGAGTTAAAATTTTACATCGCATCTGCAATATTGCAGCCATATTGCGATTAGTGTGTAAAGCTGCACTGTCAGTGTGAATTACTGAGGCATAACATTTACATCTCTCTTCTGACATTCAAAACAAGTTGTTAACAAACTACAAAGGATGTTAATGTAGGTCAATTTCAATGATGAGTAGTAATAGTATTAGTCAGCTAGTGAGTGAGCTTTGTTTTACGCCGCTTTTAACAGTTTTCCAGTTATATCACGGCGTGTCAGCTTAATGTAGGGGGAAAGCCACGTTTAACCCCTTGGTGAAACCATGGAGAACGGGTATGGTGCGGTCACACCTAGAAACATCATCTGGGCGGATCGGGATTCGAACCCACAATTATAGTTTTCTGGCGAGCTCGCTATTCTGCACAACGAACGTTGTCGCCCTAGACGACTGGGCAACCTGTGCCACCAGCGTAGGCATGAGGTTACACGTACCAAGTGAGTGAGTGAGTGAGAAATTGGCGGAACTCCTTTCGCTGAAATAGTTTGCCGTCACTCTAATGCACTCATACAAATTGAAAATTAATTAAGTTAACATTATGCTGTCACTTATTGATGCAGTATTTTTAAAGCAGAACTCCTATTAAATGTTAGCAACGTTCTCTGGTTTTAAACGTATTTGTTACCAGTGTAAAATATACCAACATTATCGATTAAAGTATGTTGTATCCCTTGGTAAACATAGATATAAGATTTATTCTATGATGTATTACACACGTGCTGTTACGTTACATTTGCCACCTATGAACTGTCAAGTTAGGGACTGTGAAGAGACTGCGAGGAACTGATGACAATATTTTGCTTACTTACAATAAGCTGTGTGGAAATAACACCCATGAACACACCTACAGAAGAACCGTTGTATGCACCATGCAATCGTCAATGAACATGGTTTATCAACATTCTGGGGAAATGCATATGAAGCACAAATTGCAGAATTTTACTGTTTTACTGTTTTCAGATGGTGTTTGTTTATGTTTTACAGCATTTGGATGTCTACATCCTGGAATATCACCTGTCATATGCCCCATCACGATCACTGCAACATGCTGCCAGCCAACACCTACCTATCCGTATGTTGTGTTTGTCTGCGTGATTAGATGTGTGAAGTTTTCCTATCCAGCGATAAATCGATAGTACTGCACCAACGTATGTGTTACTGTTGCAATCAGATGTCATCCGAGATACGTTTCATAGGGAATATATACGTTGTTGTCAAGTCATGAAGTAACCGCGTTTCTAAGTATATTCTGCAAGTGTAGCTTATGTTTTATCGATATTTCCTTGGGAGTCCATACAAACAATCTAAACTGTAATGTAGTCATTACACCTTATAGCAACCACTCATGATTAAAACGTGTCATCACAATTTCTTTTCTGTCAGTGTTTATACTAATGATTGATACAGTATACAGCTTGAAAGAGACAACAAAGGAAATCTATTTTATGGTACTTTTTTTAGACAGATGTTGAATAAGTCTTTTCTAAGAAGGTTCCAGAAATCTGCGACCACAGCCCCCATATACAACACCCTAAACAACTCTCTATCTAAAAAACTTGACTCAATACAATATCAGGCTCTCGAAATAATTACACGCACCCAACATGGCACTTCCTACACTTCACTTCAGGCCTTAACAGGAGAAACGCCACTAAGTCTACGCAGGGAACAGCTAAGCTTAAATTTCTGGGCCGCGTCCAAATCAAACCCTCTCATCCAAAACTTAATAAAACAAAACACCCCTTACTTACCCCAATATCCCAAAGAATAACAAACTACCTAAATGGACACCAAATTAAAAATCTTAAACAAAACTGCAAACAATCAAATATTTTCACCCCTAAACTTAAAATACCCAAAATAGACACAACACTAGCTAGCCAAATAAATAAACAAACCGACCCAAACATAGCTAAAACCACCACACTAGCACCAAATACATACACGAAAATTGTCCAAATTGGTGTCACATTTACACGGACGGATCTTCCGATCCGACCTCCAACACAGGTTTCGGAGTCCATACCACACAACCAAACAATCAATATTCACGGAAGAACTAATGGGCATGGCCTCAGCCCTCCATAATCAAGAATCCAAAAACCACCAAAAAAATCCTAATACTTACCGACAGGAAATTAAAAGCGTAAACAAGCAAAAAATCACCAAAAAATGGCATAACCTATATCTAAACTCAAATAGCCAAATCAAAAAAGTACTCAGCAAACCACTAACCAAACCAAAAATTCTCCATCCATCAAAACATATCGACAGAGTAATCACTAAACTCCAAACAGGACACACCAACCTAAATAACCACCTAAAAAAATAAAAACACACACTACAGGTAACTGCCCACACTGCAAACAACTAGAAACCCCAGAAAACGCACTCATCCACTGCACACACTACCTAACACATCAAACCGCATTACAAACCACCCTCAAACTAAACAAGGCTCTCACTCTAGAAGAAATACTAAACCCACAAAATAAACTAGAAAACTTCAAGGCCTTAGGCGTATTCTTAATCAAAACGGAACTAATAAAACGCATCTTAACACACAATAATCTACCAAATCAAAATCACATAAACAAACAAACATCCACCATACCAAGTTCCCTTAGTTCTCCTCCCCAACCCGATTGGCATCTATTCCAAATCTCAAAATTCCCAAATTATATATAAGCAACCCCTAGAGCCCCCTCTTGGGTTGCACACACCACTTTCGCCCCTTTCGGAAACACATTCGCCCGTGTGCGAAATACGCATCAGTCGGAAAGCGCACGTTAAATCTTCAAAGAAAGTTAGTACTTACTTACTTACTTACTTTGGAGATTTAACGTGCGCTTTCCGACTCATGTTAGAAAGTTAGTAAGTACCAAGAACCTTAAGGTGTAGTTTACAAAATTGAGTGCAACCGTGGACAATCTTACGTAGGTGAAACATCCCGCCCAATCAACACCAGAATGAAAGAGCATAATACCTCCACCATTAAATCCGACATCAAATCAGCCATCTCGGACCATATCAGCAACTGTCCCAATCACATCATCTACTGGGACAACGTCCAAATCCTCGCCGACAACCTCCATGATTTCACTAAAAGAAAACTAACAGAAGCAGTCCACATTCGACGCCATAAGCCATCAATAAACAGAGATCAAGACTATTTCATACCACTCGCCTACTACGAACTCATCAAACAATAATCACTTATGCTGTTTATTGGTTTCATGTCCCAACTGGCTTCCACCTATGTGTTCTCTGTCCATCGTGTTGTGACAGCATCATCCCTTTGTTGTCAACACCTAGCAATGTTATCCCACTCATGTATGCAACTGTTGTTACTGTTAATCCTCCACCTACTATATATATTCTGTACTATGTCCCTCATTCAGTCTTGCTTGACAACGGTATAAGGATCTATACCGAAACGTCGCTTTTCACAGTATTAAAGAAGTTGTTATCCATTAAATTGTGTCTATCTTGTCATCCGTCAACTTCTTAGCAATGCTTATCATACATTTTAAGGAATTCAACATACGTTAATCAATAATGTTGGTATATTTAGACTGGTAACAAATAAGTTTAAAACCACTGAACCTGGCTGGTATTGAATAGTTCTGCTTACAAATACTGCATCAATAAGTGAGAGCATGATGCCAACTAAAGAATTACCTTTCACTTTGTGTGAGTGCATTGGAGCCAGGGCAAACATCATGAGCGAAGGGACTGCCGCCACTCGCCAACTCACACATTTGGTACGTGTGACCTCAATGGACCTACATTAACATCCTTTGTAGTTTGTTAATGTCAGTTAGTTTTGAATGTCAGAAGAGAGATGTAATTGTTATGCCTCAGTAATTCACATTGACAGTGAGTCTTTACACGCTGGTTTGAAGTAAGTACGCAACATCAAAACTGTCGACTGACAAGAAGTGGTATCACTAAGGGAACATCCCTTTGATTTTTATAAGGGGGTAGGGATGGGGGTAGGGGCGTAAAGGAATAGTTTGGTTAGTAATATGCCCAAAATGAATAAATTATTGTGAGGGGTGAAAAAATTAATAGTTTGTTTTGTACGTGAAAGGGAATAGATTGTTTGATGGTGCTCAGTTAATTAATTGTTGTTGGTTGCGGCTTGATAAATGTTCTTGAATTGGCCAAGTGATGAAATGCCATTGTTTGCTTGACCCCTGGGAAAACTTTCAAGAAGTCCTGTATATATGAAGTAGGATTCGAACTAACTGCGAAAGTGTATATATTGGAATAGTTGCGCATTGGTTGTTCATTCCTGAATGAATAAGAGCATGTTTGAGTTGAATAACTAGGAACAATTTCAGGATGTTATGTTTCTGTCAGCTGTCCCAGCCTCCATCACTGTTGTGACATGGGATGAATCCATACAAAGCAACTGTTGATTTCTTTCTGAGTGAGGGCTTATTCTTAATGCGATTGTGAGCTTGGGTGTATAATCGCCCCTAGGCAACGTGTTCCCTTCTTGGAAGACTAAAGTCAATAGGATTGACAAATTTGTAAGCAGTCTTGCAATATAGCGCAGAAACATATGAACGAGAATGAACTTAATGCTTTTCACTTAAAATTGGAAAGCGTTCTTTTAGGAAAAAATCCGTTCCTGGTGGTGTGAACAACAGAACTACCGACTGACAGTAAATGTTGTCAACGATCATTTAGTAATGATAAATATATATAATAAAATCATTTTGAAGACAAATCAACCGCACGAACCTGACTCAAGCAGTCATAAAATCTCTGATTAATGCACTCCGATACCATGTTGGAATAAACTGTTTCCAACACAAGATACCCACGTTGTCCCATCGAGCGTCTTAAGCAATGATAGAAATCCCACGATTGTCTAGATGTACTTCTACACCAGTTTTTAATTGGTTTTGGTGAGGTAAGGTGAGGTGAACTCATAAATATTTTTGTATGTCATAGTGGTGTATTTTGACAGAATAGGCTTAAGAACGTCAGTTTCGCGGTCACCTTGTCCAATGGAAAACATGTATATCCAGTAAATTTCACATGACTAACGTACAAATAAACAGCCCCTAAATGAAAAGAACCTGGGGATTCCGTGTTAAAATACGTTCTCACTTTATGTTTTGAGTAATAGGTGACTAAAATCAATAGGGCGATCAGTTTCGAAGACCTGTTTGATTGCGTGTCATTGTTCTCCAACAGTGAAATGTGTTGCTCATTAGCTCATGATATCAATCATGAGTTTACTTTGTACAGACCCTTTATAGGCCACCGTGATACAGCTGGGATCTTGGTGACGGTAATACTTTATATTTCTTTACTCATACAACTTTGTTACATTCACTGAATTTGTTTTTGGAGAATTAAACTGGAAATCCATTTTTATAAAACCATTCAGAATAACCAAAGATACAAAGCTTCGGTGGTTTCAGTTCAGATAAATCATAGGATACTTACAACCAACTCTTTTCTATTTTATGTCAAGAATGTGAATAGTGATAAATGTACTTTTTGCAGTGATGATAGAGAGACGATCGTTCGTCTCTTGTGGGAGTCTGCTATTGTACAAAATATACCACTGAATATACAGTTTTTAAAGAATGAACTCAAACTTCGATACAAGATAGAGAAAAAGATATTCTTTGTCCACAAACAGAGGTTTGGAATTTAACAAAGACTGGATGATGTACCACAAGCTTCTAGAGTTTTAGAATATGTATATGTATACATTTATATATATGCTTGTGTACATGCATATATCATGGTATGCCCATGTGTCACTGTCTACATTTCCATAGTATTCCACTGAAACCACTGATTTGAGGTTTGAGATATCTCTTTGAGAATATATTGTATGTATGTGTGTATGAGAGTGCTTGTGGCGTCCTTGTGTGAGTGTGTGTAAATGGCAGTTTGTATGAGAAGCGTGAATGGCTGTTGTGCTTTTATGATATAAAAGTGATTCCATCATGTGATACATATATCTTATGCAGTAAATAATTTATTATCATTGCACTGCAAACACGAAAACGTCGGTTTTTTCCGTATATGGTCATTGGACGGAAAGACGACGTTATTTGGACGTTTTCAAACCTTGACCAAATTTTCCGTTCTGTGCATGCGCGATTTCGCGTATTGTTTCCTAGATTTAATGTCACCACTATTTGACAATGGCTCATAAACACAGTCACGTGAAGGTTCGGAATCGTAACGAGTAACTCCATTTAAATTGAAGAGGATCCCCAGTGATATGGGAGATTCCAAGATGAAACTATTCTATGGCTATCTAGGCTGCCACCCAAACCGATCTAAACGGGACCCGATAGCTTATTGTATGCTATATAGTCATATGGAAGTGGACAAGAACTATACAGTGTATTCCGGCCGATTGTACTTGCATTTACTTATAAGTCAGGAAAATGGACTTAAAAGGGGAGTTGTTGAATGTAATTATTTTAATTATTAAATGTTGCCTATACACTAATCTGGACGAACTTCACATTGTTCTGTTTATGTCATCCTATATACTATTAATATGTTACCGTTCTAAAGTCAACCTCTCACATAACATTATGTTGTTCATAGTATCAAAGTTTAATCAACAATATCAAGAGCAGCGATTTAAACCACTGAAACACCCAAACACAAGGCTGTTATCAAGGGCTAGTGCAGACGTGATGCATAGTAAAAACTGTATCGTGATGTCTTCAGAAATACAATTATACTACGAGATAGTACGGCTAACGCTGACTCACCGGTGGAACAAAGACAATATCGCTAATACAGATATAACGTATTTGAATGTTAATACTAAAGACAAACAATCATTATTTTTGCAGTGACGATATAACACGTATACACGTTTATTGTTAACTTTCATCAGTTTTGCTCTTCAGTTTAATAACTTTGTTTTCACATATACATGTTGCAATACCCGACAAGCATGTTATACATAATTATGGGGCAGTTTTCAATCTTGTACTGACTTACTCTGGTGTTAATGAGCGAAGTTTATTGGCTTGTGTGTAAAACCCCGTTTTTCTGGTAATCCTATTATTACTTAGTTTATTTCTATCTAATGACAGCCTGTTCTCTGGATCATGGCTCCGTGACTATCCATAACAATTAAGATGAACATTCAGTTCAAGTAAATGAATGAGTTTGTTTTGACGCTACAGTCAGTCAAAAAACCAATGCTGTCAGGTTTGATAACACACTTCTACCAGGTCGAACATCGTGGATCCTCATTTTCTGCCTACAGAGAATCATAGTTCATATGCTAATCCATCTGCGAATACCCTTCCACTCAAGATGACCTTACTTGTTGCTAAATCTATCATCTATCCCCCCAATCTCACCCCCACCCCCACCCCCACCCCCCACACGCACGCACGCACGCACGCACGCAAACACGCACACACGCACACACGCACACGCACACGCACACACACACACACACACACAAACAACTGACCTAAATAACCTGGACAGGAAATACTGCTGATAGCCTCTGGTCAACTCAGCCGCGCCACCGCAGAATGTTCGTCCAACTCTGCAGGGGGCATTCTCAGTGGCTTCAAACGCGCTGAAATGTTTTCGCCTTGCATCCAAGATGGTGGACAAGTGAAATCGTATGAAATTTGGCTATTTTAGGTCCTATCTCTTTTTTGATTACCCAATAAAGTCAATTCATAGTTACACGGTTGTGAAGAAGCTTACAACTTTATAAGACTTATTCATCTCATTCCAAAAAAGCTACTCGCGCTCACATAAAGTTGTAGTTATTATGTCACTGTTTTATTTCTTTAGAAATATATTACATGTTCAACAAAAACAATTAAGATGAACATTTAATTTCCGATATAAGTAAATGAATAAGTGTGTTTTACACCACAATCAGTCAAAGACCAACGTTGTCCCGTCTGATGACACACAATCTACCAGGTAGCACATTGTGTACACCCTATCCCCATTGGAGTCTCCACTGTGGGTACTCCTCGGGACAAAAAGGCCCCATGTACCTAGGAATTTCATCAATACATTCATGCGCGGCATTCTCTGCCTAAAGAAGATCATATAGTTAACATGCTAATCCAACTCGAACTACCATCCAGCTCAAGATGAATGTTTTATGTAACATCCAACAGGCCCACATTTACGCACGCACGCACGCACGCGCACACACATATTTGGATTTACCAATCCCTGAATTGAGAAGACGTGCGTTACGAAGCTCCTCCAAGTCATCATCAATATCCGTATATGTCTGTGATATCATTACCCATCCAAAGCCGAATATACATTTATTGTGTTTTCTTGACAACAAATGTTATAATTGGGATAACACTTTCTGAGTAAAGTACAGATTTTCGTATTTTCTTGGGTTGAGTCCCGTCCGGGATTTGAACCCACACTGTGAGTGAGGCACCCAATCGCCAGAACACAAAGTTGGCGATCTAACCCAGCCACTTAAACCAAAAATGTTAGTCCAGATGACGTATACTTTGTGTACTCCTCTGACAAGAGAAAAATGGCACGGCTTCTATGACCGAAAGCTTTGAACCAACAATGCCTTTAAGAAAGTGGTCAACAGTAACACACATTATATTTGGATACCACTTTCTCAGTAAACTACATATTTTTAGGGTGGAGATAATAGACGTTGATGGTTGAATATCAATGGACAAATTAAAGCCAAAACTTAACTTATGAATGATTGGTAATGGGAAATGGACAATGGCCAAACGAGAGGCGGGGTAATCAGCGCCATGCCAGTTATCTGTTGGCTTCCCTTGTTGCGTTCCCTTATTTGCTATCTGTTTACTTTTGTTGTTCTTACAGGTACAAATATATGTTCTCTGCCTCATAGCATTTAATAATATGCACCTGATGAAGGAGAAAGTATATATTCCGAAACGCAGTGTTCCTCCGTTGACATCCATAAATATTTTCCTTGTGTGTATCAGTTCTTAATGCCCTTCAAAGACTCAATCTAGCTTTGTTTTTAAATGTGGTGATATTTGCGTAGAATATGATATGGTCATGCCTATATACATTTGGGTCTTTGTCTACATAAGCATTTAGACATACAATTTAGAGCTAAGGACATTGCTAATTCTGCAGGCATGAAGTACACGTCATAGCAAGCTGTGATCTTTATTCATACTTTAGATATTCTTAATGGAGATCTGTAACTGAAGTTTACCGTAATCTTCCGCAACTCTCACCTCCTGACCAGTTGAACGTCTTAGTGCATTCAGATGCCATTGTAAAATTCCAGGCTGCCCCTCGTTCTTGATGTTTTGACGGATGAAATCTATTGCGTTATAATAATCTCTGTTTGCTGATATATAATATGTACATGTTGTAAAATATTTACGATATTTTAAACGTGTAATTCGATACATATGCAATGCAATGTGAACATAAGTGCGGATGCACGAAGGCGGTTATAGTCATAGTTATACTGCGATGGATGTAGGGGAATGGTGGGAGGATGGATTATGTATGAAAGCATGCGCATGGACCCATGATGGCTGACGTAGACATAATGGTGGGGAAAGAAGAATGTGATGTGTGTGTGTGTGTGTGTGTGTTTGTGTGTGTGTGTGTGTGTGTGTGCGTGCGTGCGTGCGTGCGTGCGTGCGTGCGTGCGTGTGTGTGTGTGTGTGTGTGTGTGCGTGCATGCGTGCATGCGTTGTGATACGAGGGTTGGCGAACATGTTGTCAGATGATTATGTGAGTAAGTTAAGTGGTTGAGGATGTGGCAGGTATGAGTATTGATACATGCAGACTTGGGGTTGGGGGACTGGGTGTGCCTGTACTGAGGTCTTTTGTTTCACTCACTTATAGTGTTTTCTTTCACTCAAATTCTGTTTTACGCATTTTAATGACTGAAACTGTAGTGACTCAAAGGTCATACTCGCCGGGCATTCAACATATCTACCCCAACTACATACGTAGCCATTTTTATGGTGTACAATTCTTCTTCTACCTCTCTCACACACACACACACACACACACACACACACACACACACACACACACACTCATTAATTTTTATATTAAATGTATCTTCGAGAGTCAGTAAGAAACTAGAAATAACTGCCTTTGTTCTGTAAACCTCACCAAGTTTCAGCTTTCGCCTCTTCCTTTGTGGACTGAGGTTTCACATTTGTAAAATGATCTCTCTTTTCTGTCTGTACCATCAACTTAACTGCCCTCACCCCCTGCAGTTTTCCCGTCCCATATTGCCAAGCAGGTGACCCACAAGGAGGAATACCGCCCTCCCTCAGTCCAGTGATACTGTGCCTAGCACAATATGTTGGGGATACGTAGCCTTGCTGTGGGCAAACATTTTGTAACAATTTGGCAACCTTTGATATGTAAACAGCAAATATTATTCAGTTTTATTTCAACAAAAACGGAAAAAAATCGGATCCTACTTATTTTGTGGATACCATAACAACAAATCAAGCCAATAGATCGTTTGAGCTGGCATGAATATAAAAAATAATTAGCAAGTCGATAGTCATAATTCCCTCTGTTGGTCCCACGTGAAATGTTCTTCATGAATAGAATAGATGGCTGATAGACGTTCGACCGAATAATATCATTTGCTAACTTCAACTGTTCATCTACTTTCCATGAATGTATGTTACATAGTTCATATGTTCATGGGCTTCTTCACTGAATGTAAAGTGTGGAGGACTACTTCACTTGAGGATAAGTAACATAAATAATGATGATAATTATGATAGTATTGCCATTATTATTCCTTCAGATTATTAAAAAAAAGTTATTATGTTTTCATAGAGAGAAAGAGGTATGGAGATTGTGAGATTATTTTTAGCATCGGAATTGTTAACATAATTCTTAAAGATATTATGTTTTGTTTGTTTGTTGTTAAATGCTGCACTCAGTAACGTAAGAATATTAAAACATTACATTTAGGTTCAGTTGTATTTTTATATTTGTATCATTTTGCAAATGTTACAGAGACCTGATAAGGGATATATGATAATGTATAGTCGCTATTCTTAAAGTAAGAATATGTTAGATTTATCAACCAGAAATATTGCACACAAGAGGATAATCATATTTCATGACACTATTCAACACTAGTCAACGATATTTGTGTATGTTATTGCTACATGACACGGATACGTCATGATAAAGCAATTAGAAACTGGCATTTGATGATATAAGATAGCTACGCGATAAATCACAAAGAACAAAGAAGGAAGCGATATTTATTTCACGATAAAACATTGTTCTATCATGACGTCATTTATTGAGATTCGAACATGCACTCGCAACTTGAAAAGTAAAATTTGTAAATTTGACCTTATTTTTTAGAGGTATGTGTCTAGTGAGTTGTTCCCAATAAATGTTGCTGGAGAATCCGAAAGTGAGAGTGATATGACAATCGGTATTGGGAGAAAAGGTACAGATGATTGACGAGAAAATTGTGAGAATATGCGGGACCAAACTCAAATCCTAAAATGGATTTATCTAGCATGGCCGCTGTCGGATTCTATTCAAGGAATCATCATTATTTAAGTACGGGTAAATATTGTAAAGCGTGTATTTTTTCCTAATTTAACACCTTAAAAGAGGCTGTACGTAATGTTGATATCTCATATAGAAATAAACGAGTCTCGGTCGTTGTTTATCGTACAATAAACAACTCCCACTCGTCGTTTGTTTCTTCATTACATGACCATATACACTAACATTATATCTTTTCATCTTTATCGGTCAACAAAAGCGACATAAGCATTTCCATTATCATGAGAAACCCTTGCCAAAAGTAGCGCCAAATGCACCATTGCGACAACATCAGGAGCATGTTTCATGATTCATCATAATAAATGATGACATTGGATGCTCGCAAAAACGCGAGCTCATTCCGATCCACTAGTGGCACCCGCCACAAACACATCCAAAGGCAAGCCAATTGTTCACCCGAAAAGGCAGAGAATTGCATCTGACATCATTTTTGTCATTGATACGTCAAACCTGGAAATGTCGTCTACACGTCCAACACAAAGCCCAAGCCAGGACCCAAATCCTTCAAACCCGGCCAAAGTTCTGTTAATTACATACATTTCCCCCTAACCTTAAATAATCTATACTAGTTCTGAAGTAAATCGTATTTACCCGTATGAATCGTCTTATGTTATTTATTGCCGATAAACAGAATATGCACACTTTCTGAAAGTACTGTGTGATAAGTCACGCACCAAACCTATACTCTCGATAAACATGCTGCTCTTACTTAAAAAAGAATATTGGATTAACAAGATACGTATATTAAAGTACCATGCTTTCCTGATGTGCTCTCATTCTAATTTGAAATAATGGCATAAATAGTTACCACTCATCTTTCAATATTTTTCAAGGTTGAGTTAATCACGAACATATATGAATATGTACAACATCTATACTTACTTATCTTTATACTTAAAGGCATCAGGTTTGTCTGTCATAAGACTCCGAAACAAATATGTCCAACACAGCCCAATATTTTGCTCTTGGCTCCTTGTTCTTATATTTTATAAGTATTGTTTAAACAACTGTTTTTTTCTGTAAAATATGTTCATTTCAGAAATTAGATGTTATTCGAGCATTAGGTCTGTGGTACGTTTACTGCATCAGCATTACATTAAAACGATATTACATTATATAAATCCATACAGAGGAAATGCTTAACATTTATCTTTTAAGGAAGAGTGCAGAACGACTTGCTTTATACATATAAATGTGGACCTATATGTATGGACATTTGGATGATACAGATATACCTCCTTAAAGATAGTGTTCGTAGATGACTGTAGAAAATGGAATAATTATGTGAGTAATCGGGTTAATACCACGTTCAGCAATATTTAGCCATATTGCGATATTGGTTTCCAACATACAAGACGGACCATGAAATTATGACTTGAATTTGGGCCTGGCTTTCTGGTGTGATGTAACACCCCAGAATCTCCGGTAGAAAAAGGGCTCAAAGCACGAATTAAGATCACGAGATGATACTGATGTATGCATCTGGACATATATTTGCGAAGTATTACTACCTTAATTCATCAGTATATATGTATTTTGCATAAAAGGATATTATAGGATCGACGCTGACATGCGCATATAACCTATTCACCAGTGCTGTAATATTTCATTTCTTCTGACACATATCGACACGAGAAATTATATTTAAACTTAAAAGGAGCCCAAGTGGGATAGAAATTTTAGTCTGAACCTGTTGAACAAGGCTTGTTTCATTTTGGGCTATAGCATTGCCGCAAGGCCTGGGCGGAAGGGAACACCTGTTTGCACCCATCAGATACCAATCACAACTTATCTCTCCGAAAAATGTCGGAAGTGTATCCTTCTAATTTTCTATTTAGATACATGTTTTAACTTTAAAGTAATTATATGTATCTCATGTATAATTGGTATCTGTGATGCTGGTACCGTTTTGTTGCCATTGTGTAGCTTTTATGGAGTTATTATGAATATCAAATACATGCCTTGAAATATGGACTGGTGAAAGAACTCATCATTGAATCATTTGCATTTAAATTAATGCATATACCATTTACTTGGCGTGTATGGACATATTATCCATCTATTTATACACACTTATTATGGACATATACAGAATTTCATTGTACCTTATTATTTAAAAAAATTCCAGTGAACAACCCATGCTTGTACGAAGGCGACTTGGCTCGCTTACTTGATTGATGCATGTCATCGTATCCCAAATGCGTAGATCAGTGCTCTTGATGATAATGACTAAATTGTTTGGTCCAGACTGGATTATTTACGAACCACCGTCATATAGCTGGTATATTGCTGAGTGCGGCGTTAAACAACAAACAATCAAACAAAATCTATATATTTATTAAACACCTTCCAACAATGAGAAATTAAACTTATATTTTCTAAATATTCTGTTATATTTATAACATAATTTGATTCATAATTTAATTATTGCGTTGCTTTCTTCCCTGTCATTCAATGTGCATGTTCAAACCCCTAAACTTTTAATATTTCATTTTTCATAAATGGCTACGCTAGTGCGTTGCCTGGATCTCTCGTTACCTACTCACAAGAATAGATTAAAATAATTTGTTTTACTATCATATTTCTGTTTATCTAATTCATAATACGAAATTGATAATTCATTTATAATAGTTTAGATCATATTCGTGTATATCACTATCTGATGCTAAGGTTTTATTTCAGAAAATATAATTAATTCAAAATGTAGAAAGATACACAATTTGCCATTATTTGACTTTTAAACTGTACAAAGTATGATATAATGATCAGAATGCCTGTAACGGGTAGTATTTAAGAAAGAAATATTTGTCGAGAAGTCCCATTTTTCAGATATGCCCTTCAGTAGTATTATTGCATATCTCCAGAGAGAGGTTTACATTGTAGTTCTCATTATTTGTGGAGAATTCAAAAAGCAACATAGAAAATATATATGCTACCATGACGAAAGAATACAGAGTATACATAACTCGCAATTCTATATATTCAGCAAACAGCCCCAAACCGAAACTCCACAACATATCCGATTACACTGATTAAGGCTGTCCCAGTTCTCCATGCGATACTGACGCCCGTTCGTCTCCCAGACCATACAGAATAAATTTAAAAAGAATCGAGCTCAAGTCTAGAACGATTTGGCAAGCCTAGATTGCCTTAATTCTATCCATGAAAGTAAGCATTAATAAAAAAATATTGTTCTTGTCTGCTTCAGATTATATTTTGTAGATACTTATTTTAACTAGGAAAATTGTACTGACACCGGCGCTGTCCCTATTGAAGCTATCCATAAGAATTTCGAATTGCCGTCCATTGTTCGATGTCAATACATCGATGACAAGTGAGGATATCATAAAGTAATCGTTGATGCCGCGCTACACTTTGATACAAATTATAATCAAGTTGACTGGTGTGTACATTACTACAGTGGACATGTACATGATCATGCCCTAATAATCAAATGCCGTAATGTCAAATACTAATTTATCATTGTGTGATGAATTTAACTGGATCAGTGGTAACATGTGATATTAATATTCCATCAATTTCATTCCTGGTTGGTCCATCCATGTCTACAAAATGAAAATAATACAATTAAAATGGAGCATAGAACAATTCTTAATTCCAGGCTAGAGCTGTGGAAATCTAGACTTTCCCAATCATTATAGACTTGAGTTGGTCTCATGTTTTACATTATTCTCTTGGGTCAACGTCACAGCTCATACCATACACTAACAAGACCAGCTTGCCCCCCGCCGGAGCTCCCGGATTTTGGTTATATCATCTAACATGGCCAACGCTGCTCTTAAGTAAACAAGAACCTAATCAGCGAGGGGTCCTTTATCATCCCTATGTGGCTGCTTATAAAAATCTGATATCTTTTCCCAAAGACCTGGTTAATAATATATTTTCTGCTGAATATTCGAAACAAATAGAGTGAGTTGGTACTACATGTACATATGTATACGGTTCTATTTTAAATGACTGCAGTGCTCCATTATGAAAACAATTTGTTTTGACGCCGCTCTCAGCAGTATTCCAGTGATATATGACGGCGGTCTGTTGTATATGAAATATATGCAAATTGTATCTTGAATCTTGAAAGTTGTAACATTTCCACAAATAAGTATCACATGCAGTATACAGTATATCAACTGCAATATACTGTATACATCAGTATACAGTGTTTGGAACTGGGAGTTGAACACTAAGCACTTTTAGAGAAGAGCTCACATTAAAACGTTATGGACTCGCGGACGGACTTGTGTTTTCATTTCAAGACGTACATTTATCAGGTGGAACTTCCTAACTGTAACAATAACTGAACTTTATGCCTTTTATACACATTTGTGATGGGGCGACAATGCGACAACGAGACATATTTTGACCTTGAAAATGTCGCGTTACGGCATCGTCGCCCTTTTGTAAAATAAAGAAAAGGATTATCAAAGAGCGACAATGCGAACACGCGACAATGCGACAAATGGCCAATTGTCGCGCTTTTGTTAATTTTGACACGTTTTGCTTGTTTTTGTAAAGGCGTCAATGCGACAATGCGACAACGAGACAATGTCCCTTCCATATTAATCCGTGCAAATAAAACTGAGTAATGAAATAGAAGTCTGACACGCCAGTTAAAAGCTAGAGTGTTGCAGCTTCTGATTTCATAGATCTTCAAGAAGGGTTATCAATAATGGGAGTTCAACTGCATACGCTGTGATTAACAATAATGCTCCGAGTCAATACATTTTGTCAAATGTATTACATGTATTACGTGAATGAACATATTGTTTATACTCGTCGATGTTTTTGACGGACAAAATAATTTACATGCTCGGTAAAACTGAGGACGGGCATCATTGTGTGTTTCCGTGCTTTGTTCAGGTGAACAATTGACTTGTCCTTGTATGTGTTTGTGACGGGTGCCACTTGTGTGGCAGGATACGCTCACCTTTTCCCGAACACCCATTGGATGACCTGAACCACTTCGAATTTTTATCCCACATCAGTTTGATACACCATGATATAACTGAAATACTGAAATACTGTACAGTTGAAAATGATGTTCAATGCGATTACCGTAGTGTGTTACTGCAACTGTTCATATTTTGTGCAGTGATGTTATGTAATATGTAAAAGAAAGCATATTCAATTATCCAATTGATTTGAATAGAATATACTTGCGTCAGTGTATCTTATTAACGCCCCAAATCGTAATTTAAACACATAAAATAACAGATCACGCATGGTGCCTTGACTTACTACTAGATTTAATGGGCCACCCCGGAATAAAATAGTTCCCCCCAAAAGCGAGGAACATATATTTTAGTATGTTTCCAAGAAATATATTCCAAACAATATCCTCATTAGATGAGAAGATCTTTTACAGAATTACCTCAGTAAGTCAATTACAATGACAGAGCGTCGTAATACATTTACATCAAGTACAATACGTCAAAATGGCCGATACGATAAACGTGACGGGAGATATTTTCGAAGTTGTTAATTAACCTGTGGCTATTTCAAGCCTTTGGCATCACTGATCAATTGGCCGATCATTGAAAGGTGATTGTGAAGATGTGTCAAATAGATACTAAGGTAAATTCATAGATTTCTGTAAATTGTCACTGCGACAGTTTGGATTTTTTTCCGTGTTTTTTCTCTCTGGGATGGGTTGTAGCGAGGGTATCCTTAAATGGGCTTGCAACCACGCTTCTGTATGAATTCGTACCAGGGACTCCCAAGGGTTTTCCCCAGGAATGTGGAAGTAGTCAGTGTTTACGCCTTTTCAAGAATACAGTCACGTGCAGAACGTCATGTGACCGACCTCGCGTCCAAGTCGTATATCTTGTAAACTTCACATTAAAAAATCAGTTATTGTTATAACCAAATGAAACACGACCCATTATCCGATAGGGCTAACTGTCCATAGCCGTTACCACAATAAACTTAGTAACATTGTTTGGTTTGACTTCTTGGCGCATGTCTGAATTCCATTAACATGTAACATATCCTAAAACTAGCTTATCAGCAAATCTCGCTGCACTGCGCGCGACATATACTAGAGCAAGGCATGCCAGAAATACGAAACCTAAAGCTTCCGAAAGGAAGCCTTGGACATCACGTGCGTCGGGGGACCAGCGCCATCTGATTGGCCGTTAACAGTTGTACAAGGCGGAGCAAAAAGCATCGTTTTTCCGTCCATTTTACGCTTGAAAAACTCGACCCTTTTCTGGACACTTTCTAGACGCTGACCAATTAATCAATTTTAATGAATTTTTAGTCGTTTTTCCGTCCAATGACCATATACGAAAAAAAACGACATTTTCGTGTTTGCAGTGTTGGTAATATCAATGATCCCATTACAAATGATGTGCGAACAGTTAATGTATTAATATGTATTATATCGTGTACAATGTATTTTGAATCCTGAATAAAAGATTTTTACAAAAAACAAAATCAAAATCAATAGGGCGATCAGTTTCGGAGACCTGTTTGATTTGCGTGTCAATGTTCTCCAACAGTGTCAGGCGTTGCTCATGATATCAATCACGAGTTTACTTTGTACAGACCCTTTGTAGGCCACCGTGATACAGCTGGGATCTTGGTGACGGTAATACTTTATATTTCTTCACTAATATAACTTTGTCACATTTACTGAAGCATTGATATCCAATGCCTTCCTTTGAAGGGAGATAAATCTGAATGGACTATTACTGAAATCGATTTACAATCCTCTCCATAATTTCAAAACCACACACGCGTACATTACTAAATTCTTTTGTCGCTAAAGTCATGAATGAAACCATTGACATTCTCCAAATACTAACATGGGTTCACTAGTCTTGAAAAATTGAATCTAGAAGTGACAGTTTGTATGACATCGTCACTTTTCGCAACTCTAAGTATATACGGTATGATGTTATACAGATCTCAGGCACTGTTGGATTAGACGTTTGAAGAGGATAACAATTTTATAAGCTATAAGTCAGATATAACAAATATATGTTAAGATTTAACGTCCACGCCAGAGAAAACTCAGTCTTGATTATCCACAGAAACAGATTCTATTTGGCATAAAAAGCAGGTGTTCGTTAAAAGGGAAAGCATGTCCTGTGCCACCTGTAGCACCTGTCACACAA
Organism: Haliotis rufescens; assembly: GCF_023055435.1. NCBI lineage: Eukaryota > Metazoa > Mollusca > Gastropoda > Lepetellida > Haliotidae > Haliotis > Haliotis rufescens. Next base: position 10,601,274 of record NW_025964223.1, read on the forward strand.
TTTACACAAAAACACAGAGCTTTCATTGCCTGACGCCGGACAGCAGTACACGTGTCATGTGACAGCGGCCTGTAAAAATCCAGAAAATCCTGTGACGCTGCATAGCTTTTATTCATATTGGTGAAATTTAAACGATATGTTAATTTTAAATTAGTCCTGTCGTGTACAAGTGCAGATATTCCCCCGGTTATAACAACATCCTTTATTCACTCTCTAGGGGACCACGCGCAGTGGTACATGAACCATACAATTCATTAACAATTATATATTTATATAACATATAACACAGTAAAGATGGCAAGTTCATAAACACAATGTACCTATCTTCAACTAATATGAGGATTCAGGAATACGATAAACTTTGATTTTTCTCTTGATAACAGATGAACAATTTGCACGTTTGGTGTTTAATAAATTAGAAAACATAAAGATGTTTGGCCAATCATAATGTTATTTATTAATCAAGGTACGTACCTCGTTTATTTGGAATAAATAATTTAGGAGAACAGAAAAATGGCTTTTGATTTGCGCCGCTTTTAGCAATATTCCAGCAATATCACGACGGGGGACATCAGAAATGGGCTTCACACATTGTACACATATGGGAATCGAAACCAGGTCTTCGGTGAAACGCTTTAACCATGTGGCTATCCCACCGCCCCTATTCTCACAAGGCTTGGCCTAGGTGACTGCGGTCACAATACCCACTAAATTATTTAAGGTAGTTATGTCTTTCCTCTCTGCACTCCTAATATACTGAACAACAAAATTTCATGTGATATTGAATAAGATTTAATGCAAAGTTACGTTTTTTTACCAAACCTAAAACAATTTCGGTTTGCAACAGATAAAATTTACCATACTGACTTCAGAAAATGCGTGATTTCATTTTAAAAAAACATGAACATGCCAAAATGTCAATTTACAAATCAACAGCGTGTGTGTCCACCTCTGGTTGCGATGCAAGCAACACATCTTCGTCTCATGGAATGGACCAGGCGTCGCACAAAGTCCTGTGGGATATCTGTCCGTATCTGCTGGAGCATGTTTCGAAGTTCCTGGAGTGTCTGTGGAACACGTGGTTGACGTCGAAAACGCAATACAACTCATCCCACATGTGCTCGATTGGTGAGAAATCAGGGGAGCGAGCCGGCCAGGGGATGACATTCACGTTGTTTTGTTGAAGAAAATCCTGAACAAGTCGAGCAATATGAGGCCGGGCGTTGTCATGCTGAAAGGTAATGCCTGGGCCATGACGACGCAAAAACGGTAGAACATCAGGGCCGATGATCTCGTCGCGGTAGCGCTGTCCATTGAGATTTCCCTCTACCACTATCAAACCGGTCCTCTGTCTTGCTGTAATCCCACTACATGCCATAACGCTGTCGCCCCCGAACCGATCTTCTTCCATGACACAATGATTGACGTAACGTTCACCTCAACGTCGGTACACTCGAATCCGTCCATCGCTGAGGCTGAGGTGAAAACGAGAATCGTCAGTGAATAGAACTTGTCATGGTCGTCCAGCGTAGACGCTGTCTGCACCACTGAGGACTTGCTTGACGGTGGTTTCCTGTCAAAATGGGACGTCTGGCGGGTCTTCTGGCGACAATCCCTGCACGTCTGAGGCGGCGACGTACGGTTTGTGAAGATATTCGTCGAAGGACTGGGATGCTTCTTGCAATCACTGTTGCTGGCTGGAATCGATTTCGTAGGTGTGTTGTTCGAATCCAGTTTTCTTATCGATTATTGGTTACGCGTGGCCTGCCACTCCGAGGTTGGTCTCTGACTGCATTCGTCTGTGGCCAACGTTGCAATAAACATCAAATGGTGTTTCTGTGGACGTTAAATTGTCTTGCAACATCCCGTTGACACGATCCTGCTTCAAGCATACCAATGGCTCACAGACGCTCTTTTTCGGACAGGCGTGGCATATTCGTAATGTTGAATAACTGTGTAATTTTGTTGTTTTTCTGAGTGGTTGTCAGCACGATGCTCAACAATGCATGTGGAATCCCGTTAACGCACATGTTTTTATACCCATTCTTGGGTAGTTAAATGCATGGGGCTTGCATAAAAGTCGACTTTTGCATGGAATTCATCCTTTTCTGTAGCAGTTGCGTTTTTGTGACTTGATTCCATACATGTACTACAATATTGAAAACCAAACATTTTATTTGTTTGAAAAAATACACTAAAATATTGGTGTCACAGGAACTTTTGTTGTTGAGTATTCATAACTACAACGTTCGACACAACTTCAGAAGGGGAATCTGCATGAAACTATATAAATCCTACCGATTTGCTGGCGGACAAATAGACCTGATCACGATCCAAGTCACACGCCAAGAAAAGGTATCATCTTTTCGACAATATAAAGGACGATAACATTACTTCTGTTCCATCTTCTTGATAACATTATTACTGGTCAATCACTGAATTGTCTGGCGTGTCACTGCAGGTGTACCTTTCGGGCAACAAACATACTTTGAGTGCATTTTTTGTGAATGACTGGTGCTACCGGTAGGGCAGGATATGCTTACCCTTTTCGCGAACACCTTGTGCCATCACTTATTGTAAGTGATCTATTCATATGAGTTTCACCGCTATTTTGCCTTTTACGTTCAATGGAATCTGTTTCTGATAATTGATACTGGTTATTCTCTGGCATTGACATTTTATAGTTATTTCAGTTGAACATACACTTCTTAATTATTCCCTACGCAAACGATGTGGTTGGGTATACATAAACGTCACCCGTCCGATCGTCACGTGGAGCAAATTTGTAAACCATTCAATTTGTCAAAATTTGAATGCACAGATGAGAAATTGTTGTGCGATTCAAGATTTTGTTTCTTCATTTCTTCAGTCTTTTACAGCAAGCGTGGGTTGCTGAAGATCTATTCTACCCCGGATCTTCACGGGTCTAATTTGAAATAAAGAGTATTGAATGTTGAAACCCCCAAATAGGACTACCATTGCAGATTAGAGAACCATAATTACCGTTCATGTGCCATCTAAATAAATATAACACGTCAACGTGTCTCGATTTTCCGCCAAAACATATTCCATTGGCAAAAAAGTGATGACAATTATATAAATGGATCACTGAAAATCAGTAATGACACCATGTCTTCATGACAACGGCTGTACCGATAACTGCGGAGACTCAATTTATATGAAAGAAATTAAGTGTTGTTTTCGGTCGCCGCACCCAGCATTAACATAAATTTGCACTCGAATACGGGATTTTAAGTATAAGAATTTGAACAAAACGGGTTTCTCTTTATTTCACGTTCAAGTTACCATGGAATCATATACATAAACAGTTAATATATATATATATATTAGAGTTTGGGTACAGAGAAATAGTGTTATTTACAATTACATTATTAGGGTAGTTTCATTTATGGTCTTCGTGAGATATTATTTCGTCATAGTAACTTATTTGGATAAACAGAGAGCAAAGTGCTGCACCTCCAGTGTCTGACAGAGGGCTTGTTTGCATCAGTTGACCTGAGTGAACTGTCAGCCACCCCCAGTGACGTCTCACACATCTACATGGCCATAGACGAAGGGAAATGTCCTCGTTTCAATATCTCTTTAAAGAGGTTGTCAAACTAAAACAGGTGTAAGAAATCATCGTCACACTTGAACCGCTACATGCTTGTAAATATGTTTCATAATTCGGTACAAAACAGAAACAAAACATTATATTCTAATACAGTATCTGCATCAAGTAGAACAAAAACATGGTTATGACTTCTATTCCGATTGTAGGACTATTCCTGCAATATTTGGGTTGTGGACGCCACGATTTGGCTTCACCCTTGATCAAACGCTGCTCTAAAGCATGGCACCCGAACGCTGTAACTATTACACCACAAAACCATAATGGCATTCATGAGGTACACCTGGGTACTTTAGACAGCCTCCGTGGTGTAGTCTATATATAATAGTGTAATAGTCTTAAACGCCATTTTACCTCACCTTACCTCGCCTCAGATCACCTGACATGAGTTCTACAACTCATGGGTTACTTACGTTAGGTGCAATATTAAGGTGTGAAAGACGGATTTAGGGTGTCACTATTTAATGTATAACAAGAGAAAGATTCATACAAATTCTGTTTTAAATTAAATTCATTTTATACTTCTTTTCCAGGTTAAGAATGACGGTATCAGCTTCAGAAACTACATGTACATCTTCCAACGCCTTCAAATGACAACTCCGGGTGTAAGCAAACCAGGCTTTTCGTAAGAGGCGACTAACGGGATCAGGTGTTCAGATGCATGTCATCGTATCTCAATTGCGTAGATCGACGTTCATGGTTTTCAATCACTGGATTGTTTATATGGCCTAGACTCGATTATTGAAAGACTGCCATCAATCATACGACTCAAAAGAAGTTAAGGACCACCCGATTCTTTCATATGAAACACTGGTGGTCATACCTTCTTTTGAGTACCATAGCTTGAATATAGCTGAGTGTGACGTTACAAAAATAAACAAAGAACGAAGCAAATCACTAATAACCTGAACAAAATACAACTAGCCATCAAAAATGTGTCCTCAGATTTCCTCAAGGATCCCATTCCTCGAGACTCAGCAATAGACACAACTTGGGCAGCCTATATTTCATACGCTATCTGAGCACACGATCATGGTTTTAAACCACTGCAAAGCCTGCCTAACTACGGCCCCCAAAGATTCCATCTCCCACCTTCTGTCAGAATTCCACACTGCTACCAAGGCTGTCAATATTTTACGAAACAGTTAATAGTCAGATAATAACATATAGCATAAATGCCTATTCGTTGTATACAAGAATAATCATGATATTTAAAAGAATCAAGCATATATCATTATGCATCGATTGCGATCTACTAGCCTGGAAAGTATCCAGATCAATAATGGAATGCTTAAATATTGTGATTACCTCAGCGATGGTTATTTTTAAAACAAGACCAATGGATTGTCCGAGATTATAGTCGATTTATTAATGAGCTTCATTGACTATTTTGGTTATGGTAAAGTAATGTCGTGAGCTAGATGTATGTGGTATGCAGGTTTTCATAACCAAATATAGACGCATAGGTTTTTTTATTCATTTCTGCAGGCATATATGTTGCAATGTGCCCCCTGTAATTTATTGTGTTTTATGAACTAGTTCATCGCAGATGTTGAAGTTATCAAAAAACCTGCCCCACCGGGGGCAGCCGTCACAAACACATACAAAGGCAAATCAATTGTTGACCGATAATTCCCGTGTCTTAATTTTGTTAATCCGGGCAGAAAGTCTGACTCATATGAGTAAAGGGATTCAAAATTCAAAAAGACTTCAAGACTTCACAAGGTAATAATTCCTCTTGTCTCAAATACTTCCTGTGAATATAAAGAAACCCCATTCTTGATTGAAGTAAATTGATCGTGTTTATTATCTATAGAGACAAGTGTTGCCAGTTAATGGATCAGTTAGTGACGATTTTATCCAGTGTCGATTGGTGCACACTCACCATCCACTTCATACCATGAGTTATTTATTATCAGTGTAACGTGAACTCACTCGTTGAAGATTCATATTGATTAACGAACATCCTTCTCCCCCGCGGGGTTCCCAGGGGGCGGAATAGGCAGGGTGTCAAAAGCGCAAGGCTAGCAAACGTCATTTGCTGACATCGTATCCCGCAAGTGACACGATGCTCATGATATTAATCACTGCATTGTCTGGTCCAGACTCGATTATTTACAGACCACCGTCATATAGTTGGAATATTGCTGAGTGTGGCGTTAAACAACCAACCAACCAACCAACCAACCAGCCAAGTGGCCAGGTTGTTACTCAGCCTAAGGACCACCAGTATTTACAGGTCTTTACAGTGTGGTCACTACCGCTAGTATACATTACATTCACCCTATGCACTCCAAAGAATCCACCCATCCTATGGTAGATGACCAGGTGGTAGCAACACGAATACATACGTTCGAAAAAGTGTCAAAACGTGTGGCGTCACGCTGGGCAAGTACATTTGTTCCAATGTGCCTCTGTTCACCAGCAGGGAATGGGTACCCGATACATTTTTCTCAGGATGTATACTCTCCTAGCTCGTGACATGTCATTTGAAACTGTCGCCTTCTACCTTGCATATTTATTCTGGTTACTAGTAACAGTAATACTGGGCTGTTCTTGCCTCTTGTCTTGATTGACAGGTCCTATGAACTTTGTTTGATGCTGCTCTCCGTTGATTAGATACTGACTTTCTTGGCGTGTCAAGATATGTGCATAAAGAAAACAATCACATGAGTGATATCACGCCACAGTACGTCATCCTACGCCTGGAACTGTGTCTGATTTGAGTGATTCAGTTAGTTGGTGAGTTGGGTTTAACGCCGCTTTTAACAGTATTCCAGTTATATCGCCGCGTGTCAGCTTAATGTGAGAGGGAAGCCCGAAGTGATGCAGGTCTCAGACGTTTACCACTTCGGTGAAAAACACGAGCACGGGTATGGTGCTGACAAACCTAGAAACATAAATTTGATTTGACATATACATATTTTGTTTTATAAATCTTGAGGAGATAACACATTTCGTTGTCGAATTTAATTACAAGGATTGACTTTATTCTTCGGTTCATGGAGGTATGAATCATAACCGATGGTCAAACTTTTGTAAGAATCCGCTATGCACAACGGTTTTTCATACCTTAATGAACCGCAAAAAGTACTCACTCAATCCTTAACAATACAAATTTTCAATTTAAGTCAAATATACATTTTCGTGGAATACATTGAACACGATAGTAGAAGTGTTAGACTGCACTTAGTTCAAAACCGTATGACGTATTGACAGCTCAGGATACCCACCTGGAACATCTGTCACATGTGAGCAGAGATTTAACGTGGGTGGGGTTTGCATACTTTATGAAAGCTTATGACAGCTTGAAATTGTTATATTGTAAACGGTAAACTGTAAACGCTTCATTCGATGCAATTCACTATCCCTGACAGCAGCCAGACATGAAGCTCCACCTGATGTTATTTCTCTGTGTGGCAGTCTGTTCATTTACGGGAAAGGAGGTTGCCGGAAAAGGAAAGCAAAAAAGGGTGAATGTAAACAAATTGCAGCTTTCATGACTAAATGATCACTACAACAAGAATTGTATACCACTTTGCGTTTTAGGTGAATCTGAAAAAATCTGTAAAACAAGTAAACAAATTCTGCCGAAATTATAATTCAAAGTTTTAAGGGACTTTTAAACCGACAGTACATACATGTAACCGGATGTAGTGATGATGTGATGCAGATAAAGTGTTCCGGAAAACGAATATGTTTCTTAAACGTCAGCAGAATCTCTCAATTTGTGTTATCATAACACTGTTAGTCAGCTTGGTATTCCAAGGGTTGGTGTAGGGGCGACCTCGAGCAGGATGTGCTGCTCGTAGGATACGTCCTTAGGTTGAGGTGGAGCTCTGCTCACCTCATGTATACCTGAGCTGGATGGTCCGCTCATTGCTGTGTTTGTTGTTTATTGTTTAAATGTTGTGCATAAAACGTTCCGGGACAGTGATGTCGATTTTGTCCATGATTCCCAAAAGAGGTAATTCCCCGTCAACATGTGCGTTGGCACGTGTGTGACCAATATAATGAACCACAATTTCTTATCTGCCAGTGAGTGAGTGAGTATAGTAACACCACAGACAGCAACATCCAAGCCATCGGGGCACAGTGCCTGACACCTGACACTAATTGCTACGACAGTAAGTCTATATCATGTAAGTACTGTTCTCGATCTATAGTTTAATCAGATTGATTTAGAATACACTTCCTGTCAGTGGACCACCTCCGTGGTCTAGTGGTAGAGCGTCCGCCCCGAGAGCGGAAGGTCCGGGGTTCGATCCCCTGCCTCGTCATACCAAAAGACGTTAAAAGATGGTACTTGTTGTTACCCTGTCTGACGCTCGGCATTAAGGGGCTTAAACAAGGACTGGTCGGCTCGGAGTCAGTATACTGTGTCTGAGTGGGGTATCCATGTTAAACTGCGGCATGGTAACTCAGTGAGCTAGCACTATAAATCGGCATCAGTCCGGACTAGTACAAGCAGCCACACAAACACATACATGTACATGCACGTCGCTATATACGTGCAATAATCTTGGACGCCAATTTCATCTCACCTCACCTCCTATTAGTGCCTAACGTGTTTACTTGGTTTAGTGTCACGCCAATCCAACCAGAACAAGTTCAGCCCTTTGTGGCAGCTGGCTGTACTTAGTTACTCACTCATTCAATAAATCATTTTCGAAAATGCACGACTGTCTTTAGGTGGCTCATTTCGGTATATTTGAAATGTATGTTATACGACAAATAGCGATAAATTAACAAAGGTGTGTTCTCTTGATAATTTGTAGGCATTTACAACATGTTGGTGGATACTGTTTATACTAATGATTGATACAGTATACAGCTTGAAAGAGACAACAAAGGAAATCCATTTTATGGTTCTTTATTTTAGAGAGATGCTGAATCAGTCTTTTCTAAGGAGGAAGCCAGAAAACTGCGACCACAGCCCATGTCTTAATGGGGCGTTACCGTAGTCGTAGAACTTCTTGACGAAAACGTGGTCACCTCTGTTGACATGAAAGGTAGCGCTCATGGTGGTGCTGTCATGGACGCTTGGAACGGTTACAAATGCTTTCCGAGAACCCTGTGCAACCAGCTCGAAATCGGAATGACCTGCACGAGTTGTTTGTAAAAGTACCCTGAACTGATAGTAACCTGAAAATATAAATTGTATTTTCCCCTGTATCTAAATTTCAATACACACTGTTGCTAACGCATAACTGATTTTTCCTTTAGCAGTTTATGTGCCGAAATCTCCTGAGATATGAGGGAAAGTTGGGTTGATTTGATGTTGTAGTGTCCAAAGCTTAAACGTTGTTCCCAGAAACGTCGTTACCACAACACAGTCACACGATTACCTGACTTGCAAAGATTGTGCACTTAGCTCATAGAAAGTCACACGTTGGATACATGTCACGGTTTGGCCGAACAAGGCCTTACAAAATACCGGTTATCACCTTTTGGTACTTGGTTTCCCAGGGTGATTATATTCATTGTAATGACATCAACATGAATATTTGATGAAAGAACTAATGTTTCTAAAGTATCCAACCACGTTGCATTAACCTTATCACAACAAAAACATTCCAGTAAGACAATATGGCTACCTTCTGCTTTCGTAAACGTGGAAGTATTACTGTCTCCGACTCATAATTTCAGACAAATACATATGTATGTATGTATGTATGTATGTATGTATGTATGTATGTATCTTTGTATCTTTGTATGTATGTATGTATCTTTGTATGTATGTTTTGAAACATTTGCCACTTTTGGCTTACCATTATAAAAGACAGATGAAAAGTATATGTTCTTGGAATTATGGAGGATTTGTTGAATTCCTTAAATTATTGAACAAGGAATGACGTGACTACATATAATCAAATGTTACATAGCCCTGAGTAAAACTGGACTTAGATAAATGTCATCTAATCCAAAAACTGATGAGTGACCATTGTGGATATTCAAAATCACATTCTTACCTGATACAGGTACAGTGAATACCCCAGATGAAGGGTTATACGCACGACCAATGTTTGCCTCAACGCTGCTAAATGGGATGATGCTGCCAATACCAAAGTGGTAAGATTTCAAGGATAGGGGATTCGAACCCTTTGGCAGTGATGCCTTAAAGTACACCAAAGGATCTGAAACGAAATCAGTATATGCGTTTGCGAGTGAGATGTCAGTAAATGAGTAGAGTTTAACAACGCCATTGTCAATATTACATCAATTTCACGGTGTGGACACCCAAAATGGGCTTTTGACATTGTTTCGATATAAATCAAAGCCGAATCGTCAACATGAGGAGAGATTGCTTTTAGCACTAGGTTGTCCACACTATTCAGCCCTAATTAGGTCCAAATGTAATAAACGTGATGCTGCACTTTCATTTGTGCCCTGAACTTTTACAGGAGGCTGAATGAAGAAAACATTGCATTATTACACGATTCAAAGTGATTCTATAAAACCCATATCTACGATGAAATGGAAAGGTCTTGTTTGTTTGTTTTTGTGTTGTTTAACGCCGCACTTAGCGATATTCCAGCTAAGCGTCGGCGGAGTGTAATTAGTAAAACCAGGACCAGACAATCCAGTGATTTATATCATGAGAATTGATCCGCGCAATTGGGATAAGATTACATTTATCAACAAAGTCAGCGAGCCCGACCATCCGATCCCATTAGTCGCCTCTTGAGACTCATGGGTCTGAAAGGTAAACTTAACTCAGCATTATTCTGTAAACTTGGCTCAGAGTAAGAAAAGTAACTATCCAAAAGAGTGTATGACAAGAGAGATGAGTTTCCAATAGTCATTATTTCCTTCATGCCAGGTACATTCAAGCTGCTCGAGCCCTTAGTGTCTGCATCTCACAACGTTTGAGGTACAATCGAGCATAGTCTTTCTGTGGAGATTTCAAAGAACGTCACATAACTCTTGTTCAAAACTTGTTGATCCATGCCATAAGAAAGCATTCCGGATGTTTTATGAGAGATATGTAGAGGGCATTTCTAAATTATGTCCGAGGCAATTCTCTATTGTACTTGTTTTTTAACATTGTACTCTATGTTCTCCTGTTTTCGTTAAGAGTAACAATTGCCTTGGCTTTGCGTGTGTTTGTGACAGGTTCAACCGGTATAGCAGGCTACGCTCAGCTGATCTGATATCATCCCTATTAAAATAATGTTTCATAAGCACATGATTATGATATAATCGGATTGGATTTCTTATGATGATAGAAAGGTTTATTTTCTTTTTTCATTCCCAGTAGTAATAGCAGGTGGCTCAGTCATAACGGTACACTACATTCATCATATTTATGTTATATGTACATACGCACACACTTAAATTCAAATGGTCTGATTTACACAGATATAGTTAAATATCAAACATTCTTTGATATATGAAACAACTTCTGAAGAAGCGATAAAATAGTTGCTATCTTTTTGAGAAAACAACCAATATTGCCATTCAACCATTGGAGCTGGAAAAAAACACTAGAGTTTGAAAAGAGTGTACCATTTCTACACATGCGTAGATTAATTCACAAATGACACATGTACACATTGAAGGAAAAGGGCGGCAATGTGATGTTATCAATATGTCGCGTTGTCGCGCATTTTAACGCTTTTCACACAATTTAGATGCGGCGACAGCGACATATTTTTACCTTGAAATTGTCGCCGTTGTGTTAAATTCAAAACTATTATTCAAAGCGGGACAATGCGACAAATGGTCACGTTGTTGCATTGTCTCGCTAGGGTTCATGTTAACACCCTGTGTGTAAATAACATCTACATTCTCCAACATAGACGATCTAGCCGTAAGTTTTGAGCGCACTGAATTAGGGACGACTTTCCACAAATCGAGTGGCCTCAGTCATTTGGCTTTGAGATATTTGATATGCGGTAAGGAAGTTAAATGGCCATCAAAGGTAAGTCCCAAGAATTAGTTCAGGGTTCTTATGCAGCCTATATACTAGCCACATAAAGAAACTGTGCACGGAGAAAATATATTCTGGATTGAAATACAACACAGCAAGAACAAAATGATGCAGACGCTGTAGCAGCTGAATGATCGGACCATAAGAAAATGTCAACGGGACCTGAACAACATCTGTTACGATGACGTCAGAAGATCAAAATGGAGTAGGGGGTCAAACGACAAAGTCACAAAGTCAATAACGGGTATGACCACCCTGTGCGTGAATCACAGCAGTCCATTGGCGACGCATGGAGTCCACCAAATGGGCATGGAAGGCCTTGGGAAAGGCCTGCCATATCCTCCTCAAATCCTGTGCCAAGTCACGGACGTTATGTGGAGGATGTGGAAGACGACGCAGACGGCGCTCCATTTCATCCCACACATGCTCTATTGGGGAGAGATCTGGAGAATTTGCAGGCCATGGCAGTAACATGACATTGTTATGGTAAAGGAAATCCATTGCGACCCTAGCCGTGTGAGGACGAGCGTTGTCCTGTTGAAATGTCATTTCGGGCCATGACGTTGCAGGAAAGGAATGACCACAGGCCTCAGAATCTGATCTCTGTAGCCAACACCGGTGAGATTGCCCTGAACAACCACCAAAGGGGTTCAGTGCCGTGCTGTTATCCCACCCCAAATCATCACAGAGCCACCTCCAAAACGATTCCTCTCCACAATACAGTTGCGTGCATAAGGGTCTCCCAAACGCCGGTAGACACGTTGGCGCCTGTCACTGTGGGAAATGTTGAACCTCAATTAATCTGTAAAGACAACATTTCTCCACCATATTGGGGTTGGCAAACATGATTTCGACCATCTTAGACGGTTGACGCGATGACGGTGTGACAGGATGGGACGTATTGCAGGGCGTCGTGGTCGAATCCCGTACTGACGTAAACGATTCCTGACAGTGTTGGGATGGATTTGTGTTCTGATAACGCCTCACCAATGTCGATATCGTGTTACGATGGCATTGGAAATGTGCTGCCACCTGTTGTTGCCTCATTCCCGCTCGGATCATTCCAATGGCTTCATGACGCTGTGCAGCTGTCAATCTTGGCATGATTTGCTTGTGATATGCTTGTGTCTGCGCCTGAGAAGTTTTGAATTTTTGAATGACCACAGATCATGCTTTCCAAAGTGACAGCGAATTTTGAGTTGCACATGCTGTGTACAGCTGCACAGGATGCACGTGCAGTAACAAATTGCCCGTCCATAGGCCCCCATCAATGACGTCATATCGCATGGCACGTGCATGAGCGTTTGAATGTCTCCAATAATTGCTGTGTTCAAACCTATATTTCATATGTGGACGGTGTGCCCTTATTTCTATATTTTCTCCGTGCACAGTTTCTTTATGTGGCTAGTATATTTTCAGCAGAATTGTATATCATTAGGTATTAATTTAGAACATTTAAACACGTTTTCAAGGGACCACCTGTGAATTTTATTGAGACAGATTTGTAACTGCCTCTCTTCGGTAATTTGAGGGATCTGAATGATCCTGGACAGGTTTTGGTATGGGGACCATCCCCATGAAAGACTCTCACGTTTGCTTCCATTGTCCAAACCTCGCCTTACCACCTCATCATCTGTCCTCGACTTGTCACACCAATCATCTAAAGACTATGGATATATATTATGATTATGGCTTTGGCTTTCGTGAGCAGCGCTACAAAATGTCCGATGTGATGTAACTCCTCTTGGTGACGTGTCACACTGTATATGTCCCAAAACGGCATTGCAAGGGCTTTCTATTGAGCTAATGAAGAAATGTGACAGCTTCGAGAAATAATGTCGCAATGTTAACATACTCACGTGTACGCAACTAGGAACCATTGTGTTTGCTTTCAAGCAATGTATAACACGCGTTTTCCCATGTGCTTTACAGTTGAAGAAAACGACTAAAGAAGAAAACTACTCAATGACGGGAGTTGATTTATGGAAGCAAACAAGGAAACTGAGCATCTCGGGGACAGCTAATCACTGACGGAAATAAACGATTGTTTATACATCAGTATCAAATAGTGATGATACCAAGCGTCGGTGAACAGGTAGGTAGTGACGTACATGTACACACGCCCAAAACAGTTGAATGTTAAAACAGCTGCATCTGTATAAAATCAAATGCTTCTATCTAAAGATATACACTGGTAATATGTTTTTACACTTCTGGTAATATGTTTTGCGTGCGTGTGTGTGCGACAGAATGTGTTTGCAGTTTAAATTGCTTTAACTATTATTTCAGTCATATCAGGGCTCGGAATACCCACACTGGGTTTTTATCACTCTCTAGCCCATTTTGTGAAGCTAACCCGTCGTGGCGAGACGCGGCTATATCACACAACATAAATGAAATGAGTGACATTGATCAGTTAGGTATAACATAACTTTTTGTGAAAGGTACTGCCAAACCAAGGATCATTATCAGGTACTAGATACCACAATCAGCGGATTAATTATGGCAAGTATGTCGAAACAGCGAAAAGCGGTCCCATAAGACTCCAGCGCAACCCGTGTCCCCAAGAGATAATGACATTTAACTGATCACAAGACAAAAGAATATTGTAGAAAAGAGTATTGACATGCATCATTACAACAGGAATATCGTATAAACTAGTAAATATATATTGTCAATGCAAGAGAATAACCAGTCTAGATTATCCGCCGAAACAGATTCGATATGTCGTAAAGGATAAAATTAGCAGTGAAATGATATGAATAGACCACTGAAAATCAGTGATGACACCAGATGTTCGCGATAAGGGTAAGCATGTTCTCCCCTGCCGGTAACACCCGCACTTCACACAATTTGCATATAAAAAGTAAGTATTTATTGCCTGCCATGCGACGATGGCTTGAAAACAAACCAGACAATCAAGTGATCCCTGAACCAGAAATAGTGTAGCATTTACTGATTTTGTTGAAACAAATGAAAACATGTTAATTTTGAATTACCTTTGCTGAAATAGAGAGATTCTGCTGATTATAAGTAAAGAAAAACGTTGAGTTAATATATTCGTTTTCAAAAACAGTCGAACACGTTTATCTGCATCACATCATCACTTCATCCGGTTATGTACTTTCGGTTTGAAAGTCCCTTACAACTTTGAATTATAATTTCGGCAGAATTAGATTACTTGTTTTACAGATTATTTTTAGATTTACCTGAAACGCAAAGTGATCCTTTAGTCATGAACGCTGCCATGTGTTTACATTAAGCTTTTTTGCTTACCTTTTCCGGCAACCGCCTTTCCCGTAAATGAACAGACTGCCACGCAGAGAAATAACATCAGGTGGAGTTCCATGTCTGGCTGCTGTCAGGGATAGTGAATTGCATCGAATGAAGCGTTTACAGTTTACAGTTTACAATATAACAGTTTCAAGCTGTCATAAGCTTTCATAAAGTATGCAAACCCCACCCACATTAAATCTCTGCTCACTCGTGACAGATGTTCCAGGTGGGTTTCCTGAACTGTCAATACGTCATAGGGTTTTGAACTACGTGCAGTCTGACACTTCTACTATCGTGTTCAATGTATTCCACGAAAATGTTTATTTGACTTCAACTTGAAATATTTGTATGGTTAAGGATTGAGTGTGTACTTTTGCGGTTCATTAAGGTATGAAAAACCGTTGTGCATAGCGGATTCTTACAAAAGTTTGACCATCGGTTATGATTCATACCTCTATGAACCGAAAAATAAAGTCAATCCTTCTAATTAAATTCGACAACGAAATGTGTTATCTCCTTAAGTTTTATAAAAAAAAATATGTATGTATCGTATCAAATTTATGTTTCTAGGTTTGTCAGCACCATAGCCGTGCCCGTGTGTTTCACCGAAGTGGTAAACGTCTGAGATCTGCATCACTTCGGGCTTCCCTTTCACATTAAGTCGACACGCCGCGATATAACTGGAATACTGTTAAAAGCGGCGTTAAACCCAACTCACTCACTCACTCAAATCAGACAACATTCCAGGCGTAGGATGACGTACTGTGGCGTGATATCATATGTGATTGTTTTCTTTATGCACATATCTTGACACGCCCAGAAAGTCAGTATCTAAATCAACGGCGTGCAGCATCAAACAAAGTTCATAGGACCTCTCAATCAAGACAAGAGGCAAGAACAGCCCAGTATGACTGTTACTAGCAACCAGAATAAACATGCAAGGGAGAAGGCGGCAGTTTCAAATGACATGTCACGAGGTAGGAGAGTAAACATCCCAAGAAAAATGTATCGGGTACCCATTCCCTGCTGGTGAACAGAGGCACATTGGAACAAATGTACTTGCCGAGCGTGACGCCACACGTTTTGACACTTTTGTTTCGGGTGTATGTATTCATGTTGCTACCATCTGGCCATCTACCATAGGATGAGTGGATTCTTTGGAGTGCATAGGGTGAATGTAATGTATACTAGCGGTAGTGACAACACTTTATAAACCTTTGATGACGTCACTCCATTGTTCAGACAGTCTCTTCTTTGCGGAGATAGACTCCACTATCGTTCCCACAAGTCTTACCAGCAGAATGCCCGGGTCTTACCAGCAGAATGCATTATGCCGGTAAGACCTGGGCATTCCGCTGGCAAGATCTGGCTTCAGATGCGCAAAGCGATTTTAGTGCTAATGTTTGAGTTTCCCAAGTTAAATAGTTTTAAATAGTTTTAGCACTAAAATCGCGTTGTGCGGATGGGCCTCGGGACAAACCTCGTTTCCCAAATGCCTCAAAGTGCAAATTAATGAAAGCAACACTTTTGAAGTAGGTTTAATGAAAAGTAAAATTGAGTACAAAACGACGACCAATGTCCATTTCATCTTTTTCGGGGGAAGTCTCGGGCTTAGACGTTTCAGTTACAATCGGCGTCGGCTCAGAGCTAACATCCTGCTTTCTCTTTTTGGCAATGATGTCCGACAGGGTCCTCCTTTGCTCGTCTGAAGTACGTTTATACGTACGTACGGCATCACTTCTATGCCCTGAAACATATGTTCAAACAGTTCAAACACATTCATCTGACCCGCTTGGTAGAGTATATAGATAAGAGCTTTTTCGAAAATACTATGAACATTTCAAAACATACATTTTGTTTTCATATCGCGGTTACCAGATATATTTAAACGGTTTTCAGCAATTCTTCAGTCATCAGGGTCACCCGCAGGTGAAAAGTCTGCATCGCCACCATTGTGATACCTAACGAACAGTTGATAAAAGAAATTGATTTTACGGCTTTCTGCGTTGTTCCAATGATCTTTCGTGCAATTTCAAGTATCCCAAATAATAAAATACCATGTAGACTGATTTCTCCGAGAAATGTGTTTTCTACTTAATATTTTTTTTTTTAAATTTATACCTACCAGTTACTTCGCAGATCATTTGCTCATCAACTTCACCACGGTATAATCTTTTTGTATGGCACATTTTTCTTCTATCTCCCACTCACACATTGGCTCTCCAAAGCGAAACGCAAAATCGTCTACATCATCTTTATCTGCATCACGAGCATTACTTTCGGAAATTTCATTGATAAATGTGGACTGTGTAATAAAAAAAGTCTTCCCCTTCATCGGCCATTTTTCGAAAACAAGTGAATGAAACCACGTGAACGTGACCGAGATATATCCTGCTCGTGCAGCAAATGCACGTGCGTTGCGTTTGTGCGATTGATTACCGCTGCGTAAACAGCGTTCATGAAAGCGAGACACACAGTCATATGAGAATCACTGATATTCATTAATACGGTCCTTAGTTAATTTGACGGTTTATACGTCAGATCAAAACTTCCTTCTCGGTCTTGACGGGAAATGTAAGCCCTGGGAGTTCGGGAAATTAGGTCGGGCTCCCTCCTTCAGTCACCAATACATTGTACATACAAAGGGGTCGTAATATCCCCATGAAGGACTCTCACATGTGCTTCCATTGTCCGAACCTCGTCCTACTACTTCTACATCTGTCCTCACCATGTGAGAATAGGTCCTTAGCAACTCAAGATTGTCGTAAAAGGCGACTATGTTTGTCGTAAAAGGCGACTAACGGGATCGGGTGGTCAGGCTCGCTGACTTGGTTGATGCATGTCATCGATCCCAATTGCGTGGAGCGATGCTCATGATATATATCACTGGATTGTCTTGTCCAGACTCGATTCTCTACAGCCCGTCGTCATATAGTTGGAAGATTGCTGAGTGCGGCGTTAAACAACAAACCAACCAACCAGCCTCGCCTTGTTGCACCAGTAGTGCCCCTAACAATTATACACTGCCTTGTTTGTGTTTGCTTATGTTCTGATCTAATCAAATCAAGTCAAGATAAAACCAGCTGTGGACTTTAAGAGCAATGTCCTGCGCAGTCTGGTACCGATTACAAACGCAATCCACCAAGGCACCGATCCCTACAACCCGATCTAATTCCATGGCCTTTTGACTAGTAATAGAGTATTTGGACCTAGTACTAATTCAACCGTGACTCCAGGGGTATATTGCGCTGATCAAAACTCTCTGTGGCTGGAATGCTTCCCAAACGTTCCACTCTTCTAAAGGAAAGTGATCCACCATGCCGGGTTCGAAAATGTCTTGACAGCCTCGCAAGTGAGTCGGTAAACTTCGTTTCTAACACGCACCTGTGTTTCCGGTTGCAGATAAAGTGAAAAAGGAAAGAGTTTCGTCGTCTTTTTTTCCGTCAGGGAATAACTGATGTTCGGATGTAAACAGGGAATAACTGATGTGGGGATGTAAACAGGGAATAACTGATGTGGGGATGTAAACAGGGAATAACTGATGTTCGGATGTAAACAGGGAATAACTGATGTGGGGATGTAAACAGGGAATAACTGATGTTCGGATGTAAACAGGGAGTAACTGATTCCGGCAGCTACGTTATATATTCATATTGTGTTAGATCATGAGTACATGCCTGTGTTTATGGGGATGTAAACAGTTTTAATGGTGCACGAGTTGTTGCGAATGTTCGAATAAATGGTGTGCAACTACTTGTAGCCCTAGTTATACCGCTAGGGCTGCTGTCACCTTTGTCAGGGAATTTGCCTCTCTTACCTGCAACGGGTGTGATAATGGCCCGTCTTCAAGCAATATGATGGCATTATCAAGTTATAGTGTCCCGCTCATTTCAGATTAAATGCGGGCGGTTTAATGTTAAGTCTATTCATTTCAGCTATACCATGGGATAATCAATATGGATCACCATCGTGCGAGTTCATATTACACCAGAGGATAGATAACATATGATGGTTACACAGTGGATGAAACCTGTGGACAACATTTGATACAATCGCTAATGATTGCGACACAGATGCATGGTGTTACATCCGTGAGCTGGCAACAGATGACGGGAGATAGATAATATCCGTCCCATGTACAATCGTCAAAAGGTGTGAGACGTTTAGCCTTCTGACAACGTACATTGTGTATCACTGGCAATAAAACGGAGCTCGATCATGAGCTGCAACCATGCATTCTTATCAGATCGTATCCAAATGTTACAATTGTCATATCATCTACATTTACTTTGGGTTGTGGACCAGCACCCACGACATGATATTTCATGTTTCATTACGTGACCAGCAAAGGTGTGAGGTTTGAGATGTCCAATACGTTTATATGCCCTAGTCATATTTTTATTAAAAACTGGAGTAGCCATCACATTGATATTGTTTGATGATTTAATTTTGAAACAGTTGAAACGAATCCAATATTTTTCCTTAATAATTGTGAACTTTTAACACCAGTTCGGATAGGTTGCACTTTCATTTAAATTTACTTGCAAATCGAATTAGGAGATAAACATAATGTGTTTTCAGTGTAGAGTGCTATCATGGTGCCTAGCCGTATGCTGGCTTTGCGCACACCGCTCCGTGCCGCACTGTAATGACGACGCGGTTTCAAAAACGAAAACATTGCATCAATAGTGTTACAACGTTCTTATTTTTTCACAGAGTGTAACTAAATTGTATAACATGCAACTCGAGTTGATTGTCTTTCCTACAGTACCTAAAATAAGCAAATCCCAAAGACAGTGACGTGTGTGAGTTTTATAATCTTATTCACAGAATTCAAACGGACAAAGTTATTTTATAAGTATATATTCACCGAGTTATTTTACAAAGATCTGTTCACTCAAATGTTTTCATTTGCATCAACGGATGCATCAACATTAAACCATAAATAACGTTAACTATTTATATTGTTTCTTAACTTTTGTAAAACACAAATAAAATGCGGCTCGAAAATAATACGTCTGACCAAAGGTAGACTTTAATGCGCACCAAATAAATGCGATCAACCATTATTTATTTTTTTAAATTACTGAACGATGATCTTCGCTTAACTGTTTCTACTCACAAAATTGCATTTTCTGCTAACAAGCATCGGTTGGGTTATGTATAATTGACATACAGCATATTGTTTTGATATCAATTTAACTTAATGAAGGAAACAGGTTATCCTTTTAAAAGTTGTTCATTGCATTAAATTAGGTTACAATTAGTTTTTTTTCATTTTTAGAGGTGTTTTGACCACATAAACCAGTCCACCTTTCGTCTAAATGCACTGTTTCCCTTTAATCATTAGTAAAGGCTTTGTGACAAGTAGTTATGCTTTCTCTTACTTTTACATTCTGATGGTACATTATTTTCAAAAGGTTAAAATAATGCAGTTTGAAAGGAGAAGAGTGAACCACCAAATGTAACTGGCGTAGTCATGGACATAGACAATGCAATGCATAGAATAGGAACTCATAAGGAAACAATAAGTGGGCGACTGGCAAGAAATCAATTTATCTTTATATTTCCAAAAAGTAAATTTCGCAGTAATTTTTAAAATGTGTTATAATACAAGGATATTGCAGTATTTCGTAAAGGTTTTATGTGCCAAAATTATTAAAACGTACGTTTTTGTTACAGAAAGAATACCATAAAGAATATGGTGTGTCGATGTTTGCAATGGAATATAACTCGACAGTCGCGCGTATCTACATGTATGATTTTGTAAATAAACCCGCTCGCCTGTTAACAGCGGTAGGCATTACCCAAGAGTGGAGTATGTTGTCATAGTAAATGTTTTATGTTCGTTTGAACATAGTGAATTAGAACAAAACCACATGGGGGGCCCGGTCGTCTAAGGCACCGTGATTCGCTGTGCAGAGTTGCGTCCCTTGGGCACGCCAGAAACCTATGATTGTGGTTTCGAATCCCGTTTAGCCCCGATGATGTTTCTAGATTTGTCAGCACCATACCCGTGCTCGTGGGTTTCACCGAAGTGGTAAACATTAAACTGACACGCTGCGATATATGACTGGAATACTGTTAAAAGCGGCGTTAAACTCAACTCACTCACTCAGGACCCTCAGTGTCTATTTTCATGTTTCGCGATGCTTATCATTTGGAATCTGGTGATCGAATCCACGAGTATTATATCCTGTTTTATCCAATGCTCCACAAGACGAATTTGCCGGATTAGAAGTGTTCAGCAAATCTTCCGACAGTTTCCATTTACGGGATGTTGCAAGACAATTTAACGTCCAGAGAAACAACATTTGGTGATTATGGCAACGTTGGCCACAGACGAATGCAGTCAGAGACCATGCTCGGAGTGGCAGGGCACGCATAACCAATAATCGACAAGACAACTGGATTCGAACAACACACCTACGAAATCGATTCCAGCCAGCAACAGTGACTGCAAGAAGCATCCCAGTCCTTCGACGAATATCTTCACAACCGTACGTCGCCGCCTCAGATGTGCAGGAATTTTCGCAGGAAGACCCGCCAGACGTCCCATTTTGACAGGAAACAACCTTCAAGCAAGTCCTCGGTGGTGCAGACAGCGTCTACGCTGGACGTCCATGCAGTGGGGACACGTTCTATTCATTGACGAGTCTCGTTTTCACCTCAGCCTCAGCGATGGACGGATTCGAGTGTACCGACGTCGAGGTGAACGTTACGTCAATCATTGTGTCATGGAAGAAGATCGGTTCGGGGGCGACAGCGTTATGGTGTGGGGTGGGATTACAGCAAGACAGAGGACCCGTTTGATAGTGGTAGAGGGAAATCTCAATGGACAGCGCTACCACGACGAGATCATCGGCCCTGTTGTTCTACCGTTTTTGCGTCGTCTTGGCCCAGGCATTACCTTTCAACATGACAACGCCCGGCCTCATATTGCTCGACTTGTTCAGGATTCTCTTCAACAAAACAACGTGAATGTCATCCCCTGGCCGGCTCGCTCCTCTGATCTCTCACCAAACGAGCACATGTGGGATGATAGGAATCGGCGCCTTCGACGTCAACCACGTGTTCCACAGACACAACTTCCAAACATGCTCCAGCAGATATGGACAGATATCCCACAGGAATTTGTGCGACGCCTGGTCCATTCCATGAGAAGAAGATGTGTTGCTTGCATCGCAACCAGAGGTGGGCACACACGCTTTTGATTTGTAAATTGACATTTTGGCATGTTCATGTTTTTTTTATGAAATCACGCATTTTCTGAAGTCAGTATGGCAAATCAAACCATTTGAACACCTAGGAGTCTTTTATCTGTTGCAAACCGAAACTGTTTCAGATATGGTAAAAAAACATAACTTTGCATTAAATCTTATTCAATATCACAGGAACTTTTGTTGTTCAGTTTATTAGGAGTGCCGAGAGGAAAGACCTAACTACCTTAAATAATTTGGTGGGTATTGAGACCGCAGTCACCTAAGCCAAGCCTTGTGAGAATAGGGGCGGTGGGGTAGCCACATCGTTAAAGCGTTTTACCGAAGACCTGGTTTCGATTCCCATATGTGTACAATGTGTGAAGCCCATTTCTGATGTCCCCCGTCGTGATATTGCTGAAATATTGCTAAAAGCGGCGCAAAACAAAAGCCTTTTTTCTGTTCTCCTAAATTATTTATTCCAAATAATCGAGCTACCTTGATTAATAAATAACATTATGATTGGCCAAACATCTTTATGTTTGCTAATTTATAAAACACCAAACGTGCAATTGTCCATCTGTTATCAAGAGAAAAATCAAAGTTTATCGTATTCTTGAATCCTCATATTAGTTGAAGATAGGTACATTGTGTTTATGAACTTGCCATCTTACTGTGTCATATGTTATATAAATGTATAATTGTTAATGAATTGTATGGTTCATGTACCACCACGCGTGGTCCCCTAGGGGGTGAATAAAGGATGTTGTTACAACCGGGAGAATATCTGCACTTGTAAACGACAGGACTAATTCAAAATTAACATATCGTTTAAATTTCGCCAAAATCAATAAAAGCTTTATAGTGTCACTGGAGTTTCTGATTTGTTTTCAGGCCGCTGCCACATGGCACGTGTACTGCTGTCCGGCGTCGGGCAATGAAAGCTCTGTGTTTTTGTGTAACAGGTGGCGCAGGACGTGCTTTTCCCTTTTAACGAACACCTGCTTGTTATGCCAAATAGATTCTGTTTCTGTGGATAATCAAGACTGATTTATCTCTGGCGTAGACGTTAAATCTTAACATATATTTGTTATATCTGACTTGGGAAGCTTCTAAAATTGTCATCCTCTTTAAACGTCTAATCCAACAGTGCCTGAGATCTGTATAACATCATACGGTATATACTTAGAGTTGCGAAAAGTGACGATGTCATACAAACTGTTACTTCTAGATTCAGTTTTTCAAGACCAGACTATTGATTTTAATACTAAATAGAGTAACTGACAAAATACTTCCTTGTGGGACACCCTGCTCCTGATTATAATGGTCAGACAGGGTTGAACCCACTCGAACTTGAAATTGCCTGCCGGTTCAAAACTGTGATATAAAATGTGGTAAGAGGCCTCTCAGACCAAACTCGTGTAAATCTATGGACCGTGCATTTTTTACAAACGATTCCAATCGCGGAAACCACATTGAATATTTGTTAGTAGGTTATTGGTTTCTAAGAACCAAACTAAACGATTATTTACCATTCGCTCCATGGTTTTACAGACACAACTGGTTAAAGATATAGGACGGTAATTTGATGGATCTGTATGATCCCGACCAGGTTTTGGGATAAGGACTTCAATGGCATTATGCCAAGAAGGAGGAAAATTCCCCGACGTCCATATTTGGTCAAATATAGCTAAAAGTGTTTCTAGACATGATATAGGCAAATGTTTTAGGAGCTGATAGTGAATATTATCAGCACCAGCCGCTGTATCATGAGCTTGCCCTAGGGCTGTAAGTAGCTCATGGAAGGAAAACACTTCATTATAGTCCTCCCCGTTATCAGAGTTAAAATTCACAATTTTCTTTTCCTGTTGTTTCTGATATTTTATGAATTCAGGGACATAATTAGACGATGAGGAATGTTTTGCCAATGTTTCACCAAGTTTATTGGCAATGTCTGATTTATCAGTTAATAACTGATCACCTTCCTTAAGATGGTGAACAGAAGACTTTGATCCTTTGCCTTTAATTCTTTGTATCATGTTCCATACTTTGGATATAGGAGTACGGGAATTTATCCTGGAGACGTGGTTCCTCCAAGATTGGCGCTTATTTTGTTTATAAGCCCGCCTGGCTTTTGCATTTGTAATTTTTACTTGACCTAAATTATGAACTGTGGGATGTCGGCGGAAGAACTTTTCCGCTTTCTTCCTACACTTCCGTGCCTGTTTACATTCGTAGGTAAACCACGGTTTGCGAATATGAGGATTTGCAGAGGACTTAGGAATTGCCTCATCAGCTATTGCATGGAGCTGATCTGAAAACAATTGAATCGGATCTTCAACATTTTGAAAATGATGAGGGATTAATTTTGCAGTACACAATGTTTCATACAATGACCAATTGGCCCTTGTAAAATTCCACCTGGATGTGGAGGTTTCAGGATTCGATTTAAGAATGACCGCAGAGGTCATCATGGACAAGCCATTCAAACTCGTTAAATAGATTTGAATCTGTGAGAGACAGATCAAGTGCTGAGTATGTTCCAGTGGCAGGATGTAAAGAGGTGTTCGAATCATCATTACATATACACAAATTATTATCAGAAATGAATTCCTCAAGTATTTTCCCTTTATTGTTTGTGGTAACACTTCCCCACAGTGGGTTGTGTCCATTCAGATCCCCCACAATGATACATCGCTTGGGGAGCTGATCATATAGATTTTGAAGATCAGATTGTCGAAGCAAAGTAGATGGAGGAATATACAAGGAACACAGAGTAAAGACAATGTTCAAAGTTAAACGAACAGCAACAGCTTGAAGATTTGAATTGAGAGCAACAGGGCTGTGAATCACGCCCTGTCTAACCAAGATAGACGACCCTCCAGTTGCTTTGTCACCTGGGGGGGGGGGGGGAATATGAATGATGACAGTTATACTGCCTAATATCAAATTTATCTGTACTTTTAAGGTATGTCTCCTGTAGACATAAAGCAGACGGTTTGAGATCCTGTATCAATAATTGAAGGTCATTAAAATTATTCCTAAGTCCTCTACAATTCAATTGGAGTATAGTATGTGAATGACTCATGGTGGTTCAATAGGCGACCTCTCACGTGAACGTGAGTGTTGAGAACTCCCATCAGTATGCTGTGAGCATGGAGTTACTTCCATATCCACAGCATTGTAAGAGTTGTGGAGAGGCACCTCTGAAAGGTCGAGATTCCTTGATGATTTATTTCTTTGTGACTTTTTCTTTTCATTTTTTTTCCGATGGACAGATTCAGTTGCAGGTCGTTCAAGTAGTAAGTCAGTAGGAGTCTGACTCTCTGCCTGAGATGTTGTAGGTGGTGCTAACGTAAGAGCATTAGATTTGTCAAGCTCGATATCAGTTGTAGTTGCCACGGGTCGATCAGATTTGACCCAAGTCAATTCCGTCGGACACGAGACAGATGAAGATTGAACTGGCTTAGAGATAGCAGCAGAGTAGTTAAGGGTTGATTGATGTGGTGACTGAGATTTAAGAGTTGTCTAGCCTCTCCAAAGGTGATGTTGTTTTCAGATTTTATTTTCAGTATTTTTTATTCATTTTGCCATACAGGGCATAGCTTAGAGGATGCCATATGTTTTCCATCACAGTTTACACATTTGAGTGTTTGCTGGCAATCAGTACTGTCATGGTTGTCACCACAACGTTGGCAAACAACGGAGCGAGTACATGATTTAGAGCCATGGCCAAAATGTTGACACCTAAAGCACCGGAGTGGATTGGGGACATACACCTCAACTCCAATGTTGACGTAACCAGCTTTGATTGACTGAAGTAATGAAGATCTACAAAATATTAATAGGTAGGTGTTAGTCTTTTCAATAGTTGAATCGTCCTTCTTTCTTGTGAAACGTTTCACAGAAGACACTCCTTGATTTTCCAATTCATCTGCTATTTCTTGTTCTGACATGTCGGACAAGGAACGAGTCCTGTCACGAACAATGCCTCTGCAAGAGTTGAGTGTACGGTGTTCAGTAACAACAACCTCAACATTGGCAAATGTACTTACTGATAATAGATTGAGGGATTGTTGTTTTCTGACACATTCAACAAGAAGGGAGCCAGAACGAAGTCGGGTCACATTTTTAACATCACCACAATAGCCATGGATTGCCTTAGAAATGGCAAAGGGATTAAGTTTGATAGGTTGATGATCTTTAGCTTCGATCACGAGGAATCGAGCCCAGGAATCAAAATTTGCAACAGCCTCATCAGATGAGCTTGATTCTAAATGTCGACGCTTTGAACCAAAATGATTGTGAGCCATGGTGAAATAAAAGTGTTTCAGCATACCTGTTCCCCACCCACCATGGAGTGTCAACAAGGACAGTGTTGTAGCGCATCGGATTTCCAGCATACAAACACCAGGGATACAGGGATGTTATACTCCAGCAAATATGACTTGAATAGCTATATTTATCTACCAGATGTAGTGCCAGGCAGGTTCAGTCCATGACAAGAAACTGGAGACATACAGAATACAGAGGCCAACATCACCAGATTGGCCCATGAGCCACCGCCTTCTGGCGTAAGACTCTAGGCAATTTATTACATCCAAAATTGTTAATTCATACAAAGTATGCATGGCCAAGACCAAAATATACATTATAATACAACACAGGTGTGCATAAACAATTTTACGCACAGGGCCTGGCATGACCAGCCGATTGATAAGACCGGCGAAGGCGAAGTAAGGGTCGAAGTAGTGTGTTGGGCAAAGGAACACAGTTCCAGGAACCAGTGCCCTCAACTACCAGACTCCCGTCCTCCGCCGACACAGGGACGCAACCCACGGCAAACAGGTTGTCCATTTTAGTCGCCTCATACGACCAGCAATGGGAGGCTGTGGAAATATTCTGCCCCAGTTCCACACGGGGGAAGAGCTATTAGCGTTACCCAGCACTCACCACGAGGAGGTTGCTCTTCACGAGTGCCAAAATAGAAAAGAGTTGGTTGTAAGTATCCTATGAATTATCCGAACTGAAACCACCGAAGCTTTGTATCTTTGGTTATTTTGAAAGGTTTTATAAAAATTGATTTCCAGTTTATTTCTCCAAAAATAAATTCAGTAAATGTAAGTTATATGAGTGAAGAAATATAAAGTATTACCGTCACCAATATCCCAGCTGTATCACGGTGGCCTATAAAGGGCCTGTACAAAGTAACTCATGATTGATGTCATGAGCAACACTGTTGGAGAACAATGACACGCAATTAAACAGGTCTCCGAAACTGATCGCCCTATTGATTTTAGTCACCTATTACTCAAAGCATAACGTGAGAACGTATTTTAACACGGAATCCCCAGGTTCTTTTCATTAACGGGCTGTTTATTTGTACTTTTGTAATGTGAAATTTACTGGATATACATGTTTTCCATTGGACATGGTGACTGCAAAACCGACGTTTATAAGCCTATTCCGTCAAAATACACCACTATGACATACAAAAATATTTATGAGTTCACCTCACCAAAAAACAATTAAAAACTGGTGTAGAAGTACATCTAGACAATCGTGGGATTTCTATCATTACTTAAGACGCTCGATGAAGCTGGTGGAACAACGTGGGTATGTTGCGTTGGAAACAGTCTATATTCCAACATGGTATCCGAGTGTCACTCAGGAGAGTGGGCACTCGTGAAGAGCAACCTCCTCGTGGTGAGTGCTGGGTAGCGCTAATAGCTCTTCCCTCGTGTGGACTCGGGGTAGAATTTGTCATCAGCCCCCCATTGCTGGTCGTAAAAGGCGACTGAATTGGGCAACCCGTTTGCCGTGGGTTGCGCCCCTGTGTCGGCGGAGGAAGGGAGTCTGGTGGTTGAGGGCATTGCAGCCAGGAACCGGTGTTCCTTTTGCCCAACACACCACTTCGACCCTTACTTCGCCTAGACGGGTGGTAGAATAGGCCCGATTCTATCAATCGGCTGGTCACGCCATGCTCTGTGTATGCAACACGTTCATATTATAATTTTTCGATTAATATGAATGTTGGGTGTGAATATTATACATATAAATTCTTTGTTATCAACTTGCCTAGAGTCTCATGCCTGAAGGCGGTGGCTCATGGGCCAATCTGGTACTTTCGACCTCTGAGTTCTGTATGTCTTCAATTTCTTGTCATGGGCCGAACCAGCCTGGCAATTTATTTGATAGACAAATGCAGCTATTCATGTTGTTCTTACTGGAGTATACCACCTCTGTATCCCTGATGTTTGCATGTTGGAGATCCGGTGCAATACAACATCGCCCTTTACACCATTCCATGGTGGGTGGGGAGCAGGGGTGCTGAATAAATTCCTTTCATCATGGCTCACAATCACTCTGGTTCGAACCGCAATGACAAGAAGAGGCGTTTGGAAGCTGAGATTTTCTCATCTGATGATGATGTTTCGATTCCACAAAATTCAAATTCTTGGGCACAATTTATAGTAGTTGAATTACAAAATCAACTACCGTTGAAAATTAATCCTTTCGCCATATGTAAAGCCATTGAAGGTATATGTGGTGAAGCGAAGAATGTTTCACGGTTCCGGGGCGGCTCTCTTTCGGTGGAGTGTGCACGAAGACAGCAAGCTGTCAATCTTTTAAAATGTACTAGCTTTGCAAACACTGAAGTTGCTGTCTCCAAACACAAAACATTAAACTCGAGTAGGGGGATCATTCGCGACAGAGCACGTTGTCTTGCAGAAATGTCTGAAGAAGACATTCTTGAAGAATTGAGAGGACAATGCGTCACGTCGGTGAAACGTTTCACCAGGAAAGATGGTGAGAATATTGTGCCAACAAATACTTATTTGTTCACCTTCTCTCTCTCAACCATTCCCCAATCTATTAAGGCAGGTTATTTTAACATCGGAGTGGAGGTGTATGTCCCCAATCCACTCCGGTGTTACAAATGTCAGAAGTTTGGACACGGCTCCAAAACATGCAATCGTCCGATTATTTGTCACCGTTGGGGTTGCAACCATGACGGTTCAGACTGCACAGCAGACCTCCAATGTGCAAATTGTATGGGCCAACATGTGGCGTCGTCCAAGTCCTGTCATTTTTGGCAACGTGAAAAGGATATTTTGACCATCAAATGTCAAAGTAACATTTCCTACTTGGATGTGAAAAAGCTCTTTGACAGCCGGACACCTTCAACAAAACATACCTATGCTGCTGCTGTTTCTCGCCCTAATCCCTCTAGATCTGTTGAATGTCAGACTGACCTGACATGGACACACACTGACAACCCGCTGACTCTGACTACAACATCTGACAGTCAGACAAATCATTCAGACAATCCTTGTGCAATGTCTTCAACTACTGAAACTGTGACTAAGACTCAGGCCCCAATCTACACCTACTCCTGCAATACCAGCTACTGTCACTCCAACAGAAAAAACAAAGAAAAAAACAAAAAAAAAACAGCAAAATTACAACACAGATCCCCACTCTTACTGAAACATCTGTTCATAACTCCTTTGATCCTTTAGAGATGGATGTTACTCCATCTTCACATCACGACAACAGTTATGATTCCTCTTCACGATCACGTGAGCGATCTCCCGTAGAACCACCATGAACCATTCTAATATACTTCAATGGAATTGCAGAGGGCTTAGACACAATTTTAATGAACTACAGTTATTAACAACAGATTTTACAAGAGACATTTCTAAAAAATACAGATAAATTTGATTTAAGGCAGTATAGTTCCTATCATTCCTTCTCTCCTCCGGGAGATAAAGCTTCTGGAGGTGCTTCTATTTTGGTGCGGCGGGGCGTTGTTCACAGTCCTGTTCCGCCTGACACGAATCTGCAGGATGTTGCAGTTAGACTTACACTGCATATTGCCTTCACACTTTGCTCCTTATATCTCCCTCCTTCCTCGAGTCTTCAGCGGAATGACCTTCAAAAGCTATATGACCAACTCCCAAAGCCCTGTATCATCATGGGTGATCTAAATGGGCATAATCCTTAATGGGGAGGTTCTCTCATTAATCAAAAGGGAAAGGTAATCGAGGATTTTGTTTCTGATAATGACCTTTGCATCTTTAATGATGACTCAGACACTTACTTACACCCTGCAACTGGTACGTATTCATGATTAGATCTGTCTTTGACGGATTCAGTTTTGTTAAATGAATTCTCATGGTCCGTCCACGATGACCTATGTGGGAGTGACCATTTCCCCACGGTGCTTAAGCCCATTAATCCCGCTGATGATCCACCGTCACCTCGATGGAATTTTGTGAAGGCTGATTGGCTTTTATTTTAATCTTTATGCAAAGATAAATTACAACCTACGTCTTTTCAGAATGTTACTGACCCGATTGAGTTGTTTTCAAATCAACTGAATGAAATTGCTAATGAATCAATACCTAAGTCCTCTGTCAATACTTCCGTAAACATCCCACTGTCCATAATTTAAATACTGTTAAAATTATAAATGCCAAGGCAAGACGTCTATTTAAGCAACATAAACGTCAATCCTGGCAGACTTATGTCTCAAAAATTAACTCTCGTACCCCTATGTCCAAGGTATGGAACATGATCAAAAAGATCAAAGGCAAGGGATCAATTTCTACAGTAAACCATCTAAAGGATGGCGATACTTTGCTAACGAATAAATCTGATATTGCCAATAGACTTGGGAAAACGTTATCTCAACATTCGTCCTCATCAAATTACGTTCCTGAATTTCAAAAATATCAGCTCCAACAGGAAAAGAAAAAAGTAAATTTTACATCTGATAATGGTGAAGATTACAATGAGGTATTTTCACTACATGAGCTATATACTGCCTTAGGGCAAGCTCATGATACAGCAGCAGGCGCTGATAATATTCATTATCAGCTACTGAAACACGTGCCCGAATCATGCCTTGAAACTTTGTTGACTATATTCGATGACATTTGGACATCAGGGACGTTTCCACCTTCATGGCATAAAGCCATTGTTATACCAATACCCAAACCTGGGCGGGATCATTCTGATCCATCAAATTACCGACCTATCTCTCCAACTAGCTGTGTTTGTAAAACGATGGAACGCATGGTAAATAATCGATTAGTGTGGTACTTGGAAACAAATAATCTTCTTAGCAATATACAATGTGGTTTCCGGAAAAACTGAAGTACTATCGATCATTTAGTGCGTTTAGAATCGTTCATTAAAAATTCCATTGTAAATAGACAACATGCTGTATCGATCTTTTTCGATTTAGAAAAAGCTTACGATACAACATGGAAACATGGTATTTTTAAAGATCTTCATGATTTTGGATTAGGAGGCGCTCTCAGACAGGCAATTTCAAGTCCGCGTGGGTTCTGTCCTGTCTGATCATTATAATCAGGATCAGGGTGTCCCACAAGGCAGTATTTTGTCTGTCACATTGTTTAGTATCAAAATAAATAGCCTTTTAAATGATTCAATTGATGGATCATTTTTTGTGGATGATTGATTTTAATCTATCTTGTCGGGGTAAACATATGCACACAATAGAAAGGCAATTACAATTATGTCTCAATAAAATTCACAAGTGGTGTCTAGAAAACGGGTTTAAATTTTCTAAATCAAAAACTAATTGTATACATTTCTGCAGAAAATATAAGCCACATAAGGACCCTGAACTATTTCTGAATGGCACTCCTATCAAAGTTGTTAAGGAGGCCAAGTTCTTGGGACTTATTTTTGATAACCACTTCACTTTCCTTCCATATTAAATACCTAAAAGCTAAATGCCTGAAGGCACTCGATCTATTGAAAGTTGTTTCTAAATCAAAGTGGGAAGGGGATCAAACAACCCTCTTACACTTATACAGGTCACTAATACGTTCAAAACTTGATTATGGCTCCATCATCTGTGGTGGAGCCTGCAAAAGTAATTTACAAAAACTCGATACCATCCATCATCAAGGCCTGATCTTCCCGATTACCCGATAACAGTTCCATATTTACAGCAGTAGCACATGCCATTTTCACAGCACTAAAATATATCAGTCATCAATCTAAACATAAACAATTTATTATTTTTTCAAATTCACTTTCGTGCCTTCAGGCGATTAAAAATATGTCACCCAAACATCCACTTTTAATCCAGATTATCGAATTAATAAATGATTTTGCTACTGGCCCATATGACATCGTCTTTTGTTGGTTACCAAGCCATGTTGGTATCATTGGTAACACAATGGCTGATGCTGCTGCAAAGGCAGCACTCAACAAATCTGTGACACCACTTCTGATCCCCTACACTGATTTTAAACCCGTGATTAGATCTTAGATCCGTGATCTGATGCAAAAGAAGTGGGACACCCAAGTAGGTATCAATAAATTACATGAAATTAAACCACATATCGGTTACACCTACTTGAGCTGTCAGTCCAGATTTGAAGAGGTCATTATGCGACGATGCCGTATTGGCCATTCAAGATATACACATGAATATTTATTAAAAGGTGAGGATCCTCCGTTTTGTATCCCTTGTGATGAAAGAATCACGGTCAAGCATGTCCTGCTTGACTGTGTTGATTTTTCCATCACAAGGGATAAATATTTCAATGTTAAAACAATTAAGGACCTTTTTAATGATGTTTACTCTCGTTTACTATTATGTTTTTTAAAAGAAATAGAGCTTGTTCATAAATTTTGATGTGCTAACTGTATTGTTTTAAAAATTGGTAGTGCAATTTAATAACTTAGATTGTTAGTGGCTATACCCTCGAGGGGGGTTGAAGTAGCGTACAGTTATTGTCCCTCTAAGAGGGTATGTAAGTCCCATATCATTCGAGGTATTTTTCTGCATACCAGGCTTTTAGACGTAGTATATTCGTTATTTTAATCTAAGGCTTAACTGGTACACTGTCGTCAGTAACTGAAGGGATGATATAAATCCTGCCGGGGTCAGTGCAGGAAGCTAAGGTACTGTAAGTCCCCATGGTCCCCAGTATGGTGATCTCCTTTCAGTGGCTGACGATTTCTAGCCCATTTTTATATTGTGGTGTTCATTAATGCTTACTGTTTTTTAATGTTCACAACTAGTTTTAAATCAAGTCTGTGATATTTTAGTTATTCTACTGTCCATCGTTGACAGCTTTTTATTAAGTCTAAATATATGTATCATAAATGTAACTTTACTTCGATGTCAGATATTTATTCCATTCGAATATATGTATTTTATGTCAGTTCTCGTCACGATATGGCTGAAATATTGCCCATGTGACGTTAAATAATAACTCACTCACTCAGGACAGTGGGTCTGTGAAAGTGTGTATTTGTTGCATTAATCAGAGATTTTATGACTGCTTGAGTCAGGTTCGTGCGGTTGATTTGTCTTCAAAATGATTTTAATATATATATTTATCATTACTAAATGATCGTTGACAACATTTACTGTCAGTCGGTAATTCTGCTGTTCACACCCACCAGGAACGGATTTTTTCCTAAAAGAACTCTTTCCAATTTTAAGTGAAAAGCATTAAGTTCATTCTCGTTCATATGTTTCTGCGCTTTATTGCAAGACTGCTTACAAAGTTGTCAATCCTATTGACTTTAGTCTTCCAAGAGGTAAGCGCGTTGCCTGGGGGCGAAAATACACCCAAGCTCACAATCGCATTAGGAATAAGCCCCCACTCAGAAAGAAATCAACAGTGGCTTTGTATGGATTCATCCCATGTCACAACAGCAGTGATGGAGGCTGGGACAGCTGACAGAAACATAACGTTCTGAAATTGGTCCCAGTTATTCAACTCAAACATGCTCTTATTCATTCAGGAATGAACAACCAAAGCGCAACTATTCCAGTATATACACCTTCGCAGTTAGTTCGAATCCTACTGCTTATATACAGTACTTCTTGAAAGTTTTCCGAAGGGGTCAAGCAAACAATGGCATTTCATCACTTTGCCAATTCAAGAACATTTATCAAGCTGCAACCAACAGTTATTAATTAACTGAGCACCATCAAACAATCTATTCCTTTTCACCTACAAAACAAACTATTAATTTTTTCACCACCCACAACAATTTATTCATTTTTGGCATATTACTAACCAAACTATTCCTTTACGCCCCTATCCCCACGCCTACCCCCTTATATAAATGAAAGGGATGTTCCCTTAGTGATACCACTTTTTGTCAGTCGACCATTTTGACGTTGCGTACTTACTTCAAACCAACGTGTTAAGATGCACTGTCAATGTGAATGGCTGAGGCATGACAATAACATCTCTCTTCTGACATTCAAAACTAGTTGTTAACAAACTACAAAGGATGTTAATGTAGGTCCATTTCAATTACTAGTAGTATTAGTTTGTGAGTGAGTGGTGATTAACGCCGCTTTTAATAGTATTTCAGTTATATCATGGCGTGTCAGCTTAATGTGGGAGGAAAGCCACGCAGGTGTCAAGACGTAAAACCTCTGATGAAACCCAGACCTAGAAACATAATCGGGGCGGTCCGGTATTCGAACCCACAATTATAGGTTTCTGGTGTGCCCAAGGGACGCTTTTCTGCACAGTGAACTTTGTCGCCTCCGACGTCAGGGCAACCCGTGCGTGTCACCTGCGTAGACAAAGCGTGTGAGTTGGCGAGTGGCGGAAGTCCCTTCGCTCATAATGTTTGCCCTGGCTCCAATGCACTCACACAATGTGAAAGGTAATTCTTTAGTTGGCATCATGCTCTCACTTATTGATGCAGTATTTGAAAGCAGAACTATTCAATATCAGTCACGTTCAATGGTTTTAAACTTACCAGTCTAAATCTACCAACATTATTGATTAAAGTATGTTGAATTCCTTGTTAATATTGATAAAAGATTTGCCCTATGATATATTACATACGTGCTGTTAGGTTACATGTGCCACATATGAACTGCCAAGTTAGGGACTGTGAAGAGACTGGGAGGAAGTGATGACAATATTTTGGTTACTTACAATAAGCTGTGTAGAAATAACACCCATGAACACACCTACATAAGATCATTGAAATCGTCAATGAACATGGTTTATTCAACAATCTGGGGAAATGCTTATGAAGCACAAACATGCTGAATTTTACTGTTTTACTGTTTTCAGATGGTGCTTGTTTATGTTTAACATCATTTGGATGTCTACATCCTGGAATATCTCGAATCATATATCCCATCACAATGACTGCAACATGCTGCCAGCCAACACCTATACGTATGCTGTGTTTGCCTGCGTGATAAGTAGATGTGTGAAATTTTCCTATGCAGAGATAAATCGATAGCACTCCCCCAACGTATGTGTTACCGTTGCAATCAGATGTCACTCGAGAGACGTTTCATAGGGAATATAATACGTTGTTGTCAAGTCATGAAGTAATTACGTTTCTAAGTATATACTGCAAGTATAGATTATGTTAATCGATATTTTCTTGTGAGTCCTTGTGAGTCATTACACCTTATAACAACCACTCATGAATAAAACGTGTGTCATGCCGACTGATTTATAACAACCATTGTCTGAAGAAAATTTGATTCAAAAGGCTAATTACCCTGTAGCCATGACATGTGCATGTCTCCACGTGTGCATGTATCCATAACTTAATTGTCATTATGTATTAGGCGCTAATCCCCGTTGTTAATCCTCACCAACATTTCATTGTATATTGACTGTCAGCCAACCTGGGCTACTATGTCACTTCCCGTTAATTACTGTTATTCATAGTATGACATGTATTGCATTAATTGTTCATCCCCTGAGCCGTGTCGGTTCATCACCCCCAGAAGTCCAAGGTCCAGAGCAACGTACGTCATTGTCTGTCCATTGTCTGTCCACTATATATCTGTTGCTCATGCTATCATGGCAGCAAAATCTCACCTCAGCAATTATTGCCGCAG
Organism: Haliotis rufescens; assembly: GCF_023055435.1. Taxonomy (NCBI): domain Eukaryota; kingdom Metazoa; phylum Mollusca; class Gastropoda; order Lepetellida; family Haliotidae; genus Haliotis; species Haliotis rufescens. Next base: position 10,637,207 of record NW_025964223.1, read on the forward strand.
CTGAAAAATCAATTCCAAAAAAAGACCACAAAACTGGCAAAACGCCGGTACCATGGTGGAACAGGGAAATAGCAAAAGCTAGGAGAGTGAGAAAGAAAGCCCTAAATAAGTCAAAAAGGGATAAATCAGCCTTTGCCCAAGTCCGAGCAGCCAGGACGAAAGTAAGACAACTCATAGACGATTCTAAAAAAGAGTCATGGCAGACCTTCTGCAAATCCCTTAATGAGAAAACAAATGCTAAAACAGTCTGGAGCAAAATACACGCAATCAGGGGTAAGCGTAAACCCACAAAAATTCCCAAGTTAGCCAACGCCCATACAGTCAAACAAAAGGCCAACATTCTAGCTGAGCACTTCTCATCTGTCAGCAGCAACACAAATTGCAGCGAAGAATTCAAACAGGCAAAAATGCTTATGCCTAAGATCTCAAAACGGCCGCAAAGCAAGCATCTGGTATACAATATACCATTTACTGTGACAGAGTTTGATGATGCGATACAACATAGAAAAGGCACAGCACCTGGTCTTGACACAACCAGCTACGAGATATTGAAAAACCTACCTGATCAAACCAAAGGCTTACTCACTGAGTTGTATAACACGATATGGTCCAAAGGAGAAGTCCCAAAAGCATGGAAACATGCTGCGGTTATCCCGCTGCTAAAGCAAGGGAAAGACGAAGCCCTACCAAACTCTTATCGACCGATCTCACTCACCTCAAACATGTGCAAAGCCATGGAAGCCATGGTTACAAAAAGGCTCATGCATCATCTTGAAACTGGCAACCACATAAAACCTGACCAAAGTGGCTTCAGGAAGGGACACTCGTGTCTAGATCATATTCTAAGACTGGAAAATGAAATAAAAAAAGCCCAATTAAACAGACAATACCTAGCCGCAGTATTTCTGGACTTCAGCAAAGCCTTCGACATGGTATGGCATGACGGACTCCTCTCAAAACTATCACAAAATGGAGTTGAAGGGAACATGGCAAACTTCATAGACAGCTTCCTGCAAGACAGGTCGCTTTCAGTTAAAATAGGGAACAATCGATCGGATCCTATGGCACTGGACAATGGCACGCCACAAGGCAGCATTATAAGCCCAACCCTGTTTAATATCATGATCAATGATCTTTTTGACCATGTCAACTCTCCTACCCAAACTTCTAAGTTCGCTGATGACGGAGCAATATGGGTAAAGCACAGAGATATCTCACAAATCAGAAAAAAACTCCAGTCAGCCCTGGACGGAGTAGATCAATGGTGCAATAAATGGGGATTCACCCTTTCAAGTGAAAAAACTGTTGGAGTTCTATTCAAACGCCGGGGGAAAGATGCTATGATACCCCGTGTCTCCATAAAAGGCAAACCTATCAAATTCGAAAAATCTGCAATATTTCTTGGAGTTATCCTTGATCAACACCTCACTTGGCGCAAGCATATCGAATATGTGGAAAACAGATGTCAAAAAGACCTGAACGTATTACGGGCAATTTCAGGCACATCTTGGGGCACATCGAGGGACACTCAGCTGGACCTCTACAAAGCTCTTATCAGATCAAAAATTGACTATGGTTGTGAGGCTTTTCACTCAGCATCAAATACTGTCTTGAGGCGACTAGACAGAATACAATACAAAGCCCTAATACTGGCCACAGGCGCAGCGACAGGCACCTCACTAGAAGCACTACAAGTAGAAACGGGAGAACTCCCATTGAAACTAAGACGAGAGCAGGCAATATTATCGTTCTGGGGACGAACATCAAACCCTTTGGTTAAAAAGATATGGCAAGACAAAAACGCTCGAGATGAGGCCCTAGCTCGAAAAAATCCCTCACTAAAGCCATCTGGGATATTAGTACGTGAACTCATTCGAAGTCACAATTGCGATGACATTCAGCCTCCAGAAAGTCACTACAAAGGGTTACACCCTCCCTGGACTTTACAAACTCCCAAAGTTGACACTGCTTTAACATCAGAAGTCACTAAAAGAGAAAACCCAACCCTACTACGTTCAGTAGCTATCACTAAAATTCAAACTACCTGGGACAGCTGGGCCCATATATACACTGATGGATCCAAGAATCCTATCAACAACAGTGCTGGTTACGGGATCCATATCCACAGCTCCAAACCCCAAGCACATTCAGTTCGCTTGCCCGATGGTCAGTCAGTATTCACGGCTGAATTGGAGGCAATTCATCATGCACTCAAACTCATACCGGAACTCCCGGAAGCAAAGGCAGTCGTCCTATCAGACTCGCTAAGTGCACTTCAGGCCATCAGTGGAAGAAACTCAAACTCCAGGCCAAACACAGTCAACAATATTCTATACGAATATACAAAACTATCGGACCAAGGGCAACAGGTGGAGCTGTGTTGGATCCCCTCTCACATAGATATTCATGGAAATGAAAAAGCAGACTCACTGGCGAAGCTAGCTCTAGACAAAGCGGATATACAGCCTATTCCCTTTAGTAAACTAGAGATAAAAAGCAAAATCAAAGCCTCCATAGCAAAAAGATGGCAAACCCAATGGGACGCAAGTAAGATCGGCAGATGGCTATACAAAATTCAACCCAAGGTCCAACAAAAGCCAAACTCATACTCAAATGAAAGGAAAATTGAAACTGCTATCTCACGCCTCAGACTTGGTCACAAAAAGCACTATGACAAGGTTTGTTCATCTTGCAATCAGGCTGAAACCATTGACCACCTGTTACTAGAATGTCAAGACCATGCCCCGGCCCGGGCTAGGTTAAAACAAGAATTGCAGTTAGATCCGCTATCTGTCATAGATCTCCTAAAGCCAAGAGATGCAATAGCGAAGGCCAAACTAACTCTATTTCTGAGAGATGGACAGCTGCTCGAACGTATATAAACAGAGCAGCCAAGGATAAAAATGAAATCATATCAATATAAGAAAATAGAAATCATATCAATGCAAAAACAGAAATTATGTGAACACCGAACTCACAATAGATATGTGAACCCTTCTCACACACAGGAGTCCCAAAGAGGAACAGGTCAGCCGAAATTGCCTAGGCAGAAGGCGACCTCTTAAACACCTAATGCAACAACAACAACATCATGGCAGGCAATAATAAGAGGAAAGCTATCAGTTTAGACACGAAATCAAAAATTATTAATGCTGTTGATGGTGGCATAAAAATCAAGAAAGACATTGCAATGGAATTTGACATTCCAAAATCAACATTAAGTACCATTATGAAGAAGCGAGAATCCATTCTTGAATCCTGCGACTCGACTGACTTTGGCCCCGCCCGGAAGAGGTTACGAGCTGCCAATCACCAAGACGTAGAGGACGCCCTCTTCAAGTGGTTTCAAGCCGTGAGAAGCGAAAACATTCCGCTTAGTGGTCCGTTACTGCAGACCAAAGCTGACGAACTTGCAGTGAAATTAGGCCATGAAGATTTCAGTGTAACACTGCAATTACGTGTATTGTGATTTGTCTTATCCAAGATGGCGGACGTTTCCGAGCGAAACGTGTATAACGAACAACGGAAAAAACGAACTGATTTCTGTGGTCCCTTGTAGTTCGTTATATCCGTGTTCTACTGTATTAAAGTCTGTTTAGTCAACAGGGGGGGGGGGGGGGGGGGTAAATTTGGCCTTTCTTGCATATTCTCATAATTTGCACGTCAATTTGTTTTACCTTTTCTCCACATACCGACTGTTATATCTCTCCTACTTTTGTATGCGATCGAACAGCCATTGCTTTTATCTATGTTAGCCAGTTACATCTGTGGGGAACAATTTACAAGACACCTACCTCTCAAATATAACGTCGTCCAATTTACGACATCATCAAGTTATTTTATCGTTAAATAAACATGGCTCATTCTTCATTGTTCTTTGTGATTTATCACGAAGCTATTTAAATGGTGAATAACACATTTGGTAATACCAGTTTTATCAGTCGGCAATTTTGAAGTTGTGTACTTGCTTAAAAACAGGTGTTGCGACGCATTGTCACTGTGACTTACTGGGTCGTAACACGCAACTCCCCTCTGGCATTCAATATTTGTTGTTGTTACAAACAAAGGGTGTTAATCTTGGGCATTTGGGGTTTACATCCACTGTTTTCGTGGAGTGCGTGAATTACGTTAACGCCGCATTGAACAGTATTCCAGTTATATTACAGCGTGTGAATTTAATGTGGGAGGAAAGACGAACGTTATGCAGGTCTGAATACCACTTTGGAGAAACGCCCGAGCACGGGTTTTGTGCTGACAATCAAAATCGGGGCAAACCGGTATTCGAACCTACGATCAAAGGATTCTGGCTTTTCATGACGTTATTCTGCTCCGCTAATTGCGGTGCCTTATATGTCTTGGCCACCTTTGCCCCCATTGTAGACATGACGTCACACGTACCAAGTGAGTGTGTGGGTTAGTAGGTGTAAGTTCCTTCGCTCTTATAGTTTGCCCTCGCTCCAATTCACTCACACAAAGTGAAAGTTAATTCTTAAGTGGGCATTATGCTCTTATTGATGTGGAAGTTAAAAACAACAGAAGATATCCTGTTAAATTTAGTTACATGGTTTTGATATAAGTTGTAGCAGTATCACTTGGGGTATATATGGTTTTATGCGTCCCGCGTTTGGTTTTATACCACGAGCCGGAGGCAGAAAACGACATATATCCCGAGTTATATTGCTACAACGAATTTATCTTACCGACATGTTTCAACCTGCGTGCGGCTTTTTTCCTCGAACGGGTATATGAGGGATATATTCTCCAGCAGAGAAATCTACGTGCAACCTGTTTTCTTCGTGGTGGGGTATAAGGGATATATTCTCCCGCTCAGAATTGTATTTTCCTCCAACGAGATACTTAGTAAATCACCAAGATCACGTGAACCAATCATATCTCAATATTCTGGCATGGAGGTAGGAAAAGAAAATTGTTACCAGTTTAAAATATACCCACAATATTCATGTATGTTGTATATGTTGGTAAGTATACATAAGACGTTTCTATGGTATTAGTATATCACGTACATGTTGTTAGGCTAAATGTGTCACACTTGAACTGCCAAGTTAGGAACTCATGTAAATACAGAGACTGCTAGGACCTGAGGACAATATTTTGCTTTTCTTATTTCATATGGTGTTTATTTCTGTCCAGTCAGATTTGTTTCACGGCGTTTGGATGTCTACATCCTGGAATATCACGTGTCATACATGTGTTTCTCCCATCACAATTACTGCAACATGCTGCTAGCCAACACCTATACGTATGCTGTGTGCTGACAACTTGATGCCTGTGTATCATGGATACTGTAGAACTTGTACAGATGGCTGGCAACGTGATGCCTGTGTATCATGGATACTGTAGAACTTGTACAGGTGGCTGACAACTTGATGCCTGTGTATCATGGATACTGCAGAACTTGTACAGGTGGCTGGCAACTTGATGCCTGTGTATCATGGATACTGTAGAACTTGTACAGGTGGCTGACAACTTGATGCCTGTGTATCATGGATTCTGTAGAACTTGTACAGGTGCCTGACAACTTGATGCCTGTGTATCATGGATACTGTAGAACTTGTACAGGTGCCTGACAACTTGATGCCTGTGTGATAGGATACTGTAGAACCTGTACAGGTGGCTGACAACTTGATGCCTGTGTATCATGGATACTGTAGCACTTGTACAGGTGGCTGGAAACTTGATGCCTGTGTATCATGGATACTGTAGAACTTGTACAGGTGGCTGGTAACTTGATGCCTGTGTGATAGGATACTGTAGAACCTGTACAGGTGGCTGACAACTTGATGCCTGTGTATCATGGATACTGTAGAACTTGTACAGGTGGCTGGTAACTTGATGCCTGTGTATCATGGATACTGTAGAACATGTGCAGGTTGCTGGCAACTTGATGCCTGTGTATCATGGATACTGTAGAACCTGTACAGGAGGCTGGCAACCTGATGCCTGTGTATCATGGAAACTGTAGAACCTATACAGGTGGCTGAACCCTTGATGCCTGTGTATCATTGATACTGTAGAACCTGTAGAGGTGGCATCCAACTTGATGCCTGTGTGATAGGATACTGTAGAACTTGAACAGGTGGCTGACAACTTGATGCCTGTGTATCATGGATACTGTAGAACCTGTACAGGTGGCTGGCAACTTGATTCCTGTCTATCATGGATACTGTAGAAACTATACAGGTGGCTGACAACTTGATGCCTGTGTATCATGGATACTGTAGAACCTATACAGGTGGCTGACAACTTGATGCCTGTGTATCATGGATACTGTAGAACTTGAACAGGTGGCTGGCAACTTGATGCCTGTGTATCATGGATAAAGTAGAACTTGTACAGGTGGCTGGCAACTTGATGCCTGTGTATCATGGATACTGTAGAACTTGTACAGGAAGTTGGCAACTTGATGCCTGTGTATCTTGGATACTGTAGAACTTGTACAGGTGGCTGCCAACTTGATGCCTGTGTATCATGGATACTGTAGAACTTGTACAGGTGGCTGACAACTTGTTGCCTGTGTATCATGGATACTGTAGAACTTGTACAGGTGGCTGGCAACTTGATGCCTGTGTATCATTGACACTGTAAAACTTCTACAGGTGGCTGGCAACTTGATGCCTGTGTTTCATGGATACTGTAGAATTTGTACAGATGGCTGACAACTTGATGCCTGTGTATCATGGAAACTATAGAACTTGTACAGGTGGCTGGCAACTTGATGCCTGTGTGATAGGATACTGGTGAACCTGTACAGATGGCTGACAACTTGATGCCTGTGTATCATGGATACTGTACAACTTGTACAGGTGGCTGGCAACTTGATGCCTGTGTATCATGGATACTGTAGCACATGTGCAGGTGGCTGGCAACTTGATGCCTGTGTATCATGGATACTGTAGCCCTTGTACAGGTGGCTGGCAACTTGATGCCTGTGTGATAGGATACTGTAGAACTTGTACAGGTGGCTGACAACTTGATGCCTGTGTGATAGGATACTGTAGAACCTGTACAGGTGGCTGACAACTTGATGCCTGTGTATCATGGATGCTGTAGCCCTTGTACAGGTGGCTGGCAACTTGATGCCTGTGTGATAGGATACAGTAGACCCTGTACAGGTGGCTGACAACTTGATGCCTGTGTATCATGGATACTGTAGAACTTGTACAGGTGGCTGGCAACTTGATGCCTGTGTATCTTGGATGCTGTAGAACATGTGCAGGTGGCTGGCAACTTGATGCCTGTGTATCATGGATACTGTAGAACTTGTACAGGTGGCTGACAACTTGATGCCTGTGTATCAAGGATACAGTAGCACTTGTACAGGTGGCTGGCAACTTGATGCCTGTGTGATAGGATACTGTAGAACCTGTACAGTTTCCTGACAACTTGATGCCTGTGTATCATGGATACTGTAGAACCTGTACAGGTGTCTGGTAACTTGATGCCTGTGTATCATGGATACTGTAGAACTTGTACAGGTGGCTGGCAACTTGATGCCTGTGTATCATGGATACTGTAGAACCTGTACAGGTGGCTGGCAACCTGATGCATGTGTATCATGGAAAATGCAGAACCTATACAGGTGGCTGAACCCTTGATGCCTGTGTATCATGGATACTGTAGAACCTATACAGGTGGCAGGCAACTTGATGCCTGTGTGATAGGATACTGTAGAACCTGTACAGGTGCCTGACAACTTGATGTCTGTGTATCATGGATACTGTAGAACCTATCCAGGTGGCTGGCAACTTGATGCCTGTGTATCATGGATACTGTAGAACCTATACAGGTGGCTGACAACCTGATGCCTGTGTATCATGGATACTGTAGCACTTGTACAGGTGGCTGGAAACTTGATGCCTGTGTATCATGGATACTGTAGAACTTGTACAGGTGGCTGGTAACTTGATGCCTGTGTGATAGGATACTGTAGAACCTGTACAGGTGGCTGACAACTTGATGCCTGTGTATCATGGATACTGTAGAACTTGTACAGGTGGCTGGTAACTTGATGCCTGTGTATCATGGATACTGTAGAACATGTGCAGGTTGCTGGCAACTTGATGCCTGTGTATCATGGATACTGTAGAACCTGTACAGGAGGCTGGCAACCTGATGCCTGTGTATCATGGAAACTGTAGAACCTATACAGGTGGCTGAACCCTTGATGCCTGTGTATCATTGATACTGTAGAACCTGTAGAGGTGGCATCCAACTTGATGCCTGTGTGATAGGATACTGTAGAACTTGTACAGGTGGCTGACAACTTGATGCCTGTGTATCATGGATACTGTAGAACCTGTACAGGTGGCTGGCAACTTGATTCCTGTCTATCATGGATACTGTAGAAACTATACAGGTGGCTGACAACTTGATGCCTGTGTATCATGGATACTGTAGAACCTGTACAGGTGGCTGGCAACTTGATGCCTGTGTATCATGGATACTGCAGAACCTCTACAGGTGGCTGGCAACTTGATGCCTGTGTATCATGGATACTGTAGAACCTGTACAGGTGGCTGGCAACTTGATGCCTGTGTATCATGGATACTGCAGAACCTCTACAGGTGGCTGGCAACTTGATGCCTGTGTATCATGGATACTGTACAACCTGTACAGGTGGCTGGCAACTTGATGCGTGTGTATCATTAATACTGTAGAACCTGTACAGATGGCTGACAACTTGATGCGTGTGTATCATTAATACTGTAGAACCTGTACAGATGGCTGACAACTTGATGCCTGTGTATCATGGATACTGTAGAACTTTTACAGTTGGCTGACAACTTGATGCCTGTGTATCATGGATACTGTAGAACTTGTACAGATGGCTGGCAACGTGATGCCTGTGTATCATGGATACTGTAGAACTTGTACAGGTGGCTGACAACTTGATGCCTGTGTATCATGGATACTGCAGAACTTGTACAGGTGGCTGGCAACTTGATGCCTGTGTATCATGGATACTGTAGAACTTGTACAGGTGGCTGACAACTTGATGCCTGTGTATCATGGATTCTGTAGAACTTGTACAGGTGCCTGACAACTTGATGCCTGTGTATCATGGATACTGTAGAACTTGTACAGGTGCCTGACAACTTGATGCCTGTGTGATAGGATACTGTAGAACCTGTACAGGTGGCTGACAACTTGATGCCTGTGTATCATGGATACTGTAGAACTTGTACAGGTGGCTGGTAACTTGATGCCTGTGTATCATGGATACTGTAGAACATGTGCAGGTTGCTGGCAACTTGATGCCTGTGTATCATGGATACTGTAGAACCTGTACAGGAGGCTGGCAACCTGATGCCTGTGTATCATGGAAACTGTAGAACCTATACAGGTGGCTGAACCCTTGATGCCTGTGTATCATTGATACTGTAGAACCTGTAGAGGTGGCATCCAACTTGATGCCTGTGTGATAGGATACTGTAGAACTTGTACAGGTGGCTGACAACTTGATGCCTGTGTATCATGGATACTGTAGAACCTGTACAGGTGGCTGGCAACTTGATTCCTGTCTATCATGGATACTGTAGAAACTATACAGGTGGCTGACAACTTGATGCCTGTGTATCATGGATACTGTAGAACCTATACAGGTGGCTGACAACTTGATGCCTGTGTATCATGGATACTGTAGAACTTGAACAGGTGGCTGGCAACTTGATGCCCCTGTATCATGGATACTGTAGAACTTGTACAGGTGGCTGGCAACTTGATGCCTGTGTATTATTGACACTGTAGAACTTGTACAGGTGGCAGGTAACTTGATGCCTGTGTATCATGGATACTGTAGAACCTGTACAGGTGGCTGACAACTTGATGCCTGTGTATCATGGATAAAGTAGAACTTGTACAGGTGGCTGGCAACTTGATGCCTGTGTATCATGGATACTGTAGAACTTGTACAGGAAGTTGGCAACTTGATGCCTGTGTATCTTGGATACTGTAGAACTTGTACAGGTGGCTGCCAACTTGATGCCTGTGTATCATGGATACTGTAGAACTTGTACAGGTGGCTGACAACTTGATGCCTGTGTATCATGGATACTGTAGAACTTGTACAGGTGGCTGACAACTTGATGCCTGTGTATCATTGACACTGTAAAACTTCTACAGGTGGCTGGCAACTTGATGCCTGTGTTTCATGGATACTGTAGAATTTGTACAGATGGCTGACAACTTGATGCCTGTGTATCATGGAAACTATAGAACTTGTACAGGTGGCTGGCAACTTGATGCCTGTGTGATAGGATACTGGTGAACCTGTACAGATGGCTGACAACTTGATGCCTGTGTATCATGGATACTGTAGAACTTGTACAGGTGGCTGGCAACTTGATGCCTGTGTATCATGGATACTGTAGAACATGTGCAGGTGGCTGGCAACTTGATGCCTGTGTATCATGGATACTGTAGCCCTTGTACAGGTGGCTGGCAACTTGATGCCTGTGTGATAGGATACTGTAGAACTTGTACAGGTGGCTGACAACTTGATGCCTGTGTGATAGGATACTGTAGAACCTGTACAGGTGGCTGACAACTTGATGCCTGTGTATCATGGATGCTGTAGCCCTTGTACAGGTGGCTGGCAACTTGATGCCTGTGTGATAGGATACAGTAGACCCTGTACAGGTGGCTGACAACTTGATGCCTGTGTATCATGGATACTGTAGAACTTGTACAGGTGGCTGGCAACTTGATGCCTGTGTATCTTGGATGCTGTAGAACATGTGCAGGTGGCTGGCAACTTGATGCCTGTGTATCATGGATACTGTAGAACTTGTACAGGTGGCTGACAACTTGATGCCTGTGTATCAAGGATACAGTAGCACTTGTACAGGTGGCTGGCAACTTGATGCCTGTGTGATAGGATACTGTAGAACCTGTACAGTTTCCTGACAACTTGATGCCTGTGTATCATGGATACTGTAGAACCTGTACAGGTGTCTGGTAACTTGATGCCTGTGTATCATGGATACTGTAGAACTTGTACAGGTTGCTGGCAACTTGATGCCTGTGTATCATGGATACTGTAGAACCTGTACAGGTGGCTGGCAACCTGATGCATGTGTATCATGGAAAATGCAGAACCTATACAGGTGGCTGAACCCTTGATGCCTGTGTATCATGGATACTGTAGAACCTATACAGGTGGCAGGCAACTTGATGCCTGTGTGATAGGATACTGTAGAACCTGTACAGGTGCCTGACAACTTGATGCCTGTGTATCATGGATACTGTAGAACCTATCCAGGTGGCTGGCAACTTGATGCCTGTGTATCATGGATACTGTAGAACCTATACAGGTGGCTGACAACCTGATGCCTGTGTATCATGGATACTGTAGAACTTGTACAGGTGGCTGGCAACTTCATGCCCATCTTTCATGGATACTGTAGAACTTGTACAGGTGGCTGGCAACTTGATACCTTTGTGATAGGATACTGTACAACCTGTACAGGTGGCTGACAACTTGATGCCTGTGTGATAGGATACTGTAGAACTTGTACAGGTGGCTGACAACTTGATGCCTGTGTGATAGGATACTGTAGAACTTGTACAGGTGGCTGACAACTTGATGCCTGTGTATCATGGATGCTGTAGCACTTGTACAGGTGGCTGGTAACTTGATGCCCGTGTATTATGGATACTGTAGCCCTTGTACAGGTGGCTGGCAACTTGATGCCTGTGTGATAGGATACAGTAGAACCTGTGAAGGTGGCTGACAACTTGATGCCTGTGTATCATGGATACTGTAGAACTTGTACAGGTGGCTGGCAATTTGATGCCTGTGTATCATGGATGTTGTAGAACATGTGCAGGTGGCTGGCAACTTGATGCCTGTGTATCATGGATACTGTAGCCCTTGTACAGGTGGCTGGCAACTTGATGCCTGTGTGATAGGATACTGTAGAACTTGTACAGGTGGCTGACAACTTGATGCCTGTGTGATAGGATACTGTAGAACCTGTACAGGTGGCTGACAACTTGATGCCTGTGTATCATGGATGCTGTAGCCCTTGTACAGGTGGCTGGCAACTTGATGCCTGTGTGATAGGATACAGTAGACCCTGTACAGGTGGCTTGCAAATTGATGCCTGTGTGATAGGATACTGTAGAACCTGTACAGGTGGCTGACAACTTGATGCCTGTGTATCATGGATACTGTAGAACTTGTACATGTGGCTGGCAACTTGATGCCTTTGTGATATGATACTGTAGAACCTGTACAAGTGCCTGACAACTTCATGCCTGTGTATCAAGGATACAGTAGCACTTGTACAGGTGGCTGGCAACTTGATGCCTGTGTGATAGGATACTGTAGAACCTGCACAGTTTGCTGACAACTTGATGCCTGTGTATCATGGATACTGTAGAACCTGTACAGGTGGCTGGTAACGTTATGCCTGTGTATCATGCATACTGTAGAACTTGTGCAGGTGGCTGGAAACTTGATGCCTGTGTATCATGGATACTGTAGAACTTGTACAGGTGGCTGGCAACCTGATGCCTGTGTATCATGGAAACTGTAGAACGTATACAGGTGGCTGAACCCTTGATGCCTGTCTATCATGGATACTGTAGAACCTATACAGGTGGCTGGCAACTTGATGCCTGTGTATCATGGATACTGTAGAACCTATACAGGTGGCTGACAACCTGATGCCTGTGTATCATGGATACTGTAGAACTTGTACAGGTGGCTGGCAACTTGATGCCCATGAATCATGGATACTGTAGAACTTGTACAGGTGGCTGGCAACTTTATACCTGTGTATCATTCACACTGTAGAACTTGTACAGGTGGCTGACAACTTGATGCCTGTGTGATAGGATACTGTAGAACCTGTACAGGTGGCTGACAACTTGATGCCTGTGTATCATGGATACTGTAGCACTTGTACAGGTGGCTGGTCACTTGATGGCCGTGTAATATCGATACTGTAGCCCTTGTACAGGTGGCTGGCAACTTGATGCCTGTGTGATAGGATACAGTAGAACCTGTGAAGGTGGCTGACAACTTGATGCCTGTGTATCATGGATACTGTAGAACTTGTACAGGTGGCTGGCAACTTGATGCCTGTGTATCATGGATGTTGTAGAACATGTGCAGGTTGCTGGTAACTTGATGCCTGTGTATCATGGATACTGTAGAACCTGTACAGGTGGCTGGCAAATTGATGCCTGTGTGATAGGATACAGTAGAACTTGTACAGGTGGCTGACAACTTGATGCCTGTGTATCATGGATACTGTAGAACTTGTACATGTGGCTGGCAACTTGATGCCTGTGTGATATGATACTGTAGAACCTGTACAGGTGGCTGACAACTTGATGCCTGTGTATCAAGGATACAGTAGAACTTGTACAGGTGGCTGGCAACTTGATGCCTGTGTGATAGGATACTGTAGAACCTGTACAGGTGGCTGGTAACTTGATGCCTGTGTATCATGGATACTGTAGAACTTGTGCAGGTGGCTGGCAACTTGATGCCTGTGTATCATGGATACTGTAGAACTTGTACAGGTGGCTGGCAACCTGATGCCTGTGTATCATTGAAACTGTAGAACCTATACAGGTGGCTGAACCCTTGATGCCTGTGTATCATGGATACTGTAGAACCTATACAGGTGGCTGGTAACTTGATGCCTGTGTGATAGGATACTGTAGAACCTGTACAGGTGGCTGACAACTTGATGCCTGTGTATCATGGGTACTGTAGAACTTGTACAGGTGGCTGGCAACTTGATTCCTGTCTATCATGGATACTGTAGAACCTATACAGGTGGCTGGCAACTTGATGCCTGTGTATCATGGATACTGTAGAACCTATACAGGTGGCTGACAACCTGATGCCTGTGTATCATGGATACTGTAGAACTTGTACAGGTGGCTGGCAACTTGATACCTGTGTATCATTGACACTGTAGAACTTGTACAGGTGGCTGACAACTTGATACCTGTGTGATAGGATACTGTAGAACCTGTACAGGTGGCTGACAACTTGATGCCTGTGTATCATGGATGCTGTAGCACATGTACAGGTGGCTGGTAACTTGATGCCTGTGTATCATGGATACTGTAGCCCTTGTACAGGTAGCTTTCAACTTGATGCCTGTGTGATAGGATACAGTAGAAACTGTACAGGTGGCTCACAACTTGATGCCTGTGTATCATGGATACTGTAGAACTTGTACAGGTGGCTGGCAACTTGATGCCTGTGTATCATGGATGCTGTAGAACATGTGCAGGTGGCTGGCAACTTGATGCCTGTGTATCATGGATACTGTAGAACCTGTACAAATGGCTGACAACTTGATGCCTGTGTATCATGGATACTGTAGAACCTCTACAGGTGGCTGGCAACTTGATGCCTGTGTATCATGGATACTGTAGAACTTTTACAGGTGGCTGACAACTTGATGCCTGTGTATCATCGATACTGTAGCACTTGTACAGATGGCTGACAACTTGATGCCTGTGTATCATGGATACTGTAGAACTTGTACAGGTGGCTGGCAACTTGATGCCTGTGTATCATGGACACTGCAGAACTTGTACAGGTGGCTGGCAACTTGATGCCTGTGTATCATGGATACTGTAGAACTTGTACAGGTGGCTGACAACTTGATGCCTGTGTATCATGGATACTGTAGAACTTGTACAGGTGCCTGACAACTTGATGCCTGTGTATCATGGATACTGTAGAACTTGTACAGGTGCCTGACAACTTGATGCCTGTGTGATAGGATACTGTAGAACCTGTACAGGTAGCTGACAACTTGATGCCTGTTCATGGATACTGTAGCACTTGTACAGGTGGCTGGCAACTTGATGCCTGTGTATCATGGATACTGTAGAACTTGTACAGGTGGCTGGTAACTTGATGCCCATGTATCATGGATACTGTAGAACTTGTACAGGTGGCTGGCAACTTGATACCTGTGTATCAATGACACTGTAGAACTTGTACAGGTGGCTGAAAACTTGAGGCCTGTGTGATAGGATACTGTAGAACCTGTACAGGTGGCTGACAACTTGATGCCTGTGTATCATGGATGCTGTAGCACTTGTACAGGTGGCTGGTAACTTGATGCCTGTGTATCATGGATACTGTAGCCCTTGTACAGGTGGCTGGCAACTTGATGCCTGTGTGATAGGATACAATAGAACCTGTACAGGTGGCTGACAACTTGATGCCTGTGTATCATGGATACTGTAGAACTTGTACAGGTGGCTGGCAACTTGATGCCTGTGTATCATGGTTGCTGTAGAACATGTGCAGGTGGCTGGCAACTTGATGCCTCTGTATCATGGATACTGTAGAACCTGTACAAATGGCTGACAACTTGATGCCTGTGTATCATGGATACTGTAGAACTTGTACAGGTGGCTGGCAACTTGATGCCTGTGTATCATGGACACTGCAGAACTTGTACAGGTGGCTGGCAACTTGATGCCTGTGTATCATGGATACTGTAGAACTTGTACAGGTGGCTGACAACTTGATGCCTGTGTATCATTGATACTGTAGAACTTGTACAGGTGGCTGACAACTTGATGCCTGTGTATCATGGATACTGTAGAACTTGTACAGGTGCCTGACAACTTGATGCCTGTGTGATAGGATACAGTAGAACCTGTACAGGTGGCTGACAACTTGATGCCTGTGTATCATGGATACTGTAGCACTTGTACAGGTGGCTGGCAACTTGATGCCTGTGTATCATGGATACTGTAGAACTTGTACAGGTGGCTGGTAACTTGATGCCTGTGTGATAGGATACTGTAGAACCTGTACAGGTGGCTGACAACTTGATGCCTGTGTATCATGGATACTGTAGAACTTGTACAGGAGGCTAGCAACTTGATGCCTGTGTATCATGGATACTGTAGAACTTGTACAGGTGGCTGGTAACTTGATGCCTGTGTGATAGGATACTGTAGAACCTGTACAGGTGGCTGGCAACTTGATGCCTGTGTATCATGGATACTGTAGAACTTGTACATGTGGCTGGCAACTTGATGCCTGTGTGATATGATACTGTAGAACTAGTACAGGTGGCTGACAACTTGATGCCTGTGTATCAAGGATACAGTAGCACTTGTACAAGTGGCTGGCAACTTGATGCCTGTGTGATAGGATACTGTAGAACCTGTACAGTTTGCTGACAACTTGATGCCTGTGTATCATGGATACTGTAGAACCTGTACAGGTGGCTGGTAACTTGATGCCTGTGTATCATGGATACTGTAGAACTTGTACAGGTGGCTGGCAACTTGATGCCTGTGTGACAGGATACTGTAGAACCTGTACAGGTTGCTGACAACTTGATGCCTGTGTATCATGGATACTGTAGAACTTGTACATGTGGCTGGCAACTTGATGCCTGTGTATCATGGATACTGTAGAACCTGTACAGGTGGCTGGCAACCTGATGCCTGTGTATCATGGAAAATGCAGAACCTATACAAGTGGCTGAACCCTTGATGCCTGTGTATCATGTATACTGTAGAACCTATACAGGTGGCAGGCAACTTGATGCCTGTGTATCATGGATACTGTAGACCCTATACAGGTGGCAGGCAACTTGATGCCTGTGTATCATGGATACTGTAGAACCTATACAGGTGGCTGGCAACTTGATGCCTGTCTATCATGGATACTGTAGAACCTATACAGGTGGCAGGCAACTTGATGCCTGTGTGATAGGATACTGTAGAACCTGTACAAGTGGCTGACAACTTGATGCCTGTGTGTCATTGATACTGTAGAACTTGTACAGGTGGCTGGCAACTTGATGCCTGTCTATCATGGATACTGTAGAACCTATCCAGGTGGCTGGCAACTTGATGCCTGTGTATCATGGATACTGTAGAACTTGTACAGGTGGCTGGCAACTTGATGCCCATGTATCATGGATACTGTAGAACTTGTACAGGTGGCTGGCAACTTGATACCTGTGTGATAGGATACTGTAGAACCTGTACAGGTGGCTGACAACTTGATGCCTGTGTATCATGGGTACTGTAGAACTTGTACAGGTGGCTGGCAACTTGATTCCTGTCTATCATGGATACTGTAGAACCTATACAGGTGGCTGGCAACTTGATGCCTGTGTATCATGGATACTGTAGAACCTATACAGGTGGCTGACAACCTGATGCCCATGTATCATGGATACTGTAGAACTTGTACAGGTGGCTGGCAACTTGATACCTGTGTATCATTGACACTGTAGAACTTGTACAGGTGGCTGACAACTTGATACCTGTGTGATAGGATACTGTAGAACCTGTACAGGTGGCTGACAACTTGATGCCTGTGTATCATGGATGCTGTAGCACATGTACAGGTGGCTGGTAACTTGATGCCTGTGTATCATGGATACTGTAGCCCTTGTACAGGTAGCTGGCAACTTGATGCCTGTGTGATAGGATACAGTAGAAGCTGTACAGGTGGCTCACAACTTGATGCCTGTGTATCATGGATACTGTAGAACTTGTACAGGTGGCTGGCAACTTGATGCCTGTGTATCATGGATGCTGTAGAACATGTGCAGGTGGCTGGCAACTTGATGCCTGTGTATCATGGATACTGTAGAACCTGTACAAATGGCTGACAACTTGATGCCTGTGTATCATGGATACTGTAGAACCTATACAGGTGGCTGGCAACTTGATGCCTGTCTATCATGGATACTGTAGAACCTATACAGGTGGCAGGCAACTTGATGCCTGTGTGATAGGATACTGTAGAACCTGTACAAGTGGCTGACAACTTGATGCCTGTGTGTCATTGATACTGTAGAACTTGTACAGGTGGCTGGCAACTTGATGCCTGTCTATCATGGATACTGTAGAACTTGTACAGGTGGCTGGCAACTTGATGCCCATGTATCATGGATACTGTAGAACTTGTACAGGTGGCTGGCAACTTGATACCTGTGTGATAGGATACTGTAGAACCTGTACAGGTGGCTGACAACTTGATGCCTGTGTATCATGGGTACTGTAGAACTTGTACAGGTGGCTGGCAACTTGATTCCTGTCTATCATGGATACTGTAGAACCTATACAGGTGGCTGGCAACTTGATGCCTGTGTATCATGGATACTGTAGAACCTATACAGGTGGCTGACAACCTGATGCCCATGTATCATGGATACTGTAGAACTTGTACAGGTGGCTGACAACTTGATACCTGTGTGATAGGATACTGTAGAACCTGTACAGGTGGCTGACAACTTGATGCCTGTGTATCATGGATGCTGTAGCACATGTACAGGTGGCTGGTAACTTGATGCCTGTGTATCATGGATACTGTAGCCCTTGTACAGGTAGCTGGCAACTTGATGCCTGTGTGATAGGATACAGTAGAAGCTGTACAGGTGGCTCACAACTTGATGCCTGTGTATCATGGATACTGTAGAACTTGTACAGGTGGCTGGCAACTTGATGCCTGTGTATCATGGATGCTGTAGAACATGTGCAGGTGGCTGGCAACTTGATGCCTGTGTATCATGGATACTGTAGAACCTGTACAAATGGCTGACAACTTGATGCCTGTGTATCATGGATACTGTAGAACCTATACAGGTGGCTGGCAACTTGATGCCTGTCTATCATGGATACTGTAGAACCTATACAGGTGGCAGGCAACTTGATGCCTGTGTGATAGGATACTGTAGAACCTGTACAAGTGGCTGACAACTTGATGCCTGTGTGTCATTGATACTGTAGAACTTGTACAGGTGGCTGGCAACTTGATGCCTGTCTATCATGGATACTGTAGAACTTGTACAGGTGGCTGGCAACTTGATGCCCATGTATCATGGATACTGTAGAACTTGTACAGGTGGCTGGCAACTTGATACCTGTGTGATAGGATACTGTAGAACCTGTACAGGTGGCTGACAACTTGATGCCTGTGTATCATGGGTACTGTAGAACTTGTACAGGTGGCTGGCAACTTGATTCCTGTCTATCATGGATACTGTAGAACCTATACAGGTGGCTGGCAACTTGATGCCTGTGTATCATGGATACTGTAGAACCTATACAGGTGGCTGACAACCTGATGCCCATGTATCATGGATACTGTAGAACTTGTACAGGTGGCTGGCAACTTGATACCTGTGTATCATTGACACTGTAGAACTTGTACAGGTGGCTGACAACTTGATACCTGTGTGATAGGATACTGTAGAACCTGTACAGGTGGCTGACAACTTGATGCCTGTGTATCATGGATGCTGTAGCACATGTACAGGTGGCTGGTAACTTGATGCCTGTGTATCATGGATACTGTAGCCCTTGTACAGGTAGCTGGCAACTTGATGCCTGTGTGATAGGATACAGTAGAAGCTGTACAGATGGCTCACAACTTGATGCCTGTGTATCATGGATACTGTAGAACTTGTACAGGTGGCTGGCAACTTGATGCCTGTGTATCATGGATGCTGTAGAACATGTGCAGGTGGCTGGCAACTTGATGCCTGTGTATCATGGATACTGTAGAACCTGTACAAATGGCTGACAACTTGATGCCTGTGTATCATGGATACTGTAGAACCTATACAGGTGGCTGGCAACTTGATGCCTGTCTATCATGGATACTGTAGAACCTATACAGGTGGCAGGCTACTTGATGCCTGTGTGATAGGATACTGTAGAACCTGTACAAGTGGCTGACAACTTGATGCCTGTGTGTCATTGATACTGTAGAACTTGTACAGGTGGCTGGCAACTTGATGCCTGTCTATCATGGATACTGTAGAACCTATCCAGGTGGCTGGCAACTTGATGCCTGTGTATCATGTATACTGTAGAACTTGTACAGGTGGCTGGCAACTTGATGCCCATGTATCATGGATACTGTAGAACTTGTACAGGTGGCTGGCAACTTGATACCTGTGTGATAGGATACTGTAGAACCTGTACAGGTGGCTGACAACTTGATGCCTGTGTATCATGGGTACTGTAGAACTTGTACAGGTGGCTGGCAACTTGATTCCTGTCTATCATGGATACTGTAGAACCTATACAGGTGGCTGGCAACTTGATGCCTGTGTATCATGGATACTGTAGAACCTATACAGGTGGCTGACAACCTGATGCCCATGTATCATGGATACTGTAGAACTTGTACAGGTGGCTGGCAACTTGATACCTGTGTATCATTGACACTGTAGAACTTCTACAGGTGGCTGACAACTTGATGCCTGTGTATCATGGATACTGTAGAACTTGTACAGGTGGCTGGCAACTTGATGCCTGTGTGGCAGGATACTGTAGAACCTGTACAGGTTGCTGACAACTTGATGCCTGTGTATCATGGATACTGTAGAACTTGTACATGTGGCTGGCAACTTGATGCCTGTGTGATATGATACTGTAGAACTAGTACAGGTGGCTGACAACTTGATGCCTGTGTATCAAGGATACAGTAGCACTTGTACAAGTGGCTGGCAACTTGATGCCTGTGTGATAGGATACTGTAGAACCTGTACAGTTTGCTGACAACTTGATGCCTGTGTATCATGGATACTGTAGAACCTGTACAGGTGGCTGGTAACTTGATGCCTGTGTATCATGGATACTGTAGAATTTGTACAGGTGGCTGGCAACTTGATGCCTGTGTGACAGGATACTGTAGAACCTGTACAGGTTGCTGACAACTTGATGCCTGTGTATCATGGATACTGTAGAACTTGTACATGTGGCTGGCAACTTGATGCCTGTGTGATATGATACTGTAGAACTAGTACAGGTGGCTGACAACTTGATGCCTGTGTATCAAGGATACAGTAGCACTTGTACAAGTGGCTGGCAACTTGATGCCTGTGTGATAGGATACTGTAGAACCTGTACAGTTTGCTGACAACTTGATGCCTGTGTATCATGGATACTGTAGAACCTGTACAGGTGGCTGGCAACTTGATGCCTGTGTATCATGGATACTGTAGAACCTGTACAGGTGGCTGGTAACCTGATGCCTGTGTATCATGGCAAATGCAGAACCTATACAAGTGGCTGAACCCTTGAGGCCTGTGTATCATGTATACTGTAGAACCTATACAGGTGGCAGGCAACTTGATGCCTGTGTATCATGGATACTGTAGACCCTATACAGGTGGCAGGCAACTTGATGCCTGTGTATCATGGATACTGTAGAACCTATACAGGTGGCTGGCAACTTGATGCCTGTCTCTCATGGATACTGTAGAACCTATACAGGTGGCAGGCAACTTGATGCCTGTGTGATAGGATACTGTAGAACCTGTACAAGTGGCTGACAACTTGATGCCTGTGTGTCATTGATACTGTAGAACTTGTACAGGTGGCTGGCAACTTGATGCCTGTCTATCATGGATACTGTAGAACCTATCCAGGTGGCTGGCAACTTGATGCCTGTGTATCATGGATACTGTAGAACTTGTACAGGTGGCTGGCAACTTGATGCCCATGTATCATGGATACTGTAGAACTTGTACAGGTGGCTGGCAACTTGATACCTGTGTGATAGGATACTCTAGAACCTGTACAGGTGGCTGACAACTTGATGCCTGTGTGATAGGATACTGTAGAACTTGTACAGGTGGCTGACAACTTGATGCCTGTGTGATAGGATACAGTAGAACCTGTACAGGTGGCTGACAACTTGATGCCTGTGTATCATGGATGCTGTAGCACTTGTCCAGGTGGCTGGTAACTTGATGCCTGTGTATCATGGATACTGTACCCCTTGTACAGGTGGCTGGCAACTTGATGCCTGTGTGATAGGATACAGTAGAACCTGTACAGGTGGCTGACAACTTGATGCCTGTGTATCATGGATACTGTAGAACTTGTACAGGTGGCTGACAACTTGATGCCTGTGTATCATGGATGTTGTAGAACATGTGCAGGTGGCTGGCAACTTGATGCCTGTGTATCATGGATACTGTAGCCCTTGTACAGGTGGCTGGCAACTTGATGCCTGTGTGATAGGATACAGTAGAACCTGTACAGGTGGCTGACAACTTGATGCCTGTGTATCATGGATACTGTAGAACTTGTACAGGTGGCTGACAACTTGATGCCTGTGTATCATGGATGTTGTAGAACATGTGCAGGTGGCTGGCAACTTGATGCCTTTGTATCATGGATACTGTAGAACTTGTGCAGGTGGCTGGCAACTTGATGCCTGTGTATCATGGATACTGTAGAACTTGTACAGGTGGCTGGCAACCTGATGCCTGTGTATCATGGAAACTGTAGAACCTATGCAGGTGGCTGAAACCTTGATGCCTGTGTATCATGTATACTGTAGAACCTATACAGGTGGCAGCAACTTGATGCCTGTGCGATAGGATACTGTAGAACCTGTACAGGTGGCTGGCAACCTGATGCCTGTGTATCATGGAAACTGTAGAACCTATACAGGTGGCTGAACCCTTGATCCCTGTGTATCATGTATACTGTAGAACCTATACAGGTGGCAGCAACTTGATGCCTGTGTGATAGCATACTGTAGAACTTGTACAGGTGGCAGCAACTTGATGCCTGTGTGATAGGATACTGTAGAACCTGTACAGGTGGCTGACAACTTGATGCCTGTGTATCATGGATACTGTAGCACTTGTACAGGTGGCTAGCAACTTGATGGCTGTGTATCAAGGATACAGTAGCACTCGTACAGGTGGCTGGCAACTTGATGCCTGTGTGATAGGATACTGTAGAACCTGTACAGTTTGCTGACAACTTGATGCCTGTGTATCATGGATACTGTAGAACTTGTACAGGTGGCTGGCAACTTGATGCCTGTGTGACAGGATACTGTAGAACCTGTACAGGTTGCTGACAACTTGATGCCTGTGTATCATGGATACTGTAGAACCTGTACAGTTTGCTGACAACTTGATGCCTCTGTATCATGGATACTGTAGAACTTGTACAGATAGCTGGTAACTTGATACCTGTGTATCATGGATAATGTAGAACTTGTGCAGGTGGCTGGCAACTTGATGCCTGTGTGATATGATACTGTAGAACTTGTACAGGTGGCTGACCACTTGATGGCTGTGTATCAAGGATACAGTAGCACTCGTACAGGTGGCTGGCAACTTGATGCCTGTGTGATAGGATACTGTAGAACCTGTACAGTTTGCTGACAACTTGATGCCTGTGTATCATGGATACTGTAGAACTTGTACAGGTGGCTGGCAACTTGATGCCTGTGTGACAGGATACTGTAGAACCTGTACAGGTTGCTGACAACTTGATGCCTGTGTATCATTGATACTGTAGAACTTGTACAGGTGGCTGACAACTTGATGCCTGTGTATCATGGATACTGTAGAACTTGTACAGGTGCCTGACAACTTGATGCCTGTGTGATAGGATACTGTAGAACCTGTACAGGTGGCTGACAACTTGATGCATGTGTATCATGGATACTGTAGCACTTGTACAGGTGGCTGGCAACTTGATGCCTGTGTATCATGGATACTGTAGAACTTGTACAGGTGGCTGGTAACTTGATGCCTGTGTGATAGGATACTGTAGAACCTGTACAGGTGGCTGACAACTTGATGCCTGTGTATCATGGATACTGTAGCACTTGTACAGGTGGCTAGCAACTTGATGCCTGTGTATCATGGATACTGTAGAACCTGTACAGGTGGCTGGCAACTTGATGCCTGTGTATCATGGAAACTGTAGAACCTATGCAGGTGGCTGAAACCTTGATGCCTGTGTATCATGTATACTGTAGAACCTATACAGGTGGCAGCAACTTGATGCCTGTGCGATAGGATACTGTAGAACCTGTACAGGTGGCTGGCAACCTGATGCCTGTGTATCATGGAAACTGTAGAACCTATACAGGTGGCTGAACCCTTGATCCCTGTGCATCATGTATACTGTAGAACCTATACAGGTGGCAGCAACTTGATGCCTGTGTGATAGCATACTGTAGAACTTGTACAGGTGGCAGCAACTTGATGCCTGTGTGATAGGATACTGTAGAACCTGTACAGGTGGCTGACAACTTGATGCCTGTGTATCATGGATACTGTAGCACTTGTACAGGTGGCTAGCAACTTGATGGCTGTGTATCAAGGATACAGTAGCACTCGTACAGGTGGCTGGCAACTTGATGCCTGTGTGATAGGATACTGTAGAACCTGT
This sequence comes from Haliotis rufescens, assembly GCF_023055435.1. NCBI lineage: Eukaryota > Metazoa > Mollusca > Gastropoda > Lepetellida > Haliotidae > Haliotis > Haliotis rufescens. The sequence goes on from NW_025964223.1 coordinate 10,661,408, forward strand.
ACAGTTTGCTGACAACTTGATGCCTGTGTATCATGGATACTGTAGAACTTGTACAGGTGGCTGGCAACTTGATGCCTGTGTGACAGGATACTGTAGAACCTGTACAGGTTGCTGACAACTTGATGCCTGTGTATCATGGATACTGTAGAACCTGTACAGTTTGCTGACAACTTGATGCCTCTGTATCATGGATACTGTAGAACTTGTACAGATAGCTGGTAACTTGATACCTGTGTATCATGGATAATGTAGAACTTGTGCAGGTGGCTGGCAACTTGATGCCTGTGTGATATGATACTGTAGAACTTGTACAGGTGGCTGACCACTTGATGGCTGTGTATCAAGGATACAGTAGCACTCGTACAGGTGGCTGGCAACTTGATGCCTGTGTGATAGGATACTGTAGAACCTGTACAGTTTGCTGACAACTTGATGCCTGTGTATCATGGATACTGTAGAACTTGTACAGGTGGCTGGCAACTTGATGCCTGTGTGACAGGATACTGTAGAACCTGTACAGGTTGCTGACAACTTGATGCCTGTGTATCATTGATACTGTAGAACTTGTACAGGTGGCTGACAACTTGATGCCTGTGTATCATGGATACTGTAGAACTTGTACAGGTGCCTGACAACTTGATGCCTGTGTGATAGGATACTGTAGAACCTGTACAGGTGGCTGACAACTTGATGCATGTGTATCATGGATACTGTAGCACTTGTACAGGTGGCTGGCAACTTGATGCCTGTGTATCATGGATACTGTAGAACTTGTACAGGTGGCTGGTAACTTGATGCCTGTGTGATAGGATACTGTAGAACCTGTACAGGTGGCTGACAACTTGATGCCTGTGTATCATGGATACTGTAGCACTTGTACAGGTGGCTAGCAACTTGATGGCTGTGTATCAAGGATACAGTAGCACTCGTACAGGTGGCTGGCAACTTGATGCCTGTGTGATAGGATACTGTAGAACCTGTACAGTTTGCTGACAACTTGATGCCTGTGTATCATGGATACTGTAGAACTTGTACAGGTGGCTGGCAACTTGATGCCTGTGTGACAGGATACTGTAGAACCTGTACAGGTTGCTGACAACTTGATGCCTGTGTATCATGGATACTGTAGAACTTGTACATGTGGCTGGCAACTTGATGCCTGTGTGATATGATACTGTACAACTAGTACAGGTGGTTGACAACTTGATGCCTGTGTATCAAGGATACAGTAGCACTTGTACAAGTGGCTGGCAACTTGATGCCTGTGTGATAGGATACTGTAGAACCTGTACAGTTTGCTGACAACTTGATGCCTGTGTATCATGGATACTGTAGAACCTGTACAGGTGGCTGGTAACTTGATGCCTGTGTATCATGGATACTGTAGAATTTGTACAGGTGGCTGGCAACTTGATGCCTGTGTGACAGGATACTGTAGAACCTGTACAGGTTGCTGACAACTTGATGCCTGTGTATCATGGATACTGTAGAACTTGTACATGTGGCTGACAACTTGATGCCTGTGTGATATGATACTGTAGAACTAGTACAGGTGGCTGACAACTTGATGCCTGTGTATCAAGGATACAGTAGCACTTGTACAAGTGGCTGGCAACTTGATGCCTGTGTGATAGGATACTGTAGAACCTGTACAGGTGGCTGGCAACTTGATGCCTGTGTATCATGGATACTGTAGAACCTGTACAGGTGGCTGGCAACCTGATGCCTGTGTATCATGGAAAATGCAGAACCTATACAAGTGGCTGAACCCTTGATGCCTGTGTATCATGTATACTGTAGAAACTATACAGGTGGCAGGCAACTTGATGCCTGTGTATCATGGATACTGTAGACCCTATACAGGTGGCAGGCAACTTGATGCCTGTGTATCATGGATACTGTAGAACCTATACAGGTGGCTGGCAACTTGATGCCTGTCTATCATGGATACTGTAGAACCTATACAGGTGGCAGGCAACTTGATGCCTGTGTGATAGGATACTGTAGAACCTGTACAAGTGGCTGACAACTTGATGCCTGTGTGTCATTGATACTGTAGAACTTGTACAGGTGGCTGGCAACTTGATGCCTGTCTATCATGGATACTGTAGAACCTATCCAGGTGGCTGGCAACTTGATGCCTGTGTATCATGGATACTGTAGAACTTGTACAGGTGGCTGGCAACTTGATGCCCATGTATCATGGATACTGTAGAACTTGTACAGGTGGCTGGCAACTTGATACCTGTGTGATAGGATACTGTAGAACCTGTACAGGTGGCTGACAACTTGATGCCTGTGTGGTAGGATACTGTAGAACTTGTACAGGTGGCTGACAACTTGATGCCTGTGTGATAGGATACTGTAGAACCTGTACAGGTGGCTGACAACTTGATGCCTGTGTATCATGGATGCTGTAGCACTTGTCCAGGTGGCTGGTAACTTGATGCCTGTGTATCATGGATACTGTAGCCCTTGTACAGGTGGCTGGCAACTTGATGCCTGTGTGATAGGATACAGTAGAACCTGTACAGGTGGCTGACAACTTGATGCCTGTGTATCATGGATACTGTAGAACTTGTACAGGTGGCTGACAACTTGATGCCTGTGTATCATGGATGTTGTAGAACATGTGCAGGTGGCTGGCAACTTGATGCCTGTGTATCATGGATACTGTAGCCCTTGTACAGGTGGCTGGCAACTTGATGCCTGTGTGATAGGATACAGTAGAACCTGTACAGGTGGCTGACAACTTGATGCCTGTGTATCATGGATACTGTAGAACTTGTACAGGTGGCTGACAACTTGATGCCTGTGTATCATGGATGTTGTAGAACATGTGCAGGTGGCTGGCAACTTGATGCCTTTGTATCATGGATACTGTAGAACTTGTGCAGGTGGCTGGCAACTTGATGCCTGTGTATCATGGATACTGTAGAACCTGTACAGGTGGCTGGCAACTTGATGCCTGTGTATCATGGAAACTGTAGAACCTATGCAGGTGGCTGAAACCTTGATGCCTGTGTATCATGTATACTGTAGAACCTATACAGGTGGCAGCAACTTGATGCCTGTGCGATAGGATACTGTAGAACCTGTACAGGTGGCTGGCAACCTGATGCCTGTGTATCATGGAAACTGTAGAACCTATACAGGTGGCTGAACCCTTGATCCCTGTGTATCATGTATACTGTAGAACCTATACAGGTGGCAGCAACTTGATGCCTGTGTGATAGCATACTGTAGAACTTGTACAGGTGGCAGCAACTTGATGCCTGTGTGATAGGATACTGTAGAACCTGTACAGGTGGCTGACAACTTGATGCCTGTGTATCATGGATACTGTAGCACTTGTACAGGTGGCTAGCAACTTGATGGCTGTGTATCAAGGATACAGTAGCACTCGTACAGGTGGCTGGCAACTTGATGCCTGTGTGATAGGATACTGTAGAACCTGTACAGTTTGCTGACAACTTGATGCCTGTGTATCATGGATACTGTAGAACTTGTACAGGTGGCTGGCAACTTGATGCCTGTGTGACAGGATACTGTAGAACCTGTACAGGTTGCTGACAACTTGATGCCTGTGTATCATGGATACTGTAGAACCTGTACAGTTTGCTGACAACTTGATGCCTCTGTATCATGGATACTGTAGAACTTGTACAGATAGCTGGTAACTTGATACCTGTGTATCATGGATAATGTAGAACTTGTGCAGGTGGCTGGCAACTTGATGCCTGTGTGATATTATACTGTAGAACTTGTACAGGTGGCTGACCACTTGATGGCTGTGTATCAAGGATACAGTAGCACTCGTACAGGTGGCTGGCAACTTGATGCCTGTGTGATAGGATACTGTAGAACCTGTACAGGTGGCTGGCAACTTGATGCCTGTGTGACAGGATACTGTAGAACCTGTACAGGTTGCTGACAACTTGATGCCTGTGTATCATTGATACTGTAGAACTTGTACAGGTGGCTGACAACTTGATGCCTGTGTATCATGGATACTGTAGAACTTGTACAGGTGCCTGACAACTTGATGCCTGTGTGATAGGATACTGTAGAACCTGTACAGGTGGCTGACAACTTGATGCATGTGTATCATGGATACTGTAGCACTTGTACAGGTGGCTGGCAACTTGATGCCTGTGTATCAAGGATACAGTAGCACTCGTACAGGTGGCTGGCAACTTGATGCCTCTGTATCATGGATACTGTAGCACTTGTACAGGTGGCTAGCAACTTGATGGCTGTGTATCAAGGATACAGTAGCACTCGTACAGGTGGCTGGCAACTTGATGCCTGTGTGATAGGATACTGTAGAACCTGTACAGTTTGCTGACAACTTGATGCCTGTGTATCATGGATACTGTAGAACTTGTACAGGTGGCTGGCAACTTGATGCCTGTGTGACAGGATACTGTAGAACCTGTACAGGTTGCTGACAACTTGATGCCTGTGTATCATGGATACTGTAGAACTTGTACATGTGGCTGGCAACTTGATGCCTGTGTGATATGATACTGTAGAACTAGTACAGGTGGCTGACAACTTGATGCCTGTGTATCAAGGATACAGTAGCACTTGTACAAGTGGCTGGCAACTTGATGCCTGTGTGATAGGATACTGTAGAACCTGTACAGTTTCCTGACAACTTGATGCCTGTGTATCATGGATACTGTAGAACCTGTACAGGTGGCTGGTAACTTGATGCCTGTGTATCATGGATACTGTAGAACTTGTACAGGTGGCTGGCAACTTGATGCCTGTGTGACAGGATACTGTAGAACCTATACAGGTTGCTGACAACTTGATGCCTGTGTATCATGCATACTGTAGAACTTGTACAAGTGGCTGGCAACTTGATGCCTGTGTGATATGATACTGTAGAACTTGTACAGGTGGCTGACAACTTGATGCCTGTGTATCAAGGATACAGTAGCACTTGTACAAGTGGCTGGCAACTTGATGCCTGTGTGATAGGATACTGTAGAACCTGTACAGTTTGCTGACAACATGATGCCTGTGTATCATGGATACTGTAGAACCTGTACAGGTGGCTGGCAACTTGATGCCTGTGTATCATGGATACTGTAGAACTTGTACATGTGGCTGGCAACTTGATGCCTGTGTGATATGATACTGTAGAACTTGTAAAGGTGGCTGACAACTTGATGCCTGTGTATCAAGGATACAGTAGCACTTGTACAAGTGGCTGGCAACTTGATGCCTGTGTGATAGGATACTGTAGAACTTGTACAGTTTGCTGACAACTTGATGCCTGTGTATCATGGATACTGTAGAACCTGTACAGGTGGCTGGCAACTTGATGCCTGTGTATCATGGATACTGTAGAACCTGTACAGGTGGCTGGCAACCTGATGCCTGTGTATCATGGAAAATGCAGAACCTATCCAAGTGGCTCAACCCTTGATGCCTGTGTATCATGTATACTGTAGAACCTATACAGGTGGCAGGCAACTTGATGCCTGTGTATCATGGATACTGTAGACCCTATACAGGTGGCAGGCAACTTGATGCCTGTGTATCATGGATACTGTAGAACCTATACAGGTGGCTGGCAACTTGATGCCTGTCTATCATGGATACTGTAGAGCCTATACAGGTGGCAGGCAACTTGATGCCTGTGTGATAGGATACTGTAGAACCTGTACAAGTGGCTGACAACTTGATGCCTGTGTGTCATTGATACTGTAGAACTTGTACAGGTGGCTGGCAACTTGATGCCTGTCTATCATGGATACTGTAGAACCTATCCAGGTGGCTGGCAACTTGATGCCTGTGTATCATGGATACTGTAGAACTTGTACAGGTGGCTGGCAACTTGATGCCCATGTATCATGGATACTGTAGAACTTGTACAGGTGGCTGCCAACTTGATACCTGTGTGATAGGATACTGTAGAACCTGTACAGGTGGCTGACAACTTGATGCCTGTGTGATAGGATACTGTAGAACCTGTACAGGTTGCTGACAACTTGATGCCTGTGTATCATGGATACTGTAGAACTTGTACATGTGGCTGACAACTTGATGCCTGTGTATCATGGATGTTGTAGAACATGTGCAGGTGGCTGGCAACTTGATGCCTTTGTATCATGGATACTGTAGAACTTGTGCAGGTGGCTGGCAACTTGATGCCTGTGTATCATGGATACTGTAGAACCTGTACAGGTGGCTGGCAACTTGATGCCTGTGTATCATGGAAACTGTAGAACCTATGCAGGTGGCTGAAACCTTGATGCCTGTGTATCATGTATACTGTAGAACCTATACAGGTGGCAGCAACTTGATGCCTGTGCGATAGGATACTGTAGAACCTGTACAGGTGGCTGGCAACCTGATGCCTGTGTATCATGGAAACTGTAGAACCTATACAGGTGGCTGAACCCTTGATCCCTGTGTATCATGTATACTGTAGAACCTATACAGGTGGCAGCAACTTGATGCCTGTGTGATAGCATACTGTAGAACTTGTACAGGTGGCAGCAACTTGATGCCTGTGTGATAGGATACTGTAGAACCTGTATAGGTGGCTGACAACTTGATGCCTGTGTATCATGGATACTGTAGCACTTGTACAGGTGGCTAGCAACTTGATGGCTGTGTATCAAGGATACAGTAGCACTCGTACAGGTGGCTGGCAACTTGATGCCTGTGTGATAGGATACTGTAGAACCTGTACAGTTTGCTGACAACTTGATGCCTGTGTATCATGGATACTGTAGAACTTGTACAGGTGGCTGGCAACTTGATGCCTGTGTGACAGGATACTGTAGAACCTGTACAGGTTGCTGACAACTTGATGCCTGTGTATCATGGATACTGTAGAACCTGTACAGTTTGCTGACAACTTGATGCCTCTGTATCATGGATACTGTAGAACTTGTACAGATAGCTGGTAACTTGATACCTGTGTATCATGGATAATGTAGAACTTGTGCAGGTGGCTGGCAACTTGATGCCTGTGTGATATTATACTGTAGAACTTGTACAGGTGGCTGACCACTTGATGGCTGTGTATCAAGGATACAGTAGCACTCGTACAGGTGGCTGGCAACTTGATGCCTGTGTGATAGGATACTGTAGAACCTGTACAGTTTGCTGACAACTTGATGCCTGTGTATCATGGATACTGTAGAACTTGTACAGGTGGCTGGCAACTTGATGCCTGTGTGACAGGATACTGTAGAACCTGTACAGGTTGCTGACAACTTGATGCCTGTGTATCATTGATACTGTAGAACTTGTACAGGTGGCTGACAACTTGATGCCTGTGTATCATGGATACTGTAGAACTTGTACAAGTGCCTGACAACTTGATGCCTGTGTGATAGGATACTGTAGAACCTGTACAGGTGGCTGACAACTTGATGCATGTGTATCATGGATACTGTAGCACTTGTACAGGTGGCTGGCAACTTGATGCCTGTGTATCAAGGATACAGTAGCACTCGTACAGGTGGCTGGCAACTTGATGCCTCTGTATCATGGATACTGTAGCACTTGTACAGGTGGCTAGCAACTTGATGGCTGTGTATCAAGGATACAGTAGCACTCGTACAGGTGGCTGGCAACTTGATGCCTGTGTGATAGGATACTGTAGAACCTGTACAGTTTGCTGACAACTTGATGCCTGTGTATCATGGATACTGTAGAACTTGTACAGGTGGCTGGCAACTTGATGCCTGTGTGACAGGATACTGTAGAACCTGTACAGGTTGCTGACAACTTGATGCCTGTGTATCATGGATACTGTAGAACTTGTACATGTGGCTGGCAACTTGATGCCTGTGTGATATGATACTGTAGAACTAGTACAGGTGGCTGACAACTTGATGCCTGTGTATCAAGGATACAGTAGCACTTGTACAAGTGGCTGGCAACTTGATGCCTGTGTGATAGGATACTGTAGAACCTGTACAGTTTCCTGACAACTTGATGCCTGTGTATCATGGATACTGTAGAACCTGTACAGGTGGCTGGTAACTTGATGCCTGTGTATCATGGATACTGTAGAACTTGTACAGGTGGCTGACAACTTGATGCCTGTGTGACAGGATACTGTAGAACCTGTACAGGTTGCTGACAACTTGATGCCTGTGTATCATGGATACTGTAGAACTTGTACATGTGGCTGGCAACTTGATGCCTGTGTGATATGATACTGTAGAACTTGTACAGGTGGCTGACAACTTGATGCCTGTGTATCAAGGATACAGTAGCACTTGTACAAGTGGCTGGCAACTTGATGCCTGTGTGATAGGATACTGTAGAACCTGTACAGTTTGCTGACAACTTGATGCCTGTGTATCATGGATACTGTAGAACCTGTACAGGTGGCTGGTAACTTGATGCCTGTGTATCATGGATACTGTAGAACTTGTACAGGTGGCTGGCAACTTGATGCCTGTGTGACAGGATACTGTAGAACCTGTACAGGTTGCTGACAACTTGATGCCTGTGTATCATGGATACTGTAGAACTTGTACATGTGGCTGGCAACTTGATGCCTGTGTGATATGATACTGTAGAACTTGTACAGGTGGCTGACAACTTGATGCCTGTGTATCAAGGATACAGTAGCACTTGTACAAGTGGCTGGCAACTTGATGCCTGTGTGATAGGATACTGTAGAACCTGTACAGTTTGCTGACAACTTGATGCCTGTGTATCATGGATACTGTAGAACCTGTACAGGTGGCTGGCAACTTGATGCCTGTGTATCATGGATACTGTAGAACCTGTACAGGTGGCTGGCAACCTGATGCCTGTGTATCATGGAAAATGCAGAACCTATCCAAGTGGCTGAACCCTTGATGCCTGTGTATCATGTATACTGTAGAACCTATACAGGTGGCAGGCAACTTGATGCCTGTGTATCATGGATACTGTAGACCCTATACAGGTGGCAGGCAACTTGATGCCTGTGTATCATGGATACTGTAGAACCTATACAGGTGGCTGGCAACTTGATGCCTGTCTATCATGGATACTGTAGAGCCTATACAGGTGGCAGGCAACTTGATGCCTGTGTGATAGGATACTGTAGAACCTGTACAAGTGGCTGACAACTTGATGCCTGTGTGTCATTGATACTGTAGAACTTGTACAGGTGGCTTGCAACTTGATGCCTGTCTATCATGGATACTGTAGAACCTATCCAGGTGGCTGGCAACTTGATGCCTGTGTATCATGGATACTGTAGAACTTGTACAGGTGGCTGGCAACTTGATGCCCATGTATCATGGATACTGTAGAACTTGTACAGGTGGCTGGCAACTTGATACCTGTGTGATAGGATACTGTAGAACCTGTACAGGTGGCTGACAACTTGATGCCTGTGTGATAGGATACTGTAGAACCTGTACAAGTGGCTGACAACTTGATGCCTGTGTGTCATTGATACTGTAGAACTTGTACAGGTGGCTGGCAACTTGATGCCAGTCTATCATGGATACTGTAGAACCTGTACAGGTTGCTGACAACTTGATGCCTGTGTATCATGGATACTGTAGAACCTGTACAGTTTGCTGACAACTTGATGCCTCTGTATCATGGATACTGTAGAACTTGTACAGATAGCTGGTAACTTGATACCTGTGTATCATGGATAATGTAGAACTTGTGCAGGTGGCTGACAACTTGATGCCTGTGTGATAGGATACTGTAGAACCTGTACAGGTGGCTGACAACTTGATGCCTGTCTATCATGGATGCTGTAGCACTTGTACAGGTGGCTGGCAACTTGATGCCTGTGTGATAGGATACAGTAGAACCTGTACAGGTGGCTGACAACTTGATGCCTGTGTATCATGGATACTGTAGAACTTGTACAGGTGGCTGACAACTTGATGCCTGTGTATCATGGATGTTGTAGAACATGTGCAGGTGGCTGGCAACTTGATGCCTGTGTATCATGGATACTGTAGCCCTTGTACAGGTGGCTGGCAACTTGATGCCTGTGTGATAGGATACAGTAGAACCTGTACAGGTGGCTGACAACTTGATGCCTGTGTATCATGGATACTGTAGAACTTGTACAGGTGGCTGACAACTTGATGCCTGTGTATCATGGATGTTGTAGAACATGTGCAGGTGGCTGGCAACTTGATGCCTTTGTATCATGGATACTGTAGAACTTGTGCAGGTGGCTGGCAACTTGATGCCTGTGTATCATGGATACTGTAGAACCTGTACAGGTGGCTGGCAACCTGATGCCTGTGTATCATGGAAACTGTAGAACCTATGCAGGTGGCTGAACCCTTGATGCCTGTGTATCATGTATACTGTAGAACCTATACAGGTGGCAGCAACTTGATGCCTGTGCGATAGGATACTGTAGAACCTGTACAGGTGGCTGGCAACCTGATGCCTGTGTATCATGGAAACTGTAGAACCTATACAGGTGGCTGAACCCTTGATCCCTGTGTATCATGTATACTGTAGAACCTATACAGGTGGCAGCAACTTGATGCCTGTGTGATAGCATACTGTAGAACTTGTACAGGTGGCTGGCAACTTGATGCCTGTGTAATAGGATACTGTAGAACCTGTACAGGTGGCTGGCAACTTGATGCCTGTGTATCATGTATACTGTAGAACCTATACAGGTGGCAGCAACTTGATGCCTGTGTATCATGGATACTGTAGAACCTGTACAGGTGGCTGACAACTTGATGCCTGTGTATCATGGATACTGTAGAACTTGTACAGGTGGCTGGCAACTTGATTCCTGTCTATCATGGATACTGTAGACCCTATACAGGTGGCTGGCAACTTGATGCCTGTGTATCATGGATACTGTAGAACCTATACAGGTGGCTGACAACCTGATGCCTGTGTATCATGGATACTGTAGAACTTGTACAGGTGGCTGACAACTTGATGCCCATGTGTCATGGATACTGTAGAACTTGTACAGGTGGCTGGCAACTTAATACCTGTGTATCATTGACACTGTAGAACTTGTACAGGTGGCTGACAACTTGATGCCTGTGTGATAGGATACTGTAGAACCTGTACAGGTGGCTGACAACTTGATGCCTGTGTATCATGGATGCTGTAGCACTTGTACAGGTGGCTGGTAACTTGATGCCTGTGTATCATGGATACTGTAGCCCTTGTACAGGTGGCTGGCAACTTGATGCCTGTGTGATAGGATACAGTAGAACCTGTATAGGTGGCTGACAACTTGATGCCTGTGTATCATGGATACTGTAGAACTTGTACAGGTGGCTGGCAACTTGATGCCTGTGTATCATGGATGCTGTAGAACATGTGAAGGTGGCTGGCAACTTGATGGCTGTGTATCATGGATACTGTAGAACCTGTACAGGTGGCTGGCAACTTGATGCCTGTGTATCATGGGTACTGTAGAACTTGTGCAGGTGGCTGGCAACTTGATGCCTGTGTATCATTGATACTGTAGAACCTGTACAGGTGGCTGGCAACCTGATGCCTGTGTATCATGGAAACTGTAGAACCTATGCAGGTGGCTGAACCCTTGATGCCTGTGTATCATGTATACTGTAGAACCTATACAGGTGGCAGCAACTTGATGACTGTGCGATAGGATACTGTAGAACCTGTACAGGTGGCTGGCAACCTGATGCCTGTGTATCATGGAAACTGTAGAACCTATACAGGTGGCTGAACCCTTGATGCCTGTGTATCATGTATACTGTAGAACCTATACAGGTGGCAGCAACTTGATGCCTGTGTGATAGCATACTGTAGAACTTGTAAAGGTGGCTGGCAACTTGATGCCTGTGTAATAGGATACTGTAGAACCTGTACAGGTGGCAGGCAACTTGATGCCTGTGTATCATGTATACTGTAGAACCTATACAGGTGGCAGCAACTTGATGCCTGTGTATCATGGATACTGTAGAACTTGTACAGGTGGCTGGCAACTTGATTCCTGTCTATCATGGATACTGTAGACCCTATACAGGTGGCTGGCAACTTGATGCCTGTGTATCATGGATACTGTAGAACCTATACAGGTGGCTGACAACCTGATGCCTGTGTATCATGGATACTATAGAACTTGTACAGGTGGCTGACAACTTGATGCCCATGTGTCATGGATACTGTAGAACTTGTACAGGTGGCTGGCAACTTAATACCTGTGTATCATTGACACTGTAGAACTTGTACAGGTGGCTGACAACTTGATGCCTGTGTGATAGGATACTGTAGAACCTGTACAGGTGGCTGACAACTTGATGCCTGTGTATCATGGATGCTGTAGCACTTGTACAGGTGGCTGGTAACTTGATGCCTGTGTATCATGGATACTGTAGCCCTTGTACAGGTGGCTGGCAACTTGATGCCTGTGTGATAGGATACAGTAGAACCTGTATAGGTGGCTGACAACTTGATGCCTGTGTATCATGGATACTGTAGAACTTGTACAGGTGGCTGGCAACTTGATGCCTGTGTATCATGGATGCTGTAGAACATGTGAAGGTGGCTGGCAACTTGATGCCTGTGTATCATGGATACTGTAGAACCTGTACAGGTGGCTGGCAACTTGATGCCTGTGTATCATGGATACTGTAGCACTTGTACAGGTGGCTGGCAACTTGATGCCTGTGTATCATGGATACTGTAGAACTTGTACAGGTGGCTGACAACCTAGATGCCTGTGTATCATGGATACTGTAGAACGTGTACAGGTGGCTGGCAACTTGATGCCTGTGTATCATGGAAACTGTAGAACCTGTACAGGTGGCTGGCAACTTGATGCCTGTGTATCATGGATACTGTGGAACTTGTACAGGTAGCTGGCAACTTGATGCCTGTGTATCATGGATACTGTAGAACATGTGCAGGTGGCTGGCAACTTGATGCCTGTGTATCATGGATACTGTAGAACATGTACAGGTGGCTGACAACTTGATGCCTGTGTGATTGGATACTGTAGAACCTGTACAGGTGGCTGACAACTTGATTCCTGTCTATCATGGATACTGTAGAACCTATCCAGGTGGCTGGCAACTTGATGCCTGTGTATCATGGATACTGTAGAACCTGTACAGGTGGCTGGCAACTTGATGCCTGTGTATCATGGGTACTGTAGCACTTGTACAGGTGGCTGGCAACTTGATGCCTGTGTATCATGGATACTATAGAACTTGTACAGGTGGTTGGCAACTTGATGCCTGTGTGATAGGATACTGGAGAACCTGTACAGGTGGCTGACAACTTGATGCCTGTGTATCATGGATACTGTAGAACTTGTACAGGTGTCTGGCAACTTGATGCCTGTGTGATAGGATACTGGAGAACCTGTACAGGTGGCTGACAACTTGATGCCTGTGTATCATGGATACTGTAGAACTTGTACAGGTGGCTGGCAACTATATGCCTGTGTGATAGGATACTGTAGAACCTGTACAGGTGGCTGACAACTTGATGCCTGTGTATCATGGCTACTGTAGAACTTGTACAGGTGGCTGGCAACTTGATGCCTGTGTATCATGGATACTGTAGAACCTGTACAGGTGGCTGGCAACCTGATGCCTGTGTATCATGGATACTGTAGAACTTGTACAGGTGGCTGGCAACTTGATGCCTGTGTATCATTGAAACTGTAGAACCTATACAGGTGGCTGAACCCTTGATGCCTGTGTATCATGGATACTGTAGAACCTGTAGAGGTGGCAGGCAACTTGATGCCTGTGTATCATGGATACTGTAGAACTTGTACAGGTGGCTGGCAACTTGATGCCTGTGTATCATGGATACTGTAGAACTCGTACAGGTGGCTGGCAACTTGATGCCTGTGTATCATGGATACTGTAGAACCTGGTACAGGTGGCTGGCAACTTGATGCCTGTGCATCATGGATACTGAAGAAACTGGTACAGGTGTCTGGCAACTTGATGCCTGTGTGATAGGATACTGTAGAACCTGTACAGGTGGCTGACAACTTGATGCCTGTGCATCATGGATACTGTAGAACTTGTACAGGTGGCTGTCAACTTGATGCCTGTGTGATAGGATACTGTAGAACCTGTACAGGTGGCTGACAACTTGATGCCTGTGTATCATAGATACTGTAGCCCTTGTACAGGTGGCTGGCAACTTGATGCCTGTGTGATAGGATACTGGAGAACTTGTACAGGTGGCTGACATCTTGATGCCTGTGTATCATGGATACTGTAGAACTTGTACAGGTGGCTGGAAAACTGATGCCTGTGTATCATGAATACTGTAGAACATGTGCAGGTGGCTGGCAACTTGATGCCTGTGTATCATGGTTACTGTAGAACTTGTACAGGTGGCTGGCAACTTGATGCCTGTGTGATAGGATACTGTAGAACCTGTACAGGTGGCTGACAACTTGATGCCTGTGTATCATGGATACTGTGGAACTTGTACAGGTAGCTGGCAACTTGATGCCTGTGTATCATGGATACTGTAGAACATGTGCAGGTGCCTGGCAACTTGATGCCTGTGTATCATGGATACTGTAGAACCTGTACAGGTGGCTGGCAACTTGATGCCTGTGTGATAGGTTACTGTAGAACCTGTACAGGTGGCTGACAACTTGATGCCTGTGTATCATGGATACTGTAGAACTTGTACAGGTGGCTGGCAACTATATGCCTGTGTGATAGGATACTGTAGAACCTATACAGGTGGCTGACAACTTGATGCCTGTGTATCATGGCTACTGTAGAACTTGTACAGGTGGCTGGCAACTTGATGCCTGTGTATCATGGATACTGTAGAACCTGTACAGGTGGCTGGCAACCTGATGCCTGTGTATCATTGAAACTGTAGAACCTATACAGGTGGCTGAACCCTTGATGCCTGTGTATCATGGATACTGTCGAACCTGTAGAGGTGGCAGGCAACTTGATGCCTGTGTATCATGGATACTGTAGAACTTGTACAGGTGGCTGGCAACTTGATGCCTGTGTATCATGAATACTGTAGAACCTATACAGGTGGCTGAACCCTTGATTCCTGTGTATCATGGATACTGTAGAGCTTGTACAGGTGCCTGGCAACTTGATGCCTGTGTATCATGGATACTGTAGAACTTGTACAGGTGGCTGACAACTTGATGCCTGTGAATTATGGATACTGTAGAACTTGTACAGGTGGCTGGCAACTTGATGCCTGTGTATCATGGATACTGTAGAACTTGTACAGGTGGCTGGCAACTTGATTCCTGTGTAATAGGATACTGTAGAACCTGTACAGGTGGCTGACAACTTGATGCCTGTGTATCATGGATACTGTAGAACCTGTACAGGTGGCTGGCAACTTCATGCCTGTGTATCATGGATACTGTAGAACCTGTACAGGTGGCTGGCAACTTGATGCCTGTGTATCATGGATACTGTAGCACTTGTACAGGTGGCTGGCAACTTGATGCCTGTGTATCATGGAAACTATAGAACTTGTACAGGTGGCTGACAACTTGATGCCTGTGTATCATGGGTACTGTAGAACTTGTACAGGTGGCTGGCAACGTCATGCCTGTGTATCATGGATACTGTAGAACTTGTACAGGTGGCTGACAACCTAGATGCCTGTGTATCATGGATACTGTAGCACTTGTACAGGTGGCTGACAACCTAGTTGCCTGTGTGATAGGATACTGTAGAACCTGTACAGGTGGCTGACAACTTGATGCCTGTGTATCATGGATACTGTAGAACCTGTACAGGTGGCTGGCAACCTGATGCCTGTGTGTCATGGATACTGAAGAACCTGGTACAGGTGGCTGGCAACTTGATGCCCATGTATCATGGATACTGTAGAACTTGTACAGGTGGCTGGCAACTTGATGCCTGTGTATCATGGATACTGTAGAACTTGTACAGGTGGCTGGCAACTTGATGCCCGTGTGATAGGATACTGTAGAACTTGTACAGGTGGCTGACAACTTGATGCCTGTGTATCATGGATACTGTAGAACTTGTACAGGTGGCTGGCAACTTGATGCCTGTGTATCAAGGATACTGTAGAACCTGTACAGGTGGCTGACAACTTGATGCCTGTGTATCATGGATACTGTAGAACTTGTACAGGTGGCTGGCAACTTGATGCCTGTGTATCATGGGTACTGTAGAACTTGTACAGGTGGCTGGCAACTTCATGCCTGTGTATCATGGATACTGTAGAACTTGTACAGGTGGCTGACAACCTAGATGCCTGTGTATCATGGATACTGTAGCACTTGTACAGGTGGCTGACAACCTAGATGCCTGTGTGATAGGATACTGTAGAACCTGTACAGGTGGCTGACAACTTGATGCCTGTGTATCATGGATACTGTAGAACTCGTACAGGTGGCTGGCAACCTGATGCCTGTGTATCATGGATACTGAAGAACCTGGTACAGGTGGCTGGTAACTTGATGCCCATGTATCATGGATACTGCAGAACTTGTACAGGTGGCTGGCAACTTGATGCCTGTGTATCATGGATACTGTAGAACTTGTACAGGTGGCTGGCAACTTGATGCCCGTGTGATAGGATACTGTAGAACTTGTACAGGTGGCTGACAACTTGATGCCTGTGTATCATGGATACTGTAGAACTTGTACAGGTGGCTGGCAACTTGATGCCTGTGTATCATGGATACTGTAGAACTTGTACAGGTGGCTGACAACTTGATGCCTGTGTATCATGGATACTGTAGAACTTGTACAGGTGGCTGGCAACTTGATGTCTGTGTATCATGGGTACTGTAGAACATGTGTAGATGACTGGCAACTTGATGCGTGTGTTTCATGGATGCCTATTTTCGCGTCAAGGCGGAAGTTAATATGTCTGGAGGGATACTTCTTTCTTAATCATTGACGAAAGGCATTTATAAATATTGATATGCACAACTTAAGGATACACAACGCAGACCTACGGTGATTCCAATATTGAAAGTGTGTATGGCAATACATTTTGGGCAGAAAATTCAATATATATCAAGTGCAATTCAAAGTTTACAACATCTTAACATTAGGGTGTTTCTATCTCCGAATTTGATATCATATTTCTGCGTCTTAATAGCAGTGTTGCGTCATAATAGTGATTTGTGATTTAGAACAAAACCTTGCAGGACTTCATTTTCCTTAGAGGTAACTTCTTCATTTTTTTTTTCAAAAAGTAGGAAGTACTACACACTTGCAATGTCTTTCGTATACAGGAGTATACTGATGTTAAGACACCATGGGAAAACATGGCGCCAAACGGTGTATAAAGTATGCGTTGATTCTGGTCATAACATAGCTTATCTTATAACTCACTATTTGGTTAAATGATCAGAGCTACATTCTGTAATAATAAAACGGCAAATCATTTCAGCGCCTTGATGAAAAACATGAAAAGATTTGGAAATCCTGCAATCGAACGAATTCGACACCGCAGTTGCCATGTTGTTTATGAACCAGATGTCGATTTCGTTACAGGATTTTGTGTTACAGGACTTTGTATAGACTCGTTAGTCTTTCCAAACTACAACTCCATAATTCCAGCCTAATTTGGCAAGGGTGGAAATTTGCCTTTTAAAGTCAGTTAACTCCCTTACCACGGGAAGATGCATTAAATACACATATTTCTGGAGTTAATGAGTGACTGTTGTTTAACGCCAACAATATCCCCTGATATATCATGACAGCTACATTCAGTGTATATTAAGTCTATACTGTAGACTGAAGTATGATGGTTTCATAAGTATATGATAAGAATGTCCAGATCTATTCTCGATCTATAGTTTGATGTGATATATTTAGAATTTAATGTCCTACATTGGTTGAGTTACGTGGAAACCTTGATGTCTAAGATAACAGAAAACACAATAATCTCAATCAAAACAAGTTTTGCACACGGCTTCAGTGAAACACTTACTCTCTTATTCGCAACGTGGCGAAAATACGCCCGCGGATGTTCTAGTGCATGTCTTTAGATTACTGATATTGGTCAATTGAAATGTATAGTACACTTAAATTAGCGGGAAATCAATAAAGGTTAATTTCACTTGATAATGATGTAGCCATTTGCAACATTGAAGACACTGTTTTTTACTGATACAGTATACAGTTCGCAAGAGAGAACAAAGCCAAATCATTTTATGGTACTTTTACTTGTAGACAGATGTTGAATCAGTCTTTTCTGAGCAGGTATCCAGAAAACTGCGACTACGCCCCTTGTCTTAATGGAGATTTACCGTTGTCCAAGGTCTTCTTGACGAACACGTGGTCAGCTTTGTTGACGTGAATGATAACGCTCATTGAAGTACTGGCGTAAGGCATTGGAATGGTGAGCCATGCTTTCGCATAGCCCTGGGAAAACAGCCCGAAATCAGATGTACCTTGACGTGGACCTCTTTCTGTTTGTAAAAGTGTCTGGAACTGATAGTAACCTGAAAATGGAAAGAGCATTGTACATATTCCTCATGTCTTAATTTCATTTAAGATGCATATATGTTTCCTTTCTTTTGTTTAAGGGGCGGTCGGGTAGCCTAGTGGTTAAAGCGTTCGCTCGTCACGCCGAAGACCCGGGTTCGATTCCCGACATGGGTACAATGTGTGAAGCCCATTTCTGGTGTCCCCCGCCGTGACATTGCTGGAATATTGCTATAAGCGGCGTAAAACCAAACTCAAACACTCTTTTGTTTAAGCTGTCTGTACGTCACAAGATGATAAGCTGTAAGGAAAGGTAGGGTTGATGTGATAGTGTCAGGGTACAAAGCTGAAACAGTTTTATCAGAAAGGTCATATCCACAACAATACAACTTACACCTATTTTTGTATGTCTAGCAAAGGACTCGAGGAAAGCTAGATGTTGGATTAATTAAAGGGCCACATGCAACTTCCCACTACAAATAATGTCATGCAATTGTGCTTTGAAAGTATCCGACAATATTCGAATAAATATTCACCAAGGTAAATAATAGGATATTGAGTAGAGTGGAACTCATAGTTCCAGCAATTTATTGAACCAGGAATGACCAGACTTAACTTCAAGCATCGTATTAAAGTATTACTGGATTTCTGATGGGAAAATTATGAGCATCAATACTGGCTATTTAAAAAATCCCACTCTTACCTGAGACAGGGGCATGGAATACCCCAGATGTAGGGTTATACCCATGACCAATGTTTGCCTCAACGCTGCTGAATGGGATGATGCTGCCAACTCCAAAGTAGTAATAACCGGCGTTCAAACTTTTTGGCAGAGATGCTTTAAAGTATACCAACGGAGCTGAAACGATATCAAAATATGCATTTACGAGTGAGTTGTCAGTGAGTAAGTATGGTTTGACAAATATTTTGTCAATATCACCACAGGGCTACTAACAATCGTCTTAAGGCTTCATACATCTAATGGTTTCTAAGGTGATTTCGAAAACATTAAAGCATACAAGAAACGAAGTACGGATATGGTTTCCTTTTAGGCTCCCCTTAATTAAAGACCACTTTTAAAATATGAAAACGAATATGTCCAGATCTGTTGTTCGATGTCGTTTTGTTGCAACCTCAAACTAATGCTTTGACGTCGTGATCCAACCGTTGCACCTCTATAGTATCTACACAGTTTTGCACGGATTGCTATTTGGATTTGGTGGCGCCGTGTTTTTGTCTTTGGTTTTGATTATTTATTCATATAACTTTATATTTTGTGATTTGGATTAGTTGGTTGTTGAATGATGGGAAAGAAAGTGTGGTTGATTTAAGTTTATGGGCCACCGTGTGAAAAGTTTTTATGCTTGCGCTGGGTGTTGTTTGCTTCTGGATGTATGCAAGGAGAAGTTTGAGGTTGTTTTGGGTTTTTGGGTTTGCAAGTTTTGGTGTTTTGCGCGTAAATGTTTTGTTGGTTTTGAAGGATGCGGGTAGAATGTCGGATATTTCTTATAGTGTTATGTTTGATGTAACATGCTATACGGTGGTTGTTGACTTCGGGGCTGCAGTGGGTTTTGTGGCCCGTAAGTGTTCGTGGGGTGCCTTGCAGGCCCTTGTGGGTTTTTTTTGTATGATGGTGTTGATGTTGTGCTTGAGAACCCTGTGACCAGATATCTCCTGGGTTTGGTGGTTTGGTTGCGGTGAAGATGGGTGTTTTGTGGGGGTGTAGTTGATATATGGAGGTTGTGGTTTGGGCCTGTGTTGTGATTTGTTGTTTGGGTTTTGCATGTAGGATGTTGTTTGTTTGGGGTTTGGTGTGTGGTGGTTTGGTTGACTAGGGTAAAGTAATGACGCGCTGACAACCTGTTACTATGCGGGCGGCTTCTATTTGAATCATTTCAAGTTTTTCGGAATACCTCTGAAGCATATTCTAATATAGGCCTCATGAAAACGAGATATATTTTGGACAGGGTTGGTCTGTCCAGTAAATACATAACGGTAAAGACGAACAAATCATTTTGGAAGCTGAGTGACAAATGGTATCAACGTAGGTTGTCCGTATCATAATATGAGAGAGAGTAACGCACAGATGTTGATGACGCAAGATAGATGCGCTAACAGCGATATTGTTATAAATTATATGTGCAGAGCGATTTTTATAATGAGTGAATAATATAAGTGCAATGAGTGCATTTACTGATTTTGTTGGAACAAATGAAAACATGTCAATTTTGAATAACCTTCGCTAGGTGCAAATTGAGATATTCTGCTACTTATAAGTAAAGAAAAACGTTTAATTAATATATTCGTTTTCAAAAACCGTCGAACACATTATCTGCTTCACATCATCACTTCATCCGGTTATGTACTGTCGGTTTGAAAGTCCCTTACAACTTTGAATCAGAATTTCGGCAGAATTTGATTACTTGTTTTACAGATTTTTTCAGATTAACTTAAAACGCAAAGTGGTATACAATTCTTGTTGGAGAATGAAAGCTGCCATTTGTTTACATTAAGCTTTTTTGCTTACCGTTTCCGGCAACCTCCTTTCCCGTAAATGAACAGACTGCCACGCAGAGAAATAACATCAGGTGGAGTTCCATGTCTGGCTGCTGTCAGGGATAGTGAATTGCATCGAATGAAGCGTTTACAGTTTACAGCTTACAATATAACAGTTTCAAGCTGTCAAAAGCTTTCATAAAGTATGCAAACCCCACCCACATTAAATCTCTGCTCACTCATGACAGATGTTCCAGGTGGGTTTCCAGAGCTTTCAATACGTCATACGGTTTTGAACTACGTGCAGTCTGACACTTCTACTATCGTGTTCAATGTATTCCACGAAAATGTATATTTGACTTCAAATTGAAAATTTGTATTGTTAAGGATTGAGTGTGTACTTTTTGTGGTTCATTAAGGTGTGAAAAACCGTTGTGCATAGCGGATTCTTACAAAAGTTTGACCATCGGTTATGATTCATACCTCTATGAACCGGAAAAAAAACATCCTTGTAATTAAATTCGACAAGAAAATGTGTTATCTCCTTAAGTTTTATAAAAAAAATTATGTATATGTCAAATCAGATTTATGTTTCTAGGTTTGTCAGCACCATATCCGTGCTCGTGTGTTTCACCGAAGTGGTAAACGTCTGAGACCTGCATCACTTCGGGCTTCCCTCCCACATTAAGTCGACACGCAGCAATATAACTGGAATACTGTTGAAAGCGGCGTTAAACACAATTCACTCACTTACTCAATCACTCATATCAGACAACATTCCAGGCGTAGGATGACGTACTGTGGCGTGATACCACTCATGTGATTTTTTTCTTTATGCACATACATGACACGCCCAGAAAGTCAGTATCTAATCAACGGAGAGCAGCATCAAACAAAGTTCATAGTACCTGTCAATCAAGACAAGAGGCAAGAACAGCCCAGTATGACTGTTACTAGTAACCAGAATAAATATGCAAGGGATGAGGCGGCAGTTTCAAATGACATGTCACGAGCTAGGAGAGTATACATCCCAAGATAGATGTATCGGGTACCCATTCCCTGCTGGTGAGGCACATTGGAACAAATGTACTTGCCCAGGGTGACGCCACACTTTTTGACACTTTTGTTTCAGGTGTATGTATTCGTGTTGCTACCATCTGGTCATCTACCATAGGATGGGTGGATTCTTTGGAGTGCATAGGGTGAATGTAATGTATACTAGCGGTAGTGACCACACTGTAAAGACCTGTAAATACTGGTGGTCCTTACGCTGAGTAACAACCTGGCCACTTGGCTGGTTGGTTGGTTGGTTGTTCAACGCCACACTCAGCAATATTCCAACTATATGAAGGCGGTCTGTAAATAATCGAGTCTGGACCAGACAATCCAGTGATTAATATGAGCATCGTGTCACTTGCGGGATACGATGTCAGCACCTGACGTTTGCTAGCCTGGCGCTTTTGACACCCTGCCTATTCCGCCCCCTGGAAGCCCCCACAGGGGGAGAAGGATGTTCGTAAATCAATATGAATCTTCAACGTGTGAGTTCACGTTACACTGATAATAGATAACACATGGTATGAAGTGGAAGGTGAGTGTGCACCAATGGACATTTGATAAAATCGCCACTGGGTGCGACACAAATGCAAGGTGTTAAATCCATTAACTGGCAACAGTTGGCTCTATAGATAATAAACATGTAAATCACGATCATCCAAAGGCGTGAGACATTCATGAAAATGAATATCCAACGCATATACAGTTGTTACGGGGTGATTTCCAAAATTAAACGAAGACTTTAATTTAGAAATCCGTTCGCGCAGACCTAACTAGAAAACATCAGTAAATGAACACACAAGATCTGTAACTGTAAATGTAACTGCGCTCGCTGATGTTCAGAATATCATCACTTTTGATTGTTTTGAAAGAGGCTTTTCAATTGGTACATAGATTAACAGGTTAAAGAGATCTCCAATCGTCCTCTCGTCGCCTCTATACAGCGATCCTTATAGAAATTGTCCCATCCCGAACTTTATCGAACGATCAAGTTTGCTGTGGCCATATAAACATCAAGGTGCATATTACTCCAACAAGTGTAGCCCAAAACCATTCCGGAAAGCTCCACTCGCTGCTGTCGACACCGGTTTATAATTCGTCGATATCGTGAGCATGTGTTAATGAATTAGTGATGATACAAATTTCTGATTTGTTCAATACTTATGTATATTCTGTATCACTGGCACAAATGTGTGGTGGTTTCTTATAAAACTCAGGGCTGCCCCGACACGCAATCAATCATACGATCCACACGTCACCTCTGACGACAGCATAGCTTACTGTTGATTATGGAGTTTACACTTCATCTAAATATCTGTTATGGGATTTTTAGAGCATCTTTATCTAATTTTGAAGAAAAAATACATTTAATAGTGCCTTTTCCCAATATTTTACACACATACTTTAAGTTAGTACATATGTTAAAACATTTAACCAGATACCCATATTTAGTATAAAGATAAATAGTTTAGCTAAGGTTTTAAGTGACTCTGTTGATGGGTCGTTATTTGTTGACGATTTTAATATATCATGTCGAGGTAAAAATATGCACACGATAAAAAAGACAGTTGCAACGTTGTCTAAATAAAATCAATGTTTGGGCAGAGCAGAACGGATTCAAGTTTTCTAAATCTAAAACAAATTGTATACATTTCTGTCGAAAATATAAACCATATAAGGACCCAGAATTACATCTAGCTGGAACTCCAATTAAAGTCGTAAAAGAAACTAAATTTTTAGAAATATTTTTTTACCTTACGTTTTTACCACATATTAAACATTTGAAAGCTAAATGTCTGAAGGCACTAGATTTATTGAAGGTAGTTTCTAATTCCAAATGGGGAGGAGATCAAACGACCCTCCTTCACTTATATAGATCACTTGTCCGTTCTAAGCTCGATTATGGCTCCATCATCTATGGTGGAGCCTGTAAAAGCAATCTTAAACTTTTAGATACAATCCATCATCAAGGTCTAAGACTCTGTCTTGGATCTTTCCGAACCTCCCCTATTGACAGTTTGTACATTGAGGCTGACGAGCCATCTCTTAAACAGCGCCGTATTAAACTTTCGTTACAGTATATCACAAAGTTATATTCTAATGAGTCAAACCCTGCATACAGCTGTGTATTTAATCCCCTTTAAGAGGACCTGTTTAGTAAAAAGTCATCTCTTATTCCGCCTCTCGGAATAAGAATTAAACCTTTTATTTCTGCTGCTGTCATTAACCTTGAAAATATATCTCCTTTCCGTCTGCTTTCCTCTCCTGCTTGGCAATTGGTAAAGCCACAGGTGGATCTTACATTATCTACACTAAAGAAATCTGACACGAACCAACTACAATATCAACAAGAGTATAATCAGTTAAGAAGCGAATATAACACTTACAAATCAAAATTTACAGATGGATCCAAGGATGGAGGTGCTGTTGCCAGCGGTTATACTTACTTGGGGTGTCAGTCCAGATTTGAAGAGGTCGTCTTAAGACGATGTTGTATTGGTCATTCTCGATATACTCATGACTATCTACTTAAAGGTGAGGATCCTCTATTCTGCATCCCTTGTGATGAAAGAATCACGGTCAAGCATGTCCTGCTTGACTGTATTGATTTTTCCATCACAGGGGAATCCAGGATCTTTTTAATCAGGTAAGTTCTCATTTTATTCTTGGTTTTTTAAAGGATATTGAATAGTTACATACATTTTGAGTATGTTTTGTCTATAAATAAATTGATTTTTTACAATTGGTAAAATAAATCAGTGACTGCGATTGTTAGTGGCTATATCCTCGAAGGGGGTTGAAGTAGTGTAAAATTATTGTCCCCCTGAGAGGGTATGTAAGACCACGTCTTTCAAAGTATATTTATTTATACCACGGTACTGTAAGTCCCCATGGACCCTAGCATGGTGATCTCTCTTCAGTGGCTGGCGATCTATAGCTCATTTTTATCGTGTATTGTTTCGTATGATGTTATATTTTTATGGCTAACTACTAGTTTTAGATATAATCTGTGATAACTCTAGTTATTTTACTGTCCTTCGTTGACAGGTTTTTATTTCGTATAAATATGTGTATTCTTAGTGTACTTCTCGTCACGATATGGCTGAAATACTGCCGATGTGACGTTAAATCTTAACTCACTCACACTCACTCCAATTACAACATGTTTACATTAATGCTTTAAGAATGAAATAGTTATTATGAGTTTCTCATTAATAAGTAAATAAAAGAAATTATTTACGGGATGCAAATTGTGTAGTCAGCGTTCGATTCATTGTACAGTGAGTCAGTTGGGTTAACGCCGCTTTTAACATTATTCCAGTTATATCACGGCGTGTCAGCTTAATGTGGGAGGAAAGCCCGAAGTGATGCAGGTCTTAGACGTTAACCACTTCGGTGAAACCCACGAGCACGGGTATGGTGCTGACAAACCGGGAATCGAACCCACAACCATAGGTTTCTGGCGTGTCCAGGGGACGCAACTCTGCACAGCGAATCACGTCGCCCTAGACGACTGGGCCACCCGTGCCCCCTCATTGTACAGTTATCAATATACCAATTCATTATATATTATTTGCTTCGTTCCGCATGTAGTTTCAGGTGTCTGATGGTCAAAATGTATACAGGAATTGGGATATTGAAATCAGTATAGGTGCTGTTTATGATTTGTATCCTAGCACCGTGTTTATACAGGGGCTACACTTATAAGTGTCCATCATACGAGAATGTACACCTGTGTGTTGACTCACTGCTGTAATAATTTCCTTCAATTCCCAGTTAAATTTCTCAACTAGCGGTTTGTGGTTTTCCAGAGCGATGTACTTTAACGACGTTTTGAGGTAACTGGGGGAGTTTGGACCGGCATTCTTATCAGTGTTTATAGGTTCCCAATATCATCAGTTAGAGAATAGCTTTGTTCATGGAATGACGAATATCACATTGTTTCTGATATTATTCATTGTTATAAAAGTAAAGGTATATCTATCATCTGAGTATACAAGGGCATACATTTATATTATAACACATCGTGAAGAAAGTCACGTTGACACAACTATTTATTAAACAAAAAGATGTGTATACCGATTGTCACATGAAGTACTTCGAAAACCATCGTTCTTTGTGTTACACAGTTATTTAATATGTAATATGATTCTTCAAATATAAACTAAATATTTACATATAGGAATTCACAGTGCAGAATTCTACATGTAAATAATCCAGTACAGGTAGCCTAGATCACTGCAGATCACATTCCAATAGCTGAGCAATAGATCCTATATATTGGTTATTCTACCATGAATTTGAAATTTACTCGATTCTGATTGGTCAGTCAGAGGCTATTCAATCACAATAAACCCCCTCTGATTGAAACAGCTGGTTCGACGGCCGCATCACCGCAGAAGCTAATATCCATAGAATAGTACTATTTTCAGTCATCCTCGGTAGGCATATTTAAATAATTATATCTACAATTACAGGTTACTAAATGCACAGATACGGTTACTACAGTATTCAAATGTGACAATACATTTCATGCAGAAAATACGATAGAAATCTACAAAGGGAATATATTTACGTTTATGTGACAACAGAGAGCTTGGAATTTTGGCGCTTTTCTGTATACGACTGTGACGTCATATCTTTTGCGTCACAATAGGCGATATGACGTCATAATGGAGATACGCGATGTCGAGCGAAAGCCTTGCAAAGCTTGCTTTTTGTTTTCTTTAGGGATACCAACCTCATGTTAGCTTACCACGTTGCCGTGCTTATATGCTTTCAATGCCTGTCAGGCACTCGTGAAGAGCAACCTCCTCGTGGAGAGTGCTGGGTACGCCAATAGCTCTTCCCCCGTGTGGAACCGGGGTAGAATATTTCCACAGCACCCCATTGCTGGTCGTAAAAGGTGACCAAATTGGGCAACCTGTTTGCCGTGGGTTGCGCCCCTGTGTTGGCGGAGGACGGGAGTCTGGTGGTTGAGGGCACTGGATCCAGGAACTGGTGTTCCTTTTGCCCAACACACCACTTCGACCCTTACTTCGCCTAGACGGGTGGTAGAATTGGCCCGATTCTATCAATCGGCTGGTCATGCCATGCCCTGTGCTTAGAATAATTGGAAGTTGAAATATTATATCAAACAGTTTGAAATCACGATATATGATACCCTATTTATGTATATCTGTATTTTGCCTAGAGTCCTATGCCAGAAGGCGGTGGCTCATGGGCCAAACTGGTGATATGGACCTCTGAATTCTGTGCTTCTTGAGAGAGGTGTCATGGGCCGAACCAGCCTGGCACTTATTCTTTTAGTTCTCATAGCTATTCAAGTTTATATTTGCTGGAGTATAACACCCCTGTAGCCCTGGTGTTGCAGGCTGGCTTCCACTGGAACACCGTCCTTGTTGACACTCGATGGTGGGTGGGGAACAGGGGTGCTGAATACTATTCCTTTTACCATGTCTCACAACAATCAATCTGGTTCAGCCAAAAACAACAGACGTAGACATGTAGATTCTACTCATTCTGATGAAGAAATAAACATATCTCCTGATATTTCTGAAGATTCTTGGACCAAGGTTCATAGTCATTGCTTCTGCAGACGGTAATCCATTGCGACTCAATCCTTTTGCTATCTCCCTTGGTATCAAAGGTGCATGCGGAGAAGTTCAAAATGTCACACGCCTTCGTTCAGGTTCGCTGTTAGTTGAATGTGCACGGAGACAACAATCTGTTAATCTGTTGTCCTTACAACAGTTTGTTAACACTAAGGTTGTTGTCTCAGTGCACAAGACACTGAATTCCAAAAAAGGCATCATCAGGGACCGCGCTCGTTGTCTGGCTGACATGAGCGAAGAGGAAATTGCTGATGAGCTGAAAAGCCAAGGAGTAACTGATGTTAAACGTTTTACGAGGAAAAAGCAAGATGGAACAATCACACAAACGAATACTTACCTTTTCACCTTTTCTCTATCAGTCCTTCCCACTTCCATTAAAGCCGGATACTTCAACATCGGAGTGGAGGTCTTTGTACCTAACCCGCTCCGTTGTTTCAAATGTCGTAACAATGCAGCATGCTTCCGTTGTGGTGGAGCTCATGACAGCTCCGAATGCACAAACACCATCAATTGTGTTAACTGCAGCGGAGGGCATATGGCATCTTCCAAATTCTGTCCAAAGTTTGAATATGAAACAAAAATCCTAAAAATCAAATGCAACAACAATATTTCTTATCATGAAGCTAAAAAGTTAATACCTCTTCAATCGCAAACTCCTTTGGCTAAATCTTATTCAGCTGCAGCTTCCTCTCCCTCACCAACCAAAACATCTGTTCAGTGTCGGACATTGATCTTGTGGGTTACTGATCAACAGATCATCACTGATCCTATTATCGCTCTCCCAGGAACATCAACATCAGAGACTCAAACTGTTCTAACATCTGAGCCAGGGCCCTCCAACACTTGGAGGTGCCTTCTCATACGCCTAACCCTGCTGAGGTTCACAATTCGTTTGAACCTCTGGAGATGGAGGTCACTCCTTCCAACTCCATACTTGGGAGTGGTCCTCCCTCACGTTCCAGATCACCAGTTGAGCCACCATGAGTAGCTCTCCAAATATCATCCAGTGGAATTGCAGAGGACTAAGAAATAATGTTAATGATTTGCAATTATTAATACAAGATCATAAACCATCAGCATTTTGCCTCCAAGAGACTTACTTGAAAACCAGGGATCTAATGGATATCAGACAGTATAATTCGTATCATTTTTATTTATTTATTATATAACTGCTGCAAAAATTGACCTCAATAATATCTCTCCCACTCAAATACTGTCGTCTCCTCCGTGGCAACTGGTAAAGCCAGAAGTAGATCTTTCCTTAACTAAACTAAAGAAATCAGACACTAACCAACTAAAGTATCAGCAAGAATATAATCAATTAAGAAGCACTTACAACACTTCCAAGTCCATATTTACTGATGGATCCAAGGACGGTGAAGCAGTAGCTAGCGCCACTGTTATTAGATAGATATTCTTTATTTCCTCCAGATATTGAAGATACATATCATATATGATATTATGTATAATTACAGAGCTGTACAGTAGTACAATTGAACACTATTATTAAAAATGATAACTACAAAATGCATGACAATCAAGCATTCTTATAACTGTTTTGTAACAGATAAAGCCATTTCCTACAATGTCTTGACACAATAACCATAAGGTCACCCCATAGACTTTGAGATAAAGAGCTAACACACTCAGGCATACCGCCTAGTAGTACAGACAGGATTATATCATCGTCCTCACTACATAGTCTTGCAAATGTAGAGACATCTATCACATCACAAATGATTTCAAATAGTTCATTTCTGTCATTCATATTCAATGTACAATACAGAAAGACATGCTTAATAATATCATGAGCTACAATTCCACATCGACATTCCCTAGATTCCATATTTATGCATCCCAGCCGTACAAGATGAGACAGGTTTGGGAACTGTTCAGGACGTTCAAGTGCAAGTAGCCAGAGTCTGTGTTCTTTATCATTACGTAGCGAAACATATCTATTTAAGTTAAAGTCTAGATAGCAGCTTAGAGCATACAGCTTCCTGGTCTGCAGAAATAATCCTTTCCTTAACAATATCAGACCATGCCTTTTTACTTTGGAAGCTACATTTAATTAGATAATCTTCTATTTCTGCATTAAGATTGTATTTTTTGACAAGTCTGAGCATGTTATATACAGATGACAAAGCACATCGTTTTTGAAGTTATCCAACGCTATTTCGTATCTAAACTGCCCAAGGCGAGTAATGAATACCTTTTTAAAGACATAGCTGTAACTGGATCGGCATAGTTTTCCAAGTAGTAACAGTGACTGTTTGTCAATATAGGATTGGAGAGATATCAAGCCCATGTTGTCCACAGCAACAGTACCTGATGTACACTTGGAATGCCCTGTATTTTTCTACTGAAATAACGTTGAATAACTTCCAGCATATCGTATTCTTTGAGGGTTAATAGCCCCCAGACATTACATCCATAGAGTCCGCATGGGAGTATCACTCGTTCCCAGATCCTTTTTGCTGGGATTGGATTCATGCCTCCAAACTTTAGTCCAGTATCGTTATTACTATTTATTAACATTTTTAACTTTTCACAAGCCAATTGTGTTCGTTCTAAGGAAGACTTATCAGAGCTAATCCTGACACCTGCATATATTATAGATTGCTGAAGTGGAACACACATACAGCCCAAGTACAGTGATTGAGAGCAGATAAATTTACGCTGCACATCAAATATTAGAACAGCACTTTTCGTGACATTGTACTTAAGCTGCCATTTATATGCATACTGATTTACAACATTGAGAAGATCTTGAAGGCCTGTTGGTGAGCTACTAAACAGTGTTGTATCATCTGCCAAGAGCTGGCCTGGAGTATGTGCCCACAGCAGATTTAGTCCTTGCTTAGAGCGTTCCAGCTCGCATAACAGATCATTTATATATAATGTAAAGAGCCAAGCAGATATAACTCTGCCTTGACCAACTCCTTGGCGTACATGAAACAAATCTGATCTAAAGCCTGCAAAGCTGACATAGGAGTACATAGACATGTAAGACCTACGTAGTATTCGCCATGTTTTACCCGTGATACCAAGGTCATAAAGTTTTAGAAAAAGGCCATCTAGCCATACCCTGTCGAAGGCTTTTTCATTATCTAGAAATGCACAGTAGACTGGAGAACTTCTTTCATTGTAATATGCTATTGCTTCTAATAGTGTGAGGGCCGCAGTGTCTGCACCTGCATTTTTGCGAAAGCCAAATTGGAGAAGATGTGGGAAATTACAGTTTTTAGTTACCCAGGATTCGATTCTGTTGAGTATGAGCCTTTCCAAAAGTTTACCAAAGGCAGATGTCATAGTTATTCCCCTGTAATTAGCAGGATCCGACTTGCTTTTACCATGACCTTTATGGATTGGGAGGATTTGACCTATGTTGTACTCACATGGTATATATTCATAGTGCACAATTGCATTGAATAAAACCATGAGATGGTGATTTACCTGTTTTAAGGGATTTGACAGTATCCATCAATTCTTCACCAGTGAAGGGTTTTGAAAGGGGAGATGCTATAGCCACACCATTATTGTCATAAGAATCAGTGCTATCTAATACCTCATTTTCAAGGTCATTAACACGTTGTTTGACGTAAGAGGAAAATAGAACATCATGTTTCAGATCAGTATCCGGGGCAGCTAGATTTCTGTAATATTCACCAAACATATCACATATATCCTTCGGGTCATTAGATGATTTATCTGAATAGACAAGTTTTTTAGTATGACCTTTGTTTTTACGATAACGTTTAGATACCCTGAAGTATTCATGAACATCAACCTCAGCAGCTTCATAAGCTTCTTTGTATCTATCATCTATCAGCTTTTGTTTTGAGATCCGATGCTGTTTTCTAAATAACCGTTTGGCTTCTTTGTATCTAGCAAAAAAGATGTTGCTCTCAAATATATTAATACTCAGTCTAAACATAAGCAGTTCATCATATTTTCTGATTCCCTTTCCTGTCTTCAGGCCATTAAAAATATTTCATCTGAACATCCACTTTTACGTGAAATTATAGAATTACATAACGATCTTGCGACTGGCCAGTACGACATCGTCTTTCGTTGGTTACCTAGCCACGTTGGAATTATTGGTAACACAATGGCCGATGCTGCAACAAATCTGTGACACCACTTCTGATCCCGTACACTGATTTTAAAACTGTGATTAGATCTTACATCCGAGATCTAATGCAAAAGAAGTGGGACACCCAAGTAGGTATCAATAAATAACATGAAATTAAACCAAATATCGGTTACACTTACTTGGGTTGTCAATCCAGATTTGAAGAGGTCATTATGCGACGATGTCGTATTGGCCATTCCAGATATACACATGAGTATTTGTTACAAAGAGGAACCTCCGTTTTGTATCCCTTATGATGGAAGAATCAGTCAAGCATGTCCTGCTTGACTGTATTGATTTTGCCATCACAAGGGACACTTATTTCAATGTTTCATTTATAAAGGATCTTTTTAATATCAGTTCTCATTTAGTTATTTGTTTTTTAAAAGAAATGGAATTGTACCATAAATTTTGATTAATATGTTGTGTATATAATATACTTTTTATGATTGGCAGGATAAATGCAATAACTGAGATTGTTAGTGGCTGTATCCTTGAAGGGGGTTGAAGTAATTTTATATGATTGTCCCCTGGAGAGGATATGTAAGACCACGTCATTCAAAGTAGATTTGTTCTTACAATTGTCTTTAATCGTAGAATATATGTTATTTAATATGGCTAAGTATGTTAATAATCGCCAACACCTGAAGGGATGATGTAAATCCTGCTGGGTTCCATGCAGGAAGCTGAAGTACTGTAAGTCCCCATGGTACCTAGTATGGTGAGCTAACTTTAGTTGCTGGTGATCTACAGCCCGTTTTTAAAACCGTGATGTTATATTTAGTGCTATCAATTTTATGATTCCATACTTGTTTTAAAATATATTTCTGTGATATGTCTAGTTATTTTACTGTCCTTCGTTGGCAGGTTTTTATATAAATTTCAATATATGTATTATGTTTAACTATTGCTAGTCACGATATGGCTGAAATATTGCCAATGTGACTTAAAATTTTAACTCACTCACTCACTCACCCAATGCCTGTCATATGTTCGAGTGAAGTATTACGGTGTAAAAAAACTTCTTGAGTATATACAGCGCCATATTTTGTTCGGTGATTCCGTAATTCAGATCGACAACCCACTCAAAACACTGGACTCAACCCATGCCGCTTCACTCAGTATATTTGCTAACACCAAAGAGTTCGCGTTTTATTTAGTCATGGTAGAATGGAGATAAACATACTGTGTTTTCAATGTAGAGCTAGGTTACTTAACTCACGTGCAAAAGAAACGTCTCCAAACATTTTTCAACTAACAAACAACACAAACACAAACCCGAATAGATAATGACTTGTTATATGAATAACAAAAAGGTATAAGTCCATGAGCCAGACCAGATGTGGTACCATCTGGGGTGGCAAATTCTCAGTATGATTTTTTGAAAGTCATATATCCATAGATGAAAAAAAAACTTTGAAAGCAATCCGGGACTCACAGCTTAGTGGTAGTAATCACCACATAAAAGGGGACCCCAGAGTTGAATCCACGGGACTAGGTTTAAGGGTAGGGGAAACCAGAAAGTGGAATAACTTTACAAGCAATAGTCATGTGGTGAAGTATGACCACTCAAAATGTTGGTAACCTGATGCTCTACATATTGGTATGTACTATAGGACTAATACAGTAAAAGTGTAGGTCACCAGAGGTCAAAAGGTCACAACATTTGACCTCTGCTTAAGATATCATCACCTACCCGAAAATATATTGCAGATGCCACACCAGTGGGCCTCTCTTAACCCAAATGGTTTATGATTGAAGCCAAGCAGTACCTAAGTCTGTTTATAGTCTGATAAAAGTAACTTTAGTTTCTTTTATGATGTGGTACAGAACGGATTTTGGTACATCTTAAAACGAATGTCTTCATTCGCTAAAAAGATGTAAAATTGTATGAGGTTGGGCTGCTTGAAATAAGTTCACATGAATTTATAACTCTCAACTCCAAATTATAAAGGCCTTGTGCTAGATGTAGTCAGAAGTTGTTTTGAAGATACATTGTTCTGTTGTTTTGGCTCACAAGATTAAACAGAAGGTCAAATAGGGGTCAAATTGGATATGCTAACCGCAATAACATAAAATGCAGTTATCTGTTGCATAATGAATATTAATATTTGATAAGATCACACAATAAGACACTACAACTATTTTATCACATTATGTTAGAAACTTAAGTCTTCATTATTGTAGACCGAGTCTTCATTGTACACTGTTGATTACTCATCATCTGGACCATCATCAACATCACTCGCTTCAAATTCAACCTCGTCCTTAACTTGCTGATTGCTACATGTCTGTAATTAGCAAAGGTATGTTTATTTCGTGTTATACTGAAGGCAGGTACAGCTCTCCGTTGTGCACCCCCCCCCCCCCCCCCCACCCCCCCCCCCCCCACCCCCCGGCAATAACCAAGGCCCCACCCTCCTCCTTCAACCATGACCAACAGGAAAAGCCTCCATGCTCCTTACCATACTTGTTAATTGTCCCTCCTGCAATGGTTCTGCGGTGACGAGGCGCAAGGAGGAAGCTGCCAGGATTCAGCTTCCTTTTTCTTTGCGCAAAACAGGTTGAACCGCAATTCACTTCTCAATAAGTGTCCTTGTGCTGAAAAGGAGCCTGAGGGCTGAAACATTTCCTCTTCCACGCCAGAAACCTATGACAGTGTGTTCGAATCCTGGTTCGCCCCGATTATGTTGTCAGCACTATGCCTGTGCTGATGGGTTTCACCAAAGTGGTGAACGTCTATTACCTGCATCACTTCGAGCTTTCCTTCCACATCAAGCTGACACGCCGTGATATAACTGGAATTATACTATTCAAAGCGGCGTTAAACCCAACTCACTCACTCACTACTCTTGTGTACGGTTCCGTTTGGTTAACTGGGTTTGTGTTGTGATTACTTCCGGCTTAAATTTGAAGTATGTTTCAGAAGGATGTCACTATGTTCAAGCCAAACATCGTGAATATATCATGCAACCGAATTATTTTTCAGGAGAATAATTGCAAACTAAGGGCCAACATATTGATTTTCAATGTATCCAAAAGCAGATGTCTTATACGGGTGTATAATCTCTGCAGGAAGTTAAAACATTTGTCAATACAATAAACCATGCAGAACCATAAACCGCCATATGAAACGGTATGAATCATATTTTACACACAGTGAACTACTTGAAACTGTGCTCAAATCTGCACAGCAAGCACCATACATGTGATTTTGAAGACAACTTATTACAAATATCTGATATCAAACCCGTTGTTTTACATGTGTTGTTTATTGAACAAAGTCATGCTTCATAGAAGCCTAGTATTTAATCGTGTTGAGCAATAATTTGCAATAGCAGTGCGAAGGGAGAACGACTGAGTGCGCGTTACATGCTTGACCATAATTCCCTCTGGAACCATTCTCGCTGGCTGCCTGAATAACATACGATACATTGCACAGGTATGTCGCAAAAGAGCTATTCGGGTAAGGGAGATAATCACTCACTCTAAGTGATACAGCTTGAATAAGATACGATGTACAGCATTGCAAGGTCACGCGTGATAAAGCTCTATACTACGCATACAGCTGAAGGAGATAATCGCTCGATGCGCAATAGGTAGATTTGTAAGTTAATTAATTGAACCTAATAAAGTCGATATATTTAATTTAATATCACAGATACAAATATGAAATTTTGGAGTCCGATAGTCACATGTTGTCGTTGTACAAAGGCATTAAAAACTGTTCATTGTCACGTCACATAAGGCCACAAGGGTGTGCTGAACTCACGCTTTTCAATCACGGCTGTATCACCAGCTGTCAATATGGAAAACAGAACAATACATCAAGATGACAGTTTTCATGTAAAGATTAAGTATTTCTAAGCAAAATAAAGATACATATACCTAGATATAGTACATATCTTTCAGTTGCTTAGAAATACTTAATCGTTACTTTGAAACTGCCATCTTGATGTATTATAATGTATTGTATATTGACAGCTTGTGATTAATTGTTACCAGATGGCTCCAGCTGGGGTAGCAGACGACACACTTTCCAACAATGGGGAACAGGGTAAAAATATGAGTAGGCTGGTTATCATCGAGCAGACGGCTCACCAGTCTAAGATGTATTGAAAGTGATTTATAATTAGATTTATTACCCAAATGGGCTCAAATATTCAGTGTAATAACTTTTTTATATTTGCACAGTGTGCAATTAGTGATTCTCGAAGCTGATTGGTCAGTAAAACAAAGATCAATTTTCATTGGACAACGGAACTATTCTTTTCTCATCCCATTCATTCACAAATCCACGCCTTTCCCTTCAGATGTTTTACGTGCTACAATCTCACTGACTCGAGATTTTTAAGACAAGACACATAGTTTCATATTAACAACATGATTTCACATTATCAATTGTTTCATTTATTTCACATGATTTTTACTGTAAGTAAAAACCAAAACTACGTCCCCGTTTGTAAACAAACATGGCTGGCCATTTGAGATCTGTAAATGACCTCGTTAAGCGGACGGAGATCTGACTGACATGAAAAGTTATTCGTATAATTCAACCTCTGAACACATTTAATGTCTTTGTTGTCAAAACTGGATATGGCCAGATTGAAGTTCCAAGATTCAGATTGTGCTGTTGCCAGAAACTGTTTCTAGGGCGCCAAGATCATCACCACCAAGTCCTGGCCCCGAGGTTATAAAACGTCCCTGAGTACGATTTCATGCTCAAATCCGGTTTCGTGCTCAAGTCAAAACTCAGACTCAATAAACGGAGGTTATAAATAATCTGAGTACGTTTTCGTGCTCAACTTGAGCATGAAATCAGTATGATCTCAAGTACGCTTTGGACCGTGCTCAACGCTGAGTTCGACAACAACAATGGCAGCTCACCTGCGACAGACGCGACAAGCGAGGCGGAACACCCGTGTTCCGAGAGTCTTTCGAGATCGTTCTAACCCGCTGGAAGATTTAGATGTGGATGAAGTTTTTTACCGTTACAGATTTAGGCCAAATACTATAATAATGATTCCGTTTGTTGGCTTTTTACGGCAAGTAAAGTGGGAAAATTTTATAATATAAAGCACATACTACGGTAGAAACTACCATTGTTAGTCAACAAGTCCTTACAATGATAACATAAAGCAAAAACCTGAAAAATGTCAAACGTCTACAAGTTCTTTCATACATTGACAATTGGACACTTTGGCACGAACTGCAGGACTAGTTCAAATTTCTAACATTGCACATTGTGAGAGAGCAATTCAATTCATATTTGTTTCATAATTTCTAAATTTGAACAAGATAAAGAGTTAGCTGGAATAAAATGTTGTCATTTGTTGTGAGTAAAGATACAGAACTTATGCATGTTAGGATATTCATAATAGTCTGTATGAAGGACAAATATCTGGACCTAATGTTAGTATCAGCTGGACAAATGAAAAATGCATGGTATTCATCATCTAGGTCTCCACAAATTGCACAAACTATAAGTAAAGTCATGATCACTAGATATTCTATATTTAGGTCTTTCTGATGGCACATCATACATGCATAAATGCTGAATTATCATCACAATGTTAGAGTTAGCTGCTTTAAAATGATCTTACTTAAGAGCACATAACAAAAAATCAGGATTTTTGGAGCAATTGCATATGTAATGAATAGTGATAAAACAATACAGACAGAGTTGATATTGTGTAACAATATTTCTTTGAATTATCATTAACTATTTTATCTGTCAAATTCAACTGATCATGTCCAAGCAAATCAGTAAATGTTGTTGTCATTCATATTGCATTTCTACTTAACTTTAGTAATTTTGATAATAATTATTCTTCAGTTGGACATGATTCGACAAGAGAAACACCAAATTCCGCATTCATTTTTAGTTGGTAGTAGACTGATTTCCTCTGCAGCATTTGAATTTCAATGTCTAATTTCTTTTGATTTTTTTCTAATAATTCAATTTCCAGTTTCAGCTTCCTTTGTTCAAGTTTGATCCTTTCCGTGTCCTGTATCGTGTTGTCATATGTTGCCTCAGCTTGTGTTCTTTTTCGTTTGCGCCCGGTCTTTTTGTGTGTAAATATAATGAGACTGACTTGTGTACTCTGCGTCATCTTTGGGAGTATAGTATTGTTGATAGCATTATGAGTGTTAGTGTGACAAGACAGTGAATATAATGAGACTGACTTGTGTACTCTGCGTCATCTTTGGGAGTTTAGTATTGTTGATAGCACTATGAGTGTTAGTGTGACTGAAATATAATTCGAATATATTTCCAGTCTCTTAGTATTTTCAGCTTGTGACAAGACAGTGAATGTATTGTTTGGGGTAATACATGTATTAGCATCTTGCTATGAGTGTTTTCATTTCTATGCTTTCAATAAATCATACAAAGGTCATGGTTTATTAGTAGTAGTATTATACTAGTATTATACTAGTATTATAGAAGGATTATACAAACATAAATTTGATATTAATCTTGAATATACTGAAATAAACTCTGAAAATGTTCATTATTTAGTAGAGTAATATGTTCTACAGATATTACTCAGATCCTTCTGATGTACCTTCTGCTGGGTTGTTTTGCTCATCAATGTGATGTGCTTCACCTTGCAGACCTGTAAATAAGGGGATACAATTTTTAACATTGAAAAAATGCAAAAAATTATTGTATCATTTTCAGACATTTATATATTTAAGAATTCAATAAAGTCACAAAATAAAGTTATACTTTAATGTTATTAATTGAGAATAATTACATTGATTGTATACAATGTGTCAGCTCAGACAATAATGTTATGACAGGAATAGCAAACTATGCTCTACAATACATGTTGGAAATTTTGGTATTATGTTCAAGACATGACCTATATAAGGGAGACAACCCACAGAGTAATTAGATACATGTCCCATGTTATAGATGTGATTATGTATAATAATACATGTTAATAATGTTCAGACATATGATGACATGTATTACCTTCTGGTGAAGCGGCAGCTACATCGCCATCATGAATGACTGAAGTGAACAGAATATTAAAATACAGTAATGCAGCTATTTTAATAATTTTCGGGTTACAATTGACAAAAACAATTGCATTTGTGACTGAAATTGTGATGAGTGATTAATTTGATTATCTGACAAATATTAATCATTATTTGAATGATTTTGTACCAGTGCAATTCACAACAAATGTATTCATTACTTTGATCACAGGCATAAAAAAGTTGGTGTCTGAAATTTTTGTTGTTGTTTCCTTTGTCTTTTGACAGTACTTGATTTGTTTGTACTATTTTTGATAAGTATTTTTGTCATCCAAATACATTGTCCCAGGTGATAGGTCTCACCATAACCAACATAAATGAGAAATAGTTGGCTTTAAAATTTACATTAATCTTTTACATATTGAACTGCCCATACCATCAGTGTCAATGCCATGTTCTAGGCCATGAATACCTGGCCTCCCCTCCAAAGACTGACAAAGGACCTCGTCCGCGTTGGACAGTGCTGGGAGTGGAGGCCCTCCTCCAGTTGTGGCCATTGACCTTTTGAGGCCGTCGATCTTGCTTTTAGCTACAATACAAATATGCAGTTTAGTTCAGTAACAATAACATATATATTGAAATATTAAATTTGGGTTTCATTGACATGTGTTCATGTGTTATTGAGGGATAAACATGTGTTTCATCAATTATATAATAACCATTTAATACATTATGATGGAGTAACAATGTTGATACAAGATGCCTCTTAGTATTTTTCTAATATAAAAGAGTACCTCTTTGTTTCAAATTGAAGTACTTCTTCTT
The DNA here is from genome assembly GCF_023055435.1 of Haliotis rufescens. NCBI lineage: Eukaryota > Metazoa > Mollusca > Gastropoda > Lepetellida > Haliotidae > Haliotis > Haliotis rufescens. The sequence goes on from NW_025964223.1 coordinate 10,700,914, forward strand.
CACTTCAATAGCCTCCCTTTTGGCATTGATGTGTCTTCTGAAAGTATATAAAAGAAGAGATATTATTTGAAAATTAATATACAGAACATGTTTTCTTCTTCACAGTCAAGGAATTGTGGAGAAAATGAAAATACATGTCTCCATTTAGATTACCGGTATATACAATAAAGTTAATGCAACGAAGAATCACATTTTCGACTGTTTACTTGTGCAAATCTGCATGGGCACCACATTTCAACGCATGATCGAATACAGGACTCGTTGCGATATGTCACGCCTACGCCTGAGAACTTTATAACTTAATTACCCCAACCTCCACTCGATATTGGTTTGAAAAGAATCCACTAAAACTGTTTGGAGGATGTCCCTTGACCTTGACCTTAGACACAGCCCCCCCCCCCCCCCCCCCCCCTTACTTTTTTACTCGCTTATGACAGGTTAACTTTGTTTTACCGAACACATTGAAAAAATCAGCATCGATCAATCCTGTGTCATAAAAGTTGAATGAACACTTTGCGCAAGACGTATTTATAACTTAACCACCGCGATGATATAGCGTACCATGCTGCAAATGATATTAAGCAACAATAACATATGAACAACTTACGTGTTGAGGATATACGTGATGCGTTGCCATCCATCGGTCCGCTGTCGATGGATGGACTTCACACCGCTTCCCTTTATTTCGCCGAACAACAGTTGCTCTCGCTGAACGACTTCCTGGATGAGACAAACCTCCTCCGCCTCTGACCACCCATTACCCCGCCTTCGCGATTCGGTCACGCCCTCCGTTGCCATTGTAAATAAGCAGACGACAACATCCGGGTTGTTTTCTTACCATTCTCGACGGAAGAGTTCCAAATTGCCGCTTATGTCATAAACAAAGAGTCCTTTGAGCATGCTCAAGCCGAGCGTGAGTTGTTCTCAGCTGAGTACAGACTCAAGATGTTTTATAACCTCTGCTTGAGTACAAATCTCAACTGAGTACGAAGTTGAGCATGAGCATGTATTTGAGCACGAAACTGAGTTGAGCACGAAATTTTTTTTATAACCTCGGGCCCTGGTTTGCGTCTGTGTTAGGCATAGAGGGCTTGCTGTTTGATGAATTTTTCGAACACCCGAATCCAAAAACCGGACTTTGTATAGACAGGTTTGCCTTTGTGAACGATGATGACATCGATAACTGCCAATGAAAATGAAAACACAATGAAAAAGACTAAACTTGACAAGTTGACATGAACTTTGTTCACAAATGTATACAGGTAAGAAAAACACGAAAAATATGACTACTCACACTTTCAACGATGGCATGAGCATAAAAACAAATTCATTTTGCAACAACATTTAGACTTTCCGAAAGACATCATAAAGATACACTATTTCGTACAATTTTGTAACATTGTGTGAAGAAATAAGAACGTGACACTTTTTATACAATGTATACGTTTTTTGTCACCGCGACGTCTGCACAGTACGGCGCTGAGTGGTATGCAGGCTGACTGACGTCCGGGGACCATATGACTACGAGGGTTAATGACACAGGACAGGTTCAACTAAACATTATTATTTGCAAATTTATCATTTCGGCATGCACATCAGACAGTTCAGAATTCGAACTGTCTACTTTGAAGGAGATCAAGGGTAGCATAGAGTGTTACCTTAGCGACGTGTTTACCAGCATCTGGTTGCAAAATCGATGCACTTTGCTGAACTCGGAGGTTTTGAAATCAAAGCAAAAATAATTAAAAATACAAGGAAAAGAAAACTTACCCCAGCGAGCTGATCCTGTGTCCGATATTGAAGTAAATGAACTCCGTGAATGCGGACAGCTTAGCACCAAGTCTCCAGATACCGTGTTTGTCTATCAACAGGTATTCGACCATTATGAATCACATCAAAATATCAACAAACTCCCGTCATCTGACTGTGTCCACTCCACGTTTGACAAATCCTCCTGAAATCCCACATGCACATGTTTCCCATCAGTGACACTTGACTCAAATCACACACGATGTTCATTAAACTTGTTGTCCGGATTAAACTGTAACGCCGGTTCTCTTGTCATTCCTGGTTTCGGCTGTCTCATCTGGGTCAATTCGGGTCATTCATTCAGACACTGTGACAGCAATCGTACTTTTCAAAGTTTACCTTCTTTTCGCAACTTTTCTCTAACAAACAGGACTTCTGTACATTCCGTCTATGTTGTTGTTATAGGTTTTGGCATTTTTGTCAAATGACACATTAAAAAATTGACAGTTTTCCGTGTTTCCTCTTCTCAATGTAAAATGCATGTTTCTGCCGATGCACGACGGGGGCTGTAACGTCAGTGACGAGATCTTGTCAAAACAAGCTTTGATTAAAAAACCTGATGAACCTTTTTGGAAACCTGTCTTCTTTATCAATGCTAGATAGTGTACGCTGTGTAAATCGGACAGAAATATAACTGCAATATCGGATCTTTACAATTTTTTAACAGAACTATATTTTTCATGCGTAACAACACTTTAATTGAGTAATGCCGTTGGAATGATTGGACAGTGTTTTTTCATACGCGGAGTGATACAAAACAGTTGATTCTTAATCGGCGACAGTTGTTTTTGTTTTTTCTTGAAACATGTCTTTAATATGAATATGGGTAATAAATAGAATTACCCACTCGGTACGAGTGATTACGGAAAATTACGGAAATTATGTCACTCGTGAAATTAATGTTTTAAGTTCCTCGCTAAAGCTCGGAACTTAAAACATTAATTTCACTCGTGACATAATTTCCGTAATCACTCGTACCTCGTGGGTTGTTCTATAAATAATACTAGTCTTTAGATATAAAGAATGTTAGGAACTTTAGAAGTGCTAGGACATTTCTTAACACGTGTCGTGTCAGCCCTATGACATTCGCGAATATACACTTCCAGAAAACATCCTGTGTTGGTATAACATGAATTAGTAAAGGTTAATTAGGGATGCCCAACACATTAATTACTGAAAGAAGAGTAGTCAAAACACTGTCGTTTCCTGCCCTGGACATCACACCCCTACACGCTAAGGTCGGTGAGAAACTTTCTCATCAAAGAAAACGCACAGTCAAGACACTTTTCTGCGAGGACTCGCGGTATGTAGTCATAATGATCAGTTTATTACATTGTTGAAGATGCATTTTGATTCAAACTCAATTAAATGAGCAAACCTATACGTTTGTGGACATTTGCGATCTGCCTTGATATGCACGTTTCGTTTTAATATTCTGCAATCCATTTTAAGTATTACCCGCTGGCCCGGCCCGGCACGACTTTTCTTGGCCCGACTTTTAGGCAATCACCTTGTAAACACATGCAGTCCCAGAAGGCCTGCAGATTTGTCAAGGCCTTGCGTGTCAGCAACTTTCTGGACGTCAACATATTCATTTCATGTCCTGGTTCCACCCTTCATGTAAATTGAGGATGGTAGCTGTGATGGTAATGCCAAGTCAATAATAAGGACATACGTATCGTATCAGACACAATCACAACTGCAGTAAAGCCAGAATCAGTACAGCACTTCGCATGAAGGAGGAGTCTGGTGTCTGCCTCTTCTTGGCTACATCTGAGGGCTTTAACATTGTTGACTGGCTCCACCGTTAGTCTTATGCAAGTCTGCTTCTCCGTTCATCTTCACTCCAGCCAGTAACAAGTACTTAAATCAGGTGTGCCTTGTTCTCTAGGTTCACGAGGACATTCACTGTATGACCCAATGTTCGGGTGCAAGGGTCCCAAATGGTATGCCATGCTGGGATCCTCTGTTGGCTCTCTCTGCATTTTTGTTTGATTCTTCTTGATAAACATCAAACACCATATCAGTATACCCACAGGATATTCCTTCTCGCAATGTTTTGGGAATTTGTAGGCAGATGCATTTTTCATTTCTGTTGACATTGTAACATCTTATCCCTTGACTTCATTTCTAAGCATAACAAATACATTCATCATCATTGTATCAAAATGAGAAGTGTCCTGCTTGGCAGCTAGGAGCTGTTCCTTCAACTTCTGGTTTTCTTTGACTAGCTCAGTCAATGTTTGTAAGGAAAATCCGAAGGTTTGCTTTTTTCATCAGGTATCATATGGATACTCTTCAATTTCAGTATTTGTTTGGTCAAGGTCGCACGGAACAGAGTCTGTGGAAGCTGCAGCAGCACTAGATTTGGCTTGTGGCGTCTTTCCAGGCTTAGTGTATAGCAAGAGCGATGGAAATGTCCTTCAGCAGCGACTTCAAAAACATTAACTGCTCCCTTTTGAAAAACGATAGATGAAAGTTATCTCTCTTGAAAAGCAGACAACACTGTTTGGATTCCTTTTTAAGAATGTTTACTACTGGTAATGTGACTTGGAAAATGTGTATTTGATCATTTAAACTTTCCCATAAGTTAAGTAGAGTTAAATATTAGCAACTGTTTTGCAATAGAAAAAGAGATTCTATGCTCACATCCCTGTTCTTGTTCTCATGAGGACAGGCCATTGAAAGCGAGCAGTCATTGTCTCAAAATTCAACTTTAGTACAAAACATTAAGTTTTTCTTTACTTTTGCAGAATAAAGGTCCCTTCTCATTCTCACTCAAAGGGTTATATTTTGTAATATATTCAGGTTTAAACCGAGTTCATATATGGTACTAGATGGCATTCTTCTTGGATAAGTGATAACCAAATTACATCAAAATGTAACTTTACCATCATCTGAATACATATAGGGCATGACTATGAGCAAACCTTTTTATCACAACATAATGACATATTTCAGGAAGGCCAACTTCAAACAAATCTTGTATGCTTTTAGCGCAAAACGACATTTTTCTTAAATGCATCAAAACCGTTCTTTACCACACCACAAAGATAATAAATTTCGTTTTTTCAGACTTTTAACGGACTTAAGTACTTCTTGGCTTCAATCATAGCCCTTTTGGGTTAAGAAAGTCCCATCGTAGTGGTATGTGCAGTTTATTTTCTGACAGGTGGTAATATTTTAAGCAGAGGTCAAATGTTGTGACCTTTTGACCTCTGGTGGCGTACATGTTTACTGTATTAGTCCTATATTACATACCAACATGTAGATCATCAGGTTCTTAACATTTTGAGTGGTCATACCACACCATATGACTATTGCTTGTAAAGTTATTTCACTTTCTGGTTTCCCCTACCCTTAAATCTAGTCCCGTGGTTTCGACTCTGGGACCCCCCTTTATATGGTGATTACTACCACTAGGCTGTGAGTCCCGGATTGCTTTTTAAGATTTTTCACCAATGGATATATGACTTTCAAAAAATCATACTGAGATTTCGTCACCCCATGTGGTACAGCTTCATAAAATTTTGGGGTCTGGCTCATGGACTATATGTAAAGCATGTGTGACAGAAGTAAAAAGAACATGTTAAATAGAACAGCTGTAGAGTCAATGTTATCACAAGGGGGTCGATTGTACAGTATTCGAGCACAAGCCAAAGCGGCAAATCACAAAAACACAGAGGTTGAAATTGGAATGCAGACTGTCAATACCGCGTATGTCCACCCCTAGCGTCGATACATGACAGAACACGTCGTCGGGCCGAGTGTGTAAGTCTTCTGATCACGTGATTGGGGATCTGACGCCATTCTCTCTGCAGTGCCTGAACCAGTGCATTTCTCGTCAACGGGAGGGTGTGGCAGTTGTCGAATCCGACGTCCAAGATGGTCCCACAAGGGTTCTATGAGACATGTCTGGGGATCTTGGTGGCCAAGGCAGGACGGGCACGTTGTTGGCGTTGAGAAAGACCGTTGTGACAGCTGCGGTGTGTGGTGTTGCATTGTCTTGCTGAAACAAGGTTCCTGGATTTTGCTGGAGGAAAGGCAGAACATGGGGCTCCAGAACTTCATCAATATACCGACGGGCTGTCAGGTTGCCATCGATGATAATGAGGTCGGTCTTGGTGTTCCCACAAATGCCTCCCCAAACCATCACACCCCCTCCACCATATGGTTCCGTTTCCTGAACGCAACAACGTGCCGTCCGTTCCCCACGCCGGCGGTAGACACGTTTTCGGCCGTCAGCTCTGTTCAACTGGAACCTACTCTCGTCGCTGAAAAGGACTCTTTGCCAGTTTCGTTGCTGCCACTGACGAACACGTCTTGCCCATGCCAATCTTCGACGTCGATATTCCAGCGTTAACGTCATGCCCTTGAACGGTCTGTAGGCTCTGATTCCTCAGTCGTCTCGAGACTATCCACCTGCTGACACGATGACCAAGGCTATGCGCTGATAATGACGTCACAGTTAGGAATCTGCTCCTTAAATGAAGCGTACGTAGATAACGGTCTTCTTGTGGCGTAGTGATTTTTGGTCGACCGCTCCTTGGCCTGTCTGCTGTCCTGCCAGTTTGTCTGTAACGTGTGACTAGTCTGCCAATCGTTCTTTTTGCGCAGCCCATAATTCTTGCAACATGGTCGTGAGTTGCCCCCATCTCCAACATTCCAATCACTCTTTGTCTCTGTTCCAAAGTTAATCTAGGCATGTTCTGTGGGTTTTTCAGACTCTGATGATTGCAAAGAACAGTTTCCAACAGGTTTTATAACCGATCTTCATACGGGTGATTTCCTGCACGTGCAGGGAATTTGACTGAATAAAGTCATTTTTACCCGCTTCTGACAGCACGTGAATTTCCTTGAGATACCATGCATTGGTGTGTTTGGGCAATGTGTTCCGAACTGTTTTTCATGTTTTTGACTATATTCAACAATTATAATATAATTCTAACTTTGGGGACGTTTCTTTTGCACGTGAGTGTAGTAGTGTAAATTTAACATTTGAAACCTCACGCTGCGCGTTCGGTTCCAAATTCAATTTAGCGCGGTTAAATCCACAGGTAACCTAGCTCTACATTGAAAACACAGTATGTTTATCTCCTAATTATATCGTAGGGGTAGAAATTGTTTTTGGAATGTGAACAAAATGACAGCCATAGGAACCATAGATATAGTCACCCGTGTATAAAAGCAATCAGCTTTTTATAGTTTACACTGAATAGTTATTGCAGAACTGGTACGTAAAAGTGACAAAACCCTTTCTGAAATTAAAGGCTTGAAACTTAAACAGATGATCCGGACAGTATCACAATCCCTGGTTTATAAAGTGTTTTTGAATAATAGACAGACGAATACGCAAACTGCGATCAAAGCTGGCGGTGTCATCGATGCAGTGAAAAATGGACCCTATATCAAATATACAGTCGTGGATAAAACTACCGATCTGATTCAAAGGATTGTTGTTTTTTGTTTTTTTGTTTTGTTGTTTAACGCCGCACTCAGCAATATTCCAGCTATATGACGGCGGTCTGTAAATAATCGAGTCTGGACCAGACAATCCAGTGATTGACATCATGAGCATCGATCCACGCAATTGGGATCGATGACATGTATCAACCAAGTCAGCGAGCCTGACCATCCGATCCCGTTAGTCGCCTTTTACGACAAGCATAGTCGCCTTTTACGGCAAGTATGGGTTGCTGAAGACCTATTCTACCCCCGGAATCTTCACGGGTCTTCAAAGGATTGAGTTAACTGACTCTGGAAGTATGTATCTTTACATATCTGTGTAGTGTATTTATTTGTAACCCAGCAGGTTCAACAAATATGTATATGTGAACGGTTGTGTTGGGGATGATAAGTTTGTTGGTAATGTAAGTTGTAAGAATGTTGGTCAAGTAGACTACTGTATTGCAACTCTCAGCTCTTTTGCCCATATTATTAACTTTGAGGAATTAGACTTTGGCCTGTTGTTCTCTGACATACACTACGGTATATCCATGTCACTCACTAACCCTTTGTGAATTTACAACGACTGTAGATGCAGGCGTGAAACATATGGAACAAGACTTTAAATACAAAGTTTTAAGATAATAATTAACAATGATGACATCGATGGATTGGATTCTATGGCCACCCCTTCATCACCCGACATTGAACCTATAAAGGAGAAAATTGATGAACGTTTCATGAAGACAGATGAAACGACGATTGGTACTTATTTTAGATACTCTTCAAAGACCAAGACTAAAAGCAAAAGGCAAAAATCATGGTTTGGTAAAGATTGTACAAAAATGAGGGAAATGTTTTGAGGCTAAAATGTCTTTAAATATAGAAAGAAATAAAGTAGCGAATTTGCAGCGCCCAAAGAACAAAAGCAAATCGTATAAGAAATGTATGTTACAATATTCAAATTTGCAAAAATCGAAAAGGGTTAAGGACCCAAAATCGTTCTGAAAGATTCTGAAATCTGGGGTGAAGGGTGTGACACCTGGCAAAGAACCGACACTGGAGGAGTTATTCGCCTTCTATAGCAATCTGTACAATTACAAATAGGACTTCGTAGTAAGCCTGAAGGTTTTTTTTATCAAAAGCATGGATGAGAAGTTTCACTTGAATAATTCAGTCCCATAACACCAGAAGAAATATCACATCGCCTAAAAGCTAAAAACTAACAAATCATATGGAATTGATGGAATCATGAATGAACATGTTGTGCATCCCGTACAAGAAAACTTTTGTATATCGGTTACATTATATGGGGGCATTTTCCTTGAATCCTGGCTTGTCGGTGTCAAAAAAATATATATTAAAAAGGTGACCTATTCCAACCAGAAAACTATCGCCCTATAATTACTTTACTTGTGTAAGAAAATTATACACCTCAGTAATCATTAACAGACTTACCAACTTTATCGAAAGAAATCAGCTTCTTAGTGAACCACAAACAGGATACAGAAAGAATGATTCAACCACAGACAATATATTTACATTGTACGGCCTTATTGAATTGCTGTGAGCAAGGAAGAAAAATCTATTTGGTGCTCTAATTGACTTTAGTAAAGCGTTCGACTGTGTTAGGCGAGTCGGGCTTTGGCTAAAACTACTGTCCTATAATTTTTCTGGAAAATGTTTCAATGTTATTTATTATATGTATAGAACTATCAAATCATGTGTTCTTAGTATAGGAGCTGCTCTGAGCTCTTCTCGTACTCAATTGGGGTGCGACAAGGTGAAAACCTGACACCTTTACTATTCGCACCTTTTGAAAATTATTTAGAACAGTACCTAAAAGATCATACTTGTACTTCTTTGGGTTAAGTCCCATGTGATCTAGACAACCAGTTGCCGGACTTTTTTTGTTGTGGAAGCCTCGATGGCTTGTGTACTTGCGATTAGGTGCCTCACTCTGGCAGTGCGGGTTCGAATCCCGCATGGGACTCAACCTAGAAAAGTACGAGAATCTGTGCATAACTAAGACGTTGTTATCCCAAATATAACATTTGTTATATTTGATCACTTTCTAAATGGCGTATTCATAGCTTCGGCCATGGGAGCCGTGCCAATTTACACTTGTCAGAGGGGTATACAAAGTATGTGTTCTTGACAACCAGTTGCCGGACTTTGATTTTCGTGGAAGCCTGGGTGGCACAGTGGATTAGATCGCTGACTTTGTGAGCTGGCGATTAGGTGCCTCACTTTTGCAGTGTGGGTTCGAATCCCGCATGGGACTCAACCTAGAAAAGTACTAGAATCTGTACTTGACTAAGAAAGTGTTATCCAAAATATTACATTTGTTACATTTGGACACTTTCTAAATAAAAATTGTGAGTTGCAAAAGTTAGGTTTCGTTTTCACCAATTTGAAAGAATTCTTTTCATTGTTTCTTTTCGGTTTCTGCCCAGTCATCTAAAGCGCCGCGATTCGCTGTGCAGAGTTGCGTCCCTTGGGCACGCCAGAAACCTATGTTTGTGGGTTCGAATCCTGGTTCGCCCCGATTATGTTTCTAGGTTTGCCAGCACCATACCCGTGTTCGTGGGTTTCACCGAAGTGGTAAACGTCTGAGACTTGTAACACTTCGGGCTTTCCTCCCACATTAAGCTGACACGCCGCGATATAACTGGAATACTGTTAAAAGCGGTGTTGAACCCAACTCACTTACACTATTCGGTTTCTCGCTTTTATCATCCAAATATCTATCAAATAGGAATTTAGTGTATTTCCGAATGCTTCAAATTATCCATAGACCTGTCTAAATTTAAGTCTTGGCTGAGATTTGGTTACTTCCTGTCATTGATCTTATCTATAGCGCCTGGATTTTATCGATATATATTTTAAGTCCAAACATTTTGTGAAACTTCAGAGCTGTCTAGAAATAATTCAGTTTTGTCGAAATACTGTCCTAGTTTATGTTCTGTGTCATTTACGGTAATCCCATGTAAATTGGTATTTGTTATTATCATAATATGCTTGGAAATGATCGAATGCTTCTTCACCTTTTGGTCTCAAACCAAATATCATATTAGATATACATCATATCATATGATTGCTTATAAAACGTTCTTGTTCATTTATCATCATGCGACCAAGAAGTTATGCCCGTGTACGACTACAAATAGAGCGAGAGGGCATGGAGTACAACATATCCGGCTAATGGAAGGAGTAGTCAATAAAGGTAATGATATCTTGTTTAACGTGGATTACCGTGATGCACTTTGGGTGTCTTAAGCAGCCTAACACAATTCTTAATGTGTTATATTATTGTGTCCCTGTTAAAAAAGGTACATAACTAAGCACAGAAATATTTTCACAATATGTCAATTGGACTTTAATGTGAACAGATACTATTCTTGATTATATATCTTCAGTCATATTTACAGTGCAGGTCCAGGTTTCTGAGGGCCCTTGGTCTCCATGATACCTTCTGTAGAGACGACTCTCATGCGCGTCCTGATCTTGTTAGTCTCGTGGATTGATGCGGCTTGTCTGCTGAGAATTGCCCGCTTCTTCTTGGTGGTAGTTCTGTCTGAATACTGATCCCAGACACTCTCAACAGTGTTTTTGCCTCAAAAATTGCCTCTCTGTCTGACATGTACGCGAATGTAGCCATATTATGCTACGGGGTGCGTTGCGGTGAGGTGCGTTGCGGTGAGGTGCGTTGGGTCGATGTGCCTTCTGGTACTCAGAGTGAGAGAGTCAATAATTATGGTCACATCGGCAATATTTCAGCCATACCGTGACTGAAGCAATTAATACATTAAGAAAACAATAATTTAGACTTATAAAAAACTGTCAGCAAAGGACAGTTAAATTACTAGACTTATCACAGATATCTCTTTCTGGTACTCGGGCAGCGGAAGCCTGTGAACGACTTTAAAAAACATGTCGTCCTAGCTGGATTGAGAAAACCTCAGGGTCTTAACTAGAGCTTCACTTTACCTTTCACATCATACAGTTCTTATTTCAAAGAGGCAATTGGTGCTTGGATAAAGACTTTCATTAGTATGATAAGTTCGGATAGCCTCTACAATATCCTCTTCTGTAGCCATTTTCGACCAAGGCGATCGTTGGGACATATATTCAAATTCACAATATCAATAAAAAGTTTAAAGTCGTCCACATATTGCTCACAGATAGTTGCTGTGAGACGGGAGGGATCTTTCCAAGATGTCAATGTATTCATAATTCCCCAGTGTTACAGATAAGCAACGAATTTGCGTACAATACGCTAACTACATTTGTAAATCACCATGACCCGTTTGAGTTGCTTGTGTACAAATGTGCATTAAGAAATTAGATAATTCAACTATATATTTACTGTATATGTTACTTTTTCAGTTTTGTACACAACTGTTTTTGCAGAACTTTCAGTCTTACCAACTGAATGCAAGCATCGTGTATCAACGAATTCTACTAATGCACAAATGTGCAACATTTCGCTTAGTGTAACGTGCATCACAGTAATGAGGTTATGCAACAGACGGACACATGGTAATTAGACGTTTAAATCTAAAACAGAAGTACAATTAATCACAAAAAGGTCACTCATAGGTTTAGTAAATACCCAATTCCACCTAACAGAGAGTGAGAGAGTAATAATACACTGAATACCCCAATACATTTTAATACCCAATGTGAATGATAACATGTAAGTAATCGTTCAACAGCTCAAATATATTTTGAACCCTGGTCTCCCACACTCCCACACAATTACAAAATAACTGGCAACCCGGTGAAGTGAAGTGATTAAACTGATGACCTAACAGACACGTGTCAGCTTGCCTAATAATGTTTTGCTTAGACAGTCCCTTAGCCTTATGAGATTGGTGAGATCATATGAGCCTGGATGGCAAAGGACATCAAGAATATGTGAAAATAACGTTAACATGAACCCAATATTTCAAATGTTGGAAACATAATATCATCTTGCTTGAGTATCGGTAAAATGAGCAAATACAAAGTAATCAAATACATACACTTGATATCCTGAATGATACATAACTTTCTTAGGCATGTAACCATTTGAAACTTTACAAATTTACAAATGTTTCTCCACCTAAGAAATTTCCATATTTCAAACCCTAGTAATCTTACAAAGCAGTTTACAAAATAATGCTTGCACCGATTACAATTACGATAAATGCATAGGAAATACTCTGGTCAAGTATGTACTGGAGTATCAACTTTGGAACTCAGGCTTAGACATGTCTGCATATCATGACAGTGGTGCTGGTGCATACGGAAATACAGGATGATCATGTGCTGCAGCTACATATGACATGCATATCGGGAAACATATGCAAATCCGGTCATAGAACACCTTTCCTACTGTATTTGCGTTTGTTTCAATGGTGTAAAATCCGGCCTTTGGTCCTGTGATATACGTACATGTATAGGTATCGAATCTTCGTTCGATATCTCAAAACTGAATACACAGTAGGTATTTCTACTAATTGTTCTCTGATATGTTCATTACGTGGTATTGACTTTCATCATTAGTTTAAAATGACCATGTAAATAATTCCAGAGTATTTGTTTTTACGCAAGTAGGACATTGTGAGAATCTTCAGCTGCGTCTTCACTCAAAGACTCAAGTGGAATCAGCTCAACATGCGTAGGAGATGCACCTGTAGCGTCCTCGTCAAACGCGTTCCTGAAAGCAACGAATCTGGAGCTTCACAAATAAATATTTCAGTTGGATACATGTTCATAATACATTATATTTGCATCTCTTTCGGACAATATCATTTCAATCTAACGATCGTGATAATATTTGGATATACAAATGGAAGCAAGTTGTAATTATGTTAATGTCTCATTTACACAATTACGGTTTGCAAGTACATTTTCACTGTGATCCGTTTGCATCCGTTACATATATGATTACATATATATGATTAAATTCAAATCCAAACTCAATGTTTTACAATATTTAAATTTAACCCAGATAAATGACAGACTTACCAAAACCAAGCAACAATTCACATAACTGAAACCGCAATTTGACTAATAACCCACACCTTAGATTGAGTCTGCTACGTCCCTGACACAAAGACTGAAGTGATAATACTACTTACGTTCCGAGTATCTCAGCTTCCTTGATGGTTTCCGGTAGATTCTTGTACAGCGTTTCCGGGAGAAGAAGAGCCAAGAGGGCCGCCAGAATGCTGATACCCCCAAATATCAACATAGGGAGAATCTGGCTGAAACGTCCGGATATGTACATCGTCTGAAATGTGTGTATATTTGTTACTATTCTTGGTCATATGATGACGGAAAACAAAGTATGAAGTACGGGCCTTTGTTTATCTACAGATGATCTTTATGTTGTCCACGGTTCCCCAGTATTACATTATTAAGTTAAACATGGTCCCAAAGGATATTCACAGCTGTTGAAGAGGTACCCATTTTACTCCACCTGGGGCTATATTTCATTTTTTGGACCTTAAAAATAAATAGGAAATGTGTACAGTCAAAATGATTTTCCTTAACCTCACCAAGTTAACAATGTAGGGAGAAACTAGACTTCCAGCTCGACCAGACAAGGAACTCAGAGACATGCCAAATGTCCTGGATGTGGTCGGCATGAGTTCAGCTGTGAAGGTGTAGACGGCACACATGGCTGCAGAGGCACACGTGTTTCCGATAATGGCGAGGATGTTGATGACCAATTTGTCCGCTAATGGAGTGAAACAGTTGAGTGGAATTAGCAATATGACCTTCATGTATATTGAACAATATCAGATCATCGATACACCTGAAGCTTCAGTTCCACTTCTTCTTTTATATTTTGCCAATCCGAGAAGAAATTCCTATTCATAACCATGAATTAACAGGGAGGTGAGTGCAATTTTGTCTAATTGTCCTAATCCAAATTTTCCAATTGATTTTATCAATGAGAAAGTTCAGCACTTCATACGTATGTTTTGATGGTGAACATATGTTTTGCTTCTGACTAGAACTCAATGGCGTCTATTTTTGACAAACTGTCCTAACCTTGAAGATAGAGATGCAAATATATGTATATTTATTGTCACCTTCAGTTGCTAATTCCAAATGCATCAAGGAATGACGTTTTGTCCTTAAGTGTGTCGTGTATGAATGTGGTGTACAGATTGGTAACATTAAATATATTGACAGATTCAAGTTGGTTCCTTTCTGATATTGCAAAAATTCGAATATTGGTAATCCACAAGGGCTAGTAACACTTTTCTCACATGTTTTCTTTTAATATAAGAAATTCCTTCTTTGATGGATTATATAGTTAAGGTATGAAGCAGAGACTTGGTGTTTTGTTTGCATGGCCCTGCAATATATCTCTCAGAAAAAGAGGAATGTACATGTATTCAGGTTTTAGTGTCCAGCTAAAAGTTGATAGTACTGATGCGTCATACCAATATACGTTAAAAGATGGTACTTGTTGTTATGCTGTCTGGCACAGCGCAAAACAAGGACTGGTCGCCTCAGAGTCAGTGTACTTATGTGTGCATGTGTGTGTGTAAGAATCATGGAAGCGATGTCAACACCATTTCACTTCATGATGTCAAACACTGTATTGAGTCGATTATTTACAGATCACCGTCATATAGCTGGAATATTTCTGAGTGCGCCGTTAAAGTACAACCAAGGAAGGACTTGTATGTGGCAATAAAATATTATATAAATGTATATTCCCTTACCTCGTGATGGACGAAATAGATAACATGTTGAACGATGAATATGTTTCCTTCGTACGTCTTGTATAAATACGTTCAATGCATGTGCATATATGTGCATTCTTCAAAATAACACCTTAAATTTAGGTCCATTATTCATGCATACGCTTATAAACACGTTTGTGATTTTTGGTAATGACACTTACGTGTATCTGAAACTAGTACTGGAACCAAAGGAAGAATGCAAGCTGCTCCTGTAAGCGACAAAGATAGACATAGCAGCAACTTGCGACCAATGCGATCCATTAGGAAAAAACAAGAAATGTATGCAACAGCCTCTGTGATGATGAACAAGAGGAAGTTGAGGTAGATGCTACCAGAAAGGTTGGTGACGTTCATGGTGAGGCCATAGAAACCCATTCCAACTGCAAACCTGCAAGAACAATGACAGCTATCTTTTTTCTCACTATTAACTTTTGTCGCTATATAAGTACCACATTAACAGGCTTTTCACTCACTCGCACACACAGAGAAACACAGATGTTTACGTTTAACGTCATATAAAACATATCCAAATGGAATGTAATAACTATTAACAATCTCTTCAAACACTAGCAAACAGTACCCTTCACTTAAGGTCACATTATATGATTGTGCTTATTGCCTGTACTGGGCGGTTGGGTAGCCTAGTGGTTAAAGCGTTCGCTCCTCACGCCGAAGACCCGGGTTCGATTCCCGACATGGGTACAATGTGTGAAGCCCATTTCTGGTGTCCCCCACCGTGATATTGCTGGAAAATGCTAAAAGCGGCGTAAAACCATACTCACTCACTCACTATTGCCTGTACTGGCTGAATTGCTTTTACTAGTGTGTTTCTTTACTTTTAAAACTAGTTTTCATGTAATGTTATGTATAACCTATGATCAGAACTAATGTTTTAGGAACTGAATTTTAGGTACCAAATATAGCAGATGATCATCAGTCGGCGCATCATCACAGATGACTTCAAAATGTTCCAGAATGGTTCTTGAATCACCTCTTCCATTTGGATATCGACCTCATCAAGTATTTGTGGATCTATTTGTACTTTGTTCTTTTTCGCAATATTTGCAACTACCCCTTTAGCTTCTTCTCGTTTGCCATGTTTCAGAAGCCATCTTGGAGACTCTGGGATAAAACTGTGATGAAAAAATATAAACCTGGTTTTCAGAACTAAATGGACAGAGGTTATGAAGTTAGGAACAACTCGTAATACTTGTAAATGCACAATATATGTCAGTAACCAATTAAGTATTAAAAGAAGGTAGTGAAGCTAACGTTTATGTTCATATTTAGTAAAATAGATATACGTTTGAAACTTAAGTTATTGTTATTCGTTCATGTACACTAAAAATGGAAAAGATACATCATATTTGTTTTGTTTAGGTCAATATTATTCCGAGAGGTATCAACAATAGCATTTCTACTGTTTCACTGCAAAGTTCCATAAACATTGCATACTTTCAATCTGTATGTATGTGATTCATGTGTATGCACACCAAATTTCAATACTTACAATAAATAGGCAAAGACAACCGCAGGGACACTGACAATCAGCTGTCGAGTCTTCCAGTCCCTGAAGAGATAGGCCGTTAGAGCTGTGATCATGTTCCCCGCGCTCCAGAAGAGGTTCATGGCAACACCTGCCCACATGCGCTTAGAGGGGCCGACTATCTCCATGCCTGTTCCATACAAATCAAGTAAACACGTCCCATTTTAATTCTGGAAACCCAAAAGTCCAGAAACTCTACGCTCTTTGCCCAGTCTCGGTTAAAGGTATTTACAAAATTAAACATGCCGTTTTCATGGGAACATACCAAGGAAGAAAAAATGAAAAAAAATTGTTTAAAAACTCAATATTTAGACTATGTCGTCCATGGGCCTGCCCATGCATGGGCGAAGTGTGGCCCATGGGCCTGCCCATGGGCGAAGTCTGGCCCATGGGTAGGCCCATGGGCGAGAATATGTTCCTTTACTTAAAACTCATGTTTCGCAAATACATTTAATGTATTCATTCAAGTATCATGACACAAAATTTAATTCATTTTAACTTAATTCAACGATTTTATAGCGATATTGAAATATTTCGCCCATTGGCGAGAAAAAGGTTTGGCCCATGGGCGAGAATATGTTCCTTTACTTAAAACTCATGATTTTGTTTCGCAAATACATTAAATGTATTTATTGAAGTATCATGACACAAAATTTAACTCATTTTAACTTAATTCAACGATTTTATAGCGATATTGAAATATTTCGCCGATGGGCGAGAAAAAGGTTTTGCCCATGGGTAGACCCATTGGCAGGCCCATGGGCGAGAATATGTTCCTTTACTTAAAACTCATGTTTTTGTTTCGCAAATACATTTAATGTATTCATTCAAGTATCATGACACAAATTTAACTCATTTTAACTTAATTCAACGATTGTATAGCGATATTGAAATATTTCGCCCATGGGCGAGTATATGTTCCTTTACTTAAAACTCATGATTTTGTTTCGCAAATACATTTAATGTATTCATTCAAGTATCATGACACAAAATTAAACTCATTGAAATATTTCGCCCATGGGCGAGAAAAAGGTTTGGCCCATGGGCAGGCCCATGGGCGAGAACATGTTCCTTTACTCAAAACTCATGTTTTTGTTTCGCAAATACATTAAATGTATTTATTCAAGTATCATGACACAAAATTTAACTAATTTTTACTTAATTCAACTATTTTACGGCGTTATTAATATATTTCGCCCATGTTTTCGTCAGTCCCTTTCAAGCATCAACTAACTGTTTGCAAAGTATATTGTATCATGTGAAATATACTTTATATTATTTCATTACATTACTATTTAAAAAGGGCATTTGGTTGGATGTTTCCTTTAGTTCTACAAATTTCACCTGTTTTACATATTGTAGCGATCTTTAATGAACCCGGCCTTACCTCTCAAAACGTTTTGACAGTTTATCATACGAATTCATGTGCGTGTACTCCAATTCATTGGAATTATTTTCCACAACATTAAATTTTAGTTAGTTTCTATTTCATTTCCAATTTAATGTCCCGTTGATACATCAAACTGGGCAATTACGTGACACTAGGTATGCAATATACAGGTACGCGTGCGCGTATTTTAATGAAAAAAACTATTCGTCTTTTATTGCATAACGTTTGGCTGAATATCTTACATTCTGACGAAATCTCGAAATAATTATTTAATAACATGCGGTTTCGAACTGACCAGTGGGAAGGAATTATGTTTCAATGCGATTGAGGAAAACGTGAGTGAATATTGTGACACTAAAGCAACTTTTAACTGCATTGCCACTTTTGGTATGAAAATGGTAACAGTTCAGAAAAAACAACAGCCTTCTTATGATAATTCTCATTAGTACGTTGTATCTAATTACAGTGTCGGCCTTATTTACAGGTGATTCTACAATACCTGCTCTCAGTCAATTACGATCTACCACACCACGCGTGAATAAACAGTTATGCAGGTGTTGCTGTGGGCAAATACCTAGCCTGAAAATGTTTATTTTTTTTAGGATACATGTTTTACAAATGTTCGTTGATATGTGGATATATTAAGCACAAAGACAAAAAAATGTTTATGAAAGATGAATTAGTGCCTTGATATATTCATCGAGATGTGTATCATCGTTTAATGGGGTCATTCAATAAACGTATGTTTGGAGGAGATATCAAAGGAGCCGCCCAATATACACAGAGTCGTCCGGTGAACTACCACCCCACCCTGTCCATTAGGGTTATGTAATCGGTACACAAATATATTTGATGCGGTGTCAGTACGGAAGGAGTTTGAATTACGTCCGCCAGTTGCCACAGAAATCCTCAAAGTATAGAAACAATAAACAAGGTCAATCCGTACTAATTACCTAGTGACGCACGTAACAACGACTGTCAATAGGGAAAATGGTGAAAACAAATTGAAATAGATTTTAATAAAACATTATTGTACTACATAACTCGCAAAAGCGGTGCCTAAAATTGTTTGACCGTGTTATGTGTGTTGTAAACTGACGAATAGCAAGTAATTGTCATGCTGTACGCATGGTTCCATATACAAATTCAGTTATACAACCGGTATGAAACTGAGAACTGAGATACCAAGTACAACCTGCATTCACACACGGAAGCAATATACTTGTGTGTATGCCCTCTCCTCTAAAAAATGTATCACTAAAGTATTTGCATTGTAATAAATATAGTAATGATAAAACTTGGTAATTTGGTAGGTCTCCGACAGATATGATTTTCAGTTTTTTACACCTTTGATTGATACGGATTACGTACCTGTAGTCTAGTCACTGTCTCTAATGTATCTGCTTGTTAGAAATTTCAAATGTATTGTTATAGCACTGTTCCTAAAATACGGCAGTTTCTTTTATCGGGTATAAATAGATGATTCGTCTTGTCACGCAGTCATTTTTACTTGATCGAATGATTTCCACAAAAAATTACGGCAGAGAGTTTTGTATTTTATTATATTTTTAGAAGATTTTAGAAGATGCTTACATCACTGTATCTCAGAACGTAAAACTGATAACATTCAAACACGTAATTAGTACACAGTTAATTGTTACATATAATTTCCTGCATATTCCTTTTTGAACAAAAAGCCTTCATGTATATTGATATTGGTGTCCACTGTTAAAAGGGTATTAGTGCAGTCAGCCATGGTAAATGGAGAGACAATAATAAGGTGATTAATTATAGTCTGTTGCGGAATATGCGGTATAAGTGTAGTCATTGATACATATACACATTACACATATACAGATGAAATACACGATATGATGGAGTGCAAGAACAAATTAAGATATGGTTTCTATTAAAAATAATTATACGATTTTGGATTTAATTAGCATGTTTAAATTTTCAGGCCAACACGGCTGAGATACAGCATCGGCATACTCAACTGGAGTTGTTTTCTGCCGGTCGTAAGTTTATTGTTTGACTGAGCACACTCGTGTCGGGGTTGCGATATTTTCTTCTCTTTGTTGGCAGCCTGCCACCGGTCTGAATTTTGAGAAAGGTCTCAGCATGGGACTGTTAATTACTTCTTAATGATGTCTACAAGCTTACAAACTTGTAGATGTTGGGTGCGGTTAGGACCAAACTTTTTCAGCTCAGAGTGTTAGTGGTCCTGGAACCCATAGTGTCAAACAGGTTCTGCACAAAACGTCCATCAGATTCTACTGTTCAGCAACATTGTCACTGAATTTCAGAACTCTGGCATGATATAATAATCAAGGATTTCGAAGGTGAACGAGGGGAAAGGCAGACGCACGTGGATTTACCCTCAGGTTATTATTGTCTGGAGTTCACATTTTGGGGCATTTCATATACTAATTGAACAGAGTTCACCTGCACATGTCAACTTTAGTGATACAGACTGTAACCAAAAATGCAATGAGCCGCAGCTCTTAATCCCTTATAACAACGGTAACAACAACCAGGGTGAGGACACAGTAAGGTTAAACCGTGTCCAACAGACAATCTGAGGTGGCTATCTCCCATCAAGTCAGCTCTGTTTTTAAGCGCATAGTTATGTTTTTACATATTGAAATAAAAGGAATTTAAACAATTATATTTAACAAACCTACACATTACCAAATACAAAACTTTATAACCCTCTCTAGACTTCGTTCCAATTAACCTGGATCATTCAACTCGCTCGCGAAGGTCGTATGCGACTTTAAAGTGAATACGTCTACAGTGTACAAGTAACTTTTAACTGTATCATATATACTCATTATAAGCAATTATTTTCGTTCCTAATTCGAATGCGCACATTCTGAGGCTAAATCTGCAAAAGGACAGATAAAATATTTCTTGGTACAATGCAAACGATACAAACGTAGCGGCTGATAATAGAGACAATGATTTAATAATCTGCAATATATCAAGTGTTCTCGTTCAATCTATTGTACATATTGAAGTGATTGTAAAGTTTCAAGGAGTACTAAAATGTTGTGGTATTATGAATGTATTTAGAATATGAATAGCGAAAAACAGTCACCATATCGGATGTACATGTATAACTTGTCTTCCAACACCACGCTTGTGCCGAGGCCCATGGTCATAAAACTAATCGGTCCCATAAAAGGAGCAAATAGTTTCGCAGATACTTCTTGCTATGGTTCACTCACAATTGTCAGACGACCTAATCATCAGTCAGACCAGTCAAGTGTGACCAGCGTACCTGCCTGGTTTTGGCTCCTAATTACTGAACTGCCCAATACTTTCATACTGTGGGCAGAGTAAGCGGCCTCGTTGAGTGATACAGACTAACCAGATTATGATTGTGTTTGTAAGTTGCGTTTAATCTGTGTCGGGTTGCAGTTGTTTTATTAGTCAAGACTAGGGGTAGTTTTTTTTCAATGAAACCTTTTAGCCGTTGAGTTTGTTTTGCATTCATTTCATTAAATACATTGTTAGGTAGAATAATAACACGTTATATGGATAAAACATCTCCCTAATCTGAGTATAATCTCACATGTACTCTAAGTACCGTACTATATTACTTTGCGGAGACACTGAGTATAATATTTTAGTTGGCATTGTATGCTGTCTGAATGACTTTACACAAATCCCTGCATTTAATAGACCCGTGAAGATCTTCAACAAACCATTCTTGGCGTAAAAGGGCGACAGCGCTTGTCGTAAGAAGTGACTACCGGGATCGGGTGGTCAGGCTCGCTGACTTGGTTGATGCATGTCATCGTATCCCAATTGCGTGGATCGATGCACATGATGTCAATCACTGGATTGTCTGGTCCAGACTCGATTATTTACAGACCGCCGTCATACAGCTGAAATATTGCTAAGTGTGGCGTTATACAACTAACAAACAATCAAAACACAAAAAGAGAAAGTGTATGAGTACTAAAACTTGCAATAGATATGCGTACCCTACGTACACACATGAGTCCCATTCGACAGTCTACAACACACGAATAACTGTCAAACAAGTTTGGGTACCCCTTCTGTTCCATGCATGTTTATGTTGCTACATCTTATTGCTCATGTTTCCAAGTATTGTAAAACACTTTAATGTTTCTCCTTCTTAATCTAACGTTATAACATTTCCGATCATTGCCATCATCTAATACACAAGAGATGATACCAAGACATATTTTATTCGGTTTTATGGTCTATGCGGTCTTACAATTGATTTTATTAGTCTTTAAATCTTATGTCTAGTACATATTTTCACAAACAGGGCTGTTAACTGATATAAGGAATGTAACATCCAGTTGAGGACTGAATACGACGTACGTTAGTCTGGTAACGACATTTCTACAATTAATATTTTGAATAAGCCGTTAATACGCCAGTTGTGACAGGGATGATGGTATGGTAGATGTAGCAGACATATTGACAGCCGTTGTTACGCGAGTCACTAGGTTATTAGTACGGCATTGGCCTTGTTGATTGGTACTATACTTTCTGTGGCCACTGGTGGACGTAATTCAAACTCCTTCCACACTGACATCGCACCAAATATATTTGTGTACCGATTACATAACTCTTACTGACAGGGTAGGGTGGTAGTTCACGCGAAACGGACGACACTGTGTATATTGAGCGGCTCCTTTGATATCGCCTCACAACATACTTTTAATGAATGACCAATTAAACGATGATACACATCAGGATCGCGGAGAAAATACAAGCTTCGTTCGCGTTGAATATATATATCAAGGCACAAATTCATCTTTCATAAACTTTTTGTGTCTTGGTGCTTAATATATCCACATATCAACGAACATTTGTAATACATGTATCCACAAAAATATACATGTACAGGCTAGGTATTTGCCCACAGCAACACCTGCATAACTGTTTATTCACGCGTGGTGTGGCAGATTGTAATTGACCGACAACAAGTATTGTAGAATCACCTGTAAATAAGGCCGACACTGCAAATAGACACAACGTACTAATGAGAATATGAGAATTATCATAAGAAGGCTGTTACGTTTTTCTTAACTATTACCATTTTCATACCAAAAGTGGCAATGCAATTAAAAGTTGCTTTAGTGTCACAATATTCATTCACGTTTTCCTCAATCGCATTGAAACATAATTCCTTCCCACTGGTCAGTTCGACACTGCTTGTAATTAAATAATTATTTCGAGATTTCGTCAGAATGTAAGATATTCAGCCAAACGTTATGCAATAAAAGACGAATAGTTTCTTTCAATTTAAATACGCGCACGCGTACCTGTCACGTAATTGCACAGTGTGATGTATCAACGGGTCATAAAATGGGAAATGAAATAGAAACTAACTAAAATTTAATGTTGTACACGCACATGAATTCGTATGATAAACTGCCAAAACGTTTTGAGAGATAAGGCCGGGTTCATTAAAGAATCTTAAGTTGTCTTAAGTTGTCTTTTAGCCTGTAAGTGAATGTTTTACAGTTGTTCAAGTGATTAGCGAGAAAACTATGAATGTTTCTTCAGCGTCCAAAACCCCATAACATGTAGATATATGTTGTATTAATGTCTTATGTTTGCAATGGAATTTTTTTTTTTTTCATCAAAAGGTAAGTACAAGGTAAGTTTTTTTTCAATATGCTTCAACAAAGGGAAAGGGTCAGACATTGCAAGCTTGTGACAGTTGTCCTTGTGTCTGGGGGATGGGGGTTGAAGTTTATGGCAGTATTGCTCCCAGACCTGGCGGGTAGCAAGGGGCGCGAAAGCTATGCCCGATTTTTTAAAAGTACTGATTTAACTTCGAAATTTTACTGCATCTGCAATCTTGTTTATTTGACTTTGATTTTTTCCATTGACTTATTACATTTCTTGATGTGAATGTTGTCCAAACTGCACGAAATTGCTTAAAATGCAATCAAATGTTTAAAAAAAAACTAGTATTTTCCTCTTTTTCCAGGAAAACCTGCTCACATCCCTGAAAGATGTTGGGTGCGGTTGGGGCCAAACTTTTTCAGCTCAGAGTGTTAGTGGTCCTGGAACCCATAGTGTCAAACAGGTTCTGCACAATACGTCCATCAGATTCTACTGTTCAACAGCATTGTCACTGAATTTCAGAACTCTGGCATGATATAATAATCAAGGATTTCGAAGGCAAAACATTTTCTCGCCCATGGGCGAAATATTTCATTAAATCTGTAAAATAGCTGAATTGAGTAAAATTGAGTTGCATTATGTGCCATGAAAATAGTAAGAACACCTGCATGTATTTGCGAAACAAAAACATAAGTTTTAAATAAAGGAAAATATTCTCGCCCATGGGCCAAACCTTTTTCTCGCCCATGGGCGAAATATTTCAATATCGCTATAAAATCGTTGAATTAAGTTAAAATGAGTTACATTTTGTGTCATGATACTTGAATTAATACATTAAATGTATTTGCGAAACAAAAACATGAATTTTAAGTAAAGGAACATATTCTCGCCCATGGGCCTGCCCATGGGTCTACCCATGGGCCAACCCATGGGCCAAACCTTTTTCTCACCCATGGGCGAAATATTTCAATATCGCTATAAAATCGTTGAATTAAGTTAAAATGAGTTAAATTTTGTGTCATGATACTTCAATAAATACATTTAATGTATTTGCGAAACAAAATCATGAGTTTTAAGTAAAGGAACATATTCTCGCCCATGGGCCAAACCTTTTTCTCGCCCATGGGCGAAATATTTCAATATCGCTATATTCTCGCCAGTGGGCCTGCCCATCGCCTTACCCATCGGCCACACACGACGCCCATGCATGGGCAGGCCCATGGGCGACATAGTCTAAATATTGAGTTTTTAAACAATTTTTTTTTCATTTTTTCTTCCTTGGTATGTTCCCATGAAAACGGCATGTTTAATACCTTTAACCGAGACTGGGCAAAGAGCGTAGAGTTTCTGGACTTTTGGGTTTCCAGAATTAAAATGGGACGTGTTAGTATTATAACAGACTAATATTTGCACTGACTGTGTTTTGTTTCTTTTGTTTGATTGTTTGCTGTTTGCCATGAAAGGCGACTACTCTTGTGAGGGGCGACTGACGGGATCGTGTGGTCAGACTCGTTGACTTGTAAGATACATGTCATCGTATCGTGATGTCAGTCACTGGATTGTCTGGTCCAGCCGCGATTGTTTACCGACCGCCGTCATGTAGCTGGAATACTGCTTAGTGCGACGTTGAAGAACAAACAAACAGTGTGGATTTTACAAGAGCTTTTCTTGCCACGCCTCGTTCTTGGTTCATGACACGAAGCAACTTTTTCTGAAAGAGGGAATGAAACCAAAGTGGCATTCTTAGACAGTTTGAAAGCTTTCAAAAAGGTATGGCACACCGGAGTCCTGTGGAAGTTACATCAACATATCTCTATGGGATCTCTCTTCAGCAGCATGTACAGGGCCATCATTACATGCTCAAAAACGAAATCCACTGTTATGTCTCTGCAGAGGGCAGGCTGTGAAATAAAGGGATAAACAATCTTCCGCTGAGCGCAAAATTCATCATCATGGTGCCTTTACCAAGTTTCGTTTTTCGTCTGAGAAAAGATGAAATAATTGCTGTGGAGATTTTGCTTGAAGCCCATACAAGGCTTGCCTAAGACAACTCACACAGATACTTTCGATGCCAATGGGTCCAATTCTGTCGAACTATACATTGACACTGATAAGGTACTGTTTCGTTACCATTTGTGCAAGAACCAAACACATTACGTCAGCAAGAAACTGTTCAGGGTATGTCTGCTTTCCTTTATGAACAGCTGTACTAAGACGTCACATGGGTTCACACCAGATTCGTAAAAGATGACCAAATTGGGCAGCCTGTTTGCCCTGCTGGGTATCATGCAGGAAGCAGAGATACTGTAAGTCCCCATGATCCCCAGCGAGGTGGCCTAGCTTTGGTTACTGGTGGCCCGAGTTTTAAACTGTATTAATGATATTGTTATGCTCAAATATGTTTCATCAATTGTTTTTAAATATATTATCCTCCAATATGTTTCATAACTTGATTTTACTTTGCTTAAATGCCCAGGCACCAACCACAAGACCGAACATCACTGCCAAAGAGAACGCCAATAGATTATCCTCGGTCGCTCTCTCTGTTATAGAACATATACGTTGAGATGACATAAATTCACAAAAGAACATCGTGATACTTTGAATCAATATAGGAAATGAAATAAACTCAAAGGCTTACCAAATACAAAGCATGCGACATATCTGCTCATGGTGCAGGCGTGGATGACGAATTCAAGGAAGAGGACCACAGGGGCTGAGTAGGACCACACCAGACAGATGCTGCACAGCACCATTAGGAACATGGTTGTGATTATTATCGGTCGTCTTCCAAACCTGGAGAAAACAAAACATAACAGAAACAGCATTCTCAATAATGGCTCAAACGTGATGGCCCTAGGTATAGTTACATCCATATATTAAGAGGTTGAAGACAATTTGTCACAAATGAAAGCAAATGTCATTTGAAGGTCTCTGAGAAACTCCCATTTGTCAGATACCTTAAAATCACAAATGCCACGGTTGAGTTGTCCCACTCTCGAAGGCTTGTTGTTATCCAAGTGATAAAATTTATTAGTTCCGATCTTATCCAATTTGGCAGACACCTCATAAATATAAGATAAATATATGAAAAGACTTTTATTGTGTTTTATAGGCTTATAGGTTATAATAGTCACATAATAAACCATCAAGGTATAATGCATTACTACTTGGGGGCATTGCTCGCATTCATCAAGGTACATTGCATGCATTCATCAAGGTACATTACATGCATTCATCAAGGTACATTACATGCATTCATCAAGGTACATTACATGCATTCATCAAGGTACATTACATGCATTATGCATTCATCAAGGTACATTACATGCATTCATCAAGGTACATTACATGCATTATGCATTCATCAAGGTACATTACATGCATTCATCAAGGTACATTACATGCATTCATCAAGGTACAATTCATGCATTCATCAAGGTACATTACATGCATTCATCAAGGTACATTACATGCATTCATCAAGGTACATTACATGCATTCATCATGGTACATTATATGCATTCATAAAGGTACATTTCATGCATTCATCAAGATACATTACATGCATTATGCATTCATCATGGTACATTACATGCATTCATCAAGTTACATTACATGCATTCATCAAGGTACATTACATGCATTCATCAAGGTACATTACATGCATTATGCATTCATCAAGGTACATTACATGCATTCATCAAGGTACATTACATGCATTCATCAAGGTACATTACATGCATTCATCAAGGTACATTTCATGCATTCATCAAGGTACATTACATGCATTATGCATTCATCATGGTACATTACATGCATTCATCAAGGTACATTACATGCATTCATCAAGGTAAATTACATGCATTCATCAAGGTACAATTCATGCATTCATCAAGGTACATTACATGCATTCATCAAGGTACATTACATGCATTCATCAAGGTACATTACATGCATTCATCATGGTACATTATATGCATTCATCAAGGTACATTTCATGCATTCATCAAGATACATTACATGCATTATGCATTCATCATGGTACATTACATGCATTCATCAAGGTACATTACATGCATTCATCAAGGTACATTACATGCATTCATCAAGGTACATTACATGCATTATGCATTCATCAAGGTACATTACATGCATTCATCAAGGTACATTACATGCATTCATCAAGGTACATTACATGCATTCATCAAGGTACATTTCATGCATTCATCAAGGTACATTACATGCATTATGCATTCATCATGGTACATTACATGCATTCATCAAGGTACATTACATGCATTCATCAAGGTACATTACATGCATTCATCAAGGTACATTAAATCATCAAGGTACATTACATGCATTCATCAAGGTACATTACATGCATTCATCAAGGTACATTACATGCATTCATCAAGGTACATTACATGCATTCATCAAGGTACATTACATGCATTATGCATTCATCAAGGTACATTACATGCATTCATCAAGGTACATTACATGCATTATGCATTCATCAAGGTACATTACATGCATTCATCAAGGTACATTACATGCATTCATCAAGGTACAATTCATGCATTCATCAAGGTACATTACATGCATTCATCAAGGTACATTAAATCATCAAGGTACATTACATGCACTCATCAAGGTACATTACATGCATTCATCAAGGTACATTTCATGCATTCATCAAGGTACATTACATGCATTATGCATTCATCATGGTACATTACATGCATTCATCAAGGTACATTACATGCATTCATCAAGGTACATTTCATGCATTCATCAAGGTACATTACATGCATTATGCATTCATCAAGGTACATTACATGCATTCATCAAGGTACATTACATGCATTCATCAAGGTACATTACATGCATTCATCAAGGTACATTACATGCATTCATCAAGGTACATTACATGCATTCATCAAGGTACATTTCATGCATTCATCAAGGTACATTACATGCATTATGCATTCATCATGGTACATTACATGCATTCATCAAGGTACATTTCATGCATTCATCAAGGTACATTACATGCATTCATCAAGGTACATTACATGCATTATGCATTCATCAAGGTACATTACATGCATTCATCAAGGTACATTACATGCATTCATCAAGGTACATTACATGCATTCATCAAGGTACATTACATGCATTCATCAAGGTACATTTCATGCATTCATCAAGGTACATTACATGCATTATGCATTCATCATGGTACATTACATGCATTCATCAAGGTACGTTACATGCATTCATCAAGGTACATTACATGCATTCATCATGGTACATTACATGCATTCATCAAGGTACATTTCATGCATTCATCAAGGTACATTACATGCATTATGCATTCATCAAGGTACATTACATGCATTCATCAAGGTACATTACATGCATTCATCAAGGTACATTAAATCATCAAGGTACATTACATGCATTCATCAAGGTACATTACATGCATTCATCAAGGTACATTTCATGCATTCATCAAGGTACATTACATGCATTATGCATTCATCATGGTACATTACATGCATTCATCAAGGTACATTACATGCATTCATCAAGGTACATTACATGCATTCATCAAGGTACATTACATGCATTCATCAAGGTACATTACATGCATTATGCATTCATCAAGGTACATTACATGCATTCATCAAGGTACATTACATGCATTCATCAAGGTACATTACATGCATTCATCATGGTACATTACATGCATTCATCAAGGTACATTACATGCATTATGCATTCATCAAGGTACATTACATGCATTCATCAAGGTACATTACATGCATTCATCAAGGTACATTACATGCATTCATCAAGGTACATTTCATGCATTCATCAAGGTACATTACATGCATTATGCATTCATCAAGGTACATTACATGCATTCATCAAGGTACATTACATGCATTCATCATGGTACATTACATGCATTCATCAAGGTACATTACATGCATTCATCAAGGTACATTTCATGCATTCATCAAGGTACATTACATGCATTATGCATTCATCATGGTACATTACATGCATTCATCAAGGTACATTACATGCATTCATCAAGGTACATTACATGCATTCATCAAGGTACATTAAATCATCAAGGTACATTACATGCATTCATCAAGGTACATTACATGCATTCATCAAGGTACATTTCATGCATTCATCAAGGTACATTACATACATTCATCAAGGTACATTACATGCATTCATCAAGGTACATTTCATGCATTCATCAAGGTACATTACATGCATTCATCAAGGTACATTACATACATTCATCAAGGTACATTACATGCATTCATCAAGGTACATTTCATGCATTCATCAAGGTACATTACATGCATTCATCAAGGTACATTACATGCATATATCATTTAAAAAATTGTGAAGCGATGGAATTGCAGGTTAGTCCTGCAGATCGTACTTGTGAACTTCGTTCAGGTAGATGGCTGGCAATGATAATGTACATGGAAGTTGTTTTCATGATCAAATGGTCTTCAACATGTGAAATTCTGGACTTCATTGATAACATATGTGTTGAACTTGAGGAAAAGGCAGTTAGGCGAGAATCCCAACTGTTTCATATTTACATCTATGAAAAAATGTCCAGGCACGCAGAAACTCTCCAGAAGACTGTACGACGAGAGGGATGACTTCAACTCTCCAATAATCAACTTCCCTTTTTACGTCGAGCAATACCCCAGTAGCTGTATCCATTTGAGATACAAGCGAGTATTGCTTTTGTTTCTAATTTAAGGAATTCTAATTTTCCCAAGTACTATTGCCCAATTCCCAGCAATGCAACGCTTCCAATGTTGTTTTGTAGAAAATCTGACGTATTGAAAATTAATTACAGTAGCAGTTTTTTTAAGGAAGTGTTTATACCGTGCATAATTGTTGATTGCATTATTTATGCATATTATAATTAATTATTTAACAGCATGATGTGTGTTGTATCCTATACTAGCTGATACTCTGCGCTTTAGCTGGATGTACTTAACACTTTCCTATGTATATCTAATGGGCCAGGCCCCCTTTTACGTCAATAAATCATTAATCTTATCACTGAAACTTAAAAGATGATTTCATATGATAAGGTCAGTAGATTGAAGAAAAACAAATTATCTGATGAATTAAGTATATGCGATTAACATTGACAAATGATTGTCAGTGGTTTCAGCCTCAGGATGTATTGAGTTCAATGCCCAAATAATTATTTTGTCGGCCTTGTTACACATGTAGATTTGACGCCGAATACGTCCAATTTAGGAATAACAGTTATAGTAATTAATATGAATGTATATTTAGCCATAACTTCATTGTTTTAACCATCGAATAAGAATGGTTCTGCTATAACAAAGGAAAATATCAATGGTGTATAAGTCAATGCAGCTAAATCCTTTTTTCGATTTGTTTATATCGGGTGTGTGAAATATTATTAAAACGTTAATTTCCTGAAATTTTCTTCAAACTGTCTTCAGCATTTATGTCCAATACAAGTATGCTTCTTCAATGGAATTACCTAATGGATCATGTGACCTTTGATCGGTTTCCCTGCTATCTGAGGCTGCAGATACAAACAGTTGTACCGAATATAGCTTTGGTTCTTTGTTCAAGCAGGGATATCTAGGATATGCTATGGAACATTTCTATGTGTATTATGAATAATGTCTGGTTGTTATCACTCCTGCGTCATGTTTATGTCTAGCATTATGTATACAGATGAAAATGTAATTTGGAATGTGCATGACTTTTATATACTTTTAATGATTTATTACATTTTCACGATATGGCTGAGTGTGTGAGTGAGTGAGTGAGTTGGGTTTTACGCCGCTTTTAACAATATTCCAGTTATATCGCGGTGTGTCAGCTTAATGTGGGAGGGAAGCCCGAAGTGATGCAGGTTCGATATGGCTGAAATACTATCGATGTGACTATACATTTTACTTAACTCACTCACTACACATGCAAGCCAATGCAGCCATGCACCGGCCGCATACAAGCTGAAGAACACCACTACCTAAATAGTCAATGTTATATTGTTTGTCATTTGTTCTTCCTTTTACGGGGGTACGGGTGGCCCAGTCGTCTAAGAAACCTATTATTGTGGGTTCGAATCCCGGTTCGCCCAGATTATGTTTCTAGGTTTGTCCGTACCATACCCGTGGTCGTGGGTTTCACCGAAGCGGTAAACGTCTGAGACCTGCATCACTTCGGGCTTTCCTCCCACATTAAGCTGACACGCCGTGATATCACAGGAATACTGATAAAAGCAGCGTTAAACGCAACTCACTCACTCACTCTTCCTTGGTACATTACAAACATAAGATAAAAATGTTGTGATAGTGATTTTATGATAATCCATTTTAGCTATAATAGGTTATGATAATTAATATCCTCAGTAACAAAGGTATTATAAGTTTTCAAACTGTAAAATACATATATGTTAGAATTAATGAGCATCAAATCGCTAAGAACGTTAATCATGACTTATAAAGCATGAACCATAGATGCTACTTCTACATTTTAT
Organism: Haliotis rufescens; assembly: GCF_023055435.1. Classification (NCBI taxonomy): domain Eukaryota; kingdom Metazoa; phylum Mollusca; class Gastropoda; order Lepetellida; family Haliotidae; genus Haliotis; species Haliotis rufescens. Next base: position 10,733,058 of record NW_025964223.1, read on the forward strand.
AAATTAACAGTAATCACACTATAATCATTTTTCAGACAAAACAAACAGCCTTACATTACATCCAATGTATGTTATTGCACTGTGCGGATTGATACTTTATCTTTCCCGTCAGGCTATCCCAACATAAAAAAGCTTGCATAAGTAACCAGTCTACCTGCTCCGCCATCTCCATGACTGGTTGGATCTACTGGTTCTTAAGTTTTTACTGCTTGCTTTTTATTGTTGTTTAACGTCGCACTCAGCATTATTTCAGCTATTTGACGCCGGTATGAGTATAATCGAGTCTGAACCAGCCAATCCAGTGATTGACATCATGCACAGCCATCTTCGCTTAATAAAGCTGGCCTTAATTATTGAAAGTTATTTTGAAACTCTAAAACACATTAGGTCGTCATCAGCTTCACTGATGATTATAATGTTCGCAACTCGTTTTGAATAAAATTGGCTGAGTGATGGTTTAAGCAATGTGAGTGACATGGAGTCCATTATTAAAACCATTTGTGTGCTGTCACTGGTAGGAAGATGCGGGTGAAGTGTCACTGTTTCAGCTTCGTATGCCCCGTCGTTTCTGAGTAGGAGATGATTTCATTGCAAAGACATGCATTGTTAGATGATCCTGGGTACTCACATGTCTGACCATGGTCCGACGATGACACCTCCAACCAAATGACCAAACATAGCCAGCATTTTGGCATGACTCACGTAGGACCGTTTCTCGCAAACAAAATCCATCTGGAAATGATACCGTTCAATCGGCCGTAGTAGATGCGTTGTATGGACATTTAAATTTTGGGAATAATTTCGTTATTAGTCGCAGAAGGTAATGGACCTTGTCAAGGGTTTAATAAAAGGCTCGGAGTCAGTATTATGTGTCTGAGTGGGGAGTCCATGTTAAACTCAGACATGATATCTCAGTAGGCTAGTACAAAAAAAATCGAATAGTCCTGACGAGTTGAAGCAGCCATACACGGAAGTGCGATACTCTTGCACACATTGATGAAACCAATTTCATTTCAGGTCATGTCACAATATGGCGGATATATAAATTGCACTTATGTTTAATATCTTTCAGAGAAATGCTGGTTTCATATTTTTTCTGAGAGATTTATGTAAATATTGTGGAAATGATATTAGATTACAAATGAAACCACCTGAATGTTAATAATCTGCAGTTTGCTTATTTATTTACAACTCACCGTCTCTGAAACCGTGGATATGAACTGTGATTGATCGTACACCCAGGCATTACATGGTTCTGAGATATTTCTTGTGGAAGACCAAACATTGGAGGCATTGGTTTGTAGATACAGTTGGCAGCGGGAATACTTTTCCTCACCATAGTAACCAGATGTCATGGGAATGGAGCGGTTTACGAGTTGTTCGTGAAACTCATTCTGAATTTCGTAGGTGTCATTGGCAAACCCTGGAATAGCGCACCTGCCATTGGAAATAACATAGTAAACGTAAACGTACAGCGTTTTAACGGTGGCATGTCAGGAATCAAATTTGGGGCATACATATATAACATATACATGTTTTTTATCAACCATGATCAGAAAGAATACGAACATAATACAGGGTACTATGACGAAAATACGCAGCCTTACTACCTTATTGAAATAGTAATATCCGATTTTGATTTAAGCATTGGCACATAATTGTACCATATTATGACGTGTTGGGGCGTTTAAAGAGAAATTAGTATCAATAGTCCAGTATATTGTTACATGTCGATTTCCAAATTGTAACAGAATGTTAACGCAGAAATCTGAACGGTAAGAGTACATTGTGAGAAACCAACAAACAACCAACAAGTGGAATACAATCAACAAATGTATTACAAAATTCACAAAGTTTACAAATCAATGCAAATTACTGCACAACAATTACAATGGTAGTACACAATAGAGTGGGAGTACAATATTCTATGACAGTATATAATATGTCAGTGGTCAGTGTCAAATACAAAAATGCAATGGTGACAGTAAAAGTCTGTGACAATAGTATATTCACCCAGCATGATGATAGTCAAGCTTCCGAGATGGGCTAAGGCAGGGAATCAGGGGTTATAAGTGACCCTCACACGAAATCAGGGTGCCGTTTCACGAAAGCCTCTTAGCGCTACGACCTCCTAAACCACGTCGTAAAGCACCTCTTAAATATTTGTGCCGTTTCACAAAGACCTCCTAACTTTACACCCCACCGTAAACAACCTCCTAACCTACGATAGGTATGGGGCACTTGTAACTAGCTTACGACATCCTAAGTCAGCGTCCGATATGGCGACAGTATTGAGAATCAAAGACATTTTGAACAGGAGAAACATTAGGCGAGAGCGAATATTCAGGGATAGGACTGAAGTGTTGGATACTTTGACCGACACGGAACTGATTGCCAGGTATCGCTTCCCTCGGCATATCATCCTACAGCTGGTTGATCGGGTCAGCTCGGAGATCTCTCGGCCGACCCAACGTTCGTGTGCCTTACCTGTCCATGTTCAGGTGTTAGTAACACTTAGATACTTTTCAAAAGGGGGATTCCTAAGCGAATTAGGAGATATACATGGTATTGCCAAATCAAGTGTTTGTCGCGTGTTGGAAAAGACGACAGATGCAATCGTAAAGTCGTATGACTTGATCCGGTTTCCAACGCCCGACAAACACGCTAAACTAGCGGAGGATTTCTTCCACATCTGTGGTTTTCCGAAAGTTGTTGGCTGCATAGATTGTACTTTGATACCCATTCAACGACCAGCATTAGATGAAGCAGTATATGTGTGCAGAAAAGGATTCCACGCCATCAATGTGCAAGCTGTGTGCGACGCCCAACTCCGGTAAATATCCTTGACGTCCTTGACCCTTGCAATGTAAACAAACAATCTAGACTTGCTGGTACTTTCAGATAATAAACGTCATTGTGTCATAATTGATTTGTCAACAGCTCATGTAGGCTTATTTATGTCCAAATGTTTCATAATTATTCGGCTTATTTAAATATTATTTTCTTAACAAATGTGGACTTGTGGATTTAATTATTTATGTTTTTTTATTTTTTATTTTTGCAGATTCACAAACATTATTGTACAATGGCCAGGATCAACCCATGATTCACATATTTTCAACAACTGCAATTTGAAAAGGCATCTGGAGGAAGGGAAATATGACATTTGGCTTCTTGGTGATTCAGGGTAGGTACATGTATGTCCAAGTTATTTATGTCATGTTTGTCTTTTAATGTATACATACATATATATCGGGAACATTAAATTTATCAAAACATTCTACATTAGGTATGCCTGTAGACCCTACCTCCTGACACCTGTCAACAACCCTGCAAATGAAAAAGAGGAGAAATACAACCGCTGTCATATTGGAACAAGGAACTCAGTTGAGAGGGCATTTGGATTGTGCAAATTTAGATTCAGGTAAATATTTAATTCATGGAAGGTTTATGTTTTAATTCAAGGTTTTGCTGAAGTAACTGGACTAATGAGCATGTGTATTGCTGATTGTATGTCATTCTGATTTCAAAATACCTGTGCTGTTGGCATGTATTTATCATGATATAACATTTATACTAACAGGTAAAACGCATAATATGAAATATGCGTTTTACCTGATGATAAGTATTACTTGCTAAACTATAATTATATATGAAATGATGTATAAATATTACACCATGATAACTCATAAAAGCACTTGATGTGGATCTAATTATTATAGGAAAACGTAGTATAAATGTTATATCATGATATATTCATCACTGTATTTGTAAACACAACTATATAAGTATGTTACATCTGCTTAGGTGTCTACACAAATCAACAGGATGCCTGTTATTCAGCCCACAGAAGAGCATCAAAATTATTACTGCCTGCTTTCAACTTCATAATTTGGCAATATTACTGAGGTTGCCTGAGCCTGATGTTCTTTGTGAGAATCCTGGACCAGAGGTGGACAGCAATCCTGCTGATAACCACAACATGGATGGATGTAGAGTCAGGGGAAATCTTATCAACACTAGGTTTTAAATGAGGTAGCATACATATCCAATTGTGATACTTTTACTAAGAGGCCACATAATGTCAATAATCCCATACTAAAAGTTGTAAGGTAGCACTTTTTCAAAATCCAGCACCACTTTATGGCCTCACTTGTGAATATTGCATATTATTGTTTTTTGGAGTTTATGAAAATGTATTGTTTTTGTACATATGCTATATCCAAATAATAACACAAACAAACTAAACATCTTTGTGATCACAAGTAAACAGTAACATGAGTCACTGCCTTTAATCAAATTTGATTATGGGAGACAATGAGTTTCCAAATGATTTTTTATATTCAAATTTTTCTCTTTCCAGGTCCAGGCTCTGTCTTTGGATGTCACGGATGTCCCGCTGCACAGACAGAATTTCTTCAAGGAGAGACATCTTTCTCTCCTCCTGGGCTTGTAAGGACCTTATCTCTCCCAGAATGTCTTCTGAAAATATTTAGACAATTTTGGGTTATATCAATGATATTTGGATGTTCATTAATATTATTTTATTAAACATTTATGATCATGATATGTAATACTGAAACCACTACATTATGAACAAATATATGCCATACCTTCATTAGATGTTTTCTTGATCAGAGGCTTCCCTTTAGGTTTTCCTTGAAAACAAATTTGTATTGTTATTAACTAGAATTCATGATATAGTGACTTGATTTTTTAATGTTAATACAAATTTACTATTGAATAAAGTTGCATAATGTTTAATACATACTGGTTCTGATAGCAGGAGTCATCATTATATCCTCCTGACTGGCTTGGTTCTTTTCTGAAATGTATATAGTATTTTTAAGATAATTGTAACTGCTAGAATCTCACATGGGGTACCAGTATTCTGTTTGTTCATATGTATTTACAGCATACACTTGGATTTTTAGAATAAAATAGCACCAAGTATATGAATTTATTCACCATGTCAGTGTAAATTGTAACATTGATTATCTTTATTATTAAAAATTATTTCATACCTGTGATAGTTCCACAATCATTTTCTCCTGTGCTTGTAGCTGTCAGTGGAGTGTAAAACACCTCCTGTGGAGAATCTGAAATATATAAGTTGTGAGTGCACTAAAATATTTGTATTGAACATATTGCTTAATTGTGCCTGACCGTTAAGTGCATCGAGAAATCTCAAATATTTCTTTTGTATACATGTGTTCATTTATAATACATTTAATATGTAAGGGGAATTTGCCAATATGCAGGAGGTATTAGTTTTTGAGTATGGCAATATTTAGTTTATTTACATCTTCAAAACAAAGAAATAAATGAGTTTGAAGTATTATTTACCAAACATTAATGCCTGTGTAGCTTCTTCGGCTTCATCAGCTACTGAAGGAATCATGCTGAACACTGTTAAATAAATAAAACATCTTTTTCATTGGTGTTATCATAACAAATACTGTCAATATGTCATAAATATACCATCAAATACCAATAAAACTTGATTAAGTTACATACTTTATTGACTTTAGTACACATGTACATGAATCCCAAGAAGGAAGTGTCATCATTACCAGGTGTTTCCATGCCTCCTGAGATCCCCTCAATAGCACAGGATGGAATCAGTTGTAGAATCTATTTAAAGAAGGAATTGGTGGCTATATTACTATAATAATAGTTTATTTTAAAATGTGTAATACACAATTAGTTTTTCATGAATTATGTCTATTGTCACACAAACTCAATATGTTTCAAACCATTTTACTTTATCAGGTACATATTGAAACATTTTTGTTTGTAGGCTTCATGCTGACATGAATTTATGTTAATTATTTACCCTCTTTTCAGTTGCAGTTAGGTCAACTGGGGGTGGTCCACCACCAGTCCTCCTAGCATTCAGCCTCCTGGCTGACTCTGCCTTCTTCACACATCCCTTCATGTCCGTCCATTTCTTACGTACTTCATCCTCATTCCGGGTTATGTCACCAGTGGCATTTAGTCTGATATTCAAAATTATTATTATTATTTTATATTATTATGATTAGTAATGGTGTCATTTGTGAAAATTATTTGAAATTGGTATCTTTCTTTAAAAATATGACTGTACTGTGTAAAATTCGTGTAAGATGTTACTTTATTTGTTCATCATGAAAAAAATGACAAGATTGATGATGTGGTTTTGAGGAACAATCACTCACCCACTCTCCTGTTCTTTCATATTTGATCATTATGCAATGATCATTAACAGTGAGAGGTTAATAAAATTTTGAAGTGAAGTGGTGGTTCGTAGTTGTTTATGTCATAAAGTGAAACCAAACAAATGAAAATAATCTGACCTTATTTAACTATCATTACATTATGTAATCCAGTATAGATCCACTTCTCTCAATAAACCTTTCCCCCCATTTCCAATTTGTTTAATTATACCTCACATTTTATGACCCTTGAAACACATGACAAATTCTTGTTACGTTTTTGAACATTCTGGGAAACAAATATGTAAGTTGAAATAAATAAACAAAGGAATATATAGTGGAATGTCCGCCTGCTTTCATGGGTGAAAATCATAGACTCACTTTTATATTTTATGAGAGTTTCATTTTAAGGTTTCATCAGAATAAAAGGCGCTTACTTCGTGGTGATATCTTTCCAAATCTTCTTCTTTGTATTATTTGTCACTGTATTTGTAAAGGCCGAATTCAGCGTGTCAAAATTACTTTCCACGCCTGACACAATGACATCTATGTCAGCCGAGGTGAAGTTTCTCTTTCTTTTCTTCAGTCCAGAAGCGTCCATAATATATATCTTAAGGTCGTCTGCCGCTACGAAGGGGAACAACTCTAATATTACAATCTTCCGTGTTTCCACACAAGAGAGTTACTATTTTTTTCCGATGCAGCGTGTTGTCGCTGTAATTTACTATTCAAACCCTCACACTTGACAGCTATTGATGGAACTTTGATGTGTAACAGACTAGCATTAAACTCGAACAGGTTTGTAGTTATCTATACTCACCATATGAGCTTTAATTTCATTCATGTTTAGCATCTGGCTCTTTTTTGATAAAAAATTAACAGGTGCGCTTCCATTTCCGGTTTGAATTGTATAGCGTTGCTATGCAAGTTAGGATGTCGTAAATCGTAATCTCACTCTTATCTTAAGAGGGGTTTACGACGGGCTTACGATGCCTTTGTGAAACGGTCGTAAGACAAGTCATTAGGACATCCTAAACTAGGTCGCAGCGGTTAGGAGGTCGTAGCGCTAAGAGGCTTTCGTGAAACGGCACCCAGGTCTTGATGTGGTGAAATGCGTAAGAGATGCGAGAGGCATGCTCTTGTCCCCTAAGACACCGTCCAACTAGCTACTGAAAGTTTCATATAGTTCCCTCATAACAAAGAATATTCTCCATGTTTCTATAATACACTATCACAGTCTACGGTGCTCCGGAAGTTTGCATATCACGCCAGCATCTAAATGAAGTAACTTCCTGACGACTGCTTACATTAAATAGTACTACATTCCTGACAACTAATCACTGTCCAAAAACAGAATGCAATGAGCGTCAAACGAATCTCCACAGAAACAATGTAACACAGTTACAATCATTTTTCAACAAAAGATACACTGCCATGTAACACTCTCCTTCAGAGAAAGAATGTTTGAACATAGTGAGAACTTTCTTAGCTAATAAAAGTTCAAAGTACAGTACATAATAATAGACATTATACATGTACATGATAACAATGAGAAATGTTTACAAAAAATGCAAATCATGTTTGCAGTCAGAACTGATCACATTCATCCAACTCGAGACAACGCATCAACAATAACGTTGTGCTTGCCTTTGATATGCTTGCTGTCTACATCAAAGTCATGCAAAGACAGGCTCCAGCGTATCAGGCATTGGTTTTCGTTCTTCATTGTATTAAGGAAAAGTCATTGTGGATTGTGATCAGTGTACACTTGAATAGAAAAAAGTAGTACCTAAGTACACTTCAAAATGTTGCAAAGCTAACAAAAGAACAAGAGTTTCTTTTTCAATGGTCGAATAATTTCTCTGATGGTTGTCAAATTTTCTTGTATAATAACAAACAGGATGATCAAAGCCTGAGATACCTTCCTGCAACAGGACAGCTCCAGCACCAATGTCACTATAATCTACTGCCAATGTGAAAGATGTTTCAAAGTTAGGTGCTCGGAGAACAGGAGAAATCAGGAGACTGACTTTAATTTTCTCAAAAGCAGCATGACAATTGCTGTCCCAAACAAATTTCTCCTTCGTTGGTACGGGCTATACCCGACCGTGGCCTATGACATGACCTAAAAAATGTACACGTGCCTGTGCAAATTAACTTTTCACTACAATTACAGTCAACATGGCTTCAGTGAGTCTCTCGAAGAAAGTGTTCGTCCAACTCCATGGAATGATTGATGACATCGTCAACGTATGCTCTGTAATTTCTCTGTATTTGTTGAGACGATGGAAGGTGCCCGGAGCGTACTTGAGCCCAAATGGTATCAATTTGTATTAATAAAGTTCATCTGGAGTCTGATACCAGCTTGGCGTGCTCAGTCAGTGGAATCTGCCAATACCCTTTCAGTAGGTCCACCTTGATTACGTATTTGGCTTGACCGATTCTGTCGATAGTCATTGATTCTTGGTATTGGATAAGAGTTAGTTTTAGAAACAGAGTTCACACGTCTCATGTCAGTACAAAATCGGTAACAAGCATCAGGCTTCGGCACAATAATGCAAGGTGAACTCCAGTCACTATGACTTGGTTCAATAATGTCATTATCCAGCATATATTGAATCTCCTTCTTTAGAGCTTCAAGCTTGATTGAATTCATTCAGTAGGGATGTTTCACAGCGTCAAATATTTATGACCAGGTACATCCATTAACAAGTGAGTAACCTCTTGAATCAACGCTGACAATTGAACCTTTTGCTCAAATAACAAATGACATAACTTAGCATCCAAGTTAACTAAAACTTCAGAATTGTTTAGTTTATGGATAGAATTATCAGCAATACCTTCAAACTTGACAAAGTCACAATTCTCATCAGTACCACAATCTAATACAATATATACAGGTGAAACAGTAGCAACACACCGAGTAGGTACATTGTCATTTCTTTGTTAATACTTTCTAAGCACATTGACATGACAAAGCTGTGTTCTTTATGACGGTCTGGTGTTTGTACATCATAGTCAGTATCACTGACTTTTCTCTCAATAACATACGGACCATGGTAGCTACTAGCACCTAATGGTTGCCCAGGGATTAACAAAACACTACGACTTTATCACCAGGGTCCACTTGCACAAAGCGATCTTAGGCTTCAGCTACAATCGCCATCCACTTGCACAAAGTGATTGTAGGCTAATATCATTGTAAGCTACGATCGAAACTTACAATTGGTCCGGACCAATCTTAAGTAGCTAAGATCGTTGTAGTCCCTGACAAAATGGCGTGCAAGACAGGGCTTGTTTCACATGTATAATCTGCTTTACGTTCAACACTGCCTCTTTATTTTGTTAAATTTTATGATTCAAATCGACACTTCAACAACACGAAGACCGAAAAGAAAATAGAACTTATTCATAAATTTTGATGTACTAACTGTAGAGTTTTAAAAAATGTTAGTGGAAAGTAATAACTTAGATTGTTTGTTGTCGTACTATCAAGGGGGGTTGAAGCAGGCTAAAATCATTGTCCCCCTAAGAGGGTATGTACGTTCCACATCATTCGAAGTATTTTTATGCATGCCAGGCTTTTAAACCTAGTATATTCGTCATTTTCATCTTTGGCCTAACTGGTACACTGCCACCAGGGATGATTATAATCCTGCCGGGGTTCATGCAGGTAGCAAAGGCACTGTAAGTCCCCATTGCCCCTAGTATGGTGATCTTCCTTTAGTTACTGACTATCTCTAGCCCATTTTTGTGTTGTTAACCCATTCTTTCTGCTTTTAGCTCGTTTTAAGTCGAATCTGTGGTATTCTAGTTATTGTACTGTCCTTCTATGACAGTTTTTTTGTTGTTTAAATATATGTATTAATGTATAGCTTCTTCTCGTAATATTGCTTAAATACTGCCGATGTGACGTTAAATATTAACACGTTAAAATAACTCACTGATTACTGACTGAACACAATGCAAATACAGAGCGTCTAGCGAATCTCGACACAATGTAACACAGTTTTTTGGTTGTTACATAATAAAATACACTGCCATATAACAATATACATACCTATGTTCAGGAACGGCAAATAGAAACACAACTGCCTGTATAACCTGGAGAGATGCCGGTATTGCTGGTAGGCACAGAAGTACATACAGCCATTTCTGGTACGTCCCAAACTCCCCCAGTTGCCTCAGCACGTCGTCGAACTTCATCGTTCTTGAAGACCACCAACCAAACTTTCAAGAATTGAAGGAAATGATAAAGCAGTGAGTCAACACACAAGTCCACACGTGATGACGACCAATCAAAAACGTAGATCCTAAATGCATTATTCAATTGGATAAGACAGTCAATTACCAGGGGAAAACCATACCTACGCTACACGTTACATTTATACAGGCCCATAAACCGGGTGTCAGGATAATATTACCATATATATTAGTGGTGCATATAATTATGTGTCAACGTGGCCATATGGCGACGATAGCAAGTTGATACATATACAAGTGAATCATGAATACAATGTTATCTTTCAACATAAATTTGTCAAACTTATTTTAGCATTACAGCAACCAAAGCAAGCAGCCAAAGCTAGGCCACTTCACTGGGCATCATGGGGACTTACGGTGCCTGTGCTTCCTTGCACAGTATCCCAGCAGGATTCAGGTCATCACTTTAGCCACTAGTACTTTAGCTACAGTACTACCCAATATTTAGAAAATGTTCAACAATGAGTTGGCTCAAAGCACTTGTTGATGAAGGTTACATCGATTATAATATAAGTTGTAGCAGGATCAGGAGGGGTACATTGGGTTTATACGTCCCGCGTTAGGATTTATATCACAAGCTTTGGAGCGGGTATAAAGGAATTATTCGGTCTTTCAGAAATGCACGTGCAGCATGTTGTGCTCGTGGGGGGGTATGAGAGATTTATTCCCCCGCTGAGAAATTTATTACCCTCTAGTGTGGGTATGCAGTATTTTATCAAGATCACGTGGACCAATCAGATCTTATCATTCTGACATGGAAGTATGATAACAGGAATTACGTGACTCATAGGGGGACAATTAATTTTCGGTACTTTAACCTCCTTGGCAGAAACTTCACTAATATCTGTTCAAAAGACATCACACCAAATGTAAGAACAAGCAATTAGTTTATTCATATACATATTTAATATTTATTAGACAGACCAAAAATAAAACCTCTTAAAATTGCAAACCACCTGGAAACTGGAAACTGGAAAAACAGTTGAGCAGCATGTGCCATGCGTTAGTCACTTTGCTCAGATGATATATCTTCTTCTTCCTCCTCCTCCTCCTCGGACTGATGACATCGACGGCACTTTGAAGGATGCTTTCTTGAGGGGCTTCTGTCATGTTTTCTTTTGCCAAGGTGTGGTGTGACGGGCTACATGGAGTTGTGTGATGCATTCTTTTAGGGCACGGACATCGATATGCATGTCTTCTATGAGATGGAGCACTTGTGTCACTTGTGTCGACATGCGCGGTGTTGCTGGAGTCTTCTTTCGACTAGGTTCTTGACAATCTGCAGCAAAATGGCCCACGGCTTTGAAGTTGTAGCATTGACCCTGTGGAGTCTTCTTGCGGGGTTCTGGGCAATCTGCAGCGAAATGGCCCACGGCTTGGCAGTTGTAGCATGGGGGAGTCTTCTGCTTATCTTGACTGCTTATCTTCGGACAGACATAGTGGCAGTGACCTTGAGTGTGGTACTCGCTACGTGTCACTTCAGGGCAGTACAGTTAACTGTTACTGTCGGTCTGACACTTCATACAGGTGTATCGAGACGACATGGTTGATCTCTCATTCAGTGCTAGGATTGTGACTGTGTGCATGGCTTCGCTCTTTTTTTATAAGAGAGGCACAGAAACCCTGCTTCCTGATTGGTGCAAAACTCAGCCTGTTCCATGGGAGAAAAAGCACAATGAAAACAGGAAGGCACGTACTCGATGGTCTTGCAACGTGGTGGGCTTAAACAAGTCCAAGAACAGGTAAGTGTAAGGTTCTTTTGTGGCGTCTTCATAGGCTTCACGCAGAAAAAGAACTTTGCCTGGAAACACCTGGCGAACGAGACTGTCGATCTGCAATGCATCTCTCGGATTTTTAAAGAGGACCATGTAGTGAGCATGCAGACTTATTGTGCGATGTTGTGGTGTTCTGAGTGAGGTACAACACAGATGTGTTTCGGTGATGACTTTTCTTGGTGAACCGCCGCAACACTTTCGTTTCTTTTTCTTTTTTATTGTCGCCCAGCAAATCAAGAATGACGAGCCACCTTTTTTTCTGGCAAGGCACGAACCGCTTCTTTCACGTCTTCAACTTGAAAAAATGGTCTAAATAACGGGCAAAGAGTCCTCCTTCCTGGGTCTCTTGGTCAGACGTGTCAAAGGTGTCGAAATGCCAAGGTTCATTGATCTGAATTACCATGTAGCCACACTGCTTCACGGCTTCTTGGACTTCTAGGTTGGTGTACGTACCCACCCAGGCCATCTCTTCGTCCATGTGCTCACAGGACGTCTCTAACTGGGTTTTGGCACAAGTGCGGCACAAAGGAAAGAGCCACCGACCTGAATGGTAGGAGAGGATGGTAGAGATGTGCCGGGGGTAGGACACGGCCTTGGATAAGGCCATGCAGATCAAACAAGGTCTCCACAGGAGGATGGTCACAGTGGGTAGGTTGTCCTTTCAGAAACACAGCAAAAATAATGCAGTTTCCGGTTTCCTGGAGTCCTTTGTATGACTTGTCTCATCTGGTGTCATTGTGAAATCCAGCTACCTGAAACAATTTATAACAACTTCAAAAGCTTGTTATTAAAAATATAAGAAACACACATATATGGACAAAGGGTAAAAAGTTGGTTTCTCAATGAGTAAGGAAATGACAATTTATCAAGCAACTGTTAACCAAACCATGTTAACCAATGTAAAAAAGCCATAGAAAACAGTAAATTTTACAGAAATTACAAAATTGTAATTGATCTGAAAACAATTCCTGTAGTGCCATAAGGCTCACCTGAATTTTTCTCAAATGTTTGCACTACATCAAAATATAAGGAAGGGTAAACAAGGCAATGCAAAATTGCATAAAATAGGTTCTTATACATAAAAACAGAACTACCGTATTTGACGTAATAAGCGCCTCGCTCTAATAAGCGCCCACGGGAATATTTGCTAATATATTGGCTAGTGAACAATCCCAATTAGCACCCTTTCCAATTGATCAATGTATACAAGACTTATTTATTTGCGTATAATACACACTCAAGTGTGATATGCACCCTTAATATTGGGGAATTAAATTCTGGAAAAATATATTTGTTGTACATAAACATTTCAGGCTGCCAGCATAAACCACGAAATTTTGAGAGCGCCCTGGGCACTTATTACGTCGAATACGGTATTCATAATTATCAAAACTTTCAATCACACAAGTCATGTAAGTGACCTCAAAATACTATATAATGCGTGAGCAAGTTAGTATAGTTTCACACAGCTTTTAGCAATATTCCAGCAATATATCTGCGGGGACACCAGAAATGGGCTTTTCACACAGTACCCATGTGGGGAACAGAACCCAATGCTTCGGAGAACGCATTATCCACTAGGCTACCAAATACAAATATCATCTCAAATACAAAAGTAAGTAACATTAGGATTTCATACTACATATATTTTCGCCAAATATCAAGTCACTATACAACTGATTGAATTATAGATTAGAGGAGAAAATACATTTCAATGTAGCAGCTGAATCAGGCTTAATTTGAATCGTTCCTTGCTTTTGTTGCAAGGGGAACCACATTGAAAATAATAATCTCACTTATTATTGATATTTAATATCTACCATTAATTGGTAGGCCAAAATAGACACTGATACAAAAAATCAACTGAAAAGAACCACCTGAACAATCGACTAAAAACTATGTATATTACATTAAAGGGACCTTAATTCGGCTACTGGCAATAGTATGGGCGGATACAGAGGCGGGGGTGCGCACCCCCTTTTTTTATTTCCGTATAAATTACCACCAAAGACAATAAATAGATCTTAATTGTGCACCCCCCCCCCCCCCCCCTTTTAAAAAAAGCTGTATCCGCCAATGATTAGTCATGAGTAAAATCATAAACATATTTTTATCATTTATCCTATCTTTAATTAAGATTAACAATAACAGGAAAAACTGCCAAATATATTGGTCAAGTGTAATCATAATTTAAGTACATGTAGTTCTATTTGGTTTTGGAACTTTTCAAGGGTATTTGTAAATATATGTGTATTCCTATCTGAATACTCATTTGATTGTTATAAAGTTACACAGTATTCCATCTTTCGTCTGTTTCTAAATACAGTGGAACCCATCTTTGACTTGTGTGACATAATTGAATCATACCCCAAGTTCATTATGCATTGTTATGCATCTGCACAGAGTGGTCAAAGTCCTTGTCACATACATAGTTTGCTACAAGGCAGAATCCAATAAGTACAGTTGAGACATCAGGTTGTATCCAGACAAACTGTCTGATAATCTCAAGTATGGTCTTGGTAGCATCAAGGGATGTAGCTAATCCTAAATAAACATTAAACAAGTGACATCATCGCTTCTACAGAACACATGATCAAAGCCTGCCCCACCTTTGATGTTTATCATCTCGTTACGCTCACAACAGCTGACAACAGCTCGTTAGCAAGATGAACTCAATGTCAACTCATGGTGGATTAGGGATTTACAGGACAATTAGTGTCAGGTGGGTATTTTCACTAGCAATTGTCTGTTAATTACTTAATTGAGTAGTGACGGCTTAGTTAGTCACTTAACATTACTTAACCCAAAATAACATCATAAACCCAGATCAAAGCGGTTTCACTCCTGGCCGCTCAACCCTAGATAACCTCGCCCGACTAGAACAAGATATTAAGACAGGACAACTAAATAAACAATATACCACAGGCATCTTCTTAGACTTCTCTAAAGCTTTCGACATGGTATGGCATAAAACAAAAACTTTAAAAAATAGGACTCAAAGGTCAGATAATAAACTACTTCCAGGACTTCCTAAACAATCGTAAAATAACCGTGGGTATAGACCAAACTCTATCGGACCAATGTCCCCTAGAAAATGGTACTCCACAGGGCAGTATCCTCAGCCCCACCCTCTTCAATATAATGATAAACGATCTATTCAAGGGACTATCCCCTAAAGTAAATACATTAAAATTCGCGGATAATGGAGCCATCTGGATCCGCACTAAAAGCATGAACATTGTCCAAAATTTACTCTAAAAATCTCTTAATAAAATACAACAATGGGCTGACAAATGGGGCTTCTCCCTTAACTCAGAAAAATATATATATAAATTAAATTTACCCGTATATACGGAAATTCAGTTTCCGGAACCGGACGGTCATTTTCATTCACAAAACACTGAAATGCACTCAAAAATGTCTCACTTATCCAGACAATACACTTCCACTGGTGGTAATCCTTCCGCTGGTGGTAATCCTTTGATTCGTGAGAAGTCAATTAACCGAGTGACACTGAGTTACGTTTGAGACGAGCTTGTTTATTGTACATGTAATCCCGTCTGTGGAGGTCAGAGGAGCCATCTGGATCCGCACTAAAAGCATGAAAATGGCCCAAAATTTACTCCAAAAATCTCTTAATAAAATACAACATTGGGCTGACAAATGGGGCTTCTCCCTTAACTCAGAAAAAACAACAGGAATAGTATTCAAACATAAAAACATGAAACCCGCCTCCACAATCCTCCAGCTAAACAATCAAACAATCAAATTTCAAAAACAAACCAAATTCTTAGGACTTATTTTCGATGAACATCTCACCTGGGATGCTCACATCCAAAACCTAACAACTAAATGCGGTAAAGACCTAAACACCCTAAGATGCCTAACTGGCTCTAACTGGGGAGCATCCAAAGATACCCTCCTCTCTCTCTACATATCACTAATTAGATCAAAACTAGACTACGGCTGCGCCATATACAACACCCTAAACAACTCTCTATCTAAAAACTTGACTCAATACAATATCAGGCTCTCAAACTAATTACACGCACCCAACATGGCACCTCCTACACCTCACTTCAGGCCTTAACAGGAGAAATGCCACTAAGTCTACGCAGGGAACAGCTAAGCTTAAATTTCTGGGCCGCGTCCCAATCAAACCCTCTCATCCAAAACTTAATAAACCAAAACATCAGCCCCCAAAACCAAGCTCTAGCTCGTAAACACCCCTTACTTACCCCAATATCCCAAAGAATAACAAACTACCTAAATGAACACCAAATTAAAAATCTTAAACAAAACAGCAAACAATCAAATATCTTCACCCCTAAACTTAAAATACCCAAAATAGACACAACACTAGCTAGCCATATAAATAAACAAACCGACCCAAACATAGCTAAAACTACCACACTAGCATACATACACAAAAATTTGCCAAATTGGTGTCACATTTACACGGACGGATCCTCAGATCCGACCTCCAAACACACAGGTTTCAGAGTCCATACCACACAACCAACTAAAACCACACAATCCTTCCGACTCCCAAACAACCAATCAATATTCACGGCAGAACTAATGGGCATGGCCTCAGCCCTCCATAATCAAGAATCCAAAAAACACAAAAAAAATCCTAATACTTACCGACTCCCTAAGTTGACTGCAAGCCCTCGAAAAAAAAAATACTAAAAACCGACCTAAATTAATAAATCAAATACTTAAAAGCTCCAACGACCTAACTAAGGCAGGCAAACAAATAACCTTCTTGTGGATACCCGCCCACGTAGGAATATACAGTAATGAAAACGCCGATAAAGCAGCTAAACTATCCCTCAAAATCCCAGAAATAAGCTTAAACTTACCCATCTCAAAATCAGAAATTAAAAGTGTAAACAAGCAAAAATCACCAAAAAATGGCATAACCTGTATCTAAACTCAAATAGCCAAATCAAAAAAGTGCTCAGCAAACCACTAACCAAACCAAAAATTCTACCTCCATCCAAAAAAATCGACAAAGTAATCACTAAACTCCAAACAGGACACACCAACCTAAATAACCACCTAATTCTTTTTTAAAAACACACTACAGGTAACTGCCCACACTGCAAACAACTAGAAACCCCAGAACACGCACTCATCCACTGCACACACTACCTAACACATCGAACCGCATTACAAACCACCCTCAATCTAAACAAGGCTCTCACTCTAGAAGCAATACTAAACCCACAAAATAAACTAGAAAACTTCAAGGCCTTAGGCGTATTCTTAATAAAAACGGACAACATCCCTGTGTGTTTTACATTATCAATTTAGCGCGAGACGAACAGTGGTCGCGGAAAGGGACAAGTACAGACTTTTCCTATTACTTGTATATAGCGCGTGTGTGTAAATAATCGTCGCTACCTCCACAACTGTTGTATTTATTATTCGCACTATGTAAGACCCCTACTGGCCACACTACACATTATTAGATAAAAGAAACATCCCTGTGTGTTTTACATTATCCATTTAGCGCGAGACGAACAGTGGTCGCGGAAAGGGACAAGTACAGACTTTTCCTATTACTTGTATATAGCGCGTGTGTGTAAATAAGTCAACCCGTAAGTAGATGAATTTGACATGAAAGCTATTCTTCATACATGTAAATGGACATGTCTTTGTATGATACAATTGCCATGACTATTCACATATAGATGCTGCTGAGAGTTTTTGACTTAAAGTGTGATGTTGTCAAATGACTTATTAGTTAAGTTGTTGTTCATGTTTCACCCATCAATATGCCAGCTATATGTTGGCTGTGTATAAATAATCGAATCAGGAACAGACAATCCAATGACTGATATCATGATCAATGTCTTTAAGGTATTGTTGACATGCATCAACAAGTCACTGAGTGTGGCCATATGATTCATGTTGTCGCACCTTGCAAACAAGTATATGTTTCTGGGGACCTGTATCTTTATCCAGAACCCTCAGGGATAATATTGACATGTGGATCAAAGTTATGGTTCGTATGGAAAAAAAGCAAACCACTAATAGCCAACTCATTTGCATTCCTGTTGTGAAGCAGTTGGTATACAATGGCAATAAATGAGAAAAACTGAAAATATGTGACTCAAGTTAAATTAATGACCGAAAGGAAATATTTCATTTATTAGCATAAACATATGTACTTTATTTTCCATTGACTCTTTTCATATTCAGCCAATACCACTGGATTACCAGACAATATGGGCACGATTTCCAAATTCAAGAGTTGTGATGGCTTATGTCAATGGCCATAAGCTACTGGGAAGCAGCTTTGGATCACTAAGACCAGGCCATGAGGTTTCAGACGAGGTAATCCAATATCATTATAATGAAATTGCATGCATGTGAATTCATAAGGTGTGTAGAAAGAGAATGTTCTTTGGCTATTTGCTTTTCAATAATATACACAATATAATATATGTACTATTGTGGTACAGTGTAATGAAATATTTGGTCAACTGCCTGAAAATCATATTTTGCGCAGAATTTATGCATAATTTCTTTGTTTCTGTGATAGGATTCATCAAATACACCCAAGAATTTTCACATGTTGGTAGAAAGCTGGTTTGAGACATGAAAACGGATATGTAATTTTTTTAGTTAGTGAGTGAGTTTGATTTTACACCGTTTTAGCAATATTCCAGCAATATCACGGCGAGGGACACCAGAAATGGGCTTCACACATTGTACCCATGTCGGGAATCGAACCCGGGTCTTCGGCGTGACTAGCAAACGCTTTAACCACTAGGCTACCCGACCACCCTTAATTAGTTAGGAACTGCAATTGACTTTTGTATCATTGCTTAACCAAACTGCATGTCTCTCTACGTTAACACTAGTGATGTCCATATTCACTTCAATAAGCTATTCAAGCCGCAAATAACTAAAAAACAAAGCCTAAAAGTTTGCATAATTTTGAAAATGTGGTTGCAGAAATTTAAAAAATTGACGACAGAATCTTTATTTTGTGGCTGCGCAGTACAGCGAGAACTGTGTTGTTTTCCCAATATTTTTATGTTTGATTGAATATTTGTAGCATTATTTCATGCCAAGTATTGAATAGTATATTAATTACAGTTATAATAATACATTTCATGATATTTATATAGGTTATGAATGCCTACTGTGGAAGCAAATGTCAAGACAGAGATGACATATTCCTGATGGACTGCCTTGTTGCCACCTCTCTAGTTCTTAACATTGGAAAGGTACCAATGTTAAAAAATGTGAGTCTCAAATAAATACTTTGTAGTACAAAAACCCTACTGTTTTGGAGGAAACAATATATAGAGTAGATGTTAATGGGACCTCACTATGCATTATTTTAGAATTATAGGTATATGGACTGCAGGCTGTCCAAGGTAAAATAAAATGAAAATGCAGAAATAATATATTGTTAAATACTGTTTGATGATGATGTTATTGTCTCTAAGAAAAGATTTAATGAACAGGTAGTCGTAAGGTCTCTACTTATACTATATACATACTATCAGCAACAAGCCTGGTTGGGTGAATGAGAAACACATGCAACAGTGTTTTTTTGAAAGGACACTTTTCTTATTTTAGATGGCCATGATGTATTGAAAATGTAATGAAGCTATGCATGTTTTATTTTGACAGGTGGACATACTGGAGAAGGAGATGGTTATAGCACCATTTGTGACAGATGACCACTGGCAGATGTTTGTGGTTTATCCCAAAACATTTGAGATCACATATATCAACCCATATGGGACAGAGAGCAATCATCCAATTTTACAGGCAGTCAGGACAGCATGGCGACGAGTGCTACAAACAAGATGCAAATGTGGTCTCCTAGACATACAAGTTCTTAAAAAACGATGGACTATGAAAAATTAAAGCATCAAAAGCAACAGGACACCACCAGCTGTGGAATATTTGTGATGCAGGTATGAGGCCCATAGGAAGTTGTCTGCGAAGAAAATATTAAGTGATATTGAAGTAATAGTGAATCAAATGGACTTAACCACTTAAATGGACAAGAGAATGACAGATAAGATTTTTGACTTGTACATGTATTCTTTATGATGTCATTAATAATTTAAGATTACATTAGAGGAATATAATCAATGCTCATGATGTCAATGACTGAATTGGTCTACATATATAGCTGTAATACTGTTGAGTGCAGTATTAAAAAACAAAAAATGAGAGACACATACACATTCAAAGTAGGATAGATGAACATTAGGGCTAAACTAAAGAGCAGGAAACTCGTAAACTGAAAAACATGGAAATGGCCTGTATGCTTAGATGACTCAGGAATTTTTACATTAAAAAAAGCAGGACGTTTTGGCCAAAATATAATTTGCATTGTACTATTTTCTATTAGGAATACAAATGCATTAGGACATTACTGTGAGTCGAAATGAATGTTTAATGAGAATATATTTGAAAAAAAAGTTATTGATTGCATGAGCATTGAGGGACAAAATGCCTGAAAATGAAAAGGGGGCCAAAAGAAGAAAAACGCATTTACTTCTACAAATGCAGCATGGAGACATTAAACATTTTCTTAAACTTTAAGTTTGTAGAATTCCTTCTTGATGGTGATGACATGGATACACAATTCGATACAAACCAATCAAGAAAAGACATGGCTGCATATTTACTACACAGCACAAGTAAGTAAGGATTATGAATACCACGATGCAATGTTTATATGGAAAGTGAATGCTTCTGTAGAAATAACAAGATACACTTGTATTATTTTTGGTCAGTGATGATCTTACGAAAATGAGCATATATTATCATGACTATGGGCATAGCAGATAACCAAGTCAATGCGAATGTAATGTAGTTTCTTATTTTCTTCATAGGCTTGACAGATATGGCAAACATCTGTAGGAGCTGTTCATCTCATAAGCATGTCCTGACCACAACCACCAAGAAGTTTTAAAACAATAAACTACGTCAAAGAACTGGGTAAGACCAACCAAAGCAGTTAGAAGTGATGCATGAGCAGTACCCAAAATGAAAAAGCCTTTATAAGTTGGAATGAGTAAATGTCAATGAACTCCACAGTGAACAGTTGGGGATGCCTGTTTGCATGGAATGTTTTGCATTGTGCATATCAGTGCAGCACAGAAATGTTTCATTAAGCGAGAGTGATAAACAAATATATTGGTGAGAAATATACCAGTTATATCCTACCTGGTAATGGTTTATAAATATTTGAGACTGGGACAGGCAAATTGGTTGATGACATTGAGTAGATGTCATTTACATACAAATTATAATGTGCACATAAAATATAAGGTGTATGTTGTACATGTTCTGTATTTATGTGTATTCTGAATAATATTTTTTGTACTTTCATGCTGTGTATAAGTAACAGGAGATGAAATACTGAGAGAAATTATCAAATGCAAATGGGTAATGTATTTATTTTTTTGTTTGAAAAAAAATAGGAATGAAACCCAAACCTATCTTCTTTACAGGTACAGTGTGAAAGCTGCAGGTGGTGGTACCATTACGAATGTTGTCAAAGACAAAGCTCCTTTGAACAGCTGCAAAAAGAAACCTTTTTGTGCATTGTTTGTCAGGGGGGTACAGTGGAAATTGACAATGCAACAAGCATTCCTGTCATGAAGAATGACTCTAAGGATGTGCGGAATAGCAAAGCAAGCACAAGCAGATGCAAACCACATGAAGAACCATGTTACAATAATACAAGGATACAACATGGACATGACAGACAAAGCTACCAGTTGATTCCCCTGAATGGTAGAATTAGTGTTTGTCAAGGCTGCAGGGATTATTTTGATCATCCACCAAGAATACCAAATGATATGGTTGTAAGACATAAAGAGCTAAGGCAGTACTACAACAAGACACGTAGACAGTACCAACAAAGCTGTCAGAACTGTCATTACCACTGCAGAGCTCAGTGCATAATGGCTAGCAATCCAGGCTTCACTTTAAGACAACTTGTCATTCATCCTAAAATAACTTTGACAGATGCTCACAAGTGTCATACACTTGGAAGTGCCTCACAAGTAATGAAAGTGTAGAAGAAGACCTCAAAGAAGCCTTGACAGCACATAATAGAAGGCAACAATGAAGCACTGTCCGCACAATGAAGAAGATAACAAAGAAGCACTGCCCACACAGCAAAGAAGTCCACAATGAAGCACTGCCCACACAACCAAGAATAAACCTATGAAGCACTGCCCGCACAACAAAGAGGTCAACAATGAAGCACTGCTCGCACAACAAAGAAGTCCACAATGATGCACTGCCCGAATAAACAAGTCCACAATGAAGCACTGCCTGCACAAGAAAGAAGACACCAATGAAGCACTGTTTGCTGGGAGTGCTTCATTGGTGTCTTCTTTCTTATTCAGGCAGTGCTCCATTGTAGATTTCTTTGTTGTGTGTGCAGTGCTTCATTGGTGTCATCTTTGTTATTCAGGCAGTGCTTCATTGGTGTCATCTTTGTTATTCAGGCAGTGCTTCATTGTGGATGTCTTTGTTGTGTGTGCAGTGCTTCATTGGCGTCTTCTTTGTTATTCAGGCAACGCTTCATTGTGAATGTCTTTGATGTGTTGGCAGTGCTGCAATGGTGTCTTTTTTGTTGTGCGGTCAGTGCTTCATTGTGGATTTCCTTGTTGTGTGTGCAGTGCTTCATTGGCGTCTTCTTTGTTATTCAGGCAGGGCTTCATTGTGGATGTCTTTGATGTGTTGGCAGTGCCGCAGTGGTGTCTTCTTTGTTGTGCGGTCAGTGCTTCATTGTGGATTTCTTTGTTGTGTGTGCAGTGCTTCATTGGCGTCATCTTTGTTATTCAGGCAGTGCTTCATTGTGGATTTCTTTGTTATGCGGAGAGTGCTTCATTGTGGATGTCTTTGATGTGTTGGCAGTGCTGCAGTGGTGTCTTCTTTGTTGTGCAGGCAGTGCTTCATTGTGGATTTCTTTGTTGTACAGGCAGTGCTTCATTGTGGATTTCTTTGTTGTGTGTACAGTGCTTCATTGGTGTCATCTTTGTTATGCAGGCAGTGCTTCATTGTGGATTTCTTTCTTGCGTGTGCAGTGCTTCATTGGTGTCTTCTTTGCCATGCGGACAGTGCTTCATTGTGGATGTCTTTGATGTGTTGGCAGTGCTACAGTGGTGTCTTGTTTGTTGTGTGGTCAGTGCTTCATTGTGGATTTCTGTTTTGTGCAGGCAGTGCTTCATTGTGGATTTCTTTGTTGTGTGTACAGTGCTTCATTGGTGTCTACTTTGTTATGCGGGCAGTACTTCATTGTGGATGTCTTTGTTGCGTGTGCAGTGCGTCATTTGTGTCTTCTTTGCCATGCGGGCAGTGCTGCAGTGGTGTCTTCTTTGTTGTGCGGTCAGTGCTTCATTGTGGATTTCTTTGTTGTGAGTACAGTGCTTCAATGGTGTCTTCTTTGTTATTCAGGCAGTGCTTCATTGTGGATGTCTTTGATGTGTTGGCAGTGCTGCAGTGGTGTCTTTGTTGTGCGGTCAGTGCTTTATTGTGGATTTCTTTGTTGTGTGTGCAGTGCTTCATTGGCGTCATCTTTGTTATTCAGGCAGTGCTTCATTGTGGATTTCTTTGCCATGCGGGCAGTGCTTCATTGTGGATGTCTTTGATGTGTTGGCAGTGCTGCAGTGATGTCTTCTTTGTTGTGCGGTCAGTGCTTCATTGTGGATTTCTTTGTTGTGTGTACAGTGATTCAATGGTGTCTTATTTGTAATTCAGGCAGTGCTTCATTGTGGATTTCTTTGTTGCGTGTGGAGTGCTTCATTGGTGTCTTCTTTGCAATGCGGGCAGTGCTTCATTGTGGATTTCTTTGTTGCGTGTGCAGTTCTTCATTGGTGTCTTCTTTGCCATGCGGGCAGTGCTTCATTGTGGATGTCTTTGTTGCGTGTACAGTGCTTTAATGGTGTCTTTTTTGTTATTCAGGCAGTGCTTCATTGTGGATTTCTTTGTTGCGTGTGCAGTTCTTCATTGGTGTCTTCTTTGCCATGCGGGCAGTGCTTCATTGTGGATGTCTTTGATGTGTTGGCAGTGCTGCAGTGACCAAAATGAAGATGTGAATGCCACACTTGAGTACATGGTGTAGGCATGACATTCTGAACAAAGAGGCACAATTTTTCTGAACAGTTGCAGTTATGTGACATTACAAGAGTATAAGTAAGGTAAAGATATGTGAAATAACCTGAAATGTGCCAATTGCAAGCCTGGGACATCTGATCTTTTGAGGAGTTAGATACCCAGACTTTGTACTAAGAGGGCACTGAATAGCCCCAGGAAGATATATATGACACATAATGTACATTTATTTTTATTTTTGTAAAACACTTCCAAATGAAAAAAATCCCTACTTATAATTAATGAGATATATGTTTGTGATTTGTTATTTTGCCTTTGTTATTTCATCCATGTCATCATGTTTTCTGAAGTGTCATGTCCCAAGTTTTGCTGTACTTATTTTTAACTTTTTACATTTACTTGTCATTTGTAGAGTATGGTTTCTAATAAAAGAATTTCATTGTTCAGATAGAATGACTTGTCCATTGGTTATTTACTCCACTTTATGAGTGAGTGAGTGAGTGAGAGTGTGAGTGACTGAGCGAGTGTAGCTTTATGCCGATTTTAACACTATTCCAGCAATATCACGACGGGGGATATCAGAAATGGGCTGCACACGTTGTACCCATGTCGTGAATCGAACCTGAGCCTTCCGTGTGACGAGCGAAAGCTTTAACCACTTGGCATCCCCACGACCCCTCCATGACACCACCTCCATGGTCAAATGGTAGAGCATATGCCCGGAGAGAGGAAGGTCCGCTGCTCGATCCCTGAATGTGTCATACCGTGTCATACCAAAAAACGTCAAAAGATGGTTCTTGCTGTTTCCCTGTCTGGGGCTCGGCATTAAGGACTGGTTGGTCTGGTATAGTGTGTCTGTGTGGAGTATTCATGTTAAACTGCGACATGGTATCTCAGTGGGCTAGCACTATAAATCGGCATCAGTCCGGACTACATGCATCCACACACACAGACATGCATGCTATATAAGTGCAGTAATCTTGGACGCAATGTTAACCCCATTTCACCTCACCTCCACTTTATGAGTTATAATTTTGGTTCCTATATGTATCCACACTGATTATTATCCCCTGCCACAAAGTGGGCTGGGATATAGGAACGAAGTTTGTAGGTCCGTCCAGCCGCCTGCTTCTCAAAGGGGACAAAATTTCTGAAAAACTGTATTAAGGAGTTACATTTTGGCTGGACTAATGAGTCTATGCATAGTCAAATCAAAATCCTGTAACAAACGAGTCATACGTTACATGCAGATTTCAGTCAAATGCAGGATTTGCAAAGCATGTGTACAGTCAACTAGGCGTTGACAGATATTTGGCAAATTCATTCATGCTTTTAATTCAAGTGCTCTCGTGATTTGAACAAAGATCTGAGGACATCCCATTATGGGTCACGTTAGAACGACCTTTGCTCCAACCAATCAGAGCGTCGATTACCAGATCATGAAAGTGACAGTCGGAATGTGTTTTCTAATTATGCAACTACGAAATATTTAAAATGGGGTTTTCCGAACGACAGTTACGGGTTTTATGATTCTATCCATACAACATGTACAATCTAGGCCATCCATAAGTCATCCCAGAGTGTTCTTCTTATCAGTTTTATTTTCTTTTAATCGAGAATAGGTCAAAATGTTTCGAAGCGTATTTTCCAGTTTGAAACTAGTGTCGTAAAGCCAAAACACTATTCCTAGATGCATTAAAAAACAATTGAAAGCTTAGGGACTACACATTTTATTGAAACTTTTTCAAGTCTCTATAATGATATAAAAAATGCAAATGAAACATTACAAAGTAAACATACATTTGTTCATGTTCTAATATCCTAAAGAATTAAAAATTGTATTAACAATGCCAATGTTAGAAATTATCTTGATCATATGCATACCTCTCTCTGTTTAATATGAAATAATAACAAAACTTTTATTTCTAATAATCTGAAGGTATAAAACAATGACAATAAATGAAACTAATTAAATTATGTGCTAGGCAGATGGACAGAGTGGACCCTTTCCCTGCTAATCAGTCAACTTTATGGCTTACTGTAGGGGACAGGCTTGGCACGGATGGTTGAAGAACTGTGTAGAGTTAAGTTGATGGTACAGACAGGTAAAAGAGATAAATTTTCAATTGTATATCTTTATTACAGACCAAGGAGGATTACACCCATCATAAGACCATCACATGGACCGATAAATGGAAACATATAGACTTGAGATCAGAGTGGTAATATGATTGTCACTGAACGTCCTTCTTTTCGAAGTTGTTCAAAGTTACACTAGATGTAGACTTCACTGCACATGATACATGTAGCACTATATGAATATATTTAGGACACAATAACACTGGAATGTGCATTAGTGCTCATGTCACAGAGCCATGACAAGGTGTAGCCATTCTTGCTTACCTATCAGCATTCTTCTAGCCCTTTCTCCTGGATTCGTGACTGGACTTGGAGAACCTTGCAGGTATCATTGCTAGCTTACCACAGAGTGTTTTCATTGTACATGGGGTTATAGTGAAAAGGGACACACATCAAAATGGCCACAACATCCAAGGCAAAACTGCCACACCAAACAGAACATGACATTGAAACGTGTCTATGATGCAGGACAGCCTTGCCTTACACAGACAATACTCAATTGTATGTTTATTTAATGTGGTTATAGTTGGTTGTTTTCTAAGCTTTGTGTCTCGTTTGTAAGAAGATGAAGATGCTCCTGG
This sequence comes from Haliotis rufescens, assembly GCF_023055435.1. NCBI lineage: Eukaryota > Metazoa > Mollusca > Gastropoda > Lepetellida > Haliotidae > Haliotis > Haliotis rufescens. Next base: position 10,760,124 of record NW_025964223.1, read on the forward strand.
GAGATGACCTGGTAGCCATGGAGATAAGAGTCACCGATTTCAATGGGAAAGTACAGAACTTGGGACTAACCTCAGCCTACAACAGTGATGCAGATGCAAAGAAGTTAATGGGCCTCCCTTTTCTGTTCATGCTTTGAACTATGACTGAGATGACATCAAGTCAAGTTCTACCAAATGAATAGACCCATTGTCATTCCAGCCAAGTAATGCTGCATCTACCTGAAAGACAAGCAAATATTTATGAATGTTCATAAACAAACATATGATAAAGTGTGAAAGACTGTAATTTCTAAAGTATACAAAAGTGATATTATAATGGCAGTGACAGAAAAGTAATATGCAGAGAAAATAACACAATGAATGGAAATGTCTACACATATATTTCACCCAACGCATTTGGATTAAACATGTCAGTTTCAGATGAACAGCCTGTCATGAAAAAAACTCACGATTAGCTGATCGGGGAATCATTCTGTGCAGTAACGAGCGTTCATTAATTTACATAGTGTCAAATAAAATGTATATGAAAAATCAATTCAAATAATTTATGCAGTTTATTGTTATTTTTAATTATTTGTTTTTGAATTAGCACTCTATCATGCTATATTTGGTTTAAGGTAGGGAATATATGGTTTGCATTTGAAAAGGTCAAAGTGTACATGGTGTATAGTAGATTTTGTATTTATATTGTTTGGGGTTATTTGTTTAAAAAAAAGACTGTCAGCTACAAATGAAGTATATAATAATTAGGATATTTCATGTGTCTAGTTAAACATGATGGTCTCATCTTGTGACGTTGAAAAGGAGATGAAATATGCTTTTTACATAAATACAGGTGAGGTGAGGTCAAATTGGGTTTAACGTCGCGTCCAAGATTATTGCACTTATATAGGGACGTGCATGTACGTGGGTGTGTTTGTGTGGCTGCTTGTACTAGCCCGGACTGATGCTGATTTATAGTGCTAGCTCACTGAGATACCATGCCGCAGTTTAACATGAATACCCCACTCAGACACAGTATACTGATTCCGAGCCGACCAGTCCTTGTTTTAGTCCCTTAATGCCGAGCGCCAGACAAGGTAACAACAAGTACCATCTTTAAACTCTTTTGGTATGACGCGGCCGGGGATCGAACCCCGGACCTTCCGCTCTCCGGGCGGACGCTCTACCACTAGACCACGGAGGCGGTCACATAAATACAGTGCAAGAGACTTAAAGTCTGTAAATGTACCAGTATTTAAAATGTATGTTAGATGAATATAATTCGTTGAACATGTGCTTCATAAAAGTAAAAGCACTAGTAAAATATTAGAAACATATCGTTGGCACATAACGACAGTACATAATGTATCACATATTTATAGTAATTTAAATGTCAATATTTTCTATGATTTTGCAGTGTTATACATAAATTCATATGTTTATGAAATTAATCAATATTCAAGTGGTTTTTTTTCCAAATTCTTGTTTTGTCTACGAGTTCACTGTAAACTTTGTCTTCAAGTTGGGGGTGTCAATGAATTCTACATGGCCAGCTGATGGCTACGGATTATTGTGGTTGCAAGTCCACACCAAGCGTTTCAGCAAGAGAGATGACCCTGTAGTACACGCAAAAGCATGGTCCTATATTACTCATGAAAGGGGCCCTATTTGTAAATATTTGCTTATTTCTGATGTTATTTGTTGAGACATTTCATGTCATGTTATAAGGGTTTTCCAGGGACTAAACTCTATGGTGGCCTTCGCGAAAATAAACAAACTACAGTTTCGGGGTCACAGGTCACCTAGCAGTAACATGGAAAAAGGTCTGACTACCTGTATCATCAGCGTGGGTGGTTCTGCCTCGACAGTTGAAGGCACTGCCTTGTTCTTTTCTCCTCATTCGACTGATATGTATAGGTTAGACCACGAGGAGCCAGTGTCTAATCATTGAAATGGTTTTCGAGTGGTTTAATCAACCAGTGGTCAAACATACTTAAACCATGTCCACCATTTATGGCACCTAAAATGCTTAAAAAACATTGTTTTGTTAAAGGTATTTTGAAAGATATTCAGGAACTCTATGCTCAACTGTGAGGACATTGTGTGAGTCTGCCCTGCGTGAAGCACGTGAAATGTGTTCCCCGAGCCTTTCGCACGTGCACCTCGCACTTTACCAACTTGGGTAATGAAATGCATGTCCCGGGGGAAGTATACCATTCATTTTGGACCAACTCGAGCACATTTATCAATCAACTAAATATTACTTGCCCATGTTGATGGGCCTGTTATGAGCAAATATAGCCCTGATCAAGATAATAGTCATTTCTTTTCTATCTGTTCCTTTCGTTGAACGAAAAGCTACAAAATCACAAGTACTGCACAAATACTAGAATGCATAGAGTAACATACTGTTTAAAAATTGCATAAAACACATTTCACAGTTCATAAAGGGATAAGCAGTTGGTACTGATGTAAGTAAATATTTGGTTGTTAATTTCATACCCTTTCCCCCATGTAGCCATGGTAGAAGACTACATACACTCGTTAGCCTTCAGTGCGGACTTCGCGGGTTTGAATCTCGCTGGCGACAAATGGTTTTCATGAAATTGTTCTATCATCAAGACAAATGATTTGGGAAAAAAGAAGTTCTGTCATTGCCAAGTGGTGTTTAACTAACAATTCAGTTAGTTCGACCATGGTAAAAGACAAAGGAGCCATGGTTTAATTCTAAATAGTGAGTAATAAGGAATTGGAACCTTAAATACACCTTTTTATCTGTTTGGCCATGATTCAGACAACATAACATATGTATCAAAAGATCAATATCACAACTTATTTTAAAAGATAAATAAAAGGTAACTGAGTGATAATGAAAAGGAATAAATGTGTATTCCCAATCAGAGTAATAACAAAAGCTACAAAACCTTTTCCGTGATGATCATATGAAAAGAAATATATGCTGATGTGAGCATGGGGTTCTGTATTACTGTAGAATAGTGATGATATAACGTTTAGATGAAGAGGTAGTCTTCTGAACCAGTGGTTAAGCAATTGTCTTCTCCTATACATAGGAGACAGGAGCCTATGAATATCCTGCCTATCAGAGTATAAGACTTGTTTTCCGCCTCTATTGCTCACAATCAGGTGACAACTGTGCAATTGTGCAATTATGACAAGTGAGTGAGCATGGTTTTAAGCAATACTGCAGCAATATGACAGAAATGGGCCTCACACATTGTACCCATGTGGGGCATCGAACCGGGATCTTTGGCGTAATGAGTGAACGCTTTAACCACTAGGCTACCCCGCCGCCCAATTCCGACTACATCATGAGCATGTGTTTATGAAATTATGAGTTAACTGTGTGTAAAAGTCCAGTTTCCACCCTTGATGAACTGGGCTGAAATTTCTGGACATGATTGCAGAGCCACTAGTGACTATTAGTTTACAAGTTATGTCCCTTCTATGTACCTTCTAATGACCAATCAGATTCCACCTCTCTTATCATTTGCATTTGCTTCAAACAAAGTGGCAGTGCCCAGCCGTGACGATCCATACTGTAATAAAAAGGGTCTTACTTTGCAAAGTGAATTCAATCAAGTGAGCACCTTGATTAAAAACATGCAGTGATTCGGAAAATATCTGCTGATGCCAAGTTGGTGGTACACATGTTCTGCAGATGCTGCCATTGACAGAAATATGCATGGCGCTTTACGAGCCAGATGTAGATTTCTTTATATGATTTGGATTGGACTGTGCATAGACTCCGGCCAAAATATAAACTCCATAATTACAGCCTAGTTCCACAAGGGTGGCAACTGCACTTCTATAGTCATTTAACTCCCTGGACTGGGAAGATAACAAACACATAGCCTATGAAATCTTTTATTAACAAAATACATTTCTCTCCTAAATCTAGATCATTTTGTTTTCATAAAATACATATATTCCACAGTGATGGTGAAGGACTTATATGAAACATTATCAAATAGTGATGATACCTAGTGTGTGCAGAATGGTGTGTGAATCCTGCCCACCCGGAGACACCCATCACAAACACATGCAAAGGGATTTTCATTGGACATCATTTTTGCCACTGATGTGTCAAATTTGGAAATGTCCTCCTGTACCATAATTCTTTTAGGCCTTGAGCAAGAGTTGTATGCTGCACTTTGAAATCTTGGTGAAAAGAGTTTGTTCTATATTGTACCTCAAAAGTTTTAAAGTGTGAAACCAAGGCTGGAGGTGCAGAAATATTGCTGGACATCAAGGTCAAAGATAAAATAGAGATAATTGTAGTATGCCAACTGTGTGGGTAGTGCTATGAGAAGTCTGTAGTTGTCCCTATCCGTGGTCTTGTGGCAGAGCGCCTGGAGAGCGGAAGGTCTGGGGTTCGATCCCCAGCCACATCATACCAGTGATGTGATGTTTTTTTAAGTTTATTACAGTCGTGCCCCCGCTTATACGGACTTCAGATTTTCAATCAAAACGAAATAATTACTATATAAATTAAATTTACCCGTATATACGGAAATTCAGTTTCCGGAACCGGACGGTCATTTTCATTCACAAAACACTGAAATGCACTCAAAAATGTCTCACTTATCCAGACAATACACTTCCACTGGTGGTAATCCTTCCGCTGGTGGTAATCCTTTGATTCGTGAGAAGTCAATTAACCGAGTGACACTGAGTTACGTTTGAGACGAGCTTGTTTATTGTACATGTAATCCCGTCTGTGGAGGTCAGAGGAGCCATCTGGATCCGCACTAAAAGCATGAAAATGGCCCAAAATTTACTCCAAAAATCTCTTAATAAAATACAACAATGGGCTGACAAATGGGGCTTCTCCCTTAACTCAGAAAAAACAACAGGAATAGTATTCAAACATAAAAACATGAAACCCGCCTCCACAATCCTCCAGCTAAACAATCAAACAATCAAATTTCAAAAACAAACCAAATTCTTAGGACTTATTTTCGATGAACATCTCACCTGGGATGCTCACATCCAAAACCTAACAACTAAATGCGGTAAAGACCTAAACACCCTAAGATGCCTAACTGGCTCTAACTGGGGAGCATCCAAAGATACCCTCCTCTCTCTCTACATATCACTAATTAGATCAAAACTAGACTACGGCTGCCATATACAACACCCTAAACAACTCTCTATCTAAAAAACTTGACTCAATACAATATTAGGCTCTCAAACTAATTACACGCACCCAACATGGCACCTCTTACACCTCACTTCAGGCCTTAACAGGAGAAATGCCACTAAGTCTACGCAGGGAACAGCTAAGCTTAAATTTCTGGGCTGCGTCCCAATCAAACCCTCTCATCCAAAACTTAATAAACCAAAACATCAGCCCCGAAAACCAAGCTCTAGCTCGTAAACACCCCTTACTTACCCCAATATCCCAAAGAATAACAAACTACCTAAATGAACACCAAATTAAAAATCTTAAACAAAACTGCAAACAATCAAATATATTCGCCCCTAACCTTAAAATACCCAAAATAGACACAACACTAGCTAGCCAAATAAATAAACACACCGACCCAAACATAGCTAAAACTACCACACTAGCATACATACACGAAAATTTGCCAAATTGGTGTCACATTTACACGGACGGATCCTCAGATCCGACCTCCAAACACACAGGTTTCAGAGTCCATACCACACAACCAACTAAAACCACACAATCCTTCCGACTCCCAAACAACCAATCAATATTCACGGCAGAACTAATGGGCATGGCCTCAGCCCTCCATAATCAAGAATCCAAAAAACACAAAAAAATCCTAATACTTACCGACTCCCTAAGTGGACTGCAAGCCCTCCAAAACAAAAATACCAAAAACCGACCTAAATTAATAAATCAAATACTTAAAAGCTCCAACGACCTAACTAAGGCAGGCAAACAAATAACCTTCTTGTGGATACCCGCCCACGTAGGAATATACAGTAATGAAAACGCCGATAAAGCAGCTAAACTATCCCTCAAAATCCCAGAAATAAGCTTAAACTTACCCATCTCAAAATCAGAAATTTAAAGTGTAAACAAGCAAAAAATCACAAAAAATGGCATAACCTATATCTAAACTCAAATAGCCAAATCAAAAAAGTGCTCAGCAAACCACTAACCAAACCAAAAATTCTACCTCCATCAAAACAAATCGACAGAGTAATCACTAAACTCCACACAGGACACACCAACCTAAATAACCACCTAAAAAAATATAAAAAAACACTACAGGTAACTGCCCACACTGCAAACAACTAGAAACCCCAGAACATGCACTCATCCACTGCACACACTACCTAACACATCGAACCGCATTACAAACCACCCTCAATCTAAACAAGGCTCTCACTCTAGAAGCAATACTAAACCCACAAAATAAACTAGAAAACTTCAAGGCCTTAGGCGTATTCTTAATCAAAATGGAACTAATAAAATGCATCTAAAAACACAATAACCTACCAAATCAAAGTCACATAAACAAACAAACATACACCATACCCAGCTCCCTTAGTTCTCCTCCCCAACCCCATCGGCATCTATTCCAAATCTAAAAATTCCCAAATTCTATATAAGCAACCCCTAAAGCCCCCTCTTGGGTTGCATAGACCACTTTCGCCCCTTTTGGAAACACATTAAATGGCTTGGCCGGGCCCGCGTGCGAAATACGCATCAGTCGGAAAGCGCACGTTAAATCTCCAAAGTAAGTGAGTGAGTGAGTGAGTATGGTTTTACGCCGCTTTTAGCAATATTCCAGCAATATCACGGCGGGGGACACCAGAAATGGGCTTCACACATTGTACCCATGTCGGGATTCGAACCCGGGTCTTCGGCGTGACGAGCGAACGCTTTAACCACTAGGCTACCCGACCGCTCCCTCCAAAGTAAGTAAGGTCATAGGTGAAAGTTGACCTTGATTACGTATTACGAGAACACTTGCGATCTGGACAATTTAGTTCGTTTCAAGGCGTCAATAGCGGTATTCTGACCGTGGTTGCTGTTAATAACGGTGAGTTGTGCGATCTTCCGATCGCTTCACACATGATTTCGCCGAAATTAATAAAAACAATATTATAAGGAATTTTGTCATGAGTTGCATAATTGAAGGGAAGTAACTCTTCCAGTAAGAAGCTGCTTTCAGTTATAAGGAAATTCGGTTATACGGACGAATTGTGAAATGATGCAAGTGTCCGTATAAACAAGGCACGACTGTATTCAGATTTGTAAAAATAATATGTGTTTAAATTCATCAACTTTTTTGGCCAAAGTTTCTGTTAATATACAATATTATATTTCATCAAAAAGTCACAAAAGTCAAAATTAGGTAACTTATTATATAAACAGTTCACATTGACAAAACGCAAGGATGTTTGTTTTATATACTAATGTGTATTGTGAAAATCATGTGGGTTAAATATATATAAAAAAATACTTGTATTATATAAATATACACATTATGCAAGTATTCACACACCCTATATACAAGACAAAATAAACAGTCTGTAGTTGTCCCTTTGCAAGACTAATGGCCGTGTGCCGTTTAATTGATATTAAAAATACACAAGGCCAATCTTTTACATAAAAATGTTTAGAGTCACCTGACAGAGGCTTAAATATGTAAAAATATAGTATTTTACCAGTTTACTGGGGGTAGCCACGATGATTTTACCACACGCTATATAGCCTGCAACCTCGGGGTATCGCGGTACTTGTCATGTACGCAAAACGGAACAAAATACACTCACTAACCTTTATGTTTATTCGTGTTCTCTGTATCAGATATCATTCATGTTATCAAACAATGCATATTTTACTGATAAAAGTTCATTATTTACATTAGTAGCTCCGAGTAAAAGCCAGGCCTCGCGCTCTGTTTGACAAGGGTGAGAACACCATCGTATCGCGGTACAGAGAAAAGTTGTGTATGGAGGTCCGAATTGGACAAAAAGAGGATATAATTCTACCAACCACTTGGTATGATCATAATGGGGAATAAGGAAAGTAATCGGCTGGCCCAAAAAACTGTAAATTAGGGGGGGGGGGGGGGGGGATAACGATAGAAAGAAATATAGTAAAGGGGATAGAATGGGATAAGAGAGCCTAGTGGAAGTGTTGTGGAGCTGTATAGAAACCTAGGCTAATGGAATAGAGTTATAACTAGTATATTATCAGTTAGGCTGATATATTAATGTGATATTATATCTAATAAAAAGAAAACAACAGAGGGGTGGTAAGAAACATAGTCTAGTAAACATTGGGCTTATTTGGTGGGGGTGGGGGAGGCGCGTGTGAGGGGTAAGTGGTCGCCATGTGCTTGTGAGCTGGGGTTGGGTGAGCGGCTGGTTAAACGGGCATGGTTTTTAGTGGCTGGATATGAGCGAATTTTTCGCGCGGACGTCGGAGAAGACAATCCGCGCTAGGAATTTGAAAAAGTGTGGATTTTGTAGATAGAAGTTAAGCTGTGGTTTGTTGGGATTGTTCTAAAGTTTGTTTATAAGGTTTGTAGTTTTAAGGAATTTAGCTATATGGGTGAATTTTGAGGGGTGATTTGATGGGTTTAGTAGTAAGATGATGTTGTTTTTGAACTGGGGGGGGGGGGGGGGGGGGGGGGAGTTGTATAGTTGTGTTTGTTTTTGGTTATATTGTGGGCAGTGGTTGAATATATGTTCTAGGTTTTCTGGAGTGTTACAGTGGGTGCAGTTTGGGTGTGGGTGTCTGTTTTGTTTGTATAGTGTTTCGTTTAGGTTTAGTTGGCCGCTTAACATTCTGTTTATAATTTTATCTGTTAAAATGGACTTTGTGAAGTTGTGGCATTTGGTGACTGGTTTACTGAAAAGGGATTTTGTCCATGTGGATTTACAATTTTGAATATTAATTTTGAAATTTTGAGATAGGATGTTTTTTTCTGATTAGTGATTTGGTTTCGGCTTTACTGCATGATAGTGTGTGGTGGCTAATTTGGCTGCTATGTCTGCTAGTGGGTTTCCTTGTATGCCAGTGTGTGCAGGTGCCCATAGTAGTGTTGTGGTTTTGTTTGTTTCTGTGATGTTAGTGTGAATATCTATAATATTGTTAATGATGTCCTGGGGCGATTTGGATTTTTTGTTATGGATCTGGGTTAATAAGCCTAATGAGTCTGTAATTATTAGGAAGTTTGTATCGTTTGATAGTTATATGTAGTGATAGGCACATTGGATGGCGAGTAGTTCAGCTGTATTGGTATGTATGTAGTTGTATAGTGAAAGTTAGTGGTGATTGATGAGGGTTGTGTAATCTGTATGCCTAGTCCTGTTATATTGTTGATTGTTTGGGATGCATCGGTATAGATGTGGGTGTGATTTGGCCAATTTTGATGAATGTAGTTATTTGTTATTGATGTTTTGTCTGAATTCTTGGTACCTGGGTGGAGTGTAAATGTTTTATGTAAGGTGAAGTCTGTTTCGGGGGTTGGTTTGTCATTAATGTATATGTTTGATGTGGGTGTGTGTTTGATGCTTTCGAGTTTGTGGGTTTTGATGAGTTTGTGTAGATGTGTTAGATATGGGGCTAGATTTTGATTGTTTTAAAAAAAATTCAGGGTGGCGGGTCTAAGGTTTTTGTATTTGTCTGTAATCTGTTTGAATATTGGGTTGTGTTGGGCCCCAGTCCAGTAATTTAGAATGGTTTGGTTGCGTCTTAACTGTATGGAGGTGGTGCCGGATATAAGCTGTAGTGTGTTTAATGAGGTACCGGTTCTGGTACCCAGGGCTGTTTTAAGGGCTTTATACTGAATGGAGTTAAGTTTTTTGTCTAGTTTTTCTGTGATGGAGTGGAGGACCGGAGCGGCATGGTCTAATTTAGGTTGGATAAGTGATTTATATATGTTAAGTAGTGTTTGTTTGTCAGCGCCCCAATCAGAGCCGGTGATGGCTCTCATTAGATTGAGATCTTTTTGACATGATGTGACCAAATTATGAATATGGGGGGCCCATGTTAGTTGTTGGTCAAAGGTGATTCCCAGAAATTTTGCTTCCTTTTTGAATATGATATTTTGGTTGTTTAAGGTGAGTTTGGGTTGATAATTTGGCATGTGTCTGTTTTTGAAAAGTAGGCCGATGGTTTTTGGGGTATTAATTTTGAATCCCCACTGGGCTGCCCAGTATTCTAGGTCACTCAGTAGGGGTTGGATTCTTTTTTTGGATTTCTTTTAGTGAGGTTGACGACGTCCAAAAAGAAATGTCATCGGCAAATTTGGCAGTAGTTATATTTTTAATTCTGGGCGGAAAAATGTTGCAATCATGAAGTTAAAAAGGGTTGGTGATATGATACTTCCCTGTGGGGTGCCATTTTCTATATAGTGTGGGTCTGATCGGGTATTGTTTGTTTTTGCTGTGATATTTCTGTCGGGTAAGAAGGAGTGAATGAAATTTAGAATTCTACCATCTATAGCTTGTTCTTTAAGTTTTTGGATCAGGCCGTTATGCCAAACCATATCGAATGCTTCACTGAAATCTATGAAAATGGCCAAAGTGTATTGTTTTTGGGCGAGTGCTGTTTTGACGTCGTGTTCCAAATGTAAAACGTGGTCTAAAATTTGGCGGTTAGACATAATAAAGCACTCTGGTCCTCGTTAAGGAGGTTTTGTGAGGAAATTTGGAATTTTAGTCTATTATTGATGATGGATTCCATAATTTTACAGAAATGGGAAGTTAAGGAGATGGGGAGATAGGAGTCCGGTTCTCATATGGGATCCATGTGAATTGTCTGACAGTGTTTCTATTCGTGATATGTACTCTAAACTTTAATCATGTGTAAGGACTGCAAATGGTCTTACTGAGTATTTCAACTATTGTGTCGGAATGCGTCAAGCATACATGATCAGCCCAACATTATTCATATTATTTATAAATAAAATTGTCACCGAATTGAATCAAGAAAATTGCAGAGGAATTAACATTTGAGAAGAAAGCCTAATATGTGTGTTTGACGTCGCAAATTCAGCTGACAGTGCAGGGAGATTAGAGGAGTGGATTAACTGTATCAGTGATTTTTTGTATGAGATTGGGTATGGCTTTAAAAGTCGAGAAATCAAAACATATAGTTTTCAGAAAATGAAGACCGCTACGGCACTACGAAAAATGGCATTACAGACGAAATCAATTAGAAAAAGTCTCTTCTAACAAGTACCTGGGTTTATTCTTCGCGCCAAAACTAATCTGGACAAACGTAGCACACTTAGTGCAATTCTTCTGATATATAAAATCCATCATCTTTATGGAGGTTTACCTGTACATAGAGCAACGAAAATGTTTGATACCAATTTTAACTTGACAGTAACATTAATCGAATATCACAGATTAATGTTTAAAACTAGAATACAACCATAAAAATACATCACCAAATGAAACAGTACAATATAAAACAAGGGCTATAGATCGCCAGCAGCTGAAGGTAGATCACCATGCTTAGGGTCCATGGGGACTTACAGTACTTTTGCTACCTGCATGGACCCCAGCCGAATTTACAACATCCCGTCAGCTGTTGGCGATTATTGACAAATTTAGCCAAATTAAAAGAACATATATTCTACGATTAAAACTGTAGTTGGAATAACATACTTTGAATGATGTGGACTTACGATGCCCTCTCAGGGGGACAATAATTTTACACTACTTTAACCACCTTTGATGATACAGCCACGATCAATCACCAATGTTGATTTATTCCACTGATAATAAAAAGCCATTTATTTTATACAAAGCAAATTAACAAAATTTATTAAACAATTAAACTCTATTTCTTTTAAAAAGTCAATAATTAAATGAGAACTAATAGTGTTAAAAAGATCCTTCATAGATTTTACCTTGAAATATTTATCCCTTGTGATGGGAAAATCAACACAGTCAAGCATGATATGCTTGACCGTGATTTTTTCATCACAAGGGATGCAGAACGGAGGATCTCACCTTTCAATAAATATTCATTGGTGTAACGCGAATGGCCAATACATCGTCGTAAAATGACCTCTTCAAATCTGGACTGACAACGCAAGTAGGTGTAACCGATATTTGGTTTAATGTCATGTAATTTATTGATACCTACTTGGATGTCTCACTTCTTTTGCATCAGATCTCGTATATATGATCCAATCACAGGCCTGTAATAAGTGTATGGGACAAAAAGTGGTGTCACAGATTTGTTGAGTGCTGCTTTAGCAGCAGCATTGGCCATTGTGTTACCTATGATGCCAACATGGCTTGGTAACCAGGAAAAAACGTTACAGTTACAAGTTCATTATATAATTCAAGAATTTCGATTAAAAGTGGATGTTTGGTAGATTGATTTGTAATTGACTGACGACAGGAAATAGAGTCGGAAAATATGATAAATTGTTTATGCTTTGATTGTTTACGAATGTATTCTAGTAATGTTAATATGGCCTTTGACTCAGCTGTAAAAATGGAACAGTTATCTGGTATTCTAGATGGTATAGTCCTGGATCCAATGATGGTGGCACTAGCAACTGCGTCACCATCCTTGGATCCATCTGTAAATATAGATTTGTAAGTATCATATTTGTTTCGCAATTGATTATATACTTGTTGGAAAAAATGAGTTGATTTGTTTCGGATTTTTGTAAATTTAGTTAAGGTTAGATCTACCTCTGGTTTTACAAACTGCCATGGCGGGGAAGTCAAAAGTTGGGTAGGGCTATATTTTCAAGATTTATTTTAGCAGCCGAAATAGACGATTGTATTCTTAGGCCAAAGGTGGAATAAGTGAGGATTTTTTTGTATAGGGGTCTTGGTAGAGAGGGTTAAAAACACAGTCATAGGCTAGATTGGATTTCAAAGAACGTAATTTAAAAATATATTGCAAATATAATTTAACGCGATGTTGTTTAAGTGAAGGCTCATCAGCCTCCACGTACAGACTATGAATTGGATAAGTTCTAAAGGCTCCAAGGCAAAGCCACAGGCCCTGATGATAAATAGAATCCAGTTTTCTTCATATTGCTTTGACATGCTCCACCATAGACAATGGAGCCGTAATCAAGTTTAGAGCGGATGAGGAGGGATCGGAGGAGGGTTTTCTGATCCCCTCCCCACTTTCCGTTTGAAACTACTTTTAATAAATCAAGAGCCTTCAGGCATTTAGTTTTTAAATGATTGTGTGACAAAAAGGTCAAGTGATGGTTTAAAATAATACCAAGAAACCTGGCCTCTTTGACAACTTTGACAGGAGCACAATCCAAAACTAAATCAGGGTCCTTATATGGCTTATATTTCCTACAAAAATGAATGCAGTTTGTCTTGGCTTTTGAAAACTTAAAACCATTTTCAATTGACCATTTATGAATTTTATTCAAATACAGTTGCAGTTGCCTTTCAATTGTATGCATGTTTTTACCACGACAAGAAATATTAAAAACAGCTACAAACAATGATCCATCAAGTGAATCGTTTAAAACCTTTGACAAACTGTTAATCTTGATGCTGAACAATGTGTCAGACAAGATACTGCCTTGTGGAACACCCTGATCCTGATTATAATGGTCAGGCAGGGTTGAACCCAAACGAATCTGAAATTGTCTATCTTTTAAGATATAAACAGACGCAAACGGCCCCTGAAACCAAAATCATGAAGATCTTCTAAAATGCCATACTTCCATGTGGTATCATATGCCTTTTCGAGATCGAAAAAGATAGATCATAGGAAGTATGATCGGGAATATCCATAATATCCGATCCCACTGTCCACGTCCATTTTCACGTACGATATCTCCAACAGCTCGAGCCGTAAATGATAAAACCGCGATGACAGTACGGCGATCAAAATCACGTGACCAGCCGGATAACCAATGAACGTCCTACGCCGGACAATCCCGTTGCAGTTCCGGGTCAATGACCCGCATTCAAACACGGTAACTTTGATTTATATAACATCGGTTTGCGGAATTAAACAGTAATGACCTATTCCAGGGAATACCCAATAAAATTCAAATTTCCAAATACGCGGATGATGTAGCCCTCTCGATCCGCACCAGAAGCATATATATGGCCACAAAATTACTGCAGAATGCATTAAATAAAATTCAAATATGGGCTTTAAATGGGATTTCACATTAAATGCCAAAAAAACCTACAGTGATAGTATTCAAACACAGAAATATACGTGCAAATACCCCAAACTACAACTAAACAAAAAAACAATACAATTCCAAAAAGAAACTAAGTTTCTTGGACTAATTTTGGATGAACACCTCACCTGAGGAGCTCACATTAAAAACCTAACAAATAGATGCACTAAAGACCTAAACACACTACGCTGCCTGACAGGTTCCCTCTGGGGGTGAGGGTGGGGGTGGTTGTCGGGGCTCCAAGGAGACACTTCTATCACTTTACTTATCAATAATTAGATCAGAAATAGACTATGGATGCGAAATATACAACACCTCCAACTCCTCATTAAGCAATAAACTAAACTCAATTCAATACCAAGCACTAAAGATAATTACACGCACTCAGCATGGCACGCCGCGCATATCTCTACAGGCACTAACAGGCGAAATACCCCTGGACTTCTGAACATCTAACAATAAATTACTGGACCTCAACTCAACAAAACCAACAAATCCTTAAAACTAACATAAGCCCCAGACGTAGAGGGGAATTCCCCTACTTAAATAATATTTTATGTGATTTGGTATAACGCGTCTTGATACATTTCCTACACCCTAATGCAGGAATGTGATGACATTACTTCAAAATTATTGCGAAAACGTATACATTTTAAAAAAACAATCGGTTAGAAGCGGTCCCTAGTTAAGTGACTCACAACAACCAGCGTCACGCTGTAGGTCGTACCCGCTTAACATGTACCTAACATGTAACACGTGCACTTTAACAACAACTCTCCATTACTTGGGATAAACTATTATCATAAGGTGATACAATCAGGTGAGTAGTGGACAGATTATTACAATGATTACATGAAGACTTGTTGACTAATAATATAAGTGTGACAAAGTGTTTTGTTTATTATTGCTGAATATATTGGGAGAATGTTGAATTATAAGAAATATAGGTTTGAAGGTGTTGATGTGCTCTTTACTTTCCTCTGGCTGTAATCGTATCGTCCGTAGCCGTGGATATATATTTGCTTTTCACGCTGAATTCTGCCTTTTCCGGTCTGCTAGTTAATGTTGAAAAGTCAGACGAAGAGGATCTCTTTATTACACAGAGTCGGACCTCTGTCCCCCAAAATGACAGTATCAGTGAGAATCTGGGATTCGAATCCACGATCACATCCTGTCAGGATCAAGGCTCTGCACAACGAATTTGGCGCATTTGAAGTAATCACCGAATCTTCAGAGAATTTACATAACCAGTGGAACAGCGTGGTCATGTGTTTGTTTTCCATAGTCTGGCTGTATAGTTGTAGTTGTTCCTGCTGACAAGGCCTCAGTATAATAACCTTTGTTAGCATCACGGCAAAAATCGTTTGATCAAAGAACCTGGAATAAGTGACAAGTATGTTAACTGAGGAAGAAATCTGCCAAACTACGCATCAGTACCATCAACTTTTGGATTGACTCTAAAATCTGAAGCCAAGTCAGTTTCCCATTTGTAATGGATTCCAAACTAAAGTACTGTCGGAAATGCTAGAAAACTGCTTTTTGCCTGTTAAAAAAGGATTTTTTTTTTCGCAGACTGTTGTTATTGAAATATCAAGACAAATTCGAACGAAAGCAGGAAGTACACATTTATTAAGTCCAATGATGGCAGTCTGAAACGAACTATAGAAATATGTGCACGTGACTCCGTTATAATGATAATAATGTTGTCTTCATAAAACATCTAATCCACGCACAAAAATCATTTTGAGAAAATTTTAGATGTGCATCTTCTAAAATGACAAAATGACGCTTCGTTTGTTTTGTTAATAATGCTCCTATGCTGCACACGATAAGGAGTCTGTACTTGGAAATGTATACAAGTTCTTTACACTTTTGAGAGATAGAGGGAAACCATTAATTAATTTAGATAGGGTGAATTACCGAAATGCCCAAGCTATGGGGTTTTCAATTCATACCATCAAGTCTACGATATTGTCAACGCGCATGTTGACGGAGAATTGGCTCTTGGGGGGAATAAAGGATAAAATCGGCATCACTGTCCCGGAAGATTTTATGCACAACATATAAACAATAAACAGCAAATACACAGTGAGAGGTATACCTGCTCTGACAAACATAAACCCAGCGATGAGGGACCTTCCAGCTCAGGTATACATGAGGTGAGCGGAGCTCCAACTCAACCTCAGGTCGTTTCCTACGAGCGGCACATCCTGCTCGAGGTCGTCCCTACACCAGCACTCGGAATACAAAGATGACTAACAGTACTTACTTACTTAAATTAGGAATTTAACGTGCGCTTTCCGACATATGCGTATTTCGCGCACGGGCCCGCCAGGCCATTTAGTGTTTGGTCGAAAAGGGTATGTCTGAAAAGGTGAGGCAACCTAGGTGGGGCTTTTTAGGATTGCTTCCTTAATTTGGAGAACAAATTTGGAATTTTGAAATATGCCATGCAAAAGGTGGAGAGGGGGGGGGGGGGGGGGGGGGTTACTAAAAGGAGTTTTATAGGTTACTAACGTTTACTAGTGATAAAGCATATATAGTAATGAACAACAATGGACAGACAATGACGTTGCTCTGGACATGGGGCATATGGGCGTGATGAGCGACACGGCTCAGGGGATGATCAATTAAGGCAATACATGTCATCCTATAAATAACAGTAATTAACGGGAAGTGATATGGTAGCCCAGGTTGGCTGACAGTCAATATACAATGATTAACAACGGGGATTAGCGTCTTATAAATAATGGCAATTAAGTTATGGAGACAAATCAAATGTTCTTCAGACAATGGTTGTCCCAAATCAGTCGCTATGACAGTATGATAAGAAAACAAAACAGGTATATGGGTGGTCTCAAAAACAAAACTTGGACGTAAAATGATATTAGACAGCTTTGATACAGGGTTCTCAGGCGTATAGTGTACGAGCTTTATGAGCAGAAGGTAACCCCTGACTTGTAGTACAATTTGGGAGTAATTAAAGATACAATTAATGTTTCCCGGACTGCACTAACTAATGCTGTCCGAAAGATGGGATTTCGATACACTGCGCGTGGCGATGACCGATCCATCCTGTCTATGAGGTCACATTATCTCCGAACCATTCATAACTATCACAGTCAGGGCGTC
The DNA here is from genome assembly GCF_023055435.1 of Haliotis rufescens. NCBI lineage: Eukaryota > Metazoa > Mollusca > Gastropoda > Lepetellida > Haliotidae > Haliotis > Haliotis rufescens. The sequence continues at coordinate 10,777,388 of NW_025964223.1, forward strand.
CAGATAATATACATTGATTAATCATTCCACTGACTACATATGGCTATCGGCAGATGGACAAAAAACACCCATGGTACCAGCAGCTAAAGGTAATCGTGTCATTGTTTTGCACGCTGCAACCCATGATATTGGGCTTATTGATGGATGTGTGCTAGTTTTCGAGGCGAAAAAGAAATTTCGTAAGGAAATTATAGGCTGGTTGGAACTTCAGCTATTGCCCATTTTAAACAACGTCAGTGTCATTGTCATGGATAACGCCAGTTTATATAACGTCCGACCGCCTCCGTGGTCTTGTGGTAGAGCGTCCGCCCGGAGAGCGGAAGGTCCAGGGTTCGATCCCGGGCCGCGTCATACAAAAAGACGTTAAAAGATTGTACTTGTTGTTACCCTGTCTGGCGCTCGGCATTAAGGGGCTAAAACAAGGACTGGTCGGCTCGGAGTCAGTATACTGTGTCTGAGTGGGGTATTCATGTTAAACTGCGGCATGGTATCTCAGTGAGCTAGCACTATAAATCGGCATCAGTCCGGACTAGTACAAGCAGCCACACACACACATACACGTGCATGCACGTCGCTATATAAGTGCAATAATCTTGGACGCGACGTTAAACCCAATTTCACCTCACCTCACCTTATATAACGTCCGGGAATCAGATACTGTCGCCCAAACCATGAGTAGTCTCTTATAAATTTTACCGATTCTTATATGTTATTCAAACGACATCAGTCACTTGACAGAGACTTCAAATGAGTAATATACATTTCATCCATAAAGACACCTCTGACATTTTTCTTTTTTTACCACGTGGAAGTATTCTTATGTACAGATGGCATGTTTCGTTCCATTCAATGTAAACTGTAATGGAAAACACTTCACACTCATTGTTCAGCCTCTTCATTAACAATAAGTCCTTACCATGCTACACACTCTAACTTTGTTTCATTTGGCAACATGGTGTATACACATACAATTAAAGAACAGATGGTTGTTTGCGTATATATGAATGTCAAGACTATGCTCGATCAATAATTTGATCTGATTTAATTGTAGTGTGCTAATTTAGTTTAGTTACGTGTATATTTTGATCGAGTCCAGTGATCTAAGATAGAAGTAGTCATTTTCAAACATACAACCGGGGATTTACTATAGTATGTCTTTAGATGACTGATTTCGGGCAGTATACCAGACATAACGGTAGATCAATACAGGTAATGTACTATTTATAATGTTGTAGCCATTTGCAACATGTCACATGTGTACATGATTGATACAGTACACAGTTCGAAGGAGACAAAAACAGAAGATAATTTATGGTACTTTATTTGTAGACGGATGCCGAATCAGTCTATTCTAAGCAGGTATCCAGAAAACTGCGACCACAGTCCTTGTCTTAATGGGGCGTTACGGTTGTCGAAGATCTTCTTGACGAAAACGTGGTCACCTCTGTTGACATGAAAGATAGCGCTCATGGCGGTGCTTGACCAGTGGTTGGGAATGGTTACAAATGCTTTCGGAGAACCCTGTGCAACCAGAGCGAAATCGGAGTTTCCTACACGAGTTGTTTGTAAAATTGTCCTGAACTGATAGTAACCTGAAAATATAAAGAATATCATATTGTTCCCTGTATCTAAATTTCAATATACCCTGTTACAATTTGAACACGCATAATGGAGTTTTCTTACAGCAGTTTAAGCGACACAATGTATTGAGATGTGAGGAAAAGTTGGGTTGATTTGATGTTGTAGGGTCCAAAGCCAAAACAGTGTTCTCAGAAACGTCGTTACCACAACAACACAATCAGACGATAAATTGACACACTTAGCACGTGGCTATATGTCACGGTTGGACCGACAAATATACTTTTATAATGACATCAACATGGATATTTGATGAAATAAATGTACCCGACCACTTTGCCTCATCATATCAAAATATACACGATATCTCATGGGAAAATGATGAGCAACAATTCTGGGTATAAAAAATCCCATTCTTACCTGATTCAGGGGCAACGAATACCCCAGATGTAGGGTTATACCCATGACCAATGTTTGCCTCAACGTTGCTAAATGGGATTATTCTGTTAACCCCAAAGTGAAAAGCTGCCATATTGTTCGACCTCTTTGTCAGAGTTGCCTTAAAGTACACCAAAGGAGCTGAAACGATATCAGAATGTGCATTTGCGAGTGAGTTGTCAGTGAGTTAGTATGGTTTAACATGGCCATGGTCAATATCAGGTGGGAGACACCACGAATGCCATTTAGGCATTGTGCCATTGGAAACACGAACCAATGTTTTCAGCATGTGGAGCGAATGCTTTTAGTAAAATATTGCCCAAACGGCCCATATATAAAAATATAAAGCATTAATTAAACACATCAAATCAAGTCAAAATATTATAACGTGATGCTGAACTTATATATGCCCTGAATTATTACAGAGCTTGTGTGTGAGTGCGTTGGCGAGGATCATTGATTATTACACAATACAAAGATGTTCAGCAATACTTTTTTTCCATATTGAAATGGAAAGGTAAAGTTAACTTAGGAAAGGTAAAGTAAAATCATGGCTCAGAGCAGTTCCAGCCTTTGGTGTCTGCATTTCTCAACTTTTGAGGTACAAGCTCTTACTATGAGGATGTGTCTCTTGCTCAAAAGTTGTTGATCAAGGTTACAACACACACTACTGCCCAGATCATTCCCCTTAAACACGTGCTTAAACGCGTGGCGCAAACTGTGTGCACCGGGTTGGTCACTCGTGTGGAACCAGTCCGCCACGCGTGTGACACGGTGTCACACGCATTGCGGAGGGAACAAACTTTTGACCAAACGTGAATCATGTTAAGCTGAAATTGTAGCTGGAAACAAGGAGAGTCATTTTGGATTTCCTAACGAAAAATGTTAAAACATGTTAAGCAAGGTACTTGCTGATGTCTTCTTTTGATATGTGGTTTTGCAGGAAAATGTGAATACTGTTGTGATCAATCACAATGTACAAGGCCTTGACAAGGTTTTATGGTAGAAATATGGAACACATTTCAAAATTTGACGCATCAGTAACAAGAACAATGTCCGATACCTTTCCCTAATTTTACTGGTATGGTACCATATGTTCCCTGTTGGTTTTTTTCCAGTCGAACAGGTGACTTGTCTTTGCAGTCGACGGGTGACACCAGTGGGGCAGGATTATAGCTCACCTTTTCGCGAACACCCGATATCCTCAATATTTAATTGTGATTCATAAACTCATGCTTCATATTCATATTTCATCTTCATTTAATTTGGTACTCATGAGACCACAGGCCTACAATACATTACAAACATTATGATGTAACAAGTTTACTAAAGTATAATAATTTGTAACATTGTATACTAAATAAACACAGACAGATTCTGAAGTGTATCATGGTTTGTACTGCTCAGCGAAGATGAAAATGTATTTGTTTGGATGAACACAAGACTAGTTACTTTGTTTGATGTATCGATTGCCTAACATTGTTAAAGCTAGACATACAAGGAGGAAGTGGTACTCATCTTCAACTGCATCTGAATTAACAGTTGCCAAATTCTCAGTTCTCTTTGAATATTTATAGTATATCTTCCTTTTTCAGTTAATAAGTCATCGAAAATGTGCTAAGCTTTTGCTAAATTCCTTTATATTCACTTCAGTTTTGTCCATATTTACCTGGGGGCAGGGATGGTCTAGTCGTCTAAGGCGTCGCGATTCGCTGTGCAGAGTTGCGTCCCTTGGGCACGCCAGAAACCTATGATTGTGTGTTCGAATCCCGGTTCGCCCCGATTATGTTTCAAGGTTTGTCAGCACTATACCAATGCTCGTGGGTTTCACCGAAGTGGTAACGGCTTAGACCTGCACCACTTCGGGCTTTCCTCCCACATTAAGCTTACACGTCGTGATATAACTGGAATACTGTTAAAAGCGGCGTTAAACCCAACTCACTCACACTCACCCATATTTAACTGTTCACAATAATTTTATTGTTTCTCAATTTGTTTCTGTAGTCAAATACTACTTGAAATTAACACAATATCATCTGCAAATCATAAAAGAAAGAAATGAACTATATACGGGTGTAATGGTACACCATTTGTGCAATTATTTTCAATTTGAGTTGCTAATTCATTTATAAGGAAATATAACAAAATGGGACTAAGTATACAGCCCCGTCTTACTCCGAGTTGTATGTCAAAGTATATATAGATATAGTATCTATATATAGATGTAACTTAATATATTACCATGTTATAGCTCATCCGCTAGTGTTTAAAAAGTCCATAACTTATTTCTTTGTACAGAGTCAAACGCTTTTGCAAAGTCTACAAAAATGCATAGACGTTTGAAAAATGCAGGTATGAATTCCGGGAGAATTATTATGTGTAAGGTTCTGAATGCTGTCTAAGATTTCCTCCCTGGTAATTGGTGAATCCAGAATCTTGTCCGAGAGTTCCCGAACTGGGTTGACATATATTGAGTTATCATATATATTTTTTGTAGAATTTAAATCGCTAATGGTATCGTCAAATGAGAATAAGTTCTTATAATGGTTGGACCACACGTTATTTTGAATATTATTTCGTGCCACATATATTGTGTTTAAGCGTTTAAGCTCATACCCGAACGTTTTGTAGTCATTAGTGCTAGTGCTAGTGCAGTCAATGCGTTTTGGATTACAAGTAACATTATATTTGTTTCTAATGATTTTGCATTGTTCTAATGAATCTTTAGCTTGACAGTTTAGAAATTTATTTAAAGACCCGCATCATTCCTATTTTAACCTTTCACATTCATCGTCAAACCAATTTGTTACATCTTTTCTCATTTTGCCAAATTTTCATTTCATATCGGATGCAGGCAGACAAACAGCCTCTGCAATATATTCAATACTTGTGCCAATACATGTAAATGCATAGTCTATTGATTTATCAAGGAGTTCTGTAACACTGTGAAACAAAATATTTTGTCTAAACTGTTCTTGTTTATGGTGTAGTCGTAATCGGACTCTGCTATAAGTACAGCTTTCTTTTGAGTATGGAAAGGTTGCTGTCACTTTTATTTATCTGATAATACTGATAATAATTGTAAGTGGCTCAGTCATCTAAGCCTCGATTTACTGTGCAGAGCTGCGTGTTCCCTTCTTTTCATTTTCCCTATTGTCCAACATGGTTTCAAGCTCTTTTAAGTAATCGTTTATATGCACATCAGCCAACAAGGCTCATCAGTTCACCGTCTTTGCCAAGTCCTTGATTGTCAAACCTTGGATAGACTTTTGTGACTTTTCAGGTTCACCTATGTCCAATTTGAACGACTTTACAGTTTGAATAAGGACATTTCATTGTCCTATGGATAACTTGAGTTCAAGCACGTCAGTTTCTGACAATGCCCCAAGTAGCTTTTTGTGTGACAATTCCCTTATTTTCCAGAATTTTCACTGTTGCTGGCGACAAGGCTGATATGAACAATATCAAGAATGTTTCTCAGCCATTAGAAAACCTATTTACAATAAAACTAATTCAAGCTCATTCAGTGGCCTTCCCAACTGCAAACATGGTGGTTATGAACATGATGCCACCTACGACACATATATAAATGACTGTGCCCCTTGGAGCATACCCAAAATAGAAATGCTAGTCCAGTAAGATCTACCCTCATTGTAGGCTACACTAAAACGCCTCCGGAGTAATTACCTTCCCTTGACCAGGTTTACAAACAAATAATGTGATTCCTCCCTAAAACCGTCTATTAGAGACATACAACTCGTTTTGACACTAGAACGGATCAGTGAACGACCCCACAGAAGCAGCGGGGGCATGTACCCGTTAAGTTGTCAAGCAGAAGAAAGAGTTCTGTAGAGGTCATTGCTATTACTTCTATGTTCGAAAATATTAGTGCTCTGTCAGACCTAGTCTGACGCTCAAATATAGAAAATATGGAAATTTGGATGCGTTTCACTGGATAGTTTCAAAGGTAAGCTCATGGAAGAAACGTACCCTTAAAGAACTTAAAATGAACTTGGAATAAACGCGAAAAAACGCTTTCCATTTTCATAAGAAATATTTGCTTAAAAGCAGCTTCGATTCCGACTTTAACATGAGCATGTGCCTATGAGTCACTATCAAATAGCGATGATACCATGTGTTCGCGAAAAGATAGGCATATCCTGCCCCACCGGTGCTTCCCATCACAAACACTTGCAAAGACACTGGCAAAGACAAGTTTCCCAAAGCACTTCCTGGGAGATGTCCATTCGCTGTCTGGGCTGCGTGTAGAGGGGGCAGGGGCCCTGAGCTTATGATGAGCCTGGTGAGATGGTGACACGATGGCACACAATCAACCAATATCCGCAGTGCTTGACATCCCACCTACACCACTATATGATATTAAAAGAGGAGAAACTAATTTGTCAAGGTCTGCCTGAACTACATCGTTTGTATTTTATGGAATATAACTTTGCTGGAGAACCAACGAATGAATATGCGGTATTGGCCGATAGCGCTCGAGAAATCACCATATCGAAGTAAAATATTCGAAATGGCCTGAAGGAATCTCGAATAGTGATTTAAAAGTACTAGAGACACGCAAGCAGATATTCGGTGAACACTTTGTAATCAACCTTGGACCCACTAGTTAAAAGGGACAATCATTAACTACAGATTTAATTTCAAAATGGTAAGAGAACATTAGAATATAGATAATTCAATATATTTTAAAAAAGACTTACTTTGACAAAAGACCACCGCAATCAAAAACATGAATACACACAACGCCATCATCCTCCCGCACATACAGAGGGACGCCTGCATAAGAATGTGTATTTTGTAGTGCGCAGTAATAGATGAGAAACAAGACGTTTGTCAGGTCAAGGAATTAAACGGCTCTGCTCAAGTGTCACTGGTGTATCGCTTGCACAGATACGCACCGTGTAGGTTACAGGACATTTTAACTTTCTGATAAGAACATGTAAGACTGACTGATCTGGTATGTAATTCATACGAATGAAGAGATCTGTGAAGATCCGGTTAGGAATAGGTCTTCAGCAAATATGCTTGTCGTAAGAGGCGACTTATCGGATCGGGTGGTCAGGCTCGCACATTTGGTTGATGCATGTCATCGTATCCAAATTGCGTGGATCGATGCTCATGATATCATTCATGTGATTGTCCAGACTAGATAATTTACAGACTGTCGTTATAAAGCTCGAATATGGCTGAGTGTGGGGTTAAACAACAAACAAAGAAACAAACGAATGTAGAATCGTCTTTTGGGCACTTGAAGTCAATGAAGCCCCTTCTGGATGCCCAACGTTACAATGCTGGGATATTGATAAAAGCAGCTTGAAGCCTCAGTCCTCCACAGTGTAAACCCACTTTCATTTACGCTGCATGTACAGTTCCTTAAAGAAGTCGAATGATTTATCCAATTTCACGCGGTGGTTCGACATCTCAGGGATATCATATCATGTATATCTACTGAATAACCCTGGAAATATAATATTGATATGTCATTTCAAAGTTTGTTCACTACATTTCTTTTGATAGTTTTAATTCCGGTGCAAGTTATATTATACTCTTCAGAACAAAAACCGCAAAGCCTGATTTGTGTGAGGTAAGAAAATACATTTATACGAGGAACCGTACAAAGTATTGAGCCAAAATGTTGTGGAGAGAACACTTGGTGATTGTAGTCATCTCATTTATCGGTACATAGGAAAAGTCCAAGTAAAGATCGGCTACCAGCAATAACGCGTATGTCCCCCGTTGGAATTGATAGTGGCCTGACATTTCCTGCCCATGTAAGAGACGAGTATGCGAATCACATCCTGGGGAATGGTAGCCCACTCAGCCGGCAGTGCAAAAGCCAACTGCTGCAACGTCTGGGGTCGTGGTTTACGTCGGCATAACAGTCTATCCAATTCATCCCATAGGTGCTCTATCGGGATCAAATCTGTGGATCTGGAGGACTAGGTGTGAAGATCAACGTTGTTGTTGTGTAGACAGGCTCTTGTGATCCGTGCTGTATGCGGTCGAGCGTTGTCGAGTGATGAGAGATCATAATGCTACCCCAACCAAACCTGTCCACTTCCAATACGCTTTTTCCGGCGTAACGTTCTCCCCGACGTCTGTAGACCCGTGCTCTTCCATCCGTTCAACGGAGGAGAAATCTTGATTTGTCGCCATACCAGACATCTCTCCATCGCAGTTGGGGCCATATCCTGTGTTGACGACATCACTGCATACGTTGTTGACAATGTTGTCGAATGTATATGACACGTCTAACAGGACGTAAACCTGCTGCTCTTAAACGGTTTCGTAGGTCTGGTCGGAGATTCTGCGCAGTCTGGGTATTTTCGCGAAGGTGGCGCAGTCAGTTATAGCGATCTTAGGTGTGGTTGGTTACTCTTGGTCGATCACGTGTTGTCCCCTGCTGTTGAAACCGATCCCATAGCCTTGTGATGGTGCTGGGCGCTCATTGCAAACCCTGGATACAGCTGATCGGGATTCCCCTGCCTGCAAGCGGCCTGTGACGTTGTTTCTTTGTACTTCTGTTAATCTTGGCACGTTATTGAACTGACCCTTTTCGATTGACGCAGATGCCAGGCAATCAAAAACCCTGCACTTTAATACCATACATGGTGCTGCTGCACGTGCATTACGTGCAGCTCCAAAGCCCTTTTGCTAATGCACTGGGTGCGTTTTTCCGAATCGTGGTCCAACAAATTGTTTGCATGTCCTTGCTGTGATCATTTTGATCCGAGAATTTTTCCCGGACACCATAACACATTAAACCTCTTCATTTTTGCACCACTTGGTCCGCTAATTTTGCTTTTATGGCCAAAAATATCGGTATTGCGTTTCTTTTTCTGAAGAGTATATTTGTATACTTGTGTATCACGAGTGATCACAAGTGATGACAATGTTATGATACACTGGTAGGTCAAATATAGGTAGGTTATATATTTTCGTTGCCACGTTGAATTCAATCTGGGGACATTTGGTTTACATGTTGGATTGTAACTGATAATGCACGTTAAATTCACTCTCGGGGTCATGCACTGACCACTGTTCAATGTAGTAAGATGAAATGTCGTAGATATGATACTTAAGATGGGGCTTGGACATGGTAAGGTTTAGAGCAGCCACCTAAGATACACCTCGGATATTACTGACTGTGGCGTTATACAACAATCACCCACTTCCTCGGAACGCTAGGAAGGGTGGTGTGAGGAAGACTTGCTTATTTTGTCATGCCATTATTCAACTGTACGTCAATCATGTCAATCCCCGTTCAGACATTAAAGCCTCAGATGCATACCGTGAACAGGTAAAACAACATATTCAAAACCCACTTACTCAGTGAGTCGATGACTGGCCGTTGGAATCACAAAAGTCAACATCTATGTGTTATGACGAAAAATCAATCATGAACTATATTTTGTCCCACATATCGCTATAACTATTCTGCACACCAAATACATAAGTGTACACATTTTTAATTATCTGCTTTCTTTTTTATAACAGTGATATGAGCACATCATCCATTGAGCCAAATCTACTGTTCCAACACCATATGGTATACGTTATTCAATTACGAATACACAAAGCTTTCCCCTCACCAATCAGTTAACAAATCAGTTGTGTAAAGTAGAAAGAAATGCACCACGGTGTATTCCTTTCTTATCAGTTGTTTTTCATACCAAATGAAGGATAGTTTTTGATCAGGGTGAGTAATTCAATGGAATGTGAGTGAGTTAAAATATCGTGACTATCAAAAGTTAAATATAATACATATATTGAAACGTATGTAAAAACCTGTCAACGAGGGACAGTAAAACAACTAGACTTATCACAGCAATAAATTTAAAACTTGTATGTAATCATAAAATCAATAGCACTATACATATACATTACATTTTAAAAACGGGCTATAGATCGCCAGCAACTGAAGGTAGATCACCATACTAGGGACCAAGGTAATTCAATGGAGTTTTCACACAACATTGAATAGTAATTCAGTTATAAAAAAGGATTTGCAACTAGGATGAGAGCAATTGTGTTCTGATGACATTATTGTGGACATTACATGACGTCATAGAGATATATTCACAAAATCTTTATTCATTTGATAAAACTGCTTCGCTGTGACAAGTCAGTAAGATAAACAGGGCCCTGTGACTTTTATGAAAATGGAAAAAACTGGAGGAACGTGCATTAATGGCACAATTCGTTTATTCTAAATATATTCATATCTATTCATTTTCACCGCTGCTTTGCCTTTTGTAGGGCAGGGCCCTGTGACTTTTATGAAAATGGAAAAAACTGGAGGAACGTGCATTAATGGCACAATTCGTTTATTCTAAATATATTCATATCTATTCATTTTCACCGCTACTTTGCCTTTTGTACCTCCGGTAACCGAGGCTAGTTATCCACTGGCACTGACGTTTAATATTGATAATTTACTCAATCTTCATAGATGGCGGTTGGTGTTAAACCCTTTTTCTGCACTTTTACAAGATCATTTTCCAAAAAGAACCCTACGGGTATCTACGGGTATTGGTATCTTTGTCACAAGACAAGAAAACTATTTACATGTATAAAAATGAAACGTATGTTTTGATGAATATGTAATATATTCCTTTTTCTCATTCTGCATTAAAGACTTTTATGTCATAAAATATACATGTATGTCGATATAGGAGCAAATCAAATGTTAAATTTAGCATTACCTTTAGCCTAGAAACGGAAATGTGTATGTAATTTAAAACATAAACATGATATTCTAAGGGGTAATTTTATAAGACTGAATTACTCCGTATCAGACTCATATTGATATTGAGATGAAATTTTGAAAATGTGCGTTGTAACAGTGGTTTAAATGCTGATGCACTCGACAAAAATAGGAATCCACTATTAATGTTATTTTCCACCAACTATATGAACGATCGAATTACCTATTCTTCATTGGAGGTATTTTGTAGCGACAAAAGCCAAATGTACCAAATGGAGTTTTCTTTCGCTTTGTTGAACAATATGTTTCTGAAATAGCAAAATAAGTGAGAGTTATAATACTTAAATAGTTATACATATGCATATGCTTATCAAAGTGCATCATACAATTTGCCTCCCGTCAAGGCCGAAATAAAACTTTCAAAAAAGCTTATAGATAGACATGGAGAGGGCATTTCCAAATGTTACGCATCAGTAACAAAAGCTATGCCCACAACAGTTGCCTCTTTCGATTTGTACCATATATTCTCTCGTTTCGTTCAGGTGAACAATTGACTTGCCTTTTCGAGTGTTTACAACGGATGCCACCGGCAAGGCAGAACACACTCACTTCGCGAACACCTGGTATCGTCACTATTTGATACTGATTCATCTTTGTGATGTAGTCGAAATCGTTAAATTGACAAATGAGATTATGGACACGACATACATATTTAACCTATTAAAACGTGTGCTCACTGAGTATTGCATTAACTGGCGTATTTCGAACCATAAGGATATAAACAAGTTTTGAGTGATGAAAAACTATATTTAAATTACCAACAGAGGCACGGATATATGTGAAAGTAATCAATGCTGAAAGACTACTTTGTACCAGAGGTCCACAGTAACATGAGGTCATTGTCACAAATAATTCAAAATGAGGTTGTGCATTCTTTATGACGTCACAAACTATTATGTCATGTTGTTTCAACAACAACCAAGACTTGCAACTTAAAAAGCTAATTCACCATGAAGAGATACTCCGTAATTCCAAATAGCCCGTAGCGTATCTTATTGATATGAAAATAGTAATCGATATATCAGGCCAGTAACATGAAATACATGTAACATGTAATGCCGTAACTACGTTCAGACTGCCTGCCTGGAATTGCGCTTTTCTGACTCGTAGGATCAGTGAGAAAATACATAATAATCTAATCATGTGAACTGAAAAACTTGACATCCTGACTCACGGCTGTGCCACTCATTGAATATTGATATTGTCTGATCAGTTAAACGTGTTATATGAAAGAAAGAGCAAATTATCCTTTGAGAGTCTCTTTATTCCTCACAGGACACAAAATACATGCAACAGCTCGGCAAGGGCAAGGGCCGATATGTTTCCTCTTCCTCTCCCCGCTTGCTCCCTCACATCAACTCATCCTTTGGACAAGACCATCCCCAGTCAGTTTCGTTCTACAAAAGATAACATATAAGTATGTATATAGTGTTATTTATACTCCAGTGTCACCTTCCTGGTATAGATGGCTACCATGTTGGAAACATTCACATGAATGTGGCGAATGAAAAAGGTAACTTGGAGAGTACCATTGGCTCTAATCTAGCATCGAGATGCAAAGCAGATGAAAGGTGAAAAGTCACACAATTATCTCAAAAGCTAAAAGCCTTATAGGAGTTCCGGGTTTGAACTGGTCCCTAGCAACCATGGGCGAAATAAATGCTTGGATGGTCAGGCTTGGTGACCTGGTTGATTGCGTGCCATCGTACCCTGACCCCGTAGATGGTTAAATTACTAGATTATATATTTTGACGCCGTCAAACATCTGCGTTGACAGTGAAAAAGCAAAGCAACAAAAGGGGATGACAGTATTAGTTAAGATTAGCCTTTACAAAGGTTTGTTTAACGCACACCCGGAGTATAAATGTGTCAAACACTTCTTCAGAGTATTCATGTTCTGTTTCTGTTCTATGTTAAGTTTGCTTTGTCAAGAATGTCCATTCACATGCAGAAATATGTAGCAGTTTACCAATGTATTGAAATAAAAATATAATCGAACATACCAAGTGGTTAATTTTGCATTTGCAACGACTAGATAAATGGCATTGTGTATTCATAGCTTTCGGCCATGGGAGCCGTGCCAATTTACACTTGTCAGGGGGGTACTCAAAGTACGTGATCTAGACTACCAGTTGTCGGACTTTCATTTTTGTGGAAGCCTCGGTGGCTGAGTGGGTTAGATCACTGACTTTGTGTGCTGGCGATTAGGTGCCTTACCCTGGCAGGTGTGGGTTCGAATCCCGGACGGGACTCGACCCAAAAATGTACTAGAATCTGTACTTTACTAAGAAAGTGTTATCCCAAATATAACATTAGTTAGATTCCACTTGGTATATTTATCTTTGAAATCATATAGAGATAGTACAAACAAGAAAGGCTGTTTGGCCCCCCAAGAACTCGGGCTATCGATTGGCTGAAAGAAAAGAAGAATTGTTCTTACAAACAGACATGCTTCCTGCAAACAGCTTACACAGTTTGTTTCGGATGAGTTACGGCTTAGTTTTAATTTGAAGGATTATCTTATCGTATATAGCTAGCTTATTTATTTGAAAATATTTCATAAACACATGCCCTATATACTGTCGTTATTGTACAATTTTTCGCTTTTACTTACCTGTTACAATCAGGTTGACGGATATATCTCTTAATGGACTGGTGTTAATGATACAGTGGTATTGGCCCTGGTCAGTCATGGTCAAGGCCCTTATTTCGAGATTCCATTCGCCAACTGAAGGTCTAATCACGCTTAGTCGCTCGTCATGATACACGCGTCTATCCTGATACGTCAACAAAACAAATTGTCCATCGGTCCAAACAACCTGAAAGGAACCACATGAAAAGATATAGAGAATAAATTAAATCACTATGAACATTTATGCATTGGTGCAGTGTGTATACATACGTACGTGTGGGCGTGTATTGTGTGCGTGTGTGACACACGTGTGTGTTTGTGTATGGGTAAGGATTCTGGCATGCATATTGTTTCACTTCTACGCCTATCAATCCATTGTTTACTATAGTACTGGCAATAACCTTGAACACGTATGCTTACTACTTGGGGGCCGATCATTGGATATGTAAGAGATGTGATGTTTTTCAGAAAAAATAATTATTTCCATGAAATATGCATACTGGACATGAATATCAGTACCCAAATATCTCAAAAAAGTCTTTGTAAATAAAGAAAATAATGTTTGTCTTGAAAAAGTGTCCCCGATAAACACCATGCCAGCCTAGACCCATCTCAACCCCACCCCCAAACTGGTTGTTTTTCCCAACGAAGCTGGTTGTCATAATGTTCGTCAGTTTGATCTTTTCATGGTCAATGTTTTGCTATTTTGGCTTACTCTGTGGCGTCCCAAAGAGTTGAAAGAACAAGGTAGTGTGACAGCGTCGCCTTTCCTTGCAGTCACGGTCTTAGTGGATGACAAGAACTCGGGCTGTCGAGTGGCTGCAAGAAAGATGAATTGTTCTTACAGACATAGAGGCTTCCCTCAAGCAGTTTACATGCAGCGAATTAATGAATGAGTAGTGGCTTATTTGAATGTGATGAAGTATGACTGTACAAAAGTCAAATAGTGCGTACAATACATCTATTACACATTTATTTGGTTTGCATTTCGTTCGAATGTCATTTAAAAATGGACATATAAAGATCTGCAATATTCTTTAGACTACCACGCCGTGATATAACTGGAATACTGTTAAAAGCGGCGTCAAACCCAACTCACTCACTCACTCTTTCGGCTACAATATTTACATAATCTTTCACATTTTGGAATTTCGTGGTGTCTGCAGGTATCAATACTAACCCTTGTTCCAGCAGGAGCAAAAGCAAATGTACACAAGGTCGGATCAATTAATTTATAATATGTTTCTGCTTCTAGGCCTGGCATAAAAAGTGTATAGCATTTATATCTAGTACTAGATTATAAAGTATTAGTCGATTTTTGGCTCTACATATCTTTCAGTCTGGCGTGATAGAGGTTATAAAGACGAATTTTAATCCAACATCAAGTATGGCCAAGATCTCAACTGAAGATTACTTGCCCAATTCTGTCTTCGTACTGATAAGCATAAAACAGAAAAACAACTATCTCCCGGCACAGGGCACATTAGAATTTTATTTGTACATACAGTAAAAGTAGTGAATAATAACTATGCAAAAGAGCACTGTACAGCCGTCAGCAGCGATAGGCACTTGCACCGCTTTTTGTCATCAGAAAAATCATTAAATTGAATTTAATACGGACAAAAGGCACGTTCTCTTGAAAAAAATAACTCATTCTTGATAAGTATCTCTTAGGTAAGCTAACTTTAGTAATTTCTGAGAAAACCTGTCCCTATTGCAGACACTATGCACTAATCACAACAACGAGGATCAAGGGCCGTAAAAAATCATTTACAGGACCAATTTTCGAACACAGCGAATTGCGGCGCCTTAGACGACTGGGCCACCCGTGCCCCCTTTAATTCATGACATGTATTCATATTTCCTTGTGTGTCCAACCTCAACTGAACGAAGTTACGAGTGGGTTCACTTAATGTTTAGTTTTATATAACTACATAGGAGAAACTAGTTTACAAGGACTGTTAAACTACATCTATTGTGTTATATGCAATTTAACGTTGATAAACAACCAACAAAATCAATACGTGGTTTTGGACATAAGGCGCGCGGGAAATCACCGTGGAGTTAAAAAAAATATCTAAAATACCATTACATGGCCTGAAGGAATCTCTCAAATAGAAGTTCAAAATAAGTAACGGCGCCATAAGCAGATATATGCTGGATATTTTGCAATCAATCTTGAACCCATAAGAGGAAGTGGACTATGATTAGTTCGACATATCAACATATTTCAACATATTTTAAAAAACACTTACCATGACACAATGCCACCCCAAGCAAAAACACGAATGCACAGAATGCCGCCATCCTCCCGCATCAACAAAAGGACGCCTACGCATACAGAGGAAGTTAGTATGTCGTTGTTCGATATGGTAGCTGAGAATCAAGATGTGGGTCAGGCAATGGAAATAAGTATTAACCTGCTCTGCTCCGCTGAAATTTCACCGATGTATTTACCGCT
Organism: Haliotis rufescens; assembly: GCF_023055435.1. NCBI lineage: Eukaryota > Metazoa > Mollusca > Gastropoda > Lepetellida > Haliotidae > Haliotis > Haliotis rufescens. Next base: position 10,793,285 of record NW_025964223.1, read on the forward strand.
GAAATGTCACCGATGTATTTATTAGTATCCAATTACGTTCACGATTGTGAAATGTGCATAGGTCGCGTTTAATACTGTTTGGGAAATATTTCAGTTAACAGAGCTTGTCAGCTTAATGTGGGAGGAAAGTCCAAAATTGATGCTTACAGCTCAGGTCAATTCCAAATGCACTGCCAACTTCGGTAACCGTCTCTCTGTACTGCTCACTACAAACGATTTTGATATTGACTTACAGCTGGACAGTCCTACGGGCATTTCCATAGGGTTGTTAGTGCGGTGTGTTAAAAATCGGGAAATACTACAGAACAGCCCGTAGCTTTGTAGAGCACAGCTACCAAGAATATTACCCGGGGCGAGACTTGGATTGTCGGATCCGGCACGACTTGTCCACGTGCAAATCTTACTGTACTGCTGTGAAGCATCAGGCAACAAACACTTACCTTTTTATGGAACTTGGGAATGGCGGGTGCTACCGGTAGGGTATGCTTACCTTATTTGTGAACACCTAGTGTCCGCAATGAGTTTTGGAGACCCATTCACATAATTTTCACCGCCATTTTGCCATTACCGCCCAATGGAATCTGTTTCGGCAAACAATCGATATGGGTTGTTTACTCGCGTTGTCGTTTGTTTATTATAGTGCTGGTCCACTGATTTACCATGCCAAAGTTTAAAATATATACCCCACTCAGACGCCGACTCCGAGTAGACCAGTCCTTGTTTTGGCCAATTAATGCCATGCATCAGGCAGGGTAACAACAAGTACCATATTTTAACGTCTATTGGTATGTCGCCACCTTCCGCTCTCCCGGTAGAGGCTCTATCCACTAGACCACATGGAGGCTACGCTGTTCCACTACTAGACCAGCAGGACAGAAGGATTATTTAATGTTCATGTTCCAGACCCTTTATCCTTAACTTTGCACCGGCAGTACACCGCAAAAGACACAAAGAATACCTCCCAAGCCGAAGCCTTATTTTTGCACACAATGTCTTTTTTCTGTGTTTTAAGAAGGTTCAATCTGGGAGTGAGTGAGTGAGTGAGTGAGTAAGTATGGTTTTACAGCGCTTTTAGCAATATTCCAGCAATATCACTGCGGGGGACACCAGAAATGGGAATCGAACTCGGATCTTCGGCGTGGCGAGCGAACGCTTTAACCACTAGACTACCTGACCGCCCCGCTCAATCTTGGAAGGCGAAAAGGTCAGCATACATGCCAGGAACTATATTCTTGTGAAATTTTAGATATGTTCTTTTTGACTCAAAACAATTTAGAGCATAGTGCTAAGCAGTCAGATGCTGGTTTAATGTGTGCCTGGACCTTCATACAACTTGGTCATGTGAAATTAATATTGTGAGTGTTAATAATTTTGTGGAGGAAGGGATTTTATTCAAATGTGACAGTGAAACACACACACACGCCAACACACACGCGCACGCACGCACGCACGCACGCACGCACGCACAAGCACGCACAAGCACACCCTTTTTGGCAGAAGACCTTTTTGGGTGCGTTTTGGGTGGTAAATTCATCAGATTTTGTCTACACCTATTGTAAAGGCAGCGTAAAACATCCTCACTCACTCACTCATTTTATTTTTTAGGCCGTTTGAAATTATTCGTCACTTGATACACAACTATACAACTCAATTTACAATGAATCTTTCATTCGATATTCTGATTGAGTGCCCGCATCACTTCGGGCTTTCCGCTCACACCAAACTGATAATACATTGATATGTCTTTTAAAAGTAAGATTTTTATATTACTGTCGACATTGTTAATTCCGATGTTGGTTATATTATTTGGATACTCATGTATCGCAAGTGATGACGATGTTATAGTAAAGTTGTAGGTCAGTAGCACAATATATATTTTTCGTTGCCACACTGAAATTTAACTGGGTACATATTTGATTTATACGCTGGAAAATTATTGAAATACCTGCAACTGATAATATATTTTAAATTCATTCCCAAGGATATGCATATTGTTCACTGTAGTAGGATGAAATTTGAAGTGGTAAGGTTTCCAGCAGCCGTCTTTAAGACACCTCGGATATTACTGGCCGCGGCGTTATACAACATTGCTCAGAACGCTAGGCAGGGGTGGTGTGAGGAAGACTTGTCTATTTTGTCATGCCGTCATTCAACTGTACGTCAGTCATGTCGGTCCTCGTTCAGACATTGCATACCGAGCACAATGAACAAAAAACAGGTACAACAACATCTTCAAAACACTTACGCGAGTTGATGACTGTCCGTTGGAATAAAAAAAAGTCAACCTCTATGTGTTACAATGAATAATCAATCATGAACTGTTTTTAACCTCACATATCGCTATTATTAATATTCTACTTATCCCTTGTTGCTGATCTGATTCTTTTTGCATATGAATCAGAATTTCTGTTCGGATTGGCAAAGTGAAAACATGGTAATATGGCCTAGAATAACGTTGTATCGTTCAATAATTCGCTTCCGCTGATTTCCCCACCTGAACAAGAGACCAGTGAGACCGCTTTATCTGTTTCAATTTAGATGTATGTATAAAGATTCGGGGTGACAAAACACACCAAACTGTAAGATTAGGGGGATTACTTCAACGTTCCAATAGAGAACTTTTCTTTTATGGTGTGCAATATTACTGCAGATGCGGTCATAGGTGTCAACATTTCACAACAAGAATGATGTCCGATGTAATTTACCATTTTGACTTGTACCGCATGTCCTCGTGTTTTTCAGGGTGAACATTTTACTTTCCTTTGCGGGGGCACGGGTGGCCCAGTCGTCTAAGGCGCCGCGATTCGCTGTGCAGAGTTGCGTCCCTTGGGCATGCCAGAAACCTATGATTGTGGGTTCGAATCCCGGTTCGCCCCAATTATGTTTCTAGGTTTGTCAGCACCATACCCGTGCTCGTGGGTTTCACCGAAGTGGTAATCGTCTGAGACCTGCATCACTTCGGGCTTTCCTCCCACATTAAGCTGACACGCCGTGATATGACTGGAATACTGTTAAAAGCGGCGTTAAACCCAACTCACTCACTCACTCACTCACTCACTCACTCACTTTCCTTTGCAAATCTTTGTGGTAGGGCACGCTCACCTTTTCGCGAACACCTGGTGCCATCACTATTTGATAGTGATTCATAAACACATGCTCATGATATTGTCGGAAAGTAGGCTCGGAACTTTAAAACCTTATTCACCATGGACAGATTATCCATAATTCCACAAAGTCCATAGCTTATCATGTTAATCTGAAAGAAAATATCGATATTTGAGGCCATTGGCGCCTAATACATGTAACGTGTAATGCCGCAACCTCTTCAGTCTGCCTGGAATTGTGTTTTTAAGACTCGGACATGTAGGATCAGTGAGAAAATACACAATAATCTAATTATGCGACTTAAAACACTTGGCATCTACACTCTTGACTGCGCCACTCGTGAAAACATTAATATTGTCTGATCAGTTAAACATGTGATATGACAAGAAGATCAAAATAGCTTTCAACTGTCACTTTATTCCTCATAGAGCACAACATACATGCAACTACCGGCAATGGAAAAGGTCGATATGTCCACTTTTCCTCTCTCCTTTTCCTCCTTCATATCAACTTAGTGAAGAAAATCCTTTGGGCAAGACAATTTTTTCAGTCAGTTTCGTACAACAAAACGTAACATATCAGCATGTGTTTTGTGTTATTTATGCACCAGTATGAGCTACCTGATACAGATGGCTGCCGTGCCTCAGACATCTACATCAATGGATCTTACAAAAATGACATCCTCGACGATACAATTGGCTCCAATCTCGCATCCACAAAGTGAAAAACAGAGGAAATCGTGCAAAGTCACACAACAGCGATAATATATTTTAAACATTCATCGTACGAAGCAGCAAAGCATTAAATGTATACGAGAGTTTGTACTGGTTGAAACATGTTAATGAATAGTATCTCTTTCTCTGGATGAATTGATTTTGCATCCGTAAATAGTTTGTAATGTCAATGTGTCCACTCATTTCTAAGTACTGTACATGTACATTCGGATCTTTTATCGGTTGTTTATGTACAGTACCATTGTCTTTTAATTTCATTTCACTGTCGCCAATATAATTAGCGCCACAACCGGCACATTCTGTGACATAAATCACAATTCCACTGTGGCATATTAACCTTAAAAAGTTATACAAGTACCGTCTTCATTTATTTATTACGTCGCTATATGGCTGAAATAATGCTGATGCGACGTTAAATTTTAACGCACTCACTCACTCATTTATTTATTACGTCGCTATATGGCTGAAATAATGCTGATGCGACGTTAAATTTTAACGCACTCACTCACTGATTTATTTATGACGTCGCTATATTGCTGAAATAATGCTGAAGCGACGTTAAATTTTAACGCACTCACTCACTCAATCATATATGTATTACGTCGCTATATGGCTGAAATAATGCTGAAGCGACGTTAAATTTTAACGCAATCACTCACTCATGTGTTTATATAGGGACATGTTCCGCAACTTATACCTCACTTGCTAAAAGTCTTTTCTACTTGAACGGAATTATGATTTGATGGACACAAAGATCTTTCATGATGCTTGATCTGTCTTGTGCTGTGATTAAATTAATCTTTTTTCACAACCTTTCATCTATTTGCTTTGCTCTGGTACTGGAATGTTAGAGCGCAAAACAGGCATCAGATTGTATTGGGATTGTATACTTTATTATTGATTTTCTCTTTAACTTATGGGGTTTTTTTTATTATTATGGGAAAGATTTTGTCGCTTTCACTTACCTGTTACAATCAGGTTTGGGGGCACGGGTGGCCCAGTCGCTGTGCAGAGTTGCGTCCCTTGGGAACGCCAGAAACCTATGATTGTGGGTTCGAATCCCGGTTCGCCCCGATTATGTTTCTAGGTTTGTCAGCACCATACCCGTGCTCGTGAGTTTCACCGAAGTGGTAAACGTCTGAGACCTGCATCACGGGCTTTCCTCCCACATTAAGCTGACACGCCGCGATATAACTGGAATACTGTTAAAAGCGGCGTTAAACCCAACTCACTCACTCACTCACTTCAATCAGGTTTACAGCTATCTGATTGAATGGGCTGGTGTTAATTATACAGTGGTACTGACTGATTCCATTCATCTCTGAAAGGTCTCTCCACACTTCTACGCTGGTCATCAATTATGCTTGTCTCATCAAACGTCAACAAATGAGAAGAACCGGTCCAAACCATCTGAAAAGAATCACAGTATTACAGATATAGAGAATACATTAAACTCAATAACACAACCACGTATGAATTCGTGCAGTGTGCATACATGCGTTTGTGTGGTCGTGTATGTGTGTGTATGTTTTATTTCTCCTCCCATTAATTCGTTGTTTACTATAGTGCTGGCAATAACCTTGACCATGCATGTTTACTACTTGTTACCATCTATTTGATTTGTGAAAGACTGGAATGGGTTTTTTTTAAATTGTTCACAGAAATACTGGTAACGAACAACTTTGCTCGTGGTCTGCATGACTGCAGTAAAATGTTTGGTCTCCGGTCTCTAATAATCATCCAAACCCCTAAACTGGTCGGTCCCATTACCCCATTGCTGACTTTCCCAATGATGTTGATTGGATGTTGTGATGTTCGGCATCAGAATCCGTTCATGTCCACTGTTTTGTTATTTTGGTTTAGCTGGTAATTTCCCTTATCCCTGATAGTGCAAGGTAGTATGGCAGTGTCGCCCCCCTGCACTGGTCAAAGTGGATGACAAGATCTCGGGCCGTCGAAATGCTGCAAGAAAAGGTGAATTATTCTTACAGACATAGAAGCTTCACAACTGAATGAGTTGTGACTTTTTTTAATTTTAAATGTGAAGGATCGAGCGAGTGCATGTACTTCTAGCCGTAATAAGCGATGAATAATCAATCATATGACAGTAGTCTCTTAGTAAAAACGTCAAGCAGAGTAATCGATGTGGCGCGATGACACATAGCCTGTCAAGTAATTATGCTGACGATGTTTTTAGCTATCCTGTTCGTTGTTTAACCAAGCTTCTTCTGTAATCATTAAGAGTATCTAGAATACTGCAAATTTCACGCTTACTTTTAAAACTGTAACGAATTCACAATGCTGCAGCTCAGATTTCATTTCACTACTTCTCCAAACCCTTCACTGACTGCCTCTTAAACAACAGATTGAATTCAATATTCTCTTTCTTGCCCACTATTATCTGCCATTACCTGAAACGTCTGTTCAATGTGCATTCTCTATACGCATGCGCTATACACATTTTGTGTTTGTTTCATGTTGTTTAACGCCGCACCCAGCAATATTCCAGCTATATGACGGCGGTCTGTAAATAATCGAGTCTGGACCAGACAATCCAGTGATTGACAATATGAGCATCGCTTCACGCTATTGGGATACGATGATATCCATCAACCAAGTTAGCGAGCCTGACCAACCGATCCCGTTAGCCGCCTCTAACGACAAGCATAGTCGCCTTTTACGGCAAGCATTGATTGGATCATCACGGGTCCTATGCACATTGAGTAGTAGTAGTAGTAGTAGTTACGGCAAGCATTGATTGGATCATCACGGGTCCTATGCACATTGAGTAGTAGTAGTAGTAGTAGTAGTAGTAGTAGTAGTAGTAGTCAAAACAGTTACCATTTGAGAGTCGAACATTGGACAGCGTTAGTTTTTCCAAATGTTATTGTGAAATGAGTGAATGAATTCAACTGAACGTCTTATAAGCAGCACTGCATCCATGTCCAGATGGTAGCGTGTTAACAGATTTAAATCCCACTGGATTGACATTTTCGGTCGAGCACCTGGCTGTATGTAGTTCTACTCAAAATATTTATTCATATTCCTAATAGCGTTAAAACTTTAATAAACATGCCGTAGGCATGGGAATAATATGTTACGATATCTCCAGTCCTTGAATGTGCACCGTTTCGGTCTTGAACAACCTCAGTAAACAATAATATTTGACCAAGATAATATCTTTTTGACTCAAATAAAGCCAAATTAATATATAGAGCAGTAATGCATGGCTACTGGGACACTCCTAACTGCCTTATCAGTTTATTACACACAAATGTTCCTTCGCATTGTGGCACCTTAGGTTAATAAGAATACAAAAAGAATGACCCAATGGTCTTCATCGTTTTAGATCACTTACACATATTACAACTATTTCAACAGATACCTTCTGGCAGTTAACCATTAGGTGCCTCACTCATTTGATACATTTGACTACTTTCTAAAAGGCACTGTGTATCAGGAAGTAAATCTTATTCGAACACAAAATTACATTCATGAACAATGTCAGATAATAGTTTGGTTTATCAAGTATGAAAACCATATAATTTTGAAGCATTTCAATTGGCAGGTTCAGAGAACATTGCAGAAGACCTGCACCCAAAATAATGCAAAATGCATCTGATACTCTCAAATCCAAAGTGGCTACCCAATTGCATGACCCATTACCAGCTGATGAAAACAGACTGATAATACTAAAAAAGGTTGATGGTTATTGGATGAGCGTTGAGGAGCACTCAACAATCATAGTCTACATGCACTCACAAAATATGACAAAATATGACTACTTGTTTCGAAATTACATTGTTACAAAATACTCTATTCGACACATAGAGCCCGTTAATGACACAAAAATCGAACGGATCGAGGAGACACACCACAGAATACATGGTGTCATTTCTATGTTAAGTTGTCGTCAGAAGAAAGAGTTCTCTCTTCATCAGACTGCAACTCCGTTGTCCTTTGTTCTATGGTCAGAAGAATTAGTGTTCTGGCTTCGCTCCAATCGAGGTTATCTGACGCACATGTACGGGAAGTAGGGAAAGTTCGGAGAAGATTTTGTATGACGTATACTCCTAAAGAGCCCTTAGGGGTACTTGGAAAACCTTTAATCAGATACTGGCCGCCAAAGTACATGACCTAAGACCTAAATCAAAGAAACAATAAGTTACTGGTATCTGATGTTGCTATAGCGTTTGAAAGTAATAGGCTGACCTGTTCAGGAGCAACAGAGTAAATTGTGTCATTTTGAATGAATTAATTCTGAGTTATCTGGAGTCCAGATTTTTTATATGCATTGATCCTAATGTGTTTTTGGACAGAATCGAACGACTTGTTCTTGGGAGACCCTTGATATTTATAACAGCGGGAAAATAATAGATAATAATATTAATGACAATCCGAAAAAAAAAACAATAGGGCTTGTTACTTGACCATTCTGCCTTCAACAAGACTTCAAGCATGAACCACGCCATCGGGGAAAGATGTAATGCAATCAGCCAAGAGCTTGACTACCCGATTCACATTTGATGACTCCTACGATAGGCACGCATTGGTTACTAGCGGTCAATTCAAACCAAATCCACCGGATTCTAGTATTACAAGTCAAGTAGCCACATGTGTAATGTTGACTGTTGAATATTAATTCGTGACATGTATTCATATCTCCTTGTGTGTCCAACCTCAACTGAATTAAGTTACGAATGGGTTTTCTTCCTCTTTAGTTTAAGATAACAATATAAGAGGAGAAATTAAGTTCTCAAGGGCTGCTTTAACTACATATTTTGTGTTATGTGTAATATAACGTTGCTGAACAACCAACAAAATAAATATGTGGTATTTGCAAATAGTGCTCGAGAAATCCCTGTATTGTTCTAAAATATCTCAAATTATTTTATGGCCTAAAGGAATCTCAAATGTTGTGAAACGGAAACACTGAAGGCTGCATCTGCTGGAATATTGCTCGACATGAAGGGAAAGTTGACTCTTGAAAGATGTTGGAGTCATGAAACACGTTCAATGACTTTGGCGTTAAGCAACATTTATCCACTCTCTCAGAACGCTATGAAGGTTGGTGCGAGGAAGACTTACCCATTTTTCTCATGCCTCATTCCGGTGTACGCTATTCAAGTGAGTCGGGTTCGTTCAGTCATTAATGCTTCGGTTGCATACCGAGCACAATTAACAGTTAACAGGTAATACGTTCTACATCCCACTGAAGACAAACGCCATCGCAACATCTTCAAACCATTTAGGCAGTGACCTGATGACTGTCTAAGACAACTATGTGTTGTAATGAAAAAGCGTACAATCAATCTTGAATTTTTAATTCACATGAATCTATTCTTACAATTATTCTGCTCATTAAACACATTCAATAATAAAATAAATATAATACACGCAAATTCATTGTATAATTTCTACATTAACAAAGAAGTTGTAGAGATATTGGGTTGATTATAAGTGTTGCACATTTCAAAACAACAATTAGAATGAAGGGCAAATGATCTGCTCACCCTGTTTAACATTGTTAAAAGCACCACATCCTTTGAGCCAAATACAATTATCCTACACCATATGTTAAACGTTACTCACACATAATGCGTTCCCCGCACCAATCAGCATATAAATCAATTACGTAATCTAGAAAGAAATGACTCATTGCATTAATATTCCTTTTTCATCAATTATATGTTTCGCCAAGAGTTAGTCATTCAAACAAAGTTAAGGATATTTTTGTATCGGAGTTAGTAATTCAATCGAAGTTTCACACAACGATGAATAGTACTTGGGTTATTTATGTAAAGGCTGTGCAGCTCAGCATGAGAGGAAAACTCAAAGTGACCTGGTCCGTAAACGACTATCACTTTGATAATGTGAACGAAGGAAAAAATATAACAATTACGATAAACCAAGGCTCATTCTTGTAACGATTTGGGGATTCGAACCAAGGACTAAATGTTTCTAGCAGGTAAGGAGATCGAAGCTTCACACCAAGTTATGGGTTAGAAGTAAGTTTGTTGTGTGCAGTCATTCGGTTTATCCCTAGCCAATAATACCAACATGAGGGTGAGTTTGACATCCTTGTTGGCAGTTGGGTGAAAAGTCCATCTGATCGCAGAACGTGACGTTACATGTGACGTAGAGACCCTTGTCCTCATCCTCATCCGGCAGATCAAACATGTCAAAGGTGAATCTTATCATCTGGTACCTTGATACCAACATCTTTGTTCTCTCGTCCACTGGACAACTGGAAATACATGGATCCCTTAGTAATAACCATCTAATTCCGCAACCTGTAAGGTAACCATTTTTACAGAGACAAGTTATAAGTAATCAAACAATAATTATCATTGTAATTCTCAGAATACTCGACCGCCTCCGTGGTAGAGCGTCCGCCCGGAGAGCGGAAAGTCCGGGGTTCGATCCCCGGCCGCGTCATACCAAAATACGTTAAACGATGGTACTTCTTGTTACCCCGTCTGGCGCTCGGCATTAAGGGGTTAAAACAAGGAATGGTCGGCTCGGAGTCAGTATACTGTGTCTGAGTGGGGTATTCATGTTAAACTGCGGCATGGTATCTCAGTGAGCTAGCTCTATAAATCGGCATCAGTCCGGACTAGTACAAGCAGCCACACACACACACACACGTGCATGCACGTCGCTATATAAGTGCAATAATCTTGGACGCGACGTTAAACCCAAAATCAACTCACCTCACCTCAGAATACTCCTACATCATTGCCATAAATCCTGTGTTTTCGCTGTCATCATACAATAAAATCTTTCTATTTTATACAGAAGTCCTCTTCACTGTCAAATATCCATTAACAGTTGCACAGGCAACATTGGTGGATGCTCGTGTGGATGCGCATGGCGTGAAACTTCAACAAAACAGCACCCTAGATGCAGATAATTGGAGAGGTGGCCTGGATTACTTGATAAACATGATAAATTTCAAATGAATTATATTTGAATTCTGATCCCACTACCGGTGATTTACATTATGAGCATCGGTCTACGAATTTGAGATTTGATGACATGTATCAACCAAGTCAGCCAGCCACTTACGACAGGCGATTCTAATTTCCATGGGTTAGCCTATGATCTGATTTATCACTTGCTTCACATAACTTCGACCCGGGAGGGTTTGGCGTCTTAGCCGAAGACAATGGGTCGTAACATCCAGCACATTCCAGCATCTGAGGAACAGTCTGTTTGGCCTAGGTATTTTAATGTATATTTTATAGAAGGTTTGGCCTCGGCCAGTTCGTCCGTGAGGAAGTAATATCCTAGACTAAGCTTCTATGCTACAACAAATATGCATGATGTTTCTGTACGTTTTTTCATTACTTATGTCTTTGTACTAATCTGTAATGTTGTATCTGAAATGAGTTAGTGAGTATGGCTTATGACGCTTTTTGGCAATAGTCCAGGACAATCACGACGGGGGACATCAGAAATGGGCTTCATACATTGTACCCATGTGGGGAATCGAACCCGGTCCTTTGTGCCGAGTGAACGCTTTCAACACTCAGCTACCGCACCGTCCCCTACTTGAAATAAAAATGGAAATATGATGTAACTGAAGTAGGAGTGGAGCTGACTAAATATATATGATTGTAGCATGACACAGGAATATCCTTTAACACCAATCCATGTGCTGGATATCTATACCCTGAGTATCTAGTGACGTAAACTGAAGATATAGATTGACTACAATGTGACTATCAAAATGTGCCAGACAATAACTAAATTTTCAGATGCTGACTTCAGCACACAGGAAAATAGTGAGGTTCCCAGTATTGGGTAGCAGGACACTATTGTCTCTTAATGGATAGATGACAGTAAAGATGACTTCTGTTTAAAATCTGAAGATTTTATACTGTGAGTACAGCCAAAATACAGTATTTAGTGCAGTGATTTAATAGAGGTAGTGTTTTCGCAGGAATTATATTAATTAACAGGCACCCATTGCATAAAAGCAATTCAAATTTTAAAATAAATCATCAGCAAAATGTTTACCCATTTTCTATCAAGATGTGAGAGACGGAGTTTCTTGAATCATTCGTCAGGTGGGCATGACATGTGTTGATAATCATGATTGTGTTTTTAGACAGTGGACTTGACACTTGGACAAATATCGGCTGTCCGAGCTGTGCCTTGTGTACACTTTCCACAAAGGGAACCTGGTAGGCTGGATCCTTGAAGAGACTGATGTGTACTGAAGATCCCTCGACCTGCCCGGATACTGTTATGTGATTGGTTGAGTTGTGTTGGGGGTAGATATGAACTGAGTCGATTTCATGCAGCGGGTGAGAACACTCGAGGTCGACTCTCCAAACGACATCCCTTGTAACATTGTCAGGGGATGGCAATGTGTACAACATGTCGTTACTGAATATGACTTTGTCTTGTGCCACCTGCAATTAAGACAATAGTTCACAATGGTTATTATCGTTTTCGTGGGTATTCTAATAGTTCTGTGATAGTTAAAAGTACAACTGTGAAAATATCGAAATAGTTGTACAAAACTGTAGTAGTTTTCCATGTACAAATGTCCTGGCTTGATTCGCATGATGCCTAACACGAAGGCAATTCCTCGATAAAGTAGCGAACTCAGTTGTTAGGGATCTGACTTTGAAAAAAATCTGGCTCCAGATTGGATCATGTTCTGATTACAAACCAAGCGGTAAGTACTAAGTGGAATTTAAAATGAAATAGATAATACGCCCGTTTTTAATTGTATTCATTTTATAATTTTATATTTTGTCTATAATGTTTTATGTATTAATGTCAGCTGTTGGTGTCTCTGGTGTCATGCAGTAGGCAGAGGGACAATTGCAATGAAGCAATCTACACTCTGACATAACATACCAAAAAACACTTATAAATTCTAAGTTAGTACATTTCTGTAACAAAATTTGTATAGTTCTGGTCTATGCCCGCATCCTTTTCAAAAGCCATGTTGGGTTTTGTTTTGTTTTTCTCATTTTTCGGATGTTTTACCAAGGGCAGGAAATTCTAACTTGCCTTCCCCAAAAGCAAAGCATCAACACGCAAGCTCCTCCAAATCGAGCTGCCGTTACACGTGCAAAACTAACACCCCTGCCACCAGTCCCAGGAAATACATTCCAATAAGTTGATATATTGGTCGTTTTTTCCGTCAAACAAGAAACACAAACGGGAGTATATAGGAGCCTGCAGCGTCCACCAAGATAAGCACATATATTGCAAATATAGAAAAAAAAATATAGGACAAAAGATTTTACGACCATTTACAAGCAGAACAGAATGTAACATTCCGTAGTTCTCTTTGCACAGTATTTGCGTTGATACAAAAACGTGATTTGTCATGCATTAACTTATATTTTTATAAATTATGTAATATATATGCAGTTTTTGCGAAAAGGGATGCGTATCTTGCCTACGATGACACTCGTCACAGACACAGACAAAGGCATGTCAATGAATATACAATGACGATTTTACTGTTTTGATGCATACAGTTCTCTACTGCATTGACAGATGCATGGATGAGGGGCTTGGGTGAGATGTTGGCAAGCAATTTTAGAGTCAAAAGACGTGAAATGTATCGTTTTAGAAACTCATGAGGCCTGGAAATTTAAGCGCCTGTTCGGGTATGTTATTAGCTGCAAAGTGGTATTCCACATTCTCAATTTCGGGACTCAAATATCCCTCAATGATCCATCCACAACCGAAAATGCCCACCTTATAGATAGTTTACAGCATAAAATGTAACTGTGCAAGTCTTTTTCCGATGATTGCGTAAGGTGAGCTTGTGTGACGTGTGAATGAAGTTCCTCAAAAGCATAATACTACCATCAACATCTAATGCTCAGCACTACATAAGAATCACAATGTCGAAAAAATATGTAATTTTAGAGCTATGACCTCTTTTGTTGAGAATGGAATCTTTCTCTGTGCTGTGATGTCAAAGGCAAATTTTTGGATAAACTTTTCAATCTAGTATCTACGCTGAGTGACATGTTTGCACTACATGTACACTATATAACGAACACATATCACACAATACACTCTTCAAAAAAAGAAACGCATAGATAGTATGTCGTTCACTGAACCTGACTACACAAAAAATCCGGTATATAAATTGGATTTATGTTATTGGAAAATGTTAGTGGCCTGATATTCGACAAATGGTGCGTCAAAATGCAGCGTTGTCGATTTGCAATGTCTTAAACAGCATTGTTTTCACACTTGTTCAAAAATGGAGAAAAACAGTAAAGAAAAATGCACGTGCAAACTATGGCATTCGTAACTCGTCGTAGTGGGTATAATAAAGCAAGCATAAGCCAATAATCTGTCATTCAATCCTCAACATTTTTCAAGTTCGAAAATGCCGAAACTCAGCGCTGCCGATCGGAACATCGCCATAGGACGTATCCAAAGAGGGGAATCGCAGTCTGCTGTTGCACGCCACTTCAACGTCCACCACAGTACCATCTGCCGCCTTTGGATCCGATACACACATTTCAATTCCACTGCAGACCGTCCGAGAACCGGCCGTCCAAGAGTTACCACCCCTGCACAGGATCGCTACATTCGACTGTTCCACCAATGCCATAGCTACGGAGACTGCAGGACGCATCCCTGGTTTGAGGAGCATATCGGAACAGACTGTCAGGAACCATCTTCGCAAAGCTGGAATCCGACCCAGAAGACCAATTATCGTCCCTGTTTTGCAAAAGATCCATCGACAGCAACGCTTGCGTTGGTGTCATACCTTACAGCCTTGGAATTGAGAAACCGGAGACGAGTGTGGTTTAGCGATGAATCACGATTTCTTCTTCACCAACGAGATGGAAGACAACGTGTTTATCGTCGTCAAAATGAGAGTTTTGCCCCACATGGTCCACGTGAATTCGACAAATTCGGTGGAGGTAGTGTCATGGGTTCAGGGAAATTTGACAGCAAATCACGTCAAATTCTTCAACGACACCTTCTTCCAATCATTGACCGCACACAGCTCGTGTTATGGTACACTACTCCCTTAATACCAACATCAACGTCTTGCTCTGGCCGTCGAGATCTCCATATCTCAACCCAATCGAACATCTCTGGTATGAACTCATCGACGTGTACGTCAACGTCAGAAAACGCCGCAGACACTCCCACAACATGGCAACGCGTTACAAGCAGAATGGCGCAGAATTCCGCAGGACAGGATTCGTACACTTATCAGTGCCGAGGTGATGCAGAGCCGTGATTCCTGTCCGGAGCGGTCACAAGAGATACTGAGAGCCTTTTGGCCTTATGTGACATGACAATGAAAAGTTTTCAGTGCCTTCGTACAACGACAACATGTGACTATCGAGCTCCAAAACTTCATATTTGTATCTCTGATATTTAATTTAATATATCGAATTTATGAGGAACAATAAATTTACTAAAAATCTACCTGTGCGTTTCTTTTTTTGAAGAGTGTTCGCTCAATGTATTCAAACAAAATAATTATCAAATAAATATAGCACGGTATAATTACAAGGATAACTTATTAGGGCGTTAAATAAACAAAAAACACATTTGGTACCAAAGTTTAAAGGGAAAATTAACTCAACATAGCAACTTGAGATGTTAATACTTTAGGGCATGCTTTATCACAAATGCTTGACCAAAATTAGATTTGAAAAATGGATTTGAAAATCGTTCCCAAAACGGATTTTCCGTTACTGGGATTAAAACGGCTCGCGGTGTTTGACGCGCTGCACAATTGCAGCGACTGGGCGGTGCCCACTCTGCCTGCTAGAATCGCTTTAGGGGGCCTTTTCTGTCTGCGCATTCGTATGATTACCGTTTTTGCAACTTACGTCATCTTATATGATTTATTAGTAACATTGAAGACGCCTTCAGTTGTCTACTCAGTGGATTAACCTCTGACAGGCATTCCTTGAGTGGAATAATACCACGGACAGCAGCAGGTTTTTTATGGTACCCAAACAGGGGTTTGGTCCTAAAAAGGTAGTTACTGACAATTCACAATGTCAAAACCAGAGGTCGTTTCACACACATAACAATGTATGTATATCTAGGATGAACAGAAATAGCAACACTTTTAGATTTCTCTTGATTGGCCGCTTCCTGACCGGTGTCTGTTCAGCTGCGAAACATCACAAAAAGTGTATATAATAGATAGAAGCGGAAACCAAGTCGACATATCAGCCAATGAAATTTTTCTCTTTATTTGCCCTTAAATGACTGACTGTCTTAAAATTAAATCTTAATTTTTACGCGAGAGGAAATTTCATAAAAGTTCAGGGATGTCCTAATCCCATGCAAAAGAAATTATCCTACCACGCTCTTTCCACAAGGTGAGCTCGGCATCAAGTTTGATGTTTGGTTAGAGCTACGTGCACTATTTTCAACTTTATTTCTACAACATTCTGCATGTTGTCGGTAGTAGAAACAACATCGATATACATTACATGTCACTATACATATGACATGGATGCCAACTAAAATGTTCATGCAGTTATTTTTATTAAATGATCTATGTCTGTGGCGCATGAAGAACTGTTCGTTTTGAAGGGTAAATTGGCACTGCTGGCAGTGGTCTGACAAGCCCCTTACAGTGATAACTCTAAACTATCACTGGTACCAATCACACTGTACTAGGCGGCTGTCAGTCATAATAGTGAGATGCGAAACGAAACCTTTGCAATGCTGAGTTAGTTTTTTTAAGGGGTGCCAAACTCATGTTAGCTAACGAAGGTGCCATGCTACATTCTTTCAGTGCCTGTCATAAGCTACTGCTTGAGCATACTGAAGGCCATCATTTGTTTGTTGTCCGTGATCCCCTAAATTCTTATTCGACTCAAGACGCTTGACTCACCCCACGTGTGTGTGTGTGTGTGTGTGTGTGTGTGTGTGTGTGTGTGTGTGTGTGTGTTGGTTGTTTTTTATTTGGGGGAGGGGAGTCTGTGACATTGCTCGGATGAACTTTATGAGCAGGTGCCAAAAGACATTTGAATACCAGAGACTAAGTTTTTGCTTCATAGTCTGGTCATTTTGGTCGAAATAAATGGCCAACCTCAAGAAAATTGCAAAAGAATTAATTCATACTTTATGTTATTTGGTGGCATGTCAGCTTTCAGGAAAAAAAGTCTACCACAATCAACTCATGGGAATGACCTTTCTCAAGGTCACAAGATATAGGCCTATATAATTCGTATTTTCGTATTCTTGGATATTTGTAGGAAGGAAGAGATTCAAATTTATTATAGTTTTCTTTCTAATATAACTAAATTAAAGAACAATCTGGGTATACAACTTGTATTTACTTTATAAAAAATATCACAGGGACAATTTAATTCATTATAATAGTTCAAGGTCAAATAGAGGACATATATGAAGAGTGGCCGAGAAGTTAAATGTTGCCATAGATTTTCAAATATTGGAATGAAGTCATATTCATATTATATTCAAATGTAAGATAATCACACTTCATATATAATTTTAAGAACTTAATGTACTAATTGTAGAATAAATCACCTAATTGTGTGTGTGTGTGTGTGTGTGTGTGTGTGTGTGTGTGTGTGTGTGTGTGTGTGTGTGTTGGTTGTTTTTTATTTGGGGGAGGGGAGTCTGTGACATTGCTCGGATGAACTTTATGAGCAGGTGCCAAAAGACATTTGAATACCAGAGACTAAGTTTTTGCTTCATAGTCTGGTCATTTTGGTCGAAATAAATGGCCAACCTCAAGAAAATTGCAAAAGAATTAATTCATACTTTATGTTATTTGGTGGCATGTCAGCTTTCAGGAAAAAAAGTCTACCACAATCAACTCATGGGAATGACCTTTCTCAAGGTCACAAGATATAGGCCTATATAATTCGTATTTTCGTATTCTTGGATATTTGTAGGAAGGAAGAGATTCAAATTTATTATAGTTTTCTTTCTAATATAACTAAATTAAAGAACAATCTGGGTATACAACTTGTATTTACTTTATAAAAAATATCACAGGGACAATTTAATTCATTATAATAGTTCAAGGTCAAATAGAGGACATATATGAAGAGTGGCCGAGAAGTTAAATGTTGCCATAGATTTTCAAATATTGGAATGAAGTCATATTCATATTATATTCAAATGTAAGATAATCACACTTCATATATAATTTTAAGAACTTAATGTACTAATTGTAGAATAAATCACCTAATTGTGTGTGTGTGGGGGGGGGGGGCAAGCCTCCAAGCCTGAAATATTTCCTACTTTATGTTATTTGGATGCAAGTTTTGACGTTTTTAAATAATTCCAAATACAATGATTTTGATAAGTAAAATGTCCTTCAATACAAGTTTTACAATTTCGTACAAGTAATAATATTTTGTCCGTAGAAACGGGTCGTGGCAGAATGTTCCTTTGATTGAGACTCTGCCCGAATTGTGACTCGCGTACAAGGGGAAATGAATATCATATGTTCCAGTATACTTGTTTTAGATTTGAAAGAAAATTATTACCAAACTATTGTCGTATAAGTCCTAACTTTTATTAACTCCGATGCTTATTCACAACTACTGATAGTTGAACACTCATTCGTTTAAGTAAGTATATTGGTTGCATATTTCAGGAGTTATTTTTTTTTTTTTTGTATAATACCGCACTCAGCAGTATTGCAGCTATATGACGGCGGCCAGTAAATAATCGAGTCTGGACCAGACAATCCAGTAATTGACATCATGAGCAGCGATCCACGCAATTGGGATCGATGACATGCATCAACCAAGTCAGCGAGTCTGACCACCCGATCCCGTTAGTAGTCGCCTTTAACGACAAGCACAGTCGCCTTTTACGGCAAGTATATGATACTGTGATGTTGTTGTGCTAGATGTAAATAATATAACGTAGCTGTAGTTTCGAAAGATAATCCAGTAATAAAACACTTACAGAACAATAATCATCTTTAATGTCAATTATATCATGTATGCTATTTCTCATATCACTTTAATACATTGTAATTTGTATGTGTATCATGTTTGGGAGAGGCATTCAGATAAGCAAAAGTTGCTTGTTTGCCAATCCCTCCACTTTATGGAAATAAATATGTTAATATCATAAAGAACTGGAACTTGGTAACGCATGGGTAGTTGGCCGACTATAGTCTATTCTGGTGAAAGGAGCCCCGGCGAAACTCATGTCAGCCGGTTATCTATTACTGTGAGTGAACACAGGCTATACTGACTATAGATTCATTTATTTTAGTGAGAGAATCTATTGAATTTGAGTATAAGTACAAGATAATCATAGACTGTTGCATAGCATAGCAATATGGCAAACGCTCAAGTGAGTGATTGATTATGGTTTTACGCCGTTTTTAGCAATATTCCAGTTATATCAAGGCGGAGGACACCTGAGTGAGTGAGTTGGGTTTAACGCCGCTTTTGACATTATTCCAGTTATATCACGGTGTGGCAGCTTAATGTGGAAGGAAAGCCCAAAGTGATGCAGATCTTAGACGTTTACCTCTTCGGTGAAACCCACGAGCACGGGTATGGTGCTGACAAACCTAGAAACGTAATTGGGGCGAACCGGGATTTGAACCCACAATCATAGGTTTCTGGGGTGCCCAAGGGACGCAACTCTGCACAACGAACCGCGGCGCCTTAGACGATTGGGCCACCTGTGCCCCCGAGAGCAATCTCATTAAAATCAGATCTTAATTCTCGCTACCGCTCAACAGAGATCTGAGGACATCCCATTACGGGTCACGTCAGGACGACCTTTCTCGAATTTTGACCGACCAATGAAATAACTGACAAGAAATCGACATTAGCCAATCAGAAGGCAGCTTTGTCGAGCTTTACAACACTAGTTTCAAACTGGCGACTACGCTTCGAAACATATTTTGACCTATTCTCGATTAAAAAAAATTAAAACTGATAAGAAGAACACTCTGGAATGGCTTATAGATGGCCTAGATTGTATGGATATAATCATGAAACCCGTAACTTTCGTTCGGAATACCCTGTGTCAAATATTCCGTGGTTGCATGATTAGAAAACACATTCCGACTGTCACTTTCATGATCTGGTAAGTGAGTGAGTGAGTGAATATGGTTTTACGCCGCTTTTAGCAATATTCCAGCAATATCACGGCGGGGGACACCAGAAATGGGCTTCACACATTGTACCCATGTCGGGAATCGAACCCGGGTATTCGGCGTGACGAGCGAACGCCTTAACCACTAGGCTACCCGACCGCCCCTGATCTGGTAAGCGACGCTCTGATCGGTCGGATGAAAGGTCGTTCTGACGCGACCCCTAATGGGGTGTCCTCATATCTTTGTTTGGCGGTGGCGAGTACAAAGATTTGATTTTAATGAGATTGCCCCGAGGGACACCAGAAATGGGTTTCACGCATTGCACCCATGTGGAGAATCGAACCCGGGCCTTCGACGAATAAACACACAAGTGCCTCGCTGTATTCCAAACAATCTTTGGGGACAGTATTTGTTCTACTCCTGCTACAAATTTAGTTTCAAGTCAAGAAACGGAGACAGAATCCACTGGCGCTGTTGTCTGAGATCATGCCGTTCCAGAATGGTAGCCGTAATTCTGAAAGAAGAAAAATGTCTTACCACATCGTGTCAAAAGAGAGTAAAGTTGTTTAAATTCCTATATATTTCAAGTAATTACATCTGCATTTGCTGAATTTTCCTGGTTCCGTTTCTCATCAATTTCCCAGACAAAAAAAAAAGTTACAAGATTGTTAAAAGAGTTAATTTTGTGACTTTAAACAGTTAAACAAATGCACTCAAGACGAGAAATGTCAATATCGGGTGTTTTAGAAATAGGTAACTTGTTCCGATATCAATATTGTCAAGATTGGTTGTAAAACGTAATGAATTTAATGAATTGCAAATTACGTACGCATTACGCAAATGATTATACATCATGTCACTCATGGGCTTCCATACATTTTTTATTTTATCAAGGAGGGTCCAAGGTTTTTATTGATTTTACACTTTTCGATATAATTTTCACATAATTATGTTTCTAATAATTGTAACAATGTTGGATGAATTTATAAAAGACAGGAATATGATTATCGGTCGTGTTTAACACACATGTTCTCTTCCGGTGCGGCCGTAGTTACAAAGCAGACGACGCTACACAATTTATGGTTGATGGGCGTGTTAGAAGTATATTGGACTGCTATTATTTTCATCATTATTAATTACATTTTTAAATGAATGTGTATTTGTCAACTTACCATGAAATAATAGGGCTCCGTTATCGTTGTTTTTTTCTGAATATTTTCCAAGGCACCAGCAGGATCATTACGATTCATCTCCCTTTGCGAGCTCTTGTTGATGTACGGCGGCCCGTAGGTGCCATATTCTCCTCGTTGGTTTTTATCTTTTTTGATGCGGGAATTAACCAATTTCCCGAAGGTTGATTTTGGTAGACTTTTTAATACAAACTCAAATACATTCAATTAAATGGAAACAGTCGTAAAATATTCTGTTGCAATTTTCATGAGGTTAAATTACAGAATGACCAGAGTATCAGCATTGAAAAAATCGTGAATGTCAAATCAAAAAAGCTCTGTCGTCGAGTCATTTTAGGCCAAAACAAAAAACAGTAGCGTAATACATATTTGTCCTACTAAGATTGGAACTCACCTGTATTTTAGTGTGACAGAGGTAGTAAGAAACGTTGAATACAAGCAGATGCCCTTGCAGCGTCCCTGTACATGCGTGAGTGGCCATGTAGATGTGGGAGACGTCACTGGGTGGACGGCGCAGCTTACTCAGGTCCATAGTCACCAACCAGTTACTCGGAAGACATTGAACACGTACAGCATCCTTCACTGTGAAATAAACGAGACATTACGGGTGATCATATTGGTATTTTTGAAGAAACTAGTCATCGATTTAGTTACACTTGTGACAATTATAGACACTGATTTTAAAACACACATAAATGGTGTGATAAAATATGTATAATATTCCATTCAAGATTGTTTCCGTGTGATCAAACAAAAATTAAAGAGAGCAGCGATTTTAAAGACGGAAGTGTGTAGGTAAACATAAAAGAAGTGATAATCATGAGGGTAAGAGACTGGATAATAACTCATATAAAAAGTATAGTCAACAAAGACGGAAATGGGTATGTAAAAATTAACATGACATCTTCAGGGGATATTTCATCAGACTGAATAATAACTCCATTTCAGACTCACATTGAACTTCAGATGGAAGTTTATATCCTGCGTTGTAACTGTAGGTTGCACGACTTGCGTACTCGTGTACTCTAACATAAATAGGGAATACACTATTGATGTGATATGGGGTGTTCTTCTGAAGAACTAGACTTCCAACTGAGTAGAGAGTTGATGTGATATTATCCCAGCGTATATTTATATCTACGGATGCTGCTCCCACAACAGATACCATTGGAATAGATGATGTCTCACACACAATTGTACAAACTGGATCTGTACCTTGAGCACTGTCCATGCTTTCAACGACAAACTCCTTTTCGTACGACCTTTGACCCGGAACAAACATTGAAAATCCACCATTCGGATAAAAGTACGTATTTTGTACGACCATGATCGGTTTATCACACGTGATAAGCAAATGTCAATGTCCTTAAACTCCCTCCAGTTTAGTGAGTGCTGGATCACCTTGACATCAGTATGACTGACAGACGTTATTGACATAGACGTATCATTCTGACTGCCCACTAGACGAACCACCGTGTGATTAGCTGGTGACGGAACCCTGGGAACTATGACGGTTGTACTGTAGGCACTGATAGGGGGAACTTGGAGAACAAGATATGTGTATAGCGCAAAGTTTGGATAATAGAAAACAGATCCTGAGAATACAGCCACTGGCGCTGTAGACTGGATGTATGTACCACCAAAATCACAATCCAGTGATGTTTCATATGATTCTTTATGTATTATCTGCAAAGCGTCATTTATGTTTAAGGAAACTGCAAGTATGTTGCCAGTTTTGTACAGGCTTCCATTAAACAATATTGAACAGGATGAGATGAGATCTATCTTGACTAAGGTGTTGTTTTGTGTGGCCACGACTCCAATGTAGGGATTGTTGTAGACCCCAGGGATGATGTATTCTTTCGATAGAGCTACAAGAGGGAGTGCTGTAAAGGCATCACTTGAAGCATAATCTCCACGTCTGTTGAATCCATATATGGATACAGGATTGGTACACAGTATACGTATTCCTTTATTTTCAATGCCGCTCTTTGCATGGAGGTGGGTTGTACCACGAAGTCGTTTTCTCGTCACAGAGTAGGCAGTTATGTTGATAGATATTAGATTCCTTATTCCGTCGTCATAATCTATGGTACAGAGAGAGTCTGATGTAGAAGATACGTAGATGTCGTTTTCCAGATATGAATGTGGGTCAACGTAATAGTTTGCAAAAAATGCAAAGAAAAACTCTTTTCCACTGGTGCCTGCAATATGTGTATCTTCAACTGAAAAATATGACAGAAACATGCGCATGCACTAATGTGTTTATCTCCAGTCAAATCCTGTACTATTGTAGGACTGAGGCTACTTACACTGCTTTTTACCACTATTTCATGAATGTATCTAAGATGATGGCTTCGTCCTGTTTTCTTAAATACGTCCAAGGTTTTCACATCATTTTAGGGTTTCTTCGAGAGGCATTTAGGAGTTGGACTTCAAAGCAAGGATAAGATACATTTATATGGATGAACAAATTAACAATAAGAAGCGTCTATCTACTTATCTTATTTATACTTATTGCTCCTAAAATAAGAAGTTGTTCGTCCATATTCCTTATCCTGCTAAAACAGTGATATACTTTTGAAACAGGGAAATGTTATGCTTCCTACCTGCGTTTGCATATTGGAGACCGTCATAGCAGAGCAACAGACTTGCCACGTGCAACAATGCCATAACTGAATGTAAGGTGTGGGCCTCGTCATACACTGTGAAAGGGCATATGCTTTTGATAAAGATAACAATCCACTTTTATCTCGGCTGTATAAAACCAAAATGAGTTTATGTGCACATCCTAACCTATTTGTTTGTTACAGGTCGCCGCATTTCCACACAGTGTCACCTGATAGGACCCATGGAGCTTTTCAAGCCATGATAACAACGAATTGTCAGTGGTTAAATGTTTCTAATCTATAACATTACAAAGCACCTAAAACCTAATGTAATCTGATCAAATTAACCTCACAAATCCAACTGACAGATCTCATATTAGCCTCGGTTATCAATGGTAAATTATACCAACAAAGCGGACACATATTTATCAAGAGTCGTTCTTTCCACTCGTGAAATAAGCAAACGCATGTTGTGAAAACTCAGTGTGGCCGGATGCAGTTCAGAATCCAGGAAGAGTTTGTTTGTTTGTTTGTTTGTTTGTTTGTTTGTTTGTTTGTTTGTTTCCTTGTTTGGTCTGTCGTTTAACGCCGTACTCAGCAATATTCCAGCTATATGAAAGTGGTCTGTAAATAATCGAGTCAGGACCATACAATCCAGTGATTGACATCATGAACATCGATCCACGCAATTGGAATCGATGACATGCTTTAACCAAGTCAGCGAGCCTGACTCCCCGATCCCGTTAGCCACCTCTTACGACAAGCATAGTTGACCTTTACAGCAAGCATGGGTTGCTGAAGACCTGTTCTACCTCGGACCTTCACGGGTCGAATCGAGGAAGAGAAATCGTCGCCCCTACAAAAACAAGAAAAAAGTATCATAATTAACTGAAGCATGATGAGGAAATGTCGCGTTGTTACGTTTTGTAAAACGTTTCCAAATGAGCAGTAATTTATATAAATGCGGCAATGCGACGCGGTCACGAAAGGAAGCAAGTAAATTTTCACTTTTGCTCTTTAATATCAATTGAATGAATTGATTTAATTGGTTGAATGTGAATTTATTTGATAGTTGAATGCGATCTTGCTCTTAATCTTATGAATACAAACTAAATTAAATTAAACATGGCCTTTGGTTGTATGTAAATATGTCAGTGTTTTTCCGTGGTATTTGCATCAGTATTAGGTCAAATGTGATTTGATGTGTTGAATTTGAAATTGCTCTCAATCTTGTACTTACAAATTGAATACATGTTTGGATTTAATAGTTAAATATTGCTGTGTATACCAGATCCTTTGAATCCCTGTATTTTAATATATGTTTGTACAATGAGTAACAATATGATGACCGGAGATGCTTGAGCGAAGGCAGTTAGTTGCTAGGCATCTGACTTTGAATACAATCTGGCACAAAGATCGGATTATTTTCTGATTAAAAGACAAGCGGAATTTATATTACGCGCGTTTTTAATTATATTCATTATATATTTTAACATGTGTCTACTATGTATGATGTTTTAACGTCAGATGTTGGTATATATCTTGTCGTTGGTGTCATGCAGTAGGCAGAGGGACAATTGCAATGGAACCATGGTTAATCAATATCTACAATCTAACATAACAACCTGGAAAACATTTATTAATCTTACGTCAATTTCTGCTACAATATACGTTTAGGTCGAACAAAATTAGCGTGGTTCTGGTCCATGCCCGCGTCCTTTACAAAAGCTACGTCCGTTTTTATCTTTTCATTTTCCGGATGTTTTACCAAGGGCAAGAAATTCTAACTTGCTTTCCCTAAAAGGAACGCACAAACGCGCAAGCTCCTCCAAAGTGAGCTGTCGTCACTCGTACCAAACTAACATCGTTGCCATCAGTCCCTTTAGACCATTTTCAAACAGAATAGAATGTAAAATTCCGAGGTTTTGTACATGTACTCTTTCCAGAGCATTTACTTTGATAGAAAACGGTATTTGTCATGCATTAAACAATATATATATATATATATATATATATATATATATATATATATATATATATATATATATATATAGTAGAGAGAGAGAGCGAGCGAGCGAGCGAGCGAGGAGAGAGAGAGAGAGAGAGAGAGAGAGAGAGAGAGAGAGAGAGAGAGAGAGAGAGGTTAGTGTGTTCGGGGATGGTAAATATCCTGCATCAGGAATAAACATTGGATTTAGCGAGCCTTGGCGAGCTAAATACATAGTGTTTATTCCTAATACAGGATATTTACAAACCCCAAACACACCAGCGTGATAACCTCTTTATCATATAATGTCATTCTTTCATTCTGTGCTTCAAAATCGCTTTCCCTCTCTCACAAACATTACCGATACATTGCGAGTTTTCCTGGAATGCGCGCATTAATATTTATTACGTCACAGGGTAAGTGATGTGTCAGTCGGACAGTGACAGTAGCCAATATAGTTCCAACTGAAATCTGTTTCTTATACAGTGGCGAAGCAACATATACGCAAAACAACAATTGTTTTTACTTCCCTTTCGCGGCAATCCATCGGTCTGTCCGCTAGAGTAACTGCCCTTTGTCAAAGGGAAGCTACTCTAACCCTAGTCTATGAGACGTCACGGCCACGGTCAGACCTTGTTGACAGTCGGTCTGTCCAGTCATAACGTAAGAAGTGTAGTCAGATGTACACACAGGGACAAAACGAAACAAGGTAACAATTCAAACATACTTCGGCCAAATCCAAATATTTTAATTTGTGGAGAAGGTTTCAAGCCGCAGAGGTCTACAAGCACAGATATGGCTACTGATCACGCTTGGCTAGGCCTCGTGCCCTCGCAAAATTGTTTCGAAATTTATATCTCCAAACTTGCCAAAACTTATAAAACGCCTTAGCTACGTCACAGTTAGACACTGATTTTCAGTATTTTAGACTGTTGTTTTGGTAATGATAGCAATTATCCCTGTAGTTTATCCAGATTCCCGATGGTTAATTCTGACTCGATTGCCGAATGACGAGGGCGAAACCTTTGCAATGCTCAGTTAGTTTTCTTCAGGGGTGCCAAACTTCAGGGGTGTGTTTTGGTTGGTTTTTTTTGGGGGGGGGGGGAGTGGGGGAGGAGAGGGAGTATACAGCCTTTCTCGGATGAACTTTATGAGCAGGTGCCAAAAAAAGCATTTTAATACCAGAGACTAAGATTTTGCTACAGCATTGAAAAAATCCGTAATGTCATACCAAAAATGCCCTGTCGTCGAGTCATTTTAGGCCAAAACAGAAAACAGTAGCGTAATACATATTTGTTCTACTAAGTTTGGAACTCACCTGTATTTTAGTGTGACAGAGGTTGTAAGAAACGTTGAATACAAGCAGATGCCCTTGCAGCGTCCCCGTGCATGCGTGTGTGGCCATGTAGATGTGGGAGACGTCACTGGGTGGACCAAGCAGCCTACTCAGGTCCATAGTCACAAACCAGTTACTCGGAAGACATTGAACACGTACAGCATCCTTCACTGTTAAACAAACGAAACAATACGGGTGATCATATTGGTATCTTTGTCCCAAGACAAGGTCAAACACATCAGCAGAAACTTGACATGGATTTAGTTCAACTTGTGACAATTATAGACACTGATTTTGAAACACACATAAATGGGCTGATAAAATATGTAAAATATTCCATTCAAGATTGTTTACGTGTGATCAAACACAAATTAAAGAGAGCAAAGATTTTAAAGACGGAAATGTGTAGGTAAACATAAAAGAAGTGATAATCATGGGGGTAAGAGACTGGATAATAACTCATATAAAATGTATAGTCAACAAAGACGGAAATGGGAGGTAAACACAAAAGAAGTGATAATCATGGGGGTAAGAGACTGGATAATAACTCTCATAAAATGTATAGTCAACAAAGACGGAAATGGGTATGTAAAAATGAACATATCTTCAGGGGAAATTTCATCAGATTGAATATTAACTCCATTTCAGACTCACATTGAATTTCAAATGAAAGTTGAAATCCTGCGTTGTAACTGTAGGTTGCACGACTTGCGTACTCGTGTACTCTTACATAAATAGGGTATCCACTTTTGATGTGATATTAGGTGTTCTTCTGAAGAACTAGACTTCCAACTGAGTAGAGTGTTGATGTGATATTATCCCAGCGTACATTTATATCAACGGATGCTGCTCCCACAACAGATACATTTTGAACAGATGATGTCTCACAAACAATTGTACCAACTGGATCTGTGTCTTGAGCAGCGTTCATGCTTTTAACGACAAACTCCTTTTCGTACGACCTTTGACCCGGAACAAACATTGAAAATCCACAATAGTGAACAAAGTATGTATTTTGTACGACCATTATCGGTTTATCACACGTGATAAGCAAATTAGCGTCAGGGCTGAAATCAATGTCCTTAAACTCTCTACAGTTTAGTGAGTGCTGGATCACCTTGACATCAGTATGACTGACAGACGTTATGGACACAGACGTATCATTCTGACTGCCCACTAGACGAACCACCGTGTGATTAGCTGGTGATGGAACCCTGGGAACTATGACGGTTGTACTGTAGGCACTGATAGGGGGAACTTGGAGTGCAAGATATGTGCGAATCGCCTTGTTTGGATAATAGAAAACAGATCCTGAGAATACAGCCACTGGTGCAGTTCACTGGATGTATGTACCACCAAAATTACAATCCAGTGATGTTTCAAATGATTCTTTATGTATCATCTGCAAAGCGTCATTTATGTTTATGGAAACTGCAAGTATGTTGCCAGTTTTGTACAGGCTTCCATTAAACAATATTGAACAGGATGAGATGAGATCTATCTTGACTAAGGTGTTGTTTTGTGTGGCCACGACTCCAATGTAGGGATTGTTGTTGACCCCAGGGATGATATATTCTTTCGATAGAGCTGCAAGAGGGAATGCAGTAAAGGCATCACTTGAAGCATAACCTTCATATCTGTTATATCCATATATGGATACAGGATTGGTACACAGTATACGTATTCCTTTATTTTCAATGCCGCTCTTTGCATGGAGGTGGGTTGTACCACTAAGTCGTTTTCTCGTCACAGAGTAGGCAGTTATGTTGATAGATATTAGATTCCTCATTCCATCGTCATAATCTATGGTACAGAGAGAGTCTGATGTAGAAGATACGTAGATGTCGTTTTCCAGATATGAATGTGTGTTATTGTAAAAGTTTGCAAAAAATGCAAAGAAAAACTCTTTTCCACTGGTGCCTGCAATATGTGTATCTCCAACTGGAAAATATGATAGAAACATGTGCATGCACTAATGTGTTTATCTCCAGTCAGATCCTGTACTATTGTAGGACTCGGGCTACTTACACTGCTTTTTACCACTTTTTCATGAATGTATCCAAGATAACTGTTTCGTCCTGTTTTCTTAAATACGTCCAAGTTTTCACAGCATCATTTTCGGATTTCTTCGAGAGGCATTTAGGAGTTGGACTTCAAAGTAAAGATAAGATACATTTATATGGATGAACAAATTAACAATAAGAAGCGTCTATCTATTTATTTTATCTATACGTTTTGCTCCTAAAATAAGTTGTTCGTCCATATTCCTTATCCTTTCTTCATTTTAGTGTTGTTATAGACTCAAACCTACCTGAAGAACAGGACTTGGGAAATGTTATGCTTCCTACCTGCGTTTGCATATTGGAGACCGCCATAGCAGAGCAACATACTTGCCACGTGCCTTACACTGTGAAAGGGCATATGCTTTTGATAAAGATAACAATTCACTTTTATCTCGGCTGTATATGAGCTTATGTGCACATCCTAACCTATTTGTTTGTTACAGGTCGCCGCATTTCCACCCAGTGTCACCTGATACGACCCATGGAGCTTTTCAAGCCATGATAACAACGAATTGTCAGTGGTTAAATGTTTCTAACAAATGTTCATAACACAAATGAAATCTGATCATATTATTTCCTCAGATCCGACTGACAGCCTCTTAATGACCACGGGTCATGGTCTTATTACCAACAAAGCGAAAATATATTTAATTAGAGTTGTTCTTTCTACGAGTAAAATAAGCAAACGCAAGTTGTTAATCAGTGTTGCCGGAAGCAGTTCAGAACCCAGGAAGGGAAATCGTCGCCTATAAAAACAAGCGAAAAGTCTACACTTCTTCGACACTTCTAACATACTATAAAAATGTTGTGAGACGGGCCCCACAAACACTGATTTCTATACAAGTACTCTGTGTCAAACGTCAAGACAAACGTTAAATGTAGCAGGGAGAAGGTCATTTTCTAAACAAATCAGACTGATATATACTCCTTCAAAAAGAAACGCAAAACGAGAAAAAGTGATGACATACTGCAAACAGGACATCACTGGACATGCGTCTGATGTGAAGACAATACACGGGAAATGACAACTAAGAATTCTTTATCTCGTGTTTCCACCACTATTGCATGGCATCGCCTGCCCATTGACTGAAATTAGTATTGATCACACGTTCGCCTTTACTGCATGTGCAAACGGTTGCAGTGTTTGTGTTAAGAATGGCGTCCCTGTGAGGACATGTACATTGCGGTTCCGTAGGAATGCTGTTGTTATATACGTATATGATGCATATGGTGTATCACTGACGTGTTGAAAGATGGCTTTACGATGTTTGACAATGGGAATAACGTGGGGCTGTAATATGTAATCACAATAGTGTTGGCCTGTTACAGTGCCTTGCTCTTGTTCGAGGTGTTTTCTACCAGTGTGGCAGACCACAGCCCACATCATTACTCTGCCGCCGCATCTTTTTCGGCAGATGTCGAGACTGATTATCCTCTGGAGTTAACAGTTTGAATTTACTAAGGTCATGCTGTTGGTGCCCACACTGAAGCTTAGAGATTGTGCCACGCTTCATGTACCGGTTATATGCCCGGACTAGCAAAGTCAAAACAAGATGATTTTGCCAGGAAGTTGAACTTTAACTTCAGGCATCATATCAGGTATCCGATATCATTCAGTAACCATCAAATAGGAAATTCCATTCAATTGATTTACCTTCTTCAATTAGAAATAACTTGCCTTTGCATGTGTTTGTGTCGGATGCCATCGGTGGGGCAGGATACATTCACCTTTTCGCGAACACCTGATGTCATCACTATTTGATAGTGATTCATAAACATGAGCTCATGACACAGTCAACTCTGCTTTTAGTAGAGATTTCTTGTGTCTATATGGAGCTACAATGTTTCTAAATCTGCAGTAAGATGTCATTCGGAATAACATAATGTTGGATGCACAGGAATTGAAGTGTTTTTGGTTCACAAAAGATAGATCACAACTTCGCTACCTGTGTCACTGGGGGCCTTGAGTAAAACATACGTGTAATGAATCTCCTAGAGTAAGTCACTTCCTAGACACCTTGGGAAGACTATATATAACGGGTCAGGTTCAGTGGCTTGGTTGTGGGTGTCATCGCACCCCGAAGACATTAGACGTAGTTCATGACATCAGTCACAAGCCAGCCTCATCCACTCTCGATGATCGCCGTGATTCAAATGTTTAACTATTCGATATATAATGGCAACGCATGTCAACATGTTAGAGTGACAGTCAGAAACAAGTAACGATGTACTTGCTTTATCCATGCAGGAAAATTGTTGACAAAAATTACATAACTGTTTCATGGGCATTACAGCTAAAAGGGAAATTTAAGATTATATTTTTTTGCAACAGTGAGGTGAACAACTGTTGTGTTTGACCGGAAAACGACGTCAAGAATGGTCTGTCTCGACAGTGGTTTGTTGTGTAAACATTTAAAACATTGATCAGGGTCTAGGCCATATAGTTAATATTGTCATACTGATCAATTTTAATGTATCACGAAATTAGTATGAACATACTATGGGTAGGTTTCTCGGCAGGATAAAGCCAACGGATAAAAACGATATCCGTTGGGGTCACATGCGGCGAGAGATACAAATAGCAAGGGTCAAGTAGGGACTACTTTCAGTGTTTACAAACAAACATGGCGTCGCTCTTGTCATTCGGCGATCGAGTCAGAATCAACCATCGGGAATCTGGATAAACTAAAGGGATAATGTTATCATTATCAAAAGAACAGTCTAATATACTGAACATCAGTGTCTAACTGTGATGTAGCTCAGGCATTTTATAACTTTTGGCAACTTTTGAGTTATAAATCACTACACAATTTTGCAAGGGCACTAGGCCTAGCCAAGCGGGATCAGTAGCCATATATGTGTGCTTGTCGACCTCTGCGGCTTGCAACCTTTTCCAAAAATTAAAATAGTTGGATTTGGCCGAAATATGTTTGAATTGTAACCTTGTTCGTTTTGTCACTGTGTGTACATCTGACTGCACTTAACGTCTGAACGTGGCCGTGACGTCTCATAGACTAAGGTTAGAGTAGCTTCCCTTTGACAAAGGACAGTTACTCTAGCGGACAGACCGATGGATTGCCGCGAAAGGCAATTAAAAACAATTGTTGTTTTGCGTATATTCATCTTCCCGAGGCAAGTGAGTTAACTGTCTATAAAAGTCCAGTTTCCACCCTTGCCGAACTAGGCTGGTATTATGGAGTTACATTTTGGCTGGACTAACGAGTCTATGCATAGTCCAATCAAAATCGCGCACCGAAATCGAAATCCGGTTCGTAAAGTGTCATGCAGATTTAGGTCGACTGCAGGATTTGCAAAGCATGTGCACCGCTTACTCGTTGTCAACAGATATTTTCTAAATCTTTTCATGTTTTTAATCAAGGTGCTCACGTGATTTAATGCACTTCGCGATGTAAGATACGTTTTATCACAATATAGATCTTGATAATCGATCAGATCGTCTTGACTGGGCGCCACCGTTTTGTTTGAAGCAAATGCAAGTGATACGAGAGGTTGAATCTGATTGGTCAATAGGAGAGGCCTAGAAAGGACATAACTCGTAAAAGCTACTGGTGGCGCTACGATCGAGCCCAGGAATTCCAGCCTAGTTCGGCAAGGGTGAAAACTGGACTTTTAAAGTCAGTTAACTCTCTTGCCTCGGGAAGATGGCGTATATGTTCCTTCGCCACTGTATAAGAAACAGATTTTAGTTGGAGCTATATCGGCTACTGTCACTGTCCGACTGTCACATCACTTACCCTGTGACGTAATAACTATTAATGCGCGCATTCCAGGGAAACACGGTAATGTTTGTGAATTAAAGAATTAAAGAATGACATTATATGATAAAGAGGTTACCACGCTTGTGTGTTTGGGGATGGTAAATATCCTGTATTAGAAATAAACACTATGTATTTAGCTCGCCAAGGCTCGCTATATACAATGTTTATTCCAAATGCAGGATATTTACCATCCTCAAACACACTCGCGTGATAACCTCTATCTATCGGAAATCCTTGCATTGCACCGGTGGAGCAGGATTCGCTCGCCATTTCGCGAAACTCTTGTATCGTGACTATTTCATAATAATGCGGCACTCGTAAAGAGCAACCGCCTCGTGGTGAGTGCTGGGTAGCGCTAATAGCTCTTCCCCCGTGTGGAACCGGGGTAGAATATTTCCACAGCACCCCATTGCTGGTCGTAAGAGGCGACCAAAGTGGGCAGCCCGTTTGCCGTGGGTTGCGTCCCTGTGTCGGCGGAGGACGGGAGTCTGGTAGTTGAGGGCACTGGTTCCTGGAACTGTGTTCCTTTGCCCAACACACTACCTCGACCCTTACTTCGCCTAGACGGGTGGTAAGATGGGCCCGGTCTTATCAATCGGCTGGTCATGCCAGGCCCTGTGCGTAATATTGTATATGCACACATGTGTTGTATTTTACTGTATATTTTGGTCTTAGCCATGCATACCTTGTGTATGTTCTCAATTTTGGCTTGTATACATTGCCTAGAGTCTTACGCCAGAAGGCGGTGGCTCATGGGCCAATCTGGTACTTTCGACCTCTGAGTTCTGTATGTCTTCAATTTCTTGTCATGGGCCGGACCAGCCTGGCATTTTATTTGATAGACAAATACAGCTATTCATGTTGTTTTTACTGGAGTATACCACCTCTGTATCCCTGATGTTTGCATGTTGGAGATCCGGTGCAATAAAACATCGCTCTTTGTAGCACTCCATGGTGGGTGGGGAGCAGGGGTGCTGAATCAATTACTTTCATCATGGCTCACAATCACTCTGGTTCGAACCGCAATGAAAAGAAGAGACGTCTGGAAACTGAGATTTTATCATCTGATGATGATGTTTCTGTCTTACCAAATAATAATTCTTGGGCACGTTTTTTGGTAGTTGAATCCAGAAATGATTTACCACTAAAAATAAATCCTTTTGCCATATATAAAGCCATTGCAGGTATTTGTGGTGAAGTTAAGAATGTTTCACGGCTCCGGGGCGGTTCTCTTTTGGTAGAGTGTGCACGGAGACAGCAAGCTGTAAATCTTTTGAAATGTACTACATTTGCAAACACTGAAGTTGCTGTCTCTGCGCACAGAACGTTTAACTCGAGTCGGGGGATCATCCGCGACAGAGGCCGTTGTTTGGCGGAAAAGAATGAAGATGATATTCTTGACGAACTCAAAGATCAACATGTCACTTCAGTGAAACGGTTTACTAGAAAGGACGGAGAAAACATTATCAAAACAAATACTTATTTGTTCACATTTGCACTGTCGACTATACCACAATCAATTAAGGCAGGCTATTTTAACATCGGAGTGGAGGTGTATGTCCCCAATCCACTCCCATGTTACCAGTGTCAGAAGTTTGGGCAAGGCTCCAAATCATGCGATCGGCCGATTGTTTGTCACCGTTGTGGTGCAAATCATGACGCCTCAGATTGTACAGCTGACCCCAAATGTGCTAATTGTATGGGTAAACATGTTGCGTCTTCGAACTCCTGTCCTCTTTGGAATCATGAAAAGGAAATCTTAACTGTCAAATGTAAAAACAACATTTCTTTTCAGGAGGCTAAAAAAGTCGTTGCCAGCCGGTCACCTCCATCAGCGCACACCTATGCTGCTGCTGTCTCTCGACCTTCTACCACAAGATCTATAGAATGTCAAACTGACTTGACATGGACACACTCTGAACACCCTGTGCCTATGGTTACAACATCAGAGAGTCAGACCAATGATTCAGATAGTTAATCATGTGGCATCTCTTCAGCATCTCAGGTTGTGACTCAGACTATGGCCCCACCTAAACCAACTCCTGAATTACCAGCACCTAACAAACCATCGCCTGAAATGCCAAAAAAACAAAAGAAGAAACAAAACAAGAAAATTTCTACTAAGATCCCGACTCTCACTGAAACATCTGTAGATGTTCACAATTACTTTGATCCTCTCGAGATGGATGTTACTCCATCTTCCATGAGTGGTGACTCTTCTTCACGTTCACGTGAGCGATCTCCTATAGAACCGCCATGAACCATTCAAATATATTTCAATGGAATTGCAGAGGACTTAGGCACAATTTTCACGAATTGCAATTATTAACAACAGATGTCCATCAGCAATTTGTTTACAAGAGACGTACCTAAAACATACAGATAAATTTGAATTAAGGCAGTATAGTTCCTATCATTCTTTTTCTCCTCCGGGTGATAAAGCTACTGGAGGAGCTACTATTTTGGTGCGGCGGGGCGTTGTTCACAGTCCTGTTCCGCTTGACACAAATCTGCAAGCAGTTGCAGTTAGACTTACACTGCATATTGCCTTGACACTTCGCTCCTTATACATTCCACCTTCTTCAAATCTTCAGCGTAATGATCTACAAAAACTATACGACCAGCTCCCAAAGACCTGTGTTATCATGGGTGATCTAAATGGGCATAATCCTTTATGGGGAAGTGCAATCATTAATCAAAAGGGAAAAGTGTTCCGATAATGATCTCTGCATCTTTAATGATGACTCCGATACGTATTTACACCCTGCTACTGGCACGTATTCATCTCTCGATCTGTCTTTGACGGATTCAGTTTTGTTAAATGAATTCTCCTGGTCAGTCCACGATGACCTGTGTGGAAGTGACCATTTCCCCACTGTACTTAAACCCATTAATCCCGCTGATGATCCACCTTCACCTCGATGGAATTTTTTGAAGGCTGATTGGCCTTTATTTCAGTCTTTATGCAAAGATAAATTACAACCTACGTCTATTCAGAATGTTACTGACCCGATTCAGTTGTTCTCAGATCAACTGAATAAAATTGCTTATGAATCAATTCCTAAGTCCTCCCTCAACCCACGTGTTCGTAAACCATGGTTTGATGACACTTGCAAACAAGCTAGGAAATGTCGTAAGAAGGCGGAGAAATACTTCCGTAAACATCCTACTGTCCATAATTTAAACACTGTCAAAATTTCAAATGCTAAGGAAAGAAGTCTATTTAAGCAAAATAAACGTCTATCATGGAGGAACTATGTCTCCAAAATAAACACTCGTACACCTATATCCAAGGTATGGAACATGATTAAAAAGATCAAAGGCAAGGGATCAAATTCTACAGTTAACCATCTGAAGGATGGCGATACTTTACTGACTGATAAAACTGCTATTGCCAATAGACTTGGGAAAACTTTATCTCAACATTCGTCTTCATCTAATTACGTTCCCGAATTTCAAAAATATCAGCTCCAACAGGAAAAGAAAAAAGTAAATTTTACATCTGATAATGGTGAAGATTACAATGAGGTATTTTCACTACATGAGCTATTTACTGCCTTCGGGCAAGCTCATGATCCAGCAGCAGGCGCTGATAATATTCATTATCAGCTACTGAAACACTTGCCCGAATCATGCCTTGAAACTTTGTTGACTATATTCAATGACATTTGGACATCAGGGACGTTTCCACCTTCATGGCATAATGCCATTGTTATACCAATACCCAAACCTGGGCGGGATCATTCTGATCCTTCAAATTACCGACCTATCTCTCTAACTAGCTGTGTTTGTAAAACGATGGAACGCATGGTAAATAATCGATTAGTGTGGTACTTGGAAACAAATAATCTTCTTATTAATATACAATGTGGTTTCCGGAAGAACAGAAGTACTATCGATCATTTAGTGCGTTTAGAATCGTTCATTAAAAATTCCATTGTAAATAGACAACATGCTGTATCGATCTTTTTCGATTTAGAAAAAGCTTACGATACAACTTGGAAACATGGTATTTTAAAAGATCTTCATGATTTGGGATTAAGAGGCCGTCTGCCTCATTTTATATCCCAGTTTTTAACAGACATGCAATTTCAAGTCCGAGTGGGTACAACCCTGTCTGATCATAATCAGGATCAGGGTGTCCCACAAGGCAGTATTTTGTCTGTCACTTTGTTCAGTATAAAAATTAACAGTTTGTCAAAAGTTTTAAATGATTCAGTTGATGGATCACTTTTTGTGGATGATTTTAATCTATCTTGTGTGGGTAAAAATATGCGCACAATTGAAAGGCAATTACAATTATGTCTAACTAAAATTAACAAGTGGTGTCTAGAAAAGGGGTTTAAATTTTCCAAATCAAAAACTAATTGCATACATTTCTGCCGAAAATATAAACCGCATAAGGACCCTGAACTATTTCTGAATGGCACCCCTATCAAAGTTGTTAAGGAGGCCAAGTTCTTGGGACTTATTTTTGACAACCACTTAACTTTCCTCCCACATATTAAATACCTTAAAGCTAAATGCCTGAAGGCACTCGATCCATTGAAAGTTGTTTCTAATTCAAAGTGGGAAGGGGATCAATCCACCCTCCTACACTTATACAGGTCACTAATCCGTTCAAAACTTGATTATGGCTCCATCGTCTATGGTGGAGCCTGTAAAAGTAATTTAAACAAACTTGATACGATACATCATCAGGGTCTGAGGCTTTGCCTTGGAGCCTTCAGAACGTCTCCCATTCACAGTCTATATATAGAAGCAGATGAGCCTTCTCTTAAACAACGCTGACTAAAATTATCTTTACAATACATCACTAAATTATATTCTAATCAGTCCAATCCAGCTTGAATGCATCTTCAATCCTCTTTACAATAAGAAATCAACTCTCACTCCACCACTAGGAATCAGAATAAAATCTGCAATATCAGCTTCTGATATTAAACTCCAAGATATAGCTCCCACTAAACTTTTCTCATCTCCTCCTTGGCAGATTGTAAAGCCAGAAGTAGATCTTACATTAACAAAACTAAAGAAATCAGATACTAACCAATTAATTTACCAACAAGATTACCTTCAACTAAGAAACACTTACGACACTTCTAAATCTATATTTACAGATGGATCCAAGGATGGTGGCGCAGTTGCTAGTGCCACTGTCATTGGATCCAGAACAATATCTTCACGATTACCCGATAACAGTTCCATATTTACAGCAGAAGCACATGCCATTTTCACAGCACTAAAATATATCAGTCATCAATCTAAACATAAACAATTTATTATTTTTTCTGATTCACTTTCATGCCTTCAGGCGATTAAAAATATGTCACCCAAACATCCACTTTTAATCCAGATTATCGAATTAATAAATGATCTTACTACTGGCCAATATGACATCGTCTTTTGTTGGTTACCAAGCCATGTTGGTATCATTGGTAATACCATGGCTGATGCTGCTGCAAAGGCAGCACTCAACAAATCTGTGACACCACTTCTGATCCCCTACACTGATTTTAAACCTGTAATTAGATCTTACATCATTGATCTGATGCAAAAGAAGTGGGACACCCAAGTAGGTATTAATAAATTACATCAAATTAAACCACATATTGGTTACACCTACTTGGGCTGTCAGTCCAGATTTGAAGAGGTCATTATGCGACGATGCCGTATTGGCCATACAAGATATACCCATGAATATTTGTTGAAATGTGAGGATCCTCCGTTTTGTATCCCTTGTGATGAAAGAATCACAGTCAAGCATGTCCTGCTTGACTGTGTGGTTTTTCCATCACAAGGGATAAATATTTCAATGTAAAAACAATTAAGGACCTTTTTAATGATGTTAATTCTCGTTTAATATTATGTTTTTTAAAGGAAATAGAACTTGTTCATAAATTTTGATGTACTAACTGTATTGTTTTAAAAATTGGTAGTGCGAAATTCATAACTTAGATTGTTAGTGGCTGTACCCTTGAGGGGGGTTGAAGTAGCGTAAAATTTATTTCAGGACACTAGGCTTTTAAACATAGTATCTTCGTTATTTTAATCAAAGGCTTAACTGGTACACTGTCGCCAGTGACTGAAGGGATGATATAAATCCTGCCGGGGTCCATGCAGGAAGCAAAAGTACTGTAAGTCCCCATGGTCCCCAGTATGGTGATCTCCCTTCAGTTGCTGACGATGTCTAGCCCATTTTTATATTGTGGTGTTCATAAATGCTTACTGCCTTTTACTATACTCAACTAGTTTTAAATCAAGTCTGTGATATTCTAGTTATTCTACTGTCCTTCGTTGACAGGTTTTTATTCAGTCTAAATATATGTATCATAAATGTATCATAAATGTATCATACATGTTACTTCTCGTCACGATATGGCTGAAATATTGCCCATGTGACGTTAAATAATAACTCACTCACTCACTCACTCACTCACTCACTCACTCACTCACTCATAATAATGCATAAACACATACTTATGATACAGACGTAATTGTAAATTAATTCTGCTTTCAGCAGAAATGTCTTATGATTGTGGCAAGGGTTTTGTCGCTTTTATTCATTGTTATCCTCCTTGAATCCACAACATAATTAATATTCAAATTCGACTGCTTACAGGCTTGACATTACTATATACTATATTCTTCAATGGGTGAGTCCTACACGAATAATTTCCAAAATAAGTTGATAGACATCATATGAGCAGGGGTTTGTTTTCGTGTATCCTCAGTGATATCATTCAGAGATAAACCTGCTGAGTTTTGACATTTGAGGTAGTCTAACTGTATATACCTCTTGCTTTAACTGGGAAATAATCCTCCATTGATATCTATTTAATTTTTCCCAACCTGTTGCATATATTTGACTTCTTGAACTCACTCTAAGTCATTTCTTGTAAATCAAGATGAAAACTTCCATTGTGGGGGTGTCAGGTTCTAGAAGTAATGACAAAGGATACGGATCAAATTTATTTCTCAACAAACTTTAATATATAATATGATTATAATTATTTTCAAATTTGTACTCCCCAAAAGTATAACGTATTCAGAATGAATATATCTCCACATCCGAACCTGGCTGAACCCTTTTGTATTTACTCTTCACTGTCCATGACTGCCAAAATAGTTATTCAACCTAGATATTCAAGGTGATAGTGCTATTTACAAATTGCATGAAGCCAGAGCTGCAATTATGTTCAACATTAACCTGATAATTTCCTGATGGTAATGTGCCTACTCGCACAAATATTAACAACGGAACCACATTGAAGTTTGCCTGAATACAGCCATGTTTGATCTAAAGACGAGACGTCCCTGTGCGACACGAGAGACACAGTACACGTGGTTAGTTAAAGTCATCAATGATCTCCGGTGACACTTAAGACACAAGGCTTCTTTTCGGTTGTATCAACCTTTCCCTAAATTTCAATTTCACCTTTCCCTAATTTCAATTTCACTTTGGATCACAACCAGTGCTTATTTCAGCAACAACTGACAAAATGTAATATTCCCCCCTCACTTCTAATCAACCTGTTTCGACTATTCAAATGAAATCATTGAAGGAAATGACTCAGACAAGTTCCATGTGCACCCAAGCTAAAATGGATGTCTTCCAATGAAAAGCGAACAATGTTGACATTATGTTTAAATAGATTTACTGTAGTTGACACACAATATAGGTATAAATGCGGTTGTAAACTCTTCAATATTCCACAGGATAAACAGAATTTGGTTGCCTCATTTATTAAGATAGTTCCCCTTCACTGTATCTTGTTGTGAGATGCGTAGTCATGTTCGGTAACTTGGAGTAATCGTATTATTGACAAGATCTCTTTATATCAATTATCCAAAACCCTAGGAATAACGCTATTATTCACACACAAAGCTTTCTCAGCATCAATCATTTTTTAAGTAATTATATATGACAAGAAAAGACATATTAGTGAAATATTGCATTAGATTACATTAGCATTCGACTCTCATCATATATTGTAGCCGTCTCGCTCAAAGTGGGTATTTAAAATCAAAATGAACGATATCTTGCAGTGAGCATTTGAATTTGAATTTTTGCACACCATTGAATAGCACTCTTGTTTTATAAAGGCATTGCAGTGTAGCGTGAGACGAAAGCCCAAAGTCATGAGCCATTATCACGCTGATAAAGTGAAAACATGTATGGATAAATCAAGTACAAGGATCATCATATGGCGTCCCGATCTGGAACTCAAACCAACCACCAAATGATTCTGGCAGGTAGGGCAATCAATCCTGCACGGCAAGTTAAGTGTTGGAAGTAAGTTTGCTGTGGGCAGTCATTCGGTTGATTAAGTGTATCGCTAGCCAATAATACCAACATCAGGGTGGGTTTGACATCCTTGCTGGCAGATGGGTGAAAAGTCCATCTGATCACAGAACGTGACGTTACATGTGACGTAGAGACCCTTGTCCTCATCCTCATCCGGCAGATCAAACATGTCAAAGGTGAATCGTTTCAAGTGGTCCCTTGACACCAACATCTTTGTTCTCTTGTCCACTGGACAGCTGGAAATAAATCAATTCATTTTCAGTACCGTTATTTTATTAATCTGTAATACTTTGATTAGTTTTACCGATACGTAAAGTGGATTGGTCAATCAGGAGTATTCAAACACAATTACCAGCTGTGGCAGAAACAGCTTACTTGACGACCAAATAACCGCGGATGAT
The DNA here is from genome assembly GCF_023055435.1 of Haliotis rufescens. Classification (NCBI taxonomy): domain Eukaryota; kingdom Metazoa; phylum Mollusca; class Gastropoda; order Lepetellida; family Haliotidae; genus Haliotis; species Haliotis rufescens. The sequence continues at coordinate 10,834,875 of NW_025964223.1, forward strand.
AATAGTGACAGAAAAAATGCAGGTTTGGGGTAACGTCAACATTCAGAGTGTGTGACAATACATTTTGTGCAGCAAACACGATAGTAATCGACTGAGAGAGTGCTTTTCAAGTATTTACGGTAACAGAGAGCTTTCAAAATGGCTTTTCTATAGCCGACTGTGACGTCATATTTTCTGCGTCACAACGAGCAGTGTGACCTCAAAAAAGTGACGCGCAGTGTACAACTCACCCTCACAAGGCTTACCTGCTTTACTCTCAAAATATTCGAGTAACGCATATTGATGTGAAAAAATAACTTTCGAGGTACAATGTGTTTTATGTTATAATAATGCACCACGTATATAAAATAAATTGCTATACAAGTAGGAATTTCAGAAACAAATTCTCTAAAACAGAGAACAAATATTTTACCCATTTTCTATCAAGATGTGTGAGACGGGGCTTCTTGAATCATTCGTCAGGTGGGCATGACATGTGTTGATAATCATGATTGTGTTTTCAGACTGTGGACTTGACACTTGGACAAATATCGGCTGTCCGAGCTGTGCCTTGTGTACACTTTCCACAAAGGGAACCTGGTAGGCTGGATCCTTGAAGAGACTGATGTGTACTGAAGATCCCTGGATCTGACCGGATACTGTTATGTGATTGGTTGAGTTGTGTTGGGGGTAGATGTGAACTGAGTCGATTTCATGCAGCAGGTGAGAACACTCCAGATTGACTCTCCACTCGACATCCCTTGTAACATTGTCAGAGGATGGCAATGTGTACAACATGTCGTTACTGAATATGACTTTGTCTTGTGCCACCTGCAATTAAGACAATAGTTTGCAATGGTTATTATCCTTATCGTGAGTATTCTAATAGTTCTGTGATAGTTAAAAGTACAACTGTGAAAATATCGAAACTGTAGTAGTTTTCCGTGTACAAATGTCCTGACTTGATTCGCATGATGCCTAACACGAAGGCAATTCCTCGATTAAGTAGCGAACTCAGTTGTTAGTTGTCTGACTTTGAAAAAAATCTGGCTCCAGATTGGATCATTTTCTGATTACAAACCAAGCGGTAAGTACTTAGTGGAATTTATAATGAAATAGATAATACGCGCGTTTTTAATTATATTCATTCTATATTTTTATATTTTGTCTATAATGTATTATGTATTAATGTCAGCTGTTGGTATTAACCTTGTCTTTGGTGTCATGCAGTAGGCAGAGGGAGAATTGCAATGAAGCAATCTACACTCTGACATAACATACCAAAAAACACTTATAAATTCTAAGCTAGTACATTTCTGTAACAAAATTAGTATGGTTCTGGTCTATGCCCGCATCCTTTTCAAAAGCCATGTTGGGTTTTGGTTTTTTTCTCATTTTTCGGATGTTTTACCAAGGGTAGGAAATTCTAACTTGCCTTCCCCAAAAGCAAATCATCAACACGCACGCTCTTCCAAATCGAGCTGTCGTTGCTCGTGCCAAACTAACACCCCTGCCACCGGTCCCCGGAAATACATTCAAATAAGTTGAAGTTGTAGTTGACGTCACATTATCTAAATAGCAATAACTTTAGGATATTGGTCGTTTTATACGTCAAACAATTAACACAGACTGTAGTATATAGGTGGCTGTTATGTCCACCAACATAAGCACATATATTGCAAATATAGAAAAATAATATAGGACAACAGATTTTACGACCATTTACAAACAGAACAGAATGTAACATTCAGCAGTTCTCTTTGCACAGTATTTGCGTTGATACAAAAACGTGATTTGTCATGCATTAGGTTATAGATTTACATTTTTTTTAAATATATGTAGCTTTTGCGATAAGGGAAACGTATCCTGCCAAACGATGACACTCGTCACAACTACATGAGGGGCAGTCGGGTAGCCTAGTGGTTAAAGCGGTCGCTCGTCACGCCGAAGATCCGGGTTCGATTCTCGACATTGGTACAATGTATGAAACCCATTTCTGGTGTCCCAAGCGGTGATATTACTGGAATATTGCTAAAACGGCGTAAAACCATACTCACTCATTCACTCACAAACACATACAAAGGCATGTCAATGAATATACCATGACGATTCTATTGTTTTGATGCATACAATTCCCTACTGCGTTGACAGGGGCATGAATAATGGGCTTGGGTAGGATGTTTTCAAGCTTCTTTCAAAGTCAAAAGACGTGAAATGTATCTTTTCAGGAATTCATGAGGCGTGGCAATTACAGAAAATAGGCGCCTGTTCGGTTTATGTTTTTAGCTGCAAAGTGGTATTCCACATCCTCAATGTCGGGACTCAAATATCCCTCAATGATCCATCCAAAACCGAAAATGCCAACCTTATAGATAGTTTTACAGCATTGTTGATAAATTGTAACTGTGTTTGCTAAGGACAGCTTGTGTGACGTGTGAATGAAGTTCCTAAAGAGCATAATACTGTCATCAACATCTAATACTACGCACTGCATTAGTACACAATGTCGAAAACATATGTATTTCAGAGTTATGAACCCTTTTGCTGAGAATGGAATCGTTCTCTGTACTGTGATGTCAAAGACAAATTCGGTGATATATTTGCCCTATATGTAGAATTTATAACCGTTACGAATAAATATCACACATTATTTTGTTTGCTCAATTATTTGGAACAAAACAATTATCAAACAAATATAGCATGGTATAATTACAAGGGTAACTTATTTGGACGTAAAATAAACAAAAGAAAAACACATTTGGTACCAAACTTTAAAGGGAAAATTAACTCAACATAGCAGCTTTGAGATTTTAATACTTCAGGGCATTCTTAATCACAAATGCTTGACCAAAATTAGATTTGAAAAACGGAAATAGCGTAAAACGGACGCTAAAACTTGACAGACAAAACCGTTACCCAGACGGATTTACTAGGGTTAAACCTGTTTGGGGACAGCAGCAAGGGTTTGTTATGGTACCCAAACAGGGGTTTGGTTCTATGAAGGTAGTTACTGACAATTCACAATGTCAAAATCAGAGGTCGTTTCACACACGCAACAGGATGAACAGAAAGAGCAACACGTTTAGATTTCTCTTGATTGACCGCTTCCTGACCGCTGCTAAACATCACAAAAAGAGTTTATAATAGATAGCAGCGGCAACCAAGTCTACATATCTCACAATTACTAGAATCCACTGTGACAAGGTTCATGGTGTTGACGGTATTCCGATGGAATGTCTTAAATCATACGTAAAATGTTATTTCGGCGATGCACAATATGTTCAATATATGTTTTAGGGAAAATCCCTGAATTGTGGGCATAATTAACCCCATACCAAAGTGTTCTACTTTAGAGCCTGCGGATCCTTTAACATATAGAGGTTTGACCCTCACAAATTCTATGTACAAATTATATTGTAATATCATAAATAACCGTCTGCAATCTTGGGCTGAAAGCACAGGGGCTCTAAATGATGCACAAAATGGGTTTCGGATGCGTAGATCAACTACGGATCATATTCACTCTGTTTGTTCTTTTATTGAAACTAGAAAATTTATTTAAAAAGACACTTTTTTCTGCTTTTATTGACTTTCATTAAGCGTATGATAGCAGTAACAGAGGTGTGTTGTGGGGGAATTATAGTAACATTGGTGTGAAAGAAAAAATGTTTCTAGCACTTCAATCTTTATATGATAAGTGAAATGCAGTATACGTATAAATGGTATGCTTACACCCTGGTTTAATGTTAATCGGGGTTTAAAACGAGGATGTTTACTCTCGCCAATTCTGTTTAACTTATTTATCAATGATTTGCTTGACAAGCTAAATGAAACTGGTATTGGTATTTGTGTTGATGATATTACTATTGCAGCCTTAGCATATGCTGATGACATTATTTTACTTGCGGAATCGGTAGATGATTTGAATCGGCTGTTACATGTTATAAATACATGGTGTGTTGGTAATAGTATCCAAGATTGTACACTTTAGAAATGTAAGCGTTCCAAGAACAGCTTTTTTAATATTGGTAACTCTGTTTTAGACATTGTTGATTGTTATAATTATCTAGGCCTACTGCTCACGGAACATCTTGACTACAATGCTATGGCAAAAGCAGCAGCTAAATCGGCTAACAGAGCATCAGGTCTTCTTATATGTAAATATAAGGCAATCGGAGGTATGCAATTCACTACTTATTCCAAATTGTATGATACGATGGTTTGGCCAGTCTTAAGTTATGGGGCATCTATCTGGAGTCATTGTGCAATTTCTTCTGTAAATGCCGTTCACCATCGTGCGTTCAGATTCTTCTTAGGGTTGGGTAAATACGCTCCAAATATTGCTGTTAATGGAGATATGGGATGGATTCCCCCGATAGTTAGACAGTGGATGTGTATTGTTAGACAGTATTGTCGTTTTACTAAAATGTCCCTTAGATTAAATAAGTATGTTTTTATGTGGTCTGAACGTTATGCTGGTGGACGTGTGAAAATCTGGAATTTTCGTGTGAGGGCAAAGCTGAACGAATGGGGTCTGAATATTTCTGTGAATGTTATCGTGAAAAGTGTAGTTGTACGTGTGCATGATGTATGGATGGGAAAGTATGTGTCTGACTGGAATTAACTGTTATGCAAGCCTGGCGGAAGAACGGGTGGTAATAAATTACGTACGTATAGAATGTTTGGGTATGGATGTGAAAGTTATGTAAGTATGTATATGCCTCGTTCTTATCGCTCTGCCTTCTCCAAATTTAGATCAGGTACTGTTCCTCTGAAGTTGGAAACAGGCAGATATACGAATATGAATGTGAATGAAAGAGTGTGTTTTCAGTGTGAGGAGAGTATTGAGGATGAATGTCATGTATTGTTGGATTGCCCTGTATACGATGATTTGCGTGAAAGTTTATACGAATAGGTCAGTTTTAGCTATCCCAACTTTCTAGAGTTATGCAATACTGATAAAGCTATTGACCTTTTTAAATATTACGTATATTTTACAGCCAAAACCTGCTTTTTAATTCTCCAACAAAGAAAAAATATGTTATATGGCTAGTGACGGGTAGTATATGTTACACACCTCTCTTACACTAATGTATTTATGCTGTACATACTGTGATATGTTTTAAGTCTCTCGTAACCCTTAACGGATGGCTCACTTTTATGCCCTTTTACATGTATCTATGTAAATATTTTTGTGAGTTGAGACTCAAATAAACAATCTGTCTGTCTATCAGCCAATGAAAACATTTGTCACGCACCGCTGCTCAGGTGCACCAGTAGATTTAGACGGGACCATTTAGACCATGCCCCCAAATAGATTTGTTGGGGAATCAGATTACGGAGCGTGTGATTTTAGCACTTTCACTTGGACATTTAAGTACTTTCTACGAATGTAATGATTTTTTTTCTTTCGGGAATTCACTAAATTGATATTTGCAACCAAATTACAAACATTTTTTCTCTGTATCACCCTTAAAAACTGACTGTCTTAAAATTAAAATCTCACCACGCTCTTTCCACAAGGTGAACTCGGCATCTAGTTGGATGTTTGGTTAGAGGTGCTTCTACTACTTTTATCTCTATTTCAACATTCTGCATGTTGTCGGTAGTAGAAACAATATACATTACATGTCACTATACATATGACATGGATGCCAACTAAAAAGTTCATGCAGTTATTTTTATTAATAAATCTATGTCTTCTATGGCGCATGAAGAACTATTCATTTTGAAGGGTAAATTGGCACTGGTGGCAGTGGTCTGACAAACCTGACGCATGCAAGCTCCTTACAGTGATAACCCGTTTGCAGAGTTCTCTTAATTGTCACTGGTACCAATCACACTGTGCTAGGCGGCTTTCAGTCATGTGACTAGTACAATGAGAATGTAACGGGCAGGTGGGTGTTTCTGTTCGTCTGTAATCTCGAACCAATCTGATTAAACAAACGTAATTTCACCTGGAAAGAAAGTAAGTCAGCCGTAAACCTTCTCCTGATTATAATATGGCATTGCTTAAGAATTAAGGGGTCAAATCTTAATAAACCCCCCTCTGATTGAAACAGCCGATTTGAAGGCTGCATCACTGCAGAAGCTTATATTTTTAGAATAGTACTTTTTTTACCGTCATTGTCGGTAGGCATATTGAAATAATTATTTGTACAATTATAGGCTACAAACTGCAAAGTTGCGGTTACTACAATATCCAAAGGATGTGCGGCAATACATTTCGAGGACAACAGACAGCTTGCTATTTGGCGCTTTTCTATATGCAACTGTGACGTCATATCTTTTGCGTCACAATGAGCGATATGACGTCATAATGGTGACGTGCAGTGTGGAACGAAACCTTTGCAATGCTGAGTCAGTGCCCACCTCATGTCAGCTAACGAAGTTGCTGTGCTATCCATTCAGTGCCTGTCATAAGTTACTGCTTAAGCATATGTGAGCGCCATAATTTGTTAAGAGGCTGTTTTCCGTGATTCCCTAAATTCTGTTCCCACTCAAGACACTTGTCTGAAACCACGCCACTTCACTCAATGTATTTGCGGACACGAAAAGCTTCGCGTTTTATTTAATCATTATAGCACGGGGATAAACATATTGGGTTTTTAATGTTAAGGAAGGTTACCTTTTGATTTGACCGTGTGTGTGTGTGTGTGTGTGTGTGTGGGGGGGGGGGGGGGGGGGGGGGGGAGGGGGGGGCGTGTGTGTGGGGGCGTGTGTGTGTCTGTTTGTGTGTGTCCTTGTGTCTGTGTGTGTGGGCGTGGGCGTGTTTGTCTGTGGTTTGGTTGTTTGTTGTTTTGTTTTGTTTTGTTTTGTTTGTTGTTGTTGGGGTTTGTTTTGTTGGGTTTGTTCTTTTTTGTTTTTTTTGTTTTGTTTTTTTGGGGGGGGGAGTGAGGGGGGAGCCTTTTGGGCTGTTTAAGAAAATACTCGACTGAACTTTATGAGGCAATAAGGCATATTAATACCAGAGACTAAGTTTTTCCTTCAGCATTTAAATAAAATAGTTAATGTCATACCAAAAATGATCTGTCGTCGAGTCATTTTAGGCCCAAACAAAAAAAAACAGAAACGTATTACATTCTTGGCCCACTAAGATTCGAGTTTACCTCTATTTTAGTGTGACAGAGGTTGTAAGAAACGTTGAATACAAGCAGATGCCCTTGCAGCGTCCCTGTACATGCGTGTGTGGCCATGTAGATGTGGGAGACGTCACTGGGTGGACGGCGCAGCTTACTCAGGTCCATAGTCACAAACCAGTTACTCGGAAGACATTGAACACGTACAGCATCCTTCACTGTGAAACAAACGAGACATTACGGGTGATCATATTGGTATCTTTGTCCCTAGACAAGGTCAAACACATCAGCAGAAACTTGACATGGATTTAGTTCAACTTGTGACAATTATAGACACTGATTTTGAAACACACATAAATGGTCTGATAAAATATGTAAAATATTCCATTCAAGACAAACACAAATTAAAGAGAGCAAAGATTTTAAAGACGGAAGTGTGTAGGTAAACTAAAAGAAGTGATAATCATGGGGGTAAAAGACTGGATAATAACTCATATAAAATGTATAGTCAACAAAGACGGAAATGGGTATGTAAAAATTAACATGATATCTTCAGGGGATATTTCATCAGATTGAATATTAACTCCATTTCTGACTCACATTGATCTTCAGATGAAAGTTGATATCCTGCGTTGTAACTGTAGGTTGCACGACTTGCGTACTCGTGTACTCTAACATAAATAGGGTATCCACTATTGATGTGATATGAGGTGTTCTTCTGAAGAACTAGACTTCCAACTGAGTAGAGTGTTGATGTGATATTATCCCAGCGTACATTTACATCTACGGATCCTGCTCCCACAACAGATACTCTTTGAATAGATGATGTCTCACAAACAATTGTACAAACTGGATCTGTACCTTGAGCAGCGTCCATGCTTTCAACGACAAACTCCTTTTCGTACGACCTTTGACCAGGAACAAACATTGAAAATCCACCATAGGGAACAAAGTACGTATTTTGTACGACCATGATCGGTTTATCACACGTGATAAGCAAATCAGCGTCAGGGCTGAAATCAATGTCCTTAAACTCCCTCCAGTTTAGTGAGTGCTGGATCACCTTGACATCAGTATGACTGACAGACTTTATGGACACGGACGTCTCATTCTGACTGCCCACTAGACGAACCACCGTGTGATTAGCTGGTGATGGAACCCTGGGAACTATGACGGTTGTACTGTAGGCACTGATAGGGGGAACTTGGAGTGCAAGATATGTGTTTACCGCATTGTTTGGATAATAGAAAACAGATCCTGAGAATACAGCCACTGGTGCAGTTGACTGGATGTATGTACCACCAAAATCACAATCCAGTGATGTTTCATATGATTCTTTATGTATTATCTGCAAAGCGTCATTTATGTTTAAGGAAACTGCAAATATGTCGCCAGTTTTGTACAGGCTTCCATTAAACGATATTGAACAGGACGAGATGAGATCTATCTTGACTAAGGTGTTGTTTTGTGTGGCCACGACTCCAATGTAGGGATTGTTGTTGACCCCAGGGATGATATATTCTTTCGATAGAGCTGCAAGAGGGAGTGCGGTAAAGGCATCACTTATATCATTTTGTGTATATCTGTTATATCCATATATGGATACAGGATTGGTACACTGTATACGTATTCCTTTATTTTCAATGCCGCTCTTTGCATGGAGGTGGGTTGTACCACTAAGTGTTTTCCTCATCACAGAGTAGGCAGTTATGTTGATAGATATTAGATTCCTCATTCCGTCGTCATAATCTATGGTACAGAGAGAGTCTGATGTAGAAGATACGTAGATGTCGTTTTCCAGATATGAATGTTGGTTATAGTAATTGTTTGCAAAAAATGCAAAGAAAAACTCTTTTCCACTGGTGCCTGCAATATGTGTATCTCCAACTGGAAAATATGATAGAAACATGCGCATACACTAATGTGTTTATCTCCAGTCAGATCCTGTACTATTGTAGGACTCAGGCTACTTACACTGCTTTTTACCACTATTTCATGAATGTTTCCAAGATAACTGCTTCGTCTTGTTTTCTTAAATACGTCCAAGTTTTCACAGCATCATTTTAGTGTTTCTTCGACAGGTATTATAATAGTTGGACTTCAAAGTAAGGATAAGATACATTTATATGGATGAACAAATTAACAATAAGGAGCGTCTATCTATTTATTTTATCTGTTCTTATTGCTCCTAAAATAAGACGTTGTTCGTCCATATTCCTTATCCTGCTAAACAAGTGATGGCCTTTTAAAACAGGGAAATGTTATGCTTCCTACCTGCGTTTGCATATTGGAGACCGCCAAAGCAGAGCAACAGACTTGCCACGTGCAACAATGCCATAACTAAATGTAAGGCAGGTGTGGGCCTCGTCATACACTGTGAAAGGGCATATGCTTTTGAAAAAGATAACAATCCATTTTTATCTCGGCTGTATAAAACCAAAATGAGTTTATGTGCACATCCTAACCTATTTGTTTGTTACAGGTCGCCGCATTTCCACACAGTGTCACCTGATACGACCCATGGAGCTTTTCAAGCCATGATTACAACGAATTGTTAGAGGTTAAATCTTTCTAATCTATAACATAACAAAGCATCTAAAAACTAATGTAATCTGATCAAATTATACTCACAAATCCAACTGACAGCTCTCATATTAGCCTCGGTTATCAAAGGTAAATTTTACCCACAAAGCGAACACATATTTATCAAGAGTCGTTCTTTCCACTCGTGAAATAAGCAAACGCATGTTGTGAAAACTCAGTGTTGCCGGATGCAGTTCAGAATCCAGGAAGAGTTCGTTCGTTTGTTTGTTTGTTTGTTTGTTTGTTTGGTTTGTCGTTTAACGCCGTACTCAGCAATATTCCAGCTATATGAAGGCGGTCTGTAAATAATCGAGTCAGGTCCAGACAATCCAGTGATTGACATCATGAACATCGATCCACGCAATTGGAATCGATGACATGTTTCAACTAAGTCAGTGAGCCTGACCGCCCGATCCCGTTAGTTGCCTCTTACGACAAGTATAGTTGCCCTTTACAGCAAGCATGGGTTGCTGAAGACCTGTTCTACCCCGGACCTTCACGGGTCGAATCGAGGAAGAGAAATCGTCGCCCCTACAAAAACAAGAAAAAAAGTATCATAATTAACTGAAGCATGATGAGGAATAGTCGCGTTGTTACGTTTTGTAAAACGTTTCCAAATGAGCAGTAATTTACATAAATGCGGCAATGCGACGCGGTCACGAAAGGAAGCAAGTAAATTTTCACTTTTGCTCTTTAATATCAATTGAATGAATTGATTTAATTTGTTGAATGTGAATTTATTTCGTAGTTGAATGCGATCTTGCTCTTAATCTTAGGAAAACAAACAAAATTAAATTAAACATGGCCTTTGGTTGTATGTAAATATGTCAGTGTTTTTACGTGGTATTTGCACCAGTATTAGGTCAAATGTGATTTGATGTGTTTGAAATTGCTCTAAATCTTGTACTTACAAACTGAATACATGTTTGGATTTAATAGTTAAATATTGCTGTGTATACCAGATCCTTTGAATCCTTGTATTTTAATATGTGTGTGTACATTGAGTAACAATATGATGTGCGGAGATGCTGGAGCGAAGGCAGTTGTTAGGCATCTGACTTTGAATACAATCTGGCACAAAGATCGGATTATTTTCTGATTAAAAGACAAGCGGAATTTATATTACGCGCGTTTTTAATTATATTCATTATATATTTTAACATGTGTCTACTATGTATGATGTTTTAATGTAAGATGTTGGTATATATCTTGTCGTTGGTGTCATGCAGTAGGCAGAGGGACAATTGCAATGGAACCATGGTTGATCATTATCTACACTCTAACATAACAACCTGGAAAACATTTATTAATCTTACGTCAATTTCTGCTACAATATACGTTTAGGTCGAACAAAATTAGCGTGGTTCTGGTCCATGCCCGCGTCCTTTACAAAAGCTACGTCCGTATTTTTCTTTTCATTTTCCGGATGTTTTACCAAGGGCAAGAAATTCTAACTTCCTTTCCCCAAAAGGAACGCACAAACGCGCAACCTCCTCCAAAGTGAGCTGTCGTCACTCGTACCAAACTAACATCGTTGCCATCAGTCCCTTCAGACCATTTTCAAACAGAATAGAATGTAAAATTCCGTGGTTTTGTACAATCATGTACTCTTTGCAGAGTATTTACTTTGATAAAAAACGGTATTTGCCATGCATAAAAATATATATACTTAATGTAAAATAAATGTAGTGTTCTTTTGTATTTGAGACATACACGATTTCCGAGAAAAGGGCTGCGTGTCCTGTCCCACGATGACACTCTTCACAAACACATACAAAGACATGTCAATGAATATACCATGAAGATACTTTTGTTTTGATGCATACAATTTCTCTAGTGCATTGATAGATGCGTGAATGTTTGGCTTGGGTGAGATGTTTTCTAGCTACTTTCAAAGTCATTTCAGGAACTCATGAGGCGTGGCAATTTAGAAATGTCGGGACTCACATATCCCTCAATCATCAACACACAACCGAATACGCCCACCTCATATATAGTTGTACAGCATTGTTCATAAAATATAACTGTGCAAGTCTGTTTCCATGTTTACGGAAGGACAGCTTCCGAGTTATGACCTCTTTTGTTGAGAATGGAATCTTTCTCTGTGCTGTGATGTCAAAGGCAACTTTTTGGATGAACTTTTCTATCTTGTATCTACGCTAGGTGATATGTTTGCAGTACATGTACACTATATAACGAACACATATCACACATTATTTTGTTGATGAACAGAAATGGCAACACATTAAGATTTCTCTTGATTGACCGCTTCCTGCGGTATCTGTTAAGCTGCAGAACATCACAAAAAGATTAAATAGTAGATAGCATGGACAACCAAGTCTATCAGGCATTGAAATTATTTGTCACGCACCGCTGCCCCGGAGCGCCGGTAGATTCAGGCCATGTGCCGTGTGTGAAGTATATAGAGAGACACTGTGCGGAGTCAAGGTAAAGTTGTTAACTCATATACAAACACGATTACCTCCCTTTGACCATAACGCATGGTCCTTTGCGATCTTATTTTGTTCTCTATCATGTCTATATCAAATCCATTTGCATATGAATTGTTTGATGGGCATGACTTAGGAATTGTCAAGCCAGACAACGGTATAAGGATCTGTACAGAAACGTCGCCTTTACAGTATTAAAGAAGTTGTTATCCATAAATTGTGTCTACTTTGTCCATTTGCGTAGTTATACTATGTTCACATTGGTTGTTCGGCTCCACGTGCTGTCATTAGAGCCCTACCGAGAGCTAGCGATACGGTCACTTTGATGTGTAAATATGTATTGTGATGCAACTCACTGTCGCAGACTCGCAGATGTTGTAGCATATTTTTCATAATTATGCAAAAGCGCCCCCAAATACTTGTATTTGTCTGTTCTATTCTCATTTCTGAAAAAGCGCGTTTTTTACAAATAAGAAAAAAGTCCGGTCACGTGATATGCAAATTAGCCTGTGACATGCTAAGTCACAATTGCGTCGGAGTGTGTGGCGTGGCCTGTCGTTACTTCAAAGGGAAGTAACTGATAACCCTGTTTACCATTTGCAAAACGGACAAACCCCCTTTGGGATATTGGACGTAACTCTTGATTTGTTGTAAGGGGTAAGCTCCCTTTGAAAGAGGGCACACGCACTCTCGTACACTCTCCTACCCAGAGTTCCATGCGGCCGGCAGCCAGCCAGCATAGTACCTATGCCACAGGCCACGATTCGTCACATCTTTCATTGTCCATTCAAGATATTGAATATGCTTTTCATCCGTTTCATGTTTGACAAGTCAACACATAAAGTTCATAAAAAAATGTCAAAGAATGGTTACGGTTCATTCGAAAGTATCCTAAATCTACATGTTTTTGCGTAGTTAACCTTTGTTTACATTAGTTGTACGGCTCCACGTGCTGTCATCGAAACCCAACGGTGAGCTAGCGATACTGTCACTTTGATGAACAAAATGTATAGATATATTATGTCATGAAATTCACTGTCGTAGTTGTAGTATCATATCTATATAATTATGAAAAACAATATGTTAAGCGCCCACAAATACTTGCATTAGTTAGTTCTATACTGATTTCTGAAAAAGCGCGTTTGTCTACAAACAAGAGAAAAGTCCGGTCACATGATACGCAAATTAGCCTGTGGCGGAGTGTGACTCTCGTAGAGCTCCGCGAACGGGATATCGCCATGAGGAGCTTGGGTTGAGTTTTAATCTCCTCACAGCGATAGCCCGTTCGCACAGCTCTCTATTCTATCCCTGCCACCAGCCAAAACTCCCCACTGTCCCCAACCATGCTCGCAACCAAATGACCGTTATGTTTACAAAGAATTGACGACAGTCGTGACGCCGAATACACTCACCCCTGCTAAATTACTTTCTTTCTTTGTCAATTTGAATTTCTATTTCATTAAAACTATCATCTTTAATTGATATAATAAGAATGTTAGGGAGAAGCTGGTTGATTTTCTGTTAGTCTGCAATCTCGAACCAATCTGATTATTAAAACAACAAAGTAAATTCATCTGGAAAACATGGTCAGTCGTAAACCTTTTCAAAATGAAATATGCTGGCATTCCCAAAGACATAAGCAAAAGTATAACCGTTTCTACATTTGGGGTTAGAGGGCAAATTTCAAGATTCTTGTAATGGCCACGCCACAGTGGTGGCAGCGATGTTACCGAGTGTGTAACGAAGGTGTCACGCGCTGGGAAGGAGCTTGGTGTCAAGCGCTTGGAAGGCTCGTGGTTGAGTTTAAGGCAAGGCAGCTAACTCCTGTACAAACACGATTACCTCCCTTTGACCATAGTAGTTCCGCGAGGTCCTCAGCAAATCCATTTCTAGGCTTAATCCATTTTAAGAAGAAAAAAGAATCATATAAAGGAGGAAGAATGTTCAAACGTGCAAATTAATTCAGGCGTTTATTTGAAACAACATTGCATGAATGCACGGATCTCCGTGACGCGGTTATCTCCCTTAGACCGCCATCTGCATCGGCTGCCGGATTATCTCTATAACGGTGACGTTTACCGTTCTTTCTGCATTTCTGTGTTTGTGTTTATGCTCGGAGACTTCAGAACATGCAGCAATAATGACAAAGTATCATTTTTTTAAAATTCATCAGGTATCGACTGTGAAGCAAAAATATATTAAACAGAAAATATAATACATTTTATCGTTGAAAAAAACTTGACGACAAACAAACATAATTCCTTATCATGGTTAAAGATACATTGTCATGTTTGTGAATGCATAAATTGGATTTTCGATAATTAAAACAATAACTTGAATGGATTGTTTTTCAGGATTGTTTAAAAAGTATGAAGAGAATTCTTCAGCCTCAATCCCTTCTATTATTGTATTCTGTTTTAGTTACGCGTTACCCCTTTTTACACGCTGCTATATTCAGCTACGATCATGGTGGACATGGAGTAAGTAGCACTGCCATTGGCGTGCTTTACAAAACGGATTTAAAAATTTTAAAAACACTAGAAGTGGAGGTGATTTTGCTCTTTTTAACTGTTCGTCGATTAAATAGATGGTTGCATGCGAAATATAATTCTCAATGGAGTTTATCCCACTTATGATCATTTATATATTTCCATGTTCCATTCCGAATAAATAACCCACATTATATTCTTCATAATAAATTGGAAACATCTTGAGTGTTTGTTATAAATTTTGTACTTGTCAAATATTCACGCGCCCTTGCATGCGTCAATTCATGCGCAAATGTCACTGTGTCTGTAAGATATTGTGTTTCATACATTTTAAAAAAAATTAGATGTACATGTATACGAAATGTAATCCAATGCAGTTTGGGAAATTCTGAAATCAAGGATGTGTTTCTAAATGACACTTAGGTCACAAAAGTATCATATAATCGTCCATATTACAAATAGTAAAACACGTAATTTGAGAGGTTTCTGAAACATTTCTGATCGTGAACTTTAAATAATGAACCTTGACTCAAAATAAATATCTTTTCAGGTTTGGTTTGGTTTCTTCGTATTCTGTTCGTGGGAGGCACGGCTGGGCCTGGCGTCTAAGGCGCCGCGAATCGCTGTGAAGAGTTGCGCCCCTTGGGCACGCCAGAAAAATGATTGTGGGTTCGAATCCCGGTTCGCCCCGATTATGTTTCTAGGTTTGTCAGCACCATACCCGTGCTCGTGGGTTTCTCCGAAGTGGTAAACGTCTGAGACCTGCATCACTTCGGGCTTTCCTCCCACAATAAGCTGACACGCCGTGATATGAATGAAATACTGTTAAAAGCGGCGCTAAACTCAACTCACTCACTCACTCACTCACTCTGTTGTTCGTGGCCCGAGTGCGGTCTCCTCCAATCCCACCTTATTTTTAGTAATGCAAAACATTTTATCGTCACTAATTTATTTAGTATAACTGAAGCGAATCCTTGTAAATCACATTTGAGAAGATGTGATAAATCTTGTTTGTATATTTGTTTTCAAAAACAATTATTTCACTTGCCTCTGCATTTAAACATACTCTTTCAAACTTTTTAGAATCAGTTGTATGGTTTTTAAGTGCATTTATAATGCGCCAGATTCCATTCACCAAGTGGATGCTCATAGCGCTACACTATTATCACCCCTGTCAATGGATCAGTGAGCACTCGATTTTCATTCTCAGCTCCCTGGGGAGTATACAAATCTCGGTGTTCGCTGGTTCTGTTTTGGCGATCTCTTCGTTGGTCCTCGATATGGACAGTGATATTGATGGACATGGGGATGAGGATAACCTGCACATATTTGAGTAAACATCTACCGATGCAGAATCTTTTGAAAATTAAATTACAATGGTATCCAAAAAGCGTAAACACCATGACGTGTCTCTGAACGATTTCAACGATTCTTGTGTGCCAGGGAAACCTGGAGTTATTGTTTTCGCCAGTTGACCCCAGACTTGAGCTCAAAACATGAGCCCACTTAATTTGGCTCGTAACATTCAGAAAACTATTAGTGACGTTGAATAAGTGAAAATGTGTCATGGTGATTCATTGCAAATCTATTCATCGGTTATTGGGGAACTTGTATCACTTGAAATAGATCGAATGACATCCGCTGCAAAAACTCATGCATGTATTTCTTGATGTGTCAAGAGATATCTTCTTGATGTGTCATGAGATATCTTCATTTTTTTCTTGTTGCCCATGGAATATAACCGTAAACTATTTATCAAGTATTTCATAACTGCCAGATATTATTTGCGTCCAGGAAATGTCTTTGTGGCCTGAAAGTAATTTCAACATTAATATACTAAGTTTGCGTCAGGACAGAAGAATAACTGGTAATCCTAATGTAAAAGATCCCCGTAGAGGAGGTTGCGCTATATTTATATAATCTGATGTATACTGAACCGCAAAAGAAACGTCACCCCAAGTAGCATTGCATAGAAAGTTGTCATTTATATGTCTGGGTAATTTTTGTCAAAGTCTCTAAAATATAACATTGCCTTGTCCGGAAAAATGAAATTTGATGATAAAAAAATAAAGCAGATGACAATAAAACCGATCTCTCAAACGCATCACGGCAACGGCCATGGTAACCCGATGCACGTGAGTTCCGTGCAAATTGAAATGCACACGCGTTCCCCCATTTCTTGCCCTATAAAAATCCACCCAGATCGGATAACATTCATTCGTTATTGAATTGCTACCACATGCCAAGATTGACAAGAAATCATCGACACCAAGCCCTTGGACGATTGCAAGCTGGACAAACCGCCCTGCAAGCAGCCAATGCATTTCAGGTCCACGTAAGGACCATATACAGGCTCCAGCAACGGTACCAGACCACCAACACTACAGATGACCGAACACGCAGTGGAAGACCAGGGGTCACCACCCGACGTCAGGATCGTCAGATTGTGCGATAGCATCTTCAAGATCACTTTGTTCGGAAACTGCTCGACAGACCATGGGGACACACCAGCGGCACATTAGTGCGTACACCGTGCGTCGACGATTGACGAGCAGATACCTCCACTGTCACAGGCCACACGGGGCCCATTCTGACACCACGTCATCGCCGGGACCGTCTTCAGTGAGCAATACAGCACCAACATTGGCGCCACCAGCAGTAGAGAAGAGTCCTCTTCTCAGACGAGAGCCGTTACTGTATCTCAACAGCAGATGGCAGAGAGAGAGAGAGAGTCTGGCGACGCCGTGGGGAACGTTATTCGGATGCTTGTGTTGTTGAGAGAGACTCGTGGGATGCTCCAAGCATCATTGTGTGGGGTGGAATTGGTCATGCACAGAGGGTCGGCCCTGTGGTCATCCTGAACATCGGTCCAGGGAGAGGCAATGGTGTCACAGCAGCTCGGTACATTGATCAAGTCTTGAGACCACGCGCCATACCTCATTTGGCACGTCGCCGCAACCACGAGTTTCAGCATGATAACGCCCGTGCCCACACTGCGAGAGCAACAAGATACTTCCTCCAGCAGAATGGCATCAGAACCATGCAGTGGCCTGCCCAGATTTAAATCCAATTGAGGACCTGTGGGGCGAGATTCAAAGACGGCTGAATGACGTCCGACCAAGGCCGACAACTCGTTTTAACCCCAGTAAGGGAATCCCCTCAGTGACTGTTTTGAATGGGAGATTATTTTGGTCAAATATTTGTGATTAAGTATGTCCTGTAACGTATAAAAATCTACAAAGTTGCCATATTAACTTTCCTTGCCCTTTAAGAGATAATCGAAAACACACATGTTTTTGCAACTTTCTTTTATATCCTACCATATAAGACCCGAAGATACTCAAGGCAGTGCTAAAAGTAAGATAGGGGAGCATTGGTAACCTATGATCGTGGGTTTGAATCCCGGGTTGCGCTGATTGTCTCTGTAGGTTTATCAGCACTCTACCTACAGTGGTAAATATCTAAGATCAGCATCTCTTTGGTCTTTTCTACCACATTAAGCTGACTTGTTGTGATATAACTGAACCACTGTTCAAAGCCGTATTAAACACCAAGCTCAATCACTCGTTTAGACATGGCTTGACGAAGAGTCTCTATTTACAGGACATATCTCAAGTGTTCACTCTGTTACATACGACTTGCCACAAACGCAACACCTTGATACACACGACTTGCCACAAACACAACACCTTGATACATACGACTTGCTACAAACACAACACCTTGATACATACGACTTGCCATAAAAAAAACCCTTGATACACACGAGTTGCCACAAACACAAGACCTTGATACATACGACTTGCCACAAACACAACACCTTGATACATACGACTTGCTGCAAACGCAACACCTTGATACATACGACTTGCCACAAACACAAGACCTTGATACATACGACTTGCCACAAACGTAGCACCTTAATACATACGACTTGCCACAAACGCAACACCTAGATACATACAACTTTCCACAAACACAACATCTTTATACATACGACTTGCCACAAACGTAGCACCTTAATACATACGACTTGCCACAAACGCAACACCTAGATACATACAACTTTCCACAAACACAACATCTTTATACATACGACTTGCCACAAACACAATATGTGAACTTTCAGACCAGGGATTATTTCTTTCATTGTGCTAATACAAGCAGGAAGTTTGTAGTTGAATGCGCTTCTATGGTGCCGTTGGTCCCTTGATTCCTTCATTATCTAGGATTACCCAGGAGGCTTTTCCTCCTGAAAGATAAAAAAAAAAACATACAAAAATATGTTTTCATCTGGCACCTGTTAACATAAGCCCACTGATCCTCTTTTCAACGAGCGACTGTTAATGCGGTCGGATTCTTTAATGAAGACAATGTTTTTTAGAACCGTTCTCTCAAATTATGGTGCCGAAACATGAAATCAATCGACTTTAAAAAAACTTGAGGTTTAGATAAAACAGTGATCGGTATATGGTCTCTGGATAAAACTACGTGTCGACTTCTTAATTGAAATAATAAGTTAACCCAGAAAAACGTAAATGAATTTAGTGTGAACCAACAAACAACACAGAAATGTTACACAATTAACAATTGTATCGTAAAATTAACTACGTTTACAAATCAATACAAATTACTGCAAAGTAATTACAATGGCAGTATACACAAGAGAGTGGCAGTACAAAATCCATTGGCAGAACGATTACAACAGCAGTGGTGATAGCAAAATGTCAGTGGTAATAAACGTGGTCAAGCTTCCAAAATAGGTGAATATCAAGGGTGGAAACGTGACCTTTACACAACCGCTGGTCTTGATGTAATGTGAGATGAAAGGGTCACCTTTTGAAATTGCAAACCTCGTCCAAACACAACAATGTTGTTTTTTTTGCAGGAAATGCGAAAAAGTTTCAGCAAAACATTTTCTTGCGGAGTCAGAAAGACAAAGTATTATGCTGCACTATTTCTATGTGTTTGCTTTCGAGTGCAAACTGTTGTTGGTATTGGCTAAACAACGACGAACAGTAGTTTGAAATGAAACATCATATTATTCCTCATGAGAAAACTCCTGAATAAGTGCATAGTTAACACTGAATACATGCACCCGTCAGACACAGTTTTGAATATAAACTTGGGTAGTGACAAGCACGACCCTTGTGTCTGGATGGGAAAATAACACCGCCCCCTAATCGGTCTCTCCTTTCAGGAGCCATCGAAGGTTCAAACACGACTTGACCTCGTCTCGCCCATACAGACATCGCATCAACCGTGTCACGTATTTGCCCTGTATTGATCTACGCCACAATAGAAGGACAAACTATACTCATACTCGAACCGCTCTGATTTCGATAGTTCCTCCTTGACCCATATCGGCCATTTTATCTTACCTTGTTCTTTCGTTGAAAACGGAAGTGGGTCTCAAAATGACCAGTCAACCGAACTAACTTTAAATCAGAATGGCACACGAATGACTGTGGCTGAAATAACTGTGTTTAGTTTGGGGCGAGTTAGTTATCTTTGACCAGCACACAACGGATACAGCGTTTCTGTCGTGTGCGTTTAAATTGTCTCAGAGTATATCCAGCATATCATCTACACCGTCATGTGACCAGTCATGTGACCAGTGCACCTTTGGAAGTCTCCAACAGCACCCACAGTTAAACAGGCTTGCCGTACATTAATGTACCATTATACGTCTGTTTGTTTTTGTTTAACGCCGCGCACAGCAATATTCCAGCTATATGACGGCGGTCTGTAAATAATCAAGTCCAGACCAGACAATCTCGTGATTAATACCATGAGCATCGATTCACGCAATTGGGATCAATGACATGCATCAACCAAGTCAGCGAGCCTGACCATCCGATCCCGTTAGTCGCCCCTTACGTCAAGCATAGTCGCCCCTTACGTCAAGCATAGTCGCCCCTTACGTCAAGCATAGTCGCCACTTATCCATTACACGTGTCCAGACACCTTCAGGGAATAGGGAGGACACCCAAAATTTAATTTTACTGTTTCCATGCCCATTTGCTTGTAGAAAGGGTGCTTAAAATATGCCCATTCCAATAACAACTCTTGTTCTTGGGAAACCATTATCTAGGGTATTGTGAGATGGTTACATCAAATCCACCACCTGTTCCATTCCAACAGCATATCTCCTTTACGTACTTCCTGGCGCACCAACCATCTACGCATGCTGCATGGACATGGGGGGGGGGGGGGGGGGGGGGGATATTATCAGGTGAAACACAATACAATACAGTAAACTACGGTTAGAACGAACTCAAAGGGACCATTAATATGCTCGTTATAGCCGTCAATTCGTTATAAGCGTGCTCGTTATAAACGTAGTTTACTGTAGTCTTACCTGTTCCAACCTGGTTGGAAAGTACATTTGACGGACGGACAGAGTGTTTAGGAATCTTCATCGCAGGGAAACAAGGAAGCATCGGATGCAGATCTGTGGAATGGCATCCTAGACCCGAACAAGTCACAGAGTTCAGTAAGACTTTCTGGAGCTTGTGGCAGCATTCGTGACCAACTCGTGTTATTCCGGGACAAGCCGAATAGCGCTTGCAGGTGACGGAAAGCGGCGAGTGGTGACGAATGCTTGTGGCAGATGTCGGCCCATTTCACCCCACATTGGGGAAGGATCGGGAGATCGAGCAGAGCAGGATAACAAATCCACTGCGTTTTCTGGAATTGTGTTGAAAAGTCAAACCATGAGGTTTAGATTGTTTTATTTAGAAACGGGGTGACAAACTGACTGAATGATATCGTCGTGGTAACTGTGAGTGTTCTGTTTTTCTTATGTATCACAATCAAACGAATCATCTGTGTAGCTGTTACCCTTATCATACCATAACTCTACCTCCACCAAAGCCATCCAATCCAAGTAACGCTCCCCGTGACGTCGGTAAACATGAATACGTCCATCACGACGTTAAAAGCGTTGCTCGAATCCAGCGGTCCTGTCGAATGGCGGTGAATGCTCGGGTGCTACCTCTCCAATAGGTCGTTTTCTACTGTGGTTTGCTTATTGCCATATTGTGTTTCTGTGCACGTTGGACCGCCTACGTGGTCTAGTGGTAGAGCGTCCGCCCGGAGAGCGGAAGGTCCGGGGTTTGATCCCCGGCCGCGTCATACCAAAAGACGTTAAATGATGGTACTTGTTGTTACCCTGTCTGTCGCTCGGCATAAAGGGGCTAAAACAAGGACTGGTCGGTTCGAAGTCAGTATACTGTGTCTGAGTGGGGTATTCATGTTAAACTGCGGCATGGTATCTCAGTGAGTTAGCACTATAAATCGGCATCAGTGCGGACTAGTACAAGCAGCCTACACACACGTGCATGCACGTCGCTATATAAATGAAATAATCTAAGAGGCGACGTTAAACCCAATTTCACCTCACCTAACCTTCTGTGCACGTTGAAATAGCGTGCCACTTCCTGTTGCGACGTTCCAGCTTTTATTATTCTAGTTGTTATCAAACCGTCGTTTTCGGACAAGCGTGGAATCTCTAATCGTAATGGACTTTGAATAACTGTGTGTGTTTTTCTCGTAAACAACTGACACACGGAACCAAACATACCTGAATACTGCTTTTTGGTACACATACACAAAATGCATGTTTCTCAAGAAATATTTGTGATTGGGTACGATGTTTCTAAACATCGAGTATGTGTCTGGTTTGAACCGGCCATGAAATGTGATTAAAATGGACATCACAGTAACTTTTGTAACTGAGTATACATGGTGATTAGTGAAAGCAGTTGTAAATATTTAACAGAGCCTGAGACACTGACACTAATACATCTGTGTTTTACACTAACCTGAACACTCAATGATCCTGAAAACAACCAAAAAAAACCTGTAAAAAGCGACCAACACCAGAGAATGTGTACAAGTTCGAAGGTAAATGATAAATTAAGAGAAAGTGTAACTGAGAACACTAGGCATTTTTAGCATTTTGACCTCATTTCCTTCAACGCTGCTACGTTCAACGTTCAAAGTAACGTGCAAACATCGTCAACGACAACTGAAGTTAAATGGCTGTCATGATACTGTGAACAGACTTTAATGTCATCTTGTAATCATTACCATTCGCATATAAGGTTTCGCTTTCGGGGGCATGTTGCTTTTGAGAAGCAGATATTTTTAAACAAAAACAAAAAGACTCACAATAAAATCAGAACCATGTGACCCAGACGTTGATGCCATTCTTGAAAGAAACATACATGCCAGTTAATCTCCCTGTAGGTTGATGATTTAACGAGCGCTTCCGGTGGGTCCGATTTTCACTTGGTCGGTTGTGGTTGAACATGCATAAGTGAGTTTACGGCGCTTTCAACAGTATTTGCGACGTGCATGCACGCGTGAGTGTATGTGTGGCTGCTTGAACTAGTCCGGACTAATGTCGGTTTTTTTTAGTGCTAGCCCATGCACTGATGAGATGCCATGACACACTTTAACATGAATACCCCACTCAGACACAGTATACACAGCGCCAGGCGGGGCAACAATTTTACCATCTTTTGACGCCTTTTGCTTCGCGGCGGCCGAGAATCGTACCCCGACCTTCCGGGCAGACGGATTTTGTTTGTTTGTTGTTGTTTTTTTGTTTTTCATAAGGCGTGTCAGTAACCCAAAGTAATGCAGGCTGTATACGTTTTACCACTTTGACGAAACTCACTAGCACGATCAATCTGCTTATAAATAGATCTTAGTTCTAAGGATTTTTGTTTAGCGGTAGCGAGAACTATAGGATCTGATATCAATGAGATTCAAACACGGTATGGTGATGATTGACCAAGAATCGTAAAAGGGGCGATCATGGGATTCGAACCCACGATCATGAGGGACGAATGAAGTAGTTAGTTAATATGTTGTGAGGCAATAATCAGTAGACACTAATTGATAACGCAAGTTTAAATGCACGCATGACCTTCTTATTTACCCCGCCAGTGAACTGAGTTTAATCGCTGACGTCAAAGACAACAACAGAAAGGCGACATTTTGAATATAGCTTCCAAATGTCTAACACCTGGTCAAATGCTGTTTTCATCTTGTTTGGGCTAACACATGTGGACAACAAGCAACTGTGTATGTGGTATTATTAATGGGATTTTTCATGTTTATCTTGCTAATTCCTTATATTTAATTCCTTATTTTTTTACTTCGTGTACATAACGTACCTTCGTAAAGATACGGGTTATAATAGGTGTAGATACGGGTTACAGTGCATGTCTTGAGTGGCGACCGATGGGATCGGAGGGTCAGATTCGCTGACTTTGTTGATGCATGTCATCGTATCACAACTGTTTTTCGTGTTGAGCCACATGACCATGGGCACTGTATATACTGTTGTTATATTTTCACACGATGATGGGGAGCAACAAGAAGAAAGAATTGGCGACGTAATTATCAAACATAGGTGGAAAATAAAATAACTTTGTTACTCGTGAGCTGTAAGCAACTTCGTGGTGTTGCATCGCTATATGTTGACGCTATAAGTTTGATTTGCTAGGCATTCTGTGACTTTCGTTTTCACTGTTTTGACTTGTAACAGAAACTGATGATTTCACCTGGACAATGCTTATCATATGGTGTCTATTAACGAAATATATACGGTACATGGTATCGGAATTGGCCTTCTCAAACTGATTACTGCAGCAGGCGCTTTGAATTATTTGAATTATAAAAATTAATTTGAATTAAACTTCCAGTTTAGTTCCAAACTCCGACTTTCTATTTTTTTATGTAGATTGAATAAGCCAAATCGAAATTCAGAAAAACGTATTCGTTTCCTCAAATATATGATTGTTTGTTTGTTTGTTGTTTTACGCCGCACTCAGCACTATTCTAGCTATATGGCGGCTGTCTGTAAATAATCGAGTCTGGACCAGACAATCCAGTGATTGACATCATGAGCATCGATCCACGCATTTGGGACCGATGACATGCATCAACCAAGTCAGCGAGCCTGACCACCCGATCCCGTTTTTCGCCTTTTACGACAAGCATAGTCGCCTTTTATGGCAAGCATGAGTTGCTGAAGACCTATTCTACCCCGGATCTTCACGGGTCTCAAATACATGAAGCCAGTATGGAATTCTAAGCTGTGATGCGGTTTAAAGTTGCTCACATCGGACTCACAAATTAATAAGATTAATTATAACGCGAATCTGTAACGGAATTGGGCGGTGGTGGTTCAGTCGTCAAAGACGCCGCAATTTACTGTGCAGGGTTGCGTCCCTTATACGTGCCAGAAACCCATGATCGTCGATTCTAATACCGGCTGACCCGCTAATTTTGTCTTCTGGTTTGTCAGCCCATATGAAGTTGACTTCATCAATGTAGTAGGCGTCTTAATTACAACTAAATAACTAAGGGCTATCCTCCCACATCAAGCTGAAACGCCATTATATGAGCGGCATGGTTTTCAAAGCTAAGTTAAACCCACCTCAATCACTCACTCTATGAAAAATATCATTTGCTCGGTTCATCCACCCCAGCAGTAGACCATATTCCTGCCTAACTTGCGAGGTCCCTGAAAACAGTATACCATTTAAATTAACCATTTCCGACACATTTTATCCTTAGGTCCATACCATGTACATTAAGTATCGATATGAGTCCAACACGCAGAGGTCTATTTCTAGTTCATATGAACACAATTTTTACAATGACTTCTCGACATTTTCTTAATTCTATAATTATGCATATCCCTCGGATAAAATAGATCCGTATACTACCATGCATATGAAGGTGACAAACGCAGATGGCAACTGAAATCGTGGATTTATAATCAAATAATCTTTTGTTTTACTTCAGTTAAAACCTTTGTGTTTATTAATTATTTCAGGAAATTTACCTCAAATAAAATCTGGAAATATTTTATTATCTTTTTTTAAATTCTCATGGCACATTTACCATAAAAAAAAACACATTCTGGGCCTTTCTAACATAAACTTATATGAATTATATTGTTTTTTAAAATATGCGATATTTACATCGGATAAACAGAAAGGCGGCAATAATATATTCGGTTACATAACATCATTTGGCGTTTCTGAGACTGACGAAGAAATTCGATTGGTCCGGATTTTAGGTTTCAAGGGAGACTAGTTTCTAAGTAACTAATAACAAAATGAATGGCGAGACGAATGCGTCTGTTAACATACGCTCCGTTAGCAGCATACAAACTCAATAAGATGTCAAGTGTATGAAACAGTCGACTGATATCTACAACTGGGGTCATAATAATTTTTCAACGTTTGTTTATTTTACTGTTTTACGGAACATTTAAAAATTATCTATAACAGTTCCACCCTTGGAACTTGGGAAACAGATCGCTCTTGAAAGAATACACATTACGCATTTAAATACGAAGAATATCAGTGTATTATCTTTGAAACAGAAAGCTACACAATCAAGTACCAGTTTGTTACATATTTAGAACGGCAACAATACTATCAATATGTTGCCTTACATATAGTATAAAACTCAACGACGCGCCTTTTCACGAAATATCTCGTGGCCTATCACGTGACAATACGCGCCACACATCAAAGGTTTTTGTGTACATTGACATGGACAAAGAGTGCTATTTACATGCAAATTGACATCAACGGAGCCTCTGGCGATAATTGCATGTATATTTAGAAGGTGGACTAAGCATGCTATCGATATTGAGGTGAGAGTTGCATATCAAATAAGATTTGTTGTCATGTTACGGCTTTTTGTAACGTGGTCGTTTTTTTGAATAGTTACGTCATCGGTGTCAAGCATAATGTAAACAAATACACGTGGTTTTTGATATCGCTATTCGATGCACGGACCGAATGTCAGTCTTCTGGAGAACGTCTTTGACATTTGGTGTGTCATATTTTGTGATCTTGGATCAGTTTTTAAACGCCGATTTCATTACATATACCATGATTTATAGTTTTTAGATTTCCATTCAATATTTTAAGAAAATGTGAGTCGGGAGAGATTTGTTTTTCATAATAAATAATTTCAACAAACTGTTCAAAGCATCGGCATAAACTGACCGTCGATAGGTGTGATTCACATATGCCTAAATGACCACAGGAATTCAAAGCAGTACACAAATAAACTTATTTTTTATTTG
The DNA here is from genome assembly GCF_023055435.1 of Haliotis rufescens. NCBI lineage: Eukaryota > Metazoa > Mollusca > Gastropoda > Lepetellida > Haliotidae > Haliotis > Haliotis rufescens. The sequence goes on from NW_025964223.1 coordinate 10,861,582, forward strand.
ACTTGTTTATTTATGTAATACATATGTATAATTCGTTTTAGGAGTGGATGTATATATTGTATATATGGAGTACCAGTACTTAATCATGAAGGATAAATGGGTACACATACAGTACAAACTTTCATTTGGACAATAAATTTAAATCATGAGACGATGTGTGTGGTGGTGAGGCCATCACTGTTGAAAATCTAACAATGAATTTATTCTCACTTTACATTTGTGTCCATCAGGAAGAAAAACTTTGAAGACATCAGAAATACTTAAGATAATATCAAGTGTTGATGCATGATCTTAGGTCAGTCTCGACCTTGTGAGGATGGATATTTGTTCCTTTTCAGTCTTGTGAACTTATCCAGTCACCTTAAAAACAATATTTCAAAGTTTCCTTGGGCAATAACTTGAATATTTGCTATCACCAGTGGGCTGAGAAGGGAAATTATGATGCCATATCCTTTGTCTATGTGATTTAATATTCATGTTAAGTTTATTAATATCAATTTTCGTTCAGAATAATGATTTTTTACTGTACAGATTATCCTAGAAACACAGACACACACAATAATAAAGAGTTAAATATACGTAACTAAAACGTGACAATAGAATTACCAATATGATCTACCTTGGTTATAATGCCAAACTGCTTATAACACCACCACCAACCTTTCTAAGAACAGATGTACTTGTGTTTCTTTATATAGTCTACAGTAAAAAAGATTTGAGTTTCTCTAGCTCAATTCAGAGCAGGTTATTATGATGAAAGGATATGTAAAGGCATATTTCTAAAGATTAACAAAATTTGTTCATCTTGTATCATTAATGTTGTTGAAAATGAGTATCATTTTATGCTTGTGTGTAAAATCGATCTTCAGATAAGAACAAATATATGAGAAAAAAGTTTACATCTTGTCCAAATATCAATTTCATGTCTTTGAATGGCATTTAGAAGTGATACACCTAAGAAATAGAATTTATGGATGTCAGCTTGTTTATTCTGAAGAACACAACGTTCACAAAGAGGAACACAAATATCAATTTGTTTAGCATACTCAAGTCTATGTGCGGCCATTCAGTAAAAAATTACAAAAATGAAATAAAGGACAAAAGTATGCAATAATAGTCAAATGTTACAAATAAAGTATTAAATGTTACTAATAAAGGTCAAAGTAGAAAACAAACAGACGCTGGTTAAAAAATACAAAGTTGAAATAAAGGTAAAAATTCTCAATATAATAGTCGTAACATTTGACTATTATTGTGTACTTTTGTCCTTTATTTCAACTTTGTATTTTCTGACTGAATGGCCAACCTTACAAGTCAGCCTAAACATCATTACCAACTCGGAGTTTGCCATGAATAAACAAGTTGTAGTCTTCTCATGACATTTGTAAACCATAATGATAAAGCATACAGATTTAAAAAAATAAACAAGTAAAAACTATATTTTGCATCACATTGCATATACATGATCAGTTTTAGCAGCCATGCTTGTGGTCTATCTTCTAACAACTAATACTGGGGGACTAGACTTGCACAAGTCTACAAGGCAATGATTATTAGTTTAAATCATAATTTCTATTTTATATAATTAATAAGAACAAGTTGTGCCCATAAGAAAGTGGAAACTGTACTCTCCGCTTGTCTAGATTTTGCCTGAATGACAAGTTACTTAAGTTTTTGTTTTTTTTGTTAAACGCTGCACTCAGCAATATTCCAGCTATATGACGGTGGTCTGTAAATAATCGAATCTGGACCAGACAATCCAGTGATTGATAGCATCGGTCCACGCATCTGATGACATTATCAACCAAGTCAGCGAGTCTGACCACCCGATCCCGTTAGTCGCCTCTTATGACAAGCATAGTCACCTTTTACGGCAAGCATGGGTTGCTGAAGACCTATTCTTCCCCGGATCTTCATGGGTAAAGTTACCTAAGTGAGGTTATGACAAGTAAACTATTGTTTTGGGAACAAAATGAGGACAAGATTTCAATGTGTAGTGTTACATTGTCATGCCTGTTCTACAGAACATGTGGAATATAAGGTTAAAAAAAAGATTTTGACTAAAACAATTTTCTCCAATATGCCTGTCATAGGAATATACCGGTAGTTTAAAATCTGAGATAGTTGTTTTTCCCATTACCATGGTTACCCTAATGGGTAATTTATTTAATACAGATAGGGTTAAAAATTCTGTATTTAAAAAAAGGTTATGTGTGCACCGGTCAAGCATAAGCTTTGATTATCGATGAAACTCTATTATTCTAAGCACACGGTTTTAAATTTTTATTTAAAAAAGTTGACTTGACACAGAGCAAGTGTAAGCTGCCAGTTTCGATGCCAAATATCAATGAAACTATATCTATGCAACCAGGGTATTAACTTTCATGTAAAGTGCGCAATATATTACATGGCAACCACCATTATGGTACCCTGTGAAGATCTGGGATTGGGTGGTCAGGCTCGCTGACTTGGTGATGCATGTTTTCGTATACCAATTGCCTAGATCTATGCTCATGATGTCAGTCACTGGATTGTCTGATCCAGAATCGATTATTTACAAACCGCCGCCATGTAGCTGGAATATTGCTGAGAGTGGCGTTAGACAAGCAAAACAATTACAGTGGCTTGATGAAAGTCATTATTCTAAACTATCTGGGCACAGTACAAACAACCATATTGGTACCAATTGAAAGACCCATGAAGATCCGGGGTAGAATAGGTCTTCAGCAACCCAAGCCTGCGGTAAAAGGCGACTATGCTTGTTGTAAAAGGTGACTAACGGGATCGGGTGGTCAGGTTCGCTGACTTGGTTGATGCATGTCATCGATCCCAATTGCGTGGATCGATGCTCATGATATTAATTACTGGATTGTTGGTCCAGACTCGATTATTTACAGACCGCCTTCATATAGCTGGAATATTGCTGAGTGCGGCATTAAACAACAAACCAACCAACCAACCAACCAATTGAAATGATTGAAAAAACTCTGTTATGCTAATTGACTGGCTGCAGACATTTTGGTGATCCAATACAGTTGAATTTCCATAATGTTGAAAATTAACCGTGCACAAGGCAAGTATGAAACACAGTTTTGGTGGCCTCATGTTTTAGCTAGCTGCATGTACCGCTTTGTCATTAAGCGCTTGCAACAAGATCTACTTTAGACATGATAGTGCTGAGCATGCTAAGATGTTGGCTGCGGCATTTGGTGTTATTTTTTGTTGTGGAAGGAATTGGTTTACACCCATGAGTAATTCGGCCTGCCTGCACATTGTGACAGCAGCCATATGGGTCTGTTTTGATTGTTACAGTTTTCACATACACTAGGATATATGGTTTGTATCTTAAAGGCACAATCTCAATGTTGTATTGAGAATTTATTATTTTGAAAGTCTATGATGCTGTTCCGACATTCTGATGTAGAAATGTTTTTTAAGTAGATTTTCTTTTGAGACTGCAACACATCCTACACGATATGGAGCAAGAACACACGTGTCTCTCAAACTCATGGAGCCTCATAAATTAACTTGTTAAAGTCTAAAGATATGTAAATTGGTTGTTTAACCTATTCTGACTAATTTATTGTTGTGTGTATGTGTTTTGAGTGCCCTTTTCATTGACTCAGCACAGCTTTCACGGTAAATGGTAAAAACATTGATATATTGGATTGCTCTCACCACATATATGGAACTTAACCAAACTCCTCGACTAACAGATCCTTAAGATCTGGGATAGAATAGGTCTTCAGCCACCGGTTGGGATCGTGTGGTCAGGCTTTCTGACTTGGTTGATGCATGTCATCGGTCCCAATTGCATGGATCGATGCTCATGATATTAATCACTGTAATATCTGGTCCAGATTCAAATATTTACAGACTGTCGTCATATAGCTGGAATATTGCTGAGTGCTGCGTTAAACAACAAAACAACCAACCAACCTCGACTAACATCAGTCTCTGAAATTAAAATATTTTAAAAATCTATGTTGGCTAAATTTTCTTCTCATATATGATATAAGAGAGCCCAGAGAATCTATTCATTTACTGACTAAAACTGAAGAAATCTAGTAAATAGTACTGTAGGCTTTTGTTTCTCAACAGGAGTATTGTGAAAGTGCTTGAGAATCTCAGGTGTTTTGGTTTCAGGGTCTGTACAGATTATTCAACTCGCTCCTTCTCTTCATCATTTTAAATGTAGTTTTCCATTACAGAAAATGTTCATAAATTTATTTTGGACAATAATCATAGATAAACTGGATCCTCTTCAAGGATATATAATGTTGAATGTAACTTTCGTCCGGAGACGTGCATACTTTGCTGCTTCCTGCCCTTGATAAATACCGCTTCAGTGTTCCTGTTTACCGGTAATTACCAGTCTTTTACCCGTAATTACCAGTCTTTTACCCTGTGGACCAGCAAAGAAAGTACCTTATAAATCTTTGTTTTTGAACAAAACATTGGCTATATTCATACAAGTATATGTTTCGAATGAAGTCAACTTGTCTGTTACCATCACGGTTTCCGCTTGTCTATTTTTAGTGCAAGCAAATCACATTTCACTTTGCTACGAGATGAACTATATATTTGTAGCAACTTTGGCTTGAAATATTAACCAAAAAAAGGAGAATAATATGACTGAACTTTCTGTAAATAACATGTCGATTTAACGAAGTTACTTCAGAGATGACGCCATTGCATTGAACATGTTGTTAAAAGAATTAAAACCAGGTAATTTTCATACTTTTTTTATTTGCTAAAAGTTTGGGAGGACAATAATTAGGAGAGACTGGTAATGTTTAGAGTTGCCAGTCCTGGTGGACTGGTATTTTCAAAAGTAAATGGGAACACTGCCTATTGTATCCAGCATTGTAATGAAGAAGGGAAAACTCCCTTGACCCCCTTCCCAACTAAAATGCATCACTGATGTTAAATAATTTATCAGTGGCAAAGGATTATATAATTTCTGCAAATACGGAAAGATGGGGACCAACAAAGTACAATCTGTCCCAACTTTTCATGTTTGATATCAGTGGTTATAGGTGTGCGATATAACTGGTATACCTTTATATTGCAATTAGGTCATCAGCCATACACATATCACAATACAACCTTTTCGTATCGATATATTTGGTATAGTCACAGAAGAATGAATATATAATTATATAAATTATATCTTGAGGCATTTGGATGGCCTGGGTTCCTATCTAAGCCATGTAAACAGCACAAGCTTCACGCTGTTTACAGTTACATTCCATATTGATGACGCGATAGGTAGTTTCGTTTATCCATACTGCCCATCTGGCAATCTGAAGTCTGGATTATCGAATGGAGAAGTACCATCTGAACAGAACAAATATATATAATTTGGGCCCCAATACGTATTGCAATATGTTTGGCAATACAGCTTTCCGTATTGCGATATATTTTGATAAGGTATATGTGCCAAGACCCCACCCCTATCGGTGGTGTCCGATGCAGTAAGCAGCACAGGTCACACGATAGTCCCACAATCCCCTTATCGAAATTCAGAGTAGAATCGTTTTCGTTAACTTTCAGTGAACAAGGATTGATCTAGACCTCAGATCCAATATGAAAAGGGCAAATGTTTTTGACATAAGAGTTCAAATTTTCTCGCATGTTTCAGTTTCTGTAGCCAATTTTCTACGGGACAAGTGATTTGGTATCAACAAAATGATTATACTTGCGGAATCCTGGGCCCACTTGCACAAAGCGATCTTAGCGCTAAGACTATTGTAAGCCTATGTTATAGTATGGTAGTTACGATCATCTTAGCGCTAAGACTATTGTAAGCCTATGTTATAGTATGGTAGACTATTGTAAGCCTATGTTATAGTATGGTAGTTACGATCATCTTAGCGCTAAGACTATTGTAAGCCTATGTTATAGTATGGTAGTTACGATAATCTTAGCGCTAAGACTATTGTAAGCCTATGTTATAGTATGGTAGTTACGATCATCTTTGCGCTAAGACTATTGTAAGCCTATGTTATAGTATGGTAGTTACAATCATCTTAGCGCTAAGACTATTGTAAGCCTATGTTATAGTATGGTAGTTACGATCATCTTAGCGCTAAGACTATTGTAAGCCTATGTTAAAGTATTGTAGTTATGATCATCTTAGCGCTAAGACTATTGTAAGCCTATGTTATAGTATGGTAGTTACGATCATCTTAGCGCTAAGACTATTGTAAGCGTATGTTATAGTACGGTAGTTACGATCATCTTAGCGCTAAGGTCGCTTTGTGCAAGTGGGACCAGATGTTATGCATGAACTTACTTTAATAACAAATTTATGAAACAAGTAATTGCTCTCCAACAAGTCTGCTTTCGAATTGCTTTTGAAAACCACAAGATTAATGTTTTATACCAGAGCAGCTATTTATTGACATCCTTTTGATTCAGTCTCTTTATCATGTTTATATTAGGACCAGTATTAAGGATTGGAAAAAAAATAATATGAAATTCAAATTCAACAATCTAGCACACTCTGTGTCACTTTATGGGTAATTCGAGCTTGTTGCCCAGTATATTTTAAAGGTTTAAGTGTTCCTCTTTCAAGTGAGATTCCGCTGTCAGACCTCGTTTGTTTCAACTATTTCCAGCAAGCTGTAAAGTTCAGTCTCATTATCTGATGTAAACTGCTGTTTGGCTCTTCAAACCAGACCCTGTCCCTGTTATACAGGCTGGTCCAGACCCCCACATCACCCAGCCGGTCCCCCCCAGCTCCAAGCCAGCCCCTCCCCCTCCAGCTGCACGGCCGCTCCCCCCTCCAGCTGCACGGCCGCTCCCCCCTTCTTCCCCAGCCACCAAAGATTCTTGGCCTGGGAGATGAAAGGTTTATAGCAAAATTAAACTGTCTCACTTTCTTGGATGACTTCTGGGATGGGATGTCCTCTGAGTATGTTGAGGCAAGGTTTGACGTTATTCACGAATATGTTGGGACGTTGACGGTAAGTTACTTCACGAGCTAATTGTAAAGTTAGCAATGTATTTATATGCAAATGACTGTGTTATGATACATGGATGGATTGTAACATTTTTTGAGAGAGTTGAATTGATTGATGAAGAGGAAGAATTGATTATCTTTAGAATGTGGCTTGAATATGATTATGAAGTTTAATGAGATCCTGAAATGTTTTCGTGTAAATGGTCTTTTGTAGGCCTGGGACGACATGTTCCAGATGATGTGTAAGAGTTGTTTTTCAAGGACGTTTTGTGAGTCATCGTGATGAAGTTAGAATATGTCTTTCCAGTCTTGTTAAAAAAGTGTTGCTCTATTTGCATGCATGGAACTGTGGGTTTGTTGTGCTGCTTGAAGTTTCTATTCAGATTCTATTCCAGATTTGTCTTCTCTTAGGCAGAACAATTAGGCAGGTCATAAATTTATTGTATTCTTCTTATTTGTCATGGTTGTCCAAACATTAACGTTTTGGTGCTGCATAATGCGATTGTTGTTCATTAGCAATGATTTTTGCAGTAAAGGGTTGTAGTGTAAGAAGGCTCCATGTGGTAATCCGTGATCTCTTTGCTCATTTGCTCTCCCGTGGAGATTCCAGGTTAGAAAGAATAGGTCCCCGGCAACCTATGTAGGTCAAAATAGGGATCTTAATCAATGTGCAAAATAACTGCCTGCCCGTGGCTGGTAACTCTTCTGTCGGGCTGCATTAAATTTTCCTCCACCTGATGGACTGTCTGGTAGATAATTTTAAGACTACTTACATATTCAGTTTTCTCAAGTAACTGTTTGCGTTATTTCAACTGAATCAAGATGCACTTTGTCTCTTATTTTTCCGCGATTTTTCAATGTTTATAATGTCTGAATGTGGGCAGGTAACTTTGAAGATGGGCAGGCAACATTTAGGGGTCACCTACCCGACTGTCTTGTTGGGTTTTAAAATTATCTCAAACACTGTGGTCTTAATGGATTGGGACGTGATGACTTGGTCAATTGCATGTCATTGTACCCCGATGTCGTGGCTCGTTACTCATATCAATCATTGGATTGTCTGGTCCAGACTTTGTTATTTACAGGGGTGGTCGGGTAGCCTAGTGGTTAAAGCATTCGTTTATCACGCCAAACCTGGGTTCGATTCCCTACATTGGTACAAGCCCATTTCTGGTGTCCCTCGCCGTAATATTGCTGGAATATTGCTAAAAGCGGCATGAAACCACACTAACTCACTCACTCACTGTTATTTACAGGTTGCTGTCATATAGCTGGAATATGAGTGTGGCGATAAACAAGAAACAAAAAACAAACTTTTTTTTCTGTATCGTTTTTTATATTATTGAAAAAGAATCACAAATAGTCCAGCAGCCATTGTTGCAATGATTAGTCAAAGTCAGATTAGACAGTCATGCTGTCAAAGTTTGACATACTAACATGCTTAGTTATGAATGCAGTATTTGACTCATCAACACTTGGAAGTACAGTGATCCCTCGCTACAACGCTACCTTCAGGGTCCAAATAATTGATGAGCGTTATAGATGATCGGCGGTTTAACGAAGGTCGAGTCGTAGGTGGTAGATGACCAACAAAACAGTATACATGCTCTGCCTACCTAACACAATCTACGTTGCACATTTCAGGGTTTAAAAAAAGATTAGAATAGAAGTTATTTATGATTCATAGTGTAAAAAAAGATGTATCGAGTATTAATATACGCTTTAAAAAAAACACCACATCATATCCCTTCAGGTGAATAAGCAGGTAGATCTATAACAAACTTTGTCAATAAAAGTATGAAATTTGATATAAAACATCACTAGACATGATGATTTACCATTTAAAATGTATTTCCTGCTCTCAAAGGCATTCTTTCATATGCAGAGATTAAGATTACCATGTGTATTTTCTTGTAAACTAAGCTGGAAATAGCAATCAGCTGTTCACACGTTTCCTCCCAACCTACCGGTGATTCAGTTAAAACGTACCCAGTGATACCACTTTAAAGAAATTTGATGCAATGGTCGGAAGAAACTCTATCTGAGATTATTATTTTATCAGGATTAATATATTCCAATGTCGTGTTATTTTAGTTGCAGCTTCCACCATATATACTTAAAATTATAAGAACCACAAGCGTAGCACTTTTGTACAGATTGTATGCAGGATATTTTTTGACGTATGGAACGATTTTGACCAGTCACCCTATGTATACATGTATTTCGATTGCGAAAAAGTTATGTTGACATTTAATAGTCAAACTGCCTCAAATATGACTTTTAGTCAGTCATGATAAACATGATATTTATGATATGTGTATCCATTCTCTTGCTACTAAAGTTCGTTTCAAGGCGTCAATAGCGGTAATCTGACTGTGGTTGCTGTTAATAACAGTGAGTTGTGCGATCTACCGATCACTTCGCATACGATTTCGCCGAAATTATTGTAAACATTATCATAATTATTGAATGAAATTTTGAATATAATTAAAAAGATATATTGCAACATTAGTCCTGATAAATAATGAACATTCTTTTTATTACCAGATATTGTAATAATAGGATTAAATTGCATACTTCAGTTCAGATTTGTTGACTGGTTTCTGAGATGGGGGAAAACATCGTGTCATTGGAAAACTTGAGTTTAATGAAAATGTTAGTTAATTTTGGCAGCCATGCTTTACCGCGCGCTTTAACCGAGTTAGCGCTATATTGAAGGGTGCAATAACGAGGGAACACTGTACTGTAAGTAGATATATGATTCTCACAAACTGTCTCGGCATCTCACTGAGGTTGGTCATCGTTTGTTCATTTAAAAAGAAAAAACAACAACCTTTGTTATGTTTTCTACCTTTTCATTATTATCAGAATGACTGATATCATTTGGAGTGAATAGGACTGGTTAGATATACTCAAGACATGCAAGAGTGGACACAGATTTATTTTTTAAGACAGGGATGCATTTTGTGACCAAGTTAGCATAAAAGTGAGTTTGGTTGTCATGTAATATTTTTTTAAAACATAAAAATGACCACTATTCTGACATGTTTAGCTTCTATACAAATTTTAAATGTATAAATGTGCTGCAAAAACTGTGTTTGACCTACCCTGCACTTGCCCCAGATCTGCATATGATGTTCAGCCATCTCTTGTACAGTGTTGCATGTGCATCCAGTTGCTACATGAGAGTTGTCTCCCTTCCACTGCAACAGAAAGAAAAGGCATCACAGGCAATTATTACATGAAGTCCCTGGCTCTCCATGTAATTTAGAGGGCACGGGTGGCCCAGTCGTCTAAGGCACCGCGATTCCCTGTGCAGAGTTGTGTCCCTTGGGCACGCCAGAAACCTATGATTGTGGGTTTGAATCCCGGTTCGCCCCGATTATGTTTCTAGGTTTATTAGCACCATACCCATGCTCATGGGTTTCACCAAAGTGGTAAACGTCTGAGACCTGCATCACTTTGCTTTCTGAATTATGGCTAGACTATTGCTGGCTGCATGCTTTTCCTCACTTTCTGAAACAATCTTCTGTCCCAAGGTTGGTTTATAGAGAACCTCATTTGAGTGCCTTTTGATAATAAATATATCAACACGAGTCGTTAAAAATTCCAAGGTGTTTGAAGAGTTTTAAACTTTTAGGAATGATTGTTGATGTATTTTATGTCAAAACACACAAGGTTGAGATTCTATTTATTATCCAAACTCATTCTTCCAGCTTTTTCAGGTTGTAATCAGTAATATATAACCAGTGTCGTGAGTGTAAAAGTGTGACAGCAAACCAGCTTCATGAATGGTGATGTCATTTGATTGTGATTTCATGATAAGCCATGACGTCACAATGGTCTGCATGCATTGTGATGCAAATCCATTGTTGTGATATCACCTGGTATATTGCTTGATCCCACCCACAGATGCACCTTTCACTGCATATTTTTAGTTGGGTTTTCTTCTCCAACTTTAATTGCATAAAGGGTAACAACACTCCATCTCTGTCGTCTTGTCGGTGTCGTTTTGATTAGCCTGTGCAATTACCAGATGCCAATTAGGGTCAGAGACCCAACAAACCCGGCTTTGGAGCAACGAGGGAGGGCCTCATTGACAGCGAGGGGGAATCCCCTTGAATCCTCGCATTTGAATGGATTATGCTTACTATAACCTTTCACCTTGCAAAAGCTATCAGCATGTGTGAATGTGTATGTACAATTGTGTAGTTTAGTATACAGCAAATATGTGTACATATTATGTTTGCAACAATGAAGTTCAGTTCATCTACTCTGAATTGCAATGACCCTTATTTTTCAGGCAAATTGCATACAATGCAACAATTACTACTCCCTTATCGTGCATATTTCGTGGCATAAACCCTACACCTCTGTATTTGTCATCATTCACTTGATGCTCAACTAAAGACTTTATTACAGGTATTATAAGCGCTAGGACCACTCAGATTACCTGACAAAGAGACCCATGAGGATGCGGGGTAGAAAAGGTCTTTAGCAACCCATGCTTGCCGTAAAAGGCGACTATGTTTGTCGTAAGAGGCAACTAGCGGGCTCGGGTGGTCAGACTCGCTGACTTGGTTGATGCATGAATCGATGCTCATGATGTTAATCACTGGATTGTCTGGTCCAGACACAATTATTTACAGACCGCCTTCATATAGCTGAAATATTACTGAGTGTGACGTAAAACAACAAACAAACAAACAAAACAAACAAACCTGACAAAGACTAAGCTAAAAAAGGTGTCAAAAGAGATATAGCAGTCAGACAAGACCTTTATGTAGGTTTACTAGAGCAGACAGAATCCACCCATATCTGGGCGTTAAGTGCAGATGTAAAAATAACATACTTTGTTCAAAGGATTAGCTGATAATATGTTGACTGATTGCTGATTGTTATCTAATTCAAAGGTTTTTTTTTAAAGAACCGTGGTCATTATGAATATAGTTGTCACATGTGCTCTCTCAGCTGACCAATGAGACGACACCTATGTGAAACATGTACCTGATACAAAGTTGAGAGAGGAACATAGGTTATGACATCCCGAAACGCTATATAGTTTAGAATATTAGAACATGGGTTCTGGCTAAACCAGTCGGCTGCCGGCTGACCGTGTGCCCATACGTTCAGACATTGAGGTGAAGATAGCTCCATCCTTAGACACCTTTACTGTGAACGTCTTGTCACTATATGGCTGAGATACTGCCGATGTGACGTAAAACTTTAACTCACTCACTACTGTGAATGTCATGTGACTTCATACAACACTGTGCCACCTGTGGTCATACCACTAGTGCTATGATTGTGTGTTCGAATCCTGGTTCGCCCCGATTATGTTTCTAGGTTTTCCAGCACCATGCCCGTGCTAGTCACAGGCAGACAGACAGACAGACAGGTTTATACAGTATTATGGCCATGTGGCCTAAAATACAATTGATACCAACTCATAATATGATGTCACGTGCATATTTAGAAATTACATCTTCTTGAATCTGATAGAAAAAACATGCTATATATAAGTAGCCACTGATCCACTAGTGGGTTTCACCAAAGTGGTAAACATTTGAGACCTGCATCACTTCAGGCTTTCCTCCCACATTAAGCTGACACGGCGTGATATAACAGGAATACTGTTAAAAGAGGCGTTAAACCGAACTCACTCACTCACTCGTACTGCTAGTGTTAAGTTATGTTATGCCAGACCTGTGGAATTAAAGGTTTCACAAACTTTATCACCCAAATACATGGAGGAATAATAGAAAAATACAAAATCACTTTTTATATTTTAAATAATCAAGAACTTCATTTATTACATCATGTACATTGTATTGTGCAATTGCCCTGTTTACTCAAGTACAAGACACAGTTATTTCCTGTTATCACATTTTTGCATTCTGTTTGAAATTGGTGTAACAGTGACAGGTGGAATCGAAAACAAGTTCCTTGTCCGTCTCCAAGAATAAATTAAGGAATCCAACTGAAGTCTTATGATTTGGCAAGTCTAGATTGCCTCAGCTCCAGCTGAAATTAAGCATAGTTCTTTGCTTCATTTGGATTTTATTATATATTTTGTAGATATATATTTTGAATAAGATAACTTTATTTCTGGGATGAAATGTTAGTCTAACAGGTACCGTATTTGCAATAATAAGGGCCCTGGGTGCTTATAGAATTGAAAGAAGGTGGTTCCTGTTAAAACCACACGAAACAGGTTAATTTTGTCTTGAGAATTGTGTCTTAGTTCAGACACTAAAACATTTTTGATAATAGTTACTTGACAATTATATAAATAACTCTTTGATATACACAAGAAAAGATGGACTGTGATGTTAGTGTTCAGTTTCAGTGGGGGCGCTAATGAAGATAACTTTAAGATTGGTCTAGGAGTTTGTCATGGAGCGCATCTTGGAACAGGCCGCTTAATACGGAGAATGCATTATTCAGTTTGTCTGGCCTCAGCAAGAAATGTCACTTTATAGCCACAAGTTGGCCACAATACACTATCCCATTGAAGTGTGCCCTGTGCTGTATCAATGATGTACTTGTGACTATCTATTCTACTAACTCTATTTAGGGTCCAGATCTGGTGGCAACATATGGCATCTCTTCACTTGATTTCCAGGTGTTTAATTGCTGTTATATCGTTCCAAATGCACCGAAACCTATCACAGATGGGGACTTCAATGTGAGACTGACGAAAATCATCCAGTGAGTGTATTTCTTACGAGAATAGAAATCTCACTTATATTTAACATGCAATCTACAGTTTTGATCAATTTAATGATTGAAACAGACTGCCCTATTCATTTGACAGGACTCACAAAGTAAGATGTGTTCCTTCGTAATTGGTATGCATACCGTAGTCAGTGTTATACGCGTGTACAGCTGTGTCCTATACCTGGCCCCAGTCACTGCAAGACCTTGCAGGCATTACCCTCCCACCTGATCCACCTGTCTGAATACACGATTCACCTGACTAACTGTCTACCAATAGTACAGGTAACACAGGTATTTCGCAGGTATGCACGGCAGTTTCTGCAAATACGCTTCTAAGGTTACTGTTGACTATGAAATGATGCTTAGGACTTAAACCTTTCAGGAGTGGGGTGTTGTCAGTTAGATTAGATTCTCAGTCAGGCCGGCTAATTGGCCGCTGTGGTCAAATGGATGGACAGGTGGTCTGTCCTGCTGGTGTTATGTGATAGTGGACATTCTAGTAGGTAGTCACCGACTGAGTTGGGAGGAACTAGGTTGCCCATAGGGACACAGTCCTGAGTGGTCAGTGTCTGTCCGAGATCTCTCTCAGATTTTTGTGGGAGAGTTTCATTTTTGTGATTAATGTGTTTTTGATTCCGTGGATATACTTGTAGCTGTTTGGTGAGTTTCTGTTTTTGTGAGATGGCCTTTTGGCTGTTGTAAGTATGCATGTGCTTGTGTCATTCTCAGCCACGGATTTGTAGCAGCAGGAGGTGACTGGTAGCTTCCATTGATATGCCTCTACAGTCTAGGAATTGAATTCTAAATAGTTGTCAACATTGACAAAGTGCAGACCTAGGGCTGTAAGGATTCAATACATTATCAGTGCATTGTGGTATATTGTATGTATATCGTATTATGAGGACATATATCGATGACTGAAAACAAGGACATGTTTCCTTCATTTGAAAAGAAATTGTAAATACAGATTGGATTGGGTTTTTTCGGTTGGGACCATTCAGTTTTGCTGAATTGTTTTGTCTTAATAACTTAATGTCACTAACAATCAAGCTGTGTGTACCCATGTTTTTTATTACAGGGCTGCCTACTGATCCAGAAAGAAATGTGCTATGTTTTAGCGTGTTACTTGAAACTGGGATATTATGAAGCGTATTGGAATTTATTAGCTTTGACTAACTTAGTTTCTCATTTTTGAAAAAGTGAAAGCAAAAAATTAAGTATATAAATAAAATTATGCTTTTGTTTAATTTCTTTTGTTTGTACTTTGTATGGATACTTATATTTTTAAGACATATGACTTTTTTTCAGAATGGGTGAATGTGTGTTTGTTGTTTAACGCTGTCCTCAGCATCGTTAACCTTGTTAACCAGACAATTCAGTGATTGACATCACAAGCCTCGATCCACGCAATTGGGATCCGATGACATGCAACAACCAAGTCAGCGAGCCTGACTACCCGATGGTGAATGGGTAAATGATATTTTAAATATTCAAGTTACCGTGGCGACATGTAAATGGTTGAGCCTGGACAAGGCAGATCAGTGGTTGATAGTATGACCAACAATCCATGCCACTGTTAATTGTCACAGACTTTAACCACCCAATCCTCAGTTCAGACTCTGTGGATAGAGCGTCTGCCAAGGGACCGCCTTTGTGGTCTAATGGATAGAGTATCTGTCTAGGGACCGCCTTCGTGGTCCAGTGGATAGAGTATCTTTCTAGGGACCGCCTTCGTGGTCCAGTGGATAGAGTATCTGTCTAGGGACCGCCTTCGTGGTCTAGTGGATAGAGTATCTGTCTAGGGACTGCCTTCGTGGTCTTGTGGATAGAGTATCTGTCTAGGGACCGCCTTCGTGGTCTAGTGGATAGAGTATCTGTCTAGGGACCGCCTTCGTGGTCTAGTGGATAGAGTATCTGTCTAGGGACCGCCTTCGTGGTCTAGTGGATAGAGTATCTGTCTAAGACTGCCTTCGTGGTCCAGAGGATAGAGCGTCTGCCAGGGGACCTCCTTCTTGGTCTGGTGAATAGAGTATCTGTCAAGGGACCGCCTTTGTGGTCTTGTGGATATAGTATCTGTCTAGGGACCGCCTTCGTGGTCTTGTGGATAGAGTATCTTTCTAGGGACCGCCTTTGTGGTCTAGTGGATAGAGTATCTGTCTAGGGACCGCCTTCGTGGTCCAGTGGATAGAGTATCTTTCTAGGGACCGCCTTTTTGGTCTAGTGGATAGAGTATCTTTCTAGGGACCGCCTTTGTGGTCTAGTGGATAGAGTATATAGCCAGGGACCACCTTTGTGGTCTAGTGGATAGAGTATCTTTCTAGGGACTGCCTTCGTGGTCCAGTGGATAGAGTATCTGTCTAGGGACCGCCTTCGTGGTCTTGTTGATAGAGTATCTTTCTAGGAACCGCCTTTGTGGTCTAGTGGATAGAGTATCTGTCTAGGGACCGCCTTCGTGGTCCAGTGGATAGAGTATCTGTCTAGGGACCGCCTTTGTGGTCTAGTGGATAGAGTATCTGTCTAGGGACTGCCTTCGTGGTCTAGTGGATAGAGTATCTTTCTAGGGACCGCCTTTGTGGTCTAGTGGATAGAGTATCTTTCTAGGGACCGCCTTTGTGGTCTAGTGGATAGAGTATCTGTCCAGGGACCACCTTTGTGGTCTAGTGGATAGAGTATCTTTCTAGGGACCGCCTTTGTGGTCTAGTGGATAGAGTATCTGTCTTGGGCTGCCTTCGTGGTCTAGTGGATAGAGCGTCTGCCAGGGGACCGCCTTCTTGGTCTAGTGAATAGAGTATCTGTCAAGGGACCGCCTTCGTGGTCTAGTGGATAGAGTATCTGTCTAGGGACCGCCTTCATGGTCTAGTGGATAGAGTATCTTTCTAGGGACCGCCTTTGTTGTTGAGTGGATAGAGCGTCTGCCAGGGGACCGCCTTCGTGGTCTAGTGGATAGAGTGTCTGTCTTGGGACTGCCTCGTGGTCTAGTGGATAGAGTATCTGTCTTGGGACTGCCTTCGTGGACTAGTGGATAGAGTATCTGTCTAGGGACCGCCTTTGTGGTTGAGTGGACAGAGAATCAGCCTGGGGACTGACTCTGTTTTTCAGGGAAAGAACATCTGCCTGGAGAACAGAGGGTTGGTGGCCGTGTCTTACCAAAAGACGTCAAGAGATAGTACTTGTTGTTACCCAGCCTGGCATTTGGCATTAAGGGGCTAAAACAAGGGCTGGTCTGCTGGGAGTCAGTTTACCGTGTCTGAGTGGGGTATCCATGTTAAACTGTGGCATGGTATCTCAGTTGGCTAGCACTATAACACTGACATTAGTCCATATAGTACAAGCAGCCACACACACATACATGCTATCGCCATATCAGCACAATAATCTTGGAAGCAAAGTTAAACCCATTGCAGTCCTGACATGACATGTAATCACGCGGGATGGTGTGAAACTGTATGAACAGTTCGTAAACACATCAACACCACACACAAAACTCAAATCCCCTAAGGGCAAAAGGGGTGCTTGGGTAGCCGAGTCGTTAAAGCGTTCGCTTGTCATGCCGAAGACCCGGGTCTGATTCCTGACATGGGTACAATGTGTGAAGCCCATTTCTGGTGTCTCCGCCGTAATATTGCTGGAATATTGCTAAAAGCGGCATAAAACCATACTCACTCACCACCTAAGGGCAAAACTAGATGAAATGAATGATACTTAAGTGATGTTGAATTTTCTGAATAATTGTTGAATGAAAATGTCTGACAAGAATCCACACATTCTACACATGTCTGTCCTTGTGATATCACACGTGCCAGTCTCATTGTGCAGCCATTGTTTTCATGGGGAGACAGTTGATCAGGAATGCCTCCAAGCAAGCACCTGCGTGAAGGAAATATAATGTATTGCCTAGACATGCTCTGGTTACAAAGATAACGCCAGCCATTCATGCAGCCCTAGCCTTGCTCCAAGGCTGTACTGAAAGAAAAGTGCATATATGTGTAGTAATTCTCTCGTAATTGGCAAGTTTAGGTATGTGGCAGGACTCCAGTCTCTTACAGGGACAACTTGTTCTTATTATTTACATTATCTAGAACTTATGATTTGAACTAATAATTATTAACTTAGAGACTTGTGCAAGTCTAATACAGCCCCATTTTTATCACAGTAGGTCGTGTGTTCATTGTCATGAAAATTGATAGGTATTTTCATATGGAGGCTTTGTGAGGAGGTTTTCACAGTGTAATAACTGATGCGATTCTCAATGGGGCAGCACTCAAGCATGACCGATGATTATGATAACACGAGAGCTGAATAATAGGATGGGTTGGGTTTATGCTTCTTGCGAAGAGATCTCACCGATTTTGTTGCCATGATAGTGACTTTGCAAATCTGTGCAATGTAATTGAAAGTGATGCTCAAATGAAAACGTATCTTTTTGTCAACCCCTTGACATCTGACATCTTGTTCTCTGTGAGAGTAACTGTAATATACTTTCTCATCTTTGTGTAACTTTGCGGAGAATGGAAAGATGTTCGTGCAGGTCGTGTGAACATATTTGTTTTTTAATGTCAGCCTAGACCAATTTTGTTTAATACAGAATTTGTTGGCCAAGTTTCAGGAAAATAATTAAAAAGAAATCAAAGAGCTATTTGGGTTAATAAAAGGTACATTTCATTTCAGTTTATTATGACATAAGGATAGCCTAGTGGTTAAAGCGTTCCCTCGTCACGCCGAAGACCCGGGTTCGATTCCCGACATGAGTACATAGTGTGAAGCCCATTTCTGGTGTCCCCCGCCGTGATATTGCTGGAATATTGCTAAAAGCGGCGTTAAACCATACTCACTCACTCACTCACTCACTCACTCAAAGAAAAATTTAATTTCAAAATTCAAGATGTGATATTATATTTCCTGAACTTTTAAGATGAAGGTCATAACAAACAGCAAAAAGAGCATATTTTCAGCCAAACTCAGAATTTGAATAATTAATATTTGCTCAATTTGCGAAATTGACTTCTTCTTTTTTAGTTAATCTATAAGATGTGTCAATATCAATTGTTATGTAGCCATGGTAATGCAATATATCTTAGGATGTGTCGAGTTTTGTTTCATGTCTGTAACAGCCAATTACTGATGAAATCTATCCATGTTATTGAGCTGGTGGTGTTCAAAATGTGATCTAGATATGTCCTCTCTGTCATCTTCTCGAGGCAAGAGAGTTAACTGACTTTAAAAGTCCAGTTTCCACCCTTGCCAAACTAGGCTGGAATTCCTGGGCTCGATCGTAGCGCCACCAGTGGCTATTACGAGTTATGTCCTTTCTATGCCTCTCCTATTGACCAATCAGATTCAACCTCTCGTATCACTTGCATTTAATTCAAACGAAACAGTGGCGCCCAGTCAAGACGATCTGATTAATAATCAAGATCTATATTGTGATAAGACGAGTCTTACATCGCGAAGTGCATCAAATCACGTGAGCACCTTGATTAAAAGCATGAACAGATTTAGAAAATATCTGTTGACAACGAGTTAGCGGTGCACATGCTTTGCAAATCCTGCAGTCGACCTAAATCTGCATGACACTTTATGAACCGGATTTCGATTTCGGTGCGCGATTTTGATTGGACTATGCATACACTCGTTAGTCCAGCCAACATCTAACTCCATAATACCAGCCTAGTTCGGCAAGGGTGGAAACTGGACTTTTATAGTCAGTTAACTCACTTGCCTCGGGAAGATGTCTCTGTGTAGATGGATGTTCATGTGTTGGACAGGAGGAAAAATTATGTGTGAGCTTGTGTACAGACAAGGGCTGATAATCGCTACCTAAATATCGATCAATTATCCATAAATTTCGGAGGAGTAACTTAAAGCAAATAAGTCCTGAAAGAAATCAACACATTTCACACCACTGGTGAGTAGTGATACATTTATGCATAATTTACTTTGTGGACATTGAGATATAACAGAAACAGTTGCTTTCTGTCTTTGACAATTGGCATTATTGACAATAACAAGTCTGTTTTGGTAAATCTAAACTGTATTTCATCATAATAGTTTATGTAAGTTATTATTGATGACAACAATTTGATATTGAGAATTGTTAATATTACTTCCTATCAACGATAATTCCGATCTTTTTAGCCAGAACTGGTACTGACCTGTTTTGTTGAAGCAGAGGACAGCAGTCTAGACTGAGTTGTCTCCCCTTCATCTTAGTCTTTCCTCGGGGTACCTCCACCTTCTGCAGCTTACAAACCTGGGGGGACTTACCAGAGGGCACTGACCTGGGTGCACATGGCCTGCTGGGGATCAGGTGGCCACAATGGTAGCCAATGATGAATTACGTTGAAGAGGAAAGACCAGTGTCTGTGCTATGACTGCCTGAAGTAACAGCCATACTTAAACATTATAAGTGCTACAATAATCAAAGTTCTAATACAACTTTGAGAAAATGGACACAGTTCATTGAATGTGACCTCTAATTATGCCGCTGTAAACTGATGAAATTTGATGCTCATTCTATCAATCACTGGTTTGTCTGGTCTGAGATTTTTTACTTACAAGCAATATGGCAACTTCCATAAGTTAGTCCTGGTGACCTTAGCTATACTTGGGATTATCTTGTGAGATCGGTAATTACTAACATCCTTAGGTATTGTCTCAGGTTCATTCAGTAGTGTAGCCAAGTACGTTCACAGACTGTCACAGACTGTCAAACACTACAAGATAGGTAACGACTTCCCAACTTCAAATCTTCTCTGTTAACTCCGTCATTTCCTATTTAAAGAAACGGGTTGATTCTTTATTTTTAAGACGACATGTATGTATTTCAGGTAACCACGGTGACAGTGTAATGGATACCTCGTCGCAGTGTTAGTGTGGATAGTGTGGAGCATTGTGGGATACCGTCATGGATGCCGGTCATGGCAGCACCTCCAGCAGCCCGGAGGATGGGGAGGAGGAAGTTGCTGGCTTCATGCAGAAGATCAGGGAGGCAGCAGGTAGGTCCACCCGTCCTCACATGTCCAACACCAAAATTGAATAAAATAATGTTTGTGTACATATGGAAATACCATGCCCAAATATGAGGTCTTATATTCCTCATGGGGTCCTCATAGATATCATATTCTGTATTTGACATAATTCTTTACAGATGTTTATATTGAGGCAACAAGGATTATTTTCTAAAAAATATTGTTTATGGTTTGTTTATGAGCCAGTTTAAAAAATAAATTCTTGTCAATCATGAACCGTCCAAGCAGCAAATAAATATCATCAGATGGAATGTCTCAAATGGTGGTAGTGTTTGCTATGTTTGATTGCCGCAACAATATTAAACAGCTCAAGTTTAACTAATAAAGGAAAGAATGCTCAAACAATGTAATTATTTGATAAATTTATGAATGAAAAAGGTTGCTTGGCAAGTTAATTTCAACTTGCATTTTTCTTTCTTGAAATATGGAAAACAAGTATTTTGGAGTCCAAGGTTTCCAATAAGCTAATATGTGCAAGGAACATGCAGTGTCTGTTTGAACAAATGACTGTCAATATATGTGTAGAATAAAGCTGTGAGAGAGAGCTCATCCCAGCTAGGTGTAGGGTTCGCACCGTCAGTTGATACGGTGGCAGTGATAGTGGGGACACATGTGGCTCTCATTACCAGGTCTAATTAGTGGAACAAAGGGAGAGTTAACGAGATATATTATCTCTGTTTCATAACCTGCAGAGGATGCCATGTACTAGACTAACACTTAGTCTGTGAAAACATTTCTTCATAAAAATTGTAATAATATTGTTTTATAAGAGCCTTTCCTCCTCTGCTGTTAATCAAGGAAACTAGACTTGGTTAAGTTTGATCTGGACTTGCCAAGGCTTTTAGAATTATTTTTTTTAAATTCCACTGTCATGGATCAGGAATAGCCATACACTTACAAAGTGGTATATAATGAGTGACATTAAAATGCTCTCTGTTTTCAAAATTAACTGGCAAGGAGGGCTAGTCAACAAAACAAGTTACTATGATTTGGTTGGTTGGTTGGTTTGTTGTTTTACGCGGCACTCAGCAATATTCCAGCTATATGACGGCGGTCTGTAAATAATCGAGTCTGGTCAAGACAATCCAGTGATTGACATCATGAGCATCGATCCACGCATTTGGGACGGATGACATGCATCAACCAAGTCAGCGAGCCTGACCACCCGATCCCATTAGTCACCTTTTACGACAAGCATAGTCGCCTTTCACGGCAAGCATAGGTTGCTGAAGACCTATTCTACCCCGGAATCTTCACGGGTCAAGTTACTATGAACATGGTGGCAGTGAAGGTAATCAGCGTAGGTGGAGGAGAGTAGGTGGATGGGTGACTGTGTTCAGCAGCTTGACTCCTGAGAGTTTCTAGGGCTTCGGTCTGCCCTTCACTGCAGCGGTAGAAACTAACAGTTTCAGTCCACTAGTCCTTATAATGATAGCATATAGCAAAACCTTTAAAAATGTCAAAATTCTACTAGTCCTTAGGATACCTTTACTATTGGGCAGTTTGGCAAGGACTATAGGACTAGTGCCAATTTCTAACCCTTCACTGAGGAACATGTCACATGTGGTGTCTCCTTGGGCAAGAGACTTTGAAATATGCCTCTGTGATCGCAGCTGTGAATGGGTACCTGGTAGGATGAGATGATAATGTAACTGTTAACCTTTTTGCACCTCACAGGAAACTTGGGTTGTATACTCCCTAGGGAGCTGAGAATGAAATGGAGTGTAAAGTGATTTGTTGACTGGGCTTTTAGTGGCGTAACACTTTTGGCATGCCTCGATGGAATGAGGAAATACAATTATTATTGTTGTTGTTATTGTTATTATTATTATGCTGCATAGTACATGAATCACAAAGGACCTGTGAAGATCTGGGGAAGAATAGATCTTCAGCAACCCATGCTTACAGTAAAAGGCGACTACGCTTGTCTTAATAGGCGACTAACGGGACTTGGTGGTCAGACTCTCTGACTTGGTTGATGCATGTCATCGTATCCCATTTGCGTGGATCGATGCTCATGATGTCAATCAGTGGATTGTCTGGTCCAGACTCAATTAATTACAGACCGCCGTCATATAGCTGGAATATTGCTGAGTGTGGCGTTAAACAGCAAATAAACAAACAATATATCACAAAGTGTTGACAGTGGGATCTGTATTTGGAATAATTGTTCCAATCGCCAGTTTTTGTCATCAATAACGAGGTGACTTTAATCTTGGATGCTAAGTGTTCAAAATGTAGTCACATTGGCAACCAGACTGATCGTCTGGGCTCATCTGGCTGCCTCCTAGTTTTACAGTTTGAGTGCTTGCTGAATCATACGATACGATCACTCTTGTACTTGTACACATTACCCCGAAACAGTCTACATCTACATCAAGAGCTCCATGGGGTTGAATTGAAGACATGATCTACTTTACACATCATTAATCCCTGTTCCCAACTGACTCTGCACATACAGACTTAATCACCGCCTCTTCAACACACCCACGGTCCCTGTCAACTGGTCGCCACCTCAATTAAAGTGTCCATTGCTGCCCTGGCTCTTCAGTTGATTGCAGGTTGCTGCAATAAACTGATACTTCGTCCACAGATGTGATGATACAGCTGATGCTGTAGCAGCAGGAGGGGGATAATACGATCATATCACAGTCCCCAGGCCTATTGTCGGCCTCGGTGTACAACTCCCGATAACACCTCACAGTCGTTGTTTATGTAGTACAATATTGCTCTGTTAACTTGAAGTCCAGGATTCGTCTGTCTTTCACATTGTACTGATATTTGGATGACCTTGTGTTATCTGTGTTCAAGACCAAACAGTGCCATAATACAGATACCAATTGGCCCCGGAATGAAAAGCTACATTCACATTTTCTTAAACAATACTTCATGCATTGTCAGAACACCCTCTCTCATTTTGTACAGAGTTTAAGGTCCTTGCTCAATGCTTTTCAACTTAGTGCATAAATGTTTTGTCAGAAGCTACTGAAGTTACATGAATGAAAGTTTGCATGCTTAGCTATGATACTTGTCAAGACTGAGATTGAAAATTGGTGCCATCAACTATTATTTTACTTACTGTCTGCAATGGAGACAAGTTTTCGTTGAAACTAGTGAACTTACATGAATGAAAGTTTGCATGCTTAGCTAAGAGATACTTTTTCCAGACTTGAGTTCAAAAATTGGTGCAAGAATTTATTTTTTTTCAGCTTCAGTCCTTGATCCATCTTATTTTACTTACTGTCTGCAATGGAGACAGGTTTTCTGAGAAAATACTGAAGTTGCATGAATGAAAGTTTGCATGCTTAGCTAGGAGATACTTTTTCCAGACTGTTAAAAAATTGGTGAAATAATTGTTTTCCAGAGTTTCGTTCCTTGCTACATGTTTTAAGATTATAGCCTGTACAATGGTACTATAACGTTACATCAGTTCAAACAATAGATGTCTGTGCTAGAGAGTATCACTGTAAACCTTGAAGGAGATGAAAGCACAGTTTTGTCCTTGTACCTGTCTCTATGTAAACAGTCTTGAATATAACAAAATCTCCTGGAGCTATACCGTGTATTGTTCAATGTGTTTTTTCACATGGATGACTTTTCATATTGATATCTCTTCCAAAATTCTGATAGCTCCTCTATCACATGACCAACCTGTTCATTGCTTGAGATAGTTTGTCTCTAGCCTTGCTCCAAGGCTGTACTAAATGATAAATCCATAATTGATAAGTCTAGATAGGCATTCAGTTGATGATGTCATTCGTTATAAGGAGAACATGTTCTTGTTATTTATTCAATCTAGAAGTTATTATTGAAACTAATGATTATTGCCTTAGGGACTTGTGCAAGTCTAGCTGGTACCCATTGGCGCGGTCCACAGATCCTATGGGTGGTTACTGGGGCAGTAAAGCACCGACAATCTGTGTTTGTATGCTACTATCTTGGGAACTACTCAAGTAGGAGCAATTGCTGGCTTCAGCTTACTCCAGGACAATTAGGATATACCCCAGTTATTCTGTCAGCCAAGCTCGTAATGGCTTCTCATTGACATATGGGTGGGCAGTTTTAGGAATTTCTGACCAGGAATGACTGGTGTTTGTAAACACTGTGGCCGGCTGTTGGTGTCAGGGTTCAGGGAGTACATGTGGCCCTGAAAATGGAATAACAGAACGACAAGCAGTAAATCTTGATTAAGAAAAATCCTTATTTACATTTTGCAGACTTTGTGTGTTGTTTTAGGATTGTTTAGGCCCCATGATCTGGTGTAAAGTTTTATCTATGTATGGACGTTCTCCATAGAGACATGTGTTGAACTGAGACCTTTCATGTGTTATTAGGTTAACCATCAGCTTCTTGATTGGCCATCATAAAATTTGAGTTTGCATACAAACAATTTATTTGTTTTGGCTGCAGATTGTGAGAAACTTAGTGTCCCTTTCATGGAATATTTGCGATGCAGATCTTGAAGAAGATGTGTGTCACTGACGTTGAAGCTTTAATCGAGTACAATGACCACAAACCGCAAACTGACGTATAAAGATAAGGAATTTGTGTTAAGCGCGAAAATGATCTTATAAGCACAAAATAGCTGTATGCCAGGGTTGAAAATGGAGGTTTAGAGCCATCATTTGTAATAAATCCACCTACCGCCACTTATCTAGATTTTTACTGCACCTCTGCACCAAATGTTCCTGGTACATTATTGTAGAATAATGAGCCTGTGTTTGTAATTTGTGGAATTTTATGAGTTTTGTCGAATGCTGCAAGTTTATTTTGAGAACTGAACTTCAATGTTATAACCCTTTCTAATTGAAGGTAAAAGTCACCGACTGTATGGCGCCATACAGTCATATTCTGAAGATGTACGGAAATAAGATAAATGGGTTTGTATTGAGAAACAGTTGTATTATTTCAAAATGGTAAGGAGGGTGGTCCTTGTTTCACAAAGTGGTCCTTTCGTTGTAATTGCTACATCTGTTTCGGACCCGTGAAGATTCCGGGGTAGAATAGGACTTCAGCAACCCATACTTGCTGTAAAAGGCGACTATGCTTGTAAAAGGCGACTAACAGGGTCGGGTGGTCAGGCTGATGCATGTCATCGATCCCAATTGCGTGGATCGATGCTCATGATATTAATCACTGGATTGTCTGGTCCAGACTCGATTATTTACAGACCGCCGTCTTATAGCTGGAATATTGCTGAGTGCAGAATTAAACAACAAACCAACCAACCAAACCAACCAACATCTGTTTTAAGTCTGTGTTTGCTTACCATAGTGCCTCCATCAGTAGCTTGTCAGTAACCCAGTGTGGACAAGGCAAACCAGTGGTTGATAGCATGAGCCCTTGGCGTATGATGACACCCTATCGCCAAGGTTACACAACGTTATAGCCACCTTGTCCATTATAGTCAGCTTGGGGTTCTGTGATTCTCTTCTGATCCGTGGAGTAGTGATTTTGGGTCATAATGGTGAGGGGAAACGGGGTTCGACGAGGTGTTCAAGATGACAAGCCCTGTGTTATCTCTCATAATACAGAGTGCATTTATCCCCCATTATGCCAAGTTCTGCCCAACTTCTGCCAAACTTCTGGATAGACGCTCTATCCACTAGACTACAGAGGGATCTGTCATTATTGATGATGACTTATGTGAACCGGGGCACGGGTGGCCCAGTCGTCTAAGGCGCCACGACTCGTTGTGCAGAGTTGAGTCCCTTGGGCACGCCAGAAACCTATTGTTGGTTCGAATCCCGGTTCGCCCCGTTTATGTTTCTAGGTTTGTCAGCACCATATCCGTGCTCGTGGGTTTCACCGAAGTGGTAAACATCTGAAACCTGCATCACTTCGGGCTTTCCTCCCACATTAAGCTGACAAGCCGTGATATAACTGGAATACTGTTAAAAGCGGCGTTAAACGCAACTCACTCACTCACTCACTATAATGTAAACCATTGTTATACCTGTCTGAGTGTTGATAACCTCAGTGGTCTAGTGGATAGTGTCTCTCCCCGGAGAGCTGATGGTCGGTGGTTGAATCCCCAGCACATGCTATACCACAAGCCGTCAAAAGATGGTACTTGTTGTTACCCTACCTGGTGCTCGGCAGAAGGACTTGCCTTCTCGGAATGGGTTTCTGTGTTAAAACTATGGTATTTCAGCCTATAAAAACGACGAAAGTCATAACTAGTACAAGCAGACACATACAGACATGCATGTACATTGCTATGTTATAAGTGAATAATCTTGAATGCAACATTAAAGCCTATTTCGCTCACCTTACCTCACCTTTACACGGATTAAGTGATACAAGAATATCTCAAGTCATCATCTCCAGTCCCTTGGCAGAGGTAGACAAATGATGCCTACATTATCAAATGAAGTGTTGAAAGTGCAAGTTAGCTGAACAGTGTATTGATATTACAGTAATCATTGCTACATTCACAAAGTAGCAAAAACAAGGAAATGGAGCAAAACCAACAGTTTGGCAGCAGGCTTGTTATGCATGAGATGAAATACTTGACAGGTTTCGCAGGCGATGAGGTATGGTTTCAGCAGTCAATTGGCTTAGTGTGAGAATAGTTTGATGGAGCTGACAGATTTTCTGATTTTGGAGTACTTCGTCCATTCGTCCCTGGAGGGATTAGGGCCCTGTATGGGTGTAAACAGCTTGGAGATAGTGGGACCCTGTATGGGTGTAAACATCATGGAGATAGTGGGGCCCTGTATGGGTTTAAACAGAATGGAGGTGTGGAACCCTTTATGGGTGTAAACAACTTGGAGGTAGTGGGGCCCTGTATGGGTGTAAACAGAATGGAGGTAGTGGCACCCTGTATGGGTGTAAACAGAATGGAGGTGTGGGGCCCTGTATGGGTGTAAACAGAATGGAGGTAGTGGGGCCCTGTATGGGTGTTAACATCATGGAGGTAGTGGGGCCCTGTATGGGTATAAACAGATTGGAGGTAGTGGGGCCCTGTATGGGTGTAAACAGAATGGAGGTAGTGGGGCCCAGTATGGATGTAAACAGAATGGAGGTAGTGGGGCCCTGTATGGGTGTAAACAGAATGGAGGTAGTGGGGCCCTGTATGGGTGTAAACAGAATGGAGGTAGTGGGGCCCTGTATGGGTGTAAACAGAATGGAGGTAGTGGGGCCCTGTATGGGTGTAAACAGAATGGAGGTAGTGGGGCCCTTTATGGGTGTAAACAGAATGGAGGTAGTGGGGCCCTGTATGGGTGTAAACAACATGGAGGTAGTGGGGCCCTGTATGGGTGTAAACAGAATGGAGGTAGTGGGGCCCTTTATGGGTGTAAACAGAATGGAGGTAGTGGGGCCCTGTATGGGTGTAAACAACATGGAGGTAGTGGGGCCCTGTATGGGTGTAAACAACTTGGAGGTAGTGGGGCCCTGTATGGATGTAATTGATATATCAATAAGCAGTCAGGTCCAGATCAGACAAACCAGTGCTTGATATTTAATGTACAGTGTCCCACGCCACCAGAGTACGATGATAAACAAATAACCAAGTCATTATCCACTAAGATGCCCTGTACATGTTATAAGAAACTTGTACCCACGGTACTACCCGGACCCCTGGTTAGTCACGTGATACATCGTTTAGTGACACATCGTTTAGTGACAAAAACTCACTAAAGCTCAGTGGTTACACTACAAGTCACTAATGTTTGCATTTCTTTCTGACAGTGCACACAGTCCTTTTGATCTGTATATATTTGAATAAAGATAAAGCTTCAGTCCCCGTCAACTTCAGTGTATGCCTGATCTGATCGTTTGATACGTTTGGCCAGGGCTGCTGTAAAACAGTTCCCAATCAGATATTTTGTTCCAACTCTTGAGACTACACTGGGTACCCGGGTAGGGTCGGGTAACAGGCAGCGATAGAAACTAACAGTTTTAGTCCACTAGTCCTTATAATGATAACATATAGCAAAACCTTTAAAAAGGGCAAATTTCTACCAGTCCTTATGATACCTTAACTATTGGGCAGTTTGGACTACAGGACTAGTGCTAGTTTCTAAGGATGCTAATAGGGGTTGTAAATTTAGACTCGTCCCAGCCCTAGTCACTTGTCCAATAGTCCCAAGACATGCTGAAATCTAGAAGGACAAATCCTTTACTCTCAAATCCAGTAACTCGATTTCCTCCATTAAGAGTACAGACATAATGCCACTGGCTGGGTTGGACCAGGAGACTGACTAATTCATCAATACATCAATACACATTGTATCCATATTGGGAATCGAACCCTGGTCTTCAGCGTACCGAGCTAACGCTTTAACTACTAGGCTACCCGTCTGCCCCCACTCACAGTAGAAATATTCCACACTGCTGCCAGGCCATCAACTTTTTATTTGAGGATTTGAGAGATGTATTTTTGTTTTTACAAGGATTGTTTGCTTGAAGAAAAAGGTTCTTGTTCCAGGAACATTTTTCTTCAAATTTAGGTCTGTTTTAGAGGTTTAAACTAGACATTGTTCTTCAGTGAAAAAGCAAACAAGGAATGAATGTTTTTGTTGTATTCTTGACTTGGTTTGGAAAATCAATAAAACAAAAATACAAGGATTACACAGAAAAAATCAAGTTGGTTGTGTAATTGAAAACTCAGAAGTTTGGGTTGCTTTTATAAGAACATACAAGGGGCCCTGTGGGGGTGCTATTATTCCTACCCTCAACAAGGAAGCCATTGATTTATGAGCTGTAGACTGAAGGTGATAATTGACTGCAGATATGGAAGACATGTTACATCCGAGCTTGATCCAAGAAACAGATGAATCTGAGGAAATGATGATGGCTTATCCAGAGCATCTATAGTTTCATCTACTTATGCTGTAGGTGCTACTCTTCATCCTGTGAACAATTGACGTCTGCTTCTTGTGACTATAGCCACTAGTCCGAAGTCCGAATCTGGTCACATTTCTTCTGGTCTTGTATGATCAGCTTATACTAGTCCATATACGTCCATATACGTCCATATACGTCCATATAGGTCCATATACTTCCTTATGTGTCCATATACTAAGATTAAAGTCTTCTGATAACAATTTCATAAGAAAAGTTCAACCTGGTTAGACTTAAATGGGTTTTTTCACAGACTGTACGTGAAGAATTAAAACCATCGGTGTAGATAAATTATAATTCCGAAGATGTATACCTTCTCAATGATTGTTTGTTTGTTGTTTAATTCTGCACTCAGCAATATTCCAGCTATATGATATCCAACTTTAAATAGTTAAATCTGGACCAGACAAACCAGTGATTGATATGCGCAACAATCCACACGCAATCATCTAGTCTGCCATACATTGCTGGGGCCAATTTTAACCCCAATCCTAATGTACAATAGCCTACCAGTGTGTATGCAGCCCCAAGTGGGTGGATGTGTACAATATGACCATCTTTTCTAGTCTTGCTAGTGTTGATTTGTTTACCAACAGATTATCCACTCTCTATACAGTCCCCATGGGTAAACTGGGGTAGATGTGATGTTTGTTTTTTAACGCCACACTCAGCAATATACCAGCTATATGACGGCAGTCTGTAAATAATCCAGTCTAGAGCACTTAATCCAGTGATTGACATCATGAGCATCGATGCACGCAATTGAAATATGATGACATGCATCAACCAAGTCAACAAGCCTGACCACCCGATCCCATTTGTTGCCTCTAACGACAAGCATAGTTACCTCTTAGACAAGCATAGTCGCCTTTTACGGCAAGAATGGGTTACTGAAGGCCTATTCTACCCCAGATCTTCACAGTTCTTCTGGGGTAGAAATAGGGCCCAAACACCATGCTAGCTGCACTAATCAGTGTATCTTATTCACCCAATAAGTGCCCCCGGGCCAACTGTTTGTTGAATGTGTAAGTAGTTTTTATGACCACCTCTTACTTTGACCAAAAGTTAACATGACAGACTTGTGTATTGTTACAGTTTTTTTACAGAAAACATCAGCACTGAAAGCGAATATAATCTCCTAGGAACTATATTAGTTTCATCGACATTTGAACTAACTAAGTTTGTTTACTAGTCACTGAAAACAAATGTAACTCACTGTGTATGTTTGGATAAGAACCCCACTTGGTGAATATTCGCCGCTTATTGTGGAGAATACGGTAAATAAGATCAGTGTAAAATAGGTTACACTCTATGACCAAACCCACCCTCTCACATGAAGCCACATTACACGTATCTGTTTTCAAGTATTGTTGTTTCTTTTGAGTTAAGTAAAGAAGTGTTGAATTAACTGAAACAGGCTCCCAGCAACAGTTTTAGCACACCACATCTTCATCTTCACTAGACCCACCTGGATCTAGTCTCATTACCTGGTAAGCTTTGGGATTGGCATCTCTGCAGATGCAGCTGGAATATTTGAGGGGGGTGGGGGTAGGGGGACGGTATTCATTCACTCGCTCCCTCACTTGCTCGCTGGCTCGCTCGCTCACTCACTCACTCACTCACTCACTCACTCACTCACTCACACCTACCTTGCTCCTGTCTACACAGGGACGTGGTAAAGTGCAGGATGGTTTATGACGGTGCTAATTGGCGAGCGTTACAGACAGCATCTGGTGAAGACAGCACTAACATATGGGAGTTTCTCAACATGGTTGATAATGAGTGTGTTTGGAAACACTGGTCTGACTTTCATCATAATTTAGTTCCATTTTTACACACACCTAAAAAAATCTGCTAAGCACATTATTTGGTCTGAATTATGACATGTTAAAGCAGACCTACCTAAAAATGAACACAAGGATTTACATGGTCTATTGTGGGGTTTGCTTCTTTAGTTTCTAAATGCAGGTATTCAAAGAAACCATAAAGAAGTAGTGATGGGAAAACAATTGTTGTCAGTTGTTGGTAAAATGGTTTAGAATCTGTCTGATATGAGAATGAACAGGATATTGGTGAGGAATGAGACTTCCGGAATATGAACTCTGTCCAATTGCTAACTTTGTTGTTCAAAGCAGCACTCTGCTATATTCCAGCTGTATGATCTCAACTTCTTAATGATCAAGTCTGGACCAGACAAAACAATGCTTGATATAATAAGCAACATTCTACACTGTCAGGGTTTGACACATTTCAAGCTTTGTTTGTTTGTTGTAAAAAATCGAATCTGTACCAGACAATCCAGTAATTGACTTCATGAGAATCGATTCACCAAATTAGGTTGCGATGACATGCATCAACCATGTCAACGAGCTTGACCACCCAATCACGTTTGTTGCCTCTTACGACAAGCATAGTTGCCTTTACAGCCAGCATGGGTTGCTGAAGATGTATTCTAACCCGCATCTTCATGGGTAACATTTCAAGCAAGTCGCAAGTCTGACCACCCACACCACTTAGTTGCCTCATAGGTGTAATAAATAAGAAACACAGAATTTGAAATCAAGACACACACAGCTTTATGGTATTCCATCAGTTTATGACATATGACTTGTGCCAAGAAAACAGATAATTTTTTTCAGTCTTTGCAGTATTTTGTCATTTAGAGATTCCCCTCCAGCACAGCCCTCACTTTGGGAAAAGAGATTTGAAAGACTTGTGGTTATGCCAGGTGTTTTATATTTTTCGGATTACGGACCCGCCGACTCTTAATTTTTGAGAAAATGATAAAAAATAAATAAATCAGATTTCCATTTTTTTTTTCCCCCGCCGATAGCCTCGTAGTCACTTATTTTATTTGTTATCGCCTTTTAATAAAAAACATGAATTTACCGTTGTAAACTAGTAAAGAAATACATAATCGATCTTTGTTGATCTCGAAGCCGAACATGAATAGCCTCCCTTGACAATTGTCTGTGTTGTAAGTGGTAGAATTGTTATTGTTACAAGGGGCTTTATTGTCGCAAATGGCGGTCTTCTGAGCACAGAATATGTTCATAAAGTATGCCAGAGGCATTCTGCATTTAAAAAAATGCATCTGGCTTTTTTTAAATATTTTTTTCCTCCTCCTCCAACCCTGGACTTTAGGCTGAAAAATCCGTCTGGCCTTAGGTATGGTCACAAGCAGTGTTTGAAATAATGTCTGCCCATAGGCCAGTGGCAGGAAGAGCTTAAGTTGGGCCTGTAGTTTCAAATTTGTTTGGGTCCTTTTGGCCTACAATAAAATGTTAAAATAATGTGTTGATTTATTTCAAACAATAAGCTACAGTGTTTTAAATGAGGGCCTGAAGAGTTTAGTCGGGGACTGGAGTCTGTGGGTCCTGATTGCAGCCTGGTATTTTGTTTTATTTCCAACACTGGTGACTAGTCCGATAGTCCCGAGACCTGCAGAAAGGACTTGTTCTTTACTCCCCCAATCTTGTTACTGTATTTCCTCCATAAAGGGGGCGGTCGGGTAGCCTTGTGGTTAAAGCGTTCGCTCGTCACGCCGAAGACCCGGGTTCGATTCCCAACATGGGTACAATGTGTGAAGCCCATTTCTGGTGTCCCCCGCCGTGATATTGCTGGAATATTGCTAAAAGCGGCGTAAAACCATACTCAGTCAGTCAGTCCTCCATAAAGAGCCTGGTCGTTATTAATTTAAATGTACTTTTGGACATAAATGCTCATTGGAGTTGACCTGTGAACCAGCTTCATTACAGATAAGTCCAAGAAATAAAGATATTTATTTACAAATTTGTAGTTTGTAAAATATTACCACTGTTACTCGCTGAAATCTTATTTGATCTACAAAATAAAAAGTGAAATCTAAATGGAGCCAAGGACAATGCTTAATTGAGCAAAGACAATCTAGACTTGCCAAATCATTCTTGGCTGGAGATGGATTCCGTTTTAACTTATTCCCAAGGGTCTGGGACACAGACTGTGTGAAGTTAAGGAAATTTTTAACATCAAGGAAATATGGTGTGTACTCTGGAACAAAGGTTTGTTTTACACAAGTCAATAACATTTTGCAATCAGATCCATTTCTCTTTAAAGGAAGTGTACCAATTGGCAATGTTTCCATCCCACCTGACCACGTGCACTGTGTGTTCCTCTCCCCCATTCATCAATCCTCTATCAGGGTAAACTTTCCTCCTCCTCTTCAGGAGAGTTTGGAGCATCCCCCTGTATCTCTCTAGCAGATGTTGTTGGTAGTCTCGGGTTGCAGCAGCAGGCAAGATACCCCTCTCATCCTCTCCGCTGATACTACACCCAGTCAGAATGAGGGGAAGGCAGCAGCAACGTCTCAAACACCAACACTCTCATACACCAACACTGTGCACCGTAGGAGTAGCCAGAAGGGCCTCAGAGCATTGAATCAGGTCCATGTGTGAACCTTGTGTCTTAGACAGTGCTTGTGTTCCACTCAGCCTTGTGCTCTTGGGGTTGTTATCATAGATTACACAGTTCTCTCTCTCGGAGTGTACTTTTTGGCACCTGACGAACAAGGTGCTTGCTGTGCCATGTTGGCCCAGATCTGAACGGGGTGGCCATAAGTTTTTGGATTCGCGTAAAATTCGTTGGAAATTGGTGTAACCTTTGGATATGGATACGGAAGAGGGTCCAGGTGGTGGTGATCTTCCGCTGGATAAACAGGAAGATGGGGAAGAATCGTTGAAAACATGGAGGGAAGGATCGCCATTACCCGTGGCCGACTTTGAAGAGATGGAGTTTGTTGAGGAAGGTGAGGTTGGTGGAAGTTGACCAGGGGTTGTGATGATCGTGAGTGTGACACTGACAGATTTAGTTGTCACATTACATGCTCATACCAGAATTTCATGGATGACAGTTATTTTTCCCTTTGTAACCTCTTCTTTATTTCTTGTTGTTTAAGATGTAATGTTCCCCAGACACATGTACATGTAACGTAAGACCAATGCCATGTTATCAAAGGGCATGGGAAATTCCTTTTTAGATATTTCTGTGTTGTCACCTTGAGGCTATTGGCTTATTCCAGTTGCATCTGTGAGTCGTAAACATGGGCATCAGGACTATGTGGTGGGAGTTGAAGTATTCCTCCTATTCTTGTTGATTGTCTTAGGGATGATTTGAAGGGCTTTCAGCATGTTCAAGAAGATAAAGTGTCAGAACATTCCTGTATGAATTCGGGTAATCTTCAGAACACGTATCTATCCTGAGTCATAAAAAAGTACGTAGATCTTCTATTTGTGGAAATAAAAATGATAAACATGTGTTTACATGCTGCCATGTCATGGAAGGGGCACTGCTGTGCGATGTCGGGCAACAAACAAACACATATTTCTTTAAGCAAATTGGGTGAGTGACGGGTGCTGGATGTTGGGCAGGACAGGGCAGGCTTACCCTTTGAGAGAACACCTGGTGTCATCACTGACATTCAGTGATCCTTCCTATAATTTTCACCACCGCCTTTGGAACGGAATCTGTTTCATTGGATAATCGAGACTGATTATTCTCTGGCGTTGACGTTTTATGTTTATATTTATATTTACACATAAATCTCAGATTCATGTTGAATGATCATCATATGTAATTTGTACTTGGTGAGAAATCATAACAAGTGCTGTCTTTTTCATTGATATGATGGATGTTTTAGATTGAAGGAGGTTCATAGTTTGGGTCAGTGTTGCGTCATCCCTTCGTTTGGCATTGCTTGCAGAGTTCTTGGGTTTAGATTTCAAGAATAATATCACATCTGATGGGTAATAGTTTCAGTGAAAAGATTTGGTTGCCATGGCTATACATGAAAATGAGGATCTTTTTTATTACGTAGGACATCAGCAGGTGTGTATATGATATGGTACTCCTGCAATTTGGTTGTACAGGTTTTATTACATAGGACATCAGCAGGTGTGTATATGATATGGTACTCCTGCAATATGGTTGTACAGGTTTTATTACATAGGACATCAGCAGATGTGTATATGATATGGTACTCCTGCAATATGGTTGTACAGGTTTTATTACATAGGACATCAGGGGGCACGGGTGGCCCAGTCGTCTAAGGCGCCGCGATTCGCTGTGCAGAGTTGCGTCGCTTGGGCACGCCAGAAACCTATGATTGTGGGTTCGAATCCCGGTTCGCCCCGATTATGTTTCTAGGTTTGTCAGTACCATACCCTTGCTCGTGGGTTTCACCGAAGTGGTAAACGTCTGAGACCTGCATCACTTCGGGCTTTCCTCCCACATTAAGCTGACACGCCGTGATATAACTGGAATACTGTTAAAAGGGGCGTTAAACCCAACTCACTCACTCACTCACACATAGGACATCAGCATGTGTCTATATGATATGGTACTCGGCTATATGGTTGCACAGGCTATATTGCACAGGACATCAGCAGGTGTGTATATGATATCGTACTCTGCTATATGGTTGTACAGGTTCTATTGCATAGGACATCAGCAGGTGAGGTGAGGTGAAATGGGGTTTAACGTCGCGTCCAAGATTATTGCACTTATATAGCGACGTGTATGTATGTGTGTGTGTGGCTGCTTGTACTAGTCCGGACTGATGCCGATTTATAGTGCTAGCTCACTGAGATACCATGCCGCAGTTTAACATGAATACCCCACTCAGACACAGTATACTGACTCAGAGCCGACCAGTCCTTGTTTTAGCCCCTTAATGCCGAGCACCAGACAGGGTAACAACAAGTACCATCTTTTGATGTCTTTTGATATGACGCAGCCGGGGATCGAACCCCGGACCTTCCGCTCTCCGGGCGGAGGCTCTACCATTAGACCACAGAGGCGGTCCAGGACATCAACTGAGGTGTATATGATATGGTACTCTGCTATATGGTTAACAGGCTATATTGCTCAGGACATCAGCAGGTGTGTATATGATAATATGGCACTCCCGCTTTACTACACAATGTAAACACCCGTTAAGACTGGAGATGCTGAGAAGTTGTGCTGCTTGAGCACAGGAATGTTGATTGCATTCTCACAGATAACCTAGCCTCACGACTGTTTCTGAGAACCTGCCAACTTAGAGGTAGAAAGAAATGTTCTTCCCATTATCTCAACTACAGGATTCTCTGGTGTGGGCCCTTAAAACATTTTGGACTGCATACGATAACATTTTTGAAAAGTGTTTCTCTTTGGCTGTGATAAATTATCTTTGGGAATACAAACCCTGCTTGCGTCTCTTCAGCATCTCGCACTCATTTGGTCTTATTAGCCTTCATGGCCATGCTTCATCACTCTCTTTCTCAATAACCAACAAGATGGCTTGTCCTGGAAGGGCAATTTCCGTCTCTGAAATGACAATATTTTAAGATTTTTTTATTGAATTTAATACATGATAGAAGGTAGCCCAGGGAATCTCTAAAAACTGAAGATGTGATAGAGTATTATCGTCTTGATTGGGATTTTTGGAT
Organism: Haliotis rufescens; assembly: GCF_023055435.1. Lineage (NCBI taxonomy): Eukaryota > Metazoa > Mollusca > Gastropoda > Lepetellida > Haliotidae > Haliotis > Haliotis rufescens. Next base: position 10,898,610 of record NW_025964223.1, read on the forward strand.
GTTTTTGTTTTATTGGCTTCTGCTGTTCTGTCAAAATATGTTTTGAAAACAACACCCTTATCATTTCAAGTTGCTGTTAGCTACATTTCAGATTGTAAAGGATTTGTGAGAAATACTTTTCTCTACTTTACATAATACATATAATATAAAACTTGCATTATATTCTTGATCATATATTTAATATTCAAATATCTCTGCCAGTTGGGATGCTTTCAGCGACTATTTTGTGCTTTACGTTGTTGATGACAGAAACCAGTACATTTAAGTCAGTAGTCCTCATAATCCTGTGGGGATTCCACTGAGTGAGTTGGGTTTAACGCCGCGTCTAACAGTTTACCAGTTATATCGTGGCATGTCAGCTTACGACCCACGAGCACGGGTATGGTGCTGACAAACCTAGAAACATAATCGGGCGAACCGGGATTCGAACCCACAATCATAGGTTTCTGGCATGCCCAAGGGACGCAACTCTTCACAGGGAATCGCGACACCTTAGACGACTGGTCCACCCGTGCCCCTGTAGGGAGTCCAGGTTAGAACTGGTCCCAACCAAACTGTGCTGGTAGTAATAGGCGACTTACTCATCATGTGGTCAGGTTCGGTGACTTATTGTTTGATTGGCATCACTAAGAAATAGACGGATGACAAAGTAGACACAATTTGTGGATAACTTCCTCTTTAATTTCTGTAAAGGCGACCTTTCGGTATAGATCCTTATGTCGTTGTCAATCAATAATATCACTCATAATAATATTAAGCAATAGTATCAATCATGGGATCATCTGGTCCAGATTCAGCTGGAATATTGCTGAATGCAGCATCAAAACAACAAAGAATGCTGTCAGAGGCGATTTGTGACTTACATTTATTTAGTTTGAAGACATCAGAGACTAACTTAATTAAGTCAGTAGTCCTCTGAAAGATTTATGTAGGAAAACTTTTCAAATTCTTGTAATAGTTACTCACCAATGGTCTTGATAGAGGACTAGTGACATTTTGTAATGCTGTTTCTAGTTCAAGGCTATTCATCAGTTTGATGGCATGATCATATTTATGTTTTGAGGAGAATTTATGACTGAAATCAACAAAATTAATGTTATGTCTGTTTTATTGACTGCATTGATGATCGGTCACAAATAAAAATACCTCAGAAACAGGCAACATTCCACACATACCAGAGACACTATCAAAGCTTGAACTGACATCAACTTCCCATTTTCTTTGTCAATAATACGCATAGAGTCTTTACTAAGCATCCAGGACTCAGCAAACATCATCCCATGAGATCCTGACAGATAAACATCTTTTTACCTTTTGTCCGCTTGACTTTGCCCGGGACCCAGCCCTACCCCGCCCCGCCCATAACGATAAACATGTACAGCCTGAGCACACCCTGGGGTAAGGGGATCCAGGTACTGTTATCTGACCCTTGACTCCCTATACTCTTCAGGGTCTGTCTGATTAGGGGCTTCCCTGACACTGTTATCAGGGTAAGGCTTTGTGAAAGAAGGGTTAGACATAGTCCTTAAGACCGGTAATCAGTGTGGTCAATCCTTTAATTCTGGGGCTGTTATTTCAGTGATAAATGGGGTCACCTACTGACCTTTGTAAATCTTTAGTTTGGGCGGCTTTGTTGCAGTTGTGGCCCAGTTTAACAAAGTGATCTTAGCGGTAAGATTGTCATTACTCCCATGTTTCAAAGAGGCTAGGAGTTTTGTAGTAATGTAAAGATCTATCTGTGAGAAGGGGACCTGGGAGATCTGAGAGCTACACTGATCTAACCGAGCTCACATAGTATACTAAGACCTACATCAGTTGTAGAGCTGAGGTTCTTAATGTGCAAATACAGAGCTATAGATAAGCTTTTGGTTATTTGTGTATTTTGTCCCAGGGGTTTGTTTTTGATTGGGTATCCACAAGTTTAAGAGGGTATTCAATATTTTTTAACCCACCTGTTTCTTGACATTTGGGTATTGAACTTAAAAACTGTTTGGTAACAATGCCTGCAAATCATTTAAAACTAAGTGAACAGTAGTATACCCGTCTGCAACTGTGTGCGGCTCCCACTCCCGGAAGCCATTCTTTGTTAATTTGTTTATTTCTTTAATCACCAATCAACAGCTAAGATACAACATGCACATTGACTCAGGCACGATGTCCTTTCAATTGGCATCTATCAGTATGTTTGCAGCAGAAGCTTTCCCGAATGTAACTGTCGGTAAGTGAATTTGGTGGTCGGCAGATACACAATCATTTTATCAAACAGTTGTAATATACGCAATCGTTTTATCTAATAGTTATAATATATGCATTATTTTTTTTTAAATGGCGTATTTATAGATTTTGTTGCGTATTTGATTTGTCTGTGTATTTCAGTTTATTTTATGCGTGTTTTACACAAATATGCAGCTTATCTCGAGCTCTGTAAATGTTTGCAGGTTTCAATAACTTTTTCATTTCAATGTATGAGTGAAGTCTTACAAACGCCTGTAGCAATATCTGTAGTATGCAATATATCGTGGGGTACGGGTGGCCCAGAGCTACTCTGAAGAGTTGTGTCCTTTGGGCATGCTAGAAACGTATGATTTGGTGCGAATCCTGGTTCGCCCCAATTATATTTCGAGGTTTGTCAGCTCCATCTCTGTACCCCTGGATTTCACCAAAGTGGAAAACGTCTGAGACCTGCATCACTTTGAGCTTTCCTCCCACATTACATTTACACGACTGGAATAATGTTCAAACAGCGTTAAACAAGACTTACTCACTCAATAGCCGCAGCATCTAATTAGACAGAGACCACTGGAGTGAGCTTCACAAATCTTGAACACATTTACCCTTCAAAGCACAAGAAAAGCCTTTCAGCAGTTAAAGTTACGTGACAGCCATTAATCAGCTGACACACCCAATACCACACTCATCAAATGTTTTAATGCAGGTATATATCAGATCTGCAGAATCTATTTACGAATTATGATCTAATGTAACATTTACGAAGATAACTTGTGATAGGTAACCAGTATCTGTAATTTCGACCCCTTAACCTATCAGCTTCAACCAGTGAGCCCACACAGGTCCCTAAGGATTAGCTTCCCCTTATCATACACAATGTATTGGCTCTGTGTCCATTCTGATCTCTGTAATATCCTCAGTTACCTAAAATCAATAGACCAGTATTGCCCCAGTCTGACCACTGTCATGGCTGTTAGCTACAGTATTGATGATACTACCCTCACAACTTATCTATCATGTGGGTGGTTGGGTTACTAGCCTAGCGATTAAAGGGTTAGCTTGTCATTCTGAAGACCCAGGTTCAATTCCCCACGTCGTTAAAAATGTGTGAAGCCCATTTCTGGTATCCCCTGCCGTGATATTGCTGGAATATGGCTAAAAGCAACGTAACTCACTCACTCACATCATGTATGTTGATACAGACCTCCAGATAAGCTGCGTATCTGCGTAAAATACGCATCAGAAATGCAGAAATATGCAGTAAAATAAAATCCAAGCGTATCAAATACGCAACAAACATTACAGATACGCTACAAAAATAAAAGTTGTGTGTATCATCAAAATATTGTGAAGTAACCCTGCATATTCGATTAGAAAATCAGCAACTTATTTTGAAATTATAAACGGGCATTCCGTCAATCTTGCCAAACTCCATGATGACAGTTACATCATGATCATTTGCCATCACACTTTCTTGTGGAAGTATCGTGGTATTTTTGAGTCCTATAAAGCTCTCGAACCCACACGACACCAGTTTGCAGGGACTAGATGAATAGTGTTTTTAAATATTTAACTTAAATACCCACATGTGTAAAAACTAGTGGGTAACAGAAATTTGAATACCCAGATAGAATTACTGATACCCAATGATTTTAAAATGTATGGGTAAAATACCCACAACCCCAAAGCTTATCTTGAGCTCTGTGATATATGCAGAAAATGTAGTCATTAGAATTGAATGGTTACACTTATTCATGATACTACCCTCACAACTTATTATGTATGTTGATATTTACTGAAACTGTATTTTCAGAATTTAATGTTTACAATTTGTGGTGACATTTAATTCCTGGTTGAACTAATGACCGACATCTTTTAACACAATTTTGCGGAATATAAACTCCCAACTCCAAACTCATGTTGGTATTTCCTGAGCAATCAGTAGTAGGGACTATAAATATTTACTGTAGTGCTGTAATTGTTATTCTTCATGCTGAGCCAGCGTTTTTGTTTTGTGGATAAGATTCACCTGAAGGAGAATGAGACACGGAGAATATCAATGTTTGGGGAGAAAACAGCCTTATGTTGTGTTATCCTTTACGGACAAGACCAGGAATGATTTGGTAACAGGATTAGGAAAGGTAAATCAGCACTCTGTAGATGTGGCGGAGATGTGTTTATTCTGAATTGCTGGTTCTGAAATTTGTCTCTCTGATATTGCGTTATAAATCAATTTGCAAATATAAGAGATCGTTTAACGGTTGCTTCTACTAGTCACAACAGAAACAGCTGTGATTATTCCTGAAGTGGGTGGGAATTGTTTTATGCTGATTTTAGCAATATTCCAGCAGTATTGGGCAAACCCCATTTCGGCTGTATGCTGTACCCATGTGGGAAATCAAACCTAAGCCTTCTGCATGATGAATGAATGCTTTGACTACAGGGCTCCCCACAACATGATTTGATTTAATGATTTTTGTAAGTTTTTAGCAGTTTGTGATTTCTGAAAAAATGGTGGTTATAGTGAAGTATGCTGACAACATGTATTGTTGCTCATTGTATCAATCACTGGTTTTATACCAGGTCCAGATGTCATTATTTACAGACCACTGTAATATAGTAGAAATATTGCTGAGTGTCTTGTTGTACAAAAGACAAACTACTTGAAACTAGGGCTGGGATGGGTAACTCGGGTACAAGGGTCAAGTGGGTCCTGAGTAGAACCCGGGTACCCACAGGACTACCCGGACCCATGGTCATGATGGTTAGTCATGTAATATTTTGTTTTATGCCCAAAAATATCTAAAACTCTATGGTTACACTACAAGTCACTAATGTTCCCATTTTTTTCTGACTATGCACCCATTCCTTCTGACTTTTATATATTTGAATTAAGATTAAACTTTATGCAGTAAACTTCAGTGTGTGCACGACCAGATCGCTTTACACGTGTATCTAAATACATTTTACCAGGGCTCAGTAACAGTCAAACTTTTCGAAATCGGACAATTTGTACCTATCTCTTGATACCAACAGCGGGTACCCGGGTAGGGTCGGGTAATAGGGTGATGGGTTCCCCGGGTAGTAAATTTGGACTCGTCCCAGACCTACTTGAAACACAACTGACCTTTGGCAGTAGCACAAGGTTGGGGCGAGGATCTCTGGGTAGGAGTAGTGAGCTGAAAGCAAATCAGTGTTGAGACATATCAGGTAATAATGTTAAACTGGGATTACATTTTCTTAGTAAATTCCAGTAATTGTTTTGGTTGAGTCCAATCCGGGATTCGAATCCCGACACTCTGAGTAAGGCACCTAATCTAACACAAAGTCAGCGATCTTTCCCACTTAGCCTGGTGACCGAGGCTGAATGAAAGTCCAACAACTGGTTACTTTGTCTACACCACATACCTTGTTTCTGCGGTCATGGTCAATTTATCCCTCTAAGAGGACAACCGACTGGACACAAGATGACATCGATTGATGCAATACCGCTACACTGATTCTGTCTCACATGGAATGTACTATCCAGATACCAATATTCTTAGCCAGGACTGAAAGTCAAGGAGCTACTTTAGCCAAGAATGTAAAAACTTCATAGTCAACATTCGTCCATCTGTAAACATCTTTATTCTCAGTGATATGACATGTATGATAGATCGTGAAATGTTCTGTTTGATGATGAAATCCAGCTACATGCTGTTAGACAAGAATGTTAATCCGGTCACTCTGTGTCCGTCTGACTGACATGTTGTGGAACCTGTTTGGCAGACATGGTGTCTGTCCATTGAGATAAGGCCTCCTTGGACTACCTGTGTTTCTGGTAACCTGACCGACTTACACATCTCATTGGCGACCCTGTATTTTGTGTCACATCTGCAACTAGTCATCAAGTAAAACTTAAAAATTGTCAAAGTTACATCAAAGTTTTTTAACAGAGGCTGCCAGGGGCATGGGTTGCCAAGTCATCTGTGCAGAGTTTAAAATGTTGAGGTCTGCCAGGTGGTCGTGGATTGAAATCCCTGATTTGCCATGATTGTGTTTATCTTTGTTTGCACCAGTAAAGACCTGCATCTCCCTCCTTTTCATCCCTTATCACGCTGACATGCTGTTGTATAACAGAAATACTGTTCAAAGTGGTGTTAAACCTAGTCTGTCTCCCAGACCCGAGATAAAAAGTTTAAAAAGAGTCCACTCAAGTCTAGAATTGTTCTGCGCTCCATTTGGATTTTGTGTGTGTTTATTTTGTAGATATAAATTCAACTTAATTTCTGGGACTTACTGTCAGTCTGTTATCCCAACTCTTCCACTTGCTAATAGACTAACATTTAGTCTCTGAAATCTTATATTACACAATATCCTATTCTTGACTCTAAAAAAACAACAAATTCCCTATGCTGAATAGAGCTAGCTTGAACTGCTTTTGTATGCATTTCTAGATTATTATTTTTTCATAAAATAAATATATTCCACGGTCATGGTGCAGGACTAACTTGCTAAGTCCAGCCCTGTATCTGTCCAGAGCAGGTTACCTGAAACGCAAGCATTTCTTGTTTGGGCCTCAGACGACCTCCAGGTGTGTACCCACTGGCAAGTAGAGCAGGATCTCTATGTTGTCATGGAGTCGTGGCCTGCAGTCCGGAAGATGCAAACAAGTGGTCGATACTGTGAACATCCATACAGCTTACATCTGTGACCACCAGGGGGGACCACCCCTCTGGCGTGACCTTTCTTATCACCCAGGTAGCAGAACCACAGCTGCCCTGGGGCCATCCAGCAGCGAGTATCTGTGTCAGTTGCCTAAAGTACAATAGAGACCTGTGAAGATCCGGTTTAGAATTGGTCTTCTTGTTGTAAGAGGCAACTCATGGGATCAGGTGGTCAGGCTCGCTGACTTGGTTGATGCATGTCATCGTATCCCAATAGATTGATGCTCATGATGTCAGTCACTGGGAGTCTGGTCCAGACTTTATTATATTCGGATCCCCGTCATATAGCTGGAATATTGCTGAAATGGACATTAAGCAACAAACAAGAAAAAACAATAGAAATAGCTCTTTCTGAATGGATCACAGCGACTGTTTCTAGATCCTGGATCTTGTCTACAAGTGGAGTGATCGAGTGAGTGAATATTCATTCATGCTTAGGTCAGCAGTATCCCTATAAATAATTAGTTGGGTCATGTGACAAACTTTGTTTGTTTGTTTGTTGTTTTACCCCACACTCAGCAACATTCCAGCTATATGATGGCGGTCTGTAAATAATCAAGTCTGGATCAGACAATCCAGTCACTGACATCATGAGCATCGATCTACACAATTGGGATACGATGACATGCATCAACCAAGTCAGCGAGCGTGACCACCCAGCTCCATTACTCTTATGACAATCATGGGTTGCTAACCTGGATCTTCACGGGAGCAATGACAAGCATGGATATTAAACTGGAATATTGCTGACTGACTGACACTGTTCACTCACTCACTCACTCACTCACTCACTCACTCACTATGGGTCAACAGCTTCTTCAGGACACCTGGACAGATATATATATATATATATATATATAGCTCAGCCGTGTTTGTCTCGTGGCAGACACGAGGAGGTCAGAGCCCACAAAGGGTGTAACTATTTCAGCACCTCATAAAGATGTCATCTTCAATGCTATTAATTCTGTTCCACGCTGAAATCACTACTTATGAATAACCTTGCATGTTAGAGATGTACACTTCAAAGTTCTGAAGTAATGTTTACAGGGCTGTCGTGATATACTTGCAATATTGTCGACTGCCACATGGCTCCGCTGTTAAAATGGAAGTGGTGATGGCAGACAATGTATCACCTAGCCTAAGGAACAGACAGCCCTCTCCACCCCTCCACCTCCCCTCACCTCCTTCACAAAGTGTGGTAACTCTTATCATTCAACATGCTTACGAACTCATGGCCTACAATCGCTTTGTGTAAAGGGTCTCTGATGAGACCTGTTTCATCCCTGTCAGTGCAGTTACATCACGATGCACGCCTCGGCCAATCTAACTTGAACTGTTTGTGAAAGAATTTCCCTCAAATTAAATGTTATTGTTTGAAAAAATGAACGGCGTATTGATTTTGTTTGGGACATGTTTTCATGGCAATAAATCGCAATGCCAATGCAGCCACCAACTCGAACTCTGATTTGAATCAGGATACTGGAGGGAGTAGTATTCGATGATATGCTGCAAATGAGGCTGGTATTTTCTGAAGAAGCTTCAAGCATTTTGAGAGGTTTTTGCAATGTGGATGTATCAAAATAGAGTTAAGCACCAATGAAAGCCATGACGATTCTATTTCGGTTTTGAACCGGAGAATATCATCAAATCAGTCATTTTCAAAAGCAACAACAGCTTATTGCCTTTATTATGTTGTTTATGCTTAGCCCATGCTTGCCGTAAAAGGCGACTACGCTTGTCGTAAGAGGCGACTAAAGGGATTGGGTGGTCAGGCTTGCTGACTTGTTTGATGCATGTCTTCGATCCCAATTGCGTGGATCGATGCTCATGATGTCAATCACTGGACTGCCTGGTCTAGACTTGATTATTTACAGACCGCTGTCATATAGCTGGAATATTGCTGAGTGTGGCGCTAAACAACCAACAACCATCATGTTCAATTACTGTGATTATGAGCATTTCACAAGATCATATAAAGGAAATTTATTGTGTTTTTCTTTTTTCCTTTTATATTTATCCATCTTAGCAATAGAGGAACAGTACAGTTAATGCAGTGATTTCCTAAACTGAAATATTAATGTGGTAAATGTTATTCTTCTCTTCATCTGTCTGCCTTGTGGGGATCCAGAGTTGGAGTGAGTCCCCAGCAACCTGTACTGGTTATAAGAGGCGACTTAGATCTGGTGGTCAGACTCAGTGATTTTGTTGCATGTGCGTCATCACACCCTGACAATGGGGATCAGTAGCTGGATTGTCTGGTCCAGACTCCATTATTCACAGGCGACATTGTACCACTTGAATATTGCTGAGTGCGTTAAACGACAAACAAGCATGTGGTGACGTAGCTATAGTATCCGTATCACTGCTGGTCCCTATAAATGATTGTCATATTGACTTGTCGAGCCATGAGCTACGGGCTGTCCCGTAGTGTTTTCCTAATAGATCCCCGATTCGAGAAACTACTGCACTAACAACCAACCCTAATGTCTATGAATCATGATGCTATGAAAACTGCAACACAATACCATGGTGACAAACATGTTGGATATTCAATGCTGTTGATTATGATATTAATTTTATTATATGAATAAATGGCTTGTTGCCTTGTTCCCAATAATTATTACACTTACAAATAAAGCTGTTGTCAGTGAAAAACAAGGTGATGTACCCAAATTAAAACGAAGCAGTTGGTGTCACAAGCTCTGACATGAAAGGGATATTTTTTGTGAAGGACCTACTTAATTTGGAACCAGATGATTTCAAAACACATTCAGTTGCATCACTTACAACCTGAAAACCCTGTTCAATCTTACCTTGAAGTGACTGACTTCGTTGTCCCGCCTTATTGAACCTGACAGTGGCCCTGTTGAAGGCGTCCCCCTGGGATCTGGTCAATAAGAGATCAGTGGGTGGAAAATTACACTTTGTGTGGCTAACAGCCTCACTGTAGGGCATCATTTAGGAATCCTGCTTGGCAGTTTTTATAAAAAAAAAAGATCTGGAAACTATAAAGTAGGGGTGCTCTCAAAAGCTGTGTGGACATTTAAATGGACAGTTTTTGTCTAATTGAAATTTGAAGTTTGAATTAGAAAAGGAAACGGAAAAAGATAATAGATCGAAAATGAACTCTTGAATTAATAAAGAATTAAGCCCAAAGTTGGAGTAATGTGATCTCTGTAATTTTTTATATTGATTCAACAAGGATGTTTTTTTCTTTTACATCAGATTGTGCTTCTGAAACAGAAAGATTTCTAAGCCCTGCTGTGTCTGATGTTTTTAAAAATCATATTTTCTGTATGTTACTAAAAATGGATGGTAAAGTGTAGGCTAGTGGTTCAAGTGTTGCTATGTTGCTGAAAACTTGGTTTGATTCCCCACATGGATGTGAACGAAGCTCATGGTCGTAAGAGGCAACTACTGAGAGTATATATTGGGTGGTTGGACAGGGACATGGTTGGTGTCATGTCATTGCAGCCCGACTGAATAGATTGTGGCTCATGATATCAATCACTGGTTTGCTGGCCCTGATGCTTTTACTCATATGGTTGGAACATTGCAGAAAATGGTGTTAAACAATGAAAAAAGCTTACTTCAGTTGAAATGGAATTTCCATAAAAATTATGAATTTCTAAACTTTAAGTCGTTGATCATCAGACAGACTTCGCAACCAAAAATAGTCTGACATTAAAAGTGACCAATTTTAGCCCAATGAATCATCTAATATTAGAGTATGAATATTCTTTGATTATCCCATTTGATATCTTAATTGAGAATCATCAATCATTCTGAAGTTGGGCTCTTATCTGAAACTGGGCTTATCATAAATGTATTCAATCTTCTACAAATTATCGAGGTCATTACGGACAGGTCGACCTTAGTGTAGCATTAATCGCAGGGACCAGGGTAAAGAGCCTTTGAAGAAAGTCCTTGATGTAATTAGTGATAAAAGAGTGGGTACTTGATGGTTAATGGTAGAAAATCCTTTGTTCTTCTGGCTTAACAAGGTTACAGTGTGAGTGAGTGAGTTGGGTTTACGCCTTTTTAAACTCTTCTTTGAACAGTGTTTCAGATACATCACTGCATGTCAGTGATAGTTCATGGAAGAACCTCTGTTCATCTATCTTAACAAGGGTACAGCAGAGCAGCTGTGAGTGAGTGAGTGAGTGAGTTGGGTTTACGCCTATTTAAACACTGCTTTGAACAGTGTTTCAGATACATCGCTGCATGTCAGTGATAGTTCATGGAAGAACCTCTGTTCATCTATCTTAACAAGGGTACAGCAGAGCAGCTGTGAGTGAGTGAGTGAGTGAGTTGGGTTTACGCCTTTTTAAACTCTTCTTTGAACAGTGTTTCAGATACATCACTGCATGTCAGTGATAGTTCATGGAAGAACCTCTGTTCATCTATCTTAACAAGGGTACAGCAGAGCAGCTGTGAGTGAGTGAGTGAGTGAGTTGGGTTTACGCCTATTTAAACACTGCTTTGAACAGTGTTTCAGATACTGAATGTCAGTGATGGTGTAAGACAAGGGCACTGGTGCGTTGCTGACACACCAATGATCATATCAGGCGAATAAAACATTTGATCTATGATCAGAGGATCCTGGCATGTGAGGGGACACAACTCTGTATTACGAATGAGTTTGGCTCCTCTGATAACACCTGTGCCCCAATAACATGTCAGTGTAGGTGTGATGCCACTTGTAGATAGTTGTGTCCTGTTTCAGCAGTGAGAAGATGGTCATTATCATAATTGTTGCATTATTAAAAAAAATATTTTTTTTTATCATATTGTTTAACACAAAACTGAAAAAAAAGCTTGCTCCAGTTGTACCATAGCTTTTATCACCATCCAAGAACTGTCGGTACTTTATGCCACTCATGTAAATTTCTTGCATTTCACGATTTAAAACCTGTCACTGAAAGAAATGAGGTTTTAGAAACAACGGAAGTAAAAAACAACCTGTCTTCCCTATGTTTGGATGGACTGAATGAAACTGTCAATAAATTAGGTAACAAAGGAAATAACAATGTCAAGAACTGTCAATGAACACTGCCGACAGAGAAGAAATCACGTCCTAATTGTCAATGAGGTCTCATATTCGCAGCTGCCCTTATGAATAGACTATTTCCGACCATATAGCCTCATTTCCCAGCTTGCACTGCTTGTATCCATATGTCAATCAGCCAGGCAGCCCACGTGGGCGAGGAATACCTGCAGGCGCTGACCTTGATACTCTACTTCACACTAGGTAGTAGAAACATCTCTTTAGGCTACACAATCTTTTTACTTGCTTAACGGATCGGCTGATGGAAAATTTTGTTGAAATGAAAAAAAAATAATTCAGATATATGCTCTTTTATATATCATGCTGATAAGCTGATTGCATTCTTCTCCAAAAGAATATTATTTTTAAACAAGGACCCACTGAAGTTGACATATATTAAACATGGGAATTAAAATAAAGTTAGTTGTTTTGCCTGAAACTGATAGGCTGCATAGATGCACAACAGTCTCCCTGCCTGATTCGTCAGGTTTGCATTGCTTAAAGCAGCAGCTGGGGCGGTCGGGTAGCCTAGTGGTTAAAGCGTTCGCTCGTCACGCCGAAGACCCGACATGGGTACAATGTGTGAAGCCCATTTCTGGTGTCCCCCGCCGTGATATTGCTGGAATATTGCTAAAAGTAGCGTAAAACCAAACTCACTCACTCACTAAAGCAGCAGCTGTGTTGCAGGGTCTCTTTCCACATTGAACCATTTATATTTTTTATACTAGCTGACCTGTAGTGGAAGAGATAACAAAAATAGATTTGCTTTTTGCTTTTTGCTTTTTTCCCATACCTACTGACTGCATAAAACATGTACTGCAAGTAAAAAAAAATATGGCCTTAGCCATGAATCAACATACAGGGCTCAGTACCACTTGTAATGACCACAGCTGTGCTGATATTCTGTGATCATGATGATACTGAAAATAAAGACAACGAGAACGGATTTGCTTTTTGCTTTTTTTCACCCCCTTCTGACTGTATAAAATCTGTATAGCAAGAAAACAAAAGTGTGGCCTTAGCCATGAATCGACACGCAGGGCTCTAAAACACTGGTAGTGACCGCCACTTCACACAGCTGTGCTGATATTCTGTGATCTTGGTGATACTGAAAATAAAGACAACGAGAACAGATTTGCTTTTTGCTTTTTTCCCCACCTTCTGACTATAAAATCTGTATAGCAAGAAAACAAAAGAGTGGCCTTAGCCATGAATCGACACGCAGGGCTCTATAGCACTGGTAGTGACCGCCACTTCACACAGCTGTGCTGATATTCTGTGATCTTGGTGATACTGAAAATAAAGACAACGAGAACAGATTTGCTTTTTGCTTTTTTCCCCACCTTCTGACTATAAAATCTGTATAGCAAGAAAACAAAAGAGTGGCCTTAGCCATGAATCGACACGCAGGGCTCTATAGCACTGGTAGTGACCGCCACTTCACACAGCTGTGCTGATATTCTGTGATCTTGGTGATACTGAAAATAAAGACAACGAGAACAGATTTGCTTTTTGCTTTTTTCCCCACCTTCTGACTATAAAATCTGTATAGCAAGAAAACAAAAGAGTGGCCTTAGCCATGAATCGACACGCAGGGCTCTATAGCACTGGTAGTGACCGCCACTTCACACAGCTGTGCTGATATTCTGTGATCTTGGTGATACTGAAAATAAAGACATTTCTGAACTTGAATTGTATCTGATGGTCAAGGAATGAGGAATGTGCTGAAACATCCCAGCTGCTGTGATGTAGATTCAGATGCTGAATGTGGGTGGGACCGTTTTGATGACAGGTTGCTATCAGCCATTGATCTACGCATCTTGGTTTGGCTGTATGTAGACCTAGATCTTTTGTTGTTCATGACTTTGTGGTCAGTTTCGGCTAGTGATTTGGGACACTTGTGTAGCTCAGTGGTTAGAGTGTTTGCCTGTCGTGCCTTGGACACGAGTTCTGGTTTTAATGACTGAATGCTATCATCCATTGATCTATGTTTTAATCCAGCTACACCTTGTTCATGGTTTGGTATTCTTTTTGGTAGGGATTTTGTTGTGGTGAGGTAGCCTAGTGGTAAAGGGTTCACTTGTCTTGCCTTGGACCAGGGTTTGGATTTTGATGAGTGGTTGCTCTCAGCCTTTGGTGTACACATCCCAGTTGAGTAATTACATGGTTTTCTGCATTTTATTTAATGCCGAATTAATTGCTCTCTGTTCACTGTCACATAATTGCAGTATTTTTGTCACTTTGCCATACTTACGGTAAGCAAGATTTCTTTTGGCCTATTAAACTTAGCTAATGGTAGCTCATATATTCGGAGTAAAATGTGTGGAAAAAGTTTGGAAGTTTCAGCTGGTTAAAATGATTTTGGCACAGGCTGCAGGAGGATATTAATAGACTGTTATGGTTTAAAGATTTAAGTGTAAATGTGTTAAACAGGGCTGACGATATCCTTCCTAAAGATTTTAGAACGGCAACAAGCTACACTGGTCTTTTTTGCGAGTGTTATTTGGTGCACACAGTTAAATGATTGCAAATGATTGCCTCCGTGGTCCAAAGGTAGAGCGTCCGCCTGGAAACGGAAGGTTTGGGGTTCGATCCCTGGCCACGTCATACCAAAAGACGTTAAAATATGGTACTTGTTGTTACCCTGTCTGGCGCTCGGCATTAAGGGGGTAAAACAAGGACTGGTCGGCTCGGAGTCAGTATACTGTGTCTGAGTGGGGTATTCATGTTAAACTGTGGTATGGTATCTCAGTGTGATAGCACTATAAATCGGCATCAGTCCGGACTAGTACAAGCAGCCACACACACATACACGTGCATGCATGTCGCTATATAAGTGCAATAATCTTGGACGCGATGTTAAACCCCATTTCACCTCACCTCACCATGGTATTTGATTGGCTAACCCAGCAAATTTCTTTTTCACTTGTTTCCATAAACCCAAAAGACAAAGTCCAACTGATTTCTGATAATGTCAGTGTAGGTGTGATGCCATTTGCAGATAGTTGTGTCCTGTTTCAGCAGTGAGAAGATGGTTTTTTTTTCATTATCATAATTGTTGCATTATTTAAATTTTTTTTTTTTTTATCTTATTGTTTAACACTAAAACTGAAAAAAAAATGTGTTAAACAGGGCTGACGATATCCTTCCTAAAGATTTTAGAACAGCAACAAGCTAAACTGGTCTTTCTTCGCAAGTGTTATTTGGTGCACACAGTTAAATGATTGCAAATGAATCCATGGTATTTGATTGGCTAACCCAGCAAATTTCTTTTTCACTTGTTTCCGTAAACCAAAAAGACAAAGTCCTACTGATTTCTGATAATATGAGGAGTAGGGTTTATGTTACATTGTTGTGGGGAACGTTGTCACTGAATTCATATTGTTGTTTACAGTTGTTTTTGTGGTAATGAATAAGTAAGCAATATGTGAAGTTATTGTACTTGACATATTTATTGATAAGAATTGACTTCAATATTTTTTGCACAGTATGCACACCAGATTATACATTTATACCTTCATAGGGGCGGTCGGGTAGTCCAGTGGTTAAAGTAGTCGGTCGTCAAGCCGAAGACCCGGGTTTGATTCCCGACATGGGTACAATGTGTGAAGCCAATTTCTGGTGTCCCCCGCCGTGATATTGCTGGAATATTGCTAAAAGCGGTGTAAACCCATACTCACTTGATCACTCACTCACTCACTCACTCACTCACTCACTCACTCACTCACTCACTCACTCACTCACTCACACTCACTCACTCACTCACTCACTCACTCACTCACTCACTCACTCACTCTCTCACTCCTCCATAAACACAAAAAATATTGAAGTCAATTTTTAAATAGTCCATATCATAATTATCCAGTTATCCACAAATATACATGGTAACAGGTTGTCTTCATCTTTATTTTTTTTAAACGGAGTGATATAGCGATAAGCATGTCCATCCGTCCATCGGTCAGCCACCTGTTTTCTGTTTCCGGAGAAGAACTCCTCAACCTTTGAATATTTCTTGATGAAACTCAAACAATTGCTATAAGATAACAGTTTGTTCTTGTGTACGTATATGTTGCTGATGATACGGTCCCATGGTTACTATTGTCTTGTTGATCATTTACATCTCCAGGGATGGCTTTTAGATTCTGCTACAGCCTGCAAATTCTGACAGTGGTTTTAACCAAAATGAAAGAACAAATTAGTTAACTGTATAGTTCAAACTTTTCTGAATCAATTAATGAAAATATTATTAGTTTAGCCATCCGATAATGACTGAATTTACTAACCTAATATAAATAATTGAATCAGCAGATTATTACTGGACTGAGAAGTCATACAGTCATTGAATTATTAAACTGGACAATAATTGCTAGTGCTTCAGTATAATGTTGCTAATTCCATCCTGCTGGGTCACCTCTTTTGGTTATTTAAATCAAGAGCAAGCCTCTCTCAATGATTTGGGGGCACGGGTGGCCCAGTCGTCTAAGGCGCCCCAATTCGCTGTGCAGAGTTGCGTCCCTTGGGCACGCCAGAAACCTATGATTGTGGGTTCGAATCCCGGTTCACCCCAATTATGTTTCTAGGTTTGTCAGCACCATACCCATGCTTGTGGGTTTCATCGAATTGGTAAACGTCTGAGACCTGCAACACTTCAGGCTTTCCTCCCACATTAAGCTGACACGCCGTGATATAACTGGAATACTGTTAAAAGCGGCGTTAAACCCAACTCACTCACTCACTCACTCATTCACTCTCAATGATTTGCTGATTCCTAAATCAGCTGGTTACAGAATACACTGTCTTCAAATTTTGTGAAAAGTTTGTTTTTTATATTCTATGAATGGAATATCTTTCACAAAATGATTATTCTTGGAATGTAGAAATGTTTGGTAATGATTAAAATTGGGATTAATTGTTTGGCATAAGGAAACACACAAAGTTAATAATCTCTCAATGATATAATGTAAAATTAAAAAATAATGGATTTTTAAGACGTAAGTACACTCAATGATTTAGCATTGGAACCATGTATGAATACAGGTTTTGAGTGAACTACCCAATTTGTCATATAGTGCCAAATGACTTGTCTGTCGCCATGTTTTAGCAACACTTTGGAAAACCTGTATCTTAGCATGTTAGGAACATTCGTCAGTGGTCTTTGAGAAAGAAGGCATTGCATTGATATATGGAGCTTGAAAGTAGTTCCTGCTAGGCGACTTCATTTGCATATTTATCAGATCATGATACCAAGTTTATCTGATTGGTTTATAGCACATAACACATGCCTTTATACGATAAACTCTATTAGGATCCTTGGTGTGTTAGCACCATGTTTTTGTGGGTTTCACCAAAGTTTTGAATGTCTGAACTGCAACACTCCCACGTTAAGCTGAAACATCGTGATATTAGTGAAATACTGTTCTAAGTGACACACAACTCACTCACTCTTCACACGAGCTCTACTATGACACTCAGAGCTACAGATAAACTGCATATTTGCATAAAATACCCCCCAAAATATTCAAAACTCAATTACTTTCAATTAAATTGCGTACAGAAACGCATGCATTCAATGAAAAACTCAAATGATAAAAACAGCACACGTAAATACCCAATGAAGCTTTTTCACCATTCGTACAATGGAGCTAATTTCTGAAACACAATTACGAGCTAATTCACTATCCGAGTCAAGCCTTTAGTTAGAACCCTTATACATCTAAAACATTATTTATTTTTTGAAATCTCGAAATGTTAGTTCATTTGGGGAAAAAACCCAATAGAGTGATAAATAGATGAGTGAAAAAATATTGGTTACCCAATGAAAAATGTACTAACCCAATTAAAATAGAAACTTTCAAGTAAAACCTCAATTGCTCAAAAAGTTATCTGGAGCTCTTCAGTTCCTGGACTTTGAACGCCATCTGTAGATCAGTCAAGAAGATTAATTCAGGTTGAAATTTAAATTCTAATGCAGATGCTTAAGGTCTGAAGCATAAACATGATAAAAGATAAATAGGGCATGTTACAAGTCAGTTATAAGTCAAATTTGGGGCTTTAGTCAGAAGTAATCATGTTTTTTGCTTAGTCAGTGCAAAAAACAGGGGGAAAAGTGGACAAGCTGTCAAGGTCAATCTATCATGCTTACCGTATTCAATGTAATAAGCGCCCAGGGCGCTCTAAAAATTAGAAATAGGGTGCTCTTAATAGAATATTATTTTGGTGGGAAAAAAAGAGTTGAAAAGAGAATTTTGAGTTGAAAGATAAATTTCGTGGTTTATTCTGACAGCCTGAAATGTTTGTATTCCACCGATGTATTTTTCCAGAATTTAATTGCCCATAATTAAGGGTGCATAAATAAGTCTTGTGTAAATTGATCAATCGGAAGGGGTGCTAAATGGGATTGTTCACTAGCCAATATATAAGCAAATATCGCCACGAGCGCTTATTAGAGCGGGGCGCTTATTACGTCAAATACGGTAATCATCTCTTTGTGAAGGTCGACCTTCAGTCTGTTCATAGGTAGACGTGGGGATAGCTGATCTTGCTTTCATTTTCATTACTGTATTTCATGTTGAGCAAATTCCAAACACAGACCGGGTTTGTTGTGTCAGATCTAGTTATATGTAACGTTTATGAAACTTTAGTACAATTACAATGAACAGTACAGTTTTAATTTACGCTAAACAGTTTTTACATGGACACTATACATTAAACTTTTACTTTAAAAATGTGACTGATTTTATGTGTACAATAGTTTCTTTTTAGTTGTTTTTCGATAAAAGTATACCACATCAAGGCCATAATGAGTTTTATCAACATCTGATTTTTGAACTGCTGTCTTAAGAATCTAAACAAATAGTAATTTCAGAGCTACAGATAAGCTGCTAATTTGCGTAAAATACCCCCCAAAATATTCAAAACCCAATTACTTTCAATTAACTTGCATACAGAAACACATGCTTTAAATAAAAAACTCAGATGTATAAACACAGCATGCGTAAATACCCAATGAAGCTTTTTCAGCATGCGTACAATGGAGCTAATTTCTGAAACACAATTACGAGCTAACTCACTTTCCGAGTCAAGCCTTTAGTTAGAACCCTTATATACATCTAGAGCATCATTTTATTTTTTCTTGAAATCTCGAAATGTTAGCTCATTTAGGGAAAAACCCAATAGAGTGATGAATAGATGAGTGAAAAAATATTGGTTACCAAATGAAAAATGTAATAACCCAATTAAAATAGAAACATTCGAGTAAAAACTCAATTGCTCAAAAAGTTAACTGGAGCTCTGATATTTTGGTGATGGAAGACTAAACCCTCCATTTGCCCCCAAGGTGTTGACTACGGTACAGCTAATCCACCTGTTATTGTATGCCCACAATTCCACACTAACAATATAATCTGCCGCTGTTGAAAGATTAATCCCCGATAGCCTCTCAACCACTGCTTATCCCATATAGTCTGATGGTAACACAACCATCACATATCTTGTCAGATCTTGGGCATTAATCTGTTGGAGTGCTGTGTGAGGCTGTGAGACCTTGGTGTCGTACTGTTGGTTTACTATGCTCGCTGTCAATATTGTGATCCGATCTGGGAACAACCAACGGTTACCTGTGGCCTGCTGATGTGAATTCCCAAAGGCAAGATAGAGCAGGTCCCGTGTCCCATGAAGTGGTCCCTAAGTCTGTGTTCAGGCAAAGATACGCCAGTCCTAGATCACTCTTTTGGATGAGGACCGTGTAAAGTGTGATCCGACCGGTGAATGACCGACGGTCATCTATGGCCAGATTATGTGAATTCCCAAAAGGAAGATAGAGCAGGTCCCGTGTGCCATGAAGTGATTGTAGCACTAGGACTATCCTAAGTCTGTGTTCAGGCAAAGATACGCCAGTCCTAGATCACTCTTTTGGATGAGGACTGTGTAAAGTGTGATCCGACCTGTGAATGACCGACGGTCATCTATGGCCAGCTTATGTGATTTCCCAATAGGAAGATAGAGCAGGACCCTAGTCCCATGAAGTGATTGTAGCACTATGATTATCGTAAGTCTGGGTCAAAGCAAAATAATGCCAATCGTAGGTCACTTTGTGGGATCCCACCTGTAAAAAGTGACCTGCTCGTCTGAATTCCAAAATTGAAGATAGAGCAGAACCACTGTCTCACAAAGTGAATGTAGAACTAAGACTAGCGTAAGTCCGGTTAATGCAAACTTACGCCAATTGCAGATCCCTTTGTGGGATGAGGGCCATGTTCACCTTCAGACACCGTGGTATCTGTAATCTACAGGCACTCCAAGGCCTTTTCATATGAATCCCTTTGTGGGATGAAGACCATGTCCACCTGTTTGAAGGCATTCCTGTGAAGATCCGGGGTAGAATAGGTCTTCAACAACCCATGCTTGCCGTAAAAGGCGACGATGCTTGTCGTAAAAGGCGACTAACAGGATCGGGTGGTCAGGCTCACTGACTTGGTTGATGCATGTCATCGTATCCCAATTGCGTAGGTCAGTCACTGGATTGTCTGGTCCAGACTCGATTATTTGCAGACCACCGTCATATAGCTGGAATATTGCTGTGTGCGGAGTTAAAAAAACAAACACAAAAACATTCCTGATTGACAGGGATGATGTTGGCCCTTTCCACAATGCGATCTTAGCGTTTAGACAATCATAACTCCCATACTTTAACATAGACTTACGAGAATCACAGGTCTTAGATCACTTTGTGGAACAGGTCCTGTTCCATAAAGTAAATGAAGCACGGTCACTGTCTGTTACGGCCAAGTTACGACAGTCACAGATTGTTACGTGGAATGAGTACTTGGATCTAGTCAATAATGAGCTCAAGGCTGCTTGGATTGGAATCATCGCGTCTACCTCTTTTGTCAGTCATATTTAAGACATGACACCAGCAAGTGATGTCAGGCAACATGTTCAAAGTAGCTGTAAAAGATGTTTAATTCGAATAACCATCATATCATACATGCAGAGGTTCATCTTAAATTGTTTATTGTAGTTGGTAAATCATGTTAAACTTCATAATGCCTGTTTCTTGCATTCAGAGACCTGTGAATCCAGAAAATTTAACAACAAAACAAAAATAGATAAAGAAACGTAAACACAAGATTAAAAGTAATATATCACAAAAGCTTATGTATAAATTGCAACTTCAAAGTGACGCTTGAAAAGACCTGTCGAAATATTATCAAAACGAAAATAGGCTGGGAAAATGTCAAACTTCAAACCCTTTATACATGTAAGAAAGCAGTTTAAACAAATCCCCTCGACCATAACCACTTAATTCATGCAGCTTTACTCAATAATCGCGGCTTGTTTTGGTAGAGAGTAACCCGTTAACAAAATAACCCATGAAATCACTGGGAACCTAATCACAAGAGATCAGCACTTGAAGTACCACCTTTTACTGGTTGTGTGTAAACGTTGACAATTTTGTCTGTATATTGGCATTGCTGTTTGGATTGTCTAATTTGGCAGGTAATTCTTGTGGAAATATTGTGTTTGTTGTAATGTGTACAGTAGGTAAATGACCGGGCGGGCTTGACATGTTCACCCATGTGTGACTATATACCCCAACATTTAAGCATATTGCGAGGGAAAATCTGATAAGTTATTGAGGACTTATGTAGACCCTCTCAGAGGCTGATATTTGGCTCAATAAAGTTTCTGTCAATAAAAAATCTCCCCCTCCCCCCCAAAAGAAAATTAAAAAAAATAAATAAATGAATAATTAAAATTGTCCAGTTCATGTTACTGCGGTAATTACTATGATGTTATTGCTGTACAGAGATAACTGAGGCCATGAGTTACCTAAAAGAGTGGTAGATGCTGAAAAGCAGTGAATGCAATGTTAAAAAACCTCTGAATTTTAGAAAATAAGACCTCCAAAAAATCCTAATTATGAACAAAATAGCAATTTCTTCCCCAATTCCTTGCCAAGGGCACTTAGTTTGGTAATCCTAGATAAATGCCTATATACATATATTTATTTAAAATTCAAAACAAAACACAAGGCAGAATACTTTCTCCAATAAAACCTATTTTCTATCTTGCTTTGTTTAATTATATTGGACTGTACTCTTGAATGGGAAATATAAATATATATAGTTTGGGATTATTTATTAGAAAGTTCAGATTTTTCAATTATGTGGCCTGTTTTTAGAATAATTGAATTTTCAAATTTAATATTGCCAGGTATTTGACATATCTGTATAATCTGTATTTAGTCCTAGGTGTCTTTACTATTTGTTCATTGGTGTATAGGATCTAATGGTATCTAATATGTATGTAATATATTTTAATTAAGTTTACCAATAAATAGATGGTGTTAAGTCTGAGACGTCACCAGCAGCAGCAGGAGGGATGTCACAGCTTTCTGATGACCGCCACAGCGAAAATCTATCACACCATGATCAAGACTGCCTTTGTGGAAATAATGAAATTACACGGCACCAGATTGTCAATTGGCTGTTATGTCATTATACGTAACCAGTTACGTGGGTCAACACCGGGTTATTGCAAGGCTGCAGAAAATGTTTTGTTTCCGGGGAACCCTACTTCAGTTAGCTCTATGTCTCGTTACCTCGTTTAATTATGTTCAATTGGAATAGGAAGTGTGGCTGAGATGTGTTATTGACTTTTGAGATGGCCCCCACAAGCGACCTCGCTCAGTGGCTGAATGGTTTGTCAACAGCAAACAAGGGCTACTGGTCTGTCCGATAGTGTGACGGCCCACACTACGCTGGACACTGCAGTGGACAGGGGTGGACGATAACCTGACCGCACACCCTCGCTACTGACCACCTTAACCTACAGCATTGTCGCAACATCACCGTTGTAGGACGTTGTCAGTTGTACCCATTGTGGGCCAACTCTCATAGCATTGTTGTAGTGTTGTCATTGTACTGTTGTGAGAATTGGACTTGTGTTAGCGTACTTCTGTTTGGCTCCTTTTCCGCGGGGTCTCGGTCCACGTTTTGGGTCGTCCCAAAGGAATGGATACACAAACCATAGAGCTGTAAGACAGCCCTGTCAACTGCAGGATTACCGTTTGATTGCTTTGTGTTTGGCAAAGAGTCTGTCCTATAGTTTTCCACGTTCAGCAGGAAGAGAGAGGAACATACCTGTGTCATGCTTCGAGGGGATATTTGTGTTTCACTGGAATACTTGTGAGAGAAAAAAATGGATAAAACTACGCTTAAATTTCAGAAAGGAAAGGGTAAGTGTTGAAAGCGAATGGGTTAATTTCAGGTGATGCGAAATCTCACCATGTTGATTTCAGCGTTTACGACTGGCAATGAAATTGATGACTGGATTGGTAGGGAGGCAAGAGCCTTTGATGTAATTTTTTTTATATTCGCGAATGAGTTTTGCTGATAAAAGCAAACAGACTCAATTTGCAACTATTCATCGTCTTGTTCCGCGATGGCTCCCTTCCCTATTGTCTCCTACTTTCAGTGAATTTCAGTGCAACATTTAAACACGAAAGCCGCTCCGTTTCAGTATTGATTTTTACAGCAGTTAAACACCACAATCAGCAGAAATTTAAATTACATCATTACAAGGGATTTTATTGATATTTACCAGGTGTTATGGACTGTAAGGCTAATCATGTCAAGTTTGTTGGATTATTGTATGAAGTGTACTGTCACGGATGTCAATTTCAGGGGTAGTGATTTCAACTCTTGCTCTGCAGGTGTGTTCTTGAACAAGGGCTTGTGTATACTGGATCACTATTCCACTTCATATAATACCCGTTCGTCTTTCACAGGAAATAATGTCTTCAGTAACATTAAAGTCAAGCTTCAAGTCCCCCCCCTCACCCCCCCCCCCCCCCCCCCCCCCCCCCCCCCAAAGTATGGTTTGAGGGCTGTTATGGCGCTGTCGATCTGAAACTCTTATATTGTGCTGTGTTTCAATGGTTGAACTAGAACGCTTTAAAATAGTTGTTTAAATTTGTTAGAAAGTTTAAGATTGTATTACTTCTATAACTTGGTTTTCCTGTTAAAGGTTTGCCTGGCTCTTCTATTTGGTATTGATAGAGATCTATAAATGTAATATTCTTTGGTTAAAAAATGAAATAATTTGCATAATGTTTTTTATGTTTGATACTAATAATGTCAATAGAAATGTTAATGCAGAATGAATCCTAAGATTTCCTTTGACTGTCTTCTCAAAATTATAATTTCAACAACAATAATTTGGAATGATCCTGTTTGTTGTAGATTTCTAACCTATTTGTTTGACTGTGCAATAGACAATGTAGAAGGGTGGTACATAACACAATAACGCCTGTAAGGGGTCATATGAGCTGCTTAACACAGTCGTGACGTTGTACATGGCTTTTCGGGCAAGCTGCCTCCAGCCCCGATCAGTTAGTTTGTCTATTGTAATGCCACTGATTAATACATTGTTTTCCGAGTCTTGTCTTGCCGTGGATTTGGCAGAGATCTTGGTGATTTCATTACCAATGGAAATATAACAGCTGTGAAAGACATTTACCTGAAACATTTACAAGCATGAATAACACATACGGAAGCCCTTCCCAAAGCCTATATTGCTGCTAGCCTTCGGGAAACATTTAACATTAGATGAACTGACTCAGCTTGCAAGCTGGTGTCAGTATTGTCTCTGTAACAGTTTGAAGAAATAAGAGCATTATTGCTACTTTAAATATCTGACACACATTACAGAAAAACAGACCTTTTATGAAGTGTGGATGATAGAAAAGAAAGATTTGTTTGTTGTTTAATGCCACACTGAGCATATTCCAGGTTCATGACAGTAAATAATGGAATCTGGACCAGACAGTCCAGTGTGCATGGTTACAATGACATGCAATCAACCAAGTCACTCAACCTGACCACACGATCCATCAGGTAGCCTCTTACAACTGTCACAGGTTCCTGGGGACCAATTCTAACACAGAATGTCCAGGGGGAGAACAGAAATACATTGAAAAGAGCATACATTGAAAACAGACCTTCTGATACCTCAAGTGTTCAGATCATTCATCTCACTGATAGGATTGATTTTCCGCGTCATGACTGTTGAATGTGTATTTATCCATCCATCCATCCATCCATCCATCCATCCATTAATCATCTATCTTTCTATCTTTCTATCTATTTAGATCAAACTAAACCAAGTTTATTTATTTATTTATTTATTTATTTATTTATTTATTTATTTTTATTTATTTATTTATTTATTTATTTATTTATTTATTTATTTATTTATTTATTAGTTCAGATCAAACTAAACCAAGTTTATTCCACATCTGAAAAAAGCAGAAGAAGAAAGGTTCTTTTGAAAAAAAAAAAAATTACAATTATTTAATTTTTAAAGAAATGTTTTCCTAGACAGTTTTAGTCTAAGATTGGGACAACAATGTCTGTAGAAGAATTTAAACTACGGTGGGCAGCCTGAACTTGCACAATGTCTGTTGTACATCTGTGTTCAAGTAGGAGTTATAACAGTCGAAGAGCCACAATTGCTTGAAACAGGGCTCAGGGCAATAAGCGTCCCCTGGCTCTACATTCCCCTAACTGACCCAACGTTTGTACTGATAATTGGTCCCCCTAAGCACACCCATCGGGCGGAAGTTCTGAGACTGACAGTGTGTCAGTGTTGTAACATAGACTATGATGGACTTTATCATCAATAGTCAATCCCCATGGATTAGGACTTGTTTTGTTAAACAAACTATTTGCTATACTGATTTGTTGAACCAGATTGACTGTATTTGTGTCCATCTTGAGTGGGTTGCGTGAGTTCCATTAGGAGCTATGAGGTACTATGGGTAAATCTCCTGTTACAGAACCCATGTTGTTACCATTGTTAGAGTGCGTTCCCAGCACATTGTTCAGAGGCGACTAAATTGGATCTACTTGTCAGACTCCGAGACATGTCAGCCGGAGAGATTACTCAGAATATCGGCCACTGTTATATTTTGCCTGTTTTTTGTTTAATGCCACAATCAGAAATATTTCAGCTGTTTGACGGAAGTCTACAAAGAATCAGAAATATTTCAGCTGTTTGACGGAAGTCTACTAATAATCGAGTTTATGCCAAACAATCCAGTGATTGACATCATGAGCATTGGTCAAAGCAGCTGGGATACAATGACATGCAACTCACTTCGCTTCACTATATTCAGTACTTGTAGACCACAGGCGTTTTTGTACAGACAAAATACAATTTAGGCGCAAACAGTATATGATATAATACATTTCTTTGCTTTTTTTTTCATGGCATTCGTCAACCAAGCATGGGTTGCTGAAGACCAATTCTAACCCTGTTCTTCAAGGGCTTGTCTGGTCCAGTCTCAATTATCATATTGTTTGAATATTGCTGCAGTCGAATACAGCAAACATGCTATCAGTCGAGACCAGGGTGACAGCTTTCTGCATTCAGTAGACTGACCGTGAACCAAGACCCAGCACTAGGTGAGGGACAACAGCTGCCAGTGGGATACTAACATACTCTCAACATGTCTCCCTGAAGTCAAGTACAGATATACGTGCTCAGCGATTCATCAATCAGGGCCTCGTAAGTCTGTCAGGTGTCAGCGTCATCGAAGGCAAACTACTAATGTCTATCATTTGCTGCAGTTAGCCATTTGAAGTCAGGGCCAGACAATACCTGCCCTCCTACATAAGACCAAGTAGTGATCCCCATTGTCCACTCCTGTTGTAAACTGGTGTTTACTGGGCCTGGCGGACTGTGACGTCCCTGGGGTGTACTCGACACTGCCCCTACTGGACATTACTGGACATTAACATGCAATCCAGGCATCGAACATCCAGGGGCTGCTACAGTTGCTGATAGAGGCTGGGGATTCAGTTACAGTGCAGAGGATGTCGGACTTGCTTAAGTCTCTAAAGACATAATTTCATTAAACATTATTAGTGGAATTAAAATTAATATTTGAATCTAAAAAAAATATATATTTTCTTCTATAAAAGGACTCAGATGTATTGTCGGACTGTTTAGACAATGTAGACCAGTTAGTGTTTTTCTTCTAAAAGTTTAATCGAAAGAAAGGAAAAGAAAAGTTCAGACAGTGGCAACAGACCATGTTTTGGACAGTTCAGACAGTGGCAACAGACCATGTTTTGGTCAGTTCAGACAGTGACAACAGACCATGTTTTGGTCAGTTCAGACAGTGACAACAGACCATGTTTTGGACAGTTCAGACAGTGACAACAGACCATGTTTTGGACAGTTCAGACAGTGGCAACAGACCATGTTTTGGACAGTTCAGACGGTGGCAACAGACCATGTTTTGGACAGTTCAGACAGTGGCAACAGACCATGTTTTGGTCAGTTCAGACAGTGACAACAGACCATGTTTTGGTCAGTTCAGACAGTGACAACAGACCATGTTTTGGACAGTTCAGACAGTGACAACAGACCATGTTTTGGACAGTTCAGACAGGGACAACAGACCATGTTTTGGGTACAAGTATCTTGGCACTAGACGACACAAGAGTTGGAAGGTGGTCCAAGTGTCATGTACCTAGACCAGACATTTTTTATTTCTTGGTTCGCTGAATTTTTTAATGAAAACTCATGGTCAGTAGATGTGGAAAGAAAGTAAAATCTAAAAAGATTTTTCAGGTAATTTTTGTGTTTTTCAGAAAATAATCTTACTGGAGTTACAATTGTCTTAGCGCTATCATGGCTTTTAGGAATATGCACTGGGCCTCGTTTCACAAAGTGATCGTAGCGCTAGGACAGTCGTAAGAATTTGTTAAAGGATGGGAGTTATGATCACCTTTGGGCTACACAGTCTTTGCTAAGGTATGGGAGTTGCGATGACCTTAGGGCTATGACAGTCGCAAGTCTATGTTAAAGTAAGGAGTTACGATCACCTTGATATGACAATTGTAAGTCTATTTTAAAGTATGGGAGTTACGATCACCTTAGGGCTACGATCACTTTGTGGAGTTGACCGCTGGTCCTTGAGGTTTGCTGCTATAGCATTTGACCATTAGGGTTATGACACGGCCCCTTGATAGCCGTGCTCAATTTCAACCACTGCCATATATCATTGGCTTAATTGTCTTGAAACAGCAGTAATTGAGAAAATTGCATGTTGCTGAAGTTGCTGATATGCATCTTGCTGACCATGGAGATGCAATGGTGGCATGTTTATGGTGAAAATGACTCGGTGTCAAGATGAATGCCAGGCACACAATGTCAGATCACTTAAGTAAATTGCAGGTTGTCAGTTCCTCTGTCAGGCACACAGTCAGAGTCAGAGTCACAGTCACAGTCACAGTCAGTCAGCGCCTTATTCAAGCCTTGTATTCTTCAACTGTTGTAAGGAGATTTTGCAAATAGTTTCATCATGTAAAGATCATAGATTAGCTTACTAAATTAATACTCAGTCGCATAATCTGGAGATTGAAAGAGGCAGATACACTAACAGGCCTGTCTACCAGAGAATATTCAAAATATATAACTTCAACAAGGTAGAAGATGAAAACGCTTCCCTTTGTATTGTCCGAATTAAAGTTACGACAGACAGTTACTTTTTCAAACACTGGATTTATTAAACTGCCAAAATGATTTTTGCAAGTATCTCGAACCCCTGTTCTGAAAAAAGCATAATATGTCAAAAGAATTATCTCATTACAAATTTGAAAAAGGTTGAAGTACTCTTACCAAATTACCCATCATTATGAAAATTGCTACTCCTCTTAAGCAGGTTTAAATATTTCTATTAAAGAATTATTGTTTAAGAACAAAATAACCCTTTTGATAAATTATGGTAAATAATGTGGGAAAAGACTTTTGCCATGTTTTTTAAATATTTATGCTCAAATAATGACATTAAAATATCTAGTTAAATATGTTGTTATTCAATGTGATGTTTAGGGAGACATATGTTTTAAATGTCAAGCCAATTATGTTCATGACAGCATGGACCATTAAAGGCCGGTCTGAAGCCAAAATACCAGAAACATTACAACATTACCCTTGACTTTTAGACATTATTACATTCAACAAGAAAACAAGCCAGATTGTAATATGCAACTGGCCAATTTCTTCCCCGGTTTTTGTTGTAACAAAACCTTGAATACGAAGGGTCAGATATTCAATGACAGTAATTTGTCAAACTGGTCGGTATTAAATCATGGAGCAAGTTTTATGAGTGGAGAAGGTTTTGTGTGATATGAATTATTTATAATGAGACCTTGCCAGAGGCAAGCCATGAAGGAGAAACCATAGAGGTCAGAGGTTGAAGGTCAGTGATTGTTGCTGGACATTGACTCAAGGGCATGTTCTTTCAACTTTGACCCCTCGTTTCCTCTAAACATGAATATTCCCCTATAATTATAGTGTGGTTTGAGTTGTAATTCAGTGTCCTTGGTGCACTATTTATGGTTTCCTAAACCATAGCCAATCTTGGATCAACTAAAAGGCATTTGTTTGAGAACTTGTATAATTAAGAGCCTCCTAGACTAACATCTAGTCTCTGAAATGAACATATCGTACAGAAAAAACAGTTGTTCAGTTATCTTAATAAAAATATAATAAAAGGGAGCCCAGTGACTCTCTTTTAGTCTGTCTTACAGACCCTGATACAAATATATATCAAATACAGCCCATGCAAGTCTATAATGTTTGGCAAGTCTAGATTACTGCAGTATCCGGAAATGAAGAGAGTCACTGGGTCTCTTTTATTATATTTTTTGTAAGATAACTGAACAACTGTTTTTTTCTTACGATATGTTCATTTCAGAGACTAGATGTTAGTCTAAAAACATTATAGACTTACATGGGCTGTATTTGATATATATTTGTATCAGGGTCTGTAAGACAGACTAAGAGCCTTCAACAAAGTGACTTTGTGTGCCTCCCTTCTACATAGATATGTTTTTCATTTTTTAAACTTTTTATTATAACAAACTGGCATGTTATTTAATCTTATTTGCTTGTGAAGTGACATTCTTTAAGGAATATTATTCTTTACGTCTTTACAGTTTTCAAAAACAGTCATTAAAGTCAAGGAGTCCTTGTCATACCATAATGTTAAAATTATTAAAGATTTAAGGGGTCTCTCGATTCAAATACCATAGAAGACCTAACGCCCCCCAGAACCCCCTTAATTCTGAACACTGATGTAACAGATCCAGTGCCATGGCTCACCTTACGTACACTACTCAACATAAGTTAAGGACACAGATTGTTTCATATCACTACAGTTATCGGTCACCTGTTCCTTAACTTCTTTTGAGTAGTATATTTGCTCAAGTTGTTGTCACTGTTATCTCTACCAAAAGCTTTATAATTTTCATATCATTATCAATGACACCGACATTTTGTGGCATGACAGTTATCATTAAGATTGTATGTTAGATTTCCAGACATGACAGTATCCATGGTCTATTGATCTCTGATCTGTTGCACCAGAATGAACCTGCCGATTATTAGATTTTGGTTGTCATGGTTTTTGCTCTTTTTGAAATGACACATCATCACGGATAGGATCAGTTCAAGTCGGCTTTCAACGGATCTGTATCTCTGATCTGTATTTTTATCAGGAGTTATTTTCATTCATTATCTATTTGATGGAAGGTGATTAAGCAGTATTTTCATGGCTCTGATTGCCAGATGGATTGTATTTGTCCAGGATAACATTATTAAGCATGGATTTTCTATTAGGGATCATTAGGCCAGATCAGTTTTATATTTTGTTTAAGAAATTATCCTTGTCAATATGCATAAAAAACCCATATATAGTCAGGGTTGTATTTGAAGTTACTTAACAACAACAATGTCTTAAGTTAATTTCAATTCAACAGCATTTAAAATGTAAAATTTTTAAAGTAATAAAATCAATGAAAGAAATAATTCAGACCTGAAAGTTGGAGAAACCCAAAGCATATGACCTTGTGCATATGCGAGTTAAACACTAAGTAGGACGGCAGTGCCACTATTTCCAATCATTCATTTCCAACAAGACATGGTTGTCCTAAACCCTATATCAGTCCTAGATTCTCTCCCAGCTTAAAGGAACAAAACATCATCTCTCTCCCTCCCTAACACTCTGTCTGATTCACTGACCAGTGCACGCTGACCAGCAGTTCCTGCAAGTCAGACCACGCCAAGCCCATAGACTTCTCACCATGGAAATAAGTCAATTAAGCTTCTCTTTTAGCTTGTCAGTCGGGCAGGGTCTTAGTGTCTTGCCCAATACCCTGGGGACTCTCGCTGCACTTCCAGTACCACGGGGCAGCCATTTATTACTTGTTCTGTTTGTAAATTCTTTGAGATTGGACTCCAAGTGTTTTGATGTTTTCATTTGCAAAATTCCAAGAACTGTGTTGATGGTGTCCATAGCTGGAGAGAATCTGATTTAATTACGAACTGCCAAGCTTGGTTTTATTTGCTTTGTGTGGCCGATCCTTAGCTTGAAAATGACATGCCAGCCGAGAGACTAGAAGAATGTAATAACCTTGTCTAACATTCTGCCATGATGGATTGCAGTGATTTGTTGAAATTTGCAAATGCGATTGATTGATTGAATATTTTGGAATGTTATTTGTCACAAAATTACATTCCTCGGTTTCATGGTTGGACTTCCATTAACGTAGTGGAATGGGCACCAGAATTAGAATTGTACTGTGACAGACTAAATGACATTTAAGAAATTGTACGAAACATATTGAAGTTTCATGACACATTTATGCATGGAATATTCATGTTGATTTTAGACTAGTTGTTGTGGTAGAATGGTTTTAAGTTTCTTTAATTTGGTCTTTTGGAAATACGATTATGATGATGGAATTTATTTAATTTAGCTTAATACTGTCCCTAACTCTGCTTGAAGCAAATTCAAATGCTAAATAAGGAATAAATCATGACTTGACTGAGTATTTTTAGATGCAAATCTCTTACATTTTATTGCTATTGAGGGAAATGGTGTGGGATAATCAAAAGTTTAGCATGTTTGTTTGTTTGTTGTTTAACGCCACGCCCAGCAATATTCCAGCTATGTGACGGCGGTCTGTAATTAATAGAGTCTGGACCAGACGATCCAGTGATTGACATCATGAGCTTCGATCCATGCAATCAACCAAGTCAGCAAGCCTGACCACCAGATCCCGTTAGTTGCCTCTTACGACAAGCATTGTCGCCTTTTATGGCAAGCATGGGTTTGTGAAAACCTATTTTACCCCAGATCTTCACAGGTCGTTAGCATAATGACAAATAGTTTAGCATAATGACAAATATCGCACACTCTACTTGTGTTGATATATTTCATATCAAAAGATATGAGGGAAAGATTATATGTTTTATCCATTATCATTCCCCAACTTTTTCAGTTTATGAACTATAATAAGCAGTGTCTCATAGGTAAAGCTAACCATCTTTAGTGGCAGAGAGATGAGGCATATCATTTGATTGTGATGTCATGGAAACGGTGATGTCACAATGGCCTGCAAAGCATTGTGATGCAATTTCATTGCAGCATTATCTCCTAGTAGGTGATATTGCTGGATCTCACCCAAGTATTATCACCGGTGGAAGTTTGTTTAGGAAGATAAGACGTGATATGATGGACTAATATATATAATTGGCACAGGTAGTTAAGTAAGATGGGCTACATTCAATTGGGAGTCAAACATGTTAGAGACATGATAAGATAACTCTACTGTATTACAAATAGATTAGTGCCATGGCTGTTTGACTTGTCCGAGGCATTGCAATACATTGGGCAGAGTTACATCCCTTAGGCTTACCAGAATCCTGTGATAGTTTGTTTGAATCCTAGGTTTGGCCTAATTATTATTCTTGCTCTGTACTATCCAGATGCTTGTGGTTTTCACCATAGAGTTGAATGTCTACAACCTGCGTGACTTGCAGCTTTCTGTAACATGAAGCTGGCATGCTGTGGAGTAACTGAAAAAGTATTAAGGCTTATTGGAAAATGAGTGGGATGTGTGCCAAAATCTGACAGCTTGCAAAACAGGATTAAATGGCATTCAGAAATCTCCTTGACTATTCATTGCACATGAATATTTTTCTTGATAAGCATATTGTTTTTCTAAATTGGAAAATCATGCCATTCAGCTTGGCAAAATGGATGCTATATACAATAAATATTAAGTCGGATCAAATATTTATCAGAGCAACTTTGATATAGTTGTTTTTTCCACATTCTTCTTGCTTGGGGAGTTCAGTTATCACAGAAGCATGTGACTTCATCCTTCGATAAGCAGATGTTTATCTTCATCCTTATCACTCACTCACCCAGAACCAACCCACGGGGCCCCATCCACCCACTCTCTGACTCCGACGTTCCCCATGCTTCATTAATCACCTCTGTCTGCAGCTGGAGCTTTTGTCCTCAAATACATTAACGAAAAAGATCAATGTTCCAACAAAACAAAAATCATTTCATCGAACAATCTCACTAAGTTCTATTCCCTTAACCCACCTTTTTGCTCCATTCTCGAATAAAATTTCTGATAATAAAACAAAGGCAGTCTTGAGTTGCCATTAGAGATTAGACTCTCCGATCCATTCAATTAATTTACTGCTCTTTTTCTGATGGCCTTGGAACTGACAGTATTCCAAAGGGATCAGTAAGGAGTTTGGTGCCCTTCTGTGATCTTTACCCTCCAAGACTTCCAGGAATGTTAGCGGCAGTGGTTGGGCTCCTGAGACCTTTGAGAAGCTGTGTTGTTACCCAAGGGCTATAAAGACTAATAATATAAGTTGTAATTAAGTTAGGTAAGAACTTTGTTCTGCTTGAGTTATCGGTGTCTTTGGTTGATTCTATTAAGCCGTTTGTGTTGGGAAATGAAAGGCGCGCACAAATGACTTGAACGTATTCCTTGTACAAGAGACAACAAGGGGAAGGCTGTTGTATGTTTCTGTTGTGTCTTGATGATGGTAAGTGTTGGAGTTGTGTATCCAGTTAATGATTTTTGTCAATTCACGACAAGGGAAAGGTCATTGAAGATCATCCTCGTGTTAATGGTATGTATGTTATTTTTGTATTGGCTTCATTGTTTTTTGCCTGTAGCTCACCTGACAGGGAACAAAATTAACATAAGTCTGTTGTGTGTAATTTTTAAAATTCTGTGGATTGCTGCTTTTACCATTGGTAGATGGCAGCTTTGTAGCAGATTTCTCATTTCTAGCCCTGTCTTACTGCTGGTGACCTGTGAAGATCCGGGGTAGAATAGGTCTTCAACAACCCATGCTTGCCGTAAAAGGTGACTATGCTTGTTGTAAGAGGCGACAAACGGGATCGGGTGGTCAGGCTCACTGACTTGGTTGATGCATGTCATCGATCCCAATTGCCTGGATCGATGCTCATGATATCAATCACTGGATTGTCTGGTTTAAAACAACAAACCAACCAACCATCTTACTGCTGGTTTGATTTGTTTTTGCATATTTGAGGAAAATATCATGTTTCACATGCTTTCAAGTGCCTACTGGATTTTATGATAGTGACAGCTTTTTAGTTTTGACAAAAGGGCTTGGTGTCTCCTACTGTAATGAAACAATGACATATTATTATATCATGATGATGTGTTGAATGTGGCACATGGTACACGAGGGCATGTGTACTCATTCTGAGGAGATAAGTCATTTTGCTGATGAATTGTTGATAATGAAGTCAATATGTAATATTTTCCTTTTTGTAGGATATTTTATATTTGATGTAGCACAAAACATCAAAAGAGAAAATTTTACATTATTTCAGAGATACACAAAACAACATAATGCAAACAATTCCAGCATGACAAATCAGTGAAAATCATATTAATTTTAGTCCAAGGTACCTGGTAACGGCTCTGATGTTTAGAAACATATAAATAGCGAATCCCTTGATTAAAACACCAACTCTGTGGACCCTTGTTAATTTTAACAAATGCTGCATGGAAAAGGATGCTGACATGGAGTTGTAGACTTACATTTAGTCTCTGAAATCTTATATTACACAATATCCTTCTTGACTCTAAAAAAATTAAAAAAATTCCCTTTGTTGATTTCATATGGAGCTAGCTAGAGCTGGCTAGACTTGCTTTTGTATGGGTTTCTAGATTTATTTATTTTTTCATAAAATAAATATATTCCACGGTCATGGTGCAGGACTAATGGGGTTGCTGCCACCAGCTTGGAAAATAATTTCTGGAGAAACAATTATTTTCTTTTTCAAGCCTTAACTACTACAATCTATGTCAACTCTCTGAAACATTGGTAGATCATGTTTTGCCGTGGTTGCCCGTTTCATCAGCCATCCCCAAAGCTGTCCTCGTTTAAGCAGGGAAGTGATTGTTCTGTTGTGTGCTAGAAGTGATAATGAATACAGAAGGTGAACGACATAATTAATGACTTTGATTTAGGTATGGGTTTTATGCAAGTGTGGGGCTGGCCTACTGTAGTAGCCATAACATGGCTATCAGTGAGGCACTGGCAGATTGAAGACCTTCATAAACTCGAGGGAGTGTGTGTGCCATCTGATTAGGGGAAAGGCCCTGAGTTAGATGGTATTCTAAGCCAGGAAATTTCCTGGACTTTTTACTGGGTATTTTTATACCCCTGACCTTTTAGGTTATACCAAGGTTCCATCCGTCCGTCCGTCCGTCCGAAAACTTTGTCCACGCGATTTCTCTTAAACTATTCAGTGGATTCATCTCAAACTTAGTACATATAATCTGTGTCATATGGAGGGGTGCAGTCAAAAGAAAAAAATTGTTTCTATTAATTTTTCCATTTTTTATGAACTTTTCAAACCCTAACCCTATCCATTATTTAATTTGAAACTACTGACACACTAGGCGGGTCGGGGGTATTAGTGAGCCACGCTCACTTTTGCCCTTCTTTATTGTAATCTTTCTCTCAGTCCTAAATTTGATCATTTTTGCTTTCGGACATGATGATTGGTTTAATTACTATATTGAGATAAGTTGATATTAATCAGAGCAATTATATACTGTAAATCTTGAAATTTATGTGTCTTTAAATTAATAAGACTGCATGCTGACCCCTAGCCAAAATGTGACTCAATATCAATGTTTTTCTCCCCACCCCATCCCAAGTTGAATGATACATATCCTTACCTTAATCCAAGAACTCTTAATCCCAGCAGTGATAACTCACCAGATGCCCATTGTGTAATTCCTATTCTTTGAATGACATTGTTATATACTTGTTACAACTGCTGCTCAATAAACCATGTTTGTGTTAATATATTAAGTTGGTATTTCCACTATCCAAAGTATGCAGTGAGGCCATCTTATTGTTGATAGTCATTTTGGAGACATAATTGCGAAGTTTCATCAATGCGAACAAAGACCACTCACTTTTTTTCACATTTAATTCATGCTCACGTTAATTTAAAGATTTACAGTATTTAGTAAGGCAAGTCAATTGGGTTTCATGAAAGTGGTAGACATCAGAGTCCTCCTTCACGTTTGACTTTCCTCCCACTTCAAGCTGACATACAGAGACACAACTAAAATACTGTTCAAACCAATTCACTCAATCACTGGAGAAGCGATATTGGTCAGTTCAGAAAGCACAGACCTTCCTAACCTGTGATGGACCTCGGTGTGTCAATTCCTTGTTGTCTGTGAAGGGGCAGGCTCTATGTGTTGTTAAATCTACCGTATTTTCTTGAGTATAGTGCACACTTTTTTTCGAAAAAACACAGCTGTGTAGAAGGGGTTGCGCATTATACACGAATTATGAGTTTGGATGTTTTTTTCCCCCATGGAAAGACATTACCGTGAGCACGAAACACCGGAAATACCATGTCAACAAATCCATACTGAAGTAGGCAAAATAATCATGTAATTACACTGTCTGGCTATAAAAAGTGTTCTTTGTATATCAGGACTTATGTTTGTAACTTATTTCATTGATTTTATTCAAAATTCCTTATAATCTGATAATATTGTTTTTATTAATTTCGGCGAAATCGTGTGTGAAGCGATCGGAAGATCGCACAACTCACCGTTATTAACAGCAACCACGGTCAGAATACTGCTATTGACGCCTTGAAACAAACTTTAGTTGACAGAGAATGGATACATATATCATAAATGACATACTTTGACTCGTTAAAAGTCATATTTGTTTTTGTTTGACGATTCTATGTCAACATGAAATTCTCGCGATCACGTGATCATGTGCGCGTGAGCCTTGACGGTGACTGGTCAGACATGTTCCATGTAAAAAATAATGCCCGGGAATAGCGATCAGCTGCTTCGCTTAGGGTTATTATTATTTTAAATATGTTTATTAAAGGTTGCATATAATTAAGAAAATAATGGAATATATTATTCCTGATAAATAAAATAGTTTCAGATACAATTGTTGCCGATCCTTGCATTAAAAATCTTATAAAGTTATATCATTGGGTGTGTCTTGACCGAATCACCGGTCGATTCCAAGAAAACGTGTGTACAGCTGATTGCTGTTTCCAGCTTAGTTTACGAGAAAATACGCAAGGTAATCTTAATCCCTAAATATAAAAAAAATGCCTAGCAGAACAATAAATACTATTTAAACGGTAAATAAACATGTCTGGTGATTTTTTATCTCAAATTTCGAATTTGTACTGACGAAGTTTCTCAGCACCCGTTCGTTTGCCGGACTTCGCTGAAAGGGTACGGTGTAAAAAATTTCTGCGCATAATATTCAAATTTCTTTTTTTCCAAAATATTGAACCCGCTAGAGGGGGGTGCGCATTATACATGGGTGCGCACTATACTCAAGAAAATACGGTATGTGAGATTGACATATCTATTCTCAGGATACACATCAATACTTATACCATGAAATGTGTTCATGTCGAGTTTCACCTGCTGTCAGTGTCCCCAAATGCTGGTGACCATGAGACTGTGACACACAGGGGATAGCATACTGGGGATAGGCGACGGGGATAGGTGACAGGGATAGGATATGGAGCTGTTAATAGGTTGTTGGTATTGGAGGCCAACAAGATAGAAAAGGCATGAGAGACTCACATTCTCTGAAATCTTTTATAACAATAAATTGCTCTGGGTTTTAAAAAGTAATTTCAGACTTCCAGTTCTGATTTAACCTATGGATAAGCTTGGCTGTTTGTTCAATTGGTAAGTTGAATGCCGATATTCCACAATCACAGTGCAGAATTAAGGTGTGGGTCACAGGTTAGATTGTCTATGGTGCGACAGTTTACTGTGGCAAGTGACATCCCTTTGACATACAGTGTCTCAGGTTTTCACTTTTCATATATATAATATAAGTCGTAGCAGGATCATGAGGAGTACTCAGGGTTTTATTGGTCCCGGAGGCGAGTGGTAAAAAACTAACAAGGGACGCATCCTCCTGCTTCTGGTATAAAACCTAATGCGGGACCAATAAGACCCCATGTACCCAAAGTGACCCTGCTGCAACATATATCTTACCAACACCTTTTAATATGACATTGTATAAAGAATTAAAACAGTTTCAAAGTTTATAGGAAACAGCTGTGCAATTGAGCGGAGGTTAGCTGACAAGTGCAATGTCACGTGACTGTCATTGACTTGTAAAAAGCGGGCAGTTTTTACTTCGAAGCAGTGCATAAGGGATTTATTCTGCCTCTCAGAAACACATGTGCAGCCTGTCTTGCTCATGGCGGGGTATAAGGGATTTATTCTCCTGCTGACAAATTTATTTCCATCCAAGGTGGGATACATAGTATTTTATCAAGATCACACGGACCTATAAGATCTCATCATTCTGACATTGAGGTGTGATAATGGTCTGGTCTGCCCAAGTACTGAACATCAGTGAGATTTGCCACTTTCCTCTATCACAAAGCCAACCAAGAACAGCATGTACATACTGGATGTACACAATCTTGACCTTGTTGTACACATTAATTGCCTGATGTACACAGTATATGTACACTGTCGTCACCTTGTTATCTTCCATTTGGAAAAGGTGAAAAACATTAATGTACTTTAACCAGCCATGAGATGCTATGTACATGCAGTTCCTGTGTTTGACCCAACAGACACTCAGGGCACTGAGAAGGTTGTGCTGATTGTTGGGGACAGATGCGTGAATAACATGTAGCATTATTTATCTGTAATGGGAAATGGGGTGTTTGATAGGTCAGTATGGTGGATGCCATTTATGTACTGTTTAAGCCTTGTTATCTTGCCTAGGACATGGCGTGTGCTCACTTTAAATACTACTTTGGCCATTAACAACCCATTCTATCTTTGACATGTGCATGCTTTATACAACACCTGAGTCTGCCTTTTTGTAGCCCACTCTTAACTTATGATGACATATACATGCTATATATGCCTCCTTTCTCTTGTTGTGGTGTACCCTATCTATGACATGTACATGCTATATACACCACCTCTCCCTTGTTATGCCTCACTCGAACTGTGATATATACATGCTATGTACACCACCTCTGTCTTGTTATGCCTCACTCTAACTATGACATATACATGCTATATACACCACCTCTCCCTTGTTATGCCTCACTCTTACTGTGATATATACATGCTATATACACCACCTCTGCCTTGTTATGCCTCGCTCTAACTGTGATATATACATGCTATGTACACCACCTCTGCCTTGTTATGCCTTGCTCTAACTGTGATATATACATGCTATATACACCACCTCTGCCTTGTTATGCCTCGCTCTAACTGTGATATATACATGCTATATACACCATCTCTGCCTTGTTATGCCTCGCTCTAACTGTGATATATACATGCTATAATGCCACCTTTCTCTTGATGTGGCATACCCTATCTATGACATATACATGCTATATCCACCACCTCTGCCTTGTTGTGTCCAACTGTATGACATATACATGCTATGTACACCACCTCTCCCTTGTTGTGCCTCACTCTTTGACATATACATGCCAAATACAACACCTCTGCCTTGTTATGCCTCACTCTAACTGTGATATAAACATGCTATGTACACCACCTCTCCCTTGTGCCTCACTCTAACTATGACATATACATGCTATATACAACACCTCTGCCTTGTTATGTCTCACTCTGACTATGACATATACATGCTATATACAACACTCAGAGTGGTGAGGAGTTGACAAGGACATTATGGATAGTCCCCAGCAGTGACCACAGATGGTGCAGTATTGATCCCAATGGCTGTGTTTAATGAACGATGCATTATCAATATTAATTTTGACAGCCCAAATTGAGGAAGCTGTTGATTATGCAGCAGAGACACGGAGCTGATTGTCAATGATGTGTGTTTACATTAGATGACTAAGTGATTTAATGGTGTGTTTAAACGTGGTGGCTCTAAGGGCATTTCAACTATGGCAAAATTATACCAATAGTGAAACATGATTGCCATGCTATTATAAGTGAATTAGGAGATAAGCCTAGAAGCGTTCTTTCAATTTTGAGGTTTCAAACATAGATTTGCTACCTGTAAATGTTCAAAACTGTTTGCATCATCAAATATGTTTTGTGATTATTAAAAATTGAAATTTTCTGCCAGTCAAGTATGTTTTTAATATTTTTTCTTTTTGTGATCAGTGAAATCCTGCTTTAATGTAACTTTGTTACTGCTGGTGGACCAATCAGAATGAAGGATTCTATATTGCAAGGATACAATGACAGGGGGATGGGTACCTTTTAATCTTCATCTTCCGAGAAATCAGTAAAACTGTTTGTACCTTAAGAGAGGTATGATGATTACGTACGGTCTTATATTAATTATGAACATGTTCAGAGAGGATATACGTGTATGTTTCTTTAAATAAGGTACATTTTATAGAAAAGTAATAGCTTGTATACAAAGCATGTTGACTGGAATTGCTAATTGTTGTGTTCTGTTTCATTTTGTCTATCAAGACAATATATGGTCCATATCAGTACTGATGTTACTATTGAAGTACCTTTCATGGGACCTGCGAAGATCCGGGATGAATAGGTCTTCAGCAACCCATGCTTGTTGTAAGAGGAGTCTAATGGGATTGGTTGGTCAGGCTCGCTGACTTGGTTGATGCATGTCATTGTATCCCAATTGTGTGGATCGATGCTCATGATGTCAATCACTGGATTGTCTGGTCCAGACTTGATTATTTACAGACCACCATCATATAGCTGATTATTGCTGAGTGCTGCGTTAAATAACAAACATACAAACAAACAAACGTTTCATGAATGTACTGTCACTGGATAAAGGACACATTGCCATGTTTTAACATTTGGAGCTGTTGTTGCAGTTGTTAAAGGGAGACAAAACTCAGTCCAGTTGGCAGGCCCAGCCAGTTTGATTCAAGTCGTTAATTGATAAAACACACTTGTAAGCAGCCGACCTGTGAAGATCCGGGGTAGAATAGGTCTTCAACCACCCATGCTTGCAGTAAAAGGTGACTATGCTTGTCGTAAAAGGTGACAAACGGGATCAGGTGGTCAGGCTCACTGACTTGGTTGATGCATGTCATATCCCAATTGCGTGGATCGATGCTCATGATGTTAATCACTGGATTGTCTGGTCCAGACTTGATTATTCACAGACCACCATCATATAGCTGGAATATTGCTGAGTGCGGCGTTAAACAACAAACAAACAAACAAAAGTTGTTAAAGGGAGACTAAACTCTGTCCAGTTGGCAGT
Organism: Haliotis rufescens; assembly: GCF_023055435.1. NCBI lineage: Eukaryota > Metazoa > Mollusca > Gastropoda > Lepetellida > Haliotidae > Haliotis > Haliotis rufescens. The sequence goes on from NW_025964223.1 coordinate 10,940,259, forward strand.
CCCACCCAGTTTGATTCAAGTCTTTTTAAACTATGTTGTGTAAACTCAGATTTTATGATGTAAATCAATCAATGAGCTAATGTTTAAGTACACTGGGACAGTATCTCAGTTTGTTACAAATCACTGATTACAAAATCTAGACCGACACTGGAAATTGTCACTTTAGGAGTAGATTCCCCTTTATCAAGGCTGCTGAAGTGGGACAGTGGGATACCCCCAGTTTAGCACATGGATTAGCATGGATGGTGCAAGACTTGAGTGGACTGGCACCAGGCTGGTACATGCTGTCCACTTTAGAATCAATCATCATGTTACGAAGGGGGATGCCTAGTGGTCGTGATGTGTGGATGATTGATTGTTGTAATTATTGAGAAAAATACTATTTGATGCAATGAAGTTTGATTGAGATGATCATCAACGATAAAATCTTAACCAATTCCTAATACGGGGTCTTGGAACTTGCTGTTGTTTGATCACAGTATTCACAGCAAAATCGTGATTTAATGTACATTTGATACCTCAAACTGACCAATCATAATGTTTGTTTGTTTGTTTGTTTGTTTGTTTGTTTGTTGTTTAACACCCCTTCAACAATATTCCAGCTATATGACAGGAGCCTGTACGTGATAAAATTTGGTCCTGACAAACCAGTGATTGACATCATGAACATCAACCATATCAGCAAGCCTGACCACCTGATTCCGTTATTCGCCTCTTATGACAAGCATGGGTTGCTAAAGACCAATTCCGACCCCGATCTTCATGGGGCACCAATCATTATGCAGATGTCTAATATATCATGGTAGAAGTATGTTTTGAGAGTTTTGCAGGGTTATAGAAATGACTCGGTATTTGCTCAAGTTGGTGGAGCTGTGATCTGCCTTGGGGTAAAAGTGGTTATCTACAAGGAAGTGTTACTCATACTTCCTGAATTTTGTGATTAATATTTTCTTGGATTATGTTTGTTTTGAACTCTGACTATCTTTTTCTTTATGCTGAAATTGCTTATCAGTCAACATGTTTGGGGAAACAATAATCAACTAGCCTCTTTCATATACCTGCCAGCAGTATCTAGCTATGGGAATCTATAATATGGAAAGGGTATTGTCGCTTTTATTCATGTTCGACTTGGCAAACAAACTATATGCATTCTAGAAACAACACAAGGATGGTCTATATCCTGTTGTACAAACTCTTGGAAAAAACAGTCTCTCTATGAAAATTTTCTTAGTGCTAACATTCAACTGACAACTGAAGAGCATGGCTGAAATGAAAAACAGACCAACTTGATTACCTCAGCACCTTGGCAGCACAGTTGGGAGAATCTCCGGATGTGACTCTTACTGAGGAACACAAGCTCTTGGAAAGGTGCCAGAACCCCTGGAGAATGTCTCTGGAGGGAAGATTTAAGATGGATGGTTGTTTGTTTAGAGTAACTGTGTCAAGAAATAAAGCTCCAATTAAAGGTACATGCAAGCAACACCAGATGAGGCCCAAACAAAATTACTTGTATTTACAGTAAAATTACTGACCCATCATTGCACATGTAACTCTGAAATTACACCCTGTCTGTAGCTAGTCATCAAAATAGTCGTCAGCACTAAAATACTAACAACGACGATGATGATGATGATGATGATGATGATGATAGCTCGGTATCAGTCATAAGAGCTTATGCTTACAATAATCAAGATTCATAAGAGCTTATAGTTTCAGTAATAAAGATGATGATGATGATGATGATGATGATGATGATGATGATAGCAAGTCTTCAAAACATTCATAAGACATTATACTAACAATGATGATGATGATGACTGCTCATCATCAACACTGTCATAAGAACTACTACTACTTAAACTACTACTACTACTACTACTATACTACTACTGATGGTAATGATGATGATAATGACTGCTCATCATCTACACTGTCGTAAGAACTACTACAACTACTACTACTACTGCTACTACTACTACTACAGCTACTACACATAGGGTGTCCCCTTTCTGATTGTGCCATTGTACCCCAAAGAGGATCCTTGCTTCCACTATCAACCCCTGGTTTACCTGGCCCTGACTTCATTGCTTACAGATTGCCTTCATATAGCTAGAATATGGATGACAGACATAAACAACATTCACTCACTCACTCACTCTACCAGCCTCCCATGGTGGTAAAAGTCATTAAGTATCCAAATACAAATAGGTTTGTTGACCTTGAACATACCAGAACCCATGGTAGACCCAATTTCATGGATAACATGTTTGATAGGCATTACTTAGAAGTTGACGGATGACAAGGTAGACATAATTCTATTAACCCATGTTGTGCAAGACTTATAATTTTACCAGAACCCATGTTGTGCAAGACTTATAATTTTACCAGAACCCATGTTGTGCAAGACTTATAATTTTACCAGAACCCATGTTGTGCAAGACTTATAATTTTACCAGAACCCATGTTGTGCAAGACTTATAATTTTACCAGAACCCAAGTTGTGCAAGACTTATAATTTTACCAGAACCCATGTTGTGCAAGACTTATAATTTTACCAGAACCCATGTTGTGCAAGACTTATAATTTTACCAGAACCCATGATGTGCAAGACTTATAATTTTACCAGAACCCATGTTGTGCAAGACTTCCAAGCATCTTTGTTTCTCTGTGGTTCCTGGAATTTGTGGAATAGTTTGCTGTACAAGGTGTCTAATACTTCCAAGGAATGGGTAACAACAGGATCGGGGTGAGCGACCTGTGTGTGTGTCAGTCCAATCAGAAAGTCAGTAGGACATCAAGTGATGAGGCTTGCAAATGAAGACGATGGTTCTGATTACCGTGAATTCTTGGGTCAGCAAGCTGAGATATTTCTAAGAGGCCAGGTATCCATCTCAAATCTTCATGTATTTGTGGAAAAACATACATAACATCTAGGTAAAGTTTTGGTTTGTTTGTATTTTTGGTTGTTTGTTGTTTACCGAATGCATTCAGCAATATTCCAGCTATATAAATCAAATCTGGACCAGACAATCCAGTGATTGACATCACGATCACCGATCCACACATTAAGTGTGTGAGTGAGTGAGTTGGGTTTTACGCTACTTTTTGTAATATTCCTGCAATATCACAGCTGGGGACTCCAGAAATGGACTTCACATATTGTGCTCTTGTGGGGAATCGAACCTGGGTCTTCGGCGCAACGAATGAACACTTTAACCGCTAGGCTATACCCCACCGTCCCTCTGTACAATTAGAATACGATGACATGCGTCAAGCAAGTCAGTGAACTTTAGACCGTCCGATCTCATTAGCCACCTCTTACAAGAAGCACTGGTTTCTGAAAACCAAAACTTAGATATTCACAATGTGATAATGGTTACAGAAAACTTAAGTGTTTTCATGATTGACCACTTTTATTCTTTGAAACTTCTGTTATACTGGTTGAACTGAATTCCTTACCTAGGAGAAGAAATTGGACTAGAAATATACATCTGCATTGATCGGTTTTGGTTACTTTGCTAGTAACAAACATGGTTTTCCCATGGGAATTGAATTGGCACAGAAAATATTTATGTCTGGAACGACTTTGATGATATGTTCTGTACCATTTGAAGAAATAGTTTTATAGCTTTAGGAGAATAAGAAGACATACACACACTCATTCACTTCCATACACAATTCGAATCCCTGTTCGCCCCGATTATGTTTCTAGGTTTGTCAGCACCATACCAGTACTCGTGTGTTTCACCGAAGTGGTAAACGTCTGAAACCTGCATCACTTCGGGCTTTCCTCCCACATTAAGCTGGAACACCGTGATGTAACTGTAATACTGTTAAAAGCGGCGTTAAACCCAACTCACTCGCTCACTCAATTCACAATTCACTCCTCTACTTTGAAAACATAGTATAATGAAGATAAAAAACTAAACCGTTAAACAAGTGTTCGGATGATGATTACATAGATTAGAAACTAGGTCATGAAGGTATAACCTGAAGCTATCTGTGTCATCTTGGCATGTATTTCAATCTTGACAATAGTTTGATTGTTTCTCAGGTGAGGTTTAGAGTTAGTATATACACTTGAGCTGATATTGTGTTTCTTGTGCCTGGGAGGGAATTAGTATGTACACACTTGCTGATTGAAGTTCTGTATGTGACATTTTGTGTCACATTTCAATCCTGCAATTCAATTTTATCCACTTGCTAAACTTAACTTTGAGTAGTTTTTTTACATACATTTTGTTGATGTAACTACTTATTTTTTTTAAGCACAACTGTTTACTAAATCCTCCAGTGGTCAGAATGTGCTTAGATCTGAGAAGAGATTGTGGAGTTTCAAGTTACAAAATGACATCCATTAACAAGGCTCAGTGCTGGTCCTTGTGCAGAGAGGGCTGGGGATTGCTTATTTTGAAGACATTTAACGGAGATCATATAACAAAAAAAAACACACTGTGTGACAAAGTATGTTTGGAAAACCTGTATGTTTATGGATTGCCCATGATCCAAGAATGCAAGAGGCACCACAATTCACTTTGCAGAGTTCTGTCCCTTTGTCGTTTCTGGATCTTCTATTTATGTGTTGGAATCTCTGATGTGTCAGCATTAAGCCCAACACGCAGTGGAAGTTGATACACATTCTGTAATTACTAGAATGTTTTCACCAATGTACACTGAAGAATGGAGTACAACAAGGATCTCTCCTTCCTCCCTCTCCATTAATGTTGCAACCATATAATATGTGTACATCTACACAAGTGATAACAGAGTAAATACTGAAAGGCTTTGTTGAATGATAATAATATTAATAATATACATAATATTAATAACATTAATAATATAAATAATATTAATAATATTAATATTATACATAATATTAATAATATTAATGATATTAATAATATTCCATTTGTATGATGCTGTACTCCATGCATAAGCATGTTCTAAGCACCTACACATTATTACCCTGGTCCTTGGTTCAGTGTGCACTCAACATTCATTCTCAGCTCCCTGGGTAGTATACAACCCAAGCTGCCTGTGAGGCACTAGAAGGTTAACAGCCACATTACCATCTCATCCTACCGGGTACCCATTCACTGCTGGGTGAACAGAGGCACATTTCAAACAAAGTCACTTGCCCAAGGAGACGCCACATGTGGTACATGTGCTTCAGTGTGGGGCAGGACTGAAGCCCTAGAAATTCTCAGGAGTCAAGCTGTTGAACACGGTCACCCATCCAACTACTCACCGAGACCGATATTCTTAACTTCTCCATAGTCAAATATCACAGAGGTGTCTTAATGGAAACCCTTAGGGAGCCCTTCATCTGTCAACATGATGATCCACATATTCATATATGTTCAGTGATAGTAAAAGCTATATTGACATGTCACAAGGACCAGGCGTATTTGCCTTTATCCAGACTACAGCATAACTTACTTTTAGCTTCAGCTTTGACTACTGAGGCCATTTACACATTTCATTTACTGCTTGATAATAAATTTGTATTTGCTTCCAACTTTCTCCACAACAAACAGAGGTTGGTATTATCCTATCATTGAGTTTTCGCTTACAATAAAGCCAGGTGCGTCTTAGATTAACTTGGTATCTGGGTCACCTGTGCACACTTACAAGGGAAATAGAATAATCTAAGACAGAATTTTGTGTCCGAACAGGAAGTTAGTTTCACATTTTGACACATTAAGGGCAGGCTAGTCGTGAAGGTATTCGCATACAGATGGAGGCAGTTTGGGTATTGCATTATGTGGGTTGTGGTTGGCTGTTATTGTGTAAGACAACCTTTGGGTGCATATGGCTTAGCTCAGTGCGACTTCCCCGAGCAGTATTGTTGCATTATGTTCTTGTAATCTACGTCCATTTTATTGTGTTGAATGAGTACATGACTAGGAGTTTGTGCCTGTTGTTTAAAAAAACTCAATAAAGAGGTGCTGGATTATAGGGCTTTTTTGTTGTTGTTGAAAGTAATGAAAAAATATGATTGATTTTTGTGAGGTTTTAGGTCAGTGAAAGAGATGTATTTTTATTTGTTGACTTTTCAGATTGTTATAAGTTTATTTTGTGCATGGAATTCATAGATTGTTCTTTCTGCTGCAATGGGCAATGGGATCTGATCAGTAACCTTTTTTAAATCGCTGCCGTGTTTATCAGTAAAAAATGGTCACATATTTTCAACACTATTTACTACACCTCACATGCATTAATGATGTGAAACGTCACTTCATTTAAATGTTAAATTTTGAAATGAAGTTCTGCCAGGGAACAAAAATTCACGTTCTTAGAAGTTGAATGAGTGAGTGAAAATGGTTTCACTCACCTTTAGCACTTTTTCAGCAAAATCATAAGGGACACCAGAAATTGGCCTCACACATTGTACCCCTGTTCGGAATTAAACCTGGTTTGTGGCAGGAGGAGAAAGCACCTTAACCACAGGGCCACCCCACTGCCCATTATAGTTGAGCCTTCCCTTTGCAGAATTTAGAAACAATGAAAGTAAATATTGTGATTGACATACAACATCTTAAATTTGAATATTTTTGTTTGTATTTTTCTTAAATTATGAAAGTGTTTTTCTTATAAACCTCAAATCAACACGATGTGTATTATTGTCCTTTGAAAATTGTCCCGTGAAGATCTTCAGCAACCCATGCTTGCCGTAAAAGGGGACTATGCTTGTCGTAAAAGGCGACTAACGGGGTCGGGTGGTCAGACTCGCTGTCTTGGTTGATGCAGGTCATCGATCCCAATTGCGTGCTCTATTGGCTCTATTGTCAATCACTGAATTGTCTGGTCCAGACTCGATTATTTACAGACCGCTGTGATATAGCTGGAATATTGCTGAGTGCGGCGTTAAACAACAAACCAACCAACCAACCTTTGAAAATTGGCAAAATCCAAAAACTAGATTGTGTTTACTCTGACCCTGACATCAAAGTCTCTGTTTATTTCCATCTGTATACTACTATTTGTATTGCTATGACTATAATATGAAGTTGTTTGTGTGAAGGACTTATGACATGCATACATAGTGAATGATTGCTTTGAGGAACAGGTGCTTTTGTGTGTAGCTGTAACTTTGACCTTGGATTCAAATTTGATTAATATAAAAATAATAACCATGATGGGCGCCATCGCTGGTTTAATACGTCCCCCTGGCTAGATTCAATGACCATGACCTGTTTGTAGATTACCTGCGGGCATTTCTCATTGCCAGCTGTCTGTCAGTAGATGACTGAAGGCAGTCAGGCATTTAAATACTTGATTGATCCCCTGTGTGGGAGTCGCTTGGGTGCAGTCAACCACATTGTCCAGCGATGGCTGGTTAGATATCCAGCCATGGACACAGAAGCTGATCCACCAGTGTGTGAGACTGTTATTTGCAGATCTTTCAGTCAAAGCAAAATGTCTGTTGTGTATTTTGGGTCCAGTGTTTGATCTGAATGAAGTATGAACAATATTGTCACACTAAAGTGATACTTTCATATACACGTGAACAGTACCCCGTGGGGATCCCATATACTTAGGCTTGTCGTACAAGGAAACTTAATGCATTGGGTGGCTGGACTCAATGACTTGGTCTATTGCGCATCCTTGTAACCACCGCGTGGATCGTTGCTCACATTGTCAGTTACAGGTTTGTCTGGTTGGTTTTGGTTGGTTGGTTGGTTGGTTTGTTGTTTAACGCCACACTCAGCAATATTCCAGCTATATGACAGCGGTCTGTAAATAATCGAGTCTGGACCAGACAGTCCAGTGATAAATATCATGAGAATCGATCCCCGAATTTGGGATCGATGACATGCATCAACCAAGTCAGCGAGCCTGACCACCCAATCCCGTTAGTCGCCTTTTACGACAAGCATAGTCACCTTTCACGGCAAGCATGGGTTGCTGAAGACCTATTCTACCCCGAAATCTTCATGGGTCAGGTTTGTCTGGACCTGATTTGATCATTAACAGGCCTGTAGCTGGGCTATTGCCAAGTGAGGCTTGAAACAAATAAACAAATAAATACAAACAGTCTACATCATCCTTATCTGTAGGTTTTTTGTGCATATTTTAGCTTCGAATACGAAGTTGGTGTTATAAAATATGTGATCTGTTAGTGAAGGTTCTATCAGATGCAGACACCAAGTTTCACAAAGCAATCTTAGTATATGACTGTTGTAATGCTAACTTAGCTTTGGTGAAAGCATCCCAAAAACTTGATATTTCTTGATATTCAAATGTAGAATCTAGAGCATCCATGTACAGTGTTCTCTCGCTGTTGTGCCCTTCAATATAGTGCTAATTTGGTTTTCGCGCGGAAATGCATGGCACTCAAATTTTATGAACATTTTTAATAAACTAAAGTTTTAGTAGTTGCTATTGGAAATACTTTGTATCTGTGGGTGGGGTGCTCGCTTGTCACACACAGGACTGTGTGAATCTGAACTGGCTACACAGGGTTAGAAACTAACAGTTTTTGTCCACTAGTCCTTATAAAGATAACATATAGCAAAATGCTTAAAATGGGCCGGACAATTTCTACTAGTCCTTAGGATACCTTTATTATTGGGCAGTTTGGTAAGGACTACAGGACTAGTGCCAATTTCTAACGCTGGCTATATGAGGTGGATCTGGTTCAAATCTCTTTATATGGCAGAGGTTTTGCTTCAATTTGGAACCTTAATATTCCTGACATCATTGAATGGATTTTCTGGGATGTGGACAAGCATAGTGGTCAATCCTTTATTCTTCATGGTCCAGAGCATCCTGTGTGAAATGGAGATATATCCTGTATGGTGATCCTCATCTTTACCAGGCAAGGGAGTTAACTCACTATAAAAGTCAAGTTTCCACCCTTGCCGAACTAGGCTGGAATTATGGAGTTTTATTTTGGCTAAACTAATGAGTCTATGCATAGTCCAATCAAAATCATATAAAGAACTAGACAACAATCTCTAAAAATTACCAGTCCCCCTTAATTTTTGCCAGTCCCAACTTTCAACAAATAAAAAAACGTATGAAAATTATTTGGTTTTAATTCTTTCAACATCATGTTCAGTGCAAAGATGTCATCTCTGAAGTAACTTAGTTAGATCTATACGCCATTCACACAAACTTCAGTCACAATTTTCTCTTCTTTTTTTATATATATATATTTTGAGACGTCACAACAAATGGATATTTAACCTAGAAATAGACACAGGGAAACCCAGATGGTAACAGACAAGCCCACTTGAATATCACCGATGTTTTGTTCAACAACAAAGATTTATAAGGCACTTTATTTGCCAGTCCAGAGGGACTGGCAGTCACATGAATTACCGGTCCAAGCCTTATTTTACCGGTCAAAAAATGGTAATTACCGGTAAACGGGAACGCTGTTTAGTTATTTGTATCGTCTGGGAAAGTTGATATACCGTTGTCCATTTTTAAACTCTTGGGGTAATCTCCATGTAATCATTATAATGGCCACCTTATCGCTTCATCTGCTGGTGGGTGTAATATGTTCAAGGTAAAGATACTTCTTATCAAGTCAGACCAGAACAACAGGTACTACCAGCGTCTGTGTTTGTTTGAAATATAATGATCACAGATTGAAATAGCAGGTTATTGTAGGAGGCAGTTATCACTTGAAATATTGCCAGTTATTTTTAAAAATGCTCTGCCAGTGGCTATACTCCTAGGTTAATGCTTCGTGATGATTTTATCAACAACAAAAAAACAGATGGAATCTCGTCTTTGATAGCTCTTACAAAGCATGTGATCATAAAAGTTTCTTTAGCGACTTGTCCGAAACCCAAATCTGGCTTAATTTTTTGTAACAAAATATGTTTACTATTGAAAAATAATATCCTGGATACCAACACGAAAATCTCCTGAAAAAGAAGCGAAGGTACTATTTTGAAAAGTGAACTGAAAAGTACATACAGGCAGTACATGAACTGAATTTAGTACTACAGTCATTCTCTGTTTACTTGAGACTCAACCCGTGAAGATCCGGGTTAGAATAGGTCTTCAGCAACCCATGCTTGCAGTAAAAGGCGAATATGCTTGTCATAAGAGGTGACAAATGGGATCGGGTGGTCACGCTCGCTGACTTGGTTGATGCATGTCATTGATTGATTATCATGATGTCAACCACTGGATTGTCTGGTCCAGACCCGATTATTTACATAGCACTGTCATATAGCTGGAATATTGCTGAGTGTGGCCTTCAACAACTTACAAACACTTGAGACTCCAAAGACTTGATATATTGCTATAAGGATGAAGATTCAGGTCTGGACAGAATGTTCAGTGACACTGGTCTAATATTGTCAATCCTCTTGTCTCAAATCCTGGATAAGCCCATTTCTGGTGTCCCCCGACGTGATATTTCTGGAATATTGCTAAAAGCGGAGTAAAACCATACTCATTCACTCACTCAAATCATGGATAACTTGAAATTGTTTCATTGGTCCCCAGGATCTTGAGCTAACAAAGTTTCAAAGAATTTTTTCTCTCTTTCATTTGGTTTGCGGTCAGTGTTTCAATCTTCAAGGTGGAAGTCTTCTAAAGCGTGGTTGTGATTTCATGTGAAACGACACCGCCTTTTGACAATAGGACCGCAGAGCAGAGAAACCTCCGCTGTTATCTCCGAGGACATTCTTCATTCAACAAAAGGTGCAAATCAGCAGGGATCACCTGACACTGGCGAGCACCCTGCTCTGATTATCAGATATGGTTGATCTTGGCCATGGGCTGTTACGCATGACATCACTGCGCTGTCATTTCCTCGTAAATTTAATTCCCTTCAGATAGAATTTGAATGTTGAGGAAGGACCTGTTCGAGGTTGTGAGATGATGTGGAGGCAGGTGGAGAAGGTAGCGAGATGAAATAGATGCTTGAAATGGACAGTGATTAAATGATTGGATGCCTGATCACACAGGTGTGTTGCTTTGGGGAAAATGGGATATGGTTTCACAAGGGAATGTGTAATTGTGTAATTGGTGACAGATGTTGTAGTTTCACCTTTTGACATGGCCTTCATCTGTTTGATTGGTCGATGGAATTGTGTCGGATCATATCGTGATGTTAATGATTCAGGTGGATCCAGATTTTAATGAAGATGGGCCACAATTAATGGCTGATTACATAGTTTAAGCATGGATCTATATGGGCCAGTGGTGTAAGAAAATGACACCCGTATTCGATGCAATAAGCGCCCAGGGCGCTCTCAAATTTAGAAATAAGTGGCTGTTATTAGAATAAAATTTTGGTGAAAAAAAAGTAAATCGTAAATTTTGTGGTTCATGCTGACAGCCTGAAATATTTACATATGACAGATATATGTTTCCAGAATTTAATTGCCAATAATTAAGGGTGCATAAAAGACATGAGTGTGTATTATACACGAATATATAAGTCTTGTGAATATTGATCAATCGGAAGGGGTGCTAATTTGGATTGTTCACTAGCCAATATATTTGCAAATATCGCTGTGGGCACTTATTGTGTTGAATACGGTATCTAAGTTTTTAGTTGTATTTGAGGCTGTTATTAGTCTGTCTTACAGACCCTGATACAAATATATATCAAATACAGCCCATGCAAGTCTATAATGTTTGGCAAGTCTAGATCACTGCAGTATCAGTCTGAAAATGAAGAGAGTCACTGGGTTCCTTTTTATTATATTTTTATTAAGATAACTGAACAACTGTTTTTTTATGTACGATATGTTCATTTCAGAGACTAGATGTTAGTCTAAGGCTGTTATGTGTCCAAAGGAATTTATACTGGAATCTGCACCTAGACATTAGGTGGTGACGTGAAATGGAGTTTAACGTCGCGTCCAAGATTATTGCATTTATATTTAGCGACGTGCATGCACGTGTGTGTGTGTCTGCTTGTACTAGTCCGGACTGATGCTGATTTATAGTGCTAGCTCACTGAGATACCATGCCACAGTTTAACATGAATACCCCACTCAGACACAGTATACTGACTCCGAGCCGACCAGTCCTTGTTTTAGCCCCTTAATGCCGAGGGCCAGGCAGGGTAACAACAAGTACCATCTTTTAATGTCTTTTGGTATGACGCGGCCGGTGATTGAACCCCGGACCTTCCGCTCTCCGGGCGGACGCTCTACCACTAGACCACGGAGGCGGTCAGACATTAGGTAAGGTAATGGGAACAGCTACAACAATTTGTACACCTAAACCTGTTACTGGACACGTATTTGTTGTGTGTCTTACATTGAGAGTTTTATGGTGGCTGTTTGAAATGTTGGAGGAGGAGAATTATCTGTTCACATTCTTACAATACCTCCATCAGACAAACCAGATAAGACCACCTCGTGCCTCCTTCACCTACAGCCAGAGCTCATTAACACACCTGTCTCAGTGCAGGTAGATCTGTTGTCTTATCATTACACAGGATTTGGGTGCAGGTGTACTGCAAAGATAGAATAACTGTGATAAATTGAGGGACGGTATTCACATATTTACCTAAACCTGCTCAGGGGTCGATAATCAGGGTCGATAATCGGGCTCAAAATCGGGCTGTGCATAAAATTTCTGGAAATTCTCAAATTGGAATAAAGAATGACTTTGTTCATGTTATTATTGTAACTAATGTTATAAAATCGCAGAGTTGTCCTGTATAACATTTATAATAGGACCACTATAGTTGAAGAAGTAATAGTGCTTAGTTTTAAGTTATTAATTGAATGCATACCTGTCAACTCTCACGCATCTCGCATCTCTTTCGATTTATCGCGATTGCAACCAACACAGTTGTAAATAATTCAAAACCAGTTTTCACCATTGGAGGGGGGGGGGGGGGACCCAGCGAGGCTTGCAGCCCTTGCACCCTGGCTTCTCACGCTTCTCACTTATTTAGACATCCAGGGGTTGACAGCTATGTGGATGCGATGTTAAAATTGATGATTCCAACAAATAAAATGATTTTTTCCCAAAGTTATGTTTCAAGGGCACTTACTTTTGAATCATGGATTAAGTGCCAGGTATTGTGCCCAATCAGTCCGCCATTCTGTTCATTATCAACCTCACGCCTGTTGTTTATATCAGCATGCTAGTAACATGCTATGGTTGCAGCAGGCCATTTGGTTTGCATATCTTGATTGGCATGTTACGATACAATAAAGACATGATTAGTTACAGGACATCGTTATCAAGGAGTTGCTTATCTAAAATTCCAAACTCACTGCTCTTGGCAGGGAAATTAGGAATTAATTGAGAATTTGTTTAAAATTGGGTATTTTTTAAGTTCTTATTCTCTTGATTTCAGAGGTATTCCAACGCTGTATTATGACATTGCATTCAATGCAGTAACAACGTCAGGGTAAAATCACTTAAACCATGTCATTGTCAAGTTGTTGTAACTTTATTAATATGAATGGGGAAAACAACATTCAGTCACTTCAAGCTGACCAAACCAATCAATAACTACTCGAGGAAAGCCAATGTTTAATGTTCTAATAAAAACTATCCTTTTACAGAATACTTAACATGATTTTTGTCCCTGTTATTTGTTTATTTAAACCCCTTTAGGCCAAACACCTAATTATTGTCAGTGTACTGTATATTGTGAACGTGCAGTATATCTGTCAGTCGTGACATAAATGTTGTCACTCTAGCAGGGTTTTAAAGCGTAGATCAAGTTCTTGTACAATTCATTGTTTGAGGTCAGAGCACATTTGTGTACATTTGTATTTTGGTCTGGGGATTTGGGATAGCCTTGCCCCGTTCTGCTTTACTGAAGGAAAATACCAGTGTGGTTCTGTTTAAGGTATATCTTGGTAATTAGCAAGCCAATATAGGCTGACTGTACATGCACGCCAGGAACATTGACTGTCATTTATTGCTCCAAAGTATAAGTTGAGATTTTTAGAAAGGTCATTGCCAATTTTTTTTTCAATTTAGATAAGTTCATTTTTTTGAAAATGTTTTCTTTGGAGACTTGTGCAAGTCAAGGTGTGGGTCAGATGATAAGGTTTCTAAGCACAGTTGGGGAGATATGGCGCAGGTTTCTGCTGCTGTTGATCAAGTGATTGAGAAAGCAGTACCATGATGTGATAATGAAGGTATTTTAACAGAAACAAGGTGTTAAAATATAAGTCGAACTGGGACAAGTCTCATTTTAAATAATTTGGTTTGTCAAAAGCGGTTTGATGAAAACATTTTCTTTATGAATGTAATTACATTGTAAGTAAATGATACATTTCTTCCAAATTTCAAATCAATATTTTCCAACATATTCATGAAATTATTCCAAGTTACTTGTCTCCATGGTGACTGCTTCCATTGATTGTTTATGATAGAACTATTGTGGTCCTGGATTGTACATTTGACACAGATGGGCCTGACACTCACGGGCATAGACAGATCAGTGCGCCCATGGACGTGATGCTTCGAGTCTTATACACCTCAATAGTCGTGTGTTGGCACTGCTTTAGCGCTAATATCAAGTACCGACGACTATTTCCGCCCAAGAAGTTAAAAGTGACAGACTTTATGGCAATCTTCATCATAATGCTGAGTGTAAGGCAAATGTTCATACTGCCAGCGAGGACTGAATTACTGCTGACTTATATGCTGTGATGCCATACTTACGTTTTGGTCAGAATCTATAGAATCCTGTCCTGGATATGTGGGTGATTTGTGGAATTGAACTGCTGCATTGAACGTTTACAGATAGCGAAGGTCTCCCAGTTCCTGACTGTAATCAATGAGGCTCAACTGGTGGTTGCAAGCGTAAATATCACATAAATTTGAGTGACTTTTTCAGCCTAATTTTGTGTGTTTTCTTGTCCAAAATGGGATTAATCTAATGGAAGTTGTGTCGCTGACATTTGATGTTGACAAGAAAGGATGTGATACCCATGTAACCAGTTGTCACTTGAATGTGGGATGCAAACATTTTCCGGGCGATCATTTGTGTTGTAGGAAATGAGCTAAAACTTACAACTTGTGTAGTCCGTTGCATGTGGGTCTTGTGGTTAGGGAAGAGAAATGGCCATGAAATCCCACCCTCAGTGGACATCAGTTGTTGTTACCTTGCATGCGATAGAGTTTGTGCAGGACAACCTTTCTGGAACCGTTTCTGGAGTAGTGCATTGTGATGACCTCTGGGTAACTCAATGGATACCGTGACCCGCTTTGTGATTTCATGCAATGTTTACACTGTCTTTCTTCGTTGTGGAACTGTGGAAGTACTTCCGCGAGTGGAGAGCTCATGAAGGTGGGTGAAATGTGGTGTGATCAGGGGAGGGAAGGACTGGGTAGAGGCGGGGTAGGGATGGTACACTGATAGTCTGGTGTTGAAGGATTCATATACAGTAAAACTATGGTTATAACGAACTCAATGGGACCACTAATTTTAGTTTGTTATAACTGCTGTTCGTTATAAGCACATAAACAGTATATACATACAGCGAATGGCCGAGACAAAAAAAAACAGTTTGTTATAGCTGTCATTTCGTTATAAGCGTGTTCATTATAAACTTAGTTTGCTGTAGTTATGGTTAGGAGATTGGTAAACTCTTGATGTGTGCGTTGTTGAAAGAAGTTGATTGAGGTGGGACAGGGATTGGTTGTCTTCTTCTGGGCTTGGTGTTGAAAGATGTGGGTTGCAATGGGACAGATTGGTTGTCTTCTTCTGGATGTGGTGTTGAAGGAAGTGGATTGAGGTGGGACAGATTGGTTGTCTTCTTCTGGGTCTGGTGTTGAAGGATGTGGATTGCGTAAAGACAGGGATTGGTTGTCTTCTTCTGGGTCTGGTGTTGAAGGAAGTGGATTGAGGTGGGACAGATTGGTTGTCTTCTTCTGGGTCTGGTGTTGAAGGATGTGGATTGCGTAAAGACAGGGATTGGTTGTCTTCTTCTGGGTCTGGTGTTAAAGGATGTGGATTGAGGTGGGACAGGGAGTGGTTGTCTTCTTCTGGGTCTGGTGTTGAAGGAAGTGGATTGAGGTGGGACAGATTGGTTGTCTTCTTCTGGGTCTGGTGTTGAAGGATGTGGATTGCGTAAAGACAGGGATTGGTTGTCTTCTTCTGGGTCTGGTGTTGAAGGATGTGGATTGTGGTGGGACAGACTGGTTGTCTTCTTCTGGGTCTGGTGTTGAAGGATGTGAATTGCGATGGGACAGATTGGTTGTCTTCTTCTGGGTCTGGTGTTGAAGGATGTGGATTGTGATGGGACAGATTGGTTGTCTTCTTCTGGGTCTGGTGTTGAAGGATGTGGATTGTGATGGGACAGGGATTGGTTGTCTTCTTCTGGGTCTGGTGTTGAAGGAAGTGGATTGAGGAGGGTAGAAATATGCATGATACGAAAGGTAGAGACAGAAAGGATCTTGGAGAGAGCATTTTTACAGCCTGCCAGCCACAAGGTCTGGATATTCATGGGTAGATGGTGGACAGTGATGGCTGCTGACACAGTGCTCACAGTGAGACACCCGGCAACTCCATGCATGACCTGGCTGCATTGGAGTATCCTCATCACACCCCAGTTACGTAGATCGATCAACTACGCTTCTCGCAAGAGTCTCCTAAATGGATCTGATGCTCAGGTGACTTTGGCCTTTGTGTTGACTGTTGTTCAACCCCATACTTTGTATCACAGGTTTATCTAATCCAGACTCGATGATGCATACATGCCCCCATTACATTGCTCAAGTATTGCTGACTTCAACAGCAAAGCAAGCAAAGAAACAGATTGATGTTCATGCAATCTCCAATGGTTGATTGTTCTTGGGTTGAGAGGAATTCCAGTCTGAAATACTGATTACATCTAGTAAAGCACTATTGAGATTCAAACCAGACGTGTCCATGAAAAGCTAACGCTTGGCCCACTGAGCTTTCACTTCATTTCAGTTTAGTTCTGGTTATTTCACGTTCAAACACAAGCTTACACCGAGTTTACTTTGGGAATTGAACTGATCCCTGTCACTGAGTTAATAAAGATTTTGTCCATTGGAAATAAAGTAAGATGCATGAACATAGCCATCGTAATAAACACTATCAACATCTCAACAATGGTGGTTAAAAAGCATAAGGATCGATATATTTCCAAGATTCCATCAAATAAGATGAAATCTTCAACACATAAATGCTATCGATCCATATATTGCCCTCATGCAAGTTAGCCCAGATTCTCCTCTGTTGACCTGTGCAGGGCCTTACCCTAATTGGCAGCCCTCGTTGCTATTACTCCATCGCTGTAGGCAGCATTGATTGAGTGCAGTGAGCAATCCTTTAAAGTACTTCCTACAGAAACTCTGATCTCTTTCTTTCGTAATGTCCCAGTTACCATGTGTATTTCCTACATGCAGTACCTGTGTATGGGAGGTTAATCGTGTTTGTGTTTTGTCTGTTGTTGAACTAATGGTGGTTGAGGCAGATTGGTTACTGTTGGTTGTGTTTATCTATCCCTCGCATGCTATTTGGAAATAGACTTATTGTTGATGTCCATGGCAGCCGTGGTGGAAAGTTTGTAAACATGAACAGAGAAGTGCTCCTAGTTTGCTGAAAGACTTTTCAGTGAAACGCCGTGATATAACTGGAATACTGTTAAAAGTGGCGTAAAACCCAACTTACCCTCACCCTCACCCTTTTCGGGGGAAAACTTTGTCAACCCGGATGGGACGGCACCTTCACAGAGAAGTAATCCAGATTAACATCTTTCTGGATTAGCAAATCATGAGAACATGTTGATGTCCCTTAAATTGAATGTAAACGTCCCCAAATGTAATATGTCCAGATTGCAGGATTTCCAGACTAGTGAGGTATTTGTGGACAGGTTGAAGTCTGATCTATACTAGCACTTTGTGCCCGGGTTTTCAGAAGTGTGACATATTTCTGTGTGTGGTAGATCTTTCTTGTACCCTGGAATATTAACGATTGTGGCAGTCAGGTTATAGCTCTACTCTACTTGTACCTACCCAGGTCTCTGAAAATGGGTCACAACTTACCTTGACATGTTTACATTGTAATTAAGGCTGAAATGTCACTGTAGAGGTGCGTCTCTTGGACACGCCTGAATCCGGTGGTCAGTTCGAATCCCGATTCGCCACGATTAGTATCTGGGTTTGTCAGCACCAAACCCATGCTAGTGGGTTTCACCAAAAAGGTAAACATCTGAGACCTGCATCCATTCAGGCTTTCCTCTCACGTTAAGTTGACATGTTCAAAATAGTGTTAAGCCGTTCTCGCTCGCTTGCACACTCACTCACTCACTCACTCACTCACTCACTCACTCACTCACTCACTCACTCACGCTGAAATATATTTGTGTAAAACATCAGCAACAAAACAACAACAACAAAATAATTCTAAGTCTAATTATAAGAGTGGTTGGGCTGACATCTTCGGTAGTCCAGTGCATTACATCTTCAGTCAGTTATGACCCTTCACCATATTTTGCCCTGGTAAACAGGGAACCACATGAAATTAATAACCACAAGATTAAAACAGGCGCCATTTGTTGAAAAAGTCTACATAATATAATTGCAGACTTGATGGGATTCTCATTTTCTGCCACAGCTGTGGGCGGCTGACATATATCTGCTGGAAAACTCAGAAACAACATCCTATTATCTTTCATATTTCACAGTGCATATTTTGTTGCACGACATGTTGGCAGAATCATATTGACAAGGATCTATATCGTAGATGATTGAAGGCATTAGGTCTTGATGGTCAGAGTCTGTTAGCCCAGGCCCTGTCATGATGTGTCATTGACAAGTCAAATGAAGACAGAATTACACCATTAGTGCCCGGTGTGAGATATAGGCATGTCATTTTACATATGTTGGTTGGGGCAGAAGGTTGGAGAAGGAGGAGAGGAATTAAGTGAGTTTAGTTTAAGGATGCTTTTCAGTTACATCACGGCATGGCAGCTTAATGATGGAGGAAATCCTAAAGTGATGCAGGTCTTAGGGCTGGAAATAGACTTGCTTGCAGTTGAGAGCAGTCACACTGGCAATGCTGTTTCATTCGTTATGCTTCTTACTAGGACTTAAGGGGCAGTCGGGCAGCCTAGTTGTTAAAGCGTTCGCTCATCACGCCGAAGACCTGGGTTCAATTCCCAACATGGGTACAATGTGTGAAGCACATTTCTGGTGTCCCCCGCCGTGATATTGCTGGAATATTGCTAAAATCGGCGTAAAACCACACTCACTCACTCACTTACTTGGACATAAAACTAAATATTAAATATTTTATTGGAAATTGTTATGTGTGTATGTGGTCTTATTATTCACACAGTAAAATAAATTGGTTGTGGTAATAAGATGTAGGTGTATATTTAAAATACATATCCATGTTTACTCCCATTCCAATACTGCTTGTGTTGCTGGGCACTCAGCATTATCAGTTCAACTGTCGGCCGTTGGTGCATCAGTGAGTGAGGGAGTGTTGACACCTGATAATGTGTATTACGGATTGTTGTCAATTTATATGATGCTGATGTGGTAGAACACATGATGATGTGGTGTACAGTTTTCTTCCAACACCTGATGATGTGGTGTACAGTTTTCCTCCAACACCTGATGATGTGGTGGACAGTTTTCCTCCAACACCTGATGATGTGGTGGACAGTTTTACTCCAACACCTGATGATGTTGTGTGAGGGAGGTGTACATTCCTGTCTTCTCCAGCACTTGATGATGTGGTGGTCAGTTTTCCTCCAACACCTGATGATGTTGTGTACAGTTTTCCTCCAACACCTGATGATGTGGTGGACAGTTTTCCTCCAACACCTGATGATGTGGTGTACAGTTTTACTCCAACACCTGATGATGTTGTGTGAGGGAGGTGTACATTCCTGTCTTCTCCAGCACTTGATGATGTGGTGGTCAGTTTTCCTCCAACACCTGATGATGTTGTGTACAGTTTTCTTCCAACACCTGATGATGTGGTGGTCAGTTTTCCTCCAACATCTGATGATGTGGTGTACAGTTTTCCTCCAACATCTGATGATGTGGTGGTCAGTTTTCCTCCAACACCTGATGATGTTGTGTGAGGGAGGTGTACATTCCTGTCTTCTCCAGCACTTGATGATGTGGTATTACCGGGATCTCTCCCAACCACTGATTGTGGTGTTGGGGATGTGTCCAGTCTATTGTCTAGCATCTCATGATGTAGTGTTACTGATCTTGGACCGACAGTAATTGCTCACGTGCCACCTCTCATCACCGTTGTACATTCCACAAGGAACATAAACTCACACTCATACCATAAAGCCTCACCTCAGACGGTTGGTCGGTCCACTTGTCAGATCCTGAAAACACAGGACGCAGTTGCTTAAACTGCTCAACATGGTTCTTTAATTTCTTTTACTTTGTTGCTAATGTTGTCTAGAATGGTATTGATGTTAACTGGAACTTGCCATCAGTAGAATGGTATTGATGTTAACTGGAACTTGCCATCACTAGAATGGTATTGATGTTAACTGGAACTTGCCATCACTAGAATGGTATTGATGTTAACTGGAACTTGCCATCACTAGAATGGTATTGATGTTAACTGGAACTTGCCATCACTAGAATTGTATTGATGTTAACTGGAGCTTGCCATCACTAGAATTGTATTGATGTTAACTGGAATTGCCATCACTAGAATGGTATTGATGTTAACTGGAACTTGCCATCACTAGAATAGTGTTGATGTTAACTGGAACTTGCCATCAATGCATTACGATCAGGTTGCGATACATCAATAATTTCAACACCTTTATTAACTATGACCTTGCTGCCTGTGACCTTCAACTCCGGAATAACCAGATTGTCCAGGTCCTGAATCCGTGGCAAGTGGGTAACTTGTTTGTTGTGTGACACCGCACTCAGCAATATTCCAGCTATGTGATGATGGCCTGTAAATAATCTTGCCTGACCAGACAAACATGTGATTAATGTAAAGAGAAACGATCCACCACAGGGTTTGTGACAGCATGCAAGTCACCAAGCCTAATCCATTTAGTCACCTTGTAGACAAGCATAGGTTACTTGGGACCTGTCCCTATAGGTATATGACCTATGTACTGGAGGTGTAAACACTCCAACATTCCAACAAGCCAGTCCGCCATGTTTGACTGACAGGCTAATCTGTTTGACTCCTGCTATCTGACTTCTAATGGGTAGAAACTAAACACTTAGTTGCTATTTACAGGGATGCCAGAGAAAGTGTGCTATATATGTTGATGCTGGTGTCTTTGAAGGGGTGTTCAGACATTAGGCTTTGACAAGTGCTCAAGTCAAATGTTCTACATTGAAGGCGTCAGCAAATATTGTTTTAATTGGATGTTGTTGATAAACAAATACAGTTGGTATTGCTTTAGTTGAGTCAGCAGTATGTGGACAATGTACAGAGTAAATAAGAGGCGGTGGAATTAACATTGTGGCCAGACATACGGCACTAACAGTCCACTGCAGTGATGACATTCGATACAGTTTTTGATGTCTGTGCCATGATATTTTTTTACACATTTGATATCGTGATAATCTAGTATGCAGTGAAACTGAATATCATTCGATTCAGACTGTTATTATAATAATAATGAATGTATTTGAATCATGCTAAATCCCATACACTATGTACACTATACTGTATGTCTGTATATATGTATATGTTAATCATAATGTCTTGTCTTTTAAAATTGCATCTGTCCCGGAATGGAACGTTTCTGCAATAAATATTATCTTATCTTATCTTATCTATGTATGTTCAAGGTGCTACACAAGTCATAGATACGTACAAATATACAGATGACGCTACCAAATATACGTAATAAGCGCCCAGGGCGCTCTCAAAATGAGAAATAGGGGGCGCTTATTAGAATATTATTTTGAGTTGAAAGATCGTAAATTTCGTGGTTTATGCTAACAGCCTGAAATGAGACAGATATATTTTTCAAAAATTTAATTGCCCATAATTAAGGGTGATATAACACAAGAGTGCGTATTATACACGAATATATAAGTCTTGTGTACATTGATCAATCGGAAGGGGTGCTGATTGGGATTGATCACTAGCCAATATAAGCAAATATCATCACGGGCGCTTATTAGTGTGGGGAGCTTATTACGTCCAATACAGTAGTTATAGTGAGCAAATATTGCTAAACATCTTGTTTGCCTTTTGCTGATGAAAATATTTTGAAAATAAATTTTGTTTGTTGAGTAAATTTTTGACATGGGACTACATTATCTGTGACATTCTTTCCAATGCATGATAAAGCATATGCGTTAGCACTTATATTTGAAGGAGATATGGACATCGCCTGTTTGCTTTGTTCAACAGAGTGTTTATCCGAGAGATATGACTCCTCTAATGTATTCAACATCAAAGCATTTCCAAATTTGTGGTGCCCTACTTTGAAGATTTTAGATATGAAGTTCTGAGTGTCGGTTGTCTCATTGGAGAAGGGATCAAGATATTGTATACCATGCACTTGCCACTCAGAATTACCATTCACCAATCAGAGGTTTCAAATTGGAATAATTTGCCTTTGACAAATCAAAATAATTGACACGATGTCCATATGTCTTATTTGTTTGTTTTTTGTTTAATGCTGCACTCAGCAGTGTTCCAGCTATTCTCAGTGATAACCAAGTCTAGGCAAGGCAAACCAGTGATTGATATTATGAGCAATGATCCATGCTTTTGGGGTATGCTGATACGCTGCCAACCAAGTCACCCGACTTGATCAATTAAGGCACATTTTACAACTAGGGGACTTAGGTTGTTGGGGACCAATTTTGACCAGGATCGTCCATAGGCCATATTATGTATAGATAACCACAAAGGTCCACAGCTAAGGACATTATTTCATTCTTGGCAATCTGCCAAGTCTAATTTGCACCAAACGTGCATGGCGTCATTATGGATAGTCTCTCCTACAGATCCCAGAGCATAAAAAAACATATAAATAGGCACCTGGTTTTTTTCTGAATGAAAACAGGTTGAAATGCATACATGGGAGCATCTTCCCGATGCAAGGGAATTAACTGACTGTAAAAGTACAGTTTCTACCATTTGCGAACTAGGCTGGAATTACGTACGGTGTTACAGTTTGGCTGGACTAACTACTCTATGCATGGTCCAATCAGAATTGTGCAACGAACTAGACATCCGGTTCCTAAACAACATGGATTTCATCGTGCAGATTTCCATTCACTGCAGCATTTTCAAAGCATGTGAACTGTCTATTGGGTGTCGACAGATATTTTCCAAATTTTTTCATGCTTTTGATCAAGATGCTCAAATGATTGATGCACTTCGCGAGGTAAGACCCATTTTTTACAACATAGATCTTGATTATCGATCAGATCATCTTAAATGGGCGCCGCCATTTTGTTGGAAGCAAATGCAAGTGACATGAGAGGTGGAATCTGACTGGTCAATAGGAGAGACATAGAAGGGACATAAATCGTAATAGCCACTGGTGGTGCTACGATTGAGCCCAGGAATTCCAGCCTAGTTCGGGAAGGGTGGAAACTGCACTTTTGTGATTAGTTAACACCCTTGCCTCAGGAAGATGGCGAGGGAGTGAATCTTGAATACCACCCCAGTCAGCAATGTGCCAGCTAAATTAAGTTGTCTGTCAGTACACAGGGCAAACCAGTGACCGAAAGTAGCAAGTTACAGCTGTGATGTGAGGCTAGATGGCTAGATTTGACTGCCTGTGTTATGATTTCCTGTTAGCTGGCTTCCCTTGTGTAAGTTCAGGTGACAGATTTGGGGACAGAACCAATGTATAAAGTTCCCCAAACTTTCAGTCAGACAACTGGACTGGCAACATTGCAAAGTTACGAGTCCAGATAAAATGTTGCCATGTCGGAATTTTCTAGACAAACGAACAAAAGTAATAAGGGTAAACAAAGGGTAAACATAAGAATAGTACTGTTTAATGTTAGTTCTCAGAAAACAACAATAAACTGGTGGATTATAAACTTTATTAACTCCCGACTTTCTGTCAGCAAATAGACCATCTTGGACTGTCTCGCAGGTATTTTACACACTGATAGAACAGGTCATTTTTTCAAGACCACATGCTGATATTCTGGCGGGATGAATGTGAGGTTATTTGAAATGAAATAATCTGAACATTTCTTGATCTATTGGAAATATATTTTGATAAGTGATTCACCATTGATATATATGTATTGATCATTGTAAGAATTTAAATATTGAAAACCATAATTTCAAGATTTATGGTTTATTTTGATTTTCAGCTTGCAAAAGCATTGATTATTGGAGCGTTGAGTTAATGTGGTTTCTAAAGTTAAGGCTGATATGGAAAGTCCACAAGGAGATTGTCAGGTGCTGATTAGATTAGTGAGGGAACAAAGTAATCAAGGGACAGACAGAGGTATTAAAGTCTCTGCAAGAGTCACCCTGATGTAATTGTCGGGATTAACACTTAATCCTTGCGTGTCATCAAGGTCATCAAGGTCATCAAGGTCACACTGGGAGCTGGGTCTCCCCGCCCCTTCCCATCACGGCTCTTCTTATTCTTGAGTTATGAGTGTGTAGATTTCTATTTCCATTCATTATGAAACATTATCCAGGTGATATTTTTTGTGAAATTGCCTTGAAGCCTTAGCCTTGCTCCAAGGCTGTACTGAAATAAAAGTCCATGGATGTGTGGTTATTCTAGCCTCCCAGTAGGCAAGTCTAGATATGCAGACAGTTATAACTCCAGCGTCTTCCAGGGACAACTTGTTGTTATTATTTATATAATCAAGAAATTATTATTTAAACTAATAATTATTGCCTCATAGACTTGTGCTGGATAATAGCTGACTGACCAGTTAAACAATATACGGTCGCTGACATAGTTCAAATATTTTGTGGATATTGTAATTTCTCAGATGTTTCCAGCCAGCTAAAGCTGTTGAGGTCGTTGTCGGCACAGGAACTACAGAAATGTATCCAGGTTACTTCCCTACAGAACAGGACTATATGAAGGCACATGGGACAAAATGTCTTGACAGCCACACTAAAACATGTTTCATGCATTTAGTAAAAATAGAAATAGAATCGTCCACCCGTAGTATATGAGGTATTCTGTAGCACCTGAGCCAACAATGACCTAACAGCCCGACTCAGCCTGAGTTCAATGAATGGAGTATAGTTCCTTCAGCTGATTGTTGCTAAGGCTTGAGACGGTAGCCTAGTGGTTAAAGCGTTCGCTCGTCACACCAAAGACCCGGGTTCGATTCCCGACTAGGGTACAATGTGTGGAGCCCAATTCTGGTGTACCCACTGTGATATTGCTGGAATATTGCTAAAAGCGGCATAAAACCATACTTACTCACTCCCTCACTCAGGCTTGAGACATTCCAGAACCTATGTATGCCACACTTACAAGACCATCTTCCCGAGGCAAGAAAGTTAACTGACTTTAAAAGTCCAGTTTCCACCCTTGCCGAACTAGGCTGAAATTCCTGGGCTCGATGGTAGCGCCACCTGTGGCTATTATTAATTATGTCCCTTCTATGCCTCTCCTATGGACCAATCAGATTCCACCTCTCGTATCACTTGTATTTGCTTCAAACAAAACAGCGGCATCCAGTCAAGACGATCTGACCGATAATGAAGATCTGTATTGTGAGCAAATGAGTCTTACATCACGAAGTGCATCAAATCACGTGAGCACCTTGATTAAAAACATGAAAAGATTAGGAAAATATCTGTTGACAACGAGTTGGCGATCCACATGTTTTGCAAATCCTTCAATCGACCGAAATCTGCATGACAGTTTACGAACCGGATTTCGATTTCATTGCACGATTTTGATTGGACTATGCATAGACTCATTAGTCGAGCCAAAATGTAACTCTGTAATACCAGCCTAGTTCAGCAAGGGTGGAAACTGGACTTTTATAGTCAGTTAACTCCCCTGCCTCAGGAAGATGTTACAAGACATGTCCCTGATGAATGTGAAGGTAGTTGAAAATTCTCAGTGACAGAAATAATACAAGTAGTCTGATGCTTCTGTGAATGTCCGCCCGGAGAGCGGAAGGTCCGGGGTTCGATCCCCGGCCGCGTCATACCAAAAGACGTTAAAAGATGGTACTTGTTGTTACCCTGTCTGGCGCTCGGCATTAATGGGCTAAAACAAGGACTAGTCGGCTCGGAGTCAGGATACTGTGTCTGAGTGGGGTATTCAAGTTAAACTGCGGCATGGTATCTCAGTGAGCTAGCGCTATAAATCGGCATCAGTCCGGACTAGTACAAGCAGCCACACACACACACACACACACACGTGCATGCACGTCGCTATATAAGTGCAATAATCTTGGACGCGACGTTAAACCCAATTTCACCTCACCTCACCTCATTACCACAAGTGGGGCCTTGCACACATGAGGACCTGCGGATTCTGCTCCCATTTCAGCGACAGAAACTAACTGTTTTAGTCCACTAGTCCTTACAATGATAACATACAGCAAAAAAATCATATCTTAGAAGTATACCTCAATATAGATCTGCTCATGATGTTGTTATGAACTGCTAATGTCACTTAACATCTCAAGGCAGCCAGACTCTAATTTACATGCCCTGTGAAGCATTCCCAGATGTAGTCCTGCTCATACATGTTGATGTACATCACTAAAGTCACGATGCAGCGTGTTCCCACCCACAGTAACTTCTATACAGATGTAGTGCTGAGTGTTTGCAGGGAATCAAGGGTGAAGAGTGGGAGTAAGGAGTGGTGACTGAAATACGTGAAATAGCTTAATCCTTACCTTACATCCAGCACTGACAGCTGTAAGGAGAGACGTTCGTACACCCAGCACTGACAGCTTTAAGGAGAGACGTTGGGAAGAAGTGCTGTTCCCTGCCGATCTGTCATCAACCCTATTCTCATCTTATGGTAGCACTCCAGTACATGTGTGCGCTGTTTTGACTTTTAAACAATGTGTGACCTGGTTTGATCTTTTTGTGTCATTGGATCCTGAGTGCATGCATTGTTGCTCATGCTATCGACCACTGGTTTGCATGGAACAAAGTCAATGATTTACAAGCTGTCTTGGTGTATCCTCATTTTAGTTAGGTCTTATGATAGGGCTAGGGTAGTGTGGAACCATTCTGTCCCTTAATTGCCACAGGGAGACAATCTTGGAGTACTGGGGACCTATTCTGCCCCTTAATTGTCACAGGGAGACAATCTTGGAGTACTGGGGACCTATTCTGCCCCTTAATTGCCACAGGGAGACAATCTTGGAGTACTGGGGACCTATTCTGCCCCTTAATTGCCACAGGGAGACAATCTTGGAGTACTGGGGACCTATTCTTCCCCTTAATTGCCACAGGGAGACAATCTCGGAGTACTGGGGACCTATTCTGTCCCTTAATTGCCACAGGGAGACAATCTTGGAGTACTGGGGACCTATTCTGTCCCTTAATTGTCACAGGGAGACAATCTTGGAGTACTGGGGACCTATTCTTCCCCTTAATTGCCACAGGGAGACAAACTTGGAGTACTGGGGACCTATTCTGTCCCCTAAATTCTCACATGGCCTTCAGATTAAAGATGGCTGTGCCATGAAATAGATGCTTACTTACAAATCATCAGTTATGGTGGCAGTGTCGCCAACGTTGTCAATAACCGGTGTGGATGGAGGCCAGGTGAAGGTGGAGGGGATTTGGGCTTATCTTAAACTGGCAGAAATTGTTTCCAGTGTAGTTTATGGTGTTTGTCTATGTATAGATAGCATAAGAACCGTCACTGTATTTCAATATATTCAGTTCTAATTGACACATGATGTTGAGGTTGTTCAGAAGTGGGAGGTGCGAATGATATTCTTGTAATCTGTACAGCCTTATCGAGGCTTGTAGCTGCCCATTCAGACTGGAATGCCATGGTCTGTAACCTGGACGTTGATTTCAAGTTACGAGAGTGTTTTCATTGTGTATCTTGTATTTTGCCAAGGTGTTTTGGATTTGACTAAGAAAGTTGATTTGTAATGTTGAAGTCTGAATGCCAGTATAGAATAGGTGCCCTATACCCAAGTTCATCACTGCTCTCCTGTGTAGAATAGGTGCCCTATACCCAAGTTCATCACTGCTCTCCTGTGTAGAATAGGTCCCCGATACCCAAGTTCATCAATGCTGTCTGGTGTAGAATAGGTTCCCTGTACCAAAGTTCATCACTGCTCTCCTGTGTAGAATAGGACCCCTGTACCCAAGTTCATCACTGCTCTCCTGTGTAGAATTGGTCCCCTGTACCAAAATTTCATCACTGCTCTCCTGTGTAGAGGAGGTCCCCTGTACCAAAGTTCATCACTGCTCTCCTGTGTAGAATAGGTCCCCTGTCCCAAAGTTCATCACTGCTCTCCTGTGTAGATTAGGTCCCCTGTCCCAAAGTTCATCACTGCTCTCCTGTGTAGATTAGGTCCCCTGTACCAAAGTTCATCACTACTCTCCTGTGTAGAATAGGTCCCCTGTCCCAAAGATCATCACTACTCTCCTGTGTAGAATAGGTCCCCTGTACCAAAGTTCATCACTGCTCTCCTGTGTAGATTAGGTCCCCTGTCCCAAAGTTCATCACTGCTCTCCTGTGTAGATTAGGTCCCCTGTCCCAAAGTTCATCACTGCTCTCCTGTGTAGATTAGGTCCCCTGTCCCAAATTTCATCACTGCTCTCCTGTGTAGAATAGGACCCCTGTACCAAAGATCATCACTACTCTCCTGTGTAGAATAGGACCCCTGTCCCAAAGTTCATCACTGCTCTCCTGTGTAGAATAGGTCCCCTGTACCAAAGTTCATCAATGCTTTTGAGCAAAAGTAACTTTTATTTATAGGAAAATTACTTTTTTTGAATGACATGTATTGGTGGGATTACGAGAACATGCCATTGTCAAATGTTATGATCCTAGTCATCACTAGGGCTGGGACGATACACCAACTGTGCGATCCGATACGTATCACAATACTTTACCCACGATCCGATACATATCACGATACTTGCATGTGCTCTTATCTGTGGTCCGTAAGCCATCTTCTTCATATACAGGATGGTCAAATACCTGTCGCACTGATGATTTACAGTTGGCAGTGTCAAGTATGGCTCAGTGGAGGAAAATATTTACGTTTTCACAATTAACTTTCACTACTAATTAGTGTTTAGCATAAAAGTTATTAAAGCAAACATTTAAGGCAAGAATCAATTTTTTTAATTTAAAAAAATCGCGATCGGTGTATCGTCCCACCACTAGTCATTACTGTAAAAAAGAAGATGGCATGTTGAAACCTGCAAAAAAAGGTGCATCATGTTCTCTCATCCAGACCCTCAGACAAAGATGTCCAATAACATCAATGCAGACCTTTGATAGTTCAGCAAGCCCTGGTTACTCCAGTGTTATCTGAACTGAAGTGATTATTTCTTATATATTACAGGACAATTATATAAATTAAGAATTTTAATGTATTTTAATTTCAGAGACTAAATGTTAGTCTATGTTGACTCCATACCTCTGACAATGGTGGACTTGACAACATGTTCCCTGTTAAAAGCCTGAAACATATACTGCTCGACACCTGATTGGGACATTCCCAGAATGCAACGATGCACCTGTGATATTGACAAGCCTTCATTTTCAACCATGTCCTGTTTGTTTCAGATGAGAGGGAGGATGTCCAAAGGAAAACCTTCACAAAATGGATAAACTCCCAGCTATCAAAAGTAAGTTGACACTTTTCAACTCATTAGACACAGTTTCTGTTTTTCAAGACAATTTGACATGTTGTCCAAAACAATTCGGGAATAATCCGGTAGAAATTACAATGTACTGTTAATGGTAGATGCAAACTATACATTAACTGGTGAACATGGAGTCACTAGGTATTGGTATGTCAAGTTACATGTGGACTTACTTGTTTCAGGCCCATCGATCTGTGATAAGTGATCTGTTCGAGGATCTGAAAGATGGCACCATCCTCCTGTCTCTCCTGGAGGTGCTCAGCGGCAGGACACTGGTAAGATTTGGTTCTTGGGGGGATCAGTTGAGTAGCTCTGGGCAAGGATTGACTGTGTGATTAGGGGGCACAGTACTGGTAAGACCTAGTTCTTGAGGGAATCAGTTGAGTAGCTCTGGGCAAGGATTGACTGTGTGATTAAGGGGCACAGTACTGGTAAGACCTGGTTCTTGAGGGGATCAGTTGAGTAGCTCTGGGCAAGGATTGACTGTGTGATTAGGGGGCACAGTACTGGTAAGACCTGGTTCTTGAGGGGATCAGTTGAGTAGCTCTGGGCAAGGATTGACTGTGTGATTAGGGGGCACAGTACTGGTAAGACCTAGTTCTTGAGGGAATCAGTTGAGTAGCTCTGGGCAAGGATTGACTGTGTGATTAAGGGGCACAGTACTGGTAAGACCTGGTTCTTGAGGGGATCAGTTGAGTAGCTCTGGGCAAGGATTGACTGTGTGATTAGGGGGCACAGTACTGGTAAGACCTGGTTCTTGAGGGGATCAGTTGAGTAGCTCTGGGCAAGGATTGACTGTGTGATTAGGGGACACAGTACTGGTAAGACCTGGTTCTTGAGGGGATCAGTTGAGTAGCTCTGGGCAAGGATTGACTGTGTGATTAAGGGCCACAGTACTGGTAAGACCTGGTTCTTGAGGGGATCAGTTAGTTCAAGGCAATGGTTGTCTGCATTATTAGGGCACAAGGATTGTCTGCAGTATTGGGGCACAAGGATTGTCTGCATTGTTAGGGCACAAAGATTGTCTGCATTATTAGGGCACAAGGATTGTCTGCATTATTGGGGCACAAGGATTGTCTGCATTATTGGGGCACAAGGATTGTCTGCATTTTTGGGGCACAAGGATTGTCTGCATTATTGGGGCACAAGGATTGTCTGCATTATTGGGGCACAAGGATTGTCTGCATTATTAGGGCACAAGGATTGTCTGCATTATTGGGGCACAAGGATTGTCTGCATTATTAGTGCACAAGGATTGTCTGCATTATTGGGGCACAAGGATTGTCTGCATTATTGGGGCACAAGGATTGTCTGCATTATTGGGGCACAAGGATTGTTTGCATTATTGGGGCACAAGAATTGTCTGCATTATTAGGGCACAAGGATTGTCTGCATTATTGGGGCACAAGGATTGTCTGCATTATTGGGGCACAAAGATTGTCTGCATTATTGGGGCACAAGGATTGTCTGCATTATTGGGGCACAATGATTATCTGCATTATTAGGGCACAAGGATTGTCTGCATTATTGGGGCACAAGGATTGTCTGCATTATTGGGGCACAAGGATTGTCTGCATTATTGGGGCACAAGGATTGTCTGCATTATTGGGGCACAAGGATTGTCTGCATGATTAGGGCACAAGGACAGACAAGGATCTGGGGATGAGAAGATAGATGTGTTACCACTAATTGTGATGTACCTTATCTTCTGCTTTGTTTTTTACAATTAGTATTTTTTTTGTATCAGTCAGTTACCAATACCTAGATTGAATACATGTGTTCCAAGATGCTTTCAGCGTTGTGACTGCAGATGTTGGGTGTGTTACAGAAGCGGGAGAAGGGTCGTCTGAGGGTTCACCACATCAACAATGTAAACCGGGCCTTGGAAGTGCTGGAGCATAATTATAATGTGAGTACTGCATGGCAGATGATGTAAATATCAGGGTTACCGTGGGGAGGGGCAGATGCTGCTTGCTCCACTCGGCCACAAAGCTGGAGTTGTTCTCATCAAACCTGTTTCATGGTAGAACAGGCAGTACCATATTCATTGTCACTACCTTACTTAACACAGTCAGAACTTCAACATCAATTTGAGAGGTGGGATGGTCTGGTCATCCAAGGTGCTGTTATCCACTGTGAAAAGTTGCACCCTATAGATGTGCCAGAAATTTATAATCGTGGGTTTGATTCCCATAATTGTCCTTTCATATTTTTGTTTGTCAGCTATATGCCTGTGTTCGTTGGTTTCACCTCTGTGGTAAAAGTCTAATTAAGAGTCCTGCATCATTTTGGACTCTCCCTCTATTTTGACGTGAAAGTGAGTGTGTGAGTGAGTTGGGTTTAACGCCGCTTTCAACAGTATTCCAGTTATATCACGGCGTGTCAGCTTAATGTGGGAGGAAAGCCCGAAGTGATGCAGATCTCAGATGTTTACCACTTCGATGAAACCCACGAACACGGGTATGGTGCTGACAAACCTAGAAACATAATTGGGGCGAACCAGGATTCGAACCCACAATCATAGGTTTCTGGTGTGCCCAAGGGACGCAACTCTGCACTGCGAATCGCGGCGCCTTAGACAACTGGGCCACCCGTGCCCCCATGAAAGAGTAAATGAATTTGGAAGTAGTGAGTGAGAAAGGAAGGGAGGGACTAAAGAAATGGGCTGTACATATTTCACTAAAGCAGATATTCAAACCCAGATCTTCAGTGTGAGAAGCTGACGCTTTGTCCATTAGACTACTCAGCTGACATGTGAGCATTATAATAACTACCCTGTCAGTGGTGGAAGTCCATCAACATCTAGAAGACACATGAACCCAAAGACACTGATTACTTTATCTACCAGATCGTCTCTCCTCTAACAACAATCTAGCAAGAATGTAGATCTCCTGCCTCAAGTACTCTGCCTGGAGGCTCCGCTCCCTCCAGAGGTGTGGGCTTATGGCTTTGAAGGAGGAGCAGGGGGGTCCCTGGAGGAAGGGGGGTGGGCAGAGGAGATGAAGGGGAAGAGAATTATCTCCTGACCTTTGTTATTGAGCATGGAAAGGTCACAAGGTGCTAAGTAGCAGGATCTCTGGTGGAGGTTGTTCAAGGTGTGGAGGTTCTGGGTAGTGGCTGTTTTAACAGCAGAAACCAAGCAGTTTGAGTTACTGGTTCTATGGGGTGGCAGGAGTGGCCCAGTCATCTTAGGGGCCACAATTTGCTGTGCAGAGTTGCGTCCCTTTGGCATGCCAGAAACCTATGATTGAGGGTTTGAATCGCGCTTCCCCCTATTATGTTTCTTGGTTTTCCAGCACCATACCTGCGATCGTGGGTTTCACCAAAGTGGTAAACGTCTGAGACCTGCATCACTTCGGTCTTTTCTCACACATCAAGCTGACATGCTGGGATATGAACGGAATACTCACTAACTCGCTCACTCACCCACTCACCCACTCACTTACTCACTTACTCACTCACTCACTCACTCACTCACTCACTCACTCACTCACTCACTCACTCAACCACTCACTCAACCACTCACTCAACCACTCACTCAACCACTCACTCACTGATCTACAATGTAGATATCGCTTGATCTCACTGAAACAATATCTCCTGTTGGAGCCAGTTTTGGATGATAAAGTATCAGGATACCCTAAGTATCACTGCTCATCATGGAAGTCCGCTAGCTCGCTACTACATTGTCGTGAGGTTAATCCACTGATGGTCCTCCTCACTGACTTGTAGCATTTGACGGCTACAATTGTGAATCAGATCTCAATGCTTCAATTTGGCTACAAATAGTAGCTGAATAAAACAGATAGGAAAAATGGGGGGCGGTCGGATAGCCTAGTGGTTAAAGCGTTCGCTCGTCACGCCAAAGACCCGGGTTCGAATCCCAACATGGGTACAATGTGTGAAGCCCATTTATGGTGTCTCCCACCATGATATTCCTGGAATATTGCTGGAATATTTCTAAAAGCGGCGTAAAACCAAACTCACTCACTGATAGGAAAAATGAGGTTCTGAGGCTGTTCATGCCATCACCCACTGATGTGCCTGACCAGACTGGATGAATGACAGGCAGCTGGGATATGCAGTGATTGAAATAGTTTTAAAACCCAAATAGACAGTTGGGCAGGTGACCCATAAGTGTTGCCCGCCCATCTTCAAAGTTACCTGCCCGCATTCAGACACTATAAATATTGAAAAATTGCAAAACATAAGAGACAAATCGTGCCTGGATTCAGTAGAAATAATGCAAACAATCTCTTGAGAATCTACGAGGAGTTATGATTAAACTGAATGAGTAAGTGGTCTTAAATTTATCTGCCAGACAGTCGGGCAGATGGGAGAAAATTTCATGCAGCCCGACGGAAAAGTTACCCGGCACGGGCAGGCAGGCAAGCAGTTATTTCGGGCACTGGTGATATGCCACTGGAAGATTGCTGGTTGTGGTGTAAAAATATTTCTAACTCACTCCCTTGCACAACCGAGCTGCACAGACCATCAATACACAGGATTATTCAGTAATAAGGAATACGGATGTAAAGATCAGAACTCATCAATTGGTGGAGTTTCTTTTGAGTTTTTCATTAAAAGAGAATAAAAATACGGAATTGGAGAGATCTGCAGCTCTACCGAAACGTGTCTTGTAGGAACTGTAATTTGTACCAACAGACCAGCCATTCATCGATCAGACAGCCAGACTTTGTGACTAAAAGTGCAGATTGTGAGATGCACGATATCAATTTGGTGTTATCAAAGTTTCTGGTCAAGGACAGATTTTTTTATTTATAAAATTCACTGATTTTTGGCCCAAAAATTCAGATTTGTAGGTAAAAAAAATATGTATTTAAAAAATCCATTTTCAAATATATTTTCCTTGCAATTTATCATTATTCATTGTGTTTTCAAGTTTTTATAATAACTTTTCAACAAGTTTTAATTATGGTATTTCAAATAATCTATTTATTTTGGAGTACTTGGTAAAGAAAAAGGTATATGGATGAACAACCTATTTATGAATTGCTTGATAGCAGTGGGGGCGGTCGGGTAGCCTAGTGGTTAAAGCATTTGCTCGTCACGCTGAAGGCCCGGGTTCGATTCCCGACATGGGTACACTGTGTGCAGCCAATTTCTGGTGTGCCCCGCCATGATATTGCTGAAATATTGCTAAAAGTGGCCTAAAATAATACTAACTCACTCACTCACTCACTCAGATGATAGCGATGTTAGAATCTACACCGAAACGTCTCTCCTAATGGTAATAAAGAAGTTGTTCATCCATTTATCTTATCCTTACTTAGTTCTGGTGGCTTGAATTAAAAAAAATATATATTTATTATTTTTAAAAATTTCAATTGAGTCAACAGATTTGAAAACCAAGTTTAAAAAGGGTCTGGACCAAATATTGTGTAAAAGAATCAAGTCTATAACTGCAGGGAAAACAGAAAATGGATGTCTTTGTTTAGAGTTATAACATTTGA
Organism: Haliotis rufescens; assembly: GCF_023055435.1. NCBI lineage: Eukaryota > Metazoa > Mollusca > Gastropoda > Lepetellida > Haliotidae > Haliotis > Haliotis rufescens. The sequence continues at coordinate 10,975,443 of NW_025964223.1, forward strand.
GGACGGTCGGGTAGCCTAGTGGTTAAAGCGTTCGCTCGTCACACCGAAGACCCGGGTTCGATTCGACATGGGTACAGTATGTGAAGCCCATTTCTGGTGTCCCTCACCGTGATATTGCTGGAATATTGCTAAAAGCGGCGTAAAACCATACTCACTCACTCACACTCAATATATGCTAATAAGGGGGCACGGGTGGCCCAGTCGTCTAAGGCGCCGCGATTCGCTGTGCAGAGTTGCGTCCCTTGGGCACCCCAGAAACCTATGATTGTGGGTTTGAATCCCGGTTCGCCCCAATTATGTTTCTAGGTTTGTCAGCACCATACCCGTGCTCGTGGGTTTCACCGAAGTGGTAAACGTCTGAGACCTGCATCACTTCGGGCTTTCCTCCCACATTAAGCTGACACGCCGCGATATAACTGGAATACCGTTAAAAAGCGGCGTTAAACCCAACTCACTCACTCAATATATGCTAATAAAAGAGTGGGAAATGCATTTTATTGAAGAAAATACTATAAAAACCATACTCACTTAGAGTAACATTGATGTTTTATGCTTGTCAGAAACTAGATTATTAGTGTAGGCTTGCCTCTCAGCTTGCCAGCCCCTGCATCTCCTCTACATAGCTCTCTCAAAGCATGTCATAATGATCTGCTGTACCATGGCATTGAGATGGTAATTAGACATGACGGTGCTACAGGCAGCTCTTCAACATGGCGCTTATGGTCTGAACAGGGTTCTCTTTGATCTCTTTACTTCAGAACGGACTTTTGACATCCAATTAGATGTTTTGGTATATTTCTGTAAATTCATACTTAGTTTTAAGTCCATCCTTTTTTGAAGCAATTAGTTTATATGCAAGCACTAACTAAGTACTGGCTACCTTATAATTGCTGCTGTTCAAGAAAAAAGCCTACCCCATGGTGACTTTAGTGCAGGATATCTCCCCAGTACCCAAACAGTTGCCTTGCTGATTGCATTTCTTTGTCAGACCCGTGAAGATTCCGGGGTAGAATAGGTCTTCAGCAACCCATGCTTGCCGTAACAGGCGACTATGCTTGTCGTGAGATGCAATTAACGGGATCGGGTGGTCAGGCTCACTGACTTGGTTGATGCATGTCATCGTATCCCATTTGCGTAGATTGATGCTCATGATGTCTATCACTGGATTGTCTGGTCCAGACTCAATTATATACAGACCGCCTTCACATAGCTGGAATATTGCTGAGTGGCGTTAAACAAAGGCATGTCACTGTTCCCCATTTGTTTTGGTTTCTGCTCATGCCTGGCCCAGGCTTATATTTTCAGAGCATTATTGTATTTCCTGTGTGATATAAGAACATTTACTTTCTTATTGACAGAGAGTGAGTGAGTGAGTTGGTTTTATGCTGCTTTTAGCAATATTCCGGCGATATCATGGCAGGGGAACCAGAAATTGAATTCAAAACATTGTTTAATGAAGGGACCTTAATCAAACATCTGTCAGTCCCAGTGGCACTGTTTTGTCTGTTTGTTGTTTAAAACCGCACTATCCAGTGATTGACAAGAGCACTGGGGAAGCCCAGTGGTTAATGCTGTTTCGTCTCATTCAGGAGTTCTGTTCTCTAAGGGGGTACATATGTCTGTATAGCCTCAACTCTCAACTCCATGGAGATTCCATGACAGAACAAATCCCTAATACCTATAATTCCTTATCAAATGTCAATGGGAATCAGTTGTTTTCAGTGTGTAACCTACTGATTGGGTGTCATTGTACCCTAGTGGTGTAGGTTATGGATGAATTGTTTGTCTTGTCCAACCTGATCACAGACTGTGTGAGGCTGCCATAGTATATTTCAATATGATGGCTGACAGCAGCATACACTGACAGTCTCGCTCACTTCAAGGTGTTTCTGCAGTGTTGGTAAAATAACCTAAACTGACTCACACATTTTTATTACCACCAGATGTTTACAGAGTTCACATTAGTGTAAACCGTTAGCAGTCATAAATCATGATATAGTGAGTATTTATTATACATAAAATTCTGCCCAGATTATGAAATGTAGCTTAAGAAGTTAAGATCTTTAAGCTACCAATAAATTACTGTAGTGACCTGTCAACATTTACTGTTTGTCTGTTAATCATGACAAATGTCAAAAACAAGTTGTGTGAAATTAAGTTTTCTCTGTGATAGTTACAGGAAGCAGCTCCTCATTATGATGGAAGCCCTCAATACAGTCTACCATTCTGCAGCAGGTTTGACAAAATGACGTCCTCGTCTCCCCCAGTTCTTAGTCAGACCCTGACTACACACACTGCAGAAGGTTCGACAAAATAACGTCATCTCCCCCAGGTCTTAAAAGGTTAAACCCTGACAACACATTCTGCAGCAGGTTTAACAAAATGACATCCTCATCTCCCCCAGTTCTTAGTCAAACCCTCACTACACATTCTGCAGTAGCTTTGACAAAATGACACCCTTGTCTACCCCAGTTCTTATAGTCAAACCCTCACTACACATTCTGCAGTAGCTTTGACAAAATGACGTCCTTGTCTCCCCCAGTTCTTATAGTCAAACCCTCACTACACATTCTGCAGTAGCTTTGACAAAATAACATCCTCGTCTCCCCCAGTTCTTAGTCAGACCCTGACTACACACACTGCAGCAGGTTCAACAAAATAACGTCATCTCCCCCAGGTCTTAATAGGTTAAACCCTGACGACACATTCTGCAGCAGGTTTGACAAAATGACATCCTCGTCTCCCCCAGTTCTTAATTAAACCCTGATGATACGTTCTGCAGCAGGTTCGACAAAATAACGTCCTCGTCTCCCCCATTCTTCAGTTTAACCCTGACAACACATCCTGCAGCAGGTTCAAAACAATAACATCCTCGTCTTCCCCAGGTCTTCAGTAAGACCCTGACTACATACGCTGCACCGAGAGGTTTGACAGCAGCATGTTTATGCAGGTACTGACAAGCTAATGAAGTCATCTCCCTTGCCGAGACGTGGCTTGCCTTATCTCGCTACCTGTGGCTACAACTGTGATGGATTTTAGTGGGGATTTTGTTGGTAATTGCTCAGCACCTGTGTGATGACAACTGGTTCTGTGGAAACCGATGAGGAAGATGTAAACAGTGTTAATTTAGCCGTTATCCAGGCCTCACATGCTTGTGTGATTATTTTAGCTTAGTGAAAAAGGGTTTTGCGTCATCATGACGTCAGACTTTAAGGGACACAGTTTATGCTTGTGGATTAAGATACTGACATTATCTGCATTTTCAAGAAAGTAGCTTTATTTAGAAAAGGTAGTAAGGGTGATCTTGAGTCAATGTGATTATGTGAGTTTATTATGTTAGAGTGATCTCCCTTGTTTCCTATCTCTCACTGGCACTTGTTGGCACAGAACACCTATTTTGAGTGGCAATAATATTGTGAATTTAGAACATTTATCTTCAGGTAAGTCTTGTGAAGCTTTTAGCATACTTCTTTTGCACTTTGTAAATCTGAGTTATCTCTCTTGACTGTTGATTGACTGTTGACATGTACAACACACTGCACAATTAATTAAGCCTTACATAAACGAAAGTTATTCATAATCTTTAATGACTGAAATAACACTTTAATTCTTAGAAAGTCACCGAAAAAAATTAAAAAAATTAAGTCACTGTTTTTCTCCTATTGACCCACTTTGAAGTTTTCATTACAAGTGTTACAGTTTGTTTCAGAAACTTTTTCATTTCCAAAAGTAATTAAAAGTCTTGAACCCAGGGATGAAAGGAGACTCTTTTTTTAAATTTTATTCCTTATTGGTAAAATTATTATCTATAAACCAAACTATAACACTCAACTTTTGATAGGGACAGGTAGTATACAGGTGGAGTCTGAATGTGACGTATTGCTTGGATATGTTGTTAAACAAATAGTATTCAAATTTTCCATGGAACTGAAGCAGTTTCATTTCAAGTTGATTAAACATAAATACACAGTTCAATAAGTTCTGTCACAGTATAAAATATCTCAGTATCCCATTCAAATGTTGAATAGTATATAAAAAACATTGCCTTCGTACATGGTTAGATTCTGCAAGATTGAGAGTAGGGTGTCATTTTGGGTTTGTTTTGATGTTGAAAAGTGCCATTTTAAATACATGGTACTGATATAAATTTACAATTCTATAATGAAAATGTCTGATGGTAAGCATCCATTGAATTTAATTTCTAACACAATTATTTCTTCCTGTGTGTAGAGTTGGAGGTATTTTTTTTTCAGAAAAAGGAAGCAATTATTTTTTACGTTCTTCATAGCAGTGGAGAGTATAATGCTTGCTGCTTGTAAGTGCTAATTATCAGAGTTTCATGCAACAGGATGTCAGGGGTATTCTGTTACAATGGAAGTACATGTAGTTGTGTGACCAATAGTGTTTGTGTAACTGCCTCTTCGATCACTGTCATTTGAGAAAGAAATGTGGCCATAAAATTGTACATCAGCTTAAAATAGAGAACTGTTTTAAAGAAAGGGTTATCGGGCAACCTATGCTAGTTACCATCGCTACCGGTATCTATAAGCACCATTGTTAGACACTTGAGACACATTTTGCCCTGAGATGCCCACTCAGTGGTTATGACCTTGTGAGATTCCTGGAAATACTCCAGTCAAGCTGACATCAATTGCATTGAACCGATGATCAGAAGCCATTTCCCAGTAAAAACGGCCATTTTCACTTCAACTAACCTAAGAAGCTCATTGCTTGAAATTCAAAACACACTTTAAGCCAATCAGACCTTAAATTGTTTGATTGGCCTGATAGTTGGAGCTTCTGAAGATAGCTGATTTATCGGTCCTTGAATCATTCGTTATGAATTCAGAACATGTGGGCCTGATATGTAGTTAGTTTCTTCATTTTTTGGTGAAAATATGTGTGTGTTATTACTAATGGATTGTTTGTGTTTAATTATTGTTTGTTGGTTGTTGTCACACTGTCAGGGCAGGGAAACATCGCTCAAGTACACTTATTGAAAAAGAGTACTGTATTCATTGCAGGGGAAAGGGCCCCCATAGAGTTTCGGGGTCAGAATTGGTCCCCCGTGTTGGTCGGAAGACGTGACTTAATGGCTCAGGTGGTAAGACATGGATTGATGGCTTTGATCATTGCTCATAATATCAGTCACTGAATTAATTGTCTGGTCGAGGCTTGATTCCATACAGCTGTCGTCCTATTGATGTAATATTTTTGAGTGTGGTGTTTGTTAATGTTTGTTAGTTGGTTAACGCCACACTCAGTATTCCAGCTATATGATGGTGGTCTGTAAATAATTGAGTCTGGACCAGACAATCCAGTGACTGACATCATGAGCATTGATCTACGCAATTGGGATATGATGACATGCTTCAGCCAAGTCAGCGAGCCTGACGACATGATCCTGTTAGTTGCCTCTTACAACAAGCATGGGTTGCTGAAGGGAAAACAAACAAACATTATGATTGTTCAGTTTTAGTTATCAAATCGACATTAAATTCATGACTTGGCTGCAAATACTGTGACCAAAGAACAGCAAGTTCTGAGACCCAGTACTGTATTTGACGTAATAAGCGCCCCGCTGCAATAAGCGCCCACGGCGAAAATTGCTAATATATTGGCTATGGAACAATCCCAATTAGCACCCCTTCCAATTCCGATTGATCAATGTATACAAGACTTATTTATTCACACTCGTGTGTTATATGCACCCTTAATTATGGGCAATTAAATTCTGGAAAAATATATCCGTCGTATATAACATTTCAGGCTGTCAGCATAAACCACAAAATTTATCTTTCAACTCTGTTTTTCCACCAAAATAATATTCTAATAAGAGCCCACTATTTCTAATTTTGAGAGCGCCCTGGGTGCTTATTAAGTTGTATATGGTATTAGGAATTGGTTCAGGTTTCATCATTGATGATCATCTAAATAATGTTTTATCTCCCAATGATTGGTTCATTTCATGGAGGCATGGAGAAGGTGTATTTAACATTAGGGTCAAATTTAATGAGGACCATCATAACATCATCATATATGCTCTGATAAAAAATGGCAATCTGCATTATTGTCATCAAAATATACGTTTTATTCCAGGATATTCAGCATGTCCTGCAAACAATTATTAGTTTTCACACCCTGGGACAAAATTAGTTTTTTTTCTGGTATTTTCATTGTTTGACTCCCAGACCCAAGAGAATAAATTAGAAAAGGATCTAACTCAAGTCTAGAATGATTTGGCAAGTCTAGATTGCCTCAGCTAAGCCTGAAATTAAGCATTGCCATGGGCCTTATCTGCATTATGTATTTCTTTTTTGTAGATATATATTTCTTAATAAGATAACTTTATTTCTGGGACGAAATATTAGTCTCGTATTTTCTGATCAGGTGTGACTGTGCATGAACTCCAACTGCCTGGATTATATGATGTCATAACTCATTTAGCTGTATCAGACTTGATTATTCACACACAGCTATGATATAGTTTGAATATTTCTGAATGTGTCACAAATAATACTTATCTCATCTTCTTTCAATGAATACTGGACTGTTTTGTGGCATATGTCATTGTTGGCACCAGTCCAGACCCCTCGTTTTGTATTAAAGTTGTCATGTCATATGTATGGAAGTCTTCACTTGTTTCTTTCTTTTTTTCTTGAAATGTCAAGATATATGTTAAGTTGTAATTTCAAGATATATGTTTAGTTGAAATTTCAAGATATATGTTTAGTTGAAATTTCAAGATATATGCTTAGTTGAAATTTCAAGATATATGCTTAGTTGAAATTTCAAGATATATGTTAAGTTGAAATTTCAAGGTAATGCTCCTGAAATTTCAAGGTAATAAGTTGAAATTTTAAGATTATATGACTTGAAATTTATACCATGTTGGAATTTTAAGATGCTAATTTGAAATTTCAAGGAGCTGTGTTTCAATATAAAAAGTTGAAATTTCAAGATATATACTTCTTTGAAATTTCAGGGTAATGATCCTGAAATTTCAAGATAATAAGTTAAAGTTTTAAAATTATGACTTGAAATTTATACGAAGCAGTTGCTAATTTGAAATTTCAAGAAGCTATGTTGAAAGTTCAAGATATACTAAGGTGGAAATTTCAAGATTATGATCATGAAATTTCAAGATAATAAGTTAAAGTTTTAAAATTATGACTTGAAATTTATACTAAGCAGTTGCTAATTTGAAATTTCAAGATGCTATGTTGAAAGTTCAAGATATACTAAGGTGGAAATTTCAAGATAATGATCATGACATTTCAAGATAATAAGTTAAAGTTTTAAAATTATGACTTGAAATTTATACTAAGCAGTTGCTTATTTGAAATTTCAAGAAGCTATGTTGAAAGTTCAAGATATACTAAGTTGAAATTTCAAGATAATGATCATGAAATTTCAAGATAATAAGTTGCAATTTTAAGATTTTAACTTGAAATTTCACTTATGTATCTTGAAATTTCAACTTAGCATCTTGAAGTTTTCAAGAAAAAGACGAAAAAATACAAGTGGCCCTAACAGGCTTCCATATATTTGTTTTCTACTTTACATGTTAGAGGCTCTGATTACAAGTGCTTTAATCAAAAGTACTTGCATCCTATGAATGTGCTTACAGTATCCCAACACCGTGTTTCATAATATATTGGCATCAGTAGAGTGGGCTTGACATTGCTTTCGTCACCTGTTATCAGTCAATCAGGTAACAGTGGTCTGTTAGTGGGCATGGCCTAATTGCTGTCCAGGTTGCAAAAACATGAACGCAAAATAAGTTGTTTGGTTAGCATATCATATGCCATGTAATCACTTGCAGTTTATTTGTGGAGCTGTAGTCGTTATGAAGGCAGGATTGTTAAAATAATAACATTATTTTTTTATTATGTTTAAGTGTGATGTTTTGGTACCTATACCAATACTTAATTCAGTCAAAATGTACTAATATATGTACTGATAACCAAAATGATACATAGAAAGTACCGTATTAGAAAAAAGTTGAAATCCAAATGTGTTTCCCATTCTGTGAGAACAAACTGTGTGGGTACTGAAGGTCATTATGGAAGCTAACAAAAGCATGTTGCAACTCTCTGAAGAGCGCCACCTGGTGGACTTGTAGGTCTGATGGTCGCTATTGATACAGGAGTTTCATCAGCTGGTGACCATTGGCCAGCATCTGTCAATCTATATGGGCTGTTATATGGCTTCAGCGACCTTACTGAGTTCTTGACCCATATACGAAACCAAATGTACCATATTCGACGTAATAAGCGCCCCGCTCTAATAAGCGCCCACGGCGACATTTGCTAAGATATTGGTTTGTGAACAATCCCAATTAGCTCCCCTTCTGATTGATCAATGTACACAACACTTATTTATTCGCCTACAATACACACTTGTGTGTTACATGCACCCTTAATTATTGGCATTTAATTCTGGAAAAATATATCTGTCGTACATAAACATTTCAGGCTGTCAGCATAAACCAGGAAATGTATCTTTCAACTCTGTTTTTTTCACCAAAATAACATTCTAATAAGAGCCCCTATTTCTAATTTTGAGAGCGCCCTGGGTGCTTATTACGTCAAATACGGTAAATCTATATGAGGTGTTATATGGAGGCAGCGACCATACCAGTCCTGACCCATGTGTTCATACCTTTAGTCAGATCATCGTGTATGTATACATTCCACAAGATGTGCAAATATACAATGGTGTATAGAAGATAGGGGAGGTGCTTTGTTGAGGATATATATTTGTGTAGTCATCAAATTCTCTGATTAAACTCAGGATTTATGTTGTTCATGATACATATGACCGCCTCCGTGGTCTTGTGGTAGATCGTCCACCCGGAGAGCGGAAGGTCCGGGGTTCGATCCCTGACCGCGTCATACCAAAAGACGTTAAAAGATGGTACTTGTTGTTACCCTGTCTGGCGCTCGGCATTAAGGCGCTAAAACAAGGACTGGTCGGCTCGGAGTCAGTATACTGTGTCTGATTGGGGTATTCATGTTAAACTGTGGCATGGTATCTCAGTGTGCTAGCACTATAAATCGGCATCAGTCCGCACTAGTACAAGCAGCCATACACACAGGTGCATGCACGTCGCTGTATAAGTGCAATAATCTTGGACGCGAGGTAAACCCCATCTCACCTCACCTCACCTCATGATACATATCTAGATACGAACAACTGTTTTGCTATTTAGAATATCAATCCAGTTATCAAGCCACATACATGTTTGCATGTATGAAACTATACCACACTGTATGAAGAAGGATGTAAAGCAGGCAAGATTAAACGTGTTTGGTTTTAGAAGAATTATGTTTGCTACACCTTGCTGCGACCCGTGAAGATCCGGGGTAGAATGGGTCTTCAGAAACCCATGCTTACCATAAAAAGCGACTATGCTTGTCGTAAGAGGCGACCTATTGAACAGGATCGGGTGGTCAGGCTTGCTGGCTTGGTTGATGCCTGTCATCGTATCCCAATTGTGTGAGTCAATGCTCATAATATCAATCACTGGCATGGATTGTCTGCTCCAGGCTCGATTATTTTCAGACTGCCGTCATTTTCGGCGTTAACAAGACAAGACACTTTGCTGCGTTAAGAATAAAAATGTTAATGAAGTATGTCGGGAACACTCCTATATAGATATGTAGAAAGACTTGATGGTGACGTGGACCTCTACAGGGCCTTTGTTTCTCAATGTAAAATGAGTTCTTAAAGGGAGACAACCATGGAAGTTTTACAATCCATTTGTCTGACAATATTATGTGTTTAAAAAAAGAATATGGAGAATAGATTTGAGCCAACTGACAGACACAGCAAGTCATTAAACTATTTGTCTCCAATTCCAATTTTATGACAATGTCAAGCAGAACCAATGGCGCTAATTACAGAGTCCAGACCTCGCCAAAGAGCACAGTCCCCCTTAGACTAATAGAACTATGTTTCTTTGTAACAATGCTTTAATATGTCCTTATTTCTCAATGTGTCCACAATAACTAGTAACTACTTTGATTTAAGTCTTGGCCTAACCACCATGCTCTAGTGGTAGAGCGTTCGCCCGGAGAGCGGAAGGTCAGGGGTTCGATCCCCGGCCGCGTCATACCAAAAGATGTTAAAAGAAGGTACTTGTTGTTACTAGTGGTGTAACAATACGGCGATACAGTATTGTATCCTGATGCACAGCCCACGATATGATGCATCGATTTGGAAAGCATGTATCGCGATACATACGATATTTTCATAACAGCAGTTATACCTACCGTATTTTCTTGAGTATAGTGCGCACTTTTTTCCAAAAAACACAGCTGTGTAGAAGGGGTTGCGCATTATACACAAATTAATGAGTTTTGATGTTTTTCCCCCATGGAAAGACATTACCGTGAGCACGTAACCCCGGAAACACCATGTCAACAAATCCATACTGAAGTTCGCAAATTATTCATGTAATTACACTGTCTGGCTATAAAAAAAAGTGTTCTTTGTATATCTGGACTCATGTTTGTAACTAATTTCATTAATTCTATTCAAAATTCCTTTTAATATTGTTATAATTAATTTCGGCGAAATCGTGTGTGAAGCGATCGGAAGATCGCACAACTCACCGTTATTAACAGCAACCACGGTCAGATTACCGCTATTGACGCCTTGAAAGGAATTTTAGTTGACAGAGAATGGATACATATATCATAAATGCCATATTTTGATTCGTTAAAAGTCAGATTTGTTTTTGTTGGACGATTCTATGTCAACACGTAATTCTCGCGATCACGCGATCACGTGCATGGGAGCCTTGACGGTGACTGGTCAGACTGGTTCCATGTAAAAAATAATACCCGGCAATGGCGATCAGCTGCTTCGCTTAGGGTTATTATTATTTTAAATATGTTTACCGTATATGACCGCGTATAAGCCGAATTTTGAGGACCAGAAAAAAGATTCTGTAGAAAGGGGTCGGCTTATCCACGGGATACACTTTCGTGATAGTATTTTTCAGATCGTGATCTGTCAGAAACATCGGCTGAATGACGGTCCGATAGATTACAACTTCCCGAAAGTTTGGAAGTTGCCACGACTAGAGCCATTATTCTTATAAATTATCAATAAAGTTATTATTATACACCAATGTTGTCATTATTAAAAAAATGTTATGCATGTTACTCCTTCCGATAATAAGTTTTCAATTGAATGTTCAAAGTTTATCGTTCTTCGTAAACTCCACAATCTTTACATGTAACAATATATGTAATTCACAGCTATAATATATAATCCCCAGATAAAATCGCCAATAGCTATTACGTACGTTTTGCAAAGTTCATAAATTGATAGTGAACAAGTGTCTACCTTTATTGAAAGAGGCAAATAAACAACTGTATCGGCGAGTTATTCCGTTCGCCATTTGCAAAAACATGTGATCAGCTGTTACCTGTGACGTCACGAACGGTGACCACTGTGATTGCTTCCTGTTGTTTAAAGCAACACTGTACACAAAGAAATGAGCATTGATAATAACGGGCCGATTGGTATTGTCATGTTGTTTACACAAACATTTTCAAGTTGTGGGTGCTTAGCGATCGTGTTTGGGAGTAGGGGCTTAATTCCTTTGTTTTCGAGAGATTAGTTTAATAAACTGGAGAAGCCTGTGAGTAAGTGATGGTCATTCAATGTGTTCATAGTATTATAGTTTATTTAATTCAATTGGATTAACATACAATAGTGGTGTAAAGGGGGTTATAAAAGTTGGTATATTTTTACAGACTGACATTTTCATCATGAGTTTTAAACAAAAACGCCATGCTTACGATGCTGAATTCAAACTGCGAGTCTTCGCTCCAGCTGATATATTTTCTCACGGGTTCATAATTCTATATACACCGATTCACAAAATGGCGCTTGGTTGTTGATGGCAACATATAACGATCATTATGAGATTAAAAAAACCCACGAGAAACAGCTTCCCACATTATGAAAGTGGATGACTGGTTTGTTAAATCTTTTTTAGAAATAATAATGACTTTTTCAATATAATTACAACGTTTTTCATCTTATATTTTTGAATATTTGCGAGTACCGGCACATGTCTTGCAGTCCGACTTCGCAGTGTTTTTTGTCTTTCAATTCTTGATTCGGCTTATCTGCGGGTCATATCATTTTCTTTCGTATTTCAATGGTCAAATTAACACCTCGGCTTATCTACGGGGTCGGCTTATCCGCGGTCATATACGGTAGTAAAAGCTGCATCTAAATTAACAATATATTGGAATATATTATTCCTGATCAAAAAATAGTTTTAGATACAACTTTTGCCGATCCTTGCATTAAAATACTGTAAAGTTATATCATTGGGTGTGTCTTGCCCGAATCACCGGTAGATTCCAAGAAAACGTGTGTACATGTACAGCTGATTGCTGTGTCCGGCTTAGTTTACGAGTAAATACACAAGGTAATCTTAATCCCTGGATATAAAACAATGCCTAGCTGAACAAAAAATACAATTTAAACGGTAAATCAACATGTCTGGTGATTTTTTATCTCAAATTACGAATTTGTACTGACGAAGTTTCTCATCACCCGTTCGTTTGCCGGACTTCGTTGAAGGGGTACGGTGTAATTTTTTTCTGCGCATAATATTCATTTTTTTTTTTTCCAAAATATTGAACCCGCTAGAGGGGCGTGCGCATTATACATCGGTGCGCACTATACTCAAGAAAATAGATGAAATACATGGGCGGATACAGCTTTTTTGAAAAGGGGTGGGGGTGCACAATTAAGATCTATTTATTATTGTCTTTGGTGGTAATTTATACAGAAATAAAGATTTTTTTCGAAATAAAAAGGGGTGTGCGCCCATGAAATACTTTAACAGTTTCAAAGCCAGTTTGTTGTTTCAGTAAAACATACTGTATTGCTGACAATTTGCTATAACAGTAAATAAACACCTTATATCTTCTTCAACTGTACTTGTCACATCTTTTAGATAGCAGAAAGACAGCAACTTTGCTTAGCTTGTACCAGTAAACACTGTATCGTGATATGTATCGTATCGTGACCCCTGTATCGGGATACGTATCGTATCGCGACCCTCCCGTATCGTTACACCTCTAGTTGTTACCCTGTCAGGCGCTCGGCATTAAGGGGCTAAAACAAGGACTGGTCAGCTCGGAGTCAGTATACTGTGTCTGAGTGTGGTATTCATGTTAAACTGCGGCATGGTATCTCAGTGTGCTAGCACTATAAATCGGCATCAGTCCGGACTAGTACAAGCATCCACACATACACATGCATGCACGTCGCTATATAAATGCAATAACCTTGGACGCGACGTTAAACCCCATTTCACCTCACCTCACCATGTCTTAACCCCCTGACATCCTTTTGATGGGGTCTCAAGAGATGCAGATGTTTTATGATCTTCATGTGGCTAATTTCATGTTTATATCATCGTTTGGTTCTTTCATAATTTTTAAGAAAACAAAACTTCTTTTTGTCATGTTTCTCATCAAATAACAATTCAGTTTGCTGTGAAGCTGTGAAGGTCAGAATATCAAACAAGTTTAGTTTCCATAACACATGTAACACACAGAAGATGAAGGACACAATTCCCTGATGACCTTTCAAACAACGACAAGACCATTCACATGGATACTTCTTGCAGAGAGCAATAACCTTGAGGAACTATTTGCCTCCAGTGAATATGTGTAAAATAGGTTTTAGAATTCTACAAACCAAATAAGAGTTTGAGCTGAAATAAGTGAGTATGGATGCCGAGTGGTCTAATGTAGCACATCTACATCTGTGCATTGAGTTCCTTAGCCTTGCTCCAAGGCTGTACTGAAAGAAAAGTCCATGGATGTGTAGTAATTCTATCCTCCTAATAGGCAAGTCTAGATATGTGGACAGTCAAAGGACTCAAGTCTCTTATCGGGACAACTTGTTCTTATTATTTACATCATCTAGAAATTATGATTTAAACTAACAATTATTGCCTTAGAGACTTGTGCAAGTCAATGAGTTCCTGTGCTGTGGTAGAACCCGCTGGTCATGGGTTTGAATCTCAGATGGCCACTGATCAAGGTTTCACTGAAGTGTTGAATGCCTGTGACTGGAGTTTCCTCGTCATTACTTCCTACGTCAAGCTGACTAGTGATATGACAGGAAAACTGTTCAAAGGGGAATTAAACCTGACACATTTACTCACTCACTCACTCACTCACTCTGCTGGTATGGGGATCAGTCTGTGAGGATGTATCGCAGACAGGTGTGCTCCAGTGGGTCTCCGGTCTTGGGAAAGTGAACCATGTGATCTGTACTACAGAATAAGTCTCTAAGGCAATAATCATCTGTTTAAATCATAAGTTCCAGGTGATGTTAATATTAAGAACAAAATGTCCCTTTTAGAGACAGGAGTCCTCAGACTGTCACATATCTAGACTTGCCTATTAGGAGGATAGAATTGCTATACAACCATGTTTTTCTTTCAGTACAGCCTTGGTGGAAGGCTACAGCAGAGGGTGCAAGACTCTTGAATTATTGAGAGGAGAAAAAGGGGCAGAGCTGTCATTGTGTGTTCTTTATCAAATCTCCGTAGCCTCAACTTGCTTGAGAGGATGAATGGCTTGTGAATACTTCATCAAAGGTTTTGTGAAAGTTACACATGCAGAATTAGTGTGCTTGTTTGGTTGGTGTTGCACAAGCTTTGCCACAGTTTAGGTTGGTTGGTTGGTTTGTTGTTTAACGCCGCACACAGCAATATTCCAGCTATATGACGGCGGTCTGTAAATAATCAAGTCTGGACCAGACAATCCAGTGATTGACATCATGAGCATCAATCCACGCATTTGGGATCGATGACATGCGTCAACCAAGTCAGTGAGCCTGACCACCCGATCCCGTTAGTCGCCTTTTACGACAAGCATAGTCACCATTTACGGCAAGCATGGGTTGCTGAAGACCTATTCTACCCCAGAATCTTCACGGGTACACAGTTTAGGGGTACATGTCTGTTGTATTTTAATCTGATTCGTTCAAGTACACAGTATGTCAAATGAACTGTTGTATTTATAAAAGGTTATAATGTTCTGTTGTGAATTCATATTGCTGTTGCTGTCAAGATTTAATAGCAGAAGTACTGTAAATTAATGGTAGTTTATGTTGTAGGCATGGCAACGGTAGCACAAATAAATATAACATTTAATTTTTATTTTTTTAAAATCCTTAAATATTCCAAATAAAATGGTAGTCAAATACTGTATTCCAGTATTTTACTCATCAAGATATGCATTTATGTAGGGAGGCCCTTTCTCAGGTTGATTGTACACAATTGCTTATTTGGTTACATAATACATACTAGTTTGAACAACCAAAAAAGGAAAAAAGACACCTCCAACCTACACTATATTTTCAAAAACCATTTCTGGTGTCCCCCGCCATGATATTGCTGGAATATTGCTAAAAACGGCATAAAACCATACTCACTCACTCACTCACTCACTCACTCACTCACTCACTCACTCACTCACTCACTCACTCACTCACTCACTCACTCACTCACTCACTCACTCACTCACTCACTCACTCACTCACTCACTCACTCACTCAAAAAACATTGCCTGAGAATCAATTCTTTTATTTTGTTAAACCTAATAATTTTGTTTTTTAAAGTACAATTTTATAATTGCTGGAATCAGTTTTACCATGTGAGCAGTTAGCACACTATACTTGTGAAGTTTTTTGCCAAAAGAATTTTTCTTTTGAGTAAACACTGTGCAACAGATGTGCTACAATGATTGAACGAATAGGAATATTGATAATGTTATCCATCCTTGAGCACGAATGCAGGTGTATTTTCGGACAGGATATATATTCCGAGCTTTCCGCAGACGTTCATTTATCAGATTGCTGCCCACCTCCCAACAAAACACGCTTTCCCAAGATAGGAAGTGACAGAGTAGCACATCCCAAGACTCAGTCAGATATACCGTATTCGACGTAATAAGCGCCCAGGGCACTCTCAAAATTAGAAATAGTGGGCTCTTATTAGAATATTATTTTGGTCGAAAAATAGTTGAAAGATAAATTTCGTGGTTTATGCTGACAGCCTGAAATGTTTATATACGAGAGATATATTTTTCAAGAATTTAACTGCCCATAATTAAGGGTGCATATAACACACGAGTGTGTATTATACGCGAATAAATAAGTCTTGTGTACATTGATCAATCTGAAGGGGTGCTAATTGGGATTGTTCACTAGCCAATATATTAGCAAATATCGCCGTGGGCGCTTATTAGAGCGGGGCGCTTATTATGTCAAATACGTCAGAATATACTGTAAACACATGGTACAATTCCAGCCATAGCTGTAGGCACCTGATACACTATATATACATTACTTCACAGTACAGTGAGGCCCATGCATAAGTAAAGCAGACAGCCATTTCCAACGAATGATTGAGTGGACTGAGACGTCTTTGCACATCAGAAGTATATTTGTCACAGTTTCACGATGATGATGGCCAGACAACTAGTTCCAACAGTGCTCGACCTCCCTGGGGACGCTTTAATTTTGAAAAGTCTCCACATTTTGATAAACATGTCATAAAATGGTCAACTATTAATGAGAAAATATCATAAAATGTGAAAACTTATTTGCATTTGTGTATTTATCCTTTGTTTACCATGGTTGTACACAGGAATTTATCTGCACATCTCGTATGCCCAAAGCAGTACAGATGACAGTAAAAATTCCTAATTTGAATTTTACATTTCTCAATTTTTCTGAATTTACAAAATTATGAACAGTATAAAAGTCCTATTTTGAACAATGTCACAATATTTTACCAAGTTGCCTATCAAGGGCTCTTAGTATGGAATCCTGGATAAGTCCCTGGTAGGCTACAAGTGCTGTCGATCAACAAAGCCCTATGGAGAACTAGTTGTGAGGTCACATTGATGTATATTTGTCCTGATCCTCACTGATGCAGGTGTATTAGCATATCTATATTATTATGTAAAACAATATGTAAAGTGCATGCACTGAAAGACTCCATTAGGCCAGTCTGCTCTGATTTCAGTATAATTATATGTAAAACACTATTAGTCTCTGAACTTGAAATCTATTACAGTATATATATGGGGATGGGGATCTTCATGCAGCCAGGACTGTTTCTTGCTGTAAAGTTGAACTGTGATTAACTTAACATGATGGAGTGCTACTTGAACATTAGAGAAGTAATTTGCATGGTGGTTGTCAGGGTAACACATAATTTAATGGTTTCACCCTTGCGCTGGGCTTTTTATGTGTGTTTTCAATTTTGTGATTCCTTCAGGTTTCGAGTGTTTATCTTTAGAAATATCGTTTGTGAATAATAATTTTGTTAGTTTATGCTCCTTTTTGGGTGCTTTGTGTCTGTTTACTGGGGAGTAAATACTTTTGAAAGTTTTGCAAAACAAGAAGTGATGAACATCACACCAGATGCTGGTCCCCTTCCTGTGTTTTTGTGTTGTTTATTTCAAGATGGGCCTTCAGTTGTCTTGCCAGGCATGTGTATTTGGCCTGCTGTCTGGGGGGAGTTTTTCTTCAGCAACACACTGCCACATGTCACTTTCAAGCCTTCAGTGTTTGCCTGTCTCCGAATTCCGGAGATATTACGTGAAGTTAAAAATTTGAAATGTGCTTCTTCGTTTGTGTTGTTTTTTGTAGAGATTCTTCACATATGTGTTAGTTTTTAATAAAATGAGCAGAAGAACGAGATGTTTGAGGTATTTGGAATATTTTTTGTTTGAACTGTCAATGTTTATTTGTTGTCTGTTTCAGATAAAACTTGTAAATATCAGCAGCAATGACATAGTAGATGGCAACGCCAAGCTGACCCTGGGACTGGTGTGGAGCATCATCCTCCATTGGCAGGTGAGTAGGCTTGTCTTCAGCAACCCGTGCTTGTCTTCCTCGTGAAGATCTGGGTTAGAATAGGTCTTCAGCAACCCATGCTTGTCTTCCTCGTGAAGATCTGGGGTAGAATAGGTCTTCAGCAACCCATGCTTTTCTTCCTCGTGAAGATCTGGGTTAGAATAGGTCTTCAGCAACCCGTGCTTGTCTCCCCGTGAAGATCTGGGGTAGAATAGGTCTTCAGCAACCATGCTTGTCTCCACCATGAAGATCTGGGGTAGAATAGGTCTTCAGCAACCCGTGCTTGTCTCCCCGGTGAAGATCTGGGGTAGAATAGGTCTTCAGCAACCCATGCTTGTCTCCCCGTGAAGATCTGGGGTAGAATAGGTCTTCAGCAACCATGCTTGTCTCCACCGTGAAGATCTGGGGTAGAATAGGTCTTCAACAACCCATGCTTGTCTCCCCCGTCAAGATCTGGGGTAGAATAGGTCTTCAGCAACCCATGTTTGTCTCCCCCGTCAAGATCTGGGGTAGAATAGGTCTTCAGCAACCCATGCTTGTTTCCCCCATGAAGACCTGGGGTAGAATAGGTCTTCAACAACCCATGCTTGTCTCCCCCGTGATGACCTGGGGTAGAATAGGTTGATAATTATTCTTGAGGCCTGTATTAAAATGTTAATGATGGAAATTGGATTTTTTCAACAGAAGTTCTCCACATCAGCTCTTTTCTTTAGGACAAGCAGAGTTACTCCCCTTAGAACAGTGCTGACAAGTCTCACTTTTATCCCTTCCTGCATGTATGAATGACATGTTTCCTGAACGTCTCGTCAATGGAGATTGTATGTTTGACTATAGAAGCTTTAGAATTACTGAATGTTTGATGGTATTTGACTCTGCAGAACACTTAATGTATGACTCTTAGCCACAGACTACTTTGATTAAAAGTTATGATGTTACTTTTTCCCATTAGTACTGGCATTCAATGACTGCAACTACATTTAAAACTGACAACCTTGGGCAGTTACACTAGGGAATTGAAGAAATTATATTTATATCAGCAAATGTATGTATTTTTTAACAGTATGTTCACCGATTAACGCTGTTAGCTCCTAGTATTCATGAAATGAGTGTTTTTTCTCCTAATTTAAACATAGACTTGATAGAGGCGTCAATCATCATTCAACATTTGCCGTCATTCAGGAGTTCTTTCAGTATGGCATCATCCGTGTCAAAACTGAAAACGTCCTCAAAGTTTCCCAAATTCAGCTGGAGAATATGATCTTCAGACATTTTGTCTTGTCTTGAAAAATAGTTCTATTTATTTATTCATACGCAGTGAAGGGGCTTGTGTGGACTTGAGGGAATCAGATGATAATCGACAAGAAAGGCTGACCAATCAGATTGAGGAACACAATATTGGCTAACACTGAATGTTTGACAGTTTGACTCTCAAAATCATCCACACTGACTGTTTGACGCTATCAGCCACACTGAATGTTTGACCGTTTGATGTATCATTGACATTGACTGTTTGACCGTTTTACTCTATCATCAACACTGACTGTTTGACGCTATCAGCCACACTGAATGTTTGACCGTTTGATGTAGCATTGACTGTTTGACTCTATCATCAACACTAACTGTTTGACGCTATCAGCCACACTGAATGTTTGACCGTTTGATGTATCATTGACACTGAATGTTTGACTCTATCATCAACACTGAATGTTTGACTCTTGATGGTCTTCAGGTGAAGGACGTCATGAAACACGTGATGGAGGACCTGCGTCAGACCAACCTGGAGAAGACTCTGCTGGCCTGGTGCAGACAGTGTACCAGTGGGTGCGTCACTCCACTCGTCTTTCTTATGTCATTCAGTGGGACATTCCTGAAAATCCTTTTCTATCCCTATGATGAAAGAAACAAGTTCTCAATTTATATGCACCACAGTGATGTTGATGTTCTGAAAATCCTAATCTGTCCCTGAAAACCCCCCAGTATCTTTTCATTTATATGCACCAGTGATGTTGATGTCCAGAAAATCCTAATTTGTCCCTGAAAACCCCCCAGTATCTTTTCATTTATATGCACCACAGTGATGTTGATGTCCAGAAAATCCTAATCTGTCCCTGAAAAAAACCCCAGTATCTTTTCATTTATATGCACCACAGAGATGTTGAGGTTTTGTACAGGATGTGGATGTGTTGTGTTTCAGCTACAAGAACGTCAGCATCAACAACTTCACCTCCAGTTGGAGGACTGGCCTCGCCTTCAATGCCCTCATACACAGATTCAGGTAGGATAGATCAAGAAAGTGGAAGAGCGGTTCCATTTTTAAAATTGAGTGGTCGAAAATACCAAAATCCTCCTTCAGATAATTAACCTACAACATGCTGCATTTGGTTTTCAAAGGGGGTCAGGGTGGGTAGGATCCAAACCCCTCTGGATCCGCCCATGAAGTGTCCACTGAACTCAGTTGTTTTAATGTTTCATGTCACTGTAAGTGTATTTTTGGATCGGTCCACGGTGTAGTGTGATACATAGTATTATCATTTGGTTTTCGAAAGGGCAGAATCCGGATCCCCTGGACCTCCCTCTGGATCCACCAATGATTTATCCACTAAACACTGTTGTTTTAATGTTTCATGTCACTGTAAATGTATTTTAGGATTTTAGGATTTCTTCCATTTTGTTTTTGTGTTTAGGTTAGCAGTATTGTGTTTTGTGCAAGTATGTCTGCAGTCTATGTAAAATATTTGACATTTCTTTTGTACATTGTAGTGTGACCAGATGGACTGTTGTTAGCTGAGCTCACTAAATTTGTGTCTGTGTTTGTTTCAGGCCTGAGTTGTTTAAGTACGAAGACCTGCTGACCAATGGTAACCAAGCTAACTTGGAGCATGCGTTTCGCACTGCTCAGGACCATCTCGCCATCGACAGCTTGCTGGACGCAGAAGGTGAGTTGGGCTACAGGGGAGAAATACACTCGTTTTAGAGAAAACACTAATTTTCATTAAAAATAATTTATTAACTCTGTAAGGATTCTGAGTAGGAAAGGTCATTCAGAGTAGGTCACCAGACACCTGATTGTTGTAAGAGCCGACAGACCCGTGAAGATCCGGGATAGAATAGGTCTTCAGCAATTAACCCATGCTTGCCGTTAAAGGCGACTATGCTTGTTGTAAGAGGCGACTAACGGGATCGGGTGGTCAGGCTCGCTGACTTGGTTGATGCTTGTCATCGTATCCCAGTTACGTGGATCGATGCTCCTGATGTCAATCTCTGGATTGACTCGATTATTCACAGACCACCGTCATATAGCTGGAATATTGCTGAGTGTGGTGTTAAACAACAAACAAACAAACTGTAAGAGCCGACTAATATAAAGATTGACTGATAGTGTGTCAAATCACACCTCACTGATGTGGGTCGTTGCTCTTGCTGTCAACCAATGTTGTCCCTGGCCAGACTCAGTGAGTTACCAGATGCTCTCATGTAGCTAAAATATTGCTGAGTGCAGTGTTTAACAACATTCACTCATTTACTAAGGATGTTTGCGAGTCAGGTGTGGTATCAATGTCAACTATTGACGTGTATTGATATCTGTCCTCAATCAATGTATAGTTAGCTCCAATAGAACAACCCCATCAGTATGCTCCATCAATACACCCCACAAGTACACCCCATCAGTACACCTATCAATACACCCCACCAGTACATCCCATCAGTACACCTATCAATACACCCCACCAGTACATCCCATCAGTACGCCCCACCACTACACCCCATCAGTACACCCCCATCAATACACTCCACCAGTACACCCCATCAGTACACCCATCAATTCACCCCACCACTACACCCCATCAGTACACCCCATCAGTACACCCATCAGTACACCCCACCAGTACAACCCATCAGTACATCCCATCAGTACACCCCACCAGTACACCCCATCAATACACCCTACAAGTAGACCCCACTAGTACACCCCACCAGGACACCCCATCAGTACACCCACCAGTACACCCCATCAGTGCACCCCACCAGTACACCCCATCAGTACACCCCATCAGTACACCCCACCAGTACAACCCATCAGTACACCCCATCAGTACATCCCATCAGTACACCCCACCAGTACACTCCATCAATACACCCTACAAGTAGACCCCACTAGTACACCCCACCAGGACACCCCATCAGTACACCCACCAGTACACCCCATCAGTGCACCCCACCAGTACAACCCATCAGTACACCCCACCAGTGCACCCCACCAGTACACCCCATCAGTACACCCCATCAGTACAACCCATCAGTACATCCCATCAGTACACCCCTCCGGTACACCTTCCCAGTACACCCCATCAGTACACCCCACCAGTAATACCCTATCAATACACCCCACCAGTACACCCCACCAGTACACCCCACCAGTACACCCCACCAGAACACCCCATCAGTACACCCCACCAGTACACCCCACCGGTACACCCCACCAGTACACCCCACCAGTACACCCCACCGATACACCCTACAAGTATACCCCATCAGTACACCCCACCGGTACACCCCATCAATACACCCTACAAGTATACCCCATCAGTACACCCCATCAATACACCCTACAAGTATACCCCATCAGTGCACCCCACCAGTACACCCCATCAATACACCCTACAAGTATACCCCATAAGTACACCCCATCAATACACCCTACAAGTATACCCCATCAGTGCACCCCACCAGTACACCCCATCAATACACCCTACAAGTATACCCCATCAGTACACCCCATCAGTACACCCCACCAGTACACCCCACCAGTACACCCCACCAGTAATACCCCCATCAGTTCACTGCATCCATACACCCCATCAGTACACCCCACGAACCTGCAGTCACGACCTGATGTTTCAGATGTGGATGTGAGCCACCCTGACAAGAAGTCCATCATGACCTACCTGATGTGCTTCTTCCAAGTCCTCCCCCACTCCAACATCACCGTCGAGGAAGTTGTGTCACCATCCTCCTCCGTCGTCGTGGATGAGTTCGAGGCCACCCCGACCACGCCAGACATCGGGGACATGGTCACGGCAGAACCCATCCAGCCCACCGCCGTCAAACAGTCCGAGGTAGGAAACCCTGCCAGGGGAACTCTGGCTACTGATCTGACCACCCTGGAACCTTCACACCGCTTCTGTACTTTACATAGATTACCGTATTCGATGTAATAAGCGCCCAGGGCGCTCTCAAAATTAGAAATAGGGGGCTCTTATTAGAATATTATTTTGAGTTGAAAGATCGTAAATTTTGTGGTTTATGCTGACAGCCTGAAATGTTTATATACGAGAGATATATTTTTCCAGAATTTAATTGCCCATAATTAAGGGTGCATATAACATACGAGTGTGTATTATACACAAATAAATAAGTCTTGTGTACATTAATCAATTGGAAAGGGTGTTAATTGAGAATGTTCACTAGCCAATATATCAACAAATATCGCCGTGGGCGCTAACTATAGCAGGGCGCTTATTACGTCGAATACGCTAACAGGAATCACAACACTCAGATAGCCTTTGGAAAGGGAACATTATCATCAGTATGATTGGGACTGTCACTGGGATTTAGTTGCAGTTTTACCATTAATATGGATGGTAGTGTCCTGATGGTTCGTTTCGATCAACAAATATCAGGATTATTATTGATGGCTCTTCAATATCATAGAGTTGATCCGAACAGAAATCACCAGGATACAAGGTGTCACTTTAAATTAGACAGGGCTACAAGGTGTGGACACGAAACACAACAGGTTGCCACGAAATGAAGTGCTACCCTTATACTGCATGCATTGAAACAGAATTGAACCTGGGAAATCCCCTCAGAGAGGACAAACAAGTATCGGCATTAACCTCGTCATGTGACCTCGTCATGTGACCAAGCCTCTCCTGTTTTGTGACCTGTCTGCTGTTTACTTAATTGCCCATCAGCCTTTATCACAACGTTCACGATTGTCTGTTTGTGTCGTGTCATATAGACAACTGTTATGTCACAAGCAGCAACAATTTCACATTTTAGACCTGATTAGATAAGTTACGCAAAGCGTCTATGCAATAATCACGACTATGGGCAACCAATTTTTGATCCAGCATTCAAAGTATGGGTTGCCCTTCCTTTCCTGCCAAACCAGCCTTGTGTTGAAGCAGTCGTAAAATCTGCCAATAGCCGTGTTCAGTGCTCAGTCACACAGGGCACCTTATACATGTGTTAAATGTGGTTTGTCACTCAGGTCGAAAGTGAAAACAATATTTGTGTTTCTGGTAATCTGACTTGCAACTCTGACATTTTATCACATCTGTAACAAGTCCATTGTTATTTTATTTAACATAGGGCTAGATTCTAAGGGAACAGTCTTGTCAGATAAAGAAACTTGTGTTTTGTTGTGGTGCATACCCCCTCCCCTTTAAATCTTACTTGTGCCAATGTTTGACATCCTCAAGGGTTTGACATCCTCAAAATCATTGCATAAATGCTATGAAAATGTGCACCAACCCGCCATGGAAGTGCAAACATGATCTGTTGTGGATTTCTTCTTGTGTGTACAAAAGTGTTCATTTTCAAACTAAGAATATGATGATTAGAGCTCTAGTTTTTTACTTGAAGTGTAAAATCAGAAAGGTTTATTGGAAAGGTCGGAAGGAAAACTTATAGATACATCTTCGGGGTTTTGGAGCAGTAAACATGATTTAAGATACTTCTGTTTGTTTCAAAATCATGATGAAACATTCACACGACGCTCAGTGCAGTAGGACTGTGTAGTGTTATGGTGGGACTAGATTGTGGTTAGATTGTACTTGTGATTTTAATAACTTCATTGGTGTAACAGTGATTTCGCCAATCAAGGCAAGCATATTGACAGTTACAATGGATCTATATAAAATCTTAGCATTAAGTTTTACATCTTATTCAGTTGAGATGCGCTGGACATATCCTACAGAAACAACATTTTGGTCTGCCAAATTCTTACATGTTACTGTAGTAAATTTGTCATTTTGTCACAGATTATAATGGGGATATGAAAGAGCCGTGTGGTCCTTAAATGTTTTTTTAGAAGTACAGAAAAATATGTTCATAACAAACACGTTTATAACAAACTGGCGGATATAACAAACTACGATTATAACGAACTACCATTTGTGGTCCCTTTGAGTTGATCAGGGAGTGAGATTTTGGGCCAGGACTGTTTTTGGTAAACAGCTACCATTGAATTAGCATTGTGACAGATCTTGGCAGTGTGATAGCATGATGGCTGGAGTGTTTGCTCGTCACGCTGATAATTAACCTGGGTCAGATTCCTCAATGGTTACAACGTGTGAAGCCAATTTCTGGTGTCCCACACTGTCGTATTGCTGGAATATTGCTGAAAGTGGCGTAAAACCATACTCACTCACTCGTGACCATTCACAGGCTGCACATGGAGAAGCCAGGATGTAGGCTGTGTTACCTGGCAGTGTTATCTTGTTGGGCCAAATAAATAATCCTTTATTTCCGGTAACCTTTATCCATCAATTGTAAGCATCTAAAATGATGAGAAATGACACTGCCGTGCATATTTCAACTATCATGAACAATATGTACCTGTAAAAAAAAAAATTGTTTTTGAATATATTCAGTTTATATTTTCAAAACTTCAGTGTAATTGAAACCAATAAAACAATTTGAGTATGACATGTGTTAGTTGGGGGACACCATTTGACTTTATTATACAGAATGACCCAGACATCCTATGGACTGTTGATGTGATATGGATATCGACACCATGACCAGTCACTAGGCTGTGTCAATCTATTTTGATGGCAGTATGGGACTGAAATCAGGTTAGGACATCCAGGTTCCATTGGTCTGCTAGACCTCTGCGTCCTGTTGGAGGTCACTCTGCCCTGTGCGTGTATCGCAGCTTGCAGATATGTCCACACACAGGAATAGCTGTGTTGTCGGCTTGGAGTCGGGATGACATGGCTAGAACATGTAATGATATCATTAACTGTCTCCTCTCTGGTGTTCAAGGTCACACTGGGGTGGACCCACTCTGTGGTTTGGTGGACAGAGCGTCTGTCGTCGGTGAGAGCTGAAAGTCGGTGGTTTCATCACTGGCCGTGTCATACCCAAAAGTGTTGTTACCCTGCCTGGTTCTCGGCATTAAGGGCTGAAACAAGGACTGGTTTGCTCGGAGTCAGTATGCTGTGTCTGAGTGGGGTATTCATGTTAAACTGCGGCATGGTATCTCAGTGGGCTAGCACTATATGACCGGCATTAGTCTGTACAGCTGTGTTTATGAATGACAGTGTGTTGGTGTTAGGGTGTGCGTGTGCGAGTGTGTATGTGTTAGTGTGTTAAATACGACTTTTCCAAATCCTTTATTTAAGGCAAGTCAAAGTATATGCATAGTAAATCACTCCTCTTTTATCCCTCTCTACAATGTTCCCAGCTGTGTGCCAGCTATGTGAAAGAGTCAAGGCTGCACCTGCCCTCAACCCTATGTCATGCCACTCCTTGTGTCTCCAGGTCAGACTGTCCCACCCCCATCTACCCCACCCACCCTGCCTCCCTCCCCCACGTCCCCAGATCAGACTGCCCCACCCACCCTGCTTCCCTCCACGTCCCCAGATCAGACTGCCCCACCCACCCTGCCTCCCTCCCTCACGTCCCCAGAACCGACTGCCCCACTCAACCTGCCTCCCTCCCCACGTCCCCAGATCAGACTGACCCACCCCCAGTGCGCCTCACCTCTCCATTGTACCTTTATCCCCCACGTCCCCAGATCCAACTGCCTTACCCACCCTGCCTCCCTCCCCACGTCCCCAGATCAGACTGACCCACCCACCCTGCCTCCTTCCCCCACGTCCCCAGATCCGACTGCCTTACCCACCCTGCCTCCCTCCCCACGTCCCCACGTCCCCAGATCGGACTGCCCCACCCAACCTGCCTCCCTCCCCCACGTCCCCAGATCCAACTGCCTTACCCACCTGCCTCCCTCCCCACATCCCCAGATCAGACTGCCCCACCACCCTGCCTCCCTCCCCACGTCCCCAGATCAGAATGCCCCACCCCCAGTGCGCCTCACCTCTCCATTGTACCTTTATCCCCCACGTCCCTAGATCAGGCAGCCCCACCCACACTGTGCCAGTCCCCCCATGTCCCCAGGTCAATGTGCCCCAGCACAGACATCCCCCTCCAGCAGCTGCAGTCTGGATCCCCCAAGAGGAATGATGTACTTCACAGCACTTTCCATCCATACAATCATCAGAGTGGGCGTCTCCATATTATTGTCATCAATTCCTCTCTCAGAGGAATTTTAATTTCTCAATATCACAAAGAGCACTTTAGAAGCTCATAAGGGTGATCCTGCTTGTGGCTAGCAGGATGTTTGGATAAGTTAAGTGACATGGAAGTCAGGTATGCAGGAAATTGGAAATGCAGAATCATGCAGTGTGGTGAACATGTCATGTTGACCTTATCAGGTTTTATTCAGGTTTTGACATAACTCGAACAGTATCCCTTACTGCCTCCAAGCCATTATTGAACATGAAGGGATGCTAACAAAAAATTCAAAAAATAAAACATGTTTGTTTATGGCAAACTTGTATAAAATATGACCACAGTAAACCACAGGCTTGACATTTGATAGAGTGGGACAAATTGTATTGTTTCATCATCACTAGTCTCCTAATTTGTCTCACAGTTGAGCTTTAATCAATCTGGATGAGAGCTCATGCAGGACTGCCCAGCCAAACACAACCAGTGAACACCTACAGGACCCGTGAAGGTGCAGGGTAGA
Source organism: Haliotis rufescens (assembly GCF_023055435.1). Taxonomy (NCBI): domain Eukaryota; kingdom Metazoa; phylum Mollusca; class Gastropoda; order Lepetellida; family Haliotidae; genus Haliotis; species Haliotis rufescens. The sequence goes on from NW_025964223.1 coordinate 11,003,188, forward strand.
ATAGGTCTTCAGCAACCCATGCTTGCTGTAAAAGGCGACTATGCTTGTCGTAAGAGGCGACTACGGGACTGGGTGGTCAGGCTTGTGACTTGGTTGATGCATGTCATCGTATCCCAATTGCTTAGATCAATGCTGCTGATGTAAATCACTGGATTGTCTGGTCCAGACTTGATTATTTACAGACCTCCGTCATACAGCTGGAATATTGCTGAGTGCAGCGTTAAACAACAAACAAACAAACACCTACAGACCAACAGTACCGCAGTGTTTCACTGTAGGATAATTCTTTCAAAAGACTTACTTCGTTCAACAGGGTTTTGACTGATACTTGTTTTATTAAGAGAAATATATCTGCTAGATTGACATGCATAATAACAGTCTTGAAGACAAAGCTGATGTGAAATGATTGACATTTGGTTTTAACCTAATATACCTTTAATAACCTTTTGCTCAATGTCCTGGCTATTTCTTTCTGGAGGACATTACTGTTAGATTTCCCCCAGTATAGAGGAATAGGTCGGTGGAGGGATGTAATACGAGATATATCACCCTGGGGTGTCCCAGGGCTAAAACATACTGATGTATATATTGCTGATATTTGATTAGCTGTTTGTGAACTCTGACTTTTATTGGATAACTCTTGCTTCATTCATCTTATGATCCTCACAGCTCCTGGTCGTCCCAGGAAACAGGTGTTGGGCAGTGTTTGCTGTTTTGCGATTATAAATAGAAAGATACTATCACCTAAAAAATAGCTTCATTCTTTTCTCGTGAATAGATTACAGCTAGGCTACATGGAACGAACATTTGACAGTTCACGATGAATCTTAGATGAAGACACAGAGTCACCTTCAACAGACATGATGCTTTTTACAAGGCACAAAATGCAATCAGGGTAGTTTTTCAATTAATTTCTGAAGAATGCTGCACAAAGCAGAGACTTGACACCTGTAGGCAATAAGTCTCTGAGGCAATATTTATATGTTTAAATTATAATTTTTAGATTATGTATATACCGTATTCGACGTAATAAGCGCCCAGGGCGCTCTCAAAATTAGAAATAGGGGGCCCTTATTAGAATATAATTTTCGTGAGAACAAAAAACATTTGAAAGATTGTAAATTTCGTGGTTTATGCTAACAGCCTGAAATGATACAAAAGAAAAGTCTGTGCGTATTATACACGACAGATATTTTTTCAATAATTTAATTGCCCATAATTAAGGGAGCACATAACACACGAGTGCGTATTATACACGAATAGATAAGTCTTGTGAACATTGATCAATCGGATGGGGTGCTAATTAGGATTGTTCACTAGCTATTCATTATATTAGCAAATATGGGCGCTTATTAGAGCGGGGCACTTATTACGTCGAATACGGTAATAAGAACAAGTTGTCCCCTTCAGAGACTGGAGTCTTTGTTCCGTCCACAACATCTCGACTTGCTCTTAGGAAGATAGAATTACTACACATCCATGGACTTATCTTTCAGTCCAGCCTTGGAGCAAGGCTAGTAGTACATATTTGAGGCAACTTAATGGACAGGGATTGAAATTAGCACTAGCCCGCCTGCCTGGACCAGTTTTGTTTTAAAGGTTTTGTTAAAGCTAATATACTGCATAGACTGAGTGGTCTGGCTCTGTGACTTCTTGATGCATGTCGTCACGTCCTTGTGATTTTGATTGATGCTCATCATGTGGTCCAGACTGGATTATTCACATACCCCCATCGTACGGCTTTAGTTGTTTACCTTTAATTGTGAGACAGTAAAACAGGAACTATGTATAAAGCACAAGGCATGGACTGATGTGAGTTGTTAGGTAAAGATAAGTTGCAACCTTGACCGTCTAAATTACATCAGTGGCTATTAATAGAATATTGCGCTTATTTCAGTTGGATATGAAATCATGTTTGATTTGAGTCCAATGTGGACTATCCATAATGTGAGTGGGTGTCGTATAGTGAAGGTGAACCAAATTGAATTTGGATTACTTTCATGATGTCTAGACACAGATCATGGGAATTATTATTATTACACCCCCGACCTTTTAGGTCGGGGGTATATAGTTATACCAAGATTCCATCCGTCCGTCCGTCCATCAGTCCGAAAACTTTGTCCCCACGATTTCTCTTAAACTATTCAGCGGATTCATCTCAAACATAGTGCATATAATCTGTGTCATATGGAGGGGGTGCAGTCAAAAGAAAAAAATTGTTTTTATTAATTTTCCATTTTTTCATGAATTTTTCAAACCCTAACCCTATCCATTATTTAATTTGAAACTACTGACACACTAGGCGGGTCGGGGGTATTAGTGAGCCACACTCACTTTTGCCCTTGTTATTATTATGCTTTGAAATTTTGATTTGCTAATCACAAAGTTTTACTGATTGTCTATTTTCAAGTCATAGTGCATGAATTTTACTTGTATCTGTGGAATCAAATGTTTAAATATTTTAACTAACTGTTTTAGTGTGATGACCAAGTCAGCATTAAATCATTCACATACAATCCTGCCTGTGTATCAGATATAAACTAACATCAATTAAAAGCTGTATTTATAATATACCTGGGAATAATCTGAAAATTAATATTTATGAAGGTAAGGAAATTGAACAGAGAGTAGATGAATACTGACATTAAGCTATGATTACAAGACACCTACGGGAAATCCAGTCTTTATATTACTGTTGCAACTCTCTATTATGTTCATTGTCCTCCCAGACATTTTATAGTAATCCTGTCAATAGGTTGTTGTTAGTATCGCAATTGACGGTGTACACACGCTGCCTCGAGTCAGCACATTATCTCCCAGCCAGCTCAGCGTCCATGCTCCACTGCAAACTCGTGTAAACTGTTCATCCCACCTCCCTGCCTACAGTCGTGTATGTGGAAAAACCTACCTGTTAACAACTCCCATTGTAAATTATATAACAGCATGATTAATGATCTAACCATGCTCACCCAGAAGATCTGATGGAAGTCAGTGTTCTGGAAACATACAGTGAGTGGAGTTTGGGAGGCGGACGTGAGAGGGGTTGAACAGGCACGCGAGTTGGCTAGCCTTTGGAGTGTGTACGTCAGACTGTTCAGGGTGGGCCAAGTGAGGGATCACTACTCTACAGACTGTCTTGACCCATATTAACTTGGCCAGATTGCACATGTTTCTGTCGCTGAGTTAGCAGTGAAAGGTGCTATAATGACTGTGATGATATGGATTACACTGAAATAGGTGATTCGTATTGGATTGTATATTTCCCAGGTGGGTGATATGGACGTTGTTTGTTTACATATTTTCATGTGTGGTGTTTGTTGCTTGTTATACTGTGGTGTTTGGTGATATGGTAATTAGCATTGAGTCATTCTAGCGAAGGGGAATACTCCAGAGGATTATGATGAAAGAAAAGGTTATGCTAATGAATATTGAATAGGAATATGGAGGTAAAAGTTAGAGGGGCAGTTTCAGGAAAAAGTCATACCGAAATTCACAACTTTCTTTAGTCCATGTCGTTAGATAACATCTATTCTGATGCAATTATTGAGCTCTGTTTTCTGAAGCTTGTATCTTTGTCCAAATACTTAAACATTTGACCTGCTGCTCATTTATCACTGTGAGAAAGTATGAAAACGCTGACCTAAATGTTGGCAGGTGTTATTGATTATGCAGAAAGGTGCTGATAAAAAAGAGATAGAATAGAAGATCATTTAACAGGTAGCCAACTGTTCCCATGAAAGACGCAGCTAGGAGCTTCATGGGTGTGTAAACATCTATGATGGCAAGTAAATCATATTTGATATGACGCATTACAAATTTAAGGTATGCTTTTGGCAAGTTTTTTTCCCAAAGGTATATATGGTGGATAGATACGTGTTGTATTTCATCATGTAACCATTTCCTTGGTTATAAAAATCATAACGATGTAAAGGACGATTAAGGAAATATTTCATGAAGAGCAACAGATATTTATGTTTAGCAATATTAACAATGTCCTATTTTCTGTGCAGATAGTACACCAAGTGTACAACTTATCATATTTGGACAGTGTGTAGTGTTAAGTGCTACTTCCCTCACAACTCATGGTGTTTGTTCATTTGTTTGATATATGGATATATTTGAACAACACTGTGCCATTGATAGTCCTTAATTCAGTGTTCAGTCCAAATGGCTGGCAGCTACAGTAGGTTGGTGTATAGTGTACTGTCCAATGTCGCTCCAAGCTCCTCGCAGCTATACGTCTGGGGAGAGTTCACGATAGTGTGCTCAGTGCTCCACAGTTCTCATTAATTTCACCAACTTGATTGATGCTGTTAAGACAGTTTTAACCCAGTTGCTCTGTGTGAACAAACCTACAAGGTGTTTGTGACATATGTACCACTGAAAAGAATTTTAAAAACTCCCAGGTTATTTTATATGCTTTTTTTCATTTAGAAATAGACTGACGTCTAGTCTCTGAAATGAACATATCTTACAGAAAACAACAGTTGTTAAATTATCTTTATAAAAATATAATAAACAGGAGCCCAGAGACCTTCATTTTCAGATACTGTAGTAATCTAGACTTGCTAAACATTATAGACTTGCATGGGCTGTATTGGATATATTTGTTTCAGGGTCTGTATGACGGACTAATGTTGAAAGGACTATGAAAGAATCGGGTGTTCTTTTACTTCTTTTGAGTAGTATACAAGTAGCACGGCTTATTTGTTAATCATTAGACTTACATATATGGCAAACCAAAATTGCGGAAAAAATGTAACATTTGGAGGAGTCTTTTTATCCTATCGCAGCAGGAGTTTTGTCATTGATTTCAACAATGAATCTATTTTTAAGTTGGCCAATAAGTGAAGGTTAGTTACCCTTATTGTTCTCCAAAGTCGGTGGTCTTTAAATCATGACTGGACCAGACAATCCAGTGATTGATGTGATGAACATCTATTTGCGCAATTGAGATATGATGACATGCATCATCCAAGTCAGCGAGCTTACAACAGACCACCCGATCCCATTAGTTGCCTTTACGGCCAGTACAGATTCCTGGGGGCCAGCACAGATTCCTGGGGTCCAGCACAGATTCCTGGGGTCCAGCACAGATTCCTGGGGTCCAGCACAGATTCCTGGGGTCCAGCACAGATTCCTGGGGGCCAGCACAGATTCCTGGGGGCCAGCACAGATTCCTGGGGGCCAGCACAGATTCCTGGGGGCCAGCACAGATTCATGGGGGCCAGCACAGATTCATGGGGGCCAGCACAGATTCCTGGGGGCCAGCACAGATTCATGGGGGCCAGTACAGATTCCTGGGGGCTGGTACAAATTTCCCAGATTCTCCATTGTTTTAACATTACAAGGGTAGTACATCTCAATCCTTGCTAGTAAGGCTGTTGAGATTAGTTGTAACCCTTCTTCAAGTTAGGAGTGGTAGATTCAAGAGTTTGTACAGGGTGTGTGTCAGTCTGACTAAATGATGATCGTCTTGATAGTTTTACTACAGCAGAAAGACCTCATTCACCATTAACTGTGCGTTCAGCTGCATTAAACACAAACAGATGAAAAAGAGCCCATATTGTTTGGTTGCTGTTTGAATGAATTGTTTGCGTTCAACACGTGACGTTTCGGAGAACGCCGACAATGAAAAGAACATGAATGTGAGCTGGTTTACTACTTTTATTGATGCCGTATTTAAGTGGTTTGTAAAGAAATAGATTGAATTGACAGATATTTGATGGAATAGACGTGTGGGTGGAAACATGGCCTTGTTGTGCTGACACTGATGAATGAAGCTACTGTTTAGGGAGTGCTCGTCATGTGCAGCAACATGGCTGCACTCACGTCACCACTGCTGCTGTAATGTTCATGTCTCTCAATTGCTGGAGCATATTTTGGATATTTTTGTAACCTCACATATTAACTATTGTCATGAATGAAAAAATATGAATTCATAAAAAATTCAATCACATTCATTCATTCTTCATTCATTCATTCATTCATTCATTCATTCATTCATTCATCCATTCGTTCATTCATTCATTGATCTGCCTTTAATTATTCAATCACCTATCATTCATTCATCCATGACATCCATCATTCATTCATTCACCCATTCTTTCATTCACCTTTAATTATTCAATCACCTATCATTCATTCATCCACCACCTCCATCATTCATTCACCCATTCTTTCATTCACCTTTAATTATTCAATCACCTATCATTCATTCATCCACCACATCCATCATTCATTCATTTTTCCCATTCTTTCATTCACCTTTTATTATTCAATCACCTATCATTCATTCATCCACCACATCCATCATTCACTCATTCACCTTTAATTATTAAATCACCTATCATTCATTCATTCATTCATTCACCCATTCTTTCATCCACCTTTAATTATTCAATCACCTATCATTCATTCATCCACCACATCCATCCTTCATTCATTCACCCATTCTTTCATTCCTTTCTTAATTGGATCACCCCTGACACTATCCGTTCTTCAGTTGCCCAGAAATGCAGAAGTAATCCCCCATCAGATAACAGTAAGCTAGCAGAAAATCCCCTTACACAGGTGCCACATGAAGAGAAAAAACAGCTCATTGCATAATTACTTCTACCTGAGAAGACGTAATCCGTCCTGGAATGTGTAGGATGTTTGCCCTTAGGGAGCCCGAGTTTGTAGATGAGATTTCATGTCACTTCTCTGGTTAAACACCAATAAGTCTTCAGGTTGTGTTTTTACCTTGGGCACATTTTCTTGATTAAAAGTCAACAAGGTTTATGCTGCAGTAGATGCAAAAACCTGTTGAGATATTTTCAGAAATGCGGAATGTTAGGCCAAGTGACAAATACATCAAGATATGCCTGGTGATAAGCGTGTAAGTGATTTCTCAAAATGTTTTGGTTTATTGCAAGATAAAAGATAAGGATGTAGAGGTATTTCAAGATGTGGAGCCATCGCATGGAGATGATTTGTTGATGATTGAGAGAAAGTATGGGGTTAGCGAGTGGGGGAGAAATGTTATATATTAAGATCGGAAGGAAGGAGGAAAAAGAATGAAAGAATAAAAAGATGACATGAAAGAAGATATTTATTTAGGTGTCTTTAGGGGATTTATGGATATGACTGAACAACTGTATGACATATATGCTGGTATAACACTTAGAACTATAGAGATGTATGATTTATGGAATATGTTGCACATAGAGATGATTAACTATATGACATATGGAATATGTTGCACATAGAGATAATCAACTGTATGATATATGGAATATGTTGCACATAGAGATAATCAACTGTATGATATATGGAATATATTGCACACAGTGAGTGAGTGAGTGAGTTGGGTTTAACGCCGCTTTTAACAGTATTCCAGTTATATCGCGGCGTGTCAGCTTAATGTAGGAGGAAAGCCCGAAGTGATGCATGTCTCAGACGTTTACCACTTCGGTGAAACCCACGAGCACGGGTATGGTGCTGACAAACCTAGAAACATAATCAGGGCGAACCGGGATTCGAACCCACAATCATAGGTTTCTGGCGTGCCCAAGGGACGCAACTCTGCACAGCGAATTGCGGCACCTCAGACGACTGGGCCACCCGTGCCCCCTATTGCACACAGAGATAATCAACTGTCTGATATATGGAATATATTGCACATAGAGATAATCAACTGTATGATATATGGAATTTATTGCACATAGAGATAAACAACTGTCTGATATATGGAATATATTGCCCATAGAGATAATCAACTGTATGAGATATGGAATTTATTGCACATAGAGATAAACAACTGTCTGATATATGGAATATATTGCACATAGAGATAAACAGCTGTGTGGTATATGGAATATATTGCACATAGAGATAAACAACTGTATGATATATGGAATATGTTGCACATAGAGATAATCAACTGTATGGAATATATTGCACATAGAGATAATCAACTGTATGATATATGAAATATATTGCACATAGAGATAATCAACTGTATGATATATGGAATATATTGCACATAGAGATAAACAGCTGTGTGGTATATGGAATATATTGCACATAGAGATAATCAACTGTATGATATATGGAATATGTTGCACACAGAGGTAATCAACTGTATGATATATGGAATATATTGCACACAGAGATAATCAACTGTCTGATATATAGAATATATTGCACATAGAGATAATCAACTGTATGATATATGGAATATATTGCACATAGAGATAAACAGCTGTTTGGTATATGGAATATATTGCACATAGAGATACACAACTGTATGATATATGGAATATGTTGCACATAGAGATAATCAACTGTATGGAATATATTGCACATAGAGATAATCAACTGTATGATATATGGAATATATTGCACAGAGATAATCAGCTGTCTGATATATGGAATATGTTGCACACAGAGATAATCAACTGTCTGATATATGGAATATATTGCACATAGGGATAATCAACTGTCTGATATATGGAATATATTGCACACAGAGATAAACAACTGAATGATATATGGAATATGTTGCACATAGAGATAATCAACTGTATGGAATATGTTGCACATAGAGATAATCAACTGTATGATATATGGAATATATTGCACATAGAGATAAACAACTGTGTGGTATATGGAATATGTTGCACATAGAGATAATCAACTGTATCAGACTGTGACAGATATATGTGGGTACAACACAGCTGTGATGCTATCAGTGCTGCACTGTGCTACATGTGGGATACACTTTGTCCAGCTTGTACAGAGTGTGTCATCAGATTGGCCTGCAGTTCATACCTATTTGGGAAGGCTATTTCTGATTGCACACTTGGGGATAAATCTCCCTCACTCACTCTGTGGAGGTGCAGGTACAAAGGTGGCTTTCTGACACCCAGAACACAGTGCCGGCATGAAACCCTTCACCCTCACTCACTCTGTGGAGGTGCAGGTACACAGGTGTCTATCTGACACCCAGAACACAGTCTGGGCATGAAACCCATCTCCCTCACTCACTCTGTGGATGTGCAGGTACACAGGTATCTATCTGACACCCAGAACACAGTCTGGGCATGAAACCCATCTCCCTCACTCACTCTGTGGATGTGCAGGTACACAGGTATCTATCTGACACCCAGAACACAGTCTGGGCATGAAACCCATCTCCCTCACTCACTCTGTGGATGTACAGGTACACAGGTGTCTATCTGACACCCAGAACACAGTCAGGGCATGAAACCCATCTCCCTCACTCACTCTGTGGATGTACAGGTACACAGGTGTCTATCTGACACCCAGAACACAGTCAGGACATGAAACCCATCCCCCTCACTCACTCTGTGGATGTGCAGGTACACAGGTGTCTATCTGACACCCAGAACACAGTCAGGGCATGAAACCCATCCTCCTCACTCACTCTGTGGATGTACAGGTACACAGGTGTCTATCTGACACCCAGAACACAGTCAGGGCATGAAACCCATCTCCCTCACTCACTCTGTGGATGTGCAGGTACACAGGTGTCTATCTGACACCCAGAACACAGTCAGGGCATGAAACGCATCCCCCTCACTCACTCTACGTGTGTAGATATGCAGGTACGCAGGTGCTATCTGACACCCAGAACACAGTCAGGGCATGAAACCCATCTCCCTGACTCACTCTGTGGATGTGCAGGTACACAGGTGTCTATCTGACACCCAGAACACAGTCAGGGCATGAAACCCATCCCCCTCACTCACTCTGTGTGTGTAGATATGCAGGTACACAGGTGCTATCTGACATCCAGAACACAGTCAGGGCATGAAACGCATCCCCCTCACTCATTCTATGTGTGTAGATATGCAGGTACACAGGTGCTATCTGACAGGTGTGTCAGCCGTCCACCCAGAACACAGTCGGATGACGCCAGCACAGATATCCGAAGTGTGTCAGATTACATGGGGGCAGATAAGACCTGTCAGTGTATCATATTAGGATTGTCTTGAGAGTGAGAGATTCAGATTGATATGTGATGACTTCTGATGGGTATGTTGTCAGGACATTTGAATAAAGTTTCTATTTCCTTCATGGCTCATGTGACCTGAAGCCTATGATGACTTGACCTTAGTGTGTATGTAATTGGGTTATTCTTTGGCAGGAGGTGAATTATGATTTGGTATTTGTACATTGATAGAGTTTGGTTGGTTGGTTGGTTGGTTTGTTGTTGAACGCCTCACTCAGCAGTATTCCAGCTATATGACGGCGGTCTGTAAATAATCGAGTCTGGACCAGACAATCCAGTGATTGATATCATGAGCATCGATCCACGCAATTAGGATTGATGACATGCATCAACTAAGTCAGTGAGCCTGACCACCCGATCCTGTTAGTCGCCTTTTACGCAAGCATAGTCAGCTTTTATGGCAAGCATGGGTTGCTGAAGACCTATTCTACCCCGGATCTTCACGGGTCCATTGATAGAGAAGATGGAGAGCAGTCAGGGTGTTCAGACCAGGATATTCTGTGACTGTCGCATCATTCACTCGGCAAAGTTTACAAAATAGGAGTAGTTTTTTTTTATTCACTGAAAACCTGTGATGCCCCAATTAGAGGTCTCATTGGTTGGAAAGTTGAGTATCAATTATCAACTCAAAACTATCACGATATGTCAATTAATAACAAAATTAGGGGTCCGGGCAGCCCGCTGGGCAGAGTTGTGTCTTTTGGGCATGCCAGAAACCTATCATCGTGAGTTCAAATCCCGGTTTGTCATGTTTATGTTTTTAGGTTTGTAAGCACCATACCCATGCTCGTGGTTTTCACAAAAGTGGTAAACGTCTTGGACCTGCAACCCTTCTGGCTTTCTTCCCACATTAAGGTGACACGCTCAACTCACTCACTCACTCACTCACTCACTCACTCACTCACTGTTGAGAATTCAATTTTTTCTGACTTCGTATTGTCATGAACACACAGTGCCATTTAGAAAGTGGTCAAATGTAACAAATGTTATATTTCATCAGCAGTGAATTTTTAATTTAGTATTGATATTCATCAATTTGTATCGATACAGTATCGACATAAAAAATGTATCAGTATGTCAGTATCTCAACCTACATGCCATCCCTGCCCCAATGTGTGTGAGGGTTTCCTGTGTTGGTTTCATTGACCCCAGTAATTCTTCCTCATCACCTTGTGCCACTGATGAATGTTCAGGTCAGGTAGTGGTGATGGCTACACTGGGTAGGTCCAGGCGATGACCAGGTGGTGGATACAAGCCATAATTACCAAGCTCCGTAACATATTAACCTACTGAACTTCCTATGTAGACATATATGGCTGATGTGAGGTACTGCCATGTTGGATGGTATGTCCCGTGAGGATGCCGTTCTTCTGACAGTTAACCGACTTGCTCACAGATTGTTGACTGTAGGAGACTAGGGAGGAGAAACATTATGTCAGTCTCCGTGAGAGAGTAAATATTTAGGCAGGTAAGAAATTAGTGGCGGGATGGCAGGAGCTGGGTTGATGAAGCTGAAGCTTGTATCGAAACTGAGGAAATGTTTGTGAGCAGCCTGTGATGGAATGTAGTTCACATTCCTCGTCAAATGACCGATTCGAACAGTGTGAATATTTTATATCAAGATAGCAGCTGTAGGTAATTGTTTAGTTGTTGTTCGTGAAATATATTCATAGTGAAAAATATCTGCAAGATTTGTGATAATCCTTGAAGAATATTGACTGAGGATGTTTGCATTATCATCATCAAGCAGGTTAGAAGAATTAGTCATCTGTATCTCTGAACTCATCAACCAATAAGATTATAGCTTGGCTGAGAGGATATTTAATTAACATGTGTAAATAGCGTAACATTTTATGATATCTTTTACACTTTTTGTCCAAACGCAGTAAAGTGAAGGATATATTGTGTGATTATTGCTCAAACTTTCTGCATCCATTTATCCCAACATCAGTTTTAGGTCAATATGTCAAGGTCAGGGCACTGCTAAGAAACCATTCTTCACAATCATTCTCGGAACAAGGTGGATGGTATGGATGTCCAGTACACCATACTGTTTAGTGTGTCTTACAGAACCTGATACAAATATATCCAATACAGCCCATGCAAGTCTATAATGTTTGGCAAGTCTAGATTACTGCAGTATCTGAAAATGAAGACAGTCTCTGGGCTCCTTTTATATTTTTATTAAGATAATTTAACAACTTTTTTTTCTGTACGATATGTTCATTTCAGAGACTAGATGTTAGTCTACATACTGCCATCAATTGCCTCTCTACACTCTGCGGATCTCTCTCCCTCTCCGTCTTGCTGTGGGAGAGTTCCACTGCACATGGAAGTGCTATACTGTAACCTGATACCTCGCACTGATAACTGCAGTGTTTTTTATCCTCCCCGACAGTTATTTTTGAATGTTGTGTTGTTGGAGCCTCGTCCCCCATCCAACTCATCGGCTCTCCCCATGTCCAATTCCTGTTTTCGTGGACATGGGGTTTTCCCATCCTGCTGACGCAACACTCACTTGTATTGGATGTCTTTGAGAGTTGAAAACCGTCAATTGTTTTTGTTCTGGCGCCGCCTCCCTGAAGGAGAATTACATCGGAAGTGAGAGCTATATTGGATAGCTGGATGTGCCGGGAAGCTATTTTGGTGTGTGTGTTAATTTCTTCGTCAACCGAGGAGCCATGAGGGTGGAGTTTAATTGTGCTGTGTTTAAATTACCTTTCACAAATATAGCAACCTCAGCAAATCTGTGATAAAGGTGAGAAGTATCCGAGACCTGGCAATGTTTACAAGTTTACCTAATTTCAGTAAGTCTATTTTTGTGTCAGATTCACAATTGTGTTTTGTTGGGGAATGTACAATTAATATGGTTTTGTATATTTGGTATTGATGTCTTGGTCATGTGTTTTGTTTCCATGTGGAGTGAGTCAGAAAGCAAGTCTAGGTTGGATCTCACCGTATGTTCAAGATATAAACATATGTTATGATAAATTGCGATGACATTTTGGTGGCATTCTTTTTTGTTTGGAATTAGTAGACTGACAACCCACCATTGCTTCTCCTGTCATCACTCAGGTTGAATATTTCGATTTACCTCAGGATGAACTGTAGGGCTGAGTGTGTTAGAGACGTTGAGATGTTGTTGTTGGATGGTGTATATGCTGGTTATCACATGGCAATAGTCACCCACCACTTGTGTATTAAGGTCATTGATTTGTCTGACTGTGTTGGAGCCAAAAGGGGACATTGCAATAACAGAGTCCCAAAGCTTGCGGACTGGGAACCTACTGCACTTTTTACATCATAATCAATCATTGTGATTTGCTTGAATCTAGTTTCTGTGAATTTAATTTCATTATTGTGCCGTAAGCTTTGTTCTGTGGTGCCTTTTGTCTCGATTTAAGGGTGTTTAGTATCACTTTGATGGATTGGGGGCGGGGGACTTTGGATAGGTGTTGGGAGGTTATGGGTGAAGGATAGTTGATGGTGTTGAGGGGTAGGGGGTTGGGGGTATCAGATGGGGGTGGGGGGTATCAGATGGGGGTGGGGGGTACTGGATAGGGGTGAAGGATATGGGTGAAGGATAGTAGATGGTGTTAAGGGGTAGGGGGCTGGGGATATCAGATGGGGGTGGGGGGTACTGGATAGGGGTGGAGGATATGGGTGAAGGATAGTAGATGGTGTTAAGGGGTAGGGGGCTTGGGGTATCAGATGGGGGTGGGGGGTATCAGATGGGGGTGGGGGGTACTGGATATGGATGAAGGATAGTAGATGGTGTTAAGGGGTAGCGGGCTGGGGGTATCAGATGGGGGTATCAGACTTTGGATAGGGGTGGAGGACAAGGGTGAAGTATAGTGGGTGGTGCTAGGTGGTGGGGGATAGTGGTGAGGGATAGTTGATGGTGTTAAGGGGTAGGGGGTTGGGGGTGGGGGGTATCAGATGGGGGTGGGGGGTACTGGATAGGGGTGAAGGATAGTTGATGGTGTTAAGGGGTAGGGGGTTGGGGATATCAGATGGGGGTGGGAGGTATCAGATGGGGGTGGGGGGTACTGGATAGGGGTGAAGGATATGGGTGAAGGATAGTAGATGGGGGTATCGGACTTTGGATAGGGGTGGAGGACAAGGGTGAAGTATAGTGGGTGGTGCTAGGTGGTGAGGGATAGGGGTGGGTGATATTGGCTGGGGGAGGTTTCAGATAGGGGTGGGGAGTAGTGGTGAGGGATAGGGGGTGGGGGATATTGGCTGGGGGAGATGGCACAATGTCCTGAGATATATTTACATCTGTATCAAACACCTATCTAATAATCTAATCTATTTAAATAGTGTCAAGTTCCAGTTAGGCTGCTCACAATCTATTTGACATAATTACTCTGCCAGGTGTTGAGTTATTATAAGCTCTACATATATCATCATAGTCAATCAATGGCAAAACCAAAATAAATATTCTTTTCAAAACAATTGATCCCTTCCAAATATTATATTGTAAATGTTACAGGTGTTCAAAGCCTTAAGCACTGCAGTCATCAGTTGAAAGGAGCCTAGTGGTTAAAGTGTTGATCACACTGGTCACACAGGTTCGAATCTCCACATTGGTACCATGTGTCAAGCCGGTTCTTGGTACTGCTTGACATGGCTGGAATCGCGGTAAAATTAGCTAAAATGGAATCAGAATATCATGAACTTTTGTTGTAGTTGTATTATGGAAAAGCTTTTAGTTATGATGTTCCTTTTTGAACAATGAACAATTATCAACATTTGATTGTCAGAGAAACGAGTTCAATGTCAGAATGGTTGATCTGAATCTCTGTATTGTGTTCGCCCTGACCTCTTTCACAGGGTCGTAATTTAACAGGATCATTCTTTGCCTCTTGGATCTTCTTAATTTCCTTGTTGACAAATTAAATGACAGCGTTTAGCAAAAGAAATCCGAACATTTGTGTACTTCAGATATAAAACACACACTTGGCTCACTTATCGCAGCCTAATAGCATCAGATTCTTTCTGACACGATACTGACCTTCACCTTTGGGACGACTAAATGAGTAAGGGCGAAAAGATTTTAGAATTAACGCGTAAGTATTTCTATCTGGCTTGAGGATGTGCAGTGCTGTCGAGGGAAGTTTCTGCGATGGCTCAATCTCACGAGGCCAATGTTCCCACTGTCTATAATTACTGATTTACACTTCCCTAATGATTTTTAATCACAGAGGCCATGAATGTGTAAACATTGATTTGTTTCTCTGTATTTATGTCAGCAAGTCCGGTAATTAGATTCTGATGAGACTATGCGTTGCCTGGGGTACTGGATTGCATTGCAAAATATACACGTGGTCGGTTCCAAATTCAATTTAGGATGGTTCATCTAAAGGTAACCTCGCTCTTCATTGAAAACATAGTAAGTTTATGTCCCAAATGAATCAAGTTTTATTCTGTTTGTTTTTTGTTTCATGACGGAATCAGCAATATTCCAACTATGTGACAGCGGTCTATAAATAACCAAGTCCCGACCAGACAATCCAGTGGTTTACGTCATGAGCACCCATCTGCGGAATTTTAAATTTTAAATATCAAGTTAGAAGCAGTCGTGAAATAAAACTCTACTGAACCAGTAATGAAACTACAAGGACCATATTGAATAAGGAAGCTTCGATAAGTGTACCCATGGGGCAGGGTAAGAGGCGACGAACGGGATCGGCTTGCTGACTTGGTTGATGCATGTCATCAATCCCAATTGCGTGGATCGATGCTCATTTCAATCACTGGATTTTCTGGTCCAGACTTGATTATTTACAGACCGCCATCATATAGCCATTGCTATATAAGTGCAATAATCTTGGACGTGACGTTAAACCCCATTTCCCCTCACCTAACCTTATGAGGGTGTGTTGTGAGTGAGTGGGTGAGTGATTTGGGTTTAACGCCACCTTGAACAGTATTCCAGTTGTATCGCGGCATGTCAGCTTAATATGGGAGGAAAGCCCGAAGTGATGCAGGTCTCAGACATTTACCACTTTGGGGAAACCCACAAGCATGGGTATGGTGCTGACAAACCTAGAAACATAATTGGGGCGAACAAGGATTCCAACCCACAATCATAGGTATTTGGGATGCCCAAGGGACGCAACTCTGCGCAGCAAATCGCGGCACCTTAGACGACTGGGCCACCCGTGCCCCCGGTGCGTTGTGATGAAGCTACAAGCATGAATGGAATATTGTGAGACTATGAACCAATGTGATGCTGTCTGCAGGAGCTTTGACGGAACATGACCAGTCTGTCTTACAGACCCTGATACAAATATATCAAATACAGCCCATGCAAGTCTATAATGTTTGGCAAGTCTAGATTTTTTCAGTATCTGTAAATGAAGAGTCTCTGGGCTCATTTTTATTAAATTTTTCTGAAGATAATTTAACGACTGTTTTTTTTCTGTACGATATGTTCATTTCAGAGACTAGATGTAAGTCTAGAACATGACATGGAACCCGATGTGATGATCTTGCCTCCGGGGAAAGCAAGCTCTCCCTGTTAAAGCAGTTTTCCTTATTGCAAACATGTGGCATCACTTGGAACCTGTGAATGGTGGGGCTAAATTTGACTCAACTATCATAAAATTCTGCTATCTTTCCCTCACAGAGATTTCTCCATTCATTCATCAACACAGCTGTGCATATCCCAATCTTTCCCTCACAGAGATTTCTCCATTCATTCATCAACACAGCTGTGCATATCCCAATCTTAGTCTGCCGTCTGGTGTCATGACATTTGTTGGGGAACAGTTTCCAAACAGGTTACCATCACTTAATGTTTAATAATAGGAAATTTCATTGAACGACCAACATATATCATGTTGTGCTGTGTGTTTAGTAAATGAATTCCTATTTATAGTCGTATGTAACAATTACTATGAGTGAAGAAACATGTATACTGTACAAAAAAAGTTAGGGATCATGAATATTTTGGGGGGATATTTTTGTGTAGTGAGGACTGATCGTCTTTAAGGTGTACAGTATATAAAAAATATTTCATGATCCCTGACTTTTTTGTACAGTATGTATTTTTCGGACATTAACAGATGCATCCTAGTTAACCTATGTCAACAAGAAATGGCAAATATTGTTGTGTGTTCACTACGGCTGTTACGATTCACTCGCGTATTTGGTGAATTGAACCGTATCTATTCATGAATTGAATTTGTTATTTGTGGTCACTAGCATCGAATATTTATGAATATGCAAGCATGTGCATTTACATAAAAATACTCATAAGAACATATTATATGCAAAGATTTCTTCAACAGACAACACCCTTATACTATTTAAATTGACAGTATTGTGGTCACTGGTCATTGTTGCATTTGAGCAGATACTAGAACCTGGATAAGTGCAGTATAATTTACAAACCATGTCAAATAATTTATGTTGTTATTGCTTCACTGAATATAAGAAATAATACATCAGCTGCTGATTTGTTATTGTATTTGTGAATTAATATTCGTATTCGTTACCCTATATTCGTGATACAAATCGTATTCACCTCATAGTGTATTCGTTGCAGAGTTCACCATGCTTGGTGAGAAAAGCAATATACCCATGCCTTGTGCAAAAATGTGCTGTGGGCAGTGTTCGAACTAATTTTGAAACCCAACAAGACAGTAGGGTAGATGACCAATAAACGTTGCCTGCCCATCTTCAAAGCTACCTGTCCGCATTCAGTCATAAACATTGCAAAAAAGAGAGACAAATTGCGTCTTGATTCAGTTGAAATAACACGAACAACTACTTGAGAATTTATAAAGAATTATGAGAAAATGTAGGTACATGTAGTCAAAATTGTCTGCCAGACAGTCGGGCAGGTAGAGGAAAATTTCATGCAGCCCAACAGAAAAGTTACCAGCCACGGGCAGGGGGACAGGCAGTTATTTCGGACACTGGCTATGGGCCTGTGGTCTATCTGGTCTGTCAATGAACTGAATTCCAGTGTCACTCATACTCACTAGTTCAATAAAATTGAGCTATATATAATGTATTCGACGTAATAAGCGCCCTGCTCTAATAAGCCCTTAGGCGATATTTGCTGAGATATTGGCTAGTGAACATTCCCAATTAGCACCCCTTCCGATTGATCAATGTACACAAGACTTATTTATTTGCGTATAACACGCACTCGTGTGTTATATGCACCCTTAATTATGGGCAATCAAATTCTGGAAAAATATATCTGTCGTATATAAACATTTCAGGCTGTCGGCATAAACCAGGAAATTTATCTTTCAACTGTTTTTTTACCAAAATAATATTCTAATTAGAGCCCTATATTTCTAGTTTTGAGAGCACCCTGTGTGCTCATTACATCGAATACGGTAGTTGAAGTTGTTATACAGGTGTTGTGTCCTCAGTAAGTGTGTGATAGATATAAACACTGTCAGGTCTTGACAGATTGAGTAGTGTGTTGTACGGTAAATAGTTGACTTTACTATTGAACTTGTGGATTGAACAAGGACGGTGTGCCTGGTGGTTAAAGCGTTGGCTTGTCCTGCCAAAGCTTGGACATTGTTCCAAATGTGAGGAATCAACACCAGGATCTCAATACGACAAGCCAACACTTTAAATACTATGCCACCTCGTCATCCCTTACTGAAGCTGACCCCGTCAAGATCCGGGTTAGACTTAGTCTTCAGAAACCCATGCTTGTCGAAAGAGGAAAATTTGGTGGTCAGACTCACTGATTATTGGTAGATGCATGTCATCGATCCCAATTGCATGGATCGATGCTCATTATGTCAATCACTCCATTGCCTTGTCCAGACTCTATTATATACAGACTGGCATCATATAGCTGAAAAATTGCTAAGTGCGGCATTAAACAAAAAACACAAATAGAGCTGAAACAATGTGCCTTTAGACAAACGCTGTCTTCTCTGTTTTCTCTACCTCCACAAGGGTGACCTCCTTAGACAAGGGCATTAATTCTGTCACTTTCACTACCATGCGTCTCACCCAAAAGGCATTCTCATTGTTACTTGAGTTATTGTACAAAAACATGATTGTGCTGTGACATTGCACTTGCCATGTCTCGGAATGTAAATGTGTGGAGGTCATGTTTGCCTGTATCCCCTCTGTTGATGCCTGTATAATATCATTTAATGTTGCTGCAATGTATCTTACACAAGAATTTATTCTGTTTTGTTTCTGCATGACTAGAATAACAATTACAATTGTGTCATGTCCTTGAAACTATTTTCTCAATGGAATACAGCATTGAAAATATTATTGAAATTTAGGGAACCTGTCAAAACCCAATTGTGAGAATTTCAAGTATCAGAGGTCCCTAGCTCCAAATGCTGTAACAGAAAAATTCAATGAACCCCTGACACACTCAAAAACATCAGAATAAGGCTTTGTTTTTGAAACAGATATCGTTCATAACGTTTAGCATTAATATCCATGTCACCCAGTGCAGTACAAGGCTATTCAATCTGCAGTCTGTCCTGAATACAAAACCAGGTCAGTGCGACCTGACTGATAACTTGTGTTAAAGACCCACCAACCTTCTATCACATCGACCCCTTGATCCCAGGGAGAGGATTGTAACAAGAAATGGAAAGTCAGTGCAAGAGCTCCTTTGTTTTTCCAACTCTTGAGTTAACGAGCTATGTTTTGTCATTGATGATCCAGCTCAAATTTGTCTTTAGTATCTTTACACGTTTGAAGGCATTTTCTTCTCAGATGTAAACTTGTGCCTTGTTAATGAGTTGTGTTTGTACGGAGAGTTATGGCGGAGGGATGTGGTAGAAGACAACGTAAGATGCTAATGATGATGTATGGAGGCTGTTGATGCAAGGTTGCCATAGGACTGGGAGTCTGTTATTTCTGGGATTCCTTTGTGTTGCATCTTCACATTCTCGAAGGTAGAGCTGTATGGTATTGCCACGTTTTGAAATACTGAGGAATGCATATCCCCCCCAAAATACCAGAATATTGCGTTTTTCAAAATCATGCATATTTTCATCTTGTTGGCAATGTTTAGTAAGTGACCAGTCAAAGTGAAATTTTGAAATTCAGAAATTAGCAACTGATTCCTGTGATCGGAAGAGCAAAACTATTCTCAACCAGGTTACTGTACATTATGTGTCTTTTAGGTATGCATTATGACAAAAGCAACATCCAACAAAATGGCGCAAGAGGCGATTAATGTGATCGGTTGGTCAGGCTCGCTGACATGGTTGATGCATGTCATCGATCCCAATTGCGTGGATTGATGCTCATGATGTCAATCACTGGATTGTCTGGTCCAGACTTAATTATTTACAGACCACTGTCATATAGCTGGAATATTGCTGAGTGCGGCGTTAAACAAGAAACAAACCAAACCTTATAGGCCCTTTGTTTCATTATCAGTTGCAGAGTTTAGTATTTCATAACTATATTTCTAATTTAGTATTTATAATTAACAAATGATGTCTTGATTCCAGCAATTTTGTTCTGGTATTCAGAACATTGATGTTATTAATCAGTTGGATACATTTTCTGTATTCTCAGAATTTCGCAGAAGGTTATATATGAGGGAAGTGTAAACTGCCCCCGAGAATATGGAACGAATCGAAATATGTTAGGCAGCACACAATGCAGCATTGATTGGCAGTTAAATCTTTGTTTGCTTCAAGTTTGCATTCAAAAAAGTTCCATAATAGACATTAAGAGCTGGGAAATCAAATATGGCTAATCAGAAAATCTTAGTTTAATATGTCCCCTTGTTCGTTGTATGAGCAATTGGTGTGACATGGACAGTCATCAATACCTGTCAATATAGCCTGTAGGGTATCTGATTAGATTAGACTTGATGCCAGTCAATGCGCAGTACAAGATCCTTGTAGACTTGCTGACTACGCTCTCTGTTGTCTGATGTAGACTTGGGGATTTGATTTGATCGGATGCTGCCAGTTTGAATTCTTTTCAGGAAATTGATATCATTTAAAATTCTCAAAACTAATTTGAAACAAAGGCCACTTCTCTATCTGATGTAGACTCGCATCCCATCTGGATTATAATTAGGAAACTTTGTATCATTTACAATTCTTCATGCAAAAAATTCTTAGTTTTTTAATTACCGTCATTTTCTGTATGATCATCCTCTATGTCTCCAGGGTTATTCTGGCGTTTACCGAAATTTGAGCTTGAGGTTATAAAGGATGTGCATTGCTTAGACTTGCACAAGTCTCTAAGGCAATAATTATTAGTTTAAATCATAATTTCTAGATTATGTAGATAATAAGAACAAGTTGTCTCTGTAAGAGACTGGAGCGATGTAATGTCCGCATATCTAGATTTGCTTTTTGGAGGATAGAATTACTACACATCAATGGTCTTTTCATTCAGTACAGCCTTGGAGCAAGGCTATGTATTGCTATGCAGTAGGTGTGTATGTACCAGCCTTTATTTCATCAGACTTACTTTTAACACTAAAATGTAAATAAACAGCCTTGAAACAAAACATTTGTTACATTTTTTAAAGGAAGACAACTTTTTTTTATTTTGAAGCAAAATTAGTTCTCAAATCATTTCCAGGTTTTGAAGGATAAAATCATGAAACCTCTGTTACCTGTTAGAAGGGTTCTCAAGTAAGTCGAGTGGGTCCAGCTGTTTAACATGCTGTATTTTCCTGAGTTGCATTCCTTAGCTGTGCCAGGATCTGCTGTTCATTATTTTGAATTCAACCTGATTATTATCCATGTTCTGTAAACACCATACTCAGGGATTTGCCAAAGTGTTCAAACTTTGCTCTGGGATTTTCTCATACTTTAAAGGGGCGCTATCCTCAGGCCAATAGCTAGCCCCAGCCAGTTTGACACAAGTCACTCAAACTCCACTGCTGCTGTTTAATATAAACTCAGAAAAGTAGTTCCTTACTCTTAAAGTCTAAATTATTTATTTCATCTCATCTCATGTCTTTTTGGATTAGTGGCAGACATGTTGCCACTCATGTGGCTTGACATGTAAAAATTTCAGTTTTGCACAAGCTGCTACAGACAGTATATCCAATATGAGTGTCAGGAAACTCAATCCAGTCTATGCATCAGATGAGAGTCACCAGACCACTTTGTTTCTTTTTGAGCCTGAATTATTCAGGCGTAGTTATCAATTATTGTAATTGTCAAAATTGAAATTTATTACATGTGACTTTCAGCAATTGGGTTTGCATGTGCGGTTCAAAGGGAGTATTGAGTTGTCCCCGTGATGGGAGAAGAACGTCATGTGATAGGAACAGTGGAGTGAGTGGAACGCCACAGCCCCACTTGGAGGATGACTTGATCTCTGGGAAGAGTTGCTTCTTCTTTTTTTTATCTCTTGACAAGTTAACTAAAACAGTTTGTGTCTATTTTTAGCATCAAGAAAACTTAACTTTGTTAAAAAATGAAATCGCAATTTAAAATAATTTTTTTTATATTAATGGAATAACAGGAAAAATTTCAGCTATTGTATAAAGAGCATGACGTGTGTTATTAGATAACGATTTGCCGATGTCTTGATTGTTTTTGTTATTAATCATCTGAACGGTGTGAGACCATGAATTATGATATTGTGCTACATGTTTTGTTCTGTGTTCTGTCTGTGACAATGAGCACTGACAGGGGGCCAAGTTGAAGAGAGAGCCATGTTAATTCCTGTAATTCAGTTTCTAAACAATGAAGATGGTACTCTTCTGGCGCCATATCATTGAGGCATGTAATATGAACTCTGCTCAGTAAGTAGTTCCTATTCTTAAAATCTAATTTATTTGGTCAGTCTCATCTGGTGTCTTTTGGGATTTGCTGTTGGTATGCTCACGGTCATTTAGTTTGAAACGTCACATGAGAGTTTGGTTGTTCTTCTGCAATAGGGTGGTCAGGTAGCCTAGTGGTTAAAGCGTTCGCTCGTCACGCCGAAATCCCGGCTTCGATTCCTGACATGGGTACAATGTGTGAAGCCAATTTCTGGTGTCCCCCGGTGTGACATTGCTGAGGTATTGCTAAAAGCGGCGTAAAATCAAACTCACTAAATCACTCTTCTGCTTTTAGCAATATTTTGTTGAGAAGTCCCAATATGAAATATCGCAAGAGGCCTCATTCAGAGTGATATTTCAACCATTGATTTGTCAAGGGCTTTGTGTTTATTAGGAGAGAGGGTATGGAATTGCTGGTATTTGGGACCAGTCAGAATGTCATGACAAATTAAGACTTCATTGCTGTTATGTTGAACACAGTGCCATGCATCCATTAGTCAAGGCCCTGATTGTCCAGACAGCCTCTAACTCTCATGACTGGTCACCGTGTCTGCATATTTACAAGGGAGATGGGGGGCGGTCGGGTAGCCTAGTGGTTAAAGCGTTCGCTCGTCACGCCGAAGACCTGGGTTCGATTCCCGACATGGGTACAATGTGTGAAGCCCATTTCTGGTGTCCCCCGCCGTGATATTGCTGGAATATTGCTAAAAGCGGCGTAAAACCATACTCACTCACTCACTCACTCACTACAAGGGATCTTTACCTGTGATTATTAATCCATAAACATGTTGGTCTAGCAGATGTACAATCCAGATTAATATTGTTTTCCTGGATATTAAACTTTGTATTATTTCTATTATGCTTTTGAATTTGGAAGATGATGTAAGATTGCTATTTGTATTGCAGTCGGCGATGTCCATGAGCAGCTCTGAGAGTCGACACAGCACGATGAGCACCACGTCCTCTGACCTCCTGTCCTACCAGGACGCCCTGGAGAACGTCCTCACCTGGCTGCTGGAGGCGGAGGAGGTCATCGAGAAACAAGCCTCCATTGGACACCTCGTCTACAGTGTCAAGAAACAGTTTAATGAACATGAGGTACGTCCGCTTGCACATCTGACAGCAAGGGACAACTTGTCATGAATACACGCTGTTGGTACAGTTATTTATCCTGACAATCTGATTGAGCAAAATGTTAAATTAAGCTAAATTAAGTCTCTTTTGTATTTATTTTTGTTGGTTTACAGATTATTCACCAATAAATTGAGTTTGGTAGAGGGGGGAATTTCTGGCAAATTGTGTTTAACTGGCACTTTGTGGGGAAATAATCCGATTTGCACCTGGAAGTACAAACGAGAGTAAACTGCCATTTGGCTTTAGAGCACATGGCAAGGAACATGGATCTGGCTGGAGCTTTATCCCTTTACTCTCAATACTGCTTTGTCACTTAATCAGTAGTGAGTTTTGATACCAATGTCATATCCTTACTGCGTTGCAAGACTATAAAATATTTTTGCATAATCTTTACAGACACTTTTTTTAGTTGGTGGTGTTATAAATATTTTTTAAAATGATAATTTGATTTTGATTTTTTTCCATTTTCTCAGTAATTTGGGTTGGCGTATCTGTAAACCAAATACAAAAAACTCATTGACACAACCATCTCAAAGACCCTTGTGTAAACAGGGTACTGCCTGATAATAATGTGCAGCCCCACTCACAAACTCACAGCCAAATACCAGTAACCTTAATACCACCAATACAAATTTCATATGCCATCCATATACCACCCAGCCATATACCAGCCACCTGTATACCACCCACCAATATACCATCAATCCATATACCACTCTCCCATATACCACCCACCCATATACCATCCATCCATATACCATCCATCCATATACCATTCACCCATACACCATCCATCCATATACCACCCACCCATATACCATCATCCATATACCACACATCCATATACCATCCATCCATATACCACCCATCCATATAACATCCATCCATATACCATCCATCCATATGCCATCTATCCATATACCATCCATCCATTTACCATCCATCCATATACCATCCATCCATATACCACCCATCCATTTACCATCCATCCATATACCATCCATCCATATACCATCCATCCATATACCACCCATCCATATACCATCCATCCGTATACCATCCATCCGTATACCATCCACCCATATACCATCCATCCATATACCATCCATCCATATACCACCCATCCATCCGTATACCATCCACCCATATACCATCCACCCATATACCATCCACCCATATACCATCCATCCATATACCACCCACCCATATACCATCCACCCATATACCATCCATCCACATACCATCCATCCATATACCATCCATCCATATACCATCCATCCATATACCACCCATCCATTTACCATCCATCCATATACCATCCATCCATATACCATCCATCCATATACCATCCATCCATTTACCATCCATCCGTATACCACCCATCCATATACCACCCACCCATATACCATCCATCCATATACCACCCACCCATATACCACCCATCCATATACCATCCATCCATATACCACCCACCCATATACCATCCACCCATATACCATCCATCCAAATACCATCCATCCATATACCACCCATCCATATACCATCCATCCATATACCACCCATCCATATACCACCTACCCATATACCACTCCCCCAAATACAACCATCCAGATATCAGCCATCCAAAGTACCGCCTCCATGGTCCAGTGGTAGGGCATCCACCCCGAGAGCAGAAGGTTGGGGGTTCGGTCCCATGCAGCATCATACCAAAAGATGTTAAAAGATGGTACTTGTTTTTACCCTGTCTGGCACTCGGCATTGTTGGCCTAAAACGAGGACTGGTCGGCTCAGAGTCAGTATACAGTAGCCAGACTTGATCAAGCAGAAACGCACATACATGTGCATGCATGTCGCTATATAAATGCAAAAACCCTGAACCCCATTTCACCTCACCCCACCTCAACCACCAAAATATCAACCTCCCAAAGATTAACCATCCAAATACAACCTGCTCATATATCACCCACCCAAATACGACCCACCCACAAACAACCCACCCAAAAGTCACCCAACCAAATACAACCCACCCAAATATCACACACACAAAATTCACCCATGCAAATATCAAGTACCCAAGTGCCACCCATGTATCCGAACCCAGGCGACCCGTGAAGATTCCCGGGTTTAATAGGCCTTCAGCAAACCATGCTTGCCGTAAAAGGCGACTATGCTTGTTGTAAAAGGCAACTAACGGGATCGGGTGGTCAGACTCGCTGACTTGGTTGATGCATGTCATCAATCCCAATTGCGTGGATCGATGCTCATGATATCAATCACTGGATTGTCTGGTCCAGACTCGATTATTAACAGACCGCCATCATATAGCTGGAATATTTCTGAGTACGGCGTTTAACAACCAACCAACCAACGAACCCAGGCCCTGCTGTGATGCCAACGTGTCTGCTTGCAGGAGTTCATGCTGGAACTGACCAAGCACCAGGACAGTATTGGGAACGTCCTGAAGGAGGGAAATGACCTCATTGCAGAGGGCAAGGTCACTGAAGAGGAGGAGAATGAGATCCGTGTGCAGATGGGGCTGCTGAACAATCGGTGGGAAGACCTCCGCCTCAAGGCCCTCGACAGACAAAGCAGGTATGTATATCATATATTGCCCCTCGGGGAGCCCAATGTAGAATAAGGCCGCATAGCAGCACCTATGCTTGTTTCAGCATCCTACTAATGAGGTTTGGGTGTTTGACTTGGCAGAGTTGGATCATCCTTATCTGGATCGTTGCTCGATCGTTGATCTTGAATTTGCTGATCAGCATCTAAAAATTTCGAAACTCAAACTCTTGATACAGACTAAGTTTAGTCTGAAGATGATTTGATGGCAACAATTGCTACTTTGTGTATGTCATGTTTCCCTGGTGGCATGAACTGTTTACATGGACCTGTGAAGATTCCCGGGTAGAATAGGTCTTCAGCAACCCATGTTTGCCATAAAAGGTGACTATGCTTGTCGTAAAAGGCGACTAACGGGATCGGGTGGTCAGGCTTGTTGACTTGGTTGATGCATGTCATCGATCCCAATTGCGTGGATCGATGCTCATGATATCAATCACTTGACTGTCTGGTCCAGACTCGATTATTTGCAGACCGCCGTCATATAGCTGGAATATTGCTGAGTGCGGCGTTAAACAACAAACCAACCAACCAACAACTAACTGTTTACATCACACAGTCACAATGGAAAAAAACACTTGGTTTTGTGACTCTCCCCACCCTGCTAAATAGATCTGACTGAAAAAAACTTTTCAAAAGCATTTTGTTATTTTTTTTTTATGTATATGCGCCTCAAATCGTCGTCTGTCTGTCCATTGTAAACATCTAATGGTGTGGATTAAAAAATAAAAACTCCTTGCCTACCCACCTTCGTTTATATTGCTCGCACTGCACGAAACAAATACTTTCAATGCTGGACGAGTCTACTATGCTATAACTTTGACATCGTGAATGGTGAAGCCCCTTTTACTTATGTCTGATAGTTCATGGAAAGCAGATTATCAGCACTGAGTTCTTATTATAATCAGATTAGCCTAAATCTGCAGGTGTGAAGATTAGGGAATAGATTATAGCATGTCAAAGTGTGAACTCAGGGATAATCTGTAGATTGGGTGCTCTGCCCCCATTGTATGTCACACCGATACTGTCATCATCAGAGTCCATTCTCCATGTTAGTGACAGTGACATATTGATCGGAAGGTATTTATTGACTTGCTTTTTATTGAAAAAGTGAGCTTAAAATATTATTTGATTCTCATTTGTGCACACAGAACAATAGCTTGACCTAAAATCATATTCTCAAAGATTAAACCTGCTGAGACTCGGGAACAACGCTATTATCCTGCAATCCAAATGTCAGTATATTCTCCAGCTCATAGTCTGAGATATCTCTATAATTCAGCCATCTGTTTCCTAATTTCATGGGACCCGTAAAGATTCCAGGGTAGAATAGGTCTTCAGCAACCCATACTTGCCATAAAAGGCGACTATGCTTGTCGTAAAAGGCGACTAACGGGATCGGGTGGTCAGGCTCGCTGACTTGGTTGATGCATGTCATTGATCCCAATTGCGTGGATCGATGTTCATGATGGAAATCACTTGATTGTCTGGTCCAGATTCGATTATTTACAGACCGCCGTCATATAGCTGGAATATTGCTGAGTGCGGCCTAAAACAACAAACCAAAACCAAACCAAATTTCATGGTATGTATAGTCTGAGATTGACAGTCACCCACCTGTTCCCATAGAACATGGGCATAAACTGCAGTCTGTTGAATAATCAGGGCCACCATCTTTAATAACAAAGTCATCAGTTTCTTGACAGCCGTATTGCTGTATAGGGCTAGGTTTATCAGTTGATGGAGTTGCTATGTACATGCTTGGCCAGCCAGGTAACTACAGTGTCTGGGGGGCACCTGATGTAGCTGATAACACCCTCTCAGACGAGGAAGTTGGTACAGGAAATGTACCACTGGACATCGTATAGTTATGCGTCAGATTGATCTGTCAGTTTGATATCAGTACATTGTGCAGTGTCAGTGCAAAGTTGTCTGTACACTTAAGATTTTGAGAAATAATCACACGTTAATTTTGTTTGTACATTGATATTATGAGCGATAAGATATGGGGGTTTAGTGGGGTTTCTCCAGGTTACAGCATGCTAATTATTTTGTCTTGGCATCCAAGAACTCTCGAGTCCTATCAGTGAGCACAGCTGGTGAAGTAAACTAGACTGGGATTTTTACATTGAATGCATGACCATGCATGCTTATAAGCTTTGGGCTAAATATATTTTATTTATTCAGTGTAAAGCTTTAAAAAAAAGCAGAAAAATTGAATTTCATCCATGAAATATTGGCATAACATATTTCATAACATCCAGTTACAACACTGCAGCATACATAATACCACTTAACAGGGATCAGCATCCGGCTACCAAAAGGGGGGTGGTGCCCTCATAAAGGAAATGTGCCTGAAATATTGTTTTGTCAAAGAATGTAAATTAAAAACTAGGCGATGTTAAAAATTAATGAAATACAGTTTTATTTGAAAGTTGGAGTAGAGCTGGGACAAGATGGGGAGGGTGCATGTGTTTATAGATATTAAGACAGTCTCTGGATCACATCTATCTTCACAAACTACTTATAAAAACTGTGCAATCAGGTGGCCTAGTGGTTAAAGTGTCAGCTCGTCACATCAAACACCTGGGTTTGATTCCAGTATGGGTATAATTTGTGAAACATTTTTAGTGTACCCTTTTAGGGTATTTTGCTGGAATATTGCAAAAAGTGAAATATGATCCTACTCACTCACTCACTCACTCACTCACTCACTCACTCACTCGGGGCAGTCGGGTAGCCTAGTGGTCTAAGCGTTCGCTCGTCCCGCCGAAGACCCGGGTTCGATTCCCGACATGGGTACAATGTGTGAAGCCCATTTCTGGTGTCCCTCGCCGTGATATTGCTGGAATATTGCTAAAAGCGGCGTAAAACTCACTCACTCACTCACTCACTCACTCACTCACTCACTCACTCACTCACTCACTCAATTCAAAGACCTACATAGTGTTTAGCAGGAATGTCAGGGTGCTCTGTCAATACTTTTTAACACTTAAAATTAATGTGGTCCCTACATTCAAATTCTCCCAAAGAAAACCGGTGCCTCCCTTAAGTTCGAACATTGAAATATCCTCCCAATGGAAAATAACAAGTATGAAGCACTCTATTGAAATCAGGAACATCCTTCCTCCTAATTCATTTCCCCAATTTACTTTGAAGCCTTAGATGTTATTAATGATAGATAAATGTGTCAGAATCTTTATATCATTTCTTATAATAGTCCTCTTTCAAAACTCTTTAAAATATGATTCATAATTTCAACAGATACACAGCTGTTAAAAGTGTTACTGCATGGTATACGGGCCATATTTCCCTGCATGACATGACGTACTTGGGTTGTATTCTCTCTGTAGCATTAGCAGGGGAAGAGCTCCTTCATCACTTACAAGCTTTAAGCATCTCCCCAATCTGTAAACTATTTCACTGCATGTAAAGATAAGGTTGATTTCTTGCACTCAACATGACATGATAGTCAAGATTAGAGAACAGCTATCACCCCCACCACTATATCATTGCTGATGCACCATTTGATATACTACTCAAAATAAGTTGAGGAACACCCACAATTGGAAGGCTATGAGTTGCAATACCCACCAGCCAAGATGGATAAACTGTAGTCATCTGAAAATATTGGGTGCTCTTTAACTTTATTTGAGTAATATATATGAGTGAATGCCATTTTACGCCATGGTCAGCAATATTAACTTAATATATACGCAAGTAACTATATTTGAGTTGTATATATGAGTTAATGCCATTTTAGGCCATGGTCAGCAATATTAACTTAATATATACGCAAGTAACTATATTTGAGTTGTATATATGAGTTAATGCCATTTTACGCCATGGTCAGCAATATTAACTTAATATATACGCAAGAAGTTAAGTTACCCTCAGTTAATTTCATTTGACTGTAGTTAATTTGACATATTAGCTATAGTAATATGAAAAATCCATGTTTACTTAACCTTGAGTATTGTATCATGATGGCTTGCAAATAATCAGTCGTGGGCCAGGTAGTGGTTGATAGAGGAAGCAATGATCTACCCTGTTGTGGTTCAACACAGTCACTCAGCTTACACATTGTGACCACCCAATCCTCGTTATCTGGACCCCCATGATGTACTGGGGACATATTCTGAACAGTATCCTCACATGGATGTGGGGGCACGGGTGGCCCAGTCGTCTAAGGCACCGCAATTCGCTGTGCAGAGTTGCGTCCCATGGACACGCCAGACCTATGATTGTGGGTTCGAATCCCGGTTCGCCCCAATTATGTTTTTAGGTTTGTCAACACCATACCCATGCTCATGGGTTTCACCGAAGTGGTAAACGTCTGAGACCTGCATCACTTGGGGTTTTCCTCCCACATTACGCTGACACACCGTGATATAACAGGAATGCTGTTAAAAGTGGCATTTAACCCCTCACTCACTCACTCACTCACTCACTCACTCACTCACTCACTCACTTACATGGATGTGATGTGTCAAGTCAGTGCACGATTGTGAATTCAGTGTTAAATGGCCTGCATTAGCTCAGTGGTGAAGCTTCAGCCGTGGAATTGCTCGATGCTGAATGGTCCAGGTTTCATTCCAGTTGTTCCCCTAGTGTACAGTAATGTTTCAACACTGGTCTTATCTTCCCTTCAATGGGTATTCAGAAGGAGGACCAAGTCACTCAAAGCGAGTAGTTAAACAATGAATTATCAATGGTGTTTATCAGTTATAAGAGTAAGCACATCAAGTAGATCTGTCATCAAGTCATGCTTGCCTTGTGTGAGGCAGATGTAGTTGGCATAGTTTTAAGTGTGTTTCTATCTATGTGATTTGTCTTTTAATTGATTAATTAAAGCGTTTGCTTGTCACGCAAAAGACCCTGTGTTCGATTCCCCACGTGGGTACAATGTGTGAAGCCCATTTCTGGTATCGCCCACCATGATATTGCTGGAATATTGCTAAAAGCAGTACACTCTAACTCACTCACTCACTCTTGCAAAGTAACCCAGACCCTGGTTAGAGTTAATCTCTGGCAAACTGTGCTTACTGGAGACTGTGCTTACTGATAAACTGCATCAAGTCATCCGGATTGGGGACTTGGTTGACAGGATGTCTTCGTATCCAAATTGTGTGGATTGTTGCTCACAATAACAATCACTGGTTTGTCTGGTCCTGACTTAATTATTTATAGACTAGAATAATGCTAGAATATTGCTGAGACAAAGAGACAAAACAAGAAACTAAAACATTATGTGATCCTGTGAATTTTGTGATTTTTGTGTGTGATGATACCCTGATGACGTGGGATGTTGCTCATAATATCAACCATTGGTTTGCTTTGTCCTTACTCTATTATGTAAAATAGATACAGATGCATATTGCTGACTGTTGCAATCACGCTGCTTCAGAGTTAGTTCCCATTTTGCTCATTAGAAGCTACTCCTATCTAGAATATAAATGAGAGAAATAAAGCAGGATTTTTATTATTGATAAGGTTGCACTGTCGTAAAAGGCATCGTAATTAGACATGGTGAGTATGTCCTTTAGGCACAACAGCTACTTATGATTGTCGGTTCGGATTCCAGTTTGCCCTGGTTATGTTTCTAGATTTGTCAGCGCCAAACCCGTGCTGTGGGTTTCACCTGAAAGTGGTAAACATGAAAATCGGCATCACTTCAGATTTTACAAAAACTACAAGCTGACACACCATGATGACATACTGTTCAAGGCAGTGTTAAACCAAACTCACTCATTATTTGATTGATAAATCCTGCCAGTACAGGATATGTTGTCCCTATAAATTGAGTACTCCTTTCTTGTCTTTATTTGTAATTAGCTGGTTAGAAATAACAAATCACAGGAAGATAGTGTAGTTTTAATCCTTGTCTTTGTTTATGCCAAGTACTCCGTCAATATGCTGCACACTCCAACCCATCAGACTTCAAAGGATCTGTGGTGTTGCGGGGCCATTGATTTGTGATAAAAGTGTCTGTAATGCTCTGAATATTTGATGAAATCACACAAAAAAACCTTGTTTTCATTGCTGGTAGTCATTAAATAATCATTGAAAATAATTCACTACAAGGACATCGCATTTTGGAAAGTGTGTCATACGGGTTTGATTAGTGGATTAGATCTGATGGTAGCCATAAAGATTTAAGTGTCAACATTTACAAATTTGAAGACTGTATGGTGGCCTCGTGTGAGCTCATTGTACAAAATATTTGACACCTACTATAATGTATGACTACAGAATTAGTCGGCCATCATGAAGGGTTTCTTGCTTCCTCAGGAGGAGGTCTGGTAGCCTTGTGGTTAAAGCGTTTGCTCGTCACGCCTGAAGACCCGGGTTCGATTCCCCACATGGACACAATGTGTGAAGCCCATTTCTGGTGTCCCCTGCCATGATATTGCTGGAATATTGCTAAAAGCGGCGTAAAACCTCACTCACTCACTTGCTCCCTCAAAGGGCACCCAAATAACCTATGATTGTCATCAGATCTAACTGTCGTTGCACTCTGTGACCTGGCTGCTGACTGTATGTCATCTATTCCTGACTATGTACATGCCACCGGTATTTGACGACAGAGATATTTGACTGCAGATTCCAACGTCAGTAAGACATGCACTCACTCCAGTGAACATTAAAACGTCAAGTTTGCTATTTCAACAACTGAATTTGTTTCTTACTGTATGTGACAGTGTCACAGTCATGTCAACCCAACAAACTGTTGCTTGTCATTCCATGAGGACCCACATATGTCGCCAACAAACTGTTGCTTGTCATCCCATGAGGTCCCACATAGGTCACCAACAAACTGTTGCTTGTCACTCCATGACACACATTGGTCGCCAACAAACTGTTGCTTGTCAGTCCATGAGGACACACATTGGTCGCCAACAAACGGTTGCTTGTCACTCCATGGGGACACACATAGGTCCCCAACAAGCTGTTGCTTGTCATTCCATGAGGACCCACATATGTCGCCAACAAACTGTT
Organism: Haliotis rufescens; assembly: GCF_023055435.1. Lineage (NCBI taxonomy): Eukaryota > Metazoa > Mollusca > Gastropoda > Lepetellida > Haliotidae > Haliotis > Haliotis rufescens. Next base: position 11,036,721 of record NW_025964223.1, read on the forward strand.
GCTTGTCATTCCATGAAGACATGCACTCATTAGAATAGGTCACCAACAAACTGTTAGGTGCCTCTCCATGAGGACACACATTGGCTTGCAACAAACTGTTGCTTGCCACTCCATGAGGACACACATTGGCTGCCAACAAACTGTTGCTTGCCACTCCATGAGGACACACATTGGTTGCCAACAAACTGTTTCTTGCCACTCCATGAGGACACACAATGGTCGCCAACAAACTGTTGCTTGCCTCTCCATGAGGACACACATTGGTCGCCAACAAACTGTTGCTTGCCACTCCATGAGGACCCAGATTGGTCGCCAACAAACTGTTGCTTGCCACTCCATGAGGACACACAATGGTCGCCTACAAACTGTTGCTTGTAACTCCATGAGGACCCAGATTGGTCGCCAACAAACTGTTGCTTGTCACTCCATGAGGACACACATTGGCTGCCAACAAACTGTTGCTTGTCACTCCATGAGGACATACATAGGTCGCCAAGAAACTGTTGCTTGTCACTCCATGAGGACACACATTGGTTGCCAACAAACTGTTGCTTGTCACTCCATGAGGACACACATTAGAATAGGTCGCCGACACCCATGAAGACACACATTAGAATGGGTCGCCAACAAACTGTTGCTTGTCACTCCATGAGGACACACATTAGAATAGGTCGCCGACACCCATGAAGACACACATTAGAATGGGTCGCCAACAAACTGTTGCTTGTCACTCCATGAGGACCCACATTGGTCGCCAACAAACTGTTGCTTGCCACTCCATGAAGACACACATTAGAATAGGTCGCCAACAAACTGTTGCTTGCCACTCCGTCAGGACACACATTGGTCCCCAACAAACTGTTGCTTGTCACTCCATGAGGATGCACATTAGGATAGGTCGCCGACACCCATAAGGACACACATTAGAATAGGTCGCCAACAAACTGTTGCTTGCCACTCCATGAGGACACACATTAGAATAGGTTGCCGACACCCATGAGAACGCACATTAGAATAGGTCGCCAACAAACTGTTGCTTGCCACTCCATGAGGACCAACATTGGTCGCCAACAAACTGTTGTAGCCGCTCCATGAGGACCAACATTGGTCGCCAACAAACTGTTGTAGCCACTCCATGAGGACCAACATTGGTCGCCAACAAACTGTTGTAGCCACTCCATGAGGACCAACATTGGTCGCCAACAAACTGTTGTAGCCACTCCATGAGGACCCACACAGGTCAGATTGCTTTGTGTGGGAGGCGACCAGATACCTGATCATCATTCTTCGATGGCGTGGATTGCTACTCATGTTACCAGTTACTGGTTTGCCTTGTCCAGTCTTGATTATTTACAGTCCAATGTGATATAGATGGACTATTGCTGACCGCAGCATTAAACACCATTCACACTTCCATAGTTACTTCACTATGGTCTGATGATAAGAACAAAGTGTCCCTTACAATTCGTTTGAAAACTGCTACCTGTCAGTGTCAGAAACTTAATGCACTCGTCTGTCGGGACAGGAGTTGAGAAAAGCATTAGATGTATTCTTCTCTAACATCTTCGATCCAAACGCTTTTATTCCTACAGCTCAAGGGAAAATTAGGTCTTTCGGTAAATGCTGCCAAAAAAATAACTTCTCCCAAGTATTAATGGGGACATTGAACTGGCAGCTGCTGGGTTGGCAATGCAACATTTATACCCTGCTGACAGAGCAGCAGTAGAAGTGGTTCTTGTCAGAGATCTGAGTGAACCAACAGGCATCCTACCCTATACTGTGTTGTGGGACCCTCACCTGCTGGCGTGGCGGCATGGCGCCAACACCTTGCTGCCAGTATTTATAAGTGCTGCTAATGTTTGATATTTAGTGCATAAAATCTTATCAAGGCGTTGATGGTCTTGCACTCCTTTGAACAAGACAGAAGTTTATTTTTTGAATGATGATGAACTTCATGGTTGTTGTAAGTGTGATTAGTGTTCTTTAGAATGAAAAAGGGATTATATTTTTTTATATTTGATGAATTTGGTTTATGCTTTGAATTGAAATATTACATTATTGTGTGCAAAAGACTTGTGTGAAATATATGTTGAATTATGGAATTCTTAGTTTCCATTGTTTGGAGAGTTTTTGAATTTCGGATCATGGCATACAGTATATAACATCATTTAAGACATTTTGGCTATGTAAGGTAACAAACATTTGATATTCTTGGGAGGCCTGGGATTTTGTTGGTTTGTTGTTTAACGCCACACTCAGCAATATTCCAGCTATATGAGTGCGGGCTGTAAATAATCGAGTCTGGACCAGACAGTCCAGTGATTGATATCATGAGCATCAATCCACTCATTTGGGTTCGATGACATGCATCAACCAAGTCAGCAAGCCTGTTGGTGCGATTTTGTATGGAGATTAGATATTTTTTCAGTTTCAACAGCTAAACTGGATATTTAACTAATTAAAACTATGACCCTGAATATATTTTTAGAAAACGCCTTGCAACAATGTAATTTTTGTCGAAGGCAATTTCTTTTTATTGGCTCTGATCTCCGATTAAGTGTATTTGTTTACAATCAAGAGAAAAATCTAGTCAAGCAAATTAGCTTGTGGCAGTGATGTAATGCTAAGTTTTCACAGCGCTGGAGTGTGGCATGGAAACACTTCAGCACCAGATGGGGTGTACTCAGACAGAATCCATTCGCTGAAGCATCTTGTCTGACTATGCCTGTGTGGTGTATGTGAAACATGGAGAGATCTCGGTGGCAGACGTCAATGAGATAGGGGGTTCAGATGTGTTTTGGATGTAGGTAAACATTCATCTTTGAAGTTACAATGTCTGTAATTACATCCTTGAGTTCCTTCTCGGAATGATTGAAAATGATTGAAGAATAAACTGTCTGTTTCACATGTGGGTGGATACTAAATGATATATTTTATGGATGATTTTTCTTGTTGGAAGAAAATATATTTTGTTTAATGTATCTATAACATTGACATTCCATTTTGCGGAGATGCCGGGTATTTGTTTCTGCGTTGAACAGAAACCTGGTTATTTGCCTTGGGTAATATGAAACAGCAACATGTTTCTGATCAGATTGTGTAGAACAAGCAACATCATTGTTTCCTAGCTGACTTTTGGATGAGTGGACAGTATAATTTCATGAAACTGTAATATACCCATCAGTGTTCCCCTTTCAACAAATATCAAAACCCAATGAAATTGTGTTGTCTCTGTTTATTTAGGCTCCAAGTATCAATACTGTACTCCATGTTACAGACTCCAGATGTTACATTTGCTGTCAGTACTAGTACTGTTGATGTTGTTTATTCTCCCAGTACTAGTACTGCCCTCTGTAAAACTCCAGATGCTGTGTGTGCTCCCAGTACTAGTACTGCCCTCTGTAAGACTCCAGATGCTGTGTGTGCTCCCAGTACTAGTACTGTCCTCTGTAAGACTCCAGGGTCCACTTGCACAAAGCGATCTTAGCGCTACAATTATTGTAAATCCTTAAGATCGCGATCTTAGGCTTCCGCTACAATCGCCATCCACTTGCACAAAGCGATTGTAGGTTAAGATCATTGTAAGCTACAATCGAAACTTACAATTGGTCCAGACCAATCTTAAGTAGCTAAGATCGTTGTAGTCCCTGACAAAATGGCGTGCAAGACAGGGCCAGTTCCACATTAATAATCTGCTTTATGATCAAACACTGCCTCTTTATTTTGTTAGATTTTATGATTCGAATCGACACTTCAACAACACGAAGACCGCACCACAGATTTAACGTAAAAAATATCGTTAATTGAGATAGTGAACCACATAACTATCGAGTCGATAGTTAAAAGTACTATTCCCACCCGTGTCAATGCTGAAAGAAGTCTAAAACAACATACCTTATCAAGGGAAGGATAAAACCTAAGTCGTCTGCAAGCGATTTGTAACGTCCGTGACCTTTAAGATAAATCAAGGGCAGCTAATCATAGTTTATATTCTAGATGGGAGTGGTTTCCCTTTGTATAAGTATCGTAGAATCTACCTTGCCCAGTGTATTAATGTTGTAGAACCGCCGAGCTCCCCTTGTATATCTTTTGGGTCACATTCGTGTCAGTTATTTTGTCTTTAGTTTATCATTAAATTAATCTACAAGGAAACACAAGTTGAAGTGCAAAATCATACGTTTATATCTAAAATCGAGTGGGGCAGTCACGAGCGGTTGTAATATCTGAATTTATAAGAAACTAATACAAATATTCATCAAACAAGCAAATACACATGATGAGACATTTGAAATTTGTGTAAAATATCCCATAAATAGCAAAAGTAAAATTCACACTTTTTAAAAAATATAATTAATACCAAATGAATATATATTAAACAACTTCTTTCTTGAAACATTATTCTTATTTCCCGTACATGCATTCTTGAAATCTCCCGTCTTACTGTTTTTTTGAAAAGGGTGTCATAACATCCTTTGTAATAGCCACAAAACTAAAACATGAAGGATATACATGTATTTAGGATTTTACGGAAAGCTCCCCCAAATAGATGACGATCATACATTTACCTGTTATGTTATTTGGACATAGAGATCTATTATTATTTTCTATTTTTACTTTCATAATAAGAATGTCACTAAATCTATAGACCAACATTCTAATTATAGTTTCCTTCAAATAGTTGAGACCTTTCAACTGTGCAAGGTGCGTGGAGGGAGGTACGTGTTGTATGTCGTAACCGGTTCCACACGTTGTATGCGCAGCAAGATTTGCGCGTTTGCAGACAACCATAGACAGGAGTCTAGTTTAAGATATTTGTACCTCCACCATTGAAGATTTCAATCTTAGTTAAGATCGCGATCTTAACTCCAAGCCGTCTTACAATCGCGCTAAGATCGGTTTGTGCAAGTGGAATGGGACAATTGTAGGGTGATTGTAAAGTTGATTGTAGCCGCCTAAGATCGATTGTAACTAAGATTGTTCTGTGCAAGTGGGCCCAGATGCTGTGTGTGCTCCCAGTACTAGTACTGCCCTCTGTAAGACTCCAGATGCTGTGTGTGCTCCCAGTACTAGTACTGCCCTCTGTAAGACTCTCGATGCTGTGTGTGCTCCCAGTACTGGTACTGCCCTCTGTAAGACTCCAGATGCTGTGTGTGCTCCCAGTACTAGTACTGCCCTCTGTAAGACTCCAGATGCTGTGTGTGCTCCCAGTACTAGTACTGCCCTCTGTAAGACTCCAGATGCTGTGTGTGCTCCCAGTACTAGTACTGCCCTCTGTAAGACTCCAGATGCTGTGTGCTCCCAGTACTAGTACTGCCCTCTGTAAGACTCTCGATGCTGTGTGTGCTCCCAGTACTGGTACTGCCCTCTGTAAGACTCCAGATGCTGTGTGTGCTCCCAGTACTAGTACTGCCCTCTGTAAGACTCCAGATGCTGTGTGTGCTCCCAGTACTGGTACTGCTCTCTGTAAGACTCCAGATGCTGTGTGTGCTCCCAGTACTAGTACTGCCCTCTGTAAGACTCCAGATGCTGTGTGTGCTCCCAGTACTAGTACTGCCCTCTGTAAGACTCCAGATGCTGTGTGTGCTCCCAGTACTAGTACTGCCCTCTGTAAGACTCCAGATGCTGTATGCTCCCAGTACTAGTACTGCCCTCTGTAAGACTCCAGATGCTGTGTGTGCTCCCAGTACTAGTACTGCCCTCTGTAAGACTCTCGATGCTGTGTGTGCTCCCAGTACTAGTACTGCCCTCTGTAAGACTCCAGATGCTGTGTGTGCTCCCAGTACTAGTACTGCCCTCTGTAAGACTCCAGATGCTGTATGCTCCCAGTACTAGTACTGCCCTCTGTAAGACTCCAGATGCTGTGTGTGCTCCCAGTACTAGTACTGCCCTCTGTAAGACTCCAGATGCTGTGTGCTCCCAGTACTAGTACTGCCCTCTGTAAGACTCCAGATGCTGTGTGTGCTCCCAGTACTAGTACTGCCCTCTGTAAGACTCCAGATGCTGTATGCTCCCAGTACTAGTACTGCCCTCTGTAAGACTCCAGATGCTGTGTGGGCTCCCAGTACTAGTACTGCCCTCTGTAAGACTCCAGATGCTGTGTGCTCCCAGTACTAGTACTGCCCTCTGTAAGACACCAGATGCTGTGTGTGCTCCCAGTACTGGTACTGTCCTCTGTAAGACTCCAGATGCTGTATGCTCCCAGTACTAGTACTGCCCTCTGTAAGACTCCAGATGCTGTGTGTGCTCCCAGTACTAGTACTGCCCTCTGTAAGACTCCAGATGCTGTGTGTGCTCCCAGTACTAGTACTGCCCTCTGTGTTGCAGATTGCAGCAGGTGCTGATGGACCTGCAGCAGCAGCAGCTGGATGAGCTGGCCAGTTGGCTGGCCCAGATGGAGGAGCGCATCAACCAGCAGGAGCCGCTCGGCTCCGATCTCGACTCCATAAAGCGACAAGTCAGTGAACACAAAGTAAGACATCCATGATTGTTTATTCCAGCAATAAAGCTATATCAATTTTTAAAGATAATCCAGGTATCTCTGTCGAAGTTTGAGGGCTATGGTAGCCTTAATATTAAGATCATTTTGTGAACGTGGCCCCTGTATGATGTGGATATCCTGTGGTAGAGGATTCAGGAATCCCTGGAGAAGTGTGAGAGCTATGATAGTCTTGGCATGGAGATCACTTTGTGCACATGGTCCCTGTATGATGTGGATATCCTGTTGTAGGGGATCCAGGAATCTCTGGAGAAGTGTGAAAGCTATGATAGTCTTGGCATTGAGATCACTTTGTGCACATGGTTCATATATGTGGATGTCCATGTTTGTTGTAGCAGATCCAGGAATTTCTGTAGGAGTTTGAGAGATATGATAGTCTCAGCATTGAGATCACTTTGTGCATGTGGTCCCTGTATGATGTGGTTGTCCTGTTGTAGAGGATTCAGGTATCTCTGTCAAAGTTTGAGAGCTATGAGAGCCTTAGTATTAAGATCATTTTGTGAACGTGGCCCCTTGTATGATGTGGATATCCTGTTGTAGGGGATCCAGGAATCTCTGGAGAAGTGTGAAAGCTATGATAGTCTAGGCATTGAGATCACTTTGTGCACATGGTTCATATATGTGGATGTCCATGTTTGTTGTAGCAGATCCAGGAATTTCTGTAGGAGTTTGAGAGATATGATAGTCTCAGCATTGAGATCACTTTGTGCATGTGGTCCCTGTATGATGTGGTTGTCCTGTTGTAGAGGATTCAGGAATCCCTGGAGAAGTATGAGAGCTATGATAGTCTTGGCATGGAGATCACTTTGTGCACATGGTCCCTGTATGATGTGGATATCCTGTTGTAGGGGATCCAGGAATCTCTGGAGAAGTGTGAAAGCTATGATAGTCTTGGCATTGAGATCACTTTGTGCACATGGTTCATATATGTGGATGTCCATGTTTGTTGTAGCAGATCCAGGAATTTCTGTAGGAGTTTGAGAGATATGATAGTCAGCATTGAGATCACTTTGTGCATGTGGTCCCTGTATGATGTGGTTGTCCTGTTGTAGAGGATTCAGGTATCTCTGTCAAAGTTTGAGAGCTATGAGAGCCTTAGTATTAAGATCATTTTGTGAACGTGGCCCCTTGTATGATGTGGATGTCCTGTGGCAGAGGATTCAGGAATCTCTGAAGAAGTGTGAAAGCTATGATAGTCTAGGCATTGAGATCACTTTGTGCACATGGTCCCTGTATGATGTGGTTGTCCTGTTGTAGCAGATTCAGGAATCTCTGTAGAACTATGAAAGCTATGCTAGACTCAGCATTAAGATCACTTTGTGCATGTGGTCCCTGTATGTTGTAGCGGATCCAGGAATCCCTGGAGAAGCAGCAGAAGAGGGTGGACAGTCTGCAGAACATGGTGGTGGTAGTGGATGACACAAACACTGAGAGTGGTGAGTAATTCCTACTGGCAGACTCCCTGCCATTACTCTGGGCCTGCCTTGCTCTGTCAGTACAGTGAAGACTGTCTCACTCAAGGTACTAAACACACAGTCTGCCTGGCACTTGTAGGGGGACTATTCCTCTTGGTAATTGTGAAGGCTGACCATAGCCTTCTAGATTGAAATATGTACATCATAAATAACTTTGAGTTTGCAGACAAAGTACCGTATATTTAGGGTTGTATGCTGAGATATAAGATCAAAATTTTAAGTGATGGAAGACGTCAGCCAATCACCTAAACCAGCATTCTTTGAAAGTATTTTGGTCACTTTGCTACGTGTAGAAATCAGCCACTGAATAGTTCAACTGTTTATTCCATGTTTATATGTATTTTTGTCAAGTTCAGTCTTGCTATCAGTGCTCGCCCTGGTTCTTCTTTAAATGTGCTTTGAGTGAGTTGAACTGTATCACAGCATGACAGTTTTGTGTTGGATGAAAGCCCGAAGTGATGCAGGGTTTAGACGTTTACCATGTTGGTGAAACTCACAAGCATGGGTATGGGGCTGATAAATGCACAAGAAACAATCCGGGTGAACCTGGATTCAAGGCCATGACCAAAGGTTTCTGGCATGCCCAAGGGGCTTAACTCTGCACAACCAATGGAGGTGCCATACAGCGTTAGAAACTGGCACTAGTCCTGAAAGCCTTGCCAAACTGCCCAATAGTTAAGGCATCATAAGGACTATTAGAAATTTGCCATTGTTAAGGGTTTTGCTACTTGTTATCATTATAAGGACCAGTGGACTAAATATGTTAGTTTCTACCCCTGCCATAGACAACTGGGCCTCCAATGCCTCCTTATAATTTCATTGAATTTATACATCTTCTTGAAGAGATCTGGGTCAGATCTATCTTCATTCAATTTTTGCAAATATTTCCATCTGCTGCAACAAGGTTTATTGACATAACAAGCAGCATCATATTGTTTCTGTTGAATATTTCAGTGTGTGAAGCCATGGAGAAGCAGCTGGAGTCGCTGGGGAAGAGGTGGGCGACGATCGGACGATGGACAGAAAAGAAGTGGATGATATTGCAGGAGCTGCTCCTCAAGTGGCAGCACTTCAATGAGGAACAAAACCAATTTGCTGATTGGCTGGCAGACAAGGAACAAGTGTTAGGGAGGATGCGATTGGCTGATCTGAATGTTGCAGAAGAAGTGATAGCTCAAGTCAGACAGTTGAAGGTAGTTCTCTTAAATATGTGAAGTGGTTTATGTTATGTAGTGTATGGATAGTTGCAAAATTACCAGGGGCCCGTTCCACAAAGCCATCTTAGCGCTACGAATGACGTAGATCTATGTTAAAGTATGGGAGTTACGATCATCTTAGCGCTACGATCGCTTTGTGGAACGGGCCCCTGCACCTCAGTGTTGTTGGGATGTAATACAATATTCGCTCATTCACTATATATACTACTCAAGAGAAGTTAAAGAACATGCAATTATTTAATATTACTTTAGTAAATCTGTCATGGCATTTTGAGTGGTATATAATAAAGAAATAAATGATGAGTGGGAGTTGTTTATCGTACAATAAAACACTGCAGGGAGAATGAACCATGAGGGGTGCAATCACACCTCGTTCTTCATTGTTCTTTGCGATTTATAGCATAGCTATCGTATGTTTGTACTTATAGTATTGGTATTCAAGGAAACATTTGGAAAAAAATGTCACTGTGTTATTACTGTACAATCATTAACATTAATGATATACATCAGAAACTTTCAGTCAGCAGACATAAAATGGTGGTGTCTGATATCTGAACGACTCTAATTTACTGCCAATTTGCCTGAGCTTTATTGCATGCACTGGTGACACCCTCGTCTAAGGTGCAATTCATGTGCAGAATTACCTCCCTTAGGCATGCCAGTAACCTATGATGAATCCAAGATTCGTCCTGATTATGTTTTCTGGTTTCTCAGCACCATGGGTTCACCAGAGTACAGGGAGACTGCCTGCCTGCATCACCACGTTAAGCTGACACACTGTGATATAACTGAAGTACCATTCAAAGCAGCTTTAAACCAAGCTCACTCACTCACTCAATCACTCTTCATATTCCCGACAGTTCTGCGGCTGCAAATTGCCGACATGGGAGATTTTGTTTTGTAAACACCTGACTCTGTATTTTCCAGGCAATTGAGAAAGACATGGTGGAACAAGTCCAGAGGTTTGACGAGCTGAACGACTGTGGTCAGCAGATCGTCCAGCATGTAGACAATCAGGTGGCTGTGGATCGCATCAGCTCCCAGCTGGAGCAGTTCCAGGAACGGTGGGAGCGACTTGTCCAGCAGATGGAGTACCAGAGTAAAGAGGTGAGGAAGAGAGCAGACGCACATGGCAGCCATTTTGAATTAACGCTGAAATGAATTAGAATCATCATTGTCAGTTCTATGGTGATAAGTGAAGACTGCTATTCACATGTATTCATTGGTATGATGCTATGTAATCTTCGGAAAGTTTGTGCATTATGTTTGGAGTTTTCCAATGAAGGCCTTTCTGTATGAGGAAAACTGTACCATATTAGATCTATATAGGTCTGAATGGATGAAACGAGACAAGCAAACTCTAAATCGTACACACAGTAAAGGATAAAAGAAATAATTGTAGCAGTTTTGTTTGAAAATGCTTTTTTTTTGCTCACATTTTTATGTTTGTATTGTTGTTTATTTGCAAATTTCCACAGTGTGTTTTTAACTCTCAAATTATTTTCAATTATTTCTAAAATACAATTGTCATTTATTAATTAATTTACCTGCATCCTGGAATATTGACCAAGAGAATCTATTAGACAAGAAACCCTTTGGGATACAGGGTAAAATAAGCACCCAGCAACCTACAGTGGTTGTTAGAGGCAACTGAATGGATCAGTTGCTAAGGCAGGGTGGTTTAGTTGATGCATGTCATCGTGTCCCAATTGCACAGACTCATGCTCATGATGTCAATCACTAGATTGTCTGGGCCAGATTTCATTACTTACAGACTGACATCATATTGCTGGAATTGTGCTGTATGGGGTGTTTTACAACAAACAAACAAATGTTAATCAAGAAATCAATTTGGCCTAATCTTTGTATTCCGAGAAGTTGTAAAAGATCGGTTAGGAAACAGGCTAGTGACATTGTGTGCTGAGTTTGTTTATTTCTTGCCCAGATTGCAAACTCAGGGATAGAACTGGGAAAGATATCGGAGGAGATGATTTCGGAAGTTTCGGAAGAAGCAAGACTTCGATCCCCTTCAGCCTCGTCAGCTAAGAAGCGTCGAGTTGAGTCAGCCAATCAGGTGCAATTTGACCAGGATCTAATCACACTATATGATTGGTTTGACAAGACAGAAACAACGCTTGAGCTTCTCGTGTCAGAATCCAACAGTCCGCAAGAACAGTTCACAGAAGAGGAACAGTTGGTGCTCACACAGGTTTGTTTGAATGGCTCAGTAGATAGTACCACCCCCAACCCTGGTTTGATACAAATTTGGGCGCTGGAGGTAGGGCTGGGATGAGTCCAAATTTACTACCCGGGTACCCACCTCCCTATTCCCGACCCTACCCGGGTACCTGCTGTAGATATCTAGAGATAGGTACAAACTGTCCGATTTGGAACAGTTTGACCGTAGCCGTGGCAAAATGTATTTAGATACACGTGTAAAACAATCTGGTCATGCATACACTGAAGTTTATTGATGAAGTTTATTTATCTTTATTCAGACATATAAAAGTCAGAAGGAATGGGTGCATTGTCAGAAAGAAATGGGAACACTAGTGACTTATAGTGTAACCACAGAGTTAAGATGTGTTGTTAAACAATATATTATGTGACTAACCACGGGTCCGGGTAGTCCTGCGAGGACCCGGGTCCTACTCAGGACCCACTCGACCTGAGTACCCGAGTTACCCGTCCAAGCCCTAGCTGGAGGTTTACGTCGTTTACATCTGGATATGAGAGATTGATCTCTTCTGTATTACACATGTATTAATATTTGGGTGAGCAGTCAGACTTAGTTTTTGCAGGTATGATTCTGTGGTGGCATTTGTTGCAGGACATGGAGAGTGAAGTGAAAGCTCACACGGATGACGTGTTCAACCTGCTGAGGTTGGGAAAAACAGTCACGACCGAACTTAAAATTGGTGAGTTAAGGAAAACAGTATAGAAATGACAGCACTTGTTGCCTGTTGGTGGACTAAACCGTGTTATGTTATTATATAGGTGTTTTTCTATTGGCCTTGTTGTAGGTCCAAGGTCAGTCATAGTGGCCCGAGGCAATGCCTTAAGTACAAAATAGAAATAATAGCATTTGTTGGAGGACTAAATGGCAGCATCTATTGACTGTAGGAGAAATAGTTGACAGCCGTTTGTAATTTGTAGAAAGAGACAGAAATGTTTTCCCCCTTGAGTTGTCTCCCTTTAGCCAGTGACATTAACAATGTTAGTACCCAGTCATTGCAGGGTTCAGACATGGACCTGACTCTTACTCACTAAGCTATCCTGTTCCTAACAATGATCTTCCTGCCATGACGATTGTAAGTCTTTGTTATAAAGAATGAGAGATAGGTCAGTGTAGCGACGGCTTTGCGGAACAGGACACTGAATATCACATGACTCTCTTGTGTTTCAGCTGACGAGCCCAACGAGCATATCGTGAAGGCCACACAGCAAGTGGAGGAGAGATGGGACCACATCAACAGGAAGTTGTCGGAGACCCAGAACCGCGTGGATCTCAACATGGAGACTAAGAAGTTCTACAGCGAGCTGGCCACCCTACAGGACCTGATGGCCAGCTACGAGAAGTGGGTGACTACCGCGGAGAGGATCGCTGACGAGGCCATGGACATCAGTCAGCAGTTGGACCAGTGCAAGGTGAGCAGGCAGACCGACACTGTCACACTGACCGACACTGTCCCATTGAGCAGGCACATCGACACTGTCACACTGACCGGGACTGTCTTCAGCAGTCCTGACTGGACCTCGCCCTGAGGTCTTGATCCGGTCAGACCATATCGAGGGTTTGGTCGGTGGTTCCTTGTTGTCGCATACTGACCATGTCAAAAGTAATTTTTTGTATATTAATAACAAATGTGACCCATTTAAGCAGACCTGTCATATATTTTCTTTGGAAGTCAAGTTGATTGGTAGTGGCTGTAGAGAAAACATTCTGGTTGTTCCAACCCTGATTGGAATGTCGCTCAAAGCACTGTAAACCAATTCTCACGTGCTTGTACCCAGTTGAGAAATCAAGCCCGGGTCGTAAGCATGACAAGCCAACACTAATCACTATACTACCACAGCAAAGCTGATCCTTGTGATGGTCCCGGGTTAGAATTGGTCTTCAGCAACCCATGCTTGTCGTAAGAGGCGACTAACAGGATCTGGTGGTCAGGCCCAAGGACTTGGTTGATGTATGTCATCATATTACATGGATCGATGCTCATGGTTTCAATCACTGGATTGTCTGGCCCAGACTTTATTATTTACATACAGCTGTCATATAGCTTGAAAATAGATGAGTGTGGCATTAAAAAACAAAACAAATGAACTTTGAATTATTGAACTTTGTGTGTGTCAAGCTGAAGCTCAAGTCCATCAAATCCCACGAGGATCGAGTCGGCAGGCTGAGGAAACATGGCGAGAGTCTCATGCAACTCAAGACCAACAAGCAGATACAGGAAGACCTCAATGTCTTCAATTCAAAGTGGCAGACAACTTTCGATAAAATCGGTGAGATTTACGATTGTTACAAGCGTGTTTTTTCGTGAGTTTCGCTGCAAGTGTGACAATGTGTGATATGTGGCGGCTTCCTGGTCACCGTGTCCATCTTGCAATGTGCGTCACGTCACCACTGTCATGTATTTCACTAATGATGCTGATGCAACTGCTGGACACACATCTCATATTTCACATCACCTAGTTTCCTAATCTCGACTGAAACGAAACCAAATAAACTAGAGACCACAAAACGAATTACAATTCGTAAAACAACTGTAAACTTGTATGCAACTTGGGCATATTAATTGCTCAAAGATGTTAGAGGCATTTGATTGGTTTTGTTTGACTGACATGTATAAAGATGTGTTGCTGAGACAATCAAAGGCAAACATGTCAATGAACTTGAGGTATGACATGAGTTTTCTATAACAAGAGCGGGCCGCACTGAATGTTATTGCTATGGTTTTCTGCATCAATTCAGTGACGATCATCATTACCATCAGTAAGCATGAGTTTCGACATCAGGTCCTTGTCTGACATAGTGATTAAAATTATTGCATGAGTTTCAACATCAAGTTATTGGCTAATATATTAACAGACATAAATGAATGACTTTTCAACACTTAAATGTTCCGTCATTAAGGCATGACTTTTCAACACCAAATCATAACCTCACATATCAACGGACATAAATGCATGATTTTTAATAAAAATTTACTCCGAGTTGTCGACTGAAATATTATATGACAAAAGGGCGTGACTCATAATTACACATAGTGATGGACATAAATGCTTTTTCCAAGTTGCTGACTAAAATATTTTATGATATTCGTATTTGATATAATAGTTGTAATTTAATATTTAATCATCATTAATACACAAGTTTTCAGCACCAAATCATTAGCTCACATAACGATCGATATGAATGCATGCCTTTTTAAAGTCGTGAACTAAAATATTGCCGTTGCTGCGAGTGTCCCCACCAAGTGGGCAGTAAGATACAATTGTCTGCATCGAGTGCTATGTTCCAGATCCTGAGGAGTGTGAGTACTATGATAAATAATACATAAAAATGTTGTAAACTCTCTTTTGATTTAAGTTATGTTACTTCCCAGTCAAATTTATTTGGACAATTTAATAATAAATTTAGAAAATTATTTTGATACCCATTGCTTCTCAGTTGGAGCTGTTTTTGAGTTACGAAACACTTGTTCATTGTTTCATATGTCCCAAGCATGATACGGCTTTGACCTCATGAATTGTGTAGATTGTGCATGATACTTGCATGGTTGTGTACTAAATAATGATAATTATTTGATAATTGATAATTATGACTGATAGGATCATTAGCATGTATGTGTCATCCTGTGTTTCTTTCATCATCATCTGTGTCGTGGCGATGTTGTGTGTCAGTGTGTGCTCAGTGTACCATTCTTCCCCTTGCTTGAGGTCCATCAGCAGATGGAGAGGAACTGGTAGAGTTCCACTATCAAGTTTGTTGTTGCAATGGCAATTACCCCTATGGGACTCTGGGGCATATTAGGGGAGATGGGGTGCCCTACTTGTCTTAGGTGCCACAATACATTGTCCAGTTGCGTCCCGTGGGCACGCCAGAAACCTATGGTTGGGGGTTCGAACCTCATTTCGCCCCGATTATGTTTCTAGGTTTGTCAGCACCATACCCGTGCTCATAGGTTTCTCAAAAGTGGTAAGTTTCTGAGACCTGCATCACTTCGGGCTTTCCTCCCACATTAAGCTGACACGCCATGATATGACTTGAATACTGTTCAAAGTGGCGTTTAACCCAACTCACTCACTCACTCTGGGACAGAGTGGGTCCTTAGACCCTTGTGTGCATGTCAGGAGTGTTTGGTCTCACTGAAGATGAGGTCTCAGTGTGGCCGAGTTGAGTGCATGTCATAGTACCCCAAAGACATTTACCGTTGCTCATGCTTTCAACCACTTGTTTGGAGGAGTCAGACTTGGTTTCTAGGAGGGTAGGATGTCTATATATTTATACAGAATAATGTAAGACAGGTATTTTCACTTCTTAAAGGATTACAGTCTTCATGAAATTATTCTTAATCTGATGTCAATGGGGACAATCTTGCATGAAAGTATGCCGTGTGTTACACTAACCATGACTTGTGCATTCTGTGTGATGACACAGTGACTTTAAGCCCTGGTATGTTAATGATATACAGGGCTGGGTGGTGACATTACTGCAGCTAATCCCTCCACACACACCATTGCTTATTAGGGGAGCGGCAGAGGTTGTTAGCGGAGGCAATGGAGCGAGCTCCGTCCAAGTCCTACATGGCAGCCATCGGTGCCCTCTCCAAGTGGGTGAGTGATATGGAGGCCATACTGCAGACGGAGAAGATCTCACTGGCAAGTCTGGAGACTATGGAAGAACAACAGCTGCAGTACCGGGTGTGTTTTGACTTGAAGCTTCTCTGTTGATCCTGTTTTGTGATGTACAGTAGTTTTTTATCTGTTGGGAAGAATAAATTTAAACTATTGTTTAATATTTTTGGTCATTATTTTCTGATCATTTTCCTTATTTTCAAACAACATAATGAATGTTAGCACATCAAGGGAGATAATTTATCGAGTTTTGGTGGAGTTGTCTCCCTTCATATTGAAAAGTTGTTTTTGACGAGATAAATTTTCTCCCACAATAGAAAACATCGTTTTGTGGAATATGTAAATGTAGAAAGATTATACATGGTTATTTCTTGTGTGTGATGATTTATATAAAAGTTTATTTTGATAATGTCAAGTCCTGAATTTAGTGTTGATGTGTTTAGGAGCTGCAAGATGACCTCCAAGACCACCAGTCCAGCCTGGACTATGTCAACAGGACTGGGCAGGAGCTCATCGACAAGAAGTCCTCTGATGAGGATGTTGGGGATCTCCAGAATGACCTCAAGAACCTGAATGGCCGCTGGTCAGACGTGTCAGCCGCCATTACAGACAGACTGGCCAAACTGGACAGGACTATTGGCCAGATGAAACAGTATCAGGTACGCTGTCCTCAGTCTAGTCCTGTTCATTCTAGACTTTTTAAGATGTGGTCTCAGGCACACTTGGCTAACACAAAATGTGCCCTTCAGAGACATGGATGTCTTTGGGTATATGTAAACTTGCAGCTGTTTATTTCACTCAGTCTTTGAAATGGGATCCAACTTGCTGACAGCATGTCCATGGCAGTTGGTGTGAATATCTGTGTAATCCACTTGTGTATGATGACATGAGTAAATTGCAATTGGTTCATAAACTGGTTCATAAGTCCATAAACTGAAAATTTTTAGGCCACGCCTACTGTCAAACTACTGTTTCCTTATTGGCTAATGATAGTGCACGGGCGTGTGTGAAAAACGGTGTGCACTTTATGCATGAATCACCTACAGATCCACAAAGGAGAAAAATATTGAAGTCAATTCTTAAAACAAGAAGTCAGGCAAGGCACAGCTGGTAGCTGGCTTCCCAATGTCAGCCCACCCCACTGGCCCACCCCACTGGCCCACCCCATTGGCCCACCCACTTCATCAATATGTGGGTTGAATGTTGAGGACAGTTGAGGAAGTGGTGAATTACATTGCCTGCAAAAACATTGTGCTGTGACAAGCTTCAAATCATAACAACAAGATATGTTAGGACAAATAGATGATTAAGTATTAGTTTTGTCCAAATTAGTTCTTATTAATTGGGTCATTGTGCAGAGTTGCATCCCTTTGGCATGCCAGGATCCTATGATTCCAGATTCAACCTTAATTTATTCTTGGTTTGTCAGGACCACAACAGTGATTTTCAGCTTAACAAAAGTAGTATTAACCCTGCATTGACTTCCTGGACACGTTTGGCTAAATGTTCAAAGCAGCATAACAGCCAACTCAATTACTCGCTTGTTTACTGTTATGCATTATACAGCCACATCTTCATCTGTGTCTTCATGTTTCAGAATCAGCTGGTTGGGCTGACACGATGGATGGATGAGATGGATGTGTTTCTCCATGCCGAGGACCCAGTCAGTGGCGACATCCCCACCCTTGAGGCACAGCTCCACGAGAGTAACGTAAGTGGTATTCCTGTGTCAAAAAGGCTTGTAGCCAACTCTGGATAGCACGGTCAGATACACAGGAAAATCAGCTACAGACCAGTATAGGTCACTGGGGATCAATTCTAACCCAGAATCGCCAATAGGTAGTCTCAGGAATGAGTTTCGGAGCAAGATGATACAGATAAGCCTGGAATAACCATACCATCCTCTGTACCATCCTCTGTACCATCCTATGTACCATACCATCCTCCGTACCATACCATCTGTACCATACCATCCTATGTACCATACCATCCTCTGTTCCATAAAGGGGCGGTCGGGTAGCCTAGTGGTTAAAGCGTTCGCTCGTCACGCCGAAGACCCGGGTTCGAATCCCAACATGGGTACAATGTGTGAAGCCCATTTCTGGTGTCCCCCGCCGTGATATTGCTGGAATATTGCTAAAAGTGGCGTAAAACCAAACTCACTCACTCACTCACTCACTCACTCACTCACTCACTCACTCACTCACTCACTCACTCACTCACTCACTCACTCACTCACTCACTCACTCACTCACTGTTCCATACCATCTGTACCATACCATCCTCTGTTCTTTACGGGGGGCATGGGTGGCCCAGTCGTCTAAGGCGCCGTGATTCACTGTGCAGAGTTGCGTCCCTTAGGCACGCCAAAAACCTATGATTGTGGGTTCGAATCCCGGTTCACCCCGATTATGTTTCTAGGTTTGTGCTCGTGGGTTTCACCGAAGTGGTAAACGTCTGAGACCTGCATCACTTCTGGCTTTCCTCCCACATGAAGCTGACACGCCGCGATATAACTTGAATACTGTTAAAAGCGGTGCTAAACTCACTCACTCACTCTGTTCCATACCATCTGTACCATACCATCCTATGTACCATACCATCTGTACCATACCATCCTCTGTACCATACCATCCTCTGTTCCATACCATCACCCCGTGCAACCATGGACTGAAATAGCGACATGTCATTTACACAAATACCTAAAATTAAAAGTTGGACCAAAGAAATATGATGACGGATGAGTTAAACATCGGACAAAGTTTGAAATTTGTGAACTTGTTTTCAGGGAGTCCTGGAGGACATTAAGACCTTGCGGCAGAACGTCATCAACATCAGCAACTTGAGCAAGTCCCTGTCCACGGAGGGTGATGACACGTTCCAGGAGAGTCTCGGCAATGAGGTAGTGAGTCTGAACAGTAAGTGGGACCGGGTGGTTCAAATGGCCGAGGAACAAAACGAGCGCCTGAAGAAACTTCTGTGTGACAGTCAGTGTGTGTACGACAAGATCGAGAACATCACCAAGTGGCTGGAGCCACTCAAGGTCGACCTGGCCAATAAGGATTACTCCGTGGAGAATGCAAATGATCTGCTTGTAAAGAACAAAAAATTCAAGGTTTGTTGAATTTCTGTCTTCTACATATGTTTTTTGTTGCACCATATTTCTTGCTAAGGAAATGTTTCATTCTAATTCGCGAAGGGTGGCCCAGGTTTAGGGTTTGCTTGACATGCCAAATGGTTCTCAACATTGAAATAGTTGAAATGATGCCCAAAATATTGTGAAACAATACTCACTTGCTCATATTTTGGTAAAACAATACTCATATTTTGAAAGTAGAGAATGCTAATTATATAAGAAATTTCATTTCGAAAGGAGACCGCCTCCGTGGTCTAGTGGTAGAGCATCCGCCCGGAGAGCGGAAGGTCTGGGGTTCGATCCCCGACAGCGTTATACCAAAAGACGTTAAAAGATGGTACTTGTTGTTACCCTGTCTTGCGCTCGGCATTAAGGGGCTAAAACAAGGACTGGTCGGCTAGGAGTCAGTATACTGTGTCTGAGTGGGGTATTCATGTTAAACTGGGGCATGGTATCTCAGTGAGCTAGCACTATAAATCAGAATCAGTCCGGACTAGCACAAGCAGCCACACAAACACACACACGTACATGCACGTCGCTATATAAGTGCTATAATCTTGGACGCGACGTTAAACCCCATTTCACCTCACCTCACTGTGAAAGATGACGAGAGTCATGTGCAGTGTCTGTGTATTTTTTAGTTTAATGAACATGGAACCAGTTGAGATTGTTAAAACACTACCTTCCAGAGCTTGAAGAAAGAAGTGAGTGGGAGAGAATCTGATGTAGATGCACTTAACGAAGAAGCTAACCAGATGTTGAACAAAGCTCCGTCCGGCACGCTGCAGGAGCTGGCGCGGTCATTGATGAAGATGAATGCGTTGTGGACAGACGTGTTCCAGAGGGTGGACAGATACTATTCTCTGTACGACAGCTCTGATGCTGAGTGGAAGGAGTTAAAAGGTAAATGTCGGGTTTGAAATTAACGTTCCACTTGTTCAAGACTTGTAAAATGGTGGAAATACTTGTGATATTTCTTTGTAGGTCTTTCTTTGCAGATCATTTTTGTGGATTAGTGAAATAAAAATTAATTTTTAACCCAGAAATGTTGAGATAAAGTCAGAGCAAGAAGTTATTGGATGTACCCACCACGAATGGGGGCACCTGCCCAATGGTCTACCCTGCACTGCAGATCAAGTTGTGACCATTATTTGCAAGCATGTGAAGGTCATGAGTTTCAAGGGCATATATTGACCTTTATTCTCAAAGGGCTTCCATTTAGCATACTCAGGGCTGAACTACCATGACTGTTTGGCTTACATTGAATAATGGCCTTACTGTTTCAGACCTACTGGATTTGGAGAGGCGGTTTCTGCAGAACCTTGAAAGGAAAGTCCGTCGAACATCAGCAACCAGTTCAGATGCTGAAGAGATTTCAGAAGAACTAGATGTGAGTCATTTTGAAAAAGAATTTCCAAACAGCCTTTGTTTAATAGACATATTTCCTGGGTGTACAATGCATTTTAGCTTTGTTCTGAAGGGGAGGGGAAATACTGTCTCCAATTATTGTGAGAAAATGTTCAAGTTCATTATGTCACCTAAATTGAGAAAGTCGTAACAGAGACTAACTTTTACTCAGTCGCAGATGGTAACAAGAAAGACAAGATGCCAGACCTGCAATTGTATTGGTAAAAAAATTTTTTTGTGAAGGTGAGTGAGAGTGTGTACAAGTGTGACTCTGATATTGTATTGCAGGATGTGGAGAATCTGCTCCGGGAACACAACGACAGTAACAGGAAGCGGGTGAACGAGTTGGCGGGAGAGTTGATCACCAACTCCATCATGGTGGACATTGTCAAGAAGGAGCTGGATGAGTACAACAGGAAGTACGACTCCCTGGAAGCAGAGGTGAGCGGATCACAGGTGTCACATGCTGCCCGTAATCATTTCATTTCTGGAACTGTTGCTGTTGGTGCTTTCTGATGATCCCATTTTGTCATTTTCATGGAATCGAGTCTTTGATTCTGTTGATGGTTACGGTTGGTTCCTGGGGCTGAACTAAACAACTTATGGTGAACATGTAGTGGGATGATATATGTAAAAAATTTATAGGCAAATTTATGATTGAGTTGTATGGATCTTGAGCTAATATCTCTGTACACAGGCCAAAGAAAAGGTGAACCGTCTAGAGCGGTCAATCCACCAGGCACAGAATATCGAGCGTCAAATGCTGGAAATGTCACAATGGATGTCAGACATCACCCAGTATCTGCAGTCTCGCCTGGATGCCGACATGGTGGCTGGAGACGTTCCTCAGGAACATGAGGTCAGTGTATTCAGATGAGGTCAATTGATACAGATGAGGTCATGGTTCAGTTGGTACACAACAGAGCAGGGTCCCATTCCTCAAAGCATTTTAGTGATACGAATATCGTAAGCCTATGTTGAAGTATGGGAGTTACGATCATCTTAGTGCTAAGAATACTAAGAAGAAGAGGGCCCAGGTCCTTATTCAGGGCTCCAGATGATTGGTTCAGCTGTTGATTATTTAATTCCAAGTTATCATTCACATTGAGTTTTTATAGCTTTCTATGGGTAATCAACATAATTTAGGGAATTTAAGCCAACAATGAGACCATTTTTAAAAATGTTCCTGCTACAAAATTTGTTCAGATGACTTCTAATCTGCATTTGTTTGTGAACTGCTTTAATGTATTACATGTTGCATAAGCTCAAGACTGAGATACATATGTATGTTACAATACATGAGATGCAGGACATAAAGATCTTTAAAAAACCGGAAGTATGCAAGTGGAAACACTACATAGAGTAATTACTCACAGTGTTGTTGTATTATTGGGTTTGTTCATTTTTTCATGTGTAGTTGTAACCAAACGACCCAAAAGTACTTTTGCGTATCTGGAGCGCTGTTACACATATATAATGCTGTAATATGTTTCTATTCCAACAGTCTCTGAAGGAGGAGTTTCAGCAGCAGGAGGATCTCCTGCGTGAGCTGGAGAAGCATGTCCTAGAGTACCGCCAGCAGGGCAAGATGGAGGCCAGTGCCAGGCTGGAGCAGCAGACACAGCTTCTCAAGGTCAGATTGGACATAGCTACTGAAATCCAGATTGGACATAGCTACTGAAATCCAGATTGGACATAGCTACTTAAATTCAGATTTGACATAGCTACTGAAAGTCAGATTTTACATAGCTACTGAAAGTCAGATTTTACATAGCTACTGAAAGTCAGATTTACATAGCTACTGGAAGTCAGATTTACACAGCTGCTCAAAGTCATATTTACACAGCTACTCAAAGTCAGATTTACACAGCTACTCAAAGTCAGATTTACTTTATTTGTTTATTTATTTACGTTATTTGTTCCTCACAGAAACACTTTGCTGAGGTGATGGTGAAGTTCCGCAAGTTCCAGCGCCCGGCAGACTTTGAGCCGAAGCTGAGTCACGTGAAGAGAGAGTTGGACAACATCCAGGACAGAGCTCACCTCCTGGAAGTCCCGGGGGAGGACATCGAGATGCTGCAGTCCAGGCATGACACCTGCATGGTGAGATGGGTGCATGGAGAGATGGGTGGAGAGACTGATGGATGGAGAGATTGATGGATGAATGGATTGAGAGATTGACAGGTGGAAAGATTGATGGATTGAGAGGTTGAGGGAAAGATGGATGAGAGAAAGATGGATGAGAGAGATAATAGAGATGGATAGAGGGAGAGGTGGATGGGTGGAAAGATTGAGGGATGGATGGAGAGATTGATGGATGGAGGGAGAGATGGATTGAGAGATTGATAGGTGGAGAGATTGATGGATTGAGAGGTGTAGGGATGAGAGATAATCAATAGAGATGGATGGAGGGAGAAGTGAATGGGTGGAGAGACTGATGGGTGGAGGGAGAGATGGATAGATTGATGGATGGATGGAGAGAGGGACGGGTGGAGTGACGGACGTGTTGAGAGATTGATGGATGGAGAGACGGACGGATGGAGGGAGAGATGGATGGAGAGATTGATGGATGCATTGAGTGATTGACGGGTGGAGAGATTGATGGATGGGTGGATGGATGGAGAGATCGATGCAGAGACTGATGGATGCATGGAGAGACGGGTGGGTGGAGAGATTGATGGGTAGAGATTGATGGATGGAGAGATTGATGGATGGAGGGAGAGACCGATGGGTGGAGAGATGTGATGGGTAGAGATGGTGGACTTATCTGGTGAAACAGGCCAAATGAGAAATATAATGTTTCACACCGATTCATTTCCAGAAATTTTACAAGACAATGAGTGAGCTAAAGCCTGAGGTGGAGTATGTGATCAAGGCAGGTCGGCATGTGGTGGAGAAGAAACAGGTAGACTTCCCCGACAAGCTCAATAAGCAGCTGGATGCCATTAAACAACAATATAATGACCTGGGGGCACAGGTACTAGCTCAGTCACATAACACCTGCAGCAGCAGCAGCAGCAACTTGCTGTAGCCTGGCTTTCCTCTAGCTTTCCCCCTGTCTCTGGCAGGATGGTAGCGTAGGCGTCCAGTTACTCCTGCATACAGTGGCCAAAGGAGATCAGAAGAATGATGCCTTCAAAATTACTTCAAATTGGAATTTTTATTAAAGGGAATTTGAGTTAATTGAAAACTTAATTTCAAGATTTGTTGTTTTACTTTGAAGAAATATACACTCATTTGGTGATTTTTGGGGGGTCTGTTTTATGAAATATGTACATTGATTTTTGTAAGAAAAAGTTTAAAAAATTGTACTCGAAGATCAATTTGTTGGTTCTGATACTGGTACTGTTTGCTCATTATTTCAAATTTAAATCATTCTTCTGTCCAAACTGACTTTCCGTGCTCTGTTGTGAAAAGAATGAGTTCATTAATCATTAGGCTATTTTCAGTTCAGTTTTTATTTACCTTAACTTTGTCATTTTTGTGTGATTTCATTGCATGAAATGTTTTCAAAATGCCATTTGTGTGAGATAACCAAGTGATTTACATTGCACAAGACACTGACAGATATCTAATACTGAACACCAAATACAGACTATATTTTTACGTGTATTAAACAGCTTCTCTGATATGCATCATGAGATATTATTGGTGACATGACTGACAAATATTTCATTACAGAGGTTCGGGTCGCCATGGTTACTTATGTTTAATTGAATATTAAATAGTGTTAATGCTGATATACCTATATACAGGCAGTAAGCCAGGCTACTCAAGACTACTAACCACATCGGCCTTGATACTTTATTGACTGACATTAACATGCACTAACAACTGCATGTCGATAACACTTGTCATTTTCGCCGTTACAAATGTAAGATAATCTAAAAAATATTCCAGCTCCAACCTTCATGAGACTGATCCGTAAAGTAAGGTGAAGGATCTTGTCAAAATGTCTGAAGTAAAATAGTGAGTGAGTATGGTTTTACGCCGCTTTTAGCAATATTCCAGCAATATCACGGCGGGGGACACCAGAAATGGGCTTCACACATTGTACCCATGTCGGGAATCGAACCTGGGTCTTTGGCGTGACGAGCGAACGCTTTAACCACTGGGCTACCCAACCGCCCCAGTGAAACAGTGAGATAGAGCGAGACCATTGTCATTTTTTAGAAATAAGGTGCTGAAGGAGGTATCTGTGCAAAATTGTAAAAGTTGTGATTTAGTTTTACTGAACCTAAACCTTGAAAAACAGAAAAATGATGCAAACCGATTATTTTCGATCACTTGGATGATCCAATCTTCGGTCATGATTGTAATTAATGCCAGTTGGAAGCAGCTTTTCCGAAATGTTAAACTTCAATCCCTTAAAATCAAGATTATGGTGGCCCTGGCCAGCCTTTCAATCCACACTTCTCCAAAAAGGAAATGCCGTATTTGACATAATAAGTGCCCAGGGCACTCTCAAAATTAGAAATAGGGGGCTATTATTAGAATATTATTTTGAAGAAAACAACAACAAGAGTTGAAAGACCGTACATTTCATGGTTTATGCTGACAGCTTGAAATGTTTATATATGACAGATATATTTTTCCAGAATTTAATTGCACATAGTTAAGAAACATATAACACATGAGTGCGTATTATACATGAATAAATAAGTCGTGTGTATATTGATCAATCGGAAGGGGTGCTAATGGGGATTGTTCACTAGCCAATATATCAGCAAATATTGCCGTGGGCGCTTATTACATCATATACGGTATATATGTTAATTGAGAAAATAAATTGGCTTGTAAAGATTCACACCCCACCCTCCACACCCCACTAAATAAAGTTGGTGTTTTTAGTTTCATCAATAATTTGACAAGACCATGACCTTGTTTTTATGTAGGACTCTTTTCACATAAAATCAGACTGTTGTGCTTGGATTCTGAACTGTCGTTTTTTTAAATTCTGGATTTATATACTACCCAAAAGAAGTTAAGGAATGCCTGATTCTTTCATTTTACTTTAGTCTGTCATGGCAAAGAACACCCAGTTCTGTCATATTCTGCCATGACAGATTATCTTTCGTAATATGAAAGAAACAGGTGTTCCTGAACTTCTTTTGAGTAGTATATATTGAACTTGAAATGTCATATGACATATTTCGATATTTTGACAGGATATTTTATTTCAAATGTTATATTGTATGACAGTTGTGGTTTATTTTTTATTATAACCTTTTTCCTGTCACCTCACAGCATGACTTTCTAAGTAGATTTGTTTTGATTCGAGCTGTATGTTTGCTGTCTAGTCATAATTGTAATTAGTCACTGAACAAACAATCAACACTGACACAGGCATGGAGAATAACATTTGATGTTACATTATGTTTTTAAACAAGGTAATGATTGTTTTTGTAACTCTGTGCTTGCTTATTTCATCCTATGTGTTGAGCCAGTTTCGTCTTTTTATTCTACTTGCATGCTTTCAAAACATAAGATTTTATGTCCTGCTTTGGGGATTTTTTCAATGTTTCTAATAAGGATACATGGTTTTTTAAACATTAAAACATAATTCTCTACTATTAATCTTTGAATATCTCAGTTCCTATAACTTTTATCAGTCCTTGTAAATATTCATTAATATTCATACTTAATAATAAATTAAGTAATTTATAATAAATAATTCGATACATACTAGTTCCTGTTTAAAAGCTTTCATGAATAAGAATAATTTGTATTTTTAACTTTTAAGAAAATTTCATCCATCAATACAATATTAGCATTATATTACTTTTTAATGACCCACGATTATGTTATGCCCATGTTAGGTCACACTGGGAAAGACCAATCTCGAAAAAGCTCTGAAAGTGTCAAAGAAGCTACGTAAAGAAATGAGTGCAGTTAGTGAGTTTGTGTCAACGACAAATCATGACCTTGACCGAAGGGAGTTAAACACAACCGTCTATAATTTGGAAGAGGAGGTCAACCATGTCAGGGTGAGTCGAGATCATGTGACGGTAACAAGATGGCCCCTGATCAAATCGTCTCGCTCCGCGCGGCTTTATCACTGAAATTAATAAGACGTCATTTGACCATGTGTGAACAAAAATAAATTTTCTCCAAGGTAAAATTCATTTTAGTGTATTCAGAAGTCGAATAATCAGAAATACTTCTTAGGGTTTGAAAACCCATAACAAGAGGATACGTATCATACTTTTAATTTGGACCCCCATAGCAAAAAAATATCTGCATTCACTCTTGTCTGTGTAGACTGTTAGACTGTTCTTCAACACTGGTTTGTCTGGTCAAGACTCAATGACTACTGCTGTGTAAGATTGCAGTGTAATGATATCTACCCGTGCTTGTGTAAACAGTATGTTATCTTCACCAATCCCCAGCTGGCTGAAGACGACCTGTCCAAGAGACAGGCGCTGGTGCCCTCTATCAGGGAACTCATTCTCCAGCTCCAGGACCTGGCTGAAGAAGGGGAGGTAATCGAGGCAGCCGAGACTGTGTCTAAGATGGAGCTGTCGGTAGAGGAGCTGTCCGCCAGGTTGTCAACACGGAAACAGAAGATGCAAGTGAGTTGATTGTCACAGTGTATTTGACTCGTAACAATATGGATTTATACACTTAAAGATCACTGTAATAATGTAGCAGTAAGATACATTATTAATTATGTGGAAGCCTTGTCTTGTTGAGGGGCAATTTTCCAGCATTGAAGGGAATGACTCACAAAACACATTTGTCAAATCTAGGGCTGAGACGAGTCCAAATTTACTACCCAGGTACCCACACCCCTATTACCCAACCCTACCCGGGTACCCGCTGTTGGTGTCAAGAAATAGGTACAAAATGTCTGATTGGGAAAAGTTTGACAGTAGCCCTGGCAATATGTATTTAGATACACATTTAAAGCGATGTGGTCACTGAAGTTGACTGAAGTTTTAGCTTTGTTCAAACATATATAAGTCAGAAGGAACGTGTTCATAGTCTTGAAGAAATGCGAACATTAGAGACTTAAAATTGTCGTGTAACCACTATATTAAATATAGTGATTTTTTTGTCATGAAACAATATATCACGTGACTAACCACGGGTCTGGGTAGTCCCGGGTCCTGCGCAGTACCCACCCGACCCGAGTACCCGAGTTACCCGTCCTAGCCCTAAATCTAAATCTACTCTTGAAGAAGGGATATCATCCAATGTGGTATTATTCAATTATGTTTCTCACATTGTTACATTCTCATCTCTTCATCA
Organism: Haliotis rufescens; assembly: GCF_023055435.1. Taxonomy (NCBI): domain Eukaryota; kingdom Metazoa; phylum Mollusca; class Gastropoda; order Lepetellida; family Haliotidae; genus Haliotis; species Haliotis rufescens. Next base: position 11,064,564 of record NW_025964223.1, read on the forward strand.
TATATCGTTTATGACGGATGTGGTTCGGATGGTATTCTGATGAGTCATTTAGTTTACTGAGCACTGTTCCAGTGTTCACTGTACAGAGTTGCTTCCCTTAGAAGTGCAAGGAGCCACTGATTGTGGGCTTGATCCTTGGTTTGTCGCCACCATACCCATGGTTGTGAGTTCCACCAGTGTGGTAAACATCCACAAACCACATTATTGTGTGCTTCCTCCCACATGAACATGCCATGCCATAATATGACTGATATTCTATTCAAACCCAACTCACTAAAGCCATCGGACCGCCTCCGTGGTCTAGGGGTAGAGCGTCCGCCCGGAGAGCGGAAGGTCGGGGGTTTCGATCCCCGATCGCCTCACACCAAAAGACGTTAAAAGATGGTACTTGTTGTTACCCTGTCTGGCGCTCTGAATTAAGGGGCTAATACAAGGACTGGTCGGCTCGGAGTCAGTATACTGTGTCTGAGTGGGGTATTCATGTTAAACTGCGGCATGGTATCTCAGTGAGCTAGCACTATAAATCGGCATCAGTCCGGACTAGTACAAGCAGCCACACAAACACACACACACGTACATGCCCGTCGCTATATAAGTGCAATAATCTTTGACGCGACATTAAACCCCATTTTACCTCACCTCACTAAAGCCATCATTCCTCTCTTCCCACCCCAGGAGGAGAGCAGCAAGCTGGATGGTCAGTTCATCGACTTCCAGACGCAGATCCTCAAGGTCAAGGACTGGCTTGGTAAAGCGGAGGTTGTCCTGGCATCACACGACAAGCTGCCGGACCAGCAGAAGTCAACACTCACCCAGAGAGAGGCCATCAAGGTAAACACCCCATCTTTTCGTGACATTTTGGAAACTGTAGTACCATATTTTCTTGAGTATAATGCACACCCAAGTATAATACGCACCCCCATCTAGCAGATACAGTATTTTGAAAAAAAATAATTTGAATATTATGCGCAGAAAAAAATGACACTGCACCCCTACAGTGAGCTCCGGTGAACAATCGGGGGATAAGAAACTTGATCAGTACAAATTTGAAATTTGAGATACAAAATCACCAGACATATTGTTCTACCGTTTAAATCAGATTTTTTGTTCAGCTAGGCATTGTTTTACGTCCAGGGATTAAGATAACCTTGTGTATTTTCTTGTAAACTAAGCCGGAAACAGCTGTACACATGTTTTCTTGGAATCTACTTCGGTTAAAACTTACCCAATGATATAACTTTAAAGGATCGGGAAAAATTATACTCAAGAAACTATGGTACTTGTTAGGGATGTTTATCGGGATCAGTCAGTCTCACTCTTTGGGGTCTTTGCTTCACTTGACTTCCAAAGTTATACAGATGTCACCTCATAGCTCATGTTCTGAAAATTGAGACTATTATTGATGGGGATTTAATTTAATTGAAGAAAATCTGCCACTTTGAGTGCATTTCTTACCAAAATAGGAAGGCCTCTTCTTGCTGTCTACAATTATATGTAGTGTATTATGATTTAAGCACCTATACTTTTTGCATCCCTTCTCAATGTGTAGTCAGCACCATACCCGTGCTCGTGGGTTTCACCGAAGTGGTAAACATCTGAGACCTGCATCACTTCGGGCTTTCCTCCCACATTAAGCTGAAACGCCGTGATGTAACTGGAAAACTATTAAAAGTGGCGTTAAATCCAACTCACTCACTCACTCACTCACTCACTCACTCACTCACTCACTCACTCACTCACTCACTCACTCACTCACTCACTCACTCACTCACTCACTCACTCACTCACTCACTCACTCACTCACTCACTCACTCACTCACTCTCAATGTGTATGCATGCAGGATTTAATGTTCTGCATCCAGTGCAACCGTGAGTGAAGACAGAGTTGAGTTATAGAGTTGACATCACTGACAGCCCAGGAGCTTCTGCTGGGAGCCGTGTGAGAGATATTGTCTGCTTGGTGTTTGGTTACATGGTCAAACCCTTTTTGAATTTGACGAAATCCTCCTCAATTAGCTCTAAATTTTCTCTGGCACTGTCAGTTGTTTTTACCGTAAGATCAGAATTTAGAAATCTTAGCACCCAAGAAGAATATATCCTTATTCATCTGTAAATGTTCATGAATAATAGTTTCAATGGATCCATGGTTAAGACCTGTGTCTTCCTCAAGGTCAGCAATGGTAAAACGTCTATCTGACAGCATAAGTTTTTCTTTCTATTTGAATGAATGGAAGTAGAGGGACATCCAGACCAAGGGTCATCATCAAGGCTTGTTCTCCCAGCCTTAAACATAGCTGCCCAGCGTTTAACAGTGAAATAGCTATGGCACTCATCCCTATGAACTTGTGACATGTGGTCATGAATTTCTTGGGGAGTACTTTTCTCTAAAAGTAAAAAACTTGATGACTGCTCGGTACTCATTCTTTTCCATTTCTGTGTCCATTTGGACCCCTATCACATTCAACTGGCTGTCACTAATATACAAATGGCCTCAACAGACCAAATACACTTGCAATGAACTTCTCAAACAATGAACCACATTGACTAGTTCACTTTGTTTTGGCCCACAGTTGAAAGTTAGTCAGGGGGCAAGGGGGGCCCATTCTTCTAAGGCACTGCGATTCGCTGTGCAGAGTTGCATCCCTTGGGCACGCCAGAAACCTATGATTGTGGGTTCGAATCCCGGTTCGCCCCAATTATGTTTCTAGGTTTGTCAGCACCGTACCCTTGCTCGTCGGTTTCACCGAAGTGCTAAATGTCTGACACCTGCATCACTTCGGGCTTTCCTCCCACATTAAGCTGACACGCCTTGATATAACTGGAATACTGTTAAAAGCGGCGTTAAACCCAACTCACTCACTCACTCACTCACTCACTCACTCACTCACTCACTCACTCACTCACTCACTCACTCACTCACTCACTCACTCACTAGTCAAACACAGTAAGCAAGGGAGTCTCCAGAGTTCTCCACCTTCAAGTAAATATTTCTTTGTTAACATCAAATACAAACACAGTTTAAGATTATTCCATCTGGTATGGACGCGTCAATTTCAAAAAGCCAGCAGTCAGTATTGATTCTTGTGGCCGGCCAGTCCACTGCAGTGCTGCACACACACACACACACACGTGGGCTGCTGACATCGGCCACAGACACTGCCCCTGGCATTGCGTCACTACAACCAAGGTGGACACTTGACAGGCGGGGCCATGGGCATTGTCTTGATTACTTTGTTGCAATCAGTTATCCATGTAGAAACTGTTTCCATGGCAACATCATTTTTGATTTTCAATAAAATTATACAGATATTGTATAAATGGTAAAGGCGCTTGATTTTGTCTTACGTTGACGGATGGTTCGGTTAATCTGCGAATATTTGATGTGTCACTGTGGATCTTTTGAGGGTAGGTTGGGCTGTATTTGATTAATATTGAATTTGATATTGCATATTTAGTTTAAATAGTTAAATATTTAATTCTGTGTTGATTTGTTGTTTTTTCTGTATCCTAAACTTTAATTTTTCTTCATCGTAATTTGTTTTCTTGAAAAGAAAAAGCAACTAAGATCTTGTCTTGTGAAATACAAACTTTTGCAAAACAATTATTTCGTGGATAGATTACTTTTGTTTTTTGTGTTGTCCTTATTGTAAAATCTCTTCCTGATTTGATGATCAAAGGATTCAATGAAGATGTAGAAGTTTTATCTGACATATGTAGTATTGTTATTGTGCAGTTCAAACTTTTGCCATAGATTTGTATCATTCAAAGAATGGTTGTTATCTCACATAGTTTTCCAGCAGGTATCTTTGAATTCCATTTTTCTTTAAATTGTCTTTTTATAACCTAAAAAACTATCCACCACAGAAAATCATTTAAGTCAGCACTGAAAAGCTTTCTTATTCCCAATTTTGAACAGCTGGTCACATCTGTAATTAGCCCTTAAGTCTCATGTGCAACATTCATCCTCCCCATCTCGCCCAATCCTCCCCCATATCGCCCCATCCTCCCCATATCGCCCAATCCTCTCCCATATCGCCCAATCCTCTCCCATATCGCCCCATCCTCCCCATATCGCCCAATCCTCTCCCATCTCGCCCCTCTCCATCCCATCTGATCCCCATCTTGCCCCATCCTCCCCCATCTCGCCCCATCCCCCCATCCTCCCCATCTTCCCCCATCTCCCCCCCTCCTTCCCATCTCACCCAATCTCACCACATCCCCCATCCTCTCCCATCTTGCCCCATTCTCCCCATCTCGCCCTATCCTCCCCCATCTCGCCCCATCCTCCCCATCTCGCCCTATCCTCCCCCATCTCGCCCCATCCTCCCATCTCACCCTATCCTCCCCCATCTCGCCCCATCCTCCCCATCTCGCCCCATCCTCCCCATCTTGCCCCATCCTCCCCATCTCGCCCCCTCCTCCCCATGCTCCCCCATCCTCCCCATGCTCCCCCATCCTCCCCATCTCGCCCCATCCTCCCCCATCTCGCCCTATCCTCCCCCATCTCGCCCCTCCTCCCCATCTCAACCCATCATACCACTGTGACAGTTCCACATTACCCAGTGTCAAGGTATTCCGTCTAAGGCAGCTGGCCACGGACATCTCAGTGCAAATCAATGGGCTGGCATCGGAGTGTACAAGGCGATTGAATTGTAGTTGCACGTACATGGCACGGCGATGTGAGTCCTGCGACAAGCCATTGACATGGAGGAGGGTTGTCTGGAAGTAATGACTAAAACCTGCTTCTCTCAAGTCACACTTCATCAGGTCTGGTGTTAAATGGTCAGGGACTGATATACAATACAACCGTATACAATAGGTTGAATTTCAAGGCAACGCTGATGTCAGTGGGCTCTGTGATGACAGTTTTGGTGTCACCATCGTAGATTCCCATAGGAAATACACAGGTAGGGTGAATATCTCGACTTTTAGCGGTGTTGACACTAATGTGGGGTTTTGTTTATGAAATTATTTTTTGTTTATGTAGATTTTGATGAGTTTGATGAATTGATGGTGGTGTTTATTGGTTTTAATGTTATTTATCAGGTGTTATTTAGTTGCTACGTTGTACAAATATAGTTTTTATGATGACTTTGTGTTTAGATATTTTTATTATCAAAGAATTATTTGAGCAAATTTTTATTTTGTGCCTACACAGCAAATTGGTTGTCATATTTACTTTTTTTTTGGTCATTGAATGAATTTTGAGTGATTGGAGACTTCACAGAGACATACTGTTATAAAGAGAACTACAGTCATAGTATGATATGCAGTATGCCAGTGATTTGTATCAGCAATGGGGACGGTTGGGTAGCCTTGTGATTAAGGCGTTCGCTCATGAGGCTGAAGATCCAGGTTCGATTCCCCACATGGGTACAATGTGTGAAGCCTATGTCTGGTGTCCCCTGCCTGTGATCCAATTCACTCACTCACTGAATCAGCAATGTACAGCTTTATACTGTTAGGGGAATATTTCACTAACATCACTGATAGTCAATTTGTGTTGCGCTAGGAAAGCCCAAAGAGTCTACAGCCACCTTTTGTTGAGAGTTGGGGAACTTGGCCCACTGGGCTACCCATGTCCACTCAGCATTTTGAGAAATATGTGAAATATATATAGAGAATTCCCCTGTTTATTGAACATTTGAGTGAAAAATACCTTCCCCCCCCGACACCACTGTATAGTATAACACAATCCAGAATATACATTCATAAGATGTGATCAAACTCACTCACCCAGCCACTCACTCACCCAGCCACTCACTCACCCACTCACTTGCTCGCTCACTCACTCACTCACTCACTCACTCACTCACTCACCCAGCCACCCAGCCACTCACTCACCCACCCAGCCACTCACTCACTCACCAAGCCACTCACTCACTCACCCAGCCACTCACTCACTCACCCAGCCACTCTCACCCAGCCACTCACTCACTCACTCACTCACACACTCACTCACCCAGCCACTCACTCACTCACCCAGCCGCTCACTCACCCAGCCGCTCACTCACCCAGCCACTCACTCACCCACTCACTCACCCACCCAGCCACTCACTCACTCACCCAGCCACTCACTCACTCACCCAGCCACTCACTCACCCAGCCACTCACTCACTCACTCACTCACTCACTCACTCTACCATGAAATGTAACTGATCACAAATCACGCCTTGATTGTCCACGATGGAATCAGAACACAGATATTGACAACTCTGGCTAATGTCAAGGATGAGTCAGTGGTGCTGTAGTAATACACCGAGGAGGTTGAATCATAGATGTCGGAGTGCTGTGGAGGTTGAGTTGAGTTGTTGTTGATGGTGCTGTGTCAGCCTGTGGAGGTGTGGCATGTTGAGTTGTTGTTGATGGGGATGTGATGGTGCTGTGTCAGCCTGTGGAGGTGTGTCACGTTGAGTTGTTGTTGATGGGGATGTTTCCCGCATGGTGTGGTGAGGGGACAGACCTACACCCGGCGGGACGAGGCAGGTTAAGCTCACACAACAGAGACCATAAATATTTTTATTTTTGTTGTTTTATGCTGCATTCCATCTATATGATGGCTTCCTGTAAATATTCAAGACTGGATCAGTCAAACCAGTGATTGATATGAGGATCGTTCCACGTTGACAGACCAGATCCATTGAGTCACTGTGTTACACCTCTAATAAGATTCTTGCAATTACATTGGTTAATCCGTACCACGTAACGAAAAGCTACATTTCAATGTAGACCCCAAATCACATGACTGACTCTCTCGAAAATTGACTCATCACGTGATCAGTACAGACGTGATGGATATTGACTCATCTGCTAGAATACAAGATGGCATCTGGTACAAACAGCTAGGCTTCTATAATGAAACAGAGGACAGTGTAAAGGCTTCATAAACTGAAAAATGGATTTCGGTTTAACAAAAAAACGATTACCATTGATGATATATATGCGAAAACAAAGACCCTTGGATCCAACACCTGAGGTGGTCTGACCACCTCAGAGGTCGGGTCCTAGGGTCCTCAGGTGCTTGATTTCACATATGACTTTGTCAAGAGGTCTTCTTTGTATATTGTATGACAAGTGTAGGCTGCTTGGGTCCTATTCTCTACTGGACTCCCCATTGTGTCGGCCCTGTATTACAGTGTTCCCGCTGGTACTTAGTTATATCTTTACGTCATTCACACAAACTTCAGTTACAATTTTCTCACTTTTTTTAATATTTTGAGACGAGGTCGCTACAAATGGATATTTAGCCTAGAAATAGACCAGGGGAAACCCTGATGGTAACAGACAAGCTGACTTTGTTCGAAAATGTACTTATATGAATATCACCGATGTTTTGTTCAACAAAGAAGGATTTATAAGGTGCTGTATTTGCCAGGCCACGGGGACTGCCAGTCATATGAATTACCTGTCCAAGCCTAATTTTACTGGTAAAATACTGGTAATTACCGGTAAACGGGAACACTGTATTAAGGCACAGCTTGATATTGACTGATGGGTGTCGGAACGATGATCATGTCTCACGTGTAGTCAACTGTATGCATGCTCTGAAACCAAGGTACCATTCCCCTCACGAGTACAACATGTGAAGCCTGTGCCTCGTGACCTCCCGTTCGAATCCCGGTTCGCCCCAATTATGTTTCTAGGTTCGTCAGCACCATACCCGTGGGTTTCACCGAAGTGGTAAACGTCTGAGACCTGCATCATTCGGGCTTTCCTCCCACATTCAGCTGACACGCCGTGATATAACTGTAATACTGTTAAAAGCGATGTTAAACCCAACTCACTCACTCACTTGGTGACCTCCCCTTAAGGATCTTGAAAGTGTTGAATGTGTCGTGACATGATATTCACTTGTTCTCGATTTCAAGTGCAGGATGGGTAGAAGTTGAGAGATCATGAAAGAGACCTCCAGTCTACGTATCTTTTCCGCATGAATTTATTTCGTGAATTTCGAACCTTCACGGACAGATAACTTGGAATCCCAAGTTGCGAGTAGGTATTCTTTATATTACCGTATTCGACGTAATAAGCGCCCTGCTCTAATAAGCACCCACGGCGAGATTCGCTAATATATTGGCAAGTGAACAATCCCAATTAGCACCCCTTCCGACCCTTATTCGCATATAATACGCACTCATGTGTTATATGCACCCTTTATTATTGGCAATTAAATTCTGGAAATAAATCTGTCGAATATAAACCTTTAAGGCTGTCTATGCTAGCATAAACCACGAAATTTATCTTTCAACTCTGTTTTTTTCACCAAAATAATATTCTAATAAGAGCCCCTATTTCTAGTTTTGAGAGGGCCCTGGGCACTTATTACGTCGAATATGGTAATTTTAGCCAGGACTACTCATGCTGCAAGATGTTCCCAGTTGTATCTGAACGAAGTCTAGCGAGCCAAGTACTGATGCTACTTCTGCTTTGAAAGTCAAATGTAATTTGATTGAATGGCTATTTTTAGCATCGTGCACGTGTCATTCAACCCTGACTCAAAACAAAATTATGGTGGTTCAGGGTGTTTATTTCAATAGAATAAAATACAAAAACCTGGATAACCAGTGATGTGAGGAAACTTGTAGACTCATTATGAAATACTTTATAATATCTTAGAATCATTACTGTCAATGAAATATGTATACTGACTTGATCTGTTTTCAAAGAGGGTCTTAATATTCGCTCAGCAGAAATCCTTTAAATTAAAACCTGCCATGAAAAGATGATTCATAATATTTACAGCAATAATTGCAGCACATGCAGATGTGCCAAGTTTCTTAAAAGGATTCTTAAAGATAAATAAACAAATAAATTCTGTTCCAGTTGTTAAACCATAATTGTTTTGCAAAATGCTGATAAATTTTCCTCGTATCGGCAGCGGGAATGAACCGACTCACCTGTGTGTTACCTGGCAGACAGTCCAGGTGTTAACGAGACAGGTGGGATGTGGTAGATACATGATGGGCCTGCCACAGCATCAGGGATGATACACTAGATATGTCAGAGTGAAGGCTATGTTTAGATTGGGAGAGATTGGTGGGAAAAGATGTATTTACGTGATGTGTTTGCGTCACTGCTTTATTTCGACTCCCCGCTGTTTGTGATGGGTTTCTATCAAGAAATAAAATGGGATTAAGTGTGGTGCTGTAGAATGTGCATGTAAGGGGAGAAAAAACATTCTTGGCTGTTGAAAGAATAGTATAAAGAAATAACAAGCTTTAAAGAAATGTTATCGTTTCTGAATAAGGAAATTTGATATATGCAAATTTGATATCTGAAGAAATATTTTTTGTTCAATTTGAAGATACAGCATAGTCCAAGTATTGTGTTTTCAATGTGTTTGTAAAGAATGTTTGCGGAGTTTGCACAAAAACAATACCACCCAAGTTACCAGGATCAGGGTGTTTGATCTTTAAGCTGTGAGATAAATGAGGGCCAATTTTAAATTGGGATCAGACTTGGCTTGATTCACTGATGATTAAAGGGGACCTTTGATTTTATTTCTGGTATCATTTTCTCTTCAGTCATTGGTTTGATGTTAGGATACTGTTTACTAATGATATATCCGGTGTCCTGAAGTTGGAACTTTGTTTAAAGTTGTCTTGTATTATGTTTGGCTTTTGCAAAGTACTGCCTTTAAACCAGAGTGAGTATTTTTTATGCCACTTTTAAAAGCAATATTCCAGTAATATCAGGGTGGGAGACACCAGAAACGGGCTTCACACATTGTTCCCATATGGAGAATCGAACCCGTGTCTTTGGCGTGACGAGCGAACGCTTAAACCACAAGGCTACCCCACCGCCCCTCTTTAAACCAGAAGTGCCTATAACCTTCTTATTAAGGTTTCTTGAGGTGTCTGGGGCGCACGGGAGGCCCAGTTGGTTAAGGTGCCACAATTCGCTGTGCAGAGTTACATCCCTTGGGCACACCAGAAACCTATGATAGTGGGTTTAAATCCCATTTCACCCCGGCCGTAAGAATCGACTAAGGGGATTGGATGGTAAGGCTCGCTGACTTGGTTGATGCATGTCTTCGTATCCCAGTTGTGTGGATTGATGCTCATGATGTCAATCACTGGATTGTCTGGTCTAGACTTCATTTACAGACTGCTGTCATGTAGTTGGAATACTGCTGAGTATCGTACCACTCTAGAAATGGATGGTGGTTTCTTGTGCTTTCCAGGAATTTGAATTTGTTGCAGACACTTTTTCTGATAAGATTCTTGGTTTGTCCAAACTATACCTGTACTGGTTTGTTGCGACCCTCGAAGGTCGAGGATAGAATAGGTCTTCAGCAACCCATGCTTGTTGTAAGAGACAGCCCGTGAAGGTCGAGGATAGAATAGGTCTTCAGCAACCCATGCTTGTCGTAATAGGCGACTTATGGGGTCGGATGGTCAGTGAGTATTGAGTGAGTATAGTTTTTACGCCGCTTTTAGCAATATTCTAGCAATATCACGGCGGGGGACACCAGAAATGGGCTTCACACATTGTACCCATGTCGGGAATCGAACCCGGGTCTTCGGCGTTACAAGCGAACGCTTTAACCACTAGGCTACCCGACCGCCCCCGGATGGTCAGGCTAACTGATGCATGTCATCGTATCCCAATTGTGTGGATGGATGTTCATAATATCAATCACTGCATTGTCTGGTCCAGTCTCGATTATTTACAGACTGCCGCCATATAGCTGGAGTATGGCTGAGTGCGGTGTTAAACAACAAACAAACAAACAAAAAAAACATAACAGACGAACAAACAAACTTGTTCGTTGCACAAAAAGTCATCAATGTCTAGGACCTGTATCAGGTCGGGATTTCATCCTACAATAAGCCCACACACGTGATGTAACCGAAATGTCTAGGACCTGTATCAGGTCGGGATTTCATCCTACAATAAGCCCACACACGTGATGTAACCGAAATGTCTAGGACCTGTATCAGGTCGGGATTTTATCCTACAATAAGCCCACACACGTGATGTAACCGAAATGGTGTTCAAACCAGCATCAAACCCAACTGTCTCACTCACTCTGGATAATGGGTTCAGTAGTTCAGTGTGCCACGTTTCCCTTCAGGCCCAGTGTATTGATCAGCTGGTTAATTATGTAAGGGAAAATATTAACCTTCCATCAACAACATAAATTGATTGACAATTGATCACTTGTTCAGACAGATTGATTAAGATATTTATTATCATTAGGCTTGTGTTAGGTTTGTTTTCACAATACCGAGCAAGCTGAAAAATACTCTATCTTGTAAAACCAATCACCCCGGAGTATGGATTAAATTTGTGTCGACTATGCCGTGTTATATCCAGAGAGATTTATCGTGGATTCCGAACTAAGTGCCTTGCAAATCGAGAAGGGGGGGGGGGGAAATCATTATTTTGTTCAAAATTTTTCCTGGTTATTTTCTTCTAAAATTCAGAGGTATTTCAACAAAGTAATTTAACTTTGCATTCAATGCAGATAGGTAAAGTTATGCCTCAGAGACTTTTCCTCTTTAGTGTTCCTGTTATCAGTGAAATACAAGACACCTCTACAAATCCAAAACAGATGCCATTAGTCGTAACTATAATAACAGGAATTGGGAATTGTTTTAGATCCAATTTGGGAATTTTTACTGACATTTGTTTCGGATTGGGGCTGAATATTGACCTTTGAGCATGTCTAGATCAATCCTTGATGTCTGTAAAAAGAAGGAAAATCACTTAAATCTAAATCAGCCTTCGACAAATAAGTTGGTCCACGAGACGAATACCAGAGAAAACTAATCATGACTGTGACAAATATAAAATGTCAGTCTCCTTGTTTTGTTAGCTGTATTGATAGAAACATGTGAAAACTTGATAACTGATGTTCTGAAGTGGTCCTGCAAACTTTCGATGTGAACAGTGAGTATTTGGTAGCACTGGTCCTGTTCAAAAGTTTATGACACTATTTTTGTGAATCCTGTAAATTTATTACAGACCTTGTGTATTGTTGAAATTATTAGTGAGTGAGTGAGTGAGGTTCTACGCTGCTTTTAGCAATATTCCAGCAATATCATGACGGGGGACACCACAAATGGGCTTCACACATTGTACCCATGTTGGGAATCGAACCCAGGTCTTTGGCATGACGAGTGAACGCTTTAGCCACTGGGCTACCCAACCGCCCCTGTTGAAATTATTAAGCTTCTGTGTGTTGATAACAGCCTTCATCTGTTGACATGGACCAGTTCCTGTACAGTGATATCAGGCTTGTATGTGGTAATCAACTACACACAATACATACCGTATTCACCGTACTATGTACCCTGCTCCAACTCGTCCTCCCTGACCAACGACATCCAGACAGGATTTTACCAGACACAAAATATTGCCTGTCTGCTCATAAGATTAAGAATGGACGCAAATGATATGAACTGCAAGACCCACTTGACGCAGAAGAATATGTATGCTAGAATGAATGAAACTATCTAATATTTCCATTTAAATACGACCTGTGAAGATCCGGGGCAGAATAGGTCTTCAGCAACCCATGCTTACCGTAAAAGGTGACTATGCTTGTCGTAAGAGGCGACTAACGGGATCACCTGGTCAGGCTCGCTGACTTGGTTGAAGCATGTCATCAATCCCAATTGCGTGGAATGATGCTCATGACATCACTCACTGGATTGTCTGGTCCAGACTCGATTATTTACAGACCGCCGCCATATAACTGGAATATTGCTGAGTGCGGCGTAAAACAACAAACCAAACCAAACCATTTAAATGCCCCCATGACCTCCACAAATGTATTACCGAGAGTCCCCAAGGATCTCAAAAATAAATGCTGAACAAAAAGGGACCATGACTATTTTTGGTGATATTTTATTGTATTGAAAACTGAGCCCACAATTTAATAAAAATATTCACCAAAATATTCCTGATCCTTAATTTTTTGGTTCAGAAAAGATGAGAGTAAAATCCCTGTTCAGGGCACCTCAATCAGGTCGAGCTGGGAGGGAATTATGACATTATTCTAAGTATATCATATAATAGGTTATTACCCCAGATGTCCTCATTCACCTTCCTGGATGTGTCTGTTTGGTGATGTGGAATGTCATGTTGTGTCATTCAGGGCTTGCAGCTGGAGATGAATGATCAGCGGAGCCAGGTGGACGAGGTCCGAGACTCGGCCATCAGCCTGATGACCAAGAGTGACCGCTACAACAAGATGGTGGAACCAGAACTCACTCACCTCAATCAGCGATGGGAGGAGGTCTCGAACAAACTCAAGGTCAGCAGTGCATGGGGCTAGTTGGTGGGAGACTAGTACATGTGGTGCTCAGGTCAGCACACGGGCTAGTTGGTGGGAGACTAGAAAATGTGGTGCTAAGGTCAGCACACGGGCTAGTTGTTGGGAGACTAGTCTAGGTGGTGCTCAGGTCAGCACGAGGGCTAGTTGGTGGGAGACTAGAAAATGTGGTGCTAAGGTCAGCACACGGGCTAGTTGTTGGGAGACTAGTATATATGGTGTTCAGGTTGGTGGGAGTGTAGTATATGTGGTGCTCAGGTCAGCACGAGGGCTAGTTGGTGAGAGACTATTATATGTGGTGCTCAGGTAAGCACGAGGGCTAGTTGTTGGGAGAATAGTATATATGGTGCTCAGGTTGGTAGGAGATTAGTCTAGTAGGTGCTCAGGTCAACACTAGGGCTAGTTGGTCTGAGACTAGTCTAGGTGATGCTCAGGTTGGTGGGAGACTAGTCAAGGTGGTGCTCAGGTCTACACTAGGGCTAGTTGGTCGGAGACTAGTCTAGGTGGTGCTCAGGTTAGCAGTAGAGCTAGTTTAATTCTTTTGAGACTAGTACAGGGGATACTCGCAGTGGGATTTGTTACCACTGCATGTGACATGTATTTGAGTTGTATTGTGAACACCCAGAGTTGTATTGTTCTAGTGTAACATGCAACATGTTGCAAGAAGTAGAATGGATTAGAACTCATCCTCTTCCATGTGACAAATACCGCCTCCATGGTCTAGTGGTAGAGAGTCCGCCCGGAGAGCGAAAGGTCCTGGGTTCGATCCCCGACCGCGTCATACCAAAAGACGTTAAAAGATGGTACTTGTTGTTACCCAGTCTGGCGCTCGGCATTAAGAGGCTTAAACAAGGACTGGTCGGCTCGGAGTCAGTATACGGTGTCTGAGTGGGGTATTCATGTTAAACTGCGGCATGGTATCTCAGTGTGCTAGCACTATAAATCGGCATCAGTCCGGACTAGTACAAGCAGCCACACACACACACACACACACACACACACACATGCACGTCGCGATAAAGTGCAATAATCTTGGACACGACGTAACCCCATTTCACCTCACCTCACCTCACCATGTGACAAATCTCTTGCAATAATTAAGCCAATCAAAAATAGTTATTGCTGGTAACAGTAAAGTTACCTTTGTAGTTTGTGTTGGTAATCATGTTGGACAAGAAGAAAGTAGATCTTACAAGTGAGGAGTCAACCTAAAATACAATCACCTTCTACAAACTGTAGTACAGATTGCCTCATCCCAGCACCCAATGCTTTTCTCAAGACCCGACTAAAGTGAAGATTTGGTGGTTACAATGTGCGACGTTGTTGACAGTGAGTTGATGTGACAACTATACGTGAATCACATTAATGTATGGATACTACTAAAAGTAGTTCCTGCTCGGTGACTTCATATGCATATTTGTCAAATCATGATACCAAGTTTATCAGAATGGTTTATTACATTGGCAACACTTTCCATTTTATGAGGTATGGGGTGTTGCTACTGGTATTGTTCTATAGTTGCTTCGTGCCCACCCCTCCCTTGATATTGCTGGGATATTGCTAAAAGCGGCTTAAAACACTCACCTCACCTCACCTCACCTCACCTCACCTCACCTCACCACACCTCACCTCACCTCGCCTCGCCTCGTAACCCATATTTCTGTGGTTGTCCAGGAGAAACAATCTACCAGCCATGTTGAGATCATCGAGATGGCCAAGACCTCCCCATTGATGTCCTCCAGAGGTCACAGTCTGGAGCGACAAATGTCGAAGGTGGAAGGCGAGGAGCCCTTCAACACGCAGTGTGATCGTGTGGTGGCCACTCTGGCAGTGTTCGAGAGCAACATTTCCACCCACGGCGACCTGCAGCAGAACGACATCTCTGACAACTTGGAGGCCAATGTTCAGGTAAGCAGTTGCTGATGAGACGTAGTGGTGGAACTTTACTGATCAAGGTCCCATTCCACAACATGGTCTTGGCACTATGACTGTCATAGACCTGTGCTGAAGTGTGTGAGATATGATTGTCTTTGAGCTCTGACTGTCTAAAATCTGTGCTGAAGTATGGGAGATATAATCATCTTTGATCTCTGACTGTCTTACATCTGTGCTGAAGTGTGTGAGATATGATCGTCTTTGAGCTCTGACTGTCTTAAATCTATGCTGAAGTGTGTGAGATATGATTATCTTTGAGCTCTGACTATCATAAATCTGTGCTGAAGTGTGTAAGATGAGATCATCTTTGAGCTCTGACTGTCTTAAATCTGTGCTGTAGTAATGGGAGATGTGATTGTCTTTGATCTCTGACTGTCTTAAATCTATGCTGAAGTATGCGAGATATGATTGTCTTTGAGCTCTGACTGTCTTAAATCTGTGCTGAAGTAAGGGAGATGTGATCATCTTTGATCTCTGACTGTCTTACATCTGTGCTGAAGTGTGTGAGATATGATTGTCTTTGAGCTCTGACTGTCTTAAATCTGTGCTGAAGTGTGTGAGATATGATCGTCTTTGAGCTCTGACTGTCTTAAATCTGTGCTGAAGTATGCGTGATATGATTGTCTTTGAGCTCTGACTGTCTTAAATCTGTGCTGAAGTGTGTAAGATGAGATCATCTTTGAGCTCTGACTGTCTTAAATCTGTGCTGTAGTAATGGGAGATGTGATTGTCTTTGATCTCTGACTGTCTTAAATCTATGCTGAAGTATGCGAGATATGATTATCTTTGAGCTCTGACTATCATAAATCTGTGCTGAAGTGTGTAAGATGAGATCATCTTTGAGCTCTGACTGTCTTAAATCTGTGCTGTAGTAATGGGAGATGTGATTGTCTTTGATCTCTGACTGTCTTAAATCTATGCTGAAGCATGCGAGATATGATTGTCTTTGAGCTCTGACTGTCTTAAATCTGTGCTGAAGTAAGGGAGATGTGATCATCTTTGATCTCTGACTGTCTTACATCTGTGCTGAAGTGTGTGAGATATGATTGTCTTTGAGCTCTGACTGTCTTAAATCTGTGCTGAAGTGTGTGAGATATGATCGTCTTTGAGCTCTGACTGTCTTAAATCTGTGCTGAAGTATGCGAGATATGATTGTCTTTGAGCTCTGACTGTCTTAAAACTGTGCTGAAGTGTGTGAGATATGATCGTCTTTGAGCTACGGCTGTCTTAAATCTGTGCAAAAGCTGGTTTGCCTGATCCAGACCCAAACTTGCAGATTAACTGCTGTGACTGTAACTCATGGTGGTTTACCCGACAACCTAGGGATCATGGCATTGCTTGGTGAAGTGACTTTGTACGCCAGTGTTCTTTGTACTGGGTCTGTATTTAGCCCTGTGTTCCCACTAGGATAAGCATCAATACTCATGGTGTAGGTAATGATTTCAACATTTCATTGATGTCTTCTTCAGCTTGTCGATGAGGAGCTTCACAGCCTTGTTAGACCAGTGGAAGAGGTGATCGGTCAAGGGGAACACCTCTTGCAGGCAGCCGAGGCATGTCGAGACCAAGGCACACACAGTCGAGTTCACAAGAGACTGCAGGAATTGAAGGTAAATGTAATGAGAACATTCTTGGAGGAAAGATGCCAAATAATAAAGAATATTAATTTTATGAGGCATTATGATTTTGACCAAAATATTATAATTGTTGTTATAAAAGACATTTTCATTGTCTGTCTGTCTGTCTGTCTGTCTGTCTGCGTTAGGAGTAGAATGACCATTTCCTGGATGCACTGATGTGAATTTGTACACAAACAATGTTTTTTTTGTTGTTTTTTTGTTACAACAGGTCTAAATAATACTATACTTTAAAACATTAAACTCCAATTTGCAACCATGATTGATGCCAAGTCCACTGCATCAATGTCTAGTAACAAGGGTTCTATGTCCTGTATTGTTTGTTCTGAAAAAGAACATTTATGAATTATGCCCTGATAATAAGTTTCTTTTTTGAAAGTGTAAGTGGAACACAGTTCGCGAGGACAGCGAAACAAAGAAACGCCGTCTTGTCGTGATTGCCCCAGTGTGGTATCAGTTCTCTCGGCAGAAGAAGGACCTGGAACTATGGCTGGACAACGCAGAACGCCGACTTTCCATGTCCAAGAGGGACGTCGACCTCAAGGTAGGGATCTTGCACCTCCTCTGCAGTGCATGTCCAAGTGGAGGTCGACCTCAAAGTGGGGATATTATACCTCTTCTGCAGTACATGTCAAAGTGGAGGTCGACCTCAACGTGGGGATATATATACCTCTTCTGCAGTGCATGTCCAAGTGGAGGTCAACCTCAAAGTGGGGATATTATACCTCTTCTGCAGTGCATGTCCAAGTGGAGGTCGACCTCAAAGTGGGGATATTATACCTCTTCTTCAGTGCATGTCCAAGTGGAGGTCGACCTCAACATGAGGATACTATACCTCCAGCATCGTCCATGTCAAAGAGAACATCAACATTAAGATGAGGATCTTGTACCTCTTTATAGCTTGTCCCTTGGCATAATCTTCATGAAGACATCAGCCTCAATGTGGGGATCTGGTACCTCCCATGTAGACTAAGAGAGTGTCGACCTCAAGGTGGAAATCTTGTTCCTTTTTCCTGTATAGTCCATGTCTAAGATGGAATTTGATCACAAGGTCCCTGATACCTTGGAATTATATATGCCCTGCAGTTAAAGCCCCATTTTTTAGTGTGCAGAGTTGAATCCCTTACATGTGCCAGGATTCACTAATCATAAGTTCGAAACTAAAATTTGCACCAATCATCAGTGCTTGTGGGTTTGACCAAAGTGGTAAACAGCTATAATCCCTGGGCTTCCTCCCACACTGAGCTGACAGTTCTCGGGAGACAGATGTGGACTGCAACGGCCGTCCCCCTGTGGCTGATGCTACTGTGTCCCAGTGCACATGGGTCATGAGATGCCAGAGCAGAAAGATGTTTCGTCTGTTTTTGATGATTTAATGCTAATACAAAGAAAACTGAAGCAGAATATTCATGGCTTTGATCTTGGAGAAAAGAGGAGGAATATTTTCTGTGATTTATGGTACAAATATGTGCCCTCAATGAAATAATAGAAAGGCATGGGTGACTCAGCTAAGGCACAAGTCTCTGTGTATAAATGCTGTTGTTGTTGCAATTGATTCTGAGCAAGGAATTCGCTGGCCATTATGATTTGCATTTTAACAAGTAAAATTGATGTAGGGGGCACGGGGGGCCCAGTCATCTAAGGTGCCGCGATTCGCTGTGCAGAGTTGCATCCCTTGGGCACGCCAGAAACCTTTGATTGTGGGTTCGAATCCCAGTTCGCCCCGATTATGTTTCTAGGTTTGCTAGCACCATACCTTTGCTCGTGAGTCTCACCGAAGTGGTAAACTTCTGAGACCTGCATCACTTTGGGCTTTCCTCCCATATTAAGCTGACATGCCATGATATAACCGGAATACTGTTAAAATCGGCGTTAAACCAAACTCACTCACTCTCATGTGGAATGGGCCGTGTACCAATATTCAAAATGTGTCATTCTAACAGATGTTATAATGAAACCTATGATTGTGGGTTGGAATCCTGGTTCGCCCTGATTATGTTTCTAGGTTTGCAGGCACCATACCCGTGCTTGTTGGTTTCACCGAAGTAGTAAATGTCCGAGACCTGCATCACTTCGGGCTTTACTCCCACATTAAGCTGAAACGCCCTGATATAACTGGAATGATAGTTCACATAAAACAAACATGCGTTGATACAACTGAAATTCTGCTCTAAGAGTTGTTAAACCCAAAGTTTAATCACTCAGTGTGATAATAGGATAATATCACGTGGCAGCCTTCATTTATTGTTGCCAATGGCTGTCTGATCGATGATGTTTATGTGATCAGGGGCATGTTGATAGTTTTGTCATGGCCTCCAGAAACATGCAATGTAGTTTGTAAAATTACCCCAAAAATGTGTGAATTACTTCCACTGTAGCGATGTAACGGAGTCATCACACGAAAGGTTGGCTAATAGAATCATTACATGCTCTCTGCCACTCCCCATGCTTTGAGCTCAATAAAAACTTCCAGCAGATTTCGACTTCAAAGAACCGTGGAGAAAATGAAGCATTTTATGCCGAAAGACATTTAGCCATCGGATGTGTCAGTTTCCCTGCTCCTGGCTTGAAAGGATGCAGGTACTCCCCAGTTCAACATCTTCCTCTACAGTGTCTATAACGAGATTTCAATCAGCACTTTGTTTAGGATAAAAAACATTTCCCCGTTGATGACAACATCGTCCCTAAGTGGATTGCTTTATTTTGTTTAGGATTTGAGTACATGAAATAGAAAATGATCTTAGTTTAACCGTCAGTGGGGCAGGTGTGAGACTGAGTGTGTAGATCGTAAACGAGGTTGTGATGATTATAGCTTTCGGCCAAGGCACGAGTCTATGGTCGTGGGATTGGCTTACACAGTGGAAGCTATATGCAGTCTGCCAAGGTAGAAATAGCAGATTTGTATGTAGAGGCGTATCTATGTACAGTGAGAATGTCTTGACGCTCTTGTCAACAGAGGGAGATTGGCGGCATGTTACCACAACCTCCTGTGGAACTCTGTTTCTATATTCAGTTGTTATCCACCATTTTGGTTTTTGCTCAGTGTTTTTATCCCTTGGTAATCAGTGTTTGGAAGAAAATTACAAAAGTAAATTCGAGCTTTCCACTTCTTTTGTTTCAAGCAGGGAAATGAACTTTGTGAGATAATTGAATTATTTACCTTTTTCAACTTTTCTTCTTGTTGTATGTAAATAATTGAGCTGAAAATGTTTTTGATAATCATTCATTTTTTCAAGCATGGTGAATTTAACACCAAAATTTAGCACATGAAACATGCTCATCAAATATTTTTTCATTAAGAACTTGTTTATAAGATACTTCAAAATACATTTTTCAGTAGCTATTAAGATTAACAAATCTCTGACACTAACACAATGACAGTTGAGAGTCTAAAATAGAATTCTCAATTATTTCCTGCGTATGTGATTTTCCCTTATGACTAAAGAGGCCATGGGTGGGCCAGTGGTCCAGGTCATGCTACTGCCCCAGACAGAGTTGCCGGACTTTTAATGGGCAGATCATTAGCAGATCTATATTTTGTCAGCACCATGCCCTGCATCACTTTCAGCGGAATGATATAAACTGAAATACTTTTCAAAGAAGCATTAATCGATACTCACTCTTTCACCGAAAAATGTTTTAATAATCTGTAAGTCATTTTAAAAAAAAAATTACATCCAAGTTATAGATTATATCTTTGATCTCCAAAACATGTATAAAATGGCTAAAGAAACAAGTTACCTTATTTGACGTAATAAGCGCCCAGGGGCTCCCAAAATTAGAAATAGGGGTCTCTTATTAGAATATAATTTTGGAGATAGAAAACAGAGTTGAAAGATTGTAAATTTCTTGTTTTATGAAATGATACAAAAGAAAAGTCTGTGCGTATTAAACGCGACAGATATATTTTCCAGAAGTTGATTGCCCATAATTAAGGGTGCATATAACACACGAGTGCGTATTATACACGAATAAATAAGTGTACATTGATCAATAGGAAGGGGTGCTAATTTGGATTGTTCACTAGCCAATATATTAGCAAATATCGCTGTGGGCGCTTATTAGAGCGGGGCGCTTATTACGTCGAATACGGTACTTATTTGTCTAGCATATTTTCATGAAAAAACCAGCATGGCAGCTGGTGATTGGGGGTCCTGCTCATTGAATGGCACAACCTCTTTTCTCATCAGCAGGACCAATCACAGCTTCATTTCTTTCAAAAGCAAGCAGTCAATGAGTAATGCAGGATTAGTGTATAAAATGTTTAGATTTTACTAGTTTTTACATAAATACAACAGTGTCTTGCCTTATTCGCCAGGACCGCCTCCGTGGTCTAATGGTAGAGCGTCCGCCCGGAGAGCGGAAGGTCCGGGGTTCGATCCCCAGCCGCGTCATACCAAAAGACGTTAAAAGATGGTACTTGTTGTTACCCTGTCTGGCGCTCGGCATTAAGGGGCTAAAACAAGGACTGGTCGGCTCGGAGTCAGTATACTGTGTCTGAGTGGGATATTCATGTTAAACTGCGGCATGGTATCTCAGTGAGCTAGCACTATAAATCGGCATCAGTCCGGACTAGTACAAGCAGCCACACACACACATACACGTGCATGCACGTCGCTATATAAGTGCAATAATCTTGGACGCGACGTTAAACCCCATTTCACCTCACCTCACCTCACCTTATTCGCCATCAACCCTGCCGTCCCTGTGGGTTGTGTTTCCTGGCAATGTTTCAGCCAGGAATTGTTTACTGTTGGGAGAAATAGGTGGGACAACTGTAATGATTTCCACGGTCAATATATTCCGTCTCGGGTTGTATTCCAGCACACCTGCGAGCAAGGGAAGTTATCAGCATGCCCCATTTGTCAATCAGCAAGATGGGAATACCGAGACTGACATCCACCAAGATTGGCCTGTGTTGGAGAACTCTCTCATAGTCTTTGTGTCAGTGTGTAGCATTTTGGTAAAGTGTCAATCCCACACGCCTAGCACCAAGTTTGTGTCGCATCATGGGTAGTGTGTAAAGCATATTGTAGGTGTCTCTTCCATGCATCGGGCAGCTCTCTTGTAGTCTGTGGGTTTTGTAAGGAGCTGTGTTTGTCCCAGTGGTTAAAGCGTCGATTCCACACGCCTAGCACCAAGTTTCTGTCTCATCATGGGTAGTGTGTAAAGCATATTCTAGGTGTCTCTTCCATGCATCGGGGAGCTCTCTTGTAGTCTGTGGGTTTTGGAACAAATATGTGCACTCAATGAAATAATAGAAAGGCATGGGTGACAAGTTGCTGTGTATAAATGCTGTTGTTGTTGCAATTGATTCTGAGCAAGGAATTCACTGGCCATTCTGATTTGCATTTTAACAAGTAAAATTGATGTAGGGGGCACGGGTGGCCCAGTCGTCTAAGGCGCGGCGATTCGCTGTGCAGAGTTGCATCCCTTGGGCACGCCAGAAACCTTTGATTGTGGGTTTGAATCCCAGTTCGCCCCGATTATGTTTCTAGGTTTGCTAGCACCATACCTTTGCTCGTGAGTCTCACCGAAGTGGTAAACTTCTGAGACCTGTATCACTTCGGGCTTTCCTCCCATATTAAGCTGACATGCCATGATATAACCGGAATACTGTTAAAATCGGCGTTAAACCAAACTCACTCACTCTCAATGTGGAATTGGCCGTGTACCAATATTCAAAATGTGTCATTCTAACAGATGTTATAATGAAATTAGAATAGGAGACGCTCAATATTAGACCTGAACTTTTACAAAGAAAAAATCATTCTGATTATTCTTATTCTTAATTATCATTCATTCTAATCAGAAGACCTTGTGGGGATGTCATCATGCTTGTCAGATGTTGTATTTCTTCATGCTTACGTCTTCACACGACAAGAACTGGTGCCAGGTCCTGTTCCCCTGTTTCATCAATCACCATGACATCCCCAGCCAGGTAGGGGCGTGTGTAATGAAGATATACTGCACATACTCCCACCATTGTTCGCCAAACCCATTTGTTAGGCACCGTTTCCACGGTAATCGGTAAAACATGAAATACTAAGAGGAATATTACAGAGGAGCTGGCTTGGTATGAGAATACTCCAAGTAGACTGACATTAATTGAGCACAAGCATCTGACGTTTGTGAACACATGTTGCGGAAAGTCAAAGAAGTCGATTAAAACGGAAGGAATGCTTTAAATGTTGGGAGGTTAGGATTTTCGGCATAGGATGTGGCATTTTCATGGTTGGGCTGACTTTTGGGTTTGCCACTCTCCGGGCTGGCCATATTGCAGGTAGACATTTGTCTCTGCAGGTGCGGACACCTGGGCCAAGTGTTTGTCTATTCCTCCACTGCAGATACCGTTTCCCTTATGATATATTACATTAACATAGAGAGCCCCTTGGAGAATTTATTGTGGGAGTGCTTTGGACATGTGTGCTTTGACTTGTATTTAATTCAGTGTTTATTCAGATACATATTGCTTTAGTCTGTTAAATTATTTGCATTTGCAGATGTTTTGGAAAACTGAAATAGAATAATTGGGGAATAAAGATAAGAGGTCTGTTATGTAATTTGTAATGATTTAAGCACAGGAGTGACTATACTTGTGCTTTATGCCTGGTTTATAGTTGGCAGGCTTTCACGAAGGAGCACCATCAATAATGAACATGAAGGAGTAAGACTATTATTAATCATTTTTAAAGAGAAATCTTTTTAATACTTCATCTTGATGTATTTATCTATAACTAGCTTTTGAAGATTGTTAATTGATATGGAAAAAGCTCCGATAAGAAAATATTTTTGTATATTTTAGAATCAGAATTTAAGGAGCCTGTCTTTAAGTGTCTATATTTTCGTAATTTTATGGATTATTTTTGACAACCAGAGACATTTTCTCCCCTCCCTCCAGAAGAAAGAAATGATAATCTCATCTAATATCTGCCGTTGTAGGAAACTTGTCTGCATAACTTTTAAGATAAAAGGTAATTGGTTGTGATAAGCTTGATAAACAACTGTCAGTAGTTGGCCAGGAATCCACCATTGATGGTAAACCTGGCTGACAGAAGCCTGTTAGCTCAATCTGCATGACCAATATTAGTTGTGAGGAAAACAGTGTTACATGCTATACTGTTGTCATTATTTAAAACAAACTGTCAGTTCCAGATTCTATTACTACTTGACACTGCCTTCTTATCAGTTTTGGTTGACAGAAGACTGTTTGTCATCTGTATATAGTGTTGCATAGTTGTGAGGAACACATTATGTGATGAGTTAGATGCTGTCTTGATGAATTTCAATTATATAGGTGTGCAGTAATTTTGACCAGAACACGCTGGAAGGCAACTAAATATATAATAAAGTTTTGAGTCAAAATATTAACAACTAACTTCATGTCATTGTTCATGTTCTGACAGTTAAATCCATTTTAACTGATTAGATGTATGTGGCGTTGCTTAGTAGATATTGCTGTCAGAACAATGCGTTATCAGAGCTCACCATCTGTGCTGACAATGATTATTTGTGTGGAAGATGCTATTGTCTTGATGGCATATAACACTCTCATTTGTTTGTGCTGAGGTTTTTAGATAACTGACATTTTATACCTTTTCTTGATATTAACAGCTTGAGGTTTCCGTTTCTGGTGTATCAGCTAATAGTAGTTGACAAGCAGTATTATCTTGCACACCTTGGTTAATGTTCAATAATGTCGGTAAGATTGGTTTCCATGGTGCCATGGTCTCATGTCTGAATTATGTTACCTGAAACTTGACATTTCAAAAGCAGAATAATTTTCATTTCCTGACACTGTTTCCAAAATCAGGATTGATTATTACTTGTGGATACTACTGTCTTGACGACAAGTCTTTTTTATGGCTCCAAACAATACGAGTTGGGAGCAAGTGTGTTTTTTGTTATATTTTACAAATGATCAATTATTAGTTATACCGTATTCGACGTAATAAGCGCCCTGGGCGCTCTCAAAATTAGAAATAGGGGGCTCTTATTAGAATATTATTTTGGTGAAAAAACAGTTGAAAGATAAATTTCGTGGTTTATGCTGACAGCCTGAAATGTTTATGTACAGATATATTTTTCCAGAATTCAATTCCCCATAATTAACGGTGCATATAACACACGAGTGCGTATTATACGCGAATAAATACGTCTTCTGTACATTGATCAATCGGAAGGGGTGCTATTTGGGATTGTTCACTAGCCAATATATTAGCAAATATCGCCGTGGGAGCTTATTAGAGCGAGGCGCTTATTACGTCGAATATGCTATTTATAAATATTTAATAGTAATATTTAATTTATATAAATAAATAATTAAATAATATTAAGTGGTATCACTTGCAGTTATGTTGTGAGATGAAGATAACATTAACCACAGTATTGTAGATCTTTGTACTGTATAGATCTACCGTAAAGTGTCAAGTGTTAGCAGACCCTGCTGGCATTAAGGTTTAGAATACATGTATATAAAACAACAATAAACACTGGCTTTGCCGAAATTTGAAACAGAGTTCAACTTGTTTCTGTTACTGTCATGAACACTGTTTCAAAATGATAACTTGAATTCATCAATCATTCACTTTCCTTCCTTTTTTTGACAACCTGTCCACTTGGCACAATTTCTAATATTATCCAAGAACATATGTTAACTGCTTTAAATGTGGACAAAGCTCTTTAGAAAACAATACTTTCAAATATCAAAATCCAATAACTTCGTCCATATTTCTCATCTCAAAACATCATACAATTTATACAACAGCTTTGGCCAATGATGCTATTTTCATAATAATTGTATATCAGTATCAATGTTAATCTCCTTAATAACTTCTATGCCTGGCAATGAATTTAATCCATCGTGTATGGCTCCATTGTCTTGATAAGAAAACTCTCTATGTATAGCCCCGATAGTACTTATTTAGCAGTGCCAGTAGTGTTTTTCCCAGGTACCTGACTGACGAGGGAAAGGGCATGATGCCAGATGCTGGGATTCTGTGTCTGTGGATGTTCTTCTCCCCGATCTCCCAAACTGATTTCCGTCATGATTGTGTTTACGTCAATGGTGTAGGAAGTTCAAGCTCGCAGCAGGGGGCAAATTTAAACTTTAAAACAAACGGATGAGATAAAAACAAAGTGGCAGATGATCACTTGGGGCCTTCAAACTTGGTGATAACGAAGTCGAAGTTGGCAATGATAATGTCTCATCTTGTATGGATGGGAAAATTGGTGTTGAAGAATGTATAAATTCTGGACAATTTTCTCGTTTTGTTTTGAGAAGGAAGTTTTGATCCTTTCGATCACTTGCAGCTGTTTTCGGGGTGGTCGGGTAGCCTTGTGGTGAAAGCGTTCGCTCGTCATGCCGAAGACCCGGGTTCGATTCCCGACATGGGTACGATGTGTGAAGCCAATTTCTTGTGTCCCTCGCCGTGATATTGCTAGAATATTGCTAAAAGTGGCGTAAAACCATACTCACTCACTGCAGCTGTTTTCTTACAGACAGACAGACAGACAGACACTCAGACTCTTTATTCATTATGTAAGGCCATATGGCCCATAGTACAGTTCAGTTTTAACAAATACATTTACATTTTCTTATTAAAATGTTCTGTTACGTGTCTGCACGTACAAATTCTACTTAAGATATCTAACAAAGGATGCTCTTTAGTCATAAACAAAGTATTCGTGTTTTGGGAAACTTACCCTGCAATAGGTCTTGGTAGGCAGGTGGGTGGGTGGATGAGCAGGGGGGCGGGGAGGGGCGGGGCAGGGAACTTATAGTTCTATGAAGAATTTTCTTCAAACACCATAATATAGCAACTGATGTGATACAAATATATTGTGAGAAAAGTGATTGGCTGGTTGGGGTAGCGGAATCCCATGCAACAGCCTACCTACTTATTGAACTTCATGTAACCATGTCGCACTGCGTGAGACAGATATTTGTAATCATGGTGAGGGTAGCTACGCTGCTGGTTTGCCTGGTGGAGGCAACATGTATTGATGTCTGAGATAGCTGTGATACTGTGTGTGGTGGGAGCTCCATTTCCTCACTCACATTATCAGAGGTCGACTAAAATGCTGGCCCTTTAGCCTTTGGCCAGCACAAATAGCACAGGGGCAGAGGGTGTGCTGTCATTGAAAGTCAGTGGCCAGATGAGCCCCCTCCATGAATCATCTTATAGTTGTTTTTTCTGTTTTGAGTAGTGAATGGCTAGGGAAACTTTTGGTGTGACAATGTTTGGCGTGACAGTTGCTTCAACCCTAGATGCCCCTACTTGATCAGGCTCTGTTAATAGTCGTAGAACAAGAGGACGCCGTCATCAGGGTTAGATGAACATAGGGTTTGTGAAATAAACTTCTGTACAAGGTTAAACAAAAATAATTCTAAAATGTGCTCTCATGTATTAAGTCTCTCAGTTTCCAAGCTGAGAAAGTTTGTAGTTTGTAGTTTAATGCCGCACTCAGCAATATTCCAGCTATATGACAGCGGTCTGTAAATAATCGAGTCTGGACCAGACAATCCAGTGATTAATATCATGAGCATCGATCCACGCAATTGGGATCAATGACATGCATCAACCAAATCAGCGAGCCTGACCACCTGATCACGATAGTCGCCTCTTACGACAAGCATAGTCGCCTTCAACAGCAAGCATGGGTTGCTGAAGACCTATTCTGACCCCGGATCTTCGCGGGTCTCCGTAATGATTGACAAGCAACGATTCAGGTTACAGCCAGGTTACACATTGTTACATTAAGTATTCATCTCGTACATCAAACATAGGATGCTGGGAGATTTGTCCAGGCCTGGTGTTGACACAGGGCGATCCAGTGATTAATATCATGAGCATCGATCCATGCAATTGGGATCAATGACATGCATCAACCAAGTCAGCGAGCCTGACCACCCGATCCCGTTAGTCGCCTTTTACGACAAGCATAGTCACTTTTTATGGCAAGCATGGGTTGCTGAAGACCTATTCTACCCCAGGATCTCACGGGTTGAGTATAGGCTGATAGAGCTGAGAGGGGTGAACTGCTGTGGGTGGAGGTTGTCTGTTGGAGAGACTACACCAAGGTTAAGACTAAGTGTCCAGCACTGTTCTGACAATGTCCTGAATGGTCCAACATTACGCCAGATTTTAAAAAGATTTATTTCGGTTTATGGATTTTGACAGTGAAAACATTTGGTAAGTAGGTACATGAGGTTTTTTAGCGTGTTAAAGCTGGATTTTGAATTGTTGATGCATGTCATCGATCCCAATTGTGTGGATCGATGATCATGATATCAATCACTGATTATTTACAGACCTCTGTCATATAGCTGGAATATTGCTGAGTGCAGCGTTAAACAACAAAACAACCAAGCTCCATCAGTTGATGGGTGATCCCTAGAGGTGGCTGCTGTGTGCATGTGGCGCCGTGACATATGGCAACACGCAGCCAGTTGCTATCACTGGATGATCAGACTCATTCCTCAACATAACACGCAGTCAGCCTGCTCTGACCATTACCCTGAGTATTGTGACTGGCCAGCCTAGCTGTGATAAACAATAATATACATGGAGTCTGACAGGAGGGTGTGTATATTGATGTACCTGTTACTGTGTTGCTGGGGTCTCTGTGGATGCTTGGATGTACAGGCAGTGGATGGAGATAATCATATGTGGGACGGACTCACCTGATGAGGATGGACGTGGTGGGGGTTGGGGGGTGGGGTAGGTGATAAGCGGGAGAAGAGGAGTATTATGCCCCCCTGATCAGAGGGAGAAGAGGTAGAATAGGACATGTTGCATGGGGGTAAGGGGACGTGAGTGGTAGTTGTGTGGGGGGTTGGGGGAGAGAGAATCCTCAGGTTGAGGTTAGGGACTGGAGGGATAGGGTGGTAGTGAATGGTGGGGGCAATAGGGGAAGGTTGTAGTTGGTAGTACCACAGCATTGGGACGACTGGGTGGTGGGAGGTGGTAGTACCACAGGGTAGGGGGTCAGAGGGGGTGGTGGTAGTACCACAGGGTTGGGGGTGGTAGTACCACAGGGTTGGGGGGTCAGAGGAGGAGGTGGTAGAATAAACCACAGGTAGGGGGTCAGAGGGGAAGGTGGTAGTACCACAGGGTGGGGGGTCAGAGGGGGTGGTGGTAGTACCACAGGGTTGGGGGTCAGAGGGGGTGGTGGTAGTACCACAGGGTTGGGGGGTCAGAGGAGGAGGTGGTAGAATAAACCACAGGGTAGGGGGTCAGAGGGGGTGGTGGTAGTACCACAGGGTGGGGGGTCAGAGGAGGAGGTGGTAGAATAAACCACAGGGTAGGGGGTCAGAGGGGGTGGTGGTAGTACCACAGGGTTGGGGGGTGGTAGTACCACAGGGTGGGGCGGTCAGAGGAGGAGGTGGTAGAATAAACCACAGGGTAGGGGGTCAGAGGGGAAGGTGGTAGTACCACAGGATAGGGGTATGGGGGGAGGTGGTAGTACCACAGGGCTGGGAGAATTAGGGGAGATGGGGTATGGTAGCACAACAGGGTTAGGGAGTCAGATGGGTAGGAACAGATGGCAGAGGGGGAGGGGTGTAGTAGTTGGTGGGGTTGTAATGGGGGTTGGGTAGGAATGAAACAGGGCGAGGTTAACTTAGTTGAAGGGAATCAGAAGGCTACTTATGTTTAGTGGAGTGGGATGCAGTAAACAACGTATGGGGCAGGCGTTGACAAACTGCCATGGTTCTGGGGTTTTGTTCCTCACTGCTGAGGTATGGGGGATGTTTTGTGTAGTTCCAGAACCTGCTGTTGGTGTTACCTGCATGTGCTGGATGATACTGATGAATGTCATGTTACCCTGCATCTCACACAAAGTAAACACATTCAATACCCCACAACTATAACAGGAGTTTATATTTCTCTCAAGCCATTTTCAAATTTTGTAGGAATAGTCAACCTGTTGTCATGTTCATTTTAATGCATTGAAATCATTTTGATAAAGAGACTTTACAGATAGTTTTGATTGATGTAAAGATAACAACAATGATGTTAATAATAATATAATAAGAAGAAGAAGAAGAAAAAGAAGAATTTTGATTGATGTAAGGATAACAACAATGATAATAATAATAAGAAGAGTATTGAAACAAGGATAATAAGAAGAATATTGAAACTAGGATAATAAGAAGAATATTGAAACTAGGATAATAAGAAGAATATTGAAAATACTAATTATGATAAAAAATAATGTTTCGTAATAATGATAACTGATGTTGATGACAATACGACAATGACGAGGATGATGATTGCAATGATGCTGCTGATACCGATGATGATGATGATGATGATGATGATGATGATGATGATAGTTGTCATCATCATTGCAGGGGAAAAAATGATACATTCCTAATTATTTCCCCTTTGTGACCTGCCTGTGCCCAAGTAGCTTGTCTGGAGAGTATTGCTCAGTATCATACATAAACATTTATCCCATGTACGTCCCAAATTGATATCTATTCCAGTACACTACACCCCAGAGCTAGCACTAAGTAGATCACAAACAAGGAACTGTTTGCTGCCGCCGCTGGTTGCAGCGTGATCAGATCTAGGAGTGTTTACATTATCCCGCCAGGGGCTTGAACATTGCTTGCCATCTCACAGAAACAATGGAGCATCAGAAACTCTCGTCAAGGTTTTTCCCATTTTCTCTGCAGTTAATTTTGTTGAAGTGTTATCGTTTGGATCTGGAAAACGCTCTAATGGGGTACCGCAATAATCCCAATAGTATGAACATGCTGCATGCAACAAATACTTGTTATTATGAACGTATGACAGCTCCATGACACCAGAGACACCACCAGCAATAATGGATGATAATCAGGATATGTGATGGGTGCACGAGTCGCCAAGTTGTCTCAGGTGCTGCAGCTCGCTGTTGCAGAGTTGCTTACCTTGGGCATACAGGAAACCTATGATTGTGGGTTTGAACCCTGGTTCGATTCAAATTTGTTTCTCGGACTATAAATATAATGGAAAATGTTTATGTGAATTCCTGTTGGTATCAGCAAAATGATTACGCATGGTCAAGTATAGTCCGAGTTCTCTGAGCAGAATGATTATGGTATAGTCAAGTATAGTCCAAGTTCTCTTAGCAGAATGATTATGGTATAGTCAAGTATAGTCCAAGTTCTCTTAGCAGAATGATTATGGTATAGTCAAGTATAGTCCAAGTTCTCTGAGCAGAATGATTATGGTATGGTCAAGTATAGTTAAAGTTCGCTAAGCAGAATGATTATGGTAAGGTCAAGTACAGTGAAACTGGCTGTTAGGAAAGCCAGGAAACATGTGTTACGTCATGCTGGAGGTTAGTGGGTAATCTCACGTATGTTTGCTGTGTACTGTTCGATTCACATGGTGAAGTTCATTGCCACAAAATTGCCTGATGCTGTTTTATGGGTAAAGTTTGCAAATTGCAGAACAGAAATGGTTTATTTTGGGAGTTTGACAAAGTTTGCTGATAAGTTTCTGTGAGTTGGCTACATCTGCCGATGCATGATTGCAGGTAGTGTACGAACTCTGACTTGGGTGTTGAATCACCGTGGTAATGACAGCGGGTCCACTCTTGTTTCTTGTAGGGAAATGTATCGCCAGCATTTGTTTGTGCTTGCCTTGTTCTCAGATGTTCTGATGGGTAATAGGGGCAGTTGGGTAGCCTTGTGGTTAAAGTGTTCGCTCATCATGCCGAAGACCCGGGTTCGATTCCCGACATGGGTACAATGTGTGAAGCCCATTTCTTGTGTCCCCCGCCGTGATATTGCTGGAATATTGCTAAAAAAGCGGCGTAAAACCATACTCACTCACTCATTCTGATGGGTAATAACAGATGGCCAGTAGGCCATGCATGTCTCCCTGTGTCAACACCAGGCCTGGACAAATCTCCCAGGATCCCATGTTTGATGTATATGAATGATGATGAGATGAATACTTACTGTAACAATGTGTAACCTGGCTGTAACCTGAATCGTTGCTTGTCAATCATTACGGAGACCCATGAAGATTCCGGGGTAGAATAGGTCTTCAGCAACCCATGCGTGCCGTTAAAGGCGACTATGCTTGTCGTAAAAGACGAGTAACTGGATCGGGTGGTCAGGCTCACTGCCTTGGATGATGCATGTCATCGAACCCAATTGCATGGATCGATGCTCATGATATTAATCACTGGATTGTCTGGTCCAGACTTGATTATTTACAGACCACCGTCATATAGCTGGAATATTGCTGAGTGCAGCGTTAGACAACAAACCAACTGACAACAAACCAACCATGCCTTCCTCCTGGCAATCCGAAGCAATGATTTCAACAAAGTAATGACCGCCTTCGTGGTCTAATGGTAGAGTGTCCGCCTGGAGAGCGGAAGGTCCGGGGCTCGATCCCCAACCGCGTCATACCAAAAGACGTTAAAAGATGGTACTTGTTGTTACCCTGTCTGGTGCTCGGCATTAAGGGGCTAAAACAAGGACTGGTCGGCTCGGGAGTCAGTATACTGTGTCTGAGTGGGGTATCCATGTTAAACCGCAGCATGGTATCTCAGTGAGCTAGCACTATAAATCGGCATCAGTCCGGACTAGTACAAGCAGCCACACACACACACATACACATGCATGCACGTCGCTATATAAGTGCAATAATCTTGGACGCGACGTTAAACCCCATTTCACCTCACTCAACAAAGTAACAAAAATACAGACCCCCTAGTCTGACACACTAGAACTATAAAACCTAGTTGATCATCTTGGAGATCTATTGTTTGGACAAGACCACAAAATTTGTAGTTATATTGATTATGAGTTTTTTCTCACTATTACAAGAACTCGACTCATGAATGTCAAGGAAGATGTTTTATGTGAGGTTAATGGCACTGTTTTCCTTCAACTTCTCATAAATAAACTCTTAGGAACTCTTCTCATAAATAAAGTGTCAGTATGGTAAAGTGCTGCTAATATAACAGTGTGTTCATGGGGATTCGGACCTGCCCCACTTTGAAGCACATGTAGCGCTTGTGGTGTCTCCTTAGGCAAGTGGGGGCGGTCGGGTAGCCTGGTGGTTAAAGCGTTCGCTCGTCACGCTGAAGACCCGGGTTCGATTCCCGACATGGGTACAATGTGTGAAGCCCATTTCTGGTGTCCCCCGCCGTGATGTTGCTGGAATATTGCTAAAAGCGGCGTAAAACCATACTCACTCACTTAGGCAAGTGGCTTTGTTGGAAATGTGCCTCTGTTCACCCAGCAGTGAATGGGTACCCAGTAGGATGAGATGGCAATGTGGCTGCTAATGTAAGCTTCTAGTGCCTAAACAGGCAGCATGGGTTGTATACTCCCCAGGGAGCTGAGAACGAAACTCAAATGCACACTGATCCATTGACTGGGGTAATAATGTGGTGCTTTGAGGATGCCTTAGGGCTTGGATTGACGCATTATTAATGAGCACATTATTATGTTATTACCATCTGGAACTGACCCATGAAGATTCCGGGGTAGAATAGGTCTTCGGCAACCCATGCTTGCCATAAAAGGCGACTAACGGGATCGGGTAGTCAGGCTCGCTGACTTGGTTGATACATGTCATCGATCCCAATTGCGTGGATCGATGCTCATGATATTATTCACTGGATTGTCTGGTCCAGACTCGATTATTTGTGCGGCGTTAAGCAACAAACCAACCAACCAACCAAAACCATCTGGAACTTGATTGTTATATTTTTACACAAGCTTTGTCACGTGACACTGTTCTAATTTATTATAGAATGCAGCATCCATGTGAACCTTTTAGAAAACTTGTATATTTTTGGATCCTCGAGTGTAACGCCCGTTCCTGGTGCCCCTGCTGTTTTAGTGCTGAAATATTGCTCAAAGTGCCACAGGACCGACCCTATTTACTCAGTGTAAATCACTGACAAAAGTTCAGCTTTTATCGTAATCAGAAAACAAATTGAACAACCAAAAAACGCTTCCCTGAACTATGTGAGGTGAGGTGAAATGGGGTAAAATGATGCATGCAAGGTCATTGCACTTTTTACCAATGTGCATGCACGTGTGTGTGGCTGCTTGTTCTACTCCTTACTGATTCTGATTTATACTGCTAGCCTACTGAGATACAATGCTGCAGTTTAACATGGATACCCCACTCAGACACAGTGTACTGACTCCGAGTTGACCAGTCCTTGTTTTAGCCCATTAATGCCGAGCGCCAGACAGGGTAACAACAAGTACCATCTTTTAACGTCTTTTGGTATGACGTGGTCGGGGATCGAACCCCGGACCTTCCACTCTCCGGGCGGACATTCTACCATCAGACCGCGGAGGCGGAGCACCAAGGAAACAACAAGTACCATCTTTTGATGTTTTTTAGTATAACATGGCCGGGGATTGTTTCAGGTTGTATTCTTGGCTTGGACTTCGTAACCATCAGTAATAAGTATCGTTTGGAGAAAGCATTATTCCAGCATACCGACACCTTGTACTCTTGTGTAGGGCTGAGTTCTTCAAGATAACATCATCTTGTCGTGGAATCAGGTCACAAGCCAGGCATCCCCTCAATGTGTCAGTGCTGTTGTCTCTGGCTGTTTGATGGTATCGGTGTTGATGGCGCTGCCACTGATGGTGTTGCCAGTGATGGTGCTGCCACTGACGGATAGGCTACCTCCACACAACAAATGAGGCAGCAGGTGAAGGTATTCTACAATCAGATATGACTCCCACCTGCAGTCGGCCCCTGTCACACAGGTTGGTGGGTTCTAGGCAACAGGTGAAGGTGTCCTACAGTCAGATATGACTCCACTTGTAGTTGGCCCCTGTCACACAGGTTGGTGGGTTGGTTCTAGGCAACAGGTGAAGGTGTCCTACAGTCAGATATGACTCCACTTGTAGTTGGCCCCTGTCACACAGGTTGATGGGTTCTAGGCAACAGGTGAAGGTGTCCTACAGTCAGATATGACTCCACTTGTAGTTGGCCCCTGTCACACAGGTTGGTGGGTTCTAGGCAACAGGTGAAGGTGTCTTACAGTGAGATATGACTCCACTTGTAGTCGACCCCTGTCACACAGGTTGGTGGGTTGGTTCTAGGCAACAGGTGAAGGTGTCCTACAGTCAGATATGACTCCACTTGTAGCCTGCCCCTGTCACACAGGTTGGTGGGTTCTAGGCAACAGGTGAAGG
The DNA here is from genome assembly GCF_023055435.1 of Haliotis rufescens. Lineage (NCBI taxonomy): Eukaryota > Metazoa > Mollusca > Gastropoda > Lepetellida > Haliotidae > Haliotis > Haliotis rufescens. The sequence goes on from NW_025964223.1 coordinate 11,099,602, forward strand.
TGTCCTACAGTCAGATATGACTCCACCTGTAGTCGGCCCCTGTCACACAGGTTGATGGGTTGGTTCTAGGCAACAGGTGAAGGTGTTCTACAGTCAGATATGACTCCACCTGTAGTTGGCCTCTGTCACACAGGTTGATGGGTTCTAGGCAACAGGTGAAGGTGTTCTACAGTCAGATATGACTCCACCTGCAGTCGGCCCCTGTCACACAGGTTGATGGGTTCTAGGCAACAGGTGAAGGTGTTCTACAGTCAGATATGACTCCACCTTTAGTCGGCCCCTGTCACAGGTAGTTGATTAAAACAGGGAAGATGCTCCACACCCTGCTATAAAGGTCTAGACATTTTTTGGAGCCTTGTGTGAAAGTGAGAAATTCATTGTGTAATTCTGATAACTATTTGCTGCTAGATTTGAAACAATCCTCAACATTGAGCTAGCAGCAGTGTTAGTTTGCCAGTTTGCCTGAGCCAACATCCCTGCTGCTACTGCCAGCGTGTGCACGCTACTCGTTCACTTTCATATATCAAAAAGACTGTTTGTCGTAGGAATTTTATTTCTTTACAGATTTTTCAGTTGGGTCGTCACAAATTGGAGGTGAAGGGGAAACAGTTAGACCGCTTTCATCGAAAACCGAAAAATAAACATTCACAAGAGTGCTAGTCCTCAGTCAAATTATTTAACTGATTATTTTGCCAGAAGAGAATTATTTCTCTTTAAGGATCTTGAATCGCATACTGTTAAGAGGCAGTACAGGAAAGGGGGCGGTCGGGTAGCCTAGTGGTTAAAGCGTTCGCTCGTCACGCCGAAGACCCAGGTTCGATTCCCGACATGGGTACAATATGTGAAGCCCATTTCTGGTGTCCCCCCGCCGTGATATTGCTGGAATATTGCTAAAAGCGGCGTAAAATCATATGCACTCACTCAGTACAGGAAAACTTTTTAAAAAAATTAAAAAATAAGCATTTATTGCAAACATAAGAATGAAGTAGGGGTCTTATGAAGGCCGGGAGGCGGAAAGCTTGACTGTGTATATAACAGGATTTGTTTGTTAGATGTGTTTATTAAAGGCATATTGCAGGGTGGTCGGGGAGCCTAGTGGTTAAAGCGTTCGCTCGTCACGCCGAAGACCCAGGTTCGATTCCCGACATGGGTACAATGTGTGAAGCCCATTGCTGGTGTCCCCCGCTATGATATTGCTGGAATATTGCTAAAAGCGGCGTAAAAACCATACTCACTCACTCACTATTGGCATATTGCAGTCATAATATAGTAGGGAAATGAAGAAAATAAAGTTAACGTTTAATCTGAATTATAGTCATTGCATAAACCAGATAAACCTCCAGTAGGAAATATAGTGGAATTATACGTCTGATAAAATAGAGGCTCAGCCACTCTGAAGCCAAGTTGTTTTGTAGACCCAATAAACTTTACACTCATATTGTCGTCATTACATACTGCGTTCGTGACTAAAACGTGCTGTGTTCGTGTCTAACTGCACACGAATTTGAGATAAATGTCGTTCAATTTCAACAAGGAAATTTCTGGAAAACAATGATCACTTTTACATTTGGTATACATTGTTTGTTTCCGGTATGTAGTATTTTGAATGTCAGGGCCATATTGGAAGGCAGCAACAAATTGTTATTTGTGCTCTTGTAACACCCCACCTGCTCATCATGAATAGGTTTACTTTAAGTACTTCAAGATCTACCTTTCTAAACATAGCCTCCAGCAAATGTTAAAGACTAGTGTTAAGAAATGGTTGAAAGATTATCGTTGATGATTTGATCATCCCAATCGGTTGATGATTGAAAAACATTGGTTGGCATGAAATTTGGCTGTTTTTAATGTAACACAACTACCGTATTCGACAAAATAAGCGCCCAGGGCGCTCTCAAAGTTAGAAATAGTTGAAAGATCAAAAATTTCTCGGTTTATGCTGACAGCCTGAAATGTTTATATACGACAGATATATTTTTTCCAGAATTTAATTTCCCATAATTATGAATGCATATAACATACGTATAATACACGAATAAATAAGTGTTGTGTACATTGATCAAACGGAAGGGGTGCTAATTGGGATTGTTCACAAGCCAATATATTAGAAAATATCGCCGTGGGCGCTTATTAGAGCAGGGCGCTTATTATGTCCTATACAGTACTTACTTCAGGTCTTCTGGATTCACTTTTTGTCACTTTTTTCTACAAGTACGAGGTGGCACGTGGTCCTGCACAGGTCACAGGTCACATATCAGGTCAAGTAAAAGCAAGTCGGTCACGGAGAATCCTTGAATGGAGGACTGCGTCTGAGCAGCTTGGATCCTGAGAGTTTCTTGGATCCTGAGAGTTTCTTGGATCCTGAGAGTTTCTTGGGCTTCGGTCCTGCCCCACACTGAAGCACATGTAACACAAGTGGCCTCTCCTTGGGCAAGTTCAAAATATGCCTCTGTTCATCCAGCAGTGAATGGGTACCCTGTAGGATGAGATGGCAATGTGGTTGTTAATCTTCTAGCGCCTAATGGGCAGCTTGGGTTGTATATTCCCCAAGGAGCTGAGAATTATTGTTTAGTGCACACTGATCCACTGACCGGGGTAATAACAGCACTTTGAGCATGCCCCTGAGTGGTGTGGAAATATGTGCACTATAAATAGCCTTTTATAGAGAATATACCTTGTCAGCACGCAATATTAATACTAACTCCGGGTTGACAGTGCGGGAAATATTTTGCCTTTTCACCTTTTTAATTTCAATTAATTTGTACACAACTACTGAAAACTGTCAAGGTTTCATATTCAGTGTTATCAAGTGTGACAGAGTAGCCTTGAAAATGACTTGAACTTATTTATGAACCCGAGTAAAATATTGAAATATTTATCGCACTAAATATTGCCTTCTATGAAATAATCGAAGACACTTATGCTTAAACATGCTCACACCAGGTGAACGGTCCAGAGAACAAATAGTCAGTTTGTTGTGGCGGAAACTTTTCTCCATGACTGCATGGAGGGATTCAGGAGTGGGCCAACAAGCATGTGGCATCCATCATTACTGGGGAGTCGGAAGAATGCCACAATACGAGATGAAAGACGGTAGAAAAACTTGGGGCTTAGCAATTTCGGTTTTAGAATAACGTTTTTAATGTAATGAAGCCCTGGTAATCCTTGTTTGAGTTTATGATGTGTTTGCTTCTTGCAGATAGAATCAGTTGGGAGAAATGTGTCTGAGTTTATTTTTCTAATTATATTTTTCAACAGACATGATTACAGACCATTAAAGATCGGGGAGAGCTAAATAGATACAATTTGTGACCAACCATGTGATGAGGGACCTTAGGGGTGAAAAATCACATTTTGATTTCTCGTTATATTTTTAAACTACAGCATCTTCAGAACACAGGAACACAATACACAAGCTTCAATTCTTATTTATTAAAGAGATACTTGACATCAAACATTTGGACTTATTTTCTACAAAATCCCATTTTCAGACTTTATATAATAGGGGGCACGGGTGGCCCAGTCGTCTAAGGCGCCGCGATTCGCTGTGCAGAGTTGCGTCCCTTCGGCACGCCAGAAACCTATGATTGTGGGTTCGAATCCCGGTTCGCCCTGATTATGTTTCTAGGTTTGTCAGCACCATACCCGTGCTCGTGGGTTTCACCGAAGTGGTAAACGTCTGAGACCTGCATCACTTCGGGCTTTCCATCACATTAAGCTGACATGCCGTAATATAACTGGAATACTGTTAAAAGCGGCGTTAAACCCAACTCACTCACTCACTCACTCACTTTATATAATACCTGTTGTAAAATTGAGATATAATGCCTGGTTAATCTAAAGTTCACATCTGTGCAAATATGTTTTGAAATAATGCGTTTAGCATATTACAACCTGACAAGAGCAGAATAAGATAATTGTGTACAATCTGCTTTGATCTAGGTGGCGATTTTTACGGAAGTAAGTTGAGGCCAAACAAACGTCTTTCTTTATGACATGACAGCACAATTGTATCCGAGCTTCCAGAGGTCCCTTCTCTCCGGGCAGGTCACATTTGGATAACAACTTCTTTATATTACAATATTGTTGTTATCCGTAAATTTTGTCACTTTGTCATCTGTCAACTGTGTTTCATTTCTTTTCTTTTTTTAAATTGTTTGGAGTCAGTGGATTTGTAAACCAAGTTTTTGAAAATGTGTGGTCTGACATAGGTGTAATGCCACGGATATTATTATTGTGTCTAAACTTTTCATTTTTATGTTCAAATATAGCAATTACTAACTGGAAAAATTGTGAAACACTCTTGTGGCATTAAGACAAAGATGGAACACTGAAATGTGTCAGATATTTGTATTCCCACAATTGTTTATTGCTAGAGCATGCATATATTTTTTTCTTTAAAAGATTTTCTTGGTTAAAATGCTAATATATAATATTTGGTACTGGAGTTGAGTGTTATTTCTTTTTTTAAATAATGCAATAATTTTTCTTTTTTTTAATCAGTTTGAATTTTTTGGGGCAGAATTTTGGCATAAAATAATTTGGGCTATTCTGACAACAAAAAACATTTCAAAATTTGTTTTGTCACTGACGTGCAGTGTCGAGAGGTGATGTGTTTCCGAGACATGGAGACATAAATCTCCGCTCTGGAGACTTCTTGTCCAACTGGAATCTTGTGAAGTTCCTGCAGGGAGACATGACTTTTTTGCAAGAACAGCGAATTGTTGGCTGTGATTGGAAGAAACTGTGGAGGAGAGTGTTTTGTAGTTGGTGGTCGGTGAACGTACCAGATTAATAGTAGTGATAATGTTCCGTTAGAATGTATATAGTATGATTCTTATCAAAGAAACTAACATGAGATGGACGTTGTATTGGATCATGAATAAAGGGAAACATGTAAGCGCAACTCGATGATGGCTAACCCTGCAGTCCACACACATCCCGAGCAGCTCATTCACTCAATGGTAATTAGTTGTACATAATGTTTAATTCTTGATGATGATGATGATGATGATGATAATCGTGCAATGATAATAAAAAATCATGTTTCAAAAAAACGATTTACTGATGATGATGACAATATGACAATGATGATGATGATGATGATGATGAAAGCCATGCAATGGTATCAAAAAATCATGTTTCATAATAGAGATAACTTATGATGATGATGATGATAACCGTGATAATTGTTTCATGTTTTCATGAGGAAAACAAGGATGATGTTGATGATTTGAATATCCACTAGGCTTTTATAACAGTATATGAAACGATTTTGATTTTCAGAACAACACACCTTTTAACAAAATCAAAAATGGCGAAACTGATATATATCCCTATACTTCTCTGTGCACATGCACACCTGGCGGTACCTTCCAGGGGGGTACTGGGGAGGAGGGAGCTCCAACACAGGCAGGTACTTGCAGTATGTGCAGTTGGCTCCCTGACCCCCCAGCCGTGATGGAGAGAGTCTGTGGCAATTCTCAGGAGCAGTCACGTTCTCTCCCTGGTCTCTCTGGCTTGTGAAGTGTAGCCAAACTGCCCCTCTTTGCCCACCATCATACACGTTAACACTTTGCTCTATGAGCCAAGTGCTTATTTTCCTGTGGCCACTTGTCGAAATCTGTCAGTCAGAGTAGGCAGGAGCCTGGCCGTTCCTCCTGTGTGAAAAACCAAATGTTATTTCTTTGAAACATACCTGGATTTCTTTACAAATTTACCTGGATTTCTTTACAAACTTACCTGGATTTCTTAACGAACTTACCTGGATGTCTTAATGATGTTGTTATGTCATGAAGGAGTTAACCTGTCAGAGCAGTAATTGTTGGTTGCATGACAGGGTTATATTCCTTGAGGTGTGACGTTTTGTTTTCATAGCTGTAGAGTCGGCTTTGAATAACCATCAAGAAACGGGATGAGACCTGAAGTTGCTTGATTAGGAATCAGGGACGTTTTAGACGTGTCGAGAGGTTTGTTATCTATAGCTGTACAGGTGTGTGGTGCAGATTCAGGAAGCATTGTTTCAGGACGTCCAACTATTTCATACATTCCAGCTGTGGCCTGATCCCCTTACGTCCAGCAACATTTGTTTTGCGTCTAGGCAAAGATCAAGATCACAAGGGATAGATTTTGAAGAATTGCTTCTCATTGTCTTTTTTTCGTAACTTTTCCATTTTCACAGAAGAATTTTGGTAATTTTGGAACAAGAGTATCCCAGAGAAGATTTATGTGATTCTCAATCATTTTTGTTTTCGTTTGGTGGTGAATACGCTTTTCACCAAAATGCAAAGGCGCTGTTGGAATGCTGGGATGAGAAAATGAAACACATGGCAATAGACTTGTTAGGTAGGCACTACAGTGGTGAGAAACAAGCGGTCGTTCACATTGATACCTTCGCCATCACAGAGCCAACTACAGGCACAAATATGCTTGCTGAGTTTCCTCAAATGGAGCTTTGATTCTTGGAGGATTGTGTTCAAATTATGGAAAAAATAATATTTTGGAATCTTTAAATTGTGTTGCATTCCTAAGTTGCATTTCAAGGATCTCTTCAGGTATGCTTGCTTTGAAATTTCATAAGGATTTCGTAAGTTGGGAGGGACGTTGATTTTAATAATATATTTTCTAGTCTTTACAGTTGCTGCCAAAATTCTGGTTAATTGATAAGTTTGAATCTTTTTGTTCCTGGAAATAGGATATGTTCTTCATTATAGTTCCTAGGGAGATTTTATTTCGCTTATCTGATAAGCAGAGTTAGTTTATGTTGCCATCAATCCCATGAGGTACTCTTGCAAAAACTATCAGTCATATCAAGTGATTAATTAAATATCATCAGTTTTAAGAGAATTTTGACGTTGATGTGTTTTGAGGATTTTGTTATCAAACACAGGCAGGTGGTTTCAGGTAATTTTGGAATATAAAAGGAGTTTATTTATGGTGTGAATCATGAAAGTTTATTTCTTACAGATCCTTTTGCTCAAAGATTAGACCAAAAAATAATTTCAAAATGGAATATCAATGGTGGGACATAACATTCTATTCTAGAAAGTTTTTGATCTTTGATCATAGAATGTTAAATTGTACAAGAACCACAGATTAATAAATATTTGAGGATTTGAAGTGGAAATATTGTAATATTGCAGTTATTTTTGGTAAATTGAGCAGGAACTGATCCACAACTTATATGATAAGGCTCTGAATAGTCCTCACTCTTTCCTGTCTCTGACATTGTTTTTGGTTTGTAGCGCCGGTTTGGAAGCAAGGGTTGTATGTGTGCCATACCCACGTGTGGAAGTCATTGTACCAGACTAGTATCAGATTAGAGATAAGAGCACTGGAAAACTAAACCTTCGACCCATCACCTTCCGGGGTTCCTTTACAAGGTGAGAATATGTGGATGAAAAACGTCCACAAAAACAGAGTTCCCCGGAGAGGAAAAAAGTCAGTGATAAGTGTTCCCCATACAGGGTCATTTGAATGTTTTTAAGATAGTTATAATCTGTGAAGATTTCTCTGGAAGGATTGGTGTCAAGAAAATAGTGGAGTGTAACCAATGGTGCTTTGAGAAGAATTTTTTTTCATTGCAGTTTTTTTTGTTGATTTCTGATTGTCATTGATAAGGTGTTCCTTGTTTAAGTGGGTATTGTCTTGATGAAGATTTTGTGTGTGGAACAATTATGATGATTCTTGCTGGGATTTACGACCTGCTAGAGCACCAGCTATCAAAGGTATGAGGACAGGGGCCAGGAGTTGAGGGCTGTTTGTGGGGGAGTAGGGAAGGGTGATAACAGAATATCTTGCAGCAGACGTGAAGTCTGGATATTGCCGGAGGGTGCAGATATTATGGATCAAGACCTGTGCATCACATGAATTCTCTGTGATTTCAAGGTCAGTTTTGTGACCTTGATGCTTAACAAATTCAACAAGCCTGTTTTGAGTTGAGCGTGTACTTCCCTGACATTTTGTTGGTGTATATGGACATCTGTGACCTTTTGTTGGTGTATATGGACCTCGCGGATGTATCATTCACAGAGGTTAATGTTATTAAATCATTCCAAGCCAAATGAAGAAACTACTTGGATCACATATGGATAATTTGGGAGCAAAGAAAAAAACAAGTCAATGAATGAAAACGGAAAATTGTGATGTGTTGAAGTGAGAAATTGCTTGATTCCTGACAATCGAAGAAGTGACATGGAAAATTGCATCACAAGACATAGCTTTGATGTGTGTATGAAATCAGTTGCACCATACTATGATTTTCGTCATTTATGAGAGGACAGTGAGAAAAAAAGAAGTTTCTCGCTTGAAGTGACAGCCGTTTCTTCCAAACATTCTGGAAGTTCCATAGCTCTTAATGGTTGTTGCACATTCACGAGTTGCGGAGTTTTACCCAACAGCAAAGATGGCAGATGACATCATTGGTCTGATCACAGCTTTGACGGCGATGATGTCCTTGGCCTTTCTCTGCTTCATTGCTTGCATCCTGGCGTTCGGAATCTGGATGCTCAAAAACGTAATTCATTTTAATTCTTTTGTTTAGCATAAGTTTAATAAAAACAAGATTCATTTCATCTCCCCACCCACATCATCCATTTTGCATATACAGTGAAACCATGATAGTCTGTACTTCGTTGGTGTCGATATCTTGCCTTCCAGAGCCCAATTTCACAAAGCGGTCCGAGCACTGAGACTGTTTTAACTCTCTTACATAAACATTGACTTGTCCATGGGGATTCATGGTTAGAATTTGGTTCCCAGCAACCTTTGCTGGTCGTAAGAGGCAACCAGGTGGTGAGGCTCCGTGACTAGTTTGATAGCGTGTCCTCGTACGCAGACATCATGGATCATTGCTCACAATATCAGTCACAGAATTGTCTGGTCCAGACTCTAATACTTACAGGCTGCCATCATATAGCTGAAATATTGCTGAGTGTGGCGTTAACAACAATAACACTGAGTTATGGTAATCCCAATGTTACTGTCACTTTGTGGGACTGCCTCCGTGGTCTAGTGGTAGAGCGGAAGGTCCGGGGTTCAATCCCCGACCAAGTCATCCCAAAAGACATTAAAAGATGGTACTTGTTGTTACCCTGTCTGGCGCTCGGCATTAAGGGGCTAAAACAAGGACTGGTCGGCTCGGAGTCAGTATACTGTGTCTGAGTGGAGTATTCATGTTAAACTGCGGCATGGTATCTCAGTGGGCTAGCACTATAAATCGGCATCAGTCCGGACTAGTACAAGCAGCCACACACTCACACGTCCATGCACGTCGCTATATAAGTGCAATAATCTTGGACGCGACGTTAAACCCAATTTCACCTCACTTTGTGAAACTGGCTCCAAGTGGTTTAACCTTGCTGAGTCCAGAACCGACAAAGGGACATTACTCCGTACCTGTCATTCATAAAGCTGGAAATATGTTAATTTATACAATGTCACTGTCAATACTAGCACCCAGATTAACAGGTTTCCACGATATCACTCATACAGATCATTTGTCATGTTATATGGCTGAGCAAAAAGCCAAGAAATAGTTTTTTATTCTAATATACTAAATAAGTAGGAAATAACAAGCAGGTGTATTGAGGCTATGCATGCAGTAACTCCTGCCGATGTCTGTGTACGTTACACATTGAATGTCTGTATCACTTGGTCGCTCTGTGTATTCAACGCTTGTAGTCTGCTATCTGTATATCACATTATAGCTGTCTATTCTATGTATTCAAGTAAGTCACAGGAAGATGTTTAAAGAATTACATATTTTTTATTTTCTCAGATCAAATACTTCATTTTTTTCATTTTTCGTTTTTTAATAGGGGATTAATAGGTATTTTATTGTTTCTTGTATAAAACTGAGTACAAATCTGTTCCAGGCTGTTACTATGGACTGGAATTAAAGCGTAGGTTTTACCAAATTTATGCATTCTTTGTGTGTCTCTTTGGCCTAACATTGTGTATGAAATGAAATGGAACCAGTGTTTTACTCACACTCAGTATGCATCTCTTCAGGTCTTGTATTACCTTTAGTTGATCATGGTGTCAGTATTTGGATATCAGTGTTCCCGTTTACCGGTTATTACCAGTTTTTTACCGGTAAAATTAGGCTTGGACCGGTTATTAATGTGACTGCCAGTCCCTGTGGCCTGGCAAATAAATCCTTGTTGTTGAACAAAACATCAGTGATATTCATATAAGTACATTTTTCAAACAAAGTCAGCTTGTCTGTTACCATCAGGGTTTCCCCTTGTCTATTTCTAGGTGAAATATCCATTTGTAGCGACTTTGTCTCGAAATATAAAAAAAACAAAGAGAAAATTGTGAATGAAGTTTATGTGAATGACGTATAGATCTAACTAAGTTACTTCAGAGATGTCATCTTTGCACTGAACATGAAGTTGAAAGAATTAAAACCAAATAATTTTCATATGTTATATGTTTTTTTATTTGTTGAAAGTTGGGACTGGCAAAAATTAGGGGGGACTGGTAATTTTTAGAGTTGCCAGCCCACAAGGACTGATAGTTTCAAAAGCCAGCGGGAACTCTGGATATATTCGTTGTTTTGTCCTGTTTTGTCCAATAACGATGACACCTCCCCTTCCCCATTAACATTGAAGGTATTAGGTCTCCTGGTGGGTTTTCCCAGACTGACCATTCATCAGTCCCCATGCATCCTAGCTGTGTTGGGAGCTTGAAATCGGGGATCAGGTGATGGAGTGTGTCATTGTAGCCAGGCCTGATGTCAATCACTGGTTTGCCTGGTCCAGATTTGATCATAGGATATAGCTGTTGTGTTGCTGATAGTAGTAAATGGCATTCACTCACTAATCATGTGTGTCAGCTTCCTCCTTCATCGTGCAGCCTCACCATTTTCTAACCTTGTTCAGCTTACAGTGATCCAGGCTGTGCAGCCCATGGCACCTACAGCTAGGCTCATGTACCCATCCTATATTAACCACTCCCTTGCACCCCTGACGCTCCTGCCCCCACAGATCACCAACCCCATCCCAACCAGCACAAACACCACTCTCTTGTACCCCTGACGCTCCTGCCCCCACAGATCACCACCCCCATCCCAACAAGCACAAACACCACTCTCTTGCACCCCTGACGCTCCTGCCCCCACAGATCACCACCCCCATTCCCCTCCCAACAAGCACAAACACCACTTCCTTGTACCCCTGACACTCCTGCCCCCACAGATCACCACCTCCATTCCCCTCCCAACCAACACAAACACCACTCCCTTGTACCCCTGACACTCCTGCCCCCACAGATCACCCCCCAACCTGCCACCCCCACCAACACAAACACCACACCCTTGCACCCCTGACACTCCTTCTGCCACCCCCCACCCCCCCACCTGCCACCCCCACCAACACTAACACCACACGCTAAGTATCTGCCCTGGCACAGCTCCACCCTACAGGTCACATAACTCTTCCCCCACCCCCCACCCCCCACCCCCCACCCCCATAGCGTGTGACATTGCTGCCTCAACACCTGAATATTCCATGTCACCATCAACTACTCCCGAAATGCCACCCAATCAAAACACCTGCATCTTTAAACATCTTAAAGTAAGCAGTTCTCGAACAACAACCTGATCGTATTTACGAACAAATATTTCGTATTTTTCCACCCTGTTTCCTGTGCTTCACTAAGCTTACTTCTGATTGCGCTACATGTGCCCTGGTAGCGGGACTCCGGAAACCCGGGACGACCAGGTAGCCATCACTCTAGCTGCATGTGCATTCCGGGCATGAGTGCGCGTGAGGAGCGGCGAGCACGTCTTTGAGTCTCGACCTGGTTCCTATACATTTCCCTACAACATCTGACTTAGATTCTCGTCCCCTGCTGGGAGCGATGACTTGCCCGCAGTGAATGTGGACTTGCCATTCTTTTGACATTTGCTGAATTCTGGGTTCCAGAGCTCATACAACATCATGTACAATAATTTGATAAAACCGCAATAGACGCGAAATTGACAATTTTGTTCTTGAATTAAACTTCTGTTTTAGAGTGGCAGGCGTGTTTGTATGTGGGGTTTGTTGTCAGGAAAATATTAGTTTGGTCTGACATTTTGGAGGAGAAAATCGGTTGTGGTGTTTTGTTGCAGTGGGGATGTACAAGGTGTACCTTGGTGGAAATTGACGAGAGCACTTTGTATGTTAATGGAGTTACGTACGTCATTGGGGGTTGACTGACGCCAACAAATAGCCACTTTGTTTTGTGCAGTAGCGCAATGTTGGTGGTGCATTTCTTCTAGACAAGAAAACTTATTAATACCAACTGTATACACAGAGTGATTTGTAAAAAAAAAATTACGAGGTTCTGAGAATGCTGTTCATGCAAAAAACATGTCTTATGGAGAAAATGATGCTATTCAATTTTGAATTTCATTCAAATATTGAAAAATATAAAATTTATTACCTAGAAAGAATTTTTGAAGAAACCTGTGGTACAGTATTTGCTGATATTTTAGCATCACCATGCTAGGGGCAGTGTTTATGGTGTGTACTTTTGGTCTGTTCACAAATTAAGGCCATACTCATTAAGTGTATTGAAACAGTTTCCATGGAAACAGAGGACCTATTGCAATGAGAAATGCTTGATCAGTTTAGTGTATATATTTTTTAAAATGGTCTTTAAAACAACATTCCATAGTTTAGAAAGTGTGTCAAAATCAAACATTTGATCTTTGCATTTCAAATATTCTTCCTCGGAACCTCTGATTTTGGCCATGTGACTGCATGGTGCCAGTTATAGTAACTGACCTGACAAGCACCTGTTACTGGATGAGATGGAGGACATTTGTGACCGGTGCGTAATGACTGATTGTCGCTATACAATACTTTGTACCATGATGCAAGTATCATGGTATCATAAGTCTATACAAAATGATACAAGTAGCCTATCAGTTATCGATACAAAATGATACAAATATATGCAAGGGTGCATGTAAAATTATATGACAGTTGGGGGGCACGGGTGGCCCAGTCGCCTAAGGCGCCGCGATTCGCTGTGCAGAGTTGCGTCCCTTGGGTAGCCAGAAACCTATGATTGTGGGTTCGAATCCCGGTTCGCCCCAATTATGTTTCTAGGTTTGTCAGCACCATACCCGTGCTCGTGGGTTTCACCGAAGTGGTAAACGTCTAGAACCTGCATCACTTCGGGCTTTCCTCCCACATTAAGCTGACATGCCGTGATATAACTGGAATACTGTTAAAAGCGGCATTAAAACCCAACTCACTCACTCACTATATGACAGTTAAACATAAAATGCAATTTTCTGATGATATGTACAAGAGGTCTTAAGCATCATTACCTTTTATGTATTATGAACTCAAGTGTAGTTTTAGTGGTTTTCTGTTCAGTCCATCCAATATGCATCCTCAAATGACAAGTGTTACACTTTCACATATCAGGTGTAGCTTATCGTGACCTTTAACCGTCAAGATTTGTGTGGTACGGGACAAAGTGTTTTGTTACACCTTAATTTCTAATGGGGAGCACCTTATTAGGGTGAATTTGGTAATATGGACTCTTATGGAAACTTTATGTCAAAGAGAACATGAATACATTTTATCAGTAAGATATTCACCTGTTGTTTTAAAGAAAAGTATGCACATAAATGTTCATTTTGGCAACTGTCTTCACTATCTAACGCCTGATGATGTATTAACACATGACGATAAGTCTTTCTCATACATCAATGTCATATTTTGAACTAAAGCAATAAATTTATTTTTCCAAAATATTTAATTTACCCATTTCATTCTATTATTATGATGTCTGTTGAAAATTATGTGTTATAAATAGGTGATGAATCTCAATGTTGAAAGCAACGAGATGCGTTTTTATGCAGCGGTAATGAGATTACTGCCAGTGTTTAGACCTCTGAAGTGGTTCAGTCTGACGACAGGAGTGCTCCACCAGCAATATATAGATGTGGAATAATGCTGGTTTATACATGCAGATGTAATGGTGTATACACCCAGAAGGGCACTGGGTATAGCTCATGGCGCCAATACCCCCCTGGCCTTTGTTAGAGGGGAAGATGGAGGGAGAGGGGGTGAGGAGGGGAGGGGACAAGGCGATACACTGAACTGTGAAGGGGTCCATTCAAAGGAACATTCTTGTCAAACTGGATAAAGATTGCTTGATGTTTAATTGCACTCTGCAATCTTACAGCTGATGGTGGCCTGGAGTCATGAATTATCTAGAAAGTACTTTCAGTCTATTTCTCTTATAAGGTGGCTTTGGTGGCCAAGTTGTGTAATACAGTTATTCAATGTCATGAGTTGTGTCCCTTTGGTATGCCAGGATCCTATGCCAGTGGGTTTGAATCCCGTACTAACCCTTATTATGATCCCATTTGGTTATGACTTTTGCTTTCTAGGTTTGTCACACCATAACTGCTTGTTGGTTTCACCAATTCGGACTTTCCTCCCACATTAAGGTGAAATGCTGTGAAATACTATTTATAAAAATACTGTTCAAAACAGCATTAAACTGATTCACTCACTCACTCACCCACTGCATGTGATCAACCCAGTGGTTCATGGTGCTGCAACTCACTGTACAGAGTTGTGCCCCTTGGCTGCCTGGATAAGCTGATCATGTGTTTGAGTCCATGGTCTGTCTGCATTTGATATTGGAGGTAGGATAGTGGGGGTTTGGAAAGAAAAGACTGGTTTTGGTGTATACAGGAAGTCTGTATCTGCTGGTAGAGTTTCTCTCGTTCCTAGAAATGCTGGGCCAATAATGCTGAAACACCTGCACACCTGTACCTAATCAGTGACCCGTGAAGATCCGGGGTAGAATAATCCTCAGCAACCCATGCTTATTGTAAGAGGTGACTATGCTTGTCGTAAGAGAGGACTAACGGAATTGGGTGGTCAGGCTCGCTGACTTAATTGATGCATGTCATTGTATCCCAAATGCGTGGATCGAGGGGCATGATGTCAATCACTGGATTGTTTGGTTCAGACTCAATTATTTACGGACGGCTGTCATATAGCTGGAATATTGTTGAGTGCAGCATTAAACAACAAACAAACAAACAAACAAGAAAAGACACAGAGCTTCAAGATTTACGACAAAATGTTATAAAACAAAAGCTTCAACTCCTCCTCCCACTAAGAAAAAGAGTTATATCTTGAAGCAGCAAAATATATTTTCTGGCCAGCCCCCCCACCCCAGCTGAATATATAGTGGTCAGTCTCTGAATAACAACCTGCATCGCTTTTCCCTACCCTCCCTCATTGACCTGGCAGGTGGCACAGCTGAAATTCTGTTCAAGGCACCAGCAGAACAAGAGTTAGCACATAATCAGACAATAACCACCTCAACCATGAGAAGAAACATCACTGTAAAAAACGACCGAAAGTAAGACAACTAGCTCATTCAGTTACAGACGCTTGAAACAATTGTCTGCTTGAGTTGTTTTAAGTATGAAAAAATGGAGAAACGTTTTTTCGGTAAATGGAAATCCTATTATATCTCCTATCGTGTACCCCTCTCAAGCACTCTGACAGAGAAACTAACAGTGCATCCAATGCATCGCAGTAATGGCCACCAGTTTTTCAGATGAGTTGTTTAGGAATAGTAACGTATGTAAATTTTCGTAAAGAATGTGTGGGCTTGTATGACATTCATATGGTGTTCAGCTGAACTCAGTTGGAAAAATCATCTCAGGTTTTGTACGTTGCTTCTTGACATTTGTGGAAATAACTCAGTCGTTTATGAAGCACACGTGGTGCTTCTGACAGCAGCATTTGGTAAACGTACAAGAACAAATACATCAAAGACGATCGGTTTACCAATTTCCTATTAACTGGACTTCATCTTTGATGAAAATCCATCTCAGGGATGTCTGTCGCTGGTTTTGAAGATTGCTACAGGTTTTGAATCAATCAGGTCTGCTGTGGTTGTGTAAAGTAAGGCGACTTCTTTAGTTGTGGATTAGCACAGAATCATAAGATGAAACATATTTGAAACTGTCTGCAGTTTTCAGATTCCTTGACAGTGGTTTTATGGAGGCGTCTTAGGGTTTAGAACAACCGTCTGTTAACAGACACATTTTCTCTGGGTAATCGTTATAGGCTTTGGCAATTGGTGGTCTTTGTAAGTTTAATTACCAGTGTTGAAATTAAGCATGAAAGTTAAGTGGTCGTTGTCTTAGCCGTGATGTTGAATGTCAGAGACTGACGGAGTCCCAAGATTCAGATACCAGTGGACCAAACCTCTAGGATCCCAGGGCCCCATAGATTCAGACAGTGTCTGGTTACACCAAAATATCGGGGCGGTCGGGTAGCCTAGTGGTTAAAGCGTTCGCTCGTCACGCAGAAGACCCAGGTTCGATTCCCGACATGGGTACAATGTGTGAAGCCTGGAATAATGCAAAAAGCGGCATAAAACCATTCTCACTCACTCACTCACCTTTGTTTGTCTACGAGCTCCAGTTGTGTGATGAATATTAGTGTAGCAGTATAGTGTATGTACACGTATGTTTCACTCACTGCAGTAATGGGTAGACCTAGACTGAAAATGGGCACCACACCTTGGAGTTTTATAGGGGGCACGGGTGGCCCAGTCGTCTAAGGTGCCGCGATTCGCTGTGCAGAGTTGCATCCCTTGGGCACGTCAGAAACCTATGATTGTGGGTTCGAATCCCGGTTCGCCACAATTATATTTCTAGGTTTGTCAGCACCATACCCGTGCTCTTGGGTTTCACCGAAGTGGTAAACATCTAAGACCTGATTCACTACGGGCTTTCCTCTCACAATAAGCTGACACACTGGATATAACTGGAATACTGTTAAATGCGGTGTTTAACCCAACTCACTCACTCACTTGTAGTTTTATATTAGTTTAAATGTTACATCAATGGACATGTGGCAAAATGTCAAATACTGTGCAGAGTTGTGTCCCTTAGACATACCAGGCTCCGTTGGTCATGAATCTTAAACCCAGATTTGCGCCATTATGATCTTTAATATAGCCAAGTGGTTGAAGTGTTTACTTGTCACACCATATGTCCCTGCTACGTCCAATATGTGAAGCCTAAGTATGGTGCTCCCTATGTGGTATTTTTAGAATATTGCACGACAGCCTAAACCACTCATTCACTGTTATTGATATGACTGAAAGCTCACAATTGACCTCATCAGGATTTTAGGAAAATGATTCCCTACCTACACAGCTTCTTCTTGACTTTGCTCAACAGATGAGCATACAGATGACTATGTCAGATGCTTTAACATATGGTTCCAATCAGTTTCCTTTGCCTCATTTTGCCATTCCAGTTCAGAAACCCAAGCATAACATTTAACTTCAGGTAGGCCTTAAAGATGGCCGATTTCGAAGATAAGATCACATATTTGTTGTCTACGAGTTGCACATTCACTGCTTTAGTCTGAAGATGTCTGATAACTATTTTATTACCTACAAATGAGACGGTAAATTTGCTGGCTGTGCAAGTTTTGAAGAACAATTTCAAATGTATCTGAATCATGAAGAAAGTTAAGAGTTTATCTGATGAAGCAGGGTACATATATGTATGAGTTCAGAGGACAGTTTTTGCCGACTTTTAAATAAGATTCATTTTTGCTTCATTTTTCTTGGTAGAGGAATGGTAATAAAAAAAATACGAAATTTTTTTTCCGGTAAGTTTATGATTACATTGGCATGAAATAATTAGCCTCTTTTGCCATGCTGCTTTGAATGAGATCCCTGTGGAGATTCTGTGGTAGGTCTTCATTAACTTAGGAAGGTTTTAAAAATCAATTAAAAGGGATCAGGTTGTCAAACTCTGTGACTTGGCAGATTGTGTGTCATTATGGCATGATGGCCTGGATTGATGCTCACACTGCCAGTCACTGGTTCGCCTCATCAGGACTTGATTATATACGGCTACTGTAATTAACTATCCCCCGCCATGAGGTGGAATGGGTGCCGTCCTTCCGTCCGTCCTTCACGTTTCGTTTCCGGAGCAGAACTAAAAAATCATGAAAGATAGGTTAACCACACTTGGCACATAGAGAGGGGTATAGTGGTGAACTGGTGTCTTTTGGCAGTATGGGATTTTTTAAAAACTTTTCAAGTTTCCATGGCAACAACTTTGACTTAAACTGAAAATGGTGGTAGGACTCTTTAAATCTTAAAAATGTAAATATTTCTTCATGAAACTTGGCTCATAGATAGGTCTAGTGGTAAACTGGTGCCTTTTGATAGTTTGGGATTTAAATTTTATTTTTTTTCGATAGCAACGACTTTGACTTGGACAGAAAATGATGGTAGTGCAGATTTTGAGAACCGTTCAATATTTCTTGCCTTGCACACAACAGGACATGTCATATTAGCGGGACTTATGAGTATTTCAAGCTGGCTATTGATAGAATTTATTTTTCTGTAATAAATAAAGAAATAAATAAATACCATATTCGACGTAATAAACGCCCCGGGCTCTTATTAGAATATTATTTTGGTGAAAATATATTTGGTGCATATAACACACAAGTGCGTATTATACGTGAATAAATAAGTCTTGTGTACATTGATCAATCGGAAGGGGTGCTGATTGAGATTGTTCACAAGCTAATATATTAGCCAATATCGCTGTGGGGGCTTATTAGAGCGGGGCGCTTATTACGTCGAATACAGTAAATAAATAAATAAAAAAATAAATCAGTAAAAGCAATTCTATCACTATTACGCCAACCAGTACATTATAAAAGTTGTCCAGCCAAATTGTGACTGGAAGTATGTACTGATTGATGATGTACTGACTGCTGATTGAGGGAATATTGCTTACTTGGTGAGAAGACATTTACCCCTTTGTTGAAACCCCTGAGCTTGGTGCAGACAAACCGAGACTCATCATGAACAAATCTCGTGTTCGAACCCAGGATCAACAGCTCCAAACACTGCTGAGGATTGCGCCACGTACTGTTCCGCCAAATTTGGCACTTTACACAACTGGAACCTCCTGTTAGCAGTGGGCATCTGTTGACCTTTACAGTTAATACAAGGTCACATGTACACACTGTGCAGGAAGAATGTTGTTTGGGAGATTGACAATAATAACAACTGTCCTCCAAATAAAAAACTACTTCATAAGCTGGCTAGATAATTGAACATGTACCAGATTCCTGCCAAGTTGTCTTTGAAGCTAAAACTTTAAAAGATACTCAGCATGTCAGAACAGACGTAGGCGAGCCGAAGCTCTTTGATACAGTGTGCGGCAGATGTTAATTGCTGTATCAGCTTGGTATTCTTTGTGCAGATAAGTTGGCTTTGTTCTCAAGTGGCAGAGAAAAATGGTTGTATCAATCACATTTCTGCCATGTTGGAGATCTGCATTCAAACTCCTGGTCTAAGTCTTGCCTGTGAAGGTAAGGGCAGAAGTTTTTTTCAGATTTGGCTGGCTACAAAAACTTGAAATTTGTAAAAAGAAATCAAATCAAAGCAAGGTTTTTTTAATTCTGGCAACCAAACATAAGTAAAATGTTAAATAAAATTGTTTTCAGTTGCTATCAATGTAAATAAATTATTTAGAATACTGTTATTAAAACCTGTTGAAAACTTAATCTTTATAACTTGAAAACACAACAGATTATGACATATTGCAACAGACATGATTTTACGGAAGGGAGGTAACTCTAAACTCGCCTCACAATATCCACACAGGGCTGCCTACCTACTCAACATTTTGAGGAAATCAAAAAAACCATTTGAGATTGGAATTTATATTTTTATGTTTTTTCGACCAACCGACCTGAAGTTAAAAAGCCCAAAGATCCGTATGAGAAATATTCAAGAGATTGAGGAGTATTATGATTTGTGACTGCAGGTTTATTGGTCACATCCCAGTAGTTGAACATGAACACTTAAAGAAGTACAATACCCCCAAGGTCTAGTGCCCAGTGTAGGCTGAGACATGGCAGTCAGTGCCCTGACTGAGATTTGCCTCTTTGTAATGCTGATCATTAACTATTATGGTTCTGTGCATTAGAAAATTTGAATGAACAAACATACACGGTAGTTTTTGAATGACTGTGGTCAAATATGTGAGAGGACTGTCAATTTGCCCCAGTCTCTAAATGTTGCAAGTGGGTTTGGGGCGGTCGGGTAGCCTAGTGGTTAAAGCGTTCGCTCGTCACGCCGAAGACCCGGGTTTGATTCCTGACATGGGTAGAATGTGTGAAGCCCATTTCTGGTGTCCCCTGCTGTGATATTGCTGGAATATTGCTAAAAGCGGCATAAAACCATACTCACTCATTCACTTGCAAATGGGTTTGGTAGCTTGTTCTTCTTATGCTTAGTTGTCGGGTTATTGAAAGATTTTCTTCACTTTGGGCCATGCACAAGTCAGTGTGTGTGACCACCCGATCAGTTTAGTCGCCTCTTGCCACATGCTGGGGCCCTGTGTTCTTACCTGGATCCTCACAGGCAACTTGTCCTCAAAATGTAGACATAATACAAGCGGGACAAAAACACCAAATACAGATATGCATTCAGAACTGCAAGTATAGAATGATTTCCTTTGTGTAAACTTTCAATAATTGTATATGCGTTCTATCAATGTGAGAAATATGGCATCCACCAAAAATAGTTTCAGAATTGGAAATATTTGCATTCAGTAACATTCCTAGATAAGATAGACTTTGAATGACACATTATTACTGTTGATAAGGGTATATTTAGGTAATTGTCAGACAGTAAATCTGCTGATAGTCCCAGAAGGTACAACTGTGCGGAAACCATCAACCTGATGTGGCCCCCAGGCGGCTGCCCAGATAGCTTTTCCCCAACAGCTGACTCACACCAGTCTTGTCTGCGAACCTCAGAGGAGAGAGCACATATAATTGGGTGTTTATTAATCAGACACTTAGAAGGTCATCAAGGGTCAAAGCAAGGGGGATAACTCCCAGAGGAGGTTTCTGTAGAAATGCCAGCACAGTGTGGCTTTGTAATTGAGGACAAAACTACAGTAATTGCATGTTTATACAGACCTCTGACAGAAATATAATGGATTATACTTACCGAAATGTCATAATTCTTTTCTGAAAGTGTGGCAGGCTTTTTACTGGGTTTCTGGGTTTATGTCAACACTAGAAAGACTATTTGTTATTGGTATGCATGTCTGATCACTGTGTAACTGTTGGTTAATGTATGTTAAGTGCTTGCAATTGTATAATTCTCTAAACAGCACCTCCTGTGTATTTTTCTTTGGCCTTACATTTCCGTGTTTGAAGTGTTATTTAAAAGTGTGAATTATTTACACCCAGTCGCACTGTGGTAAACATGTCTGCAAATGCTTATGGAAAGGAACTCAATACCACAACTCATTTGAATGATACAGAACAGTTTACAGCTAGTATCGGATGGGCCATCACCCCTTAGGTGTGTGTGGAGACTATAAAAAAAGCTTAATGTTCTTCTCCTCCGTCCACCTGACAGGCAATTTGTCATGCACATGTAACTCCTGATATGCTCAGTGCCTCCTGTAGCCTTAATCTTCACCCCTGAGCCCTGCATCCAAACTGGGCCACCATCTGCGTATATCACACAGGGGGAACAACTCCGTCAATCAGTGGAAGTTACCTTGACAATGCCCATTAGCTGTAACAGACATGAGATATGTGTGTAGGACTTGAACCAGAGCCCATCCATCTGAACCAGGCAGTATATCCACGTATATCACACAGGGGGAACAACTCCGTCAATCAGTGGAAATGAACTTGACAGTACCCATCAGTTATAATAGACAGGGAGATATTTGTGTAGGACTTCACCAAGAGCCCCTTTACCTTGACGAGGCAATATACATGTAGTATTCAGGGGGGATAACTCTGTCAATCTGTGGGAATAGCCCATCAGTTACAAAAGACAGGGAGATATGTATTATTCTTCACCGACTTTGGCAGAGATTCAGTTTTCAGATCTATTGTTTTATGTTGTGAAGCTGTGGCAAACCCTCTGTTATCTTGCTCTTTGTAGTTTGAAGCACATTTGGCTGGTTTTTCATCAAAGGTGCCACAGTTCACTGAGCAGATTTTTATCTCTTGGGCAGGTTCAAATCCCAGATACACCATGATTATGTTTTTAGATTTGTCAAAACCATACGAGTCCTCATTGGTTTCACAAAAAGAGTGAGCATGTGAGTGAAAATGGTTTTATGTCACTTTTAGCAATCTTCCACTAATATCGTGAGGTGAGATACCAAAAATGGGCTTCACCCATTGTACCCATGTCGGGAATCGAACCCAGGCCTTCGATGTGATAAGCGAATACTTTAACCACTAGGCTACCTTCCGATCCTAAAAATTGGCCAACTCGTTGTAGAGAAATGATGGTACCTGCATATATGTTGCCTTCTCAGTGTCACAGTGTTACATCTTTTAATAGTGTTTCATTGTGGCCAGATTAGTCTTACTATGTATTGTCAAGATATAAACACCAGACCTACCAAATAAAACCAGTAGAGAGCAACCAAACTATTGAATAAATCCCCATTACATTTTCATTGTTGTGATTAAGACCCCGGCACTCAGACTGCAACGACCCGTGAAGATTCAGGGGTAGAATAGGTCTTCAGCAACCCATGCTTGCTGTAAAAGGCGACTATGCTTGTCGTAAGAGGCGACTAACAGGATCGGGTGGTCAGGCTTGCTGACTTGGTTGATGCATGTCATCGATCCCAATTGCGTGGATCGATGCTCATGATATTAATCACTGGATTGTCTGGTCCAGACTCGATTATTTACAGACCGCCGTCATATAGCTGGAATATTGGTGAGTGCGGCGTTCATCAACAAACCAACCAACCAATCAGACTGCAACACATCGTGAGTGGCTATTCCTGTTTGAGGTGTATTCACATTACATAGTTTGGTTGTTGTCTCCTAGTTTTATTTGTTTGGCTTGAACATGGCACTAATAGGACAGATGTTCCCAGATGAAGTATTTTCAGTACACTAGTTTTTAAATCTAATATTTTGTTCCAACAGGCTTTTGAAGATGAGATGCGACGGCGCCAGAAAGAGCTGGACTTCCTGCGACAACGTGCAGGGGAACTGGAGTCCAGTGGCGCCAAGGCCATCGTTGCCCCAGAGATGCACAAGCTGAACCAACGGTGGCAGGACATCAGTCAGCAGATTGCACAGCCACGGCCACCCAGCATTACAAATGGTGATCTCACAAACGGGGACAGTCAAATCACACGGACGTCGTTTAACGTTGTGTCTACTAGTGTGACACGCACTACTTCCAATGTTCGCTCGCCGACACAGTACGTGCAGGATGTCCGAAGAACGCTCATGAGAATTTCAGAGATTAAGAAGCAGCTGAGCTTACCCCCGCTGGATGAAGGGCGGGGTTTCGAGGAGATCGGAGCACAGGAGGAACGGTTACAGGTGAGGTCACGTTACATTTTCAAGGTCTAATCAGTGCAGAGTTGCGTCCCCTGGGTGCACCAGGATAATATGATCATTGGTTGAATCAACCTAATAATGATCCCTGGTTTGTTATCACCATACCAATGCTTGAGGGCTTCACCAAAATTTTCTCTCACATTAAGCTGACATGCTGTGATATGACAAATTATGCAAGGAGGCTTAAGACGTAACAGCTGCCGTCATATGGCTGGAATAACGGACTGTGGGCTAAAAAACAAATAAACAAATAAACAAACACTCATACTCCTTGATTTAGTAGTGTGAAAAAATTGTTACACTTATCCAGTCTGCTAATTTGTATACATATGAAAATGTGTGCATGTTTTTTCGGTGTTTTATTGCTCTATCTAAGCCTAATAAAGGATAGTAGAGAACTTTCTTCCTTTGCTGTTTACAACCTTACTGATATATTTGTGTGGCGGTAAGTAAACTTCAGCAGGTGGTGATGGGGATGTTTATGTTCCAGTAGCACCTTGTTAATATGTCTGTCATGTTGTTTGTGGAATATGAAGTATTACAGCACTTGTTGTGTGTATGTTTGAGTAAATTGTTTTCACAACATTGCCATGTTGCCTACAGCTAGAACTGTTGAATAGAAGTGTTAAATAGAGATTGCTCAGAAATGTAAATCATAGCACATGTCAGGATGTCGGTTCTGAAAACATGGCGTGTGATAGCGTACGACTGTTTGATCTGGTTGGGAAGGGAAGACAAATATTGGCATATTACCATAGTGGAGGCTATCAGTGATAGTGTAGTCAGTTGATCTCAATGAGCATTTGAGTAATGTCTGCTGTACTTGTTGGCTAATTCATGCCAATTGTTTCATTCTTTTCATTGTTTGTTAAGGTGCCAAAAGTTTTGTGATGTCACTTTATGTGACGCCATTCCACAGTGGAGGAACTTAGCTTATGCCTCCGCTTGTAGTCGGGAATCTGTTTTTTCTTCATTTTCTAAGAAACAAGTACTGTGGGTAATATAAAGCCCATCTGTTGTGTCCATTTCTGTGATGTTGCTGGAATATTGCTGAAAGGCAGCATCACTCACTCACTCACTCACTCACTTAGGACTCACTCATGCACTCACTCACTCACTCACCTAGGATGCACTCACTTAGGACTCACTCACTCACTCACTCACTCACTCACTCACTCACTCACCTAGGATGCACTCACTTAGGACGCACTCACTCATTTAGGACTCACTCATTTAGGACTCACTCACTCATGCACTCACTCAGCACTCACTCACTCACTCACTTAGGACGCACTCACTCATTTAGGACTCACTCACTCATGCACTCACACAGCACTCACTTAGGACTCACTCACTCACTTAGGACTCACTCACTCATGCACTCACACAGCACTCACACACTCAGCACTCACTCACTCTCACTCACTCACTCACTCAGCACTCACTCACTCAGCACTCACTCAGCACTCACTCACTCACTCACTCACCCTGGCAACCAGTGCTTGTGTATGAGGCGAATTTATGAAAATTCTGAATTTGTGACTTGGTTAAGTTATGTGTCATCGTACCCACCTGGTGTGGGATGTTACAAATAATATCAATCACTGGTTTGTCTGGTCCAGGCTTGATCATGTACAGGGTGTCATCATATTAAGGAATATTACTGAGTGTTGCATTTAACACAAAAAAAACCAAAAAACCCTTTATGTACATGCTTCTAACACTCAAATGGACATTACATTTCTGTAGAATGATTAACTGATAAACCATGTTATCTCTGGATGAAGTGTCCGTTCAGATGAGATGTAGACATTGCTGGTTACCTTTGGATCATAGGTGAAGCAGAAATTCAGGAAGCCTGTATCTCCTGGTAGAGTTTCTCTCATTCCTGGAAATACTGGGCCAATAATGGAACACCTGCACACATGTACCTAATCAGTTCCACAAGTTTTTTTCTGAATGTGATATTCTATACAACCGCCTTTTATCAAGAAAGACATATTTAACACTGAAAACCAGACAGTGTTAGAGGTTGTTTGCAATGTGGGGATTTAATTGAGAAGACAGTTTCTTCATTTCTTAAAAAATCTGCTGTTGTACTTCCTGTTCATATATCGCAAGAAGCTAAATCTTTTTTTTGTCCTTTAGATGTATGAAGATCTGAGAAACATGAATGTGTTCTTGTGACTATATAGTTTCTCTTTAGTGAGACCTGTGAAGATCCGGGGTAGAATAGGTCTTCAGCAACCTATGCTTGTCGTAAAAGGCGACTATGCTTGTCGTAAGAGCTGACTAATGGGATTGGATGGTCAGACTCGCTGACTTGGTTGATGAATGTCATCGTATCCCAATTGCGTGGATCGATGCTCATGATGTCAATAACTGGATTGTCTGGTCCAGACTCGATTATTAGGAGACCGCGGTCATATAGCTGGAATATTGCTGAGTGCAGCGTAAAACAATAAACAAACAAATCTCTTCAGTGAATGTGTTTGAGATGTCGGTGCTTTGTACCTGCAGCCAATCTGAGTTCAGAGTGTGACTTTAACAGATGAGTGCCAAGGACTGTTTATCTATGGCAGTGCAAGACCTGATCTGCCGGACTACCCGGTCCCCCGTGGTTAGTCACGTGATATATTGTTTCATGACAATAATTCACTGTATATCTTCATGGTAACATGACAATTTTAAGTCTCTAATGTTCGCATTTCTATGAACTCGTTCCTTCTGACTTAAATATGTTTGAACAAAGCTAAAACTTCAGTCAACTTCAGTGTATGCATGACCACATCGTTTTATATGTGTATCTAAATACAGTCTTCCAGGGCTACTGTCAAACTTTTCCCAATCAGACATTTTGTACCTATCTCTTGACACCAACAGCGGGTACCCGGGTAGGGTTGGGTAATAGGGGTGTGGGTACCCGGGTAGTAAATTTGGACTCGTCCCAGCCCTACCTGACATATGCCATGGTATAAATCATAGAAGCCTTAAAATAAGATGCACTCACTAGTTTGACTTAATGTAGGCTACAGGTAATATAAATCTATAAAAGTCCTTGTATTATTTTTCCTGGGGACAATTATTCAGTATGGTCAGTTTAACAGGAAAACACAAAAATTAGTCTGTCCCGTTCAATTTATCACAGATCAACTCAAATTTCTGAAGACTGTGGCTGTTGATTTGTCTACCACAAATGTCACACACTGCCATTTCAAAGACTTGAGCAAAGAAATCTCTTTGAAAGTCAGTTTGTTGGCAGCTATGTCAGGAGCTTAGTTTTCATTGTGTCTATGCTATCCATTTCATCTGCGTATTTCTCAGTCCAGGCCAGGAAAGCACAATGATAAAATATAATTGTTTCTTTCATTTTATGTAAACACTGGCTTCATTATTTGTCGTGGCATTTTAAAATCCAGTCAAAATAACTCTGGTCAGTGATCAGCTTTAGCATCAACAAAGTAAGAAAGTGTTTTCATGTTTTGAAACAGTGAAACCTTGTGAATTCTGAAACATCTTCCAGACAGTTACTATGGGGAAATCAAGCTGTTTGGAGAGAAAGTATTAAATGGATGTAATTGTTTGTCTGGATATTTGTTAATCATGAAAGTTGTTAATCCGGCCAGTGTTGCTTTGAATGTCACTGTCCACATTTACTGGGTTACACTTGGTATGCGTGTTTCATGTGTTTTGACCAACTTTCTCAAAAACATTTAAAGAAACATTCTTATTTGTCATTTGAGACAGGTAAATAATTGGTTGTATTGTTAAAGTTGTTACATGGAAGTATATGAATGGAAATAGCGTAGTCAACATAATAAGTGCCCCGCTCTAATAAGCGCCCATGGTAACATTTGCTAATATATTGGCTAGCGAACAATCCCAATTAGCACCCCTTTTGATTGATCAATGTACACAAGACTTACTTATTCGCGTATAATACACACTTGTGTGTTATATGCACCCTTAATTATGAGCAGTTAAATTCTGGAAAAATATATCTGTCGTACATAAACATTTCAGGCTGTCGGCATAAACCACGAAATTTATCTTCACCAAAATAATATTCTTATAAGAGCCTCCTGTTTCTAATTTTGACAGCGCCCTGGGCGCTTATTACGTAGACTACGGTAAGTCATAATAAGAATTGGCAGGAAAGGATGTTTAGATGGGGGATTTACATATACTGCTCGATGCAAGTTAAAGAACACCCAAATGTTTTCATGTGCGCCATGACAGATTAACTAATGTCATATAAAAAAATATGAGTGTTCTTTCACTTCTTTTTAGTAGTATATAGTAAGCATCTTGATAAATAAACAATAATGATTATTTCAAAATGATTTGTTCTTGTTTTTATGAAGAGCTCCTTGAAACACAAGGGGGCACGGGTGGCCCAGTCGTCTAAGGTGCCGCGATTTCTGTGCAGAGTTGATTGTGGGTTCGAATCCTGGTTCTCCCCAATTATGTTTCTAGGTTTGTCAGTACCATACCCGTGCTCGTGGGTTTCAGCGAAGTGGTAAACGTCTGAGACCTGCATCACTTGGGGCTTTCCTCCCACATGAAGCTGACACGCCGTGATATAACTGGAATACTGTTAAAAGCGGTGTTAAACCCAACTCACTCACTCCTTGAAACACTGCAAAGAATCAGACTATCAAGAATAGGGATGACAGTTTCGTGAATGGAGGACCACGTGTTCAGCTCTGTATTGTAAGCCTCGGAATATCCTTGATGTGTGAAATGGCAAATAAGCCAGTGAAGTCTTGTTACAGAGATTATCTTCAGCTGGAAAATATGACTTATTTATGTTGGAAACTAGCCTTCTTGATGTGGTGAAACTGATGAAGTGACTGGTGTTGATATGTGTTCAGGGTAGTAGTATAATTGTATAGATCAGTCATCGAATAGGTGGTTAGGGAAACGCTAGCTCACTGAAAGTTGCTGATTTGCAAAAGTTTATCTTGGATATCTTCATGTATTGTCGAAGCTTCAGGGAGAAAAGGTTTTCTGCAGACATCTGAGAATCCCTACATCTGGAAATAATGTTTTTATTTGTCGTAATCTCAAAAGAAACATTTCGCAGAATAATAGATGAGCAGATAAGTGTGAAATATTTTTTGTCTGCATTTGTTCACAAATAAATAGGATATCTTTTTATTGTTTATTGAAGCGATACGTCAGTCTCTGTAGTGTATTTCAAGGCAGGTTTCTGACTGTGTAGATTCAGTGCTGGCACATTGTCATAATCAATTCTATCTTTATAAAATATTTGGCTCACAAGCATATGTTTCCGAGATAAGAAAATATAACATTTCTGATTTTCGTAACAGTTTATCTGAAGCAGTAGTTGGGCACTTGTCATAAGAAGTTGTGTTCCAAAATAAATACTTTGAACTTTTCGTGTTGCGAAAAAAAAGCAGTTTGCACTTGCATTCTTCCTGATAGGATTTGTTAGGACAACAGCACGCCTGTAATCAAGCATGGCATTCCAGGCACACATGGTACGGCGAAAAATTGCATAAGAAGAAATACAAATTGGTTCATGTGATGTAGGTGCAATAGTTGTAGTTTGTTGTATTGCTGACAGTATATTTTATGTCGCCATTGGATTGATGGTAATGATACTTGTGTGAATACATTTCTTGACAAAAATCTTTTTTTCTTCTCAATAACAGATTTGATAATTGTGGCATTTGGCTTGGCAAAATGGATACCGCATCTTTTCAGTATGATCAATATTTATCAAAACTGCTTCTATTTAGTTGTTTTCTCTCCACATTCTGCTAACTAGATTGTTTCAGTTATCCTAAAAGAACACAACTTCCATTGTATCATGGTGTCTTTGTATTCATTGGTAATTTGTAGCCTTGAATGATACAAACAATTTTTCAACTCGTCTGTCAGCCTAAGGGGAGGTGTTCGTGCTAAGATTTAGCAGGTCCAGAACCTGGGCTTTGACTAGCCGGAGCTACACTGTCTGAAACCCATTCTTGGGGTCCCTGCCTGGACCCACCATTGGTACCCAGCAATCGTGTTGTTGGTTGTAAGGGTTGTCTAAATTGAAGTGTGTGGTCCAGCGGGAATATTGCTGACTGGGACGTTAAGCGACATTCACTCACTCACTCACTCACTCACTCACTCACTCACTCACTCACTCACTCACTCTTGCATGAACCAGGATGTTCACATCAACACCAAATAAAAACATGCTGTAAAGTCCTCAATATTTCTATTTCCATATACCGTATTCGACGTAATAAGCGCCCAGGGCTCTCTCTAAATTAGAAATAGGGGGCTCTTATCAAAATATTATATTGGTGAAAAAATCAGAGTTGAAAGATGAATTTCGTGATTTATGCTGACAGCCTGAAATGTTTATATCCGACCGATGTATTTTTCCAGAATTTAATTGCCCAGAATTAAGGGTGCATAAATATGTCTTGTGTACATTCATAAATCGGAAGGGGTGCTAATTGGGATTGTTCACTAGCCAATATATTAGCAAATATCGCCGTGGGGGCTTATTAAAGCTGGGCGCTTATTACGTTGAATGTGGTAATATAACCACTTTCATAATCAGAGGTATTTATTCTGAGATTGACTATCACTCTAACCAGAAAGAATAATAAACGAGTAAGAAACAATCTACCTCCTACCCCTGAAGAGTTCCTACCATGACAACGTGTACCACTGAACCCAGATTTACCTCAGCCATAATATAAGCCACAGCGGGACTCTAATTGTTAATTACTAGTCATTGCTTTTAAATAGCATGAGTGACAGGCAGGGAGAAGAGAGTTGTGTATTGTTCGAGTGTGGTCGACTGGATGGCTGCCAAAGCCAACAGTTCGGGAGTTTTGTTCATGAGAAGGGATGATACGCTCCTCTTCTTCTTGGGTAACCTGAGGCCACACCAATGGCAGTGGGAAAATGTAAATATTTTTTCAACTGGTTTGGCAGTGGGGATCAAGTGCACAGAGTGTCAGTGGAAACCATTAATGAAAGTAGTTTCGGAACTGTGATGCCTGTGATTGAAGTTTGGGGGATACCGTATTCGACGTATCAAGTGCCCCGCTCTAATAAGCGCCCACGGCGATATTTGCTAATATATTGGCAAGTGAAAAAACCCAGTTAGCACCCCTTCCGATTGATCAATGTACACAAGACTTATTTATTTGCATATAATATGCACTTATGTGTTATATGCACCCTCAATTATGGGCAAAAAAATTCTGGAAGAATATATCTGTCGTATATAAACATTTCACACTGTCAGCATAAACCACAAAATTTATCTTTTAACTCTGTTTTTTTTTTACCAAAATAATATTCTAATAAGAGCCCCTATTTCTAATTTGGAGAGCGCCCTGGGCGCTTATTACGTCGAATACGGTATGTGGGATAAAAGTATGATTCGAAAGAAGTGACATGGCATGACTGATTTACTGTAGCAATATGAAGGAACCAGGTGTTCTGTGAACTTTGTATATTACGTAGGGCTGGGACGATACACCAACTTTGTGATCCCATACGTATCATGATACATTGCTCACAATCTGACATGTATCACGATACTTGCATGTGCTCATATCTGTGGTTAGCCATCTTTTTCATAGACAGGATGGCCGAATACCTTGCTCACTGACACAGCTGGCAGTGTCAAGTATGGCGCAGTGGAGGAAAATATTTATGTTTTCACTACTAATTCTCACTACTAATTAGTGTTTGGGGTAACAGTTATAAAAGCAAACATTGATATTTTTTACTTAGTGTGCGACTGTGATTGATACTGTATCATGAAGTAAAAAATTGCGATCAACCGATGCATCGGTATCACATCCCACTACTAATATTATGTGACCCGTGAAGATTCCGGGTTAGAATAGGTCTTCAGCAACCCATGCTTGCCGTAAAAGGTGACTATGCTTGTCGTAAAAGGCGACTAAAGGGATCGGGTGGTCAGGCTCGCTGACTTGGTTGATGCATGTCATCGATTCCAATTGCGTGGATTGATGCTCATGATATTAATCACTGGATTGTCTGGTCCAGACCGCCGTCATATAGCTGGAATATTGCTGAGTGCGGCGTTAAACAACAAACCAACCAACCAACCAACTAATATTACGTAAGGGTGACTGAAAGGTAAAAGTTGGCTATTCACTACTGCGATTGTATTGCAATAGTAGCCAACACTATTGCAATAGTATTACGATAGTAGTAAACTTTAAGGGTTAATAATTATATTAATCAGTGTAATAGAAATGAATGAAGTATTGCTGACATCCTAAGCATGGACCATTTTCCTTGTTGCTACTCAAAACAAAGGGAAGTAACTCTAATCTGAAGTTGTTGGAATATTTGCTAACAAACAGGTATGAAATTTGCTGAGTTCTTATTTTGAAAGTATTAATTGTTATGCATACTATCAACACGGGTACTATTGTCATGTTTAAATTCCTAATGATATAGTACTATCGTAAGGCATTGATAGTTCGATATGTCGTTACACTCCTGTTATTAAGTGACCTTTGAAAGATGAAAGTGAGTTCATTGTTGTTCAACTTTGAATGTAAAATAATTCCATTTTTCTTAATGTAAATTTAAAAAAATGTTTTGGAAATATCAGGGTAAAACTCAACTCAATCACTCATTTATATGCATATACTGGCTTTACACCTATACATATAAGTCAGGACTAGTCCAAGCAGCTAAGTCTGTCTTCCAGACCCAAGAGAATAAATAAAAATAGGAATCGAAGTCGAGAAGGAATTGGCAAGTCTCGATTGCCTCAGCTTGAGCACGCATTGCTCTGGGCTCTTTTTGATATACTGTATTCGACGTAATAGGCGCCCCGCTCTAATAAGCGCCCACGTCGAGAATTGCTAATATATTGGCTAGTGAACAATCCCAATTAGCACCCCTTCCGACCCCTATTCGCATATAATATGCACTGTTCTTTCCCCTATTTGCGTATAATACGCACTCGTGTGTTACATGCACTCTTTATTATTGGCAATTAAATTCTGAAAAAATACATCTGTCGTACATAAACATTTCAGGCTGTCAGCATAAACCACGAAATTCATCTTTCATCTCCAAAATAATATTCTAATAAGAGCCCCAGATTTCTAATTTTGAGAGAGCCCTGGGCGCTTATTACGTCGAATACGGTATTTTTTTTAGTTTGTAGCTATTTTTAAATATGAGAACTTTATTTTGTGTACTAAACGTCTACAAGCAGCCACATGCACGCACGTGTATGAATGTGGCTATATAAATGCAATAATGTTAACCCCAAATTCACCCACCTCACCCAGACATATAACCATGCTTCCCTGCCATACTGATCATCAGCTGAACACAATATGTCCGTGTCGTCCCTATTCCCAACCTGACAGAGCCGATTCGAAATAAATGAGCGAAATATCAACATCAAAGCCACCCTAAAGAGCTATTTTTGATAAATAAAAGCAAAAACAAAAACAGTGTTTTGTTGTTAGGGAATTGAAGTGTGCAAGGTCCATGAGGTTTTTTGGAAAGAGTCATGCCAGTAGAGGCCTGTCAGATGATCAGGTCTTACGTGGGTGCAGTCGCAAGTGTAATCCACAGCCCTGATAACGCTCATTGAGAGATAGAGAGGAGAGAGGTGTCTTTGAACACAGCTCCAGACCCTATCTGCCCAGGATGGCAGCAGCTACAAGTAACGAGAGTTCCAGTGGAGGAGGGAGCTTGCAGGGAAACAACGCACACTGCTAGTTATGTTCAGAAATGGCTCTGGAAGCTGCGTCAAGTGAATGTGTGCATCCCTTTGATCTCTTGCTGTCTTGTTGAAATGGATGTAATTGAAGATTTATGAGTAAACTGTGACACTGTTTCGAGTTGTTTGTGAAAAAAGTTTGTGCCTGGTTAAGTTTAATTTGATTTTTATCAGATGTGTGTACAATTAAATTGTCTTGAATGAGGAATAGAAATAACTTGTTTAACCAACCAACCAACCAACCAACCAACCCGTACACCCAACCACCAACCAACCAACCCACCCACCCACCCAACCCCCAAACTAACCAACCAACCAACCCGTACACCCACCCACCCACCCACCCACCCACCCAACCAACAACCAACAACCAACCAACCAACCAACCCACCCACCCAACTACCAACCAACCCACCCACCCACCAACCAACCATCCAACCAACCAGTTGTAGTTTCAGTTCAAATGTATTCCTTGGAATGAGTTGCCTCAATTAACTTTAAGAATCGTTCCTTGTCAGACACTAAAATATACTGCCCTTCATCTTTCCTTGTATATCTAACTAAACCTCATCGTTGAAATAAAGATGGATGTAAAAAACCAGCCAGCTTTAAGCTGTTATAAAAGGAATACAAAAAAAATATGAAACTGAAGTCAGGTCATAGGTTACTCAATGTTGAAGGTAAGGAGATGGACACCTGTAGGTGTATTTTGTAGCCTCATGTGTTTGATGCTTGATTGCCACTTGTGTCAGCTGAAACCAACAGAGTCCATCAAGCTCAAATCAGAGGCTCATATCTTGACATTCACATGATGAAAAGTGATTATACTCTTCCAGTTTGTTAACTTTTCTTTGTACCTTACATGTTTTTTAAGCAAACACGATTTGTTTTTGTGGTGGGGGAACACTGTTGCAGGTATGGGGGATGTGTGAAATGAGTTGACTATACTTTGAGATTGTATCAAGTTTCTCAGCATTTAATTGTAAGCTAAAGATTGTTTGTTTTACAAATGTGCTCAAATAGTACCGTGTATTTTTGAGGCATGGGTGTTGGATGCTGATTGGCAGAAATTTATCAGGTATTGGTTCATCTCGTACATGGCTGTTGTAGGAAGTGTGATGGAAATTCAACATGGAGGTATTTAAGCATTTGGTAGTGTTGAAACAGAAGGTATTTTGAAAATACCACTTGCATGGGTGCCTGTACTTAATGATGCGTGGGCCAGATAAACCAGGGGTCGATAGCCTGAGCAACTATCTGGTCAAGATGGCACGCAAAACTGGTAAATCATCTTGACGACCCAATCCCCATCAGTTGGCTCTTATGGCAGGCATGGGGCCCTGGAACCTACTCCATGTACCCTGTGATCTCCGGGGGCACCTTCATTATGAAACTGATGCCAATCAAGAGGGGGCATGGGTGGCCCAATCGTCTAAGGCGCCGCGATTCGCTGTCCAGAGTTGCGTCCTTTGGGTACGCCAGAAACCTATGACGGTTTGCCCCAATTATGTTTCTAGGTTTGTCAGCACCATACCCGTGCTAGTGGGTTTCACCAAGGGGTATACATCAGACACCTGCATCACTTTGGGCTTTCCTCCGACATTGGGCTTTCCTCCCACATTGGGCTGACACGCCGCAATATAACTGGAATACTGTTAAAAGCGGCATAAAACCCAACTCACTCACTCACTAATCAAGAGAACATTGTTTGATATTTGACAAACAAGGAAACCAGGGCAAACAGGGATTCAAACCCACAATCATAGGTTTCTGGCGTGCCCAAGGGACGCAACTCTGCATAGCGAATCGCAGCGCCTTAGACAACTGGGCCACCTGTGCCCCCACACTGCATAACATGGCACCTTAGACACAAGGGCTGCCCCTATGAAATGAAGTGATATCACCTATGAGATATTGCTACAATGAGATTGCAACACGATGCTTTGCAGACCATTGTGATGTCATCAGTTACCATGACGTCACAATCAAATGATTTCACTAATATATCTGCCACTGAAGTTGGTTAGATGGTTATTACTGATCCTAACATTGTGTCATTGATACTTAGAAATACAAAGGATTTTAAAAGTAACTTAGAAATGTATGGCTTCATAACTGTGTTGTCAGTATTGTAAGTGAAACAACTCCTATTTGTATGTCAGGAGTCATAGACGATTCAGTGTTTCAATGTGCCACAACCCCTTGTGCAGTTTGGTAGACTTGGGAGGATTTTAGGTACCCTTCAATCATTATGCATAAGGCATGTCTTGATGGTCTTGGCTAAGTTCAGTGAAGGTTAAATGACAGTTAATATAGTTCCTATTTACCTGACCCATGAAGATCCGGGGTAGAATAGGTCTTCAGCAACCCATGCTTGCCGTAAAAAGCGACTATGCTTGTCGTAAGAGGCGACTAACGGGATCGGGTGGTCAGGCTCGCTGACTTGGTTGATGCATGTCATCGTATCCCAATTGTGTGGATCGATGCTCATGATGTCAATCACTGGATTGTCTGGTCCAGAATCGATTATTTTAAGACCGCTGTCATATAGCTGGTATATTGCTGAGTGTGGCGTTAAACAACAAAGAAAGAAAGAAGTTCTTATTTACTGTAATATACTGTAGATACGTCACAACAGCATCACACATTGTTTGTATTATTTGTTGTTAATCTTCCTCTCTGCAATATTCATCAAGTCTGGACCAGACAATCCTGTGATTAATATCATAAGTACCATCCCACAATCAGTGTTAATTCTAAAACCCAACAAGACTGTTGGGCAGGTGAACCATAAACGTTGCCTGCCTATATTCAAAGTTGCCTGCATTAATACATTACAAATATTTCAAAATGTTAAGAAACAATTGTGTCTTGATTTAGTTGAAATATTGCTAACAATTACTTCAGAACTACGAGGAGTTATAATAAAACTTAATGCGTAACTTGTCTTAAAATTGTCTGCCAGACAGTCGGGGAGGAAGACAAATATTTCATGCAGCCCAACAGAAAAGTTACCAGCCACGGGCAGTTGGGCAGGCAGTGTCTGAGTACAATGACATGCATCAACTATGTCATCAACTATGGCATCAACTATGTCATCAACTATGTCATCAACTATGTCATCAACTATGTCATCAACTATGTCATCAAGCCAGACCACCTGATCCAGATGGTCCCCTCCTCCAACTAGCATTGTACCGATGTGTGAAATCAGACCCAGGTCTTTACATGCATGATGAGCGACTTCTGCACCATCGAGGCTGACTAACCTCCTCCTCTCATGTTAGTAACTGTACTTGCAGTCTAGGTTTATACCGTAGCAGTCGCGTAGCCTAGTGGTTAAATCGTCTGCTCGTCCTGTTGAAGGCCCGGGTTCGATTCCCCACATGGGTGCAATATGTAAAGCCCATTCCTGGTATCCCCCATCAGTATATTGCTGGAATATTGCTAAAAGTGGCATAAAATCATACTCACTCACTCACTCACTCACTCACTCACTCACTCATTCAAAACCCACTCACTCACTCACCCACTCACTCACTCACTTAAAACCCACTCACTCACTCACTCATTCACTTTGTTGATATCATGTATTAATTGCCAAGGCACCTTCCATGAAGTGATTCAGATACTCTCAGCTATAAATCTGTCCATCCTAAATATGTGTCCTTTGTTGAATGTTTTCAGAAACTGAAAGATGAGTTAGACAAGTGCCGAGGAACGGTCGATGAGTTGGAGTCACAGAAACAGGATGCACTGTACCAGTCAGCCAATGAAGACGAGGTGGCAAGGATCCACGACATTGCCGGACACCTTCACCGAGACTGGACAGCGGTCAACAGCGCCTACACCGAGACACTTGAGTGAGTAGAAGACTTAAGATTGAGAATACTGCATCATAGATCCTTATTATGTGAAATATATGTTCAGATTCTTTACATGTGGCGGGGTAGCCCAGTGGTTAAGGTGCTCGCTCATCATGCTCATCATACTTAAAGGCTGCTTGACTATGAGGACTACCATCATTGGATTCTTACTTGTCCTCGGCACAATTTAGTAGTCTCGGGCCTGCAGACTACTGTGAATTTTTGAAGACTGGTCATCGGATTCAACTTGTGATGAGTGGGTTTTACAGCTGGTATATTACAGTCCTTAGTATCCCCTATAGAGATTCCATCAAAAGAATAGTCCCCATTAATCACACATTTAGAAAGTGGTCAAATGTAACAAATGTTATATTTGGGGAAGAACAACAAACAAACAAACAAACAAACCTGGATTTCCTATTGCAATGCACAATCAAGAAGAGGCACTGATTAGGTCAGTCAAATGAAACAATGCAAGTTTAGGGATCAACGAAAAGACAATCGATTTAATGTAGACCGTTTTGAGTTTTTTATTAGTTCACGTACCTGAGCAGACATTAACAGTTGTTGAATCTGGTGGTTTTTAGCAGTATAAATTTAATCTGTTTTATGAAATGAATATTAGCAGTCAAACACATGTAGGAGAAGAACAAGGTAACAAAATCTTGACAAAAGGAAATACTAAACAACGGTTATTTGACATGACCAAGGATCAATCAGTTCCAACCACAACACAAGAATTAATTATTTATGTGAGAGCGCATAATCAAAGGGAGGTAACTCTTGTCATCCTCCAGCCTTTCAAAAATCAGCTGTTTATGAAATTTGTAATACCATGCTGTCCGTAAAGGCCTTCCACACTGAAAAAGAAAACATAATTCTAAGGATGCTGTGATTGATGAAGGTAGGTACATGAATGACCTCATGTCAGTTTTTCATCTCCGAATATCAACATCAGTGCATGCATAATGCACATCGGTTATCGTCGTATGATAGAACTGTGAGTGTTAGGAGGAACCGACCAATGTCTAGACTGTTTCTCTGTGTTAATGTAATTGAGTCTCAGGGTTGTAATTGATCGCCAGACAGCACACGACCATGATCAGCTGACAAGAAAAAGGCTGATCTATTTTCTACTCCTCATGGAAAGAGAGCTGTTATTTGACCCATATCCCATTAGGAAATTGCCTTCATTGGCTCTTGAATGGAAATTGACAATGCTGTGGTTTAACGTCCCATGGCCTAGTTCCCTATATTGATAGGGCACTGTATTGTGGGAAGCATGTTGGTGTAGAAATCGACATCTGTTGACGAGTGTGTAATTAATGTAATGACACTGGTAATGTTTAGGACCTACCCGAACTTGTGGTGAGGATTTAGATGTTGTATTATCCAAGACAGACGAAAGATCATGCTAAACCTCAGACTAGATTGGGATCTTGCGAAAAATCAATATTTTTATCAACAATAACAAGACTTGGTGGTCAGTGTCTCAAACTGCTTTTATAATGGATTCTTGCTTTTGGAGTATTTCTCAACTGTGGTTGAAACAGATCCACTATGTAGATGTGGCTACATGATGGCTGCAGATATTGGAGGTGTGGGATGGATGGTCCGCCTCGTCCTGACTGATGGGTGTTGGCTGGTTTGTCAATCTGAATGTTCCAACAGTCTTTGATGCTGTGTGGTATATCATGAGGTAGTTCGTTTTCTCCACAGTGTTTCAGGGAGAATGTGTATTGAATGGATACAATGGATGTCTAATCACTGGCTTGTTGTGATGTTTTCAGGGAGAATGTGTATTGAATGGATACAATGGATGTCTAATCACTGGCTTGTTGTGATGTTTTCAGGGAGAATCAGTCTCCACCAGCCATTATTTGATGGATACAATGGGTGTTGTGGTGTTTTCAGGGAGAATCGGTTCCAAGCAGCCATATTTGTTGCAACCAATGTGTATTTGATGGATACAATGGTTGACTGGTTACATGGTACCTCAACTGTGGAATGTTGCTCATGGCTTTAACCACAGATGTTTCTGTTTCCAGTGTGTCCACATTCCCTCATACCTGTAGGATGTAAAACAGCATTCATTCCCTCACTCATACATTGTCTATAGTAAGATGGGGGGCACGGGTGGCCCAGTCGTCTAAGGCGCCGTGATTCACTGGGCAGAGTTGCGTCCCTTGGGCACGCCAGGAACCTATGATTGTGGGTTTGAATCCCGGTTCGCCCCGATTATGTGTCTAGGTTTGTCAGCACCATACCCGTGCTCGTGGGTTTCTCCGAAGTGGTAAACGTCTGAGACCTGCATCACTTCGGGCTTTCCTCCCACAATAAGCTGACGCAGTGATATAACTGGAATACTGTTAAAAGTGGCATTAAACCCACCAAACTCACTCACTATAGTATGATGTTGGTGATAAATGTTTGATTATTGGGTAAAGTTTGATTTATTTTATTTCAATTTAACCGATGAAGAGAAAAAAACAGCTTTGTTGCATGCTTGGTAGGATGGGGAGCAAGAGAGCGGTCATGATATTCATGTAGTAGTTGATATATGATTTCTCTTGTATTTTGCATAATTAACTATAGCTCCTTTGGTTGTACTTATTTAAAATGCACATTCAGAAAGGCCAGTGAAACTCTGGCTCAAACTCAACTGCAATAACATTAGCCTGACGTCATCATGTTGCAATTTCTGAAGCACTCAATTAAATCATCACTGATGAAAGGGAAACTGGATACTGAAACCACATATTATGGGTAATACCTTGGACAGTTGAATTGTAAGGATGTACAGTGTTTAGTACACAAATGCAGTCAGACAAGATGACGAGGTATGTGTGATAATTAGGGCTGGGACGGGGTACTTGGGTCGGGTGGGTACTGAGTAGGACCCGGGTAGGACCCGGGTACCCACAGGACTACCCGGACCCGTGGTTAGTCACGTGATATATTGTTGAATGACAAAACTTATTTAAAACTCTATGTATATGGTCACACTACAAGTCACTTATGTTGCCAGTTCTTTCTGACCATGCACACATTCCTTCTGACTTTTATATGTTTGAAAAAAATTTAAAACTTCATTCAGTAAACATCAGTGCATATGCATGACCAGATCGTTTTTTTGAGTATCTGAATACATTTTGCCAGGAATACGGTCAAACTTTTCCCAATCGGACAGTTTGTACCTATCTCTTGAGACCTACAGCGGGTACCCAGGTAGGGTCGGGTAATAGCGGTGTGGGTACCCGGGTAGCTAATTTTGACTCGTCCCAGCCCTAGTGATAATATCTGGCTATGAATCATCCGATATTGGAAGAATATTGGAGCATGCTTGAGAGGTAGCCTCCATGTGTATATTTTATCAAGTAGATATTCAGCACTGATCCCACGGTCATGGCCGAGCGGGTAAAGTGTTCACATGTCATCCTGGGTTTGAATCCCCATGAGTACAATCTGTGAGCCCTTCTTGATGCCCACTGCCATATGAAGTTTTCAACATTGCTGGTACTCAGTCACATAAATTACCCCAAAAAACACTCAGTGTTGTTGCATCACTTTCTGTAATTAATCATGTGGGCGAAATTTGCCATGTCAAATTATGTGGGCCAATTAGTTTATTATGTCAAACGATTTGAGCCAACCTACAGCTTTCATTATGTTCTTTGTTCAAAGTAGGCAAACTTTCACAACAAGGAAGTTTTTACTTTTGTGTTTTTGTCTTTTGAAGTAGACCCTGCATAGGACCAGACATATTTCCCTAGTTGATACGATCAGAGGTTTGCTGATCCATGTGGTCGATAGAGAAAATATAGGAAATTGGAGAGATTAACAGGCTGGCCCCAATGTGAAGGTCTAAGATGGCAGTTGGGTATATGGCAGACAAAGTGTCAGGATGGGATCTTTCTCTAAAGCTGTCAGTCAAAGGTCAAATCATAATTGATGTCAGGTTTACTGAACGTTTGCCTTTGTTTATGTAATTTTATATATATATTTTATATATATATTTACCGTATTCGACGTAGTAAGCGCCCTGCTCTAACAAGCGCCCACAGCGATATTGGCTAATATATTGGCAAGTGAACAATCCCAATTTGCACCCCTTCCATTTGATCAATGTACACAAGACTTATTTAATTGTGTATAATATTGCACTCATGTGTTATATGCACCCTTAATTATAGGCAATTAAATTCTGGAAAAATATATTTGTCGTGTATAATACGCACAGACTTTTTTTATTGTATCATTCCAGGTTGTCAGCATAAACCACAATAATTACGATCTTTCAACTGTTTTTTTTTTCTCACCAAAATTATATTCTTATAAGACCCCCCTTTTTCTAATTTTGAGAGCGCCTTGAGTGCTTATTACGTCAAATATGGTACAACTGAAAACAATTTAAAGAACACCCACAATTGGAAGGCTATGTGTTGCAATACCCACCAGCCATGAAAGATTAACTATATTCTTATGAAAAACATTGGTTTATTAACCATACTCACTCACTCACTCAACTGTTAATAATCAGTCACCAATAGGGCACTGATTGATGCATCCTCTACCATGCAGGATATCCCTATTCAATTATGTTAATATTCAGTTCCCAGTAGCCACCATTTTGGAAGTGACGCCATTATCCATATCCGTTCAGAAGTTCTCTTGCACATGAGTATTTTATTGGAGGAGAATTTTTAGCATCACAGTTTGTATCAGAATCAAAACAAAACAATGTTGGAGGTTGTTATCCAGATATTATCAACTGGATTATCACATATGTGGCGACCTTGCCCCCATCACACCAGTCCTTCTAGCCCATTATGAAAACAATTATCAAAATAACTCAACTTTGAAGACGGAGGCATTTTGAGCCAGAGTTGTCAGGCTTAAAACCTAATTACAGTCAGTTCTCAGGTAGCCTTCCGACCCACTCATGTGACATTTGGAAGTCTGGGTTAGTTGAGACGGAGCTGCACACTTCAAACACTAGTAACAAGTACTTCTCAGGGAGACTTCAATAACTTCTTAAAATAAAATGTTGTGATACAGGGATGTTTAACTG
Organism: Haliotis rufescens; assembly: GCF_023055435.1. Lineage (NCBI taxonomy): Eukaryota > Metazoa > Mollusca > Gastropoda > Lepetellida > Haliotidae > Haliotis > Haliotis rufescens. The sequence goes on from NW_025964223.1 coordinate 11,141,737, forward strand.
ATACAGACAGTGCTTGAAGACGACCACTGGTGAATAGCTCACCTGACTGGACGTCGAGTGAGTCATGGCCTGTTTGTTTTGTAATGTAATTGTGTATCTCTTCAACAACAGGTAATACGGTAAATTACAAGCATCATCTCCTGAGAAGCCATCGGCCAATGAAGCTTAAACTTCATGAGTTTCTTTCTACCACTGATACACTCCATTGGCTTACAGAGGTTCAAATTTGATTTCCAATATGGCCACCAATGCAGCCATATTGAAAAATCTATTTATGTGCAGTACTCAGACATTTCTTTTTTAGAATGTAATGAAAGTTATTTGTATAGCTAGAAGTGGTAATGAAAGTTATGTGAATAGATAGAAGTGGTAATGAAAGTTATGTGAATAGATAGAAGTGGTGATGAAAGTTATGTGAATAGATAGAAGTGGTGAGGAAAGTTATGTGAATAGATAGAAGTGGTAATGAAAGTTATGTGAATAGATAGAAGTGGTAATGAAAGTTATGTGAATAGATAGATAGAAGTTGTAATGAAAGTTATGTGAATATATAGAAGTGGGTCTCAAAATAATATTCCATTGTTTATGATATTTTATATTTTGACAGTGATTTGACCTTTGTGTACTTACCATTTTGTTAATTCTTCAATATGCGTATTTGGCTCTGCAACCCCCTTCTCCTCTGAAATTTTCAGGCTGATGGAGCTGAACTTAAGCATTTATGTTTTTCTTAATGATAATGTCATATTTTGTTCAAGTCATAACGATTTTAGTGTTATTTTTTACATTTTACATATATCAATATATATATGATAAATATTTGAATATCAGTGCCGACAACAACTTTTCTTAGTTGTTGACATTTTTAACAGTTGACTACATCTCCAGGTGAGCTACAGTGTAACTGTGTATCTCCTGAAGTGGGAGGTAATGTGGTAGACATAATCTAGTGGCACTTGCATTGGCGCTGTGTGCAGTGTTTGCTTCTTGTTGTCATCGGTGACATGTGTTTAGCTTTGGCTTTGAGGTTTCTAAAGGTTTTACACCATTTTGCTGCAAATTGAATTTGGAGGCTTACAATTTGCTGGGTTCTCATTTTGGGTGTTGGCCAATTTCATTACTGAGGTGAAGAAAATGCCAGACGTGTTTTGAACCTTGACGTCAACTGTCAATTTGTGTGCAAAGCACACAATGTTCTGGAAATATTTCCTAATAATATGGTTGTTCTGTAAATTTTAGGTATTGCAGAAATATGTCATAAGTTTATTTTATCGACACTTTGTTGTTAAGGAACTGTTTTAACTCTTTGATAAATATTAGGCTAGAGTGAGTGTTTAGCTTTTCAGTTTATCAATGATTTTAATAATTTATTTTGTTAGCAATTTTTTTTATTGTGTTTGTGTTTGCACCTGAGAGAGACATATCATTTCATGTTTTGATGGTATTTTTACTCTGACTTATATTCTCAACTAGGTGTATGCCATGGCATCTTCCTGAGTCAAGGGAGTTAACTGACTGTTTTAGTCCGGTTTCCACCCTTGCTTAGCTAGACTGAAATTCCTGGGGTTAATCGTCGCGGTACCAGTGGCTATTATGAGTTATGTCCCTTTCATGTTCTTCCTATTGACCAATCAGATTCCACCTTTCATATAACTTTCATTTGCTTTAAACAAAACTGGCATCGCCCAGTTAAGATGATCTGATCGATAATCAAAATCTACATTGTAGTAAAACAGGTCTTATTTCGCGAAGTGCATCAAATCACGTGAGCACCTTAAGGGAGTGAGTATTTTTTTAAGCTGCTTTTAACAATATTCCAGCAATAACATGACACCAGAAATGGGCTTCACACATTGTACCCTTGTGAGGCATTGAACCCAGATCTTTGGCGTGACGAGCGAATGCATCAAACACTTGGCTACCCAAACGCATCGTGAGCACTTTGATTAGAAAACATGAAAAGATTTGGAAAATATCTGATGAAGACAAGTTGGCGGCACACATGCTTTGCAAGTCCTGCAATCAACTGAAAGCTGCATAGCAGTTTACAAACAGGATGTCCATTTCGTTACACAATTTTGATTGGCGTATGCATAAGACACGCCTAAATGGAACTCCATAATTCCAGCCTAGTTCGGCAAGGGGGGAAACGTGTTGTAAGGCTCGATTCCTTCCAGGGCAGAATAAATCCCCAGTTGCTTGTCATTTAAAGACTCGACTCTTGCACTGCAGACTAGATCTCCAGTACCTCATCCTCGTCAGGTCTAAGACTCGACTCCTTCCAAGGCCGAATGCAGCTTTAGTACCTCCTGCTTGTCTTGTCATGCTGGACCGGCTCTGTGGTCTAGTGGTAGAGCGTCCGCCCGGAGAGCGGAAGGTCCAGTGTTCGATCCCCGGCCGCGTCAAAGATGGTACTTGTTGTTAACCTGTCTGGCGCTCGGCATTAAGGCGCTAAAACAAGGACTGGTCGGCTCAGAGTCAGTATACTGTGTCTGAGTGTCATGTTAAACTGCGACACGGTATCTCAGTGAGCTAGCACTATAAATCGGCATCAGTCCGGACTAGAACAAGCAGCCACACACACGTACATACACGTCGCTATATAAGTGCAATAATCTTGGACGCGACGTTAAACCCCATTTCACCTCACCTCACCTTGTCACCACTAATGAACCTGGGCCAGATATGATTTGTTCCAAGCTGCTATCACCATCACTCCCAACCTCTCCGAGTACCTATGTTGTCCACACCACGTTGCCATTAGCAGCTCAAGAAGACAAACAATGATCTCGTCCTGAGAAGAGGTCAAGTTGAAACATACTCGGGCGATCAGTGTGTGTGTCCGTAGGTTATTGAGATCAAAGAGGTCGAATTGACAGTGAAGTGTGTGCATACCTACTTGATGGTATCATGTTTGTTGAGGGAATTGACCATAAGTGCTGCCATTGTATTGTGCTTATGATTTCTGTTGTCATCTCATCAAGATTTCTGAAGATTCTCCTCTTTCCTGGATCTCGAGTTGTTTGCTTGAACATTGAGTTTAAGATTGGGGAGTTTCGACGGGTTTTCATGCTAACTGGTTTTCTCAATGAGATTCTCATATTCTGTGGATTACAATGGTTTGACATTTAATTCAGAATTTTATTTGGGTGAACATATTGCTGAACATTGATACTAAGACTGGGCTGTGTGGAATGGTTTTCATGCTGACTCATTTTCTTAGTGAGATTCTCATATTCTGTGGATTACAATGGTTTGACATTTAATTCAGAATTTTATTTGGGTGACCATATTGCTGAACATCGATAATAAGACTGGGCTGTTGGATTGGTTTTCATGCTGACTCGTTTTCTTAATGAGATTCTCATATTCTGTTGATTGCAATGGTTTGACATTTAATTCAGAATTTTATTTGGGTGACCATATTGCTGAACATCGATAATAAGACTGGGCTGTTGGATTGGTTTTCATGCTGACTCGTTTTCTTAATGAGATTCTCATATTCTGTTGATTTCAATGGTTTGACATTTAATTCAGAATTTTATTTTGGTGAACACATTGCTGAACATTGATAATGAGAATGGGCTGTCTGGATTGGTTTTCATGCTGACTCGTTTTCTTAATGAGATTCTCATATTCTGTTGATTTCAATGGTTTGACATTTAATTCAGAATTTTATTTGGGTGAACATATTTCTGTAGGTTTAAGGGAGGTGTGCTTCAGGATTGTTATTGGTATGTTTTTGTTTAAATGCAGATTTTTAACTGTTGTGCATCCTGCTTTGATGCAGCTGAGAATCAGTGACTAAAAGTCCAACTGTCAAAGATACAGCATCTTCTTACAGTTTGCATATTCCAATAGATAAAGGCATTGTGGGGTAGCCTAGTGGTTAAAGTGTTTGCTCATCTTGCCTAAGGCCCAGGTTCAATTCTCTGGGTTGTGTGGTGCCCATTTCTGGTGTTCCCTAATGTGTTATTACTGGATTACTCAAATTGGTGTAAAACTTGACTCACTCAATACAGCTTAAGAGAATGTTTGTTGCTCTTCAACACTCTTGAGCTGACATCACTACACTGTAGCCTGGTTGCATGATGTCCTAGCGTTATGAGGACGACATCAGTGGAAAGGTACTTCAGATTAGAAATTAAGGAAATTATGCACGACAATATGGAAGCTTTTGTTTTAAATTTAGTGTATCCTGGTTGGAATGTATATGTGCTGATGCTATCAACCACTGGTTTGACTGGCCACGACTTGACCAGGCCTCTGATACAGATGAAGTACTGCCGATTGCAGCGTAAAACAACATTCACTCTCTTCTTAACACTTTGCATTCAGTGTGATGTGACTCTGGAACTGTGGACATACTCACTAAAAGGCTGGCATATCATTGTGTGCTGCAGCTCTGTGAAGATCCGGGTCAGAATAGGTCTTCAGCAACCCATGCTTGTTGTAAGAGGCGACAAACGGGATCGGGTGGTCAGGCCCGCTGACTTGGTTGCTGCATGTCATCATATCCCAATTGCGTAGATCGATGCTCATGATGTCAATCACTGGATTGTTTGGTCCAGACTCGATTATTTAGAGACCGCCATCACACAGCTGGAATATTGGTGAGTGCGGCGTTAAACAACAAATAAACAATCATGTGTTAGTGTCTTATATCACTGATGGCATGCTGCATTCAGTAATTCTTGATATCACACCTCCTGTTCCTAGTTACGATGTGCAGCTTTAATTTACTAAACTATCCAACAGGTGGAACTGATTACATTTAGCCACTTTTACACTCCTTATCACCTGTGTACAAGTGTTCTATGGCGACAGTTTCCATGGATAAATATCCATTTTGTCTATTTCTAAGTCTTGCCAAAAATGCTGCACCTCTCTGAAGATAAGGTAAAAATTCATAAATTATGTCTTTTAAAACTCTGGCATGCAGGATTAATGTTTTCTCAGAATTTTATTTGTCACGCTTCTGTTGCAAGGATCCAGATATTTAGGAACATATACATTAGATCAGCATCTAAGATGCTTCATGACCCTTTGATGAGTGATCGACATTGACATGGGTGATCTGACATGTATATCCCGGCACTGAGTTATGTCAATATCACACACCTGTGCTGATAGTGCTATCTACTTGACTTTGCACTGGGATGCTTGTGTGCATCCACGTCACTGTCTGATTAAGATGGACAGTGATACAGGGTGCTGTGGTGCACGCAGATCTATCTCTTGAGGATGTCCGTATGGCATCCATGTTGGGACACCTGCACTGATGAAAAGACATTAGGATGACATTTCAAGAAGACATTGAAACTGATACCGTATCAGCTTGTCAGTTTGGACATTGGGAATGTTTCATTGCGAATGGGTATTTACATTTTCAGTGAGTGATGTGGACGTTTATGTGATGAATGAAACGTGACAACAAGTGAGTAATTCCACATCAGGCATTTTCTTTGTTGTGGTTGGTAATTCTGTTGTTTGAGAGTTGGAGATACGGATTAAGTGCTGAGGAATTGATTGTCACGGATGAACGGCTGGTGTCAATGCTATGGCAACCTCCTTAGCTGACTCGGTACTGATTGTCGAGGAAGAAGATCGTAACGTGAGGAAGAATTGGAAGGAACAGAAGTCAAAAAGAAATCGAGAGAAATCCTCAGGTTGTAAATGTGCTTCTATTGTTAAATCTGTCAGTCTGGAGTAGCAAAGACACAAATAAGCCATAAAGTGTTACAGAATCCACAAAAAGGAATCCTTTTCTATCGAATTGTCGTTCGGGATTTATGTAGAGAAGTAAAGTCTGATTTGGGAGAGTTCCATTACCATAAACGACAACAAGGATTCAGATTGCTCTCCAACACAATTGTTTGGAGAGTAGAGACTTATTTTGGAGTGGAAAGAATCGGTTTGAGAGTAAGGGATCATGTGTTCCTTCATTGAGTGGCAGAAATTGATGATTATGAAGATTTGTGGAGTTGGTGTGTTTATGTGTGATCTCCATGGGCTGTTTGAGATGCAGTGAGGTGTTGTATTGGACTCAGCAAAACGTTCCGACTTTGATGAATTATTGATCCCAATATCTACATGGTACAGAATCAATGCCAGCGAGTGCTGGGACTCTCATGAGGATGAATTGCCTCCCTGGATGCCAAGAGTATATAATGGCAGTATGGATATATTGACTCGTCCCAAATTGGGGTGTACTGTTTTCTGCAGGCTGGGGGATTAGTGGGTCACGGAAGTGTTTGGGATGTGACATACATTCATCAATGCTTCTGATTCGGGGCCTGATGTGGTCCCAGGAACAGTACAACTTTCATCCCCAGTTTTCTTGATGGTGAATTTTTGATATGACAAGTGAAAAACAGTTTGCAATAAACACGTGTCAAGTCAACACAAGCACTCATGTGACACAGATTTGTGAATGTTCCGAAGACACATTCCTGGTCCTGACATTGTTTCAGCAACCACAAAGGCACAGCACAGTTTTCAATTACAGTTTCCTCTATCATGATGAATTTATGACATGACAAGTGTGAAATACATCAGACATATATATCGGTTCGGAAGAGAAACCCATTGCAATCAACATACCTGTGAAATTAACGCCTGTAAATCCACTAATTACAGGTAATAGCCTGTTTATTGACACAAACAGGTGAGATAGATAATGGTGGTGTAAACTGACCAATGTCCACTGTGTCCTTGAGCGGGACCTGACATGTGGCCATTACAGGTAATTAACATACCTGGATCGTTAACATACCTGAGTGGATTATGTGTGATATACTCCTCTTGAAGGGTGATACGCTGTGTATACCGCGGTGCCCAGGATTATTGTATTAATCAGGATATTATACAACATTGTTCAAGGATCACATGGATTTATGAAGGTTTATAACAAGAATTAATCTCTTAGTGGGGTTAGAATAATACTTGTTAATTAATCACCACTCAAGGAGAATAGGAGCAAGGAGTTACTTCTTATGATGTAACGAAATACCTACAATTTGTAGCTGGATGACAGTGATTGATGCTGGAAAATTATAGACTTACTTCATGTCTTGATTGATTAACTTATCATGTTTATTTACATAATGACTTTTAGTGTAGAAATTCAAGCAATTGTGTCAATGTTTTGAATACTTGACAGATAGTTCAGCTTGAAAATTGCTCTTAGCCTTTGGTCAACCGTCCAGTCGGTGCGACATTGTGACCATTGTCGTCTGCTAATCCGTGTGTGTTTACTCCGAGGATGATGTCGCCCAGAGAAGAAAGGGTTGTGTGTTTGACTGAGTGACAGAAGATCTCGTAACGGATGAACATAGGTTGCAGCTGAAACTGACCAGTGTGTATCAGTTTTCTCTAATGGATGTCGGGGAGACGACACATTCTGACGAAAGTGGATTGTGAAGGAAGGCGATTTGACCTGGAAACTAGGATTCTTAACTTCTTGTGTTGATTCAGCTTATACATTGTCTACTGACATTTAGTAAAACCTTAATAGAAAGCTTTCTGATCGCCCTGGATCGAGATGGATGAAGACTAGGGGATATTAATTTTGTGGAAATATTTCAAATGTCATCAATCTCAAGAAGGAATGAAGAGAGTGTTTTGATCTGCATGGGATATTAATGCTGCATTTCTCAAATGGGTTTGAAGCAAGCCTGGGAATAAGTACAACACATCTATAGCCTATCATTGAATTCACAAACAGGTGCGAGGATGAGATTTTGTTGACCGAGGTCTGTTTTCTTGCCAAAGGATATGTGGAGTCATCATTTTCTGTACCAGTGCATATTAATAACCAGATTCACATCACGCATGTTTGTAGATCAAGACAGCGGATATCATCAGTAGGGATAGCCTGAGGACGGATATCAACAACATGCAGTCGCTATTGATTACTTATAGCTGATACTAAATCAGAAGGCACTGCCTGCACATACCTCCCTTGACTGATTGAATTATCAACAACAATGGCCTTTAGCATCTGTCTGACAGGCCAATTTGTTGATCTTTTATAGACTATATTAGCATCATTCATAGCATTGTTTCATCATCAATTCAATTTATCAACAACAGCTTACTGTAGATCTATTTTGACAACGGTGGTACTTAAAGCTATGTCCACATATGGATATTCTAAGTCCTCGTAATAATCGAGACCCTCGTACTTGATGGGTGGTAATCTCACGTGGTGTCATGTTACTAATCTTGACAAACATTTGAGATGGTAGATCGTCTTTGTAATTGACGAAGTTACCGGACAACGTGATGTCTGTGGTTCTGTGTTGCTCTAGGTAGGGAATCTGAATTGTGGTGAATGTGGTGTGTATTTCTCGACGTACATGAATCCATTTGTGACGAATCTTCCTGTATATTCATTCCTCTATGTGCACAGGTGTGGTAGGGAAAGTGTTTTCAGCAAGGCGTACTACTGTCATGGAACTTATCATACAGGTAGAGTGATTTTGCTGGACCTCACGTGAAGGAACAGTTTTTCTATAAGGGTTATTTTGAAGATTGATACAGTTTAATTTTCCTTATTTTGTACTTGGGTATTCATTTCAAAAGATACATATTGTCTTTTTAAAGGAATAACAATATTATTATTTATTAGCCTTTATGTGAGTGAACAATAGTTGGCTAAAATGCTGTAATTTTCCATTTTTGTTCAGTCTTTGGGTAGAATCTTGCCTCCATTAAAAGCCAAAGAGTGTTAGTTCAAAAGTAAATCTGCGCATATTGTTTACTAAATGAGGTCATTGGTTTCTACTTAGCATCCCGTGGTGCTGTTTAACCAGCATACAATGGACTTGCTGAATGACCTCACTCCACAATTAGCGGGGACTTCTCAATGCTCTGCTGGTCTAAGGATTTGCTGACAGATTGTTTGATAGGATTTGCTTTGATCCAGACTGGACAGTTAGCCAATGGTCAAGGAGGATTAGAAGGAAGGGCGGGGCTTGTGTCACTCAACGTTTACAGCTGTCAAGAAGTTTGGAAAAGTTTTGTCCACACGTTTAAGTGAACTTTTGTGGATATTGAGAGACAAGGCTGGATGAGTGTTGTGTTTGATGGAGATTTATCAGTTTTTGAAGATGTTCGGGATGAATTTGAGGAATTAGTACCAGAGCCAGGAGGGTGACAACAGTGTCAAGCCATTCTCTGTGTTTGAAGTGATATTTCACATGAATCAGGAGATTCCCTAGGGTGAAGGAAACGTTTTTATTCTTATGATACGCACAGTTGATACATTCCATGAAATACTCTACCATGGCGGAGATAGGCCGAGGATTCATTACCCTGCCTCATGATCCAGGACTTATAATGTGAGTATGTTCACAGGGAAACATCATATTTGTATCCATATTGCTATATATCTCACAACCTACTTGTCAACTCTTGTGTGTGAATTATTCATAATGGTTATAATATTATTAATATTCATTGCATTTCGCTATGTAGGACTACTTAATGTGCTGAGTATTTTTATGCTGTTAGAATATATAAATGCAATGGACTTCTTCAAATACTAACTTCCTAACACCTGACTTTATACAGTTTTATTTCATATTTGCTGATATTTGATTAATGTGTTGTTACCGTATTCGATGTAATAAGCGCCCAGGGAGAAATAGGGGCTCTTATTATAATATAATTTTGGTGAAGTAGTTGAAAGATCGTAAATTTTGTGGTTTATGCTGACAGCCTGAAATGACACAAAAGAAAAGTCTGTGCCTATTATACACGGCAGATATATTTTTCCAGAATTTAATTGCCCGTAATTAAGGGTGCATATAACACATGAGTGTGTATTATAAACAAATAAATAAGTCTTGTGTACATTGATCAATCGGAAGGGTGCTAATTGGGATTGTTCACTAGCCAATATATTAGCAAATATCGCCATGGGCGCTTATTAGAGCGGGGTGCTTATTACGTCGAATACGGTAACTGGAATCAAATAAAATGCTTATATAAGATCTTAGATAAACAAAGTAAAAGTAAGAAATGCAAATAATATGTAGACTTGCTTTATGCTAGACATGGTTTAAGCTATCTAATGGAGTAAAAACTTTAATGTAGAATGTGTATGTAAGCTTCAGCACAAATTAGCATGGCCCTCATAAGAACTGTGGGGGCAAGTATTGCATTAATCTGTGCTTCATGAGACATCTATGCTTGTTAAATGGCCAGCTGTTGATGTATGAGTGATCACAGCAGTGAGGAATCGATCAAAAGAGGAGGCTGGGAGAACTCCACATCCAGTTAGCACAATATAGACTTGCTTCTCTCTCCCTGGACTTTGGCAGGTGGAGAATAAATCATGCACAGAATTATGACTACCGTATTCCCTAGGTAATTTGTATTCCGTGTGAGAATGACCAGATTCTGGCCATGTTTACCAGTTTGATTCAAGTTGTTCAGAACCCATTTTGTCTGGCAACTTGGATGTTTTGATGTATGTGACCCCCTCCATGGCCTGGTGGATAGAGCGTCTCCCGGAGAGCAGAGCATCAGTAGTTTCGATCCCTAGCCACGTCATACCAACAGACACTCAATAATGATACTTGTTGTTGCCATTCTGCACTTAGGGGCTAAAACAAGGACTGGTTGGCTTGGAGTCATGGTATCTCATTGGCCAACACAATATACCGTATTTGACGTAATAAGCGCCCACGGCGATAATATATTAGCAAGTGAACAATCCCAATTAGCACCCCTTCCGATTGATCAATGTACACAAGACTTATTTATTCGTGTATAATAAGCACTCATGTGTTATATGCACCCTTAATTATGGGCAATTAAATTCTGGAAAAATATATCTGTCGTATATAAACAGTCAGGCCATTAGCATAAACCATGAAATTTATCTTTCCACTCTGTTTTTTCCACCAAAATAATATTCTAATAAGAGCCCCCTATTTCTAATTTTGAGAGTGCCCTGGGCACTTATAACGTTGAATACGGTAATTGGCATAAGTCCGGACAAGTACAAGCAGCCACACACAAATGCATGCAGGTCTCTATATCAAAGCAATAATCTTGAAGGCAAGGTTAAACCCATTTTACCTCTACCTAAGCTGTTCCAGCATCCACTGGATACAGGCTTGAAGGGACGGCGGGGTAGCCTAGTTGTTAAAGTGTTCGCTCGTCACGCCCAAGGCCCGGGTTTGATTCCCCACATGGGTTCAATGTGTGAGGCCCATTTCTGGTGTCCCCCGCCGTGATATTGCTTGAATATTTGTAAAAGCAGTGTAAAATGCCTCTTACTTACTCGCTCATGAGGTCCTGTTGCAGTAATTACGGTTAATACGGTAATGATAATAGTATTGCATACCCACTGCTGCGTGGGAGACATGTGTATATCATGTTACACTATGTAACTGATAATGGCTGTAAATAATTGAGTGGTTCATTTCATGGTCAGGATTGTCGTTGGTAATTATTGTTAAGCGGAGAGCAAATTGGTTGTTGTTCACCACACATGCATGTCACATCAGGTGCGATCGAGATGAGATAGGCATTCAGTTCCTAAATATCCAGTTTTATCAAACCCTGTGGGGATTCCGATTTTGAACTGATCCCCAGCAACCTAGTATTGCTGGTCAGCAGCGCCGACCAAATGCATCAGGTGGTCAAGCTTGGTGATTGGTTGATGTGTGTCATTGTATACTGATGGCAAGGATTGTTGTTCACATCATCAGTCACTGGATTGCCTGGTCCAGATTCAGTTATCTACAGGCCATGGTTATATAGCTGGGATATTGCTGAGTGTGGCATAAAACAACAAACAAACAAGCAAACAAGTAAACAAACAAACAAAAGTATATTCCATAACTAGACTCACTCACTCACTCACTCACTCACTCACTCGGGGCGGTCGGGTAGCCTAGTGGTTAAAGCGTTCGCTTGTCACGCCGAAGACCCGGGTTCGATTCCCAACATGGTTACAATGTGTGAAGCCCATTTCTGGTGTCCCCCGCCATGATATTGCTGGAATATTGCTTAAAGCAACGTAAAACCATACTCACTCACTCACTCACTCACTCACTCCATAACTATGCAAGCACAAATGTGTTCTTGAAGGTAAGGTGATGTAGGTTTTTGAAAATAATGTATCAGAAATGGCCTCTGGTTCGTACCTGCTGCCTGTCATTGCCGAGTAAGACGGGGACCTGGTGGTCCAGCAGTCTGGCTGATTGTGGGGCATCATGCCCCGATGATGTGTCAAACCATTTTCACTCACTCACTCCAGTCATAACAGTAACGCTCCCATCTCCCTCGCTGCATGATCTGTCTGACCCAATGAGTCATGTCACCAAGTTCTACCTTGTCATCTGAAGGACCCTAATTGTGGTTGGAATCTTAGTATGACATATGTATGGTTACGTCAGAGCCTAATCTGACACATGTATAGTGATGTCAGGACAAGGCTGGGATTAGGTTGACTGACTTAGTGCACCAGCTGACCTCCTCACCTGTCAGTGTGATGGACAGATGACAAGCCAGCAGGATGAAATGTACGACAATGTATAACAGTGTACATTCAGTCTTGCAGTTGTAGGGCTAGCCTTGCTCCAAGGCTGTAACTTAAGAAATGTCCACGTATGTGAAGTAATTCTATCCTCTAAGTTGAGATATGTGGACAGTACTCTCCAGTCTTTTAAGGGACAACTTGTTCTCATAATTTACATAATCTGGAAATTATGATTTATTCTAATAATTATTGCCTTAGAGACTTATCATAGGGCAGCCTCCATGGACTATGTATGGTAATTTGTTTGTATCTAATGTTGCGTTGCTGTGTCCACTTCCAACGACATTTAAAACATGGAAAAATTCATACACAATGAATCATTTGGTATTTGTTTGTTTCGTTTGTATCAAGTTGTCTAACGCCGCAATCAGCAATATTCCAGCAATATGACGGCGGTCTGTAAATAATCAAATCTGGACCAGACAATCCAGTGATTGACATCATGAACATTGATCCACACAATTGGGATACAATGACGTGCATCAACCAAGTCAGCGAGCCTGACCACCCGATCCTGTTAGTCGCCTCTTACGACAAGCATAGTCGCCTTTTATGGCAAGCATGGGTTGCAGAAGACCTATTCTATCCTGCACCTTCACGGGTCCATTGGGTATTAGAACTATGTATTATATGTGGCATGACAGATTAACTACTGTAATAAGAAAGAATTGTGTGGGGCGGTCGGGAAGCCTAGTGGTTAAAGCGCTCACTCGTCACGCCGAAGACCCGGATTTGATTCCTGACATGGGTACAATGTGTGAAGCCCATTTCTGGTGTCCTCCACCGTGATATTGCTGGAATATTGCTTAAAGCTGCGTAAAACCAAACTCACTCACTCACTGAAAGAATTGTGTGTTCTTTAACTTCTAATGAGTAGTATTACACATATGGGCATGGATATTGGTGACATTCTTCAGTTGTTTGCTTCATGCAGATAGTGAGTTCAAGCCAGTCGTCCCATTGTTTTCATTGTTTGTGACCTTGCCCTTCATGTGATATCATGTCAAGGTATTGTTGCAAATAATTGAAGATGACGTCATCCAAAATTAATTCATTTGTGACATATGATCTCTTATCCCTTATAGCTCTTAAGGGGCTGTCAGTAGCCTAGTGGTTAAAGCTTTTGCTTGTCACGCCGAAGGCCCGGGTTCGACACCCCATATGGGTACTATGTGTGAAGCCCATTTCTGGGGTCCTGTGATATTGCTGGAATATTGCTAAAAGCGGTGTAAAACCATACACTCCCTCACTCACTGGAGCTCTTAAGTTAATCTCTCGATACAATTGTTGTGTTTGGTTTGTTTACATATTGTGAGCGCCAATGCGCATGCGCTACTACGTCATACGTCGGATGCCCCAGCATCGGGAGAGACGTCATGACCATGTATCTGTGGTCAGTTACGAATAAATCATCGTTCACGATCAGTTCAGACGTCTTGTTGCTTGATGTTCCTCCCAGACTAGGTGTGGGTCGTACAAGTACCTGAGCATGATGTACAGTCTTACAAATACACTACAGTGGCGACGAGGATAAAAAACTTCAAAGTACGGAAATATTAAGTGCACGGTCGAATTTTACACATGGCCTTTGCTGATACACATCGTTTTATTCAGCAGTGCGGTTTTTTTTGCAAATGATAGTGGGACTGCAAGTGATCATCACAAATACACGACAGCAATCATTTCTAATTGTTTGTTTGTTTGTTTAATGTCGCACTCAGCAATCTATGACAGCTGTATGTAACTGAAGTATGTAACTTGGTGTATACCGTATTCGACGTAATAAGCGCCCCGCTCTAATAAGCGCCCACGGCAAGATTTGCTAATATATTGGCTAGTGAACAATCCCAATTAGCACCCCTTCCGACCCCTATTCGCATATAATACGCACTCGTGTGTTATATGCACCCTTTATTATTGGCAATTAAATTCTGGGAAAATATATCTGTCGAATATAAACATTTCAGGCTGTCAGCATAAATCACGAAATTTATCTTTCAACTCTGTTTTTTTCACCAAAATTATATTCTAATAAGAGCCCCCTATTTCTAGATTTTAGAGCGCCCTGGGCGCTTATTACGTCGAATACGGTACTTGCTGTTTAATAATGACACCCGGTCAACCAAACTCCTGTGATAACTAATTTGCAGTTCTATTAAGAGCAGAGGGTAGCGATGGTGTTCATTGATCAAATCAAAACCCTAGCTCACTACAATGTATTCAAATTTGAAGCCTTATATTTGTGTCACTGTCATTATATGGCTGGACTAGTGCTTAAAAGGCTTCTGTTATCTCCCTCTCTCATTCAGAGAGGTATTTATCATGATCATCTAGGCCTCAAAAGTGCCTTTGAGTGTTTGTGCCAGTTTCGCCAGCAACAGCACATCTTTTTCCCCCGACAGTGCAAGGGAGGTAACTCTGATTTCCCAATTGGTAAATGGCATCAAAGTCAGCAACAAGATGTCTGCTGCCAGTTTGTTCAACAGTTTGTAGTTGGGCGTTGAGTTTTGTTGATGTCAGATTTGTCACGGTTTGGCATTGGAACTGGAACTGAATGTTTTCAAACAATGCACGGACTATAACTCACAGGTGTGTCATGCAGTGTGACATAGTGTAAATATTGACGACACTGGTGGTACATGTGTATGTGACCTGTTATCAACCGGTACGCATTACTACATGGTAACTTATGTTTTCATGTTCTTTGCATTCCAAACTCTTATGTATTATTTGTTTAGGGCTTGTTTGTTGCAGAATATATTCCCTGATTCCTGATGTTTTCGATTCCATACTTCACATGGTTTCATCCTAATATTCTTGGAGTGATTGTGTATTTTTATGTGTTGTTTAACGTAAATGGTGGATGTTTCAGCCGGTGGAACAAGGCCATGGAACAATGGCGCCAGTTCCACACTGACATGAAGGAAATGGCAGTGTGGCTGGACAGTGCTGAGACCAAACTGGCCGACGCCAAGCAGACTGACGATATACAGGCCAGTGACAGGGTTTTCACTGTAAGCAATCATACAAATTTTCACTGATTTTTTTTTAGCATAGGTGATATTGTCGCCGAAATACAACTGAAATACTGTGAGTATTGCAACTCACTGTGTTAACTTCTATATTTTGGACCATGTGGCTTAAATTAAAAACACATCATTGTCTTATCTTGATATTGAACTTTAATCCTGACATTTGTTGTTCTTGGTTATGGAACTGATGGTTTTAATACCAGCGATGGTAAAGATTGCTTTAACAATAAAGAAAATACGTAGGATTTGTGTGCAGTAAACTATGCTTATAACGAACTCAAGGGGACTGCTGATTTTATTCGTTATAAACGTAGTTTGTTATAACCAAATGTACAACATATATACAGCAAATTGACAGGACCGAGAAATAGTTTATAATATCCGTTAGTTAGTTAAAAGCGTGATCGTTATAAACGTAGTTTACTGTATGACTAAAACAGAAATCCAAATCAAACTTTAAGGTGATTGAAATAATGCCGCACAATGCAATTATTTTCATTCTCTTGTCCCACCTTGCGACAAAATTTAAATCTGTTAACAAAAAAAAATAAAAAAGTTGGGCCTCAGATGTAGT
This sequence comes from Haliotis rufescens, assembly GCF_023055435.1. Lineage (NCBI taxonomy): Eukaryota > Metazoa > Mollusca > Gastropoda > Lepetellida > Haliotidae > Haliotis > Haliotis rufescens. The sequence goes on from NW_025964223.1 coordinate 11,157,902, forward strand.
GATATTACATGTGCTTGTATTGCAAGTGATCCTGCATAATGTGCTCTTGTTACCATTTGAAAATGTTACATACTATTTGTAATCAACTTTGGGAATTGTCAGGACATAATAAGGATTTGAGTTTGACCTTTCCTCATACACATACTGCACACATCATTGCTGTACCTTCTGTGTGAGAGTGGGGGTGGTCGGGTAGCCTAGTGGTTAAAGCGTTCGTTCGTCACGCCGAAGACCCGGGTACGATTCCCGACATGGGTACAATGTGTGAAGCCCATTTCTGGTGTCCCCCACCGTAATATTGCTAAAAGCGGCATAAAACCATACTCACTCACTCACTCTGTGTGAGAGTAGAGGGTTTACTTGACAAAAAGACATGAAGGTATTTGAGGGGTTGATTACATTTGGGTCCATGTTATTTTCAAAAATTGGTTTGAACCCTGTGAACTCACTAACCCCGATCCCTACCTCCTTGTGAGGATTGACAATATTGCCTGGATGCTTGCATCTTCAAATGACACAACTATTTTTGTGTGTTTAGGAGCTGGAAAACAGTGTGCGTCTGCAGCAAGGCACAGTCAACAGTATGAACGCTGCAGGCAACGAGATCATCCGACTGTCGGCAGCACCTGATGCTGACCGACTCCGAGACAAGCTGGCCGCCATCAACCAGCGATGGAGGGTTATTTCCACCGATGTCACAGAGAGACATGATCGGTGGGTGGATCCGTTGTAAATAGTACCTTGTTGAGGAGAAAGTACTCAGCTATTGCTGGCCACTGTGATGTAGATTGAACATTGTAAATAAAAACAACAAAACCCTTTCCATCATCATAAGACATCTTCATCCATTGTACAATTCCGAAAACAACATTCACATAGGTTAAGGTGAGGTGAGGTGAAATTGGGTTTAACGTTGCGTCCAAGATTATTGAACTTATATTGCGACGTGCATGCACGTGTGTGTGTGTGTGTCTGCTTGTACTAGTCCGGACTGATGCCGATTTATAGTGCTAGCCCACTGAGATACCATGCCGCAGTTTAACATGAATACCCCACTCAGACACAATATACTGACTCCGAGCCGACCAGTCCTTGTTTTAGCCCCTTAGTGCCGAGCGCCAGACAGGGTAACAACAAGTACCATCTTTTAACGTCTTTTGGTATGATGCGGCCGGGGATCAAACACCGGACCTTCCGCTACACCAAGGAGGTGTGTGAAGCCCATTTCGGCATCAGTCCAGACTAGTACAAACAGACACACACGCATGCATGCATAAACATTGCTTTATAAGTAAAATAATACTTTGTTAAAAAATGTTAAAAAATGTACAGTTACCGAGATTCAATGAATACAGCAGCAACTATCAGCAACAATGACTCACAATGTCGGCTGACATGCTGCTGGTGTGAACTGTTGGTTCCGTATCTTACCTGTCTGTTTATGCTTGACCAGAATTGACGAAGGAAGCGTGAAGACAAGCGAGTTCACTGATGACATGGATGAACTATTCTTCTGGATCGACGAGACGGAGAATATCCTGTCCTCCACGATCCGCCCTGACGAGGAGTATCTCGAGGACCTGCTCGAGAAGGTCAAGGTGAGATTTAACAGCTGAACTTTCAGCAGTGTTTTGTATGATTTCCTGAAGAATACACTTGCAATGTCTTTCTCAAACCGTGTGATGTTCATCTTTGTCCATGTAATGGACCAGGGGGCGGTCGGGTAGCCTAGTGGTTAAAGCGTTCGTTCGTCACGCCGAAGACCCGGGTTCGATTCCCGACATGGGTACAATGTGTGAAGCCCATTTCTGGTGTCCCCGGCCATGATATTGCTGGAATATTGCTAAAAGTGGCGTAAAACCATACTCACTCACTCACTCACTGTAATGGACCAGAGGTGTGTATCTCAACAGACCGTCTCGTGAAATGTTTGGGTTAGGGTTATAGGTTTGTTGGCACCATACCCATACTCGTGGGTTCCACCAAAGTGGTAAACATTTTAGGACCTGCGTCACTTCACAGGTTTTCCTCCCACATTAAGATGACATGTCATGATTTGGCTCAAATGCTGTGCAAAGTGGCATTAACCCCAACTCACTCACTCACTCAATGTTAAGGCTGTTGCTTCTGTTGTCAGGATCGCGAAGACGACATTGGACCTCGACAACAGAGTCTGGATGCTGTCAACAGGAATGGGATCAAGATGTTGAAGACGGAATCTCTGTCCAACCAGGACGCCGAGAACATCCAGAAGGATCTGGAGAACCTCAACAGTCGATGGAAGAAGGTAGGTAACCGTGGCAACTGCCAAACTTGGCTGTCTTGGTTATATAGTATCATGAAACTCACCTGTTCTTTGGTTGGGTTGTTTGTCGTTCTTGGGTTGGGTTGGGTTGTTTGTCGGGAAAAGCAAGCTTGAATCAGGGGAGGTAACTACAAGCAAGAGTGGTTTTGAAAATGTTTTGACTATGTGATGGGAATTCAGTAGTGCAGTGAGGGCTGCATTGAAGGAGAACCTCAGGGCTGGAAGTTTTCCCTTCAACCTTTATGTTTGGACAGAATATTGATAGTATTTATTAGTAGTGGGACCATAACGCAATGCATAGGTTGGTCGCGATTTTTTTATTTTCGATACAAGTATCAATCACAATCGCACGCAAAGTAAAAAGTAACATTTCTTACCGTATTCTTTAATAAATGTTACACTAAACACTAATTACTCGTGAAAATAAGTAGTGAAAACATAAATATTTTCATCCATTGTGCCATACCTGACACTGCCAACAGTAAATCATTAGTGTGCCAGGTATTTGGCCATCCTGTTTATGAAAACGTTTGCTTATTTGTCACAGATAAGAGCACATGCAAGTATTGTGATACGTATCAGTTCTGAGCAAGGTATCATGATACGTATTGGATCACACAGGTGGTGTATCATCCCAGCCTTAGTATTTATGTATTTTAAAAACCAGAAATACATTTTGCCATTTTTCTTCTTTCGGGTGAGTCTTAAAGAACCTGACAAGCTTGTGTGTCAGTACTAAATAATAAGACGTACGTTTGGGGAGTGTTGTCTCTTTACATTTATGAAACAAGAACTCTTTATATTTGGTGAAAAGAACCAGTCTTGCTGACAATAGTCGACTTCAGAGGGATTTTATGAAGGCTTCAAGAACTATCCAATGTTTTTATTATGTCAAGTTCAGTAGAGTGAATTTGTTTGTAAGAAGGGTATTGTATGAAAACTTGAGATCCATCATTTTTTGTATTACTTCTGCTTAGGGTTGTAATAGTAAACGCTTGTTAACTTGGTTCTTTGTCAACAAGTTCAGAGCTTTTAAATTACTATTATCCTATTAACAATGTGCGAACAAATATGCATGAACAATTTCAAAACCCCAACAGTAGAACAATTAGTGTAATTAGCAAATATATCCTTTCAGACGAACCAGCATTTCAAGTAGAAGTATTTTTTTTAAATGTCTGCTTATTGGTGTAAAAATACTCAAAGGAAGTAAAAATATATTGACTACCCAAAGAAAACTATCACTTCCCAGTGTGAATGACGACATGTATGTTAATACTGAGTGGCTAACGCAATTATCAGAAGCCCTGCAGGTTATATCGAATTAATGATGTCTTTCTACTATCTAAATAAAAAACATACAACTTTATATTATTTTATAGTATGATAACTAGGGCTGCAACGAATACACTATGAGGCGAATACGATCCTTATCACGAAAATAGGGCAACGAATACGAATATTTATTCACGAATACAATAAAAAGTCAGCAGTGAATGTCTTATTTGTTATATTCAGTGAAACATTTACAACATAAATTATCTGACATGGTTTGTTAATTATTAATACATTATACATTTATATACTGGACTTATCCAGGTACTAGTATCTGCTCAAATGTGACAATGACCAGTGACCACAAAACTGTTAAATTAATTATTATAACAGTGTTGTCTTTGAAAGAAATCTAGGCATATAATATGTTCTTATGGATATTTTTAGGTACAGGGTATGTAACTGCACATGCTTGAATATTCATAAATATTCGATTCTAGTGGCCACGAATAACGAATTCAATTCATGAATGGATACGGTTCGAATCACCAAAAATGCGAGTGAATCGTAACAGCCCTAATGATAACAACTTCTAGTTTATTGCATTTAGCAACTTTTCTATGAAGAGTCTTGCACTGTTATCAAGCTGGAGTGACCACAACCAAGTCATGACCCAATAAGCGCCCATGTCCCAATAAGCGCCCCCCAATGGTTCCGGAAATTTATATGGTAATTATTTCGTTTTAAATGAAAATCCTCCGGGAACCGAGGTTTCTGGACATTTAAAGTCTGTATAAGCGGGGCATGACTGTATTCTGTTTATTTTTGATATTTGTGACTTAAGGCTTACTGATGAATTTACGCCAATTTGACTCTGAATTGGTCCCAATAAGCGCCCACCCCTTCTTTCTTTATTTTAAGCGCCCTGGGCGCTTATTGGGTCGAATACGGTATATATATATATACATGATATGTTGTGACATTAACAATAACAACAAGATGTGATAGATAATGAGTAGCACACAGATAATTGGATGAAGCTAGATGTGCAGTAAGAATAACAAAGGTGGCACACAGGTAATGAAGCCAGATATACAGGTATGATTAAAAAGTTGGAACAGGAGGACTGGGTACTAATTGAAAAAGAGTATTTGCTTGATTAGATCTTCATAGGCAGAGGGGATGTAGTAGCTTCCCACTGTCATCAAGCACAATATCCTGAAGTGGAAGTTGCTGAGCCTGGTGTTTGTCCACAGGTAATCAAGGATGTTCCCGACAAGATCCAGGAGATCGAGACCTACCTGCGGCGCCTCCGACTGTACCAGGCAGAAACATGTCAGCTGCAGTCCTGGATGACGGAAACCAAGACGCTCCTCGAGACCCAGTCCGGACCCATCATGTCGGCTACATCAGCAGACGGCAACGACTCCGTCATTGTAGACCCTGAGGTAGGTCATTCTCCAAAGCACTTGGTTCCATTAAAATAGTTGCTTTGGTTGGTTTTTTGTTTTATGCCGCACTCAGCAATATTCCAGCTATATGACAGCGGTCTGTAAATAATCGAGTCTGGACCAGACAACTTACTGACCCTTTAAAGAGACAGTCGTGATGTTGGTTATGGCTGACAAGGCATAGGCGTGGAATGTTTCATTTGAGCTAATGTTGTTTCTGTCGCTGAAAAGACATAGCAATTCTTTTTCAATTTCATCAAAATTCCTTGACAAGCCCCTGTGATACAATAATTTCAAATTAAACTTTTCAGTTTTAGTAGAAATCAGTTTACTCTTATATTTACTTTTTGTTTGAGAAAATCAGAGTACTGTTATATATTTAATTTTGAGCCAAGAAAATCTTTCTCATATTTGAAGACACTTCAAACTGTTAACATCCCATGTAAACGTTGAGAGTTACTTATCAATTCTCGTTGCCAGACAACGAAGGCAGCGATACAGAATCGGCAGGTGAACGTTGACAACGTGAACCGCATGTACCGCCAGTACGTGGAGGAGTGTGTGGAACAGGGCGGGGACATGCCCTCCAACATCCAGGCACAGATGAACAAACTCAACTCCGACTGGGAGGACGTCCGCAACCTCGCCGACAACCTGAAGACACGCCAGGAGGCAATGGTGGAAGAGATTTTCGCTCAAGGTTTGTTTGTTTGTTTATTTGTTTGCTGTTTAATGCCTCCCTCAGCAATATTCTAGCTATATGACTGCGGTCTGTAAATAACCGAGTCTGGACCAGACAATCCAGTGATTGACATCATGAGCATCGATCCACGCAATTTGGATGACATGCATCAACCAAGTCAGCGAGTCTGACCACCTGATCCCATTAGTCACCTTTGATGACAAGCATAGTTGCCTTTTCCGGCAAGCACAGGTTGCTGAAGACATATTCTACCCTGGATCTTCACGGGTCTCGCCCATGGTGAGGAGGCTAGGACGGATCATCTGGTTAGGTGTAATATCCAAGTGTTGGAAGTGTGTTTAGCCTTAAGGCTCTTCAAGCCACATTCCTGCTGTATCATGGGGATTCACCCAGTCATGGATTCAGACTTCGTACCAATGTTGGGAATCAAAATTGAGTCTTCTTCATGATACCAAAAGATGTTAAAAGATGCAGGAGTGAGAATCTTCTGCGAATCCGCGAATTTCTGCAAATTTTTGTGACTACAAATTTGTTAAAATAAGATGGCATCCCTCTTAAACACCCCCAAGTTATGAACCACACTCCATTGCAAATAAGTTTCATCTAAAAAAAAAAATCAATTCTCATCCCTGAAGATGGTACTTGTTGTTACCCTGCCTGGCACTCAGCATTCAGGGGATAAAACAAGGACTGATCGGCTCGGAGTCAGAATACTGGGATATCCATGTCACAATGGCTGCATGGTATCTAGGTGGGCTAGCACTGTAAGTGCAATAATCTTGAACGCGACGTTAAGCCCCTTTTACCTCACCTAATTGCTATATGTTCTTTCATAACAAAATGTAACCTGGGTAGTGTGGAAGTGTTCTCAATGACTGACATTCTCCCATCTTCAGTGAAAGTGGGCCATGTTGAAAAGCAACCGTCCTCTGCTTGGCCTGACTTCGACAAGTCCGTGGGGGATCTACGAGACTGGCTGACAGTGCTAGAACGGATGTTAAAGACACAGAAGGTGACAGTCGGGGACATCAAGGACATCGAGCAGATTATCAGCAGAGAGAAGGTGGGCAATACGGGCTGTATGTGCCATGTAATACTCAAGTTGTCATGGCAACACTGCATGTTGAATGCATGGTTAGAAGCACCTTGATCGCATCATGCATATATATCGGCTTTTTTTAGGATCAGCATCGTCCCCATTCCTTTCATTCTGATGGGTGAATGATATATCATTATCTCTGTGTGCAGCTCGTTCGATAGACTTATCAAGAAAATGTCCCAGGAAATCAACAGTATTTTGCTTGAGGTTGGTTTGGGCCCCATTCAACAAAGCAATCTTATCACAAAGGTTATCCTTACTCCTGTACTTTAACACAGACTTATGATAGCCGTCATGCTGAGGTCGCTATGTTTAATGGGGCCCAGATTAGTCAAGTGCACCACAATAGCACATGGAGTTACCTCCCTTGATATGTCAATTTGTGACAATGATCAGATACTAAAGGTTTGGTAATGGTGGAATATTATTCAATATTTCCAACTAAAAGCATTTGCTTGCACTGACTGCATTTAGCTCATTCACTCTTTGAATGCCTTCCTTCGCTCCAACCTGTTCGCATGTTTTGAAATTACCTCCCCTTGCCTATCACTTTCTTCCTCTCGAACATAATGACAGCCACCAACCAATATATATATCTATACACACCTCATATATGTACATATATATGCACTACGTTACGATTTCATCCAATGAGCTCTGGAGCAAATAAATGTTCCACTCTAGGTATACCAAATTTAATAATGTCAAATCGGTCATTTGTTTGTCAGACTGTATTAGGGAGCTATTTGCTATCTTTCTTTGGGGACTTCACATGATAATAATGACTTCAAATTCCTTTCTGCTGACACAAGTGTGCTTTAAGCGTGCTATCAAAGGAACACAGGGAACATACATCGTCAGTGTATATTTATAATATTTATTGTATTCCAGTAACAGCTCAATCAGGCACCATAGCATCTTCCCGAGGCAAGTGAGTTAACTGACTTTATAAGTCCAGTTTCCACCCTTGCCGAACTAGACTGGAATTACTGGGCTCGAACGTTGCGCCACCAGTGGCTTTTACCAATTATGTCCCCTTAAGCCTCTCCTATGGACCAATCAGATTCCACCTCTCGTATCACTTGCGTTTGCTTCACACAAAATGATGGCGCTCAGTCAGGACGATCTGCTCGATAATCAAGATCTATATTGTGATGAAACGGGTCTTAAATCGCGAAATGCATCAAATCACGTGAGCACCTTGATCAAAAACATGAAAAGATTTGGAAAATATCTGCTGACAACGAGTTGGCGGTGCACATGCTTTGCAAATCCTGCAATCGATCGAAATCTGCACGACAGTTTACGAACCGGATTTTGATTTCGGTGCGCAATTTTGATTGGACTATGCATAGACTCGTTAGTCCAGCCAAAATGTAACTCCATAATTCCAGCCTAGTTCGGCAAGGGTGGAAACTGGACTTTTATAGTCAGTTAACTCCCCTGCCTCGGGAAGATGGCACCATAGATGCAAGATTTGTACCTTAAAGGGCAACTAAAGTCAACATAGCGACTTTGCAGATTTTAATACTTTAGGGGATGCGTAATCACAAATGCTTGACCAACAATATTTTTGAAGAACAGAAATAGTGTAAAACAGATGATAAAAAACGAGAGGTAAAAAATAAAAACTTCCGCCAGTGAGGGGATTCCCCTTACTAGGGTTAAAATGTGGTGTTTGACGTATACTGCCCAATTTAAATGTCACGATGATCGGACCGATGTCCATTCTGCCTGATTCAGCCTCGGATTATTTAATACATTATGTCTTTTTTCCATCTGCTCCTCGATTTGACTACCGTGTCCACAGCTTACGTCACCTTAGTAACAACACTGAATATGCATTGAGTTGTTTACTCGGGATTAATTCCTGACAGTCATTTACTGTGGGGAATGGGACCAAGGGCAGCTGGTGGTTTATTACCCAAACAGGATGTTAGAAATATAACACTGGTACCGATTGTTAATTGTTATTTTAATTATTCACAATATCAAGATCAATGGTTGTTTCACACATTCAACAATGTATACAATGTTGTTATTCTTTTGGGATTAACAGAAATAGCAGAAACAGTATATGTATTACAACCGCACAAGATAGAGACAGATGAACAACAAATTAGCCAATGAAAACAGTTGTCAACACTGTGCTGGTAGCTTTAGGCCACGCCCCCAAATAGGTTTGTTTTAAAAAGCTGATTTAGGAGCATGTGATTTCAGCACTTTCACCAGGACATATATACCGTATTTGAAAAAGGGGGCTCTTATTAGAATATAATTTTGGTGAGAAAAAAATACAGAGTTGAAAGATCGTAAATTTTCTGATCTAAATCTAAATCCGATCTAAATCGGGAGATATTGAATAAAGAATATCCAGCTCATATTCTTGTTTTCTTACCGATAAAATCAATAATGAATGTTATGTGACTGAAATTCACTTTTCCGTTCTATGATTTCTTGGAACATGTGATCTGGAGCTCGTTGGATGAAATAAAAAATAAATTGGGAAATATTTTGACGATGAATTATTTCTCATCACATGGGATTCTTGGCAAAAGAAAAAATACACACATAAGATTTGGAGGAATCTGTTTGAAAACATTTATTTCTAGATTTTGAGATTGTGTATTCTTAGTAAAATGTGCATATTGTGCATTATCGTGAAGTTTTACAAAAGGCATTTGCATTTTGGTTATGTTAAATCCTGTTTTTGTTAAATTTATGTTGATTGTGTTAAAAGGTTTTGTTAATATTCTGTTTTGTTCAGATTTGAAAAATTCTGTATATTATTGAAGTTCTGTTGAATTTGAATTTTTGTTCAGTTGTTAATGTAAAACCGAACTTAAACATGCTTCTTCACCTCTCTGCAGAGTCCTGTACGAAAATCAATAACATTCAACTGCTTTTTGTGATATTTGATATTTCAAAAATATAATAAACCGTCAAACTAGACATGACTTACAAAGTATCATTCTCCTCTGAGCGTTTCTATTTTTATTAAACTCATTTTCTGCTGACGATGAGAAAAGTTTGAAGTGCCTTCCTTATCTCATTAATTTTAGTCTGTTCACAATTTCTTTTTGTGATAATTTGAAATTTGATATTTGAAATTTTCAATATTCTCTTTGTAGAAAGAAATGAAACATGTTGCCGAGTTTAGATGTCCCAGAATTCAAAGTTTTCTGGATAATCGCTTTATGCGTATGAGATGTGATAGGGGCGTACCTGCAGAGAGCTTAGCTAGCTACTAACTCCTAACTTGTGTTTGTTTACCGTTTCCAGAATACATGTGGGTTGAGCACGGACATTGACTCTGTGCATGGCCTCAGTGTTGTAGATATAGACGCACTACAGGTCATGGTCGTAGATATCAGTGCCCAATTGCTACATTTGAAGGTGTGTTGCCTCCCCTGATTGTCCTCCGTCCTGTCTTGTGCCATCACATACACCTGTCTCTCTCTCTCTCCCTGCCCTCTAGAGTGTTGAACAATTTTGTTTTGGAAGTTTTAAAATACTGTATATTGTTTTATTTAATGCACGATGTTTTTAATGTGAATTTAGGTGAAGTATATTTTGGTTATATGTTTCTAGATTGGAATTTGTAGTTCAAGTGTAGCTGACAGATGTGTAATTGTAGAAGTACAGGTGTTAAGTGTAGCAGTACAGGTGTTTCAGTGTAACTGTACAGGTGTTTCAGGGTAACTGTACAGGTGTGTAAGTGTAGCAGTACAGGTGTTAAGTGTAATTGTACAGGTGTGTAAGTGTAATTGTACAGGTGTGTAAGTGTAACTGTACAGGTGTTAAGTGCAGCAGTACAGGTGTTAAGTGCAGCAGTACAGGTGTTAAGTGCAGCAGTACAGGTGTTAAGTGTAATTGTACAGGTGTGTAAGTGTAATTGTACAGGTGTTAAGTGTAACTGTACAGGTGTTTCAGTGTAATTGTACAGGTGTTAAGTGTAACTGTACAGGTGTTTCAGTGTATCTGTACAGGTGTGTAAGTGTAATTGTACAGGTGTTAAGTGCACTTGTTCAGGTGTTTAGTGTAACTGTACAGGTGTTAAGTGCAGCAGTACAGGTGTCTAGTGTAACTGTACAGGTGTTACGTGCAGCTGTTCAGGAGTAAAGTGCAGCTGTTCAGGAGTAAAGTGCAGCTGTACAGGTGTTAAGTGCAGCAGTACAGGTGTTAAGTGTAATTGTACAGGTGTGTAAGTGTAATTGTACAGGTGTTTCAGTGTAATTGTACAGGTGTTTCAGTGTAATTGTACAGGTGTGTAAGTGTAATTGTACAGGTGTTTCAGTGTAATTGTACAGGTGTGTTAGTGTAACTGTACAGGTGTTAAGTGCAGCAGTACAGGTGTTAAGTGCAGCAGTACAGGTGTTTCAGTGTATCTGTACAGGTGTTAAGTGTAACAGTGTAAGACTTTGACAAAACAGTTGTTACACAGTAGGGTAAAGGTGTTAAGTGCACTTGTTCAGGTGTTTAGTGCAGCAGTGCAGGTGTTAAGTGTAGCTGTTCAGGAGTAAAGTGCAGCTGTTCAGGAGTAAAGTGCCGCTGTACAGGTGTTAAGTGCAGCAGTACAGGTGTTAAGTGTAGCTGTTCAGGAGTAAAGTCCAGCTGTTCAGGAGTAAAGTGCAGCTGTTCAGGAGTAAAGTGCAGCTGTTCAGGAGTAAAGTGCAGCTTTTCAGGAGTAAAGTGCAGCTGTTCAGGAGTAAAGTGCAGCTTTTCAGGTGTTAAGTGCAGCTGTTCAGGAGTAAAGTGCAGCAGTACAGGTGTAAAGTGCAGCAGTACAGATGTTAAGTGCAGCAGTACAGGTGTGTGAGAGAGACAGAGTGAGGATTGACTGAACTGAGCTAACCCGTGCATGATCACTAACCCGTGTAGCTTGCTGGCTTTGAGTCATGCTTGAGCGGGAACACTCTGCAATCTGAACTAGCAAGATCGAGGGGGGAATTGTTTCATACATGTGACGTCTTCAGAAAGGTGGATTTGGTTGAAGTAATGCTGAATAATTTAATGTAATGACACTATTGTCACTTATTTTTCCACATTTGTGGGTTGTGTGTTTCGGGCACCCTGGTTCTGTAACACTTCGTTGAACTTCCCACGCTGTATTTGATAAAAACAAAAACAGAATAAATATCTCAAATGTATGAGAAACACGTTTTCTCTATGTCTCAGGTAAGGCTACCACATGCATTTCTCTCATCCTGTCAAGGGACTTAATTAAACATTCATGTGTAAATCCATGCATGAGTTGCTAGTCCAAGATCAAAAGAATTGAAAAAATCAAAAGAAATCAAATAAAGGGCAGAAGGGCAGGGAGCGTCCTCAAACAGCTGATGACGTCACATGTAGAAAAAAAAATTAGTTTGTTATGTATGATGTACTACTCAAAAGAAGTTCAGGACCACTCTATTCTTTCATATTACTGTAGATAATCTGCCATGCCATGACAGATTAACCATAGTTGGTTTTTTTAATAATTGCTGAGATTAACTATAGTAATATGAGAGAAGTGGGTGATCCTTAACTTTTTTTGAGTGATATACAATAACTTGTTTTAGTGCATCATTTGGAAAGATATCTTTCATCAATCTTTATCATGATTCTGCGAAGTTCAAACCCTGCTTGATGCTGCATTCACTGTCCGGCCAGGACCGCTTGCTGCAAACAGTTCTAGCTCTATAGTTCTTATGAAACTTCTACCTCTATTACATATCTGCCATAAATACTGTATTTGGGCTTCAATCACTCTTACTAAAATTTTCAGATGTTTATGTCCTAGTGAAACCGCTGGGCTTGTAGTCAGGTGCTTCAAATGTTACGAGGAAGTGGTCCATTGCTTGTCCCCTGTGTGAGGAACATTGGCCATTACAATCTTCACAATCATCATCAGTGACGTCAGTGTTGTGGGTTATCTCCCTTTAACAGTGTGGTTGCACCTTTCTTTAATTATTCTCTGCACATGACCATAATATTTTATTTGTGTTTTCATGGGCAATGTTTATGCTCACCAGGATTGAAGGTCCTAGTGAGCTTATAGCATGGCGCTTGTCCATCCATCCATCAATTTCTTCTTCTCTTGATCGAAAAGCAGAAATTTCAGTGTGTTTTCTATTATTTGTAGTAATAAAATCATATTGAGAAATGACATTTTTAAAGAATTGAGAGGTCAAGGAATTAGCTTTGTGTTTGTTTGTTTTTTTGTTGTTTAACGCCACAATCAGCAATATTCAGGCTATATGAGAGCGGTCTGTAATTAATCGAGTCTGGACCAGACAATCCAGTGATTGACATCATGCGCATCGACCCATGCAATTGGGACATGCATCAACCGATCCCGTTAGTCGCCTCATATGACAAGCATAGTCGCCTTTTAGGGCAAGCATGGGTTGGTGAAGACCTTTACTTGGAGATTATTCTATCCTTTCACATCAACCCAACCACATTACACAGCCCCACTTGCCTTACTTGCTGACTAGAGATCTCCTTTGACATAACATTCCGCTTACTCTGAATATACTGGGTGAGCAGCAGTACCTTGGCACTATTTTTAAATACTATGATTATTGGTGCTATACATGATGTCGTTTGTGTGTTGAATGTGTGTTCTCGTGTTAAATACAGTGGATGTATGCATGAAAAATATATCATATTCATGTATGTACAATATCCCAAATATTTTCAATGTAATTTCTTTATTAGCGTTTTAATTGGGTTTACTGTCTTAATATGATGGATAGAATATTATTAATGTTTTCTTATTATTTATAATGTGATTTTGAATTTTAAATCAAAGTTAGTTAGTATATGATGACTATATCCAGAGAAATAGGGCTAAAACAATTCTAAATGATCTCAGTTTTGTATAAGAGCATCAACGATATATCACAGATAATTCTACATAGAGTAGGGGGCACAGGTGGCCAAGTCATCTAAGGCGCTGCGATTCACTGTGCAGAGTTGTGTCCCTTGGACACGCAAGAAACCTATGATTGTGGGTTCGAATCCTGGTTCGCACCGATTATGTTTCTAGGTTTGTCAGCACCATACCCGTGCTCGTGGGTTTCACCGAAGTGGTAAACATCTGAGACCTTTCCTCTCGCATTAAGCTGACATGCCGCAATATAACTGGAATACTGTTAAATGCAGCGTTAAACCGAACTCACTCATTCACATAGAGTAATTCTACCTGAGTAGTTCTAAGTAGAGTAATTCTACAGACCTATACGGCATCATAACTACAATACAGAGAGTTGATCATTAATGAATACCATCAAACCCTTCCCAAACATTCAAAGCTGAGGGTGGCCAAGCCATCTAAGGCACTGTAATTCTCTGTGCAGAGTTGCATCCCTTGGGCACACCAGGAAATTATGATCGTGGGTTCAAATCTCGGTTTGCTGTGATTATGTTTCAAGGTTTGTCAGCACCATACCCACGCTTGTGGGTGTCACTTTAGTGGTAAATGTCAGACCTGCATCACTTCTGGCACATTACGATGACACGCCTTGATATAACTTAAAAACTGTTCAAAGGGGTGTTAAAACCAACTCACTCACTCACTCACTCACTCACTCGTCTTCAGCAACCCATGCTTACCATAAAAGGTGACTATGCTTGTCATGAGAGACGACTAATGGGATCGGGTGGTCAGGCTTGCTGATTTGGTTGATGCATGTCATCGTATCCCAATCACTGGATTGTCTGGTACGCCTTAATATAGCGGGATTATGGCCGAGTGGGGCGTTAAACAACAAAACAAAAGAAACACTCTCATTCACTCACACACACACTCACACACACACTCACTCACTCACTCACTCACTCACTCACTCACTCACTCACTCACTCACTCACTCACTCACATACATATAACTGGAATACTGTTCCATGCACTATTCAATCCAACTCACTCACTCAGTAAGTCATTCACGCCATGATATAACTGGAATACTGTTCAAAGTGGCGTTAAACCCAACTCCCTCACTCACCAACGAACTCACCCAAATCTGAAAATGGAAGCTGAAAGATTGCTACTGCAGTGTTCTGCTATCAGCCTCACAGCAAGACTTAGGACACAATAAATCCACCTTTGTGCAGCAATTGCACACATTGTGGCCAATAAGAAACAGTTACTATAACCACGGCACTCCACAACAGCATGAATGAAGCCTTTTAGAAGAGACCACCTCCATTGTCTAGTGGTAGAGCGTCCGCCTGGAGAGCGGAAGGTCCGGGGTTCGATCCCCGGCCGCGTCATACCAAAAGACGTTAAAAGATGGTACTTGTTGTTACCCTGTCTGGCGCTCAGCATTAAAGGGCTAAAACAAGGACTGGTCAGCTCGGAGTCAGTATACTGTGTCTGAGTGGGGTATTCATGTTAAACTGCGGCATGGTATCTCAATGAGCTAGCACTATAAATCGGCATCAGTCCGGACTAGTAGAAGCAGCCACACAAACACACACACACATGTACATGCACGTCGCTATATAAGTGCAATATTCTTGGACGCAACGTTAAACCCCATTTCACCTCACCTCACCTTTAAGAAGAGACTGCTGGAGTAATTGATATTTTGGGTGGTCAATTGCAAATCATTTAGGAACTTTAGGAGCAACTTGAACTATTACCATTTGTCTTGCGCTTCATGAACATATTTCTTCAACAAACACTCAATAAACTTCCCCTCTCTGTGACTTGAATTAAATAGCAGATTTGGATGAATTTATGTGAGTTAAGAAGAAGACCAAGCATTCCGTTGATTAGATTGTTCCACCAAAAAGCCATAATTTCTCTCAACATTAGTTTTAAGAAAGTTAAACTGCTTTTTATTCAAGAATTGATAACTGAAAGGAGTTTTTTCTTCTCATTCTTTTTGGGAGATGGAGTAAAACCAGAGATTAACTCCTTTGCTATGTGCATGTTACACAAATATATTTTATTTAGTGTCTACTGAGCAATATTATCACTTAAGAGACGACATTAATTCTTTGTTGATACGGGGTGGGCATTAAGAAAATCAGTAAGTGTGAGTTGAAATGATGGTGTTAAATTTGGCAAGTATGTAACTTGAGTAGATCATGAAAAATGTTTGTTTGTCATTGTATATATTGATTCTTTGCCTGCCCAGGATATTATCTGTCTGGATGTTCAGTTCACTTTTCGTTCTGAATTCTCAGCAGTGTTTGTCTACTGGTATGTTACCTTTTGAAAATCTCTACGTTTGGTCATTGTCTTTGTGAGGAGGTTGAAATGTTTATGACAGCTTGCAGGCTATCTCTGATCAAGAGACCTGTGAAGAACCCGGGTAGAATAGGTCTTCAGCAACCCATACTTGCTGTAAAAGGCGACTATGCTTGTCGTAAATGGCGACTAACGGGATCGGGTGGTCAGGCTCGCTGACTTGGTTGATGCATGTCATCGATCCCAATGGCGTGGATCGATGATCATGATATTAATCACTGGATTGTCTGGTCCAGAATCGATTATTTACAGACCGCCGTCATATAGCTGGAATATTGCTGAGCGCGGCGTTAAACAGCCAGCCTACCAAATTGGATCAAGAATCTGTTTACTTATGGAAATGAACAGTGCTGAGTTTACTACAGAATTCTGGTGTCTGAAAGTGTGTGATCATTCTGTCAGAGCACAGAGCAAGGAGCTTGAAGGCATACATGACCCTGTGTGGAGTCTTGCAGATTCAGTCCTCAGCACTGCATCTTGTGTAAGAGCTGACTCAGATATGGAGTGTAGTTTCAGTGACCTGGCTGACTTTGTCTTCATGTTCCGACCACATTGATTATTGTTCATGCAGTCGACCACTGGTTTGCCTGGCTCAGACAATATATTGTCCGGCCACACTGGTGTAGCTGAATACTGTTGAACTGGTGCGTAAAACAACATTCACTCACTCGGTGACAGTTAAACCCAGCACTGCAGTGTAGAGATATTTTTGAGAGAATGTGTTGTATTTTCGTTGTCTTGTAGAAGCGCCCTGTATGGTGAGTGAGCTTGTGTGTTGTGTGTTGCAGGCGATCCTGCAGGACATGGAAACCCGCAGGGCCCAGCTGGACAGTGTCCTGAGTACCGCTGACCAGCTGCAGAGGCAGACCAACAGCGAGAACGACCGCCAGATGCTCCGAGAGAGAGGTAGGTTCTGGTATAAAAGGGGATCAGGTGGGCAGGCTGGGGAACTTGTCTGATCTGGTGGCCAGGCTTGCAGTTGTGACTTGGCGTGGTCAGGCTTGGTGGCAGGGCTGATTGGGTGGTCAGGCTCAGTGTCATCGCTCTCACTCACTCACTCACTCACTCACTCACTCACTCACTCACTCACTCACTCACTCATGCTTTCAGCCATACTTACGGTTACAGCATTAAGACACCTGACAGTTACAGGGTGACAGCATTAAGACAACTGACAGTTACAGGGTGACAGCATTAAGACACCTGACAGTTACAGGGTGACAACATTAAGACACCTGACAGTTACAGGGTTACAGCATTAAGACACCTGACAGTTACAGGGTGACAGCATTAAGACACCTGACAGTTACAGGGTGACAGCATTAAGACACCTGACAGTTACATCATTAAGACACCTGACAGTTACAGGGTGACAGCATTAAGACACCTGACAGTTACAGAGTTACAGCATTAAGACACCAGACAGTTACAGTGTTACAGCATTAAGACACCTGACAGTTACAGGGTGACAGCATTAAGACACCTGACAGTTACAGGGTGACAGCATTAAGACACCTGACAGTTACAGTGTTACAGCCTTAAGACACCTGACAGTTACAGGGTGACAGCATTAAGACACCTGACAGTTACAGGGTGACAGCATTAAGACACCTGACAGTTACAGGGTTACAGCATTTAGACACCTGACAGTTACAGGGTTACAGCATTAAGACACCTGACAGTTACAGGGTTACAGCATTAAGACACCTGACAGTTACAGGGTTACAGCATTAAGACACCTGACAGTTACAGGGTTACAGCATTAAGACACCTGACAGTTACAGCATTAAGACACCTGACAGTTACAGGATTACAGCAGTATAAGAACCTGATAGTTGGAGGGTAAATGTTCTAGCATGGCAGTGACAGTGACAGTTAAAAGGTTACAGTAGTGTAAGCACCTGACAGTTACAGGGTTACAGCAGTATAAGAACCTGATAGTTGGAGGGTAAATGTTCTAGCATGACAGTGACAGTGACAGTTAAAAGGTTACAGTAGTTTAAGCACCTGACAGTTAAAGGGTTACAGTTCCAGCATGGCATCAGAGGTAACGCACTGGTCCCCGGCACTGCTTTGTCTACACAAACGTTTTCCTACATTTAGAAACGGTTAAAGCTGTCAAGGATTTCTACACATAATTGGGGCTGGAGGGTGGAATTTTGAGTGCCTCTAAATTGAGGCCATTTTCGTTAAAATGATGCATTCAAAGATGCAGGAGTAGGGGGAAAAATGTGGTTTCATGATGCGAAAAATATTGCAACAGGAACTATGCAGTTTAGAGAATAATTGGTGCAGTCATTTTCCATAATCATTTGCTGGGATAGTGAGATAGAACTGGTGGCACATTTTAAAAATTGCTACAAATTGAGGTTCCTAAACCACGGGATGATTGCTTCTTGTCTGGTCTGAAGTAACTCTGTTCACAGATTAAGTGTGCATTTTCTCCTTGTAACATTTTCAGAAAATTTAATTTTTGGTGATTTTTTGTCAGTATGATTAATAATATGTTCCACAGCAATAGGAATTGGCAAGATATTTAAGTTATTTTTCATTGACTTTTCTTTAGAATATATAAGAACTTTTTGCTACTCTACAAATCTAGCTACGATTTCGATATGAGCAATGAAGAAAATTTAAGTGTTTTGAGTGTCAGTTTGTAACAGAACTCAAATCACGTCTGTAAGATTAAAAGACAATAAGTTAATAACAAACATCAAGAAGAAATCTTCTGAAAAACATGCTTCAGTTCTTGTTCTGTTGGAGGGCAGTAGCATGGCCCAGCTGGTAAAGCGTTTGCTCATCACTTCAAGGACAAGGGTTCTAATCCCCATATGGTGAATGTTACATCAGAGTCAGAAATATCACGTCAGTCAGTAAATAATCCCAGCAACCCAGAATCAGACACACACTTTGACCAACCAATCCTCATTTGTGGGCCCTTACACCAAGCATGGGGTGCAGGGGACCAATCTGCCCCCAAATCCTCATGGGGAGACAAGAATGGGATGCAGGGGACCCGTTCTGCCCCGAAATCCTCATGGAAAGACAAGAATGGGGTGCAGGGGGCCCGTTCTGCCCCGAAATCCTCAAGGTTGGTTGGTTGGTTTGTTGTTTAACGCCGCACTCAGCAATGTTCCAGCTATTTGACGGCGGTCTGTAAATAATCGCGTCTGGACCAGACAATCCAGTGATTAATATCATGAGCATCGATCCACGCAAATGGGATCGATGACATGCATCAACCAAGTCAGCGAGCCTGACCACCCGATCCCATTAGTCGCCTTTTACGTCAAACATAGTCACCTTTTACGGCAAGCATGGGTTGCTGAAGACCTATTCTACCCAGGAATCTTCACGGGTCGAAATCCTCATGTAAAGATAAGAATGTGGTGCAGGGGACCTATTCTGCCCCGAAATCCTCATGGGGAGACAAGAATGGGGTGCAGGGGACCCATTCTGCCTCATCCTTACGGGAGTCATATATTCAAAAACTGACATTCAGCATTATTCTCAAGCTGATGTATGTGATATAACCACACTGCCAACCACACTGCTGTCCCTACAGCACCAGCAAAGGTCACAAACATTCACTCAGCCCATACTCTAATTATTTTATGGAATGTCAAAACTATAACCTGTCAGCATTACGGTTACCGCATTTTCATCGATGACAAAAAACGTCCTGAATGTACAACCTTGCATCTCCTTTGTCAGCTAATCCCTAAAGAACATGTCATAATCTGTGATTATGTTCAATGCCTTAGATGGCTGTTATCGCTGCTGGTTATCGCTGACCTTTGCTTTGAAATTAACACTGATCTGGATGTGTTGTTTGTTTAAAAAACATAGCTTGCCCCAGGATGCTAATTACTGGAAACTTTCTTCATGGATTTCAGATGTCAGCTCAAACAATGTCCTGTTGTTTTGAATGGTCAGCTTATCAGGTATTGAGTGAGCACAATAGTCTTTATCTTTGAAAGGTCAGTGATTTCATGTCAGGTGTCTTTGATGGAGTTCGTGGACCTCAGCAATGATAAAATTCTTTCAGCATTTGGGTGGATCTCAGTATCAAGATTTTATTGATGTCAGGGTTTCTTCTGTTAAGAATTCTCATTTAGGAATGGGTTTAGTTTTGTGAATTAGTGATGTTGAGCTTTGATGCATTTTGTGTCATTTAGAAACTGGTTTAGTTTCATGAATTAGCGATGTTGAGCTTTGACGCATTTTGTGTCATTTAGAAACGGGTTTGTTTTGTGAATTAGCGATGTTGAGCTTTGATGCATATTGTGTCATTTAGAAATTGGTTTAGTTTTGTGAATTAGTGATGTTGAGCTTTGATGCATATTGTGTCATTTAGAAATGGGGTTAGTTTCATGAATTAGCGATGTTCAGCTTTGATGCATTTTGTTTCATTTAGAAACGGGTTTGTTTTGTGAATTAGCGATGTTGAGCTTTGATGCATATTGTGTCATTTAGAAACGGGTTTGTTTTGTGAATTAGCGATGTTGAGCGTGGATGGATATTTATCCATACAAACCTCAATAGGTATATCGATCTTTTGCTGTTCAAGATGTTTCAATATAATGGGTACAGGGTTTCACAAAAGTAGGATTGTGATATGGTGCATTATCTTCACCTTGAAGACTTTCTCATAAGAATCCATGATGTCAGCTCAAATTGAGTTAATTCCTTCTACAGAAGATATCGTATAACCTACACAGAATAACCAGTTTTAGAAATCATTAACCTTGTGAGGTATTTAGGATGGTCTATTTAAGTTGTTGATTTAGTTCAGTAGTTTAAAGCTGACAGCTCCTGTGTAATGTGGTGATTACCTGTCTGGATAGCAAGCTGAACAGTTTGAGGATGCACCAGCATTGGTGGTCGTTGTTAGTTGGGAGAGGGTTGGAAGATTATCTGTGTGGGCCATTACAAAGTTTGTGGTATTTGTCTTACAACAGTGGTAGTGATGCGATCACTTTGTTGGCAGATGTGTGTCAGGCACTTTGTGTGAACATAAATTCCCTGTAGTATGAAATGAGAGGGAAGCATTATAGTCCAGTGGTTCAAGTTGGTTTTGGTTGGTTTGTTGTTTTACGCCACACTCAGCAATATTCCAGCTATATGACGGCGGTCTGTAAATAATCGAGTCTGGACCAGACAATCCAGTGATTAATATCATGAGCATCGATCCACGCAATTGGGATGGATGACATGCATCAACCAAGTCAGCGAGTCTGACCGTCCGATCCCGTTAGTCTCCTTTTACGTCAAGCATAGTCGGGTTTTTCATCACACCAATGACTCAGTTTGATTCTGGACATTGTAATAATGTCTAAAGCATATTATTTTACCATCACTGTCATATGACTGAATAGGGCTTAGATGTGAAACTTGAAAAGCTGCCAAAGTTCAGACGCCATTTTCTTTTACTGTGGACCAAGGGACATAACTCTGTGAGGAGCTGTTTCCCTTGGCCATGCCAGTGTCCAATGCTCCTTGGGATCAGATTCAAGATTTGCTGCTTCTTTTGTCAAAGTGTTCAGAAACTGTAACATTTCAGGCTTTCCACTGTAATATTCCTGGAATACTGTTCAAAGCAGAGTTACATCCAAGTCATGCACACACTCAATACACTATGGGGATACGAGTTAAAATTGGTCTCCAGCAATCAATGCTGGTCGTAAGAGGCTACTTAATAGATTGGGTGGCTAGACTCAGTGACCTGCTTGACTGTGTGTCATTGTTCCCTGATGGCGTGGATTGTTGCTCACAATATCAGTCACTGGTTTGTCTGGTTCAAACTTGATTATTTACTGGAATTGCTGAGTGCAACAAACGCACGCACGCACGCACGCACGCACGCACGCACGCACGCACGCACGCACGCACACACCCACACACGCACACACACACACACACACACACACACACACTCAAAAGCCATTTTAGCCTTTTACAAAAAAAACTTGGTTGTGAAATAGTCCCCTCTGGAATTTCTCCAGTGACCAGGGGCGGTCGGGTAGCCTGGTGGTTAAAGCGTTCGCTCGTCACACTGAAAACCCGGGGTTCGATTCCCGACATGGGTACAATGTGTGAAGCCCATTTCTGGTGTCCCCCGCCGTGATATTGCTGGAATATTGCTAAAAGCGGCGTAAAATCAAACTCACTCACTCACTCTCCAGTGACCATCCATCTACACCCAAGTCCTAATTACTCTGAGTCTGCTTTAGAGATTAAAAGGCAACACTTTCCTACCATGTGATTTTCACAGCTGTCACACTTGTTGACATATTATCTTGAAACAATGACAAGCTTTCAGTGAACCTGGTGACAAACTCCTCTTTTTGATGAAATGATGTATGATGATGGTGATAGCCATCAATGTAATGCCATGATTGGTGGTCTGCATCCGCGAAGCAACCAGAAATTGATTATATTTTAAACTGACATGGCTTCCGTCAGTGGAAAAAAGAAAAAAAAGTTTAAAAAATTATAAATCTATGAATTGGAGAGGGAAATTACAAAGTAGACTTAAGATCAATTTGAAATATTTAAATCAATGCCATAATTATTTTGTTTGAAATGTGCTTCATGATTATGACATGGCTTCTGTGAATGGAAAAAATAATCAAGTTAAAAAAATTATGAATCTTTGAATTGGAGAGGAAAATTAGAAAATAATTTTAAAATCAATTTGAAAGATTTAAATCAATGCCAGAATTATTGTGTTTGAAATGTGCTTCATGATTATGATTTTGTTTAAAATTGTTCCATGTTATTTCTATATTTGACAGCTAAGAAACTCCGTGAGCACTGGGACGAGGCCTTCCGGAATGTCAATAGACGTAAGAACCTGCTCGATGATATGCTCTTGGAGTGCAGACAGTTTGACGAGCTGTATGCCGAGTTTGAACGATGGCTGTCACAGATCGAGGAGGAGCTGGATGCTCGTCCAATCAGACCCCAGTCTCCGAACGATGTTGACAGACTTCTGAAGGAGCACAAGGTAGCAAAGTTTATGAATTTGTCTATCTTGTTTATATGTAGAAAGTAAATCCTTTTAAATACTGCATAAAAATCTAATATTCTTTGATTCCACATTAAATAGTAATTGTTATCCACATTCCAAATTTGAAAACACAACAATAATTCAATTCATATAATCAGTGTCAATAAATCAATTTATATAAAAAAACTAATTTTTGTATATTCCACATTTCAAACTTTTGCATGCATTCACATTTTTTATCAAAGAATTCTGTATTAATATTTCATGTCAAGTGTTGAAAATTTGAAGAAAAAAATCAATTCAATTTAAATAACATATTAAATGTAATATTCATTTGTTCTCAGTATCCTTTGTTAACTGTTTACATTTATAACTGTTGACTACATTTCCAAGTGAGCTACAGTGCCATGGCACTTTTTTTGGAATGATGTTCTAAATCTTTCAAATCCTCAGGTATTGGTTGTTTTCTGCAAGAACGAATATTGCGTACAAATCTTGTAAGCAATTGTGCAGCTTATTAATGATTGTCAGCGTAAAGATTTGATTGTCAGGAATGTCAGAAGGTGATAACGCAGTTGTAATAGTTTTCCTCTGCCTCTGACATGATGACAGTAGAAGCCGGTGTATCAATTATTCAGGGCCAGTTTCAAGATTACTGTTTCATGGCTTACAGAAGCTGCAGGAAGAGGTGAACCAGCGACAGGATACTGTCGACAATCTCAAACGATTGGCGGAAAAATTAATCGACGACTACAATCAAGATGACACAAGACAGGTTCGTCTTCAGTTGGAGAGACTGACCAATCGATGGTCTACACTCTTAAACAGGTAAATGTTATCTATTATTACAATATGAACATAGTTTTTGCATATTTATGAGATTCATGTTTCATATTTGATGTTTTTTTACATTTTATCGGTAGGCAAGTTATTATTGATGTTTTCTTTGTCATGCCCCCGAAGATACCACAACCTCAAAGTGTGTGAGTGAGTTGGGTTCAACACCACTTTGAAAGTATTCCCTGCCAAGGATCATGATACAGTCAAATTTGGGATTTAACCCAAACCAGCAGATCCTGGCACTGCTAAGGGAGACAACCCCTATTTCTGTTCATGACAGACCTATGTCAGTGAATGAGAAAGGCTCATGCTGTGTTTAGCCCTCACACTTCTTTTGTTGAAATGTTGAAATGTTGAAATGCAAAGTGAAAAGTACTCAAGTGTAGTTTTACCAATTTCAACTTAGGTCTCAGTCCTTGCACCTTCCACAAGACTGAAGATCTTGTCAGAGCTAAGGTCACAGTCATGTCTTGAACTGTGGTAAACACTTTTAGGATCAAACGAATTAGTGAATGAATTGGCCTGTATAATGCCAAACAAATTTCCTGAGGGATGACAAAATGAAATGTGTGCAGAATGTTACTGACAGCAGCCCAAAACTCGCTGCCTCATGAAGTCCAACGTGGGAGTTGGTTCACCTGACTTTCCTCTTCATTACATTGTCCCAGGAATGATTGGCGTTGTCAAAAGTTTAATTTCAAGGTTGTCTGGTTACATTTGAATCCGTTCAAGACTAGGATTGTTTCATCAGGAAACTTCTTCAGAAGTTTGGAAAGTTATGACAATGGGTTATGATCTGTCAGATTTCTCTTTGTACTTTGTATAGTTCTTTTGCAGGATGGGTTGATGGTCAAGAAATGTTGGATCTGTAGTTTCATTATTGTTTCAGTATGCATGGATGCATTCTGTTGTGGTGCCACCTCTTTCCTGCAATGCCATTGTCAGCAGACGGTTAATATATATATTGGTTAATCTTGGCAGATGGAAAGCTGCATGGATTGATCATGTCTCACTGTATGGTAATATATTGAATATTGCCTAGATGAGTAATTACAATCTTCTTGTTGCATCCAACAAGTGTGCAGCTGATTTCGGACTAGTGGTTTATGTAAAATAACTAATTGAGGAAGAAAACAACTAGTTCCTCTGGATGTTCACTAGTCTCAGATGAACGGACGTGTCTAACCCCGATTTAATTGTAAATTCTGCTGAGACTGTTGTTTCAATCACTTGTCATGGAGACCGCCTTTGTGGTCTAGTGGTAGAGCGTCCGCACGGAGAGCGGAAGGTCCGTGGTTCGACCCACCACCGTGTCATACAAAAAGACGTTAAAAGATGGTACTTGTTGTTACCCTGTCTGGCGCTCGGCATTAAGGGGCTAAAACAAGGACTGGTCGGCTCGGAGTCAGTATACTGTGTCTGAGTGGGGTATTCATGTTAAACTGCGGCATGGTATGTCAGTGAGCTAGCACTATAAATCGGCATCAGTCCGGACTAGTACAAGCAGCCACACAAACACACACACGTACCTGCATGTCGCTATATAAGTGCAATAATCTTGGACGCGACGTTAAACCCCATTTCACCTCACCTTCTATTAGAATTCGGCAATCCAGTGATAACATGGCTGGAGTATTGATGCTAGAGTCAAACCATGGCTGGAGTATTGGTGCTAGAGTCACACCATGGCTGGAGTATTGGTGCTAGAGTCACACCATGGCTGGAGTATTGGTGCTAGAGTCACACCATGGCTGGAGTATTGGTGCTAGAGTCACACCATTCCTTGAGTATTGGTACTAGAGCCTCACCATGGCAGGAGTATTGGTGCTAGAGTCACACCATGGCTGGAGTATTGGTGCTAGAGTCTCACCATGGCTGGAGTATTGATGCTAGAGTCACACCATGGCTGGAGTATTGGTGCTAGAGTCTCACCATGGCTGGAGTATTGGTGCTAGAGTCACACCATGGCTGGAGTATTGGTGCTAGAGTCACATCATGGCTGGAGTATTGGTGCTAGAGTCACACCATGGCTGGAGTATTGGTGCTAGAGTCACACCATGGCTGGAGTATTGGTGCTAGAGTCACACCATGGCTGGAGTATTGGTGCTAGAGTCTCACCATGGCTGGAGTATTGGTGCTAGAGTCACATCATGGCTGGAGTATTGGTGCTAGAGTCACACCATGGCTGGAGTATTGGTGCTAGAGTCACACCATGGCTGGAGTATTGATGCTAGAGTCACACCATGGCTGGAGTATTGGTACTAGAGTCACACCATGGCTGGAGTATTGGTGCTAGAGTCACACCACTGCTGGAGTATTGGTGCTAGAGTCACACCATGGCTGGAGTATTGGTACTAGAGTCACACCATGCAGGAGTATTGGTGCTAGAGTATTGGCTCATGCAGTGTTACAATGCACTGACTCACCAGCTGTAAAGAGGCCACATATCCTTTCATTAATGTGTGATGGAGTGGAAGGAGATGAATGAAGGGCAGCAGCACCACACAAGTCCATTATGGTTTAACATTATCTCTCACTGAATCCTAAATCAGATGAATTTCAAAACATCACATTTGTGAAGCAGGATGATCAGGTTTAAAAGGTTGCCGAGATTTTTTTCACAAACGTTGCCATGAAGGTGAGATATTATCCAGTGTGTTGAGTTCCCTGTGTTCAGTCTGTTGTGGCAAGTTGTCTTTGATAGGCTGTTTTTGTAGGATATTGAAGTTGATTGGATTTCACAGATTGCAGAGTTTGTTTCGCAGTTGTGTAGGCTCACTGACGGACACTTTCCAATCTATTCATTAATATTTCAACAGGTAAGGAGAGGGGTTGTGAGCGAGGCAACACAGGATGATTCTGGCCACCTGCATCACTGGGATATGGGGAACTTGTTTTTTTAACTACATTGTGCTTGTACAAGTTATTGTCAACAAAACCATCAAAATAAACATCATCAGTATCATCATTAGTATCATCATCACACCATTGGTGGTGGTAGTGGTTAGGCCTGTGTATTGACCTGGATTTTGTATTGCAATATATTGCCATACTCTAACCTGTATTGCAATACGTATTGCAATATATTGCCAATTTACCTTTTCATGAGTTAATCAGAGTTATACCCTGTATTAATGAGTGAGTGAGTGAGTGAGTATGGTTTTACGCCGCTTTTAGCAATATTCCAGCAATATCACGGCGGGGGACACCAGAATGGGCTTCACACATTGTACCCATGTCGGGAATCGAACCCGGGTCTTCGGCGTAACGAGCGAACGCTTTAACCACTAGGCTACCCGACCGCCCCCCCTGTATTAATGTCAGATACCATCAGTCAGTGTCCCTTATTTGGGACGATGTCAAAATCATCTGCCATTTTGTATCCCAGCAACGATCAAGGGAGATAATACGGTCACATGGTAGCGCAAGCTCCATCCCAACACGTGACACCTTTGTTATACTCTTGGTATACAGAGCTAACCGAACGGGCTATTGCTGTGAGGAGCTTGATAGTCGCGATGTGTACACGCTAATTGATAAAAAGATTGTCGGAGGCAAGTTGTATCAGAAAGATACTATTTTCCATCTCCATATCGATTAGGAACACATAAATATACTTATTTATATTTGCCCTAATATATTGCTACATTTACATTTTAATGTATCGCAATACGTATTGCTGAAGATTTGCACCACAATATACCGGTGTACCGGTAATACCGCACACCCTTGGTGGTGGTGGAGGTGGTGGAATAGGATTTTCTTGGGCAGAACAGTTGAAAATTGTTAATGCCTTGGCATCATTATTTGTACAGAAATAGAAGCGGTAAGGTAGTCGTGGTTACAAGCTATGGAACACCCAGGTTTGATTCTGCAAATGGGCACAATGTGTGACACCCATTGCCCCTGCCCCTTGCCATGTTTTAACTGGAATATCAGTTGAGATTCGTAAAACCATACTCACTATGTGATATTACATTGTGTCAAACCAAATATAATCTTAGCAGATTTATTCCCCGCTATTGATGTAGACAAGTCTCCGGCCAGTTTAATTCCCAGTACCAACAAACATTATATGAAAACATATTTGAAATATGGTTTAGCAATACCCACATGAATAAACACAATGTTTAGTAATAAACTTGATGTATACTACTCAAGAGACGTTTAGAAACACCCCATATTTTCCATACGACTATAGTTAATCTGGCATGACTGGCTGGAACACACACCGCCTTCCAATTGTGGATGTTCTTTAACTTGTTTTGAGTAGTATATTTCTTGTGAGAGTTAGTGAGTGAATATTGTTAACGCCGCCTCAGCAGTTTTGCAGCTATTCGTGGCGTTTCTTGTAAGACACACTCACCTCAGTGATGAGTATCTAGCATACCATGGTGGTCTTCATTCACCAGTGACATATGCAATCTAAACCACTAGCCACAACAAGCACTTGCTGAGTCCCTGGGCATGGAAACATTGTGCAACATTCTCCAGGGTCAGCTGTAATAACATGCGACATGCCACGCACGTGCGGAAGGTCAACACGACCCCACATGCATGTACATCCAAGCGAGGTAGGTTGAAGGTAGACTGTCTCCCAGACCCTAGAAAATAAATTAAAAAAGGAGTCCAACTCAAGACTAGAATGATTGGTCAAGTCTAGATTGCCTCAACTCCATGAAATGAAAAAATAAAATTAAGAATTGTCCTTGCCTCCTTTTGGATTTGATTAAATTTTTATGTAAATATATTTTTGAATAAGATAATTTTGTTTCTGGGACTAGATGTCAGTCTAGGTTCAAGGCAGCCCTGGCAGAAATGTCATATGTAGTGTTTGGTGTTCCAAGGCTGAACAGAGGGAGTATGTTTTCCTATGATGTTCATGGATCTACTCTACGGTATCTTAGATCTGTATACTTCTTGGTGAATTAGCTTCATGGGACCCTCGTTCTATACTTTTCATTATTATAATGAGTGAACAGAATGGTCTGGGTAACGTACCTTATTGCTTCTGCCTTTTGAAACAGGATTTCCTTGTAGCATGAGGGTTTTAGCATGTTTGAATACAGTGTATATCAGTATCAAACATGATGATACAGCCTGACTTGCTCCAGTGTGTAGAGACGAACTCTGCGCTCCAAAGTTCCCGCACAAAACGGGAGGTGTAGTGTGTATCACGATGTGATGCTCATCCTGTCGTCATACGGCTAATTTGTGGGCTTTAGATATAGTGAGAGATCAGCCCAAGGTCGGATGCACAATTTGGCAGTGCACAGTGAGATAGAACATGCACATTGGAGAGATGGGAGTGAGGAGTTGCCACTAGCAGACGTCAGTGGATGTGGGGTAGGTATGTGGGGAAGAGGGTAGATGGACTGTGTAGGAGGGAGGTGGTGTGGCCACTAGCAGACGTCAGTGGATGTGGGGTAAGTATGTGGGGTAAGTATGTGGGGTAGAGGATAGATAGACTGTGTAGGAGGGAGGTGGTGTGGCCCCTAGCAGACATCAGTGGATGTGGGATAGGTGTGTGGGGTAGGTGTGTGCGGAAGAGGGTAGATGGACTGTAGGAGGGAGGTGGTGTGGCCCCTAGCAGACGTCAGTGAATGTGGGGTAGAGGATAGATGGACTGTGTTGGAGGGAGGTGGTGTGGCCCCAGCAGACGTCAGTGGATGTGGGGTGGGTATGTGGGGTAGAGGATAGATGGACTGTGTTGGAGGGAGGTGGTGTGGCCCCAGCAGACGTCAGTGGATGTGGGGTAGGTGTGTGGGGTTAAGGATAGATGGACTGTAGGAGGGAGGTGGTGTGGCCCCTAGCAGACGTCAGTGGATGTGGGGTAGCTGTGTGGGGTTGAGGGTAGGAGGGAGGTGGTGTGGCCCCTAGCAGACGTCAGTGGATGTGGGGTAGGTGTGTGGGGAAGAGGGTAGATGGACTGTGTAGGAGGGAGGTGGTGTGGCCCTAGCAGACGTCAGTGGATGTGGGGTAGGTGTGTGGGGTAGCTGTGTGGGGTTGAGGGTAGATGGACTGTAGGAGGGAGGTGGTGTGGCCCCTAGCAGACGTCAGTGGATGTGGGGTAGCTGTGTGGGGAAGATGGTAGATGGACTGTGTTGGAGGGAGGTGGTGTTGCCCCTAGCAGACGTCAGTGGATGTGGGGTAGAGGATAGATGGACTGTGTTGGAGGGAGGTGGTGTGGCCCCTAGCAGACGTCAGTGGATGTGGGGTAGCTGTGTGGGGTTGAGGGTAGGAGGGAGGTGGTGTGGCCCCTAGCAGACGTCAGTGGATGTGGGGTAGGTGTGTGGGGAAGAGGGTAGATGGACTGTGTAGGAGGGAGGTGGTGTTGCCCCTAGCAGACGTCAGTGGATGTGGGGTAGCTGTGTGGGGTTGAGGGTAGATGGACTGTAGGAGGGAGGTGGTGTTGCCCCTAGCAGACGTCAGTGGATGTGGGGTGGGTATGTGGGGTGGAGGGTAGATGGACTGTGTAGGAGGGAGGTGGTGTGGCCCCTAGCAGACGTCAGTGGATGTGGGGTAGGTGTGTGGGGAAGAGGGTAGATGGACTGTGTAGGAGGGAGGTGGTGTTGCCCCTAGCAGACGTCATTGGATGTGGGGTAGGTGTGTTGGGAAGAGGAGACATGGACTGTGTAGGAGGGAGGTGGTGTTGCCCCTAGCGGACGTCAGTGGATGTGGGGTAGGTGTGTGGGGAAGAGGGTAGATGGACTGTGTAGGAGGGAGGTGGTGTTGCCCCTAGCAGACGTCAGTGGATGTGGGGTAGCTGTGTGGGGTTGAGGGTAGATGGACTGTAGGAGGGAGGTGGTGTTGCCCCTAGCAGACGTCAGTGGATGTGGGGTAGGTGTGTGGGGAAGAGGGTAGATGGACTGTGTAGGAGGGAGGTGGTGTTGCCCCTAGCAGACGTCAGTGGATGTGGGGTAGCTGTGTGGGGTTGAGGGTAGATGGACTGTAGGAGGGAGGTGGTGTTGCCCCTAGCAGACGTCAGTGGATGTGGGGTAGGTGTGTTGGGAAGAGGAGACATGGACTGTGTAGGAGGGAGGTGGTGTTGCCCCTAGCGGACGTCAGTGGATGTGGGGTAGGTGTGTGGGGTGGAGGAGACATGGACTGTGTAGGAGGGAGGCCATAAGCAGACGACACAGGTTGTTATGCAGGTATGTAGCATAGTAAATATGTTGATAATATCATCTGGGTAAGAACCAATTTTACATTCTATTCCTGTAAGGTGACAATAACATTGCATCAGGAGAATGGATACCACTTTGACCAAGTACTTTTATGATGAAACATGTCGTCATACCTCGATGAAAGCAAGTCTCATGTCCAGCCTCTCGCATCTAGCCTTTCACATCTAGCCTCTCGCATCTAGCCTCTCGCATCTAGCCTCTCACATCTAGCCTCTCGCATCTAGCCTTTCACATCTAGCCTGACTTGTTGTTAATTTGTGTTGTCCTGGAGTGACCAAAGCATATGCATACCGGAACCCCTGGAATAAACTCTGGAGGACTCCCCAGGGTTTGACATCTTATGTGCAGGAGTTAATTTGCATTAAATATTCATGTCTTGATATTGATTAAATTATGCATATGGATTAAACTTGACCTGTGGTATTCATTTCATGCAAGTGTTATTCCTAAATGTCTGATATTAAGATGAAGTGTATGTTCTCCAGTCCCTGTCTTGGAGAACAATGCCATTGTCCAAAGGATGGTAACAGGATGGTTGTTGTTAAGGGAGACTAGGCTCGGACAAGTGTCACTCAATTCCCATAAATTCCATGAATATGAATAGATCCCTAATGATTGTCAAATGTGTTATTTTTTAATTAATATTATTGGAAAAGTGTTGAAATCAAATGGATACCACTTTGACCAAGCACTTTGACGATGAAACATGTCGTCATACCTCGATGATAGCAAGTCCCCTGTCCAGCCTCCCAAATCGAGCCTAGCTTGTTTATGTGTGGACACATCTGAGTGACCGAACACATCAGAGTGACCGAACACATCTGAGTGACCGAACACATCAGAGTGACCAAAGCACATGCCACCTTGCACCCACAGACACCAAGGTCACCTCCATGGCTGTCATCACAGGAAGCATGACAGCAGATATTGAGACAGACCCAGGGATTAGTTGTCTTGGAGCTATATATTGCATCTTTGTGGGCACAGAAGTGCAGCAAATGATGTTCCTTGCAAGAAAATATCACTGCTCTCAGTATCGGCACGTGTTTGACTATGGATGCATTTTTCATCAGTTTCAAGACGGACGGTGATGGATGTGCATGTGAGAGGTGTTTTCTGTACAGTTCGTTTTACAAGCCGATTTCTTGTAATTATCAGCCCATGTTGATGGATTGCAATGTTCGTTCTGAAAGTCATTGATTGTCAGCAAACATTCGTCATGAGTTATGTAAGCGAGAAAAAGATTTAATTTTGTTCAGCTAAAAAGGGACACATTGTATGGGAAAATGTTGAAATATAGTCAGAAGCTTAACGACATAACCAAATCCATTTCTCAGCATTTTCCTTTCTAAGTTTCAAAAGAAATATTGTTTGATTAAATATATACCTAATGATTGTCAAATGTGTTCTGCTGCTTGCACTGGTCTGGACTGAGGCCGATTTTTGTATAATAGAAACTTGGCCTAACCTTCCCAGGGAAGAACTAGGCCTAACCTTACCGGGGAAGAGCTAGGCCTAACCTTCCCGGAGAAGAACTGGGCCTAACCTTCCCGGGGAAGAACTGGGCCTAACCTTCCCGGGGAAGAACTGGGCCTAACCTTCCCGGGGAAGAACTCCGCCTAACCTTCCCGGGGAAGAACTCCGCCTAACCTTCTTGGGGAAGAACTAGGCCTAACCTTCTTGGGGAAGAACTAGGCCTAACCTTCTTGGGGAAGAACTAGGCCTAACCTTCTTAGGGAAGAACAAGGCCTAACCTTCTTGGGGAAGAACTAGGCCTAACCTTCCCAGGGAAGAACTGGGCCTAACCTTCTTGGGGAAGAACTGCGCCTAACCTTCCCGGGGAAGAATTTTGCCCAACCTTCCCAGGGGAAGAACTGGGCCTAACCTTCCCAGGGGAAGAACTAGGCCTAACCTCCTTGGGGAAGAACTGGGCCTAACCTTCCAGGCAAGAACTAGGCCTAACCTTCTTGGGGAAGAACTAGGCCTAACTTTCTTCGGGAAGAACTAGGCCTAACCTTCTTGGGGAAGAACTAGGCCTAACCTTCCCAGGGATGAACTAGGCCTAACCTTCCCAGGGAAGAACTAGGCCTAACCTTCCCAGGGAAGAACTAGGCCTAACCTTCTTGGGGAAGAACTAGGCCTAACCTTCCCAGGGAAGAACTAGGCCTAACCTTCTTAGGGAAGAACAAGGCCTAACCTTCCCGGGGAAGAACTAGGCCTAACCTTCCCAGGGAAGAACTGGGCCTAACCTTACCAGGGAAGAACAAGGCCTAACCTTCCCAGGGAAGAACTAGGCCTAACCTTCCCAGGGAAGAACTAGGCCTAACCTTCCCAGGGAAGAACTAGGCCTTACCTTCCTGGGTTACGGCTGGAATATTTCTGAGTGCTGTTTTAAACAACAAACAAACTGTATTGTTAGCCTAACCTCCATAGCGCTGTCACACAAAACCTTGCCTAACAATTAAATAAAGTATGCTTGCTGAAAGTATTGAAAGTGTTATTGATGGTGAAAAGTGTACCAAAAACTCACTGGCTTGTCAATGCGGCATGATGATAATTGTAAATTCACTCATCAAATTGTCTGTTGTAATAAAATAAACATGACTGAATGGCTCATTAGTGAATAGTGTTGATTACGAGTAGAATAAATTTGTCTTTCAATGCAGTGTTTTGCTCTCAACTGCTATTAATTTAGTTGTGATGACACAAAGGGGGGTAACTCTGGATGTTTAAAAGGTTTGTGGACTTGAATTGTTGCTGGTGGTATTGAAGAAGTTGTGTGACTTCTGGCAATCAAATATTGATAAGCATGGTGTAATGGAATCTGAGAAACATCCAACAATCCCAGGGTCGGACATTTACATTGCCACCATGAAATGAGAATTGACTTTGTAGAACCCCTGGAATAAACTGTGGAGGACTCCCCAGGGTTGGACATCCTATGTGCAGGAGTTAATTTGCATTAAATATTCATGTCTTGATATTAAATTATGCATATGGGTTAAAATTAATGAATGTCTGATATTAGGATGTAGAGTATATTGTCCGACCCCTGTCTTGGAGTACATTGCCATTGTCCAAAGGGTGGTAACAGGATGGTTGTTGTTAAGGAAGACTTGGCTCGGACAAGTGTCATTCAATTCCCATAAATTCCCTTTTTTGTACAGAAATGTTGTGTCAGTCTGACAGTGACTCTGAGGTGAAATGGGGTTTTACGTTGAGTTCAAGATTTTTACACTTGTATAATGACGTGTGTGGGTGTCAGTGTCAGTGGGACTGATTGTACAAGACTAATGCAGGTTTTATAGTACTAGCCCTCTGAGTGAGTGAGTATGGTTTTACGCCGCTTTTAGCAATATTCCAGCAATATCACGGCGGGGGACACCAGAAATGGGCTTCACGCATTGTACCCATGTCGGGAATCGAACCCGGGTTTTCAGCGTGGCGAGCGAACGCTTTAACCACCAGACTACCCGACCGCCCCTCAGCCCACTGAGATACCATGGATTTATTTGTACCCCACTTACACCCGACCCGTCCCATCAGGGTAACAAGTTCCATCTTTTAATGTCTTTTTGCTTGACGCAGTCAGGGTTCAAACCACTGACATTCCGCTCTCATGGCAAACACACTATCCAGTAGACCACATAGGCGATGTAATGACAAGGAGACAATTAATGTTCCAAGTCACTCAAAGACCTGGATAGGAAATAGGCACTATTTGGAGGAAAACCCTCTTTTCTGAGGTATTGTTTCTCTCGAGCTTCTGTTTGTACTCTGATTTCTAAGAACAAATCTGTTTCACATTGTAGTATATTGTGACTGTCTCATCTTTTTTACTTCATGACTAACAGTTTTTCTTTTTTTTATGTCAACCTCGGCTATATTTTAGATAGAGTTCATCCCACTTTTTGCCTCCACCTATCTGAGGCAACTTACTGGGGTTGGCGTAGAGGAGTGGTCAGAGTATTTGCTTGTCATGCTTGTAACACAGGTTCAATTGCCCACATGGTTTCAATGAATTGCATGATGTAAAGCGATCCACTGATTACCCTAATTTCAGAGACACAACGCCTCGGCTGCACACAAGGCAGTTATACAACATCAAGATCTAGGTTGGAAATGCCTCTATATGTGTTTTACCTTGGGGTCAGGGATTATATATTTTCAGTTAGAAACAACAAAATGGTGTCTTCCTTGGTTGTCCATGCTGCATGGTGCTCAAAGACCATATGGTTAAGACTGGATATGATTTGTTTGTTTGTTGTTTAACGCCGCACTCAGCAATATTCCAGCTATATGATGGCGGTCTGTAAAATAATCGAGTCTGGACCAGACAATCCAGTGATTGACATCATGAGCATCGATCCAAGCAATTGGGATCGATGACATGTATCAACCAAGTCAGCGAGCCTGACCACCCGATCTAGTTAGTCGCCTTTTACGACAAGCATAGTCGCCTTTTACAGCAGGCATGGGTTGCTGAAGACCTGTTCTACCCCAGAATCTTCACGGGTCTGTTAATATATGAATAATTTGAAACCTGGATTGTGTTTCAGACTGACCAACAACTGGAAGGCCCTCCAGGACAACCACAACTCCCTGCAGCAGTTCGACACGTCCATGGAGGAGTTCATCGCCTGGCTTCAGGGCATGGAACACAGCTTCGTCCGGCTTGCGGACGAGACTGCGAAAGAGGAAGTTCGGGAAAATGAGGAACTTTGTAACGAATACTTGGAGCAGTTTAGGGTGAGTACTTCAACTTCTCTTGAGTTCGTTCTCTAACCTGATTGTTAAATGTAACCTTGACCAGAGTAACATTGTTGTGGGCACACGCTGACTGGAGGTAAACATCAACTGTGTGTAGGTCACATGGACCTGGAGGTCTTAAGATCACATCAAGTCAAGGTCACATCACCTGGAGGTCACATGGACCTGATGGTCTTTTGGTCTTAACGACACAAGGTCACGTCAACTGGAAGTCACATGGACCTGAGGGTGTTGAGATCACATCGACTTGAGGTAACATCAGCTGGAGGTCACATGGACCTGAGGGTCTTGAGATCACATTGACTCGAGGTCACAGCTGGAGGTCACATGGACCTGAGGGCCTTGAGATCACATCGACTCGAGGTCATTTCAGCTAGAAGTCACATGGACCTGAGGGTCTTGAGATCACATTGACTCGAGGTCACACCTGGAGGTCACATGGACCTGAGGGTCTTGAGATCACATTGACTTGGTCACAGCTGGAGGTCACATGGACCTGAGGGTCTTGAGATCACATTGACTTGGTCACAGCTGGAGGTCACATGGACCTGAGGGTCTTGAGATCACATTGACTTGGTCACAGCTGGAGGTCACATGGACCTGAGGGCCTTGAGATCACATTGACTGGAGGTCACATGGACCTGAGGGTGTTGAGATCACATCGACGCGATGTTACATCAGCTGGAGGTCACATGGACCTGAGGGTCTTGAGTTCACATCGATTCGAGGTCACAGCTGGAGGTCACTTGGACCTGAGGGTCTTGAGATCACATTGACTCGAGGTCACAGCTGGAGGTCACATGGACCTGAGGGTCTTGAGATCACATTGACTTGAGGTCACATGGACCTGAGGGTGTTGAGATCACATCGACGCGATGTTACATCAGCTGGAGGTCACATGGACCTGAGGGTCTTGAGTTCACATCGATTCGAGGTCACAGCTGGAGGTCACTTGGACCTGAGGGTCTTGAGATCATATTGACTCGAGGTCACAGCTGGAGGTCTCATGGACCTGAGGATCTTGAGATCATATTAACTCGAGGTCACAGCTGGAGGTTACATGGACCTGAGGGTCTTGAGATCACATCGACTCGAGGTCACATGGACCTGAGGGTCTTGAGATCACATCGACTCGAGGTCACATGGACCTGAGGGTCTCTGAGATCACATCGACTCGAGGTCACATGGACCTGAGGGTCTTGAGATCACATCGACTCGAGGTCACATGGACTTGGAGGTCACATTAACTGAAGGTCACAACAACCTGAGGATGACACCAGCTTGCACATCAACTGGAAGTCACATCGACTTTAGGGGCACGTTCTCAGTTAGGGTTGAAGGATCACATTGGCTGTTTCAGTTTTGTACTGCGTGAATTACTATTTTATAAATGGAAAATCAATAATTCAGAAAGTCTGACATTCACAGATAATTATTACCTTGGTATTTCATGATCCTGCTGTGGAAAGACGGTCAATGTTTATTTATGTTCAGAGATAGCACACATTTGTCTTTTGTGAAAATGTCAATATCCATTCAAGGGTGCATCATGTAGAGCAGCATACAAGCATCAGCCTGTTATTTTGAAGACACATATAACATTGACATTTACGTAATACTGAAATAGTAAATCTTAGATGGAACTTGGTTCAAATGCCTTGTCTTGTATTGTATGGCTGTCTTAGCACTGTTCCCAAGTCTCCATTGGATTTACATGTGTTAAAAGTTATACCATTTCACCAGTCTTCAGGGGGTGAGGGGTCCACAGAGACCTTTTCCAGATCATTGTGCCATGGGAACAATTCTGGCATTAACTTTGTTTGTGTATAAGGACAAACATTAAACTGCTAGTTAGATTGATATGTGTCATTATGGATAGTGAGGATACAATGAGGTGTTTTTTTAAGGGATTTGAACTGAACTTGCCTGGACTGCCAATTGACCTCAGGTGAGGCTCCTTTAAGAAAGCTAATGGAACAGGGTGCAATGTGTAATTCATTGTTTTTTGACTGATGTACTTGGTTGATTCTTGGTGAAGTATCTGTTTCATGTTCTTTGAGATATATTATGACCCGAGTACATAATTGCAAGGAGTTTTAAGCAGGGTTAAATTCATCTGCCTCTAGATGGTATCAGAACTGAATGCGAGTGAGAAACTTTTACAGACTCTTCTTCTGATGTACGCTTTGCATGCTTGAAAATATATGTTAGAGGCAGGGCAATTTTAGATGAGGGTAGATCATGAAAAACAAGAATTTTATATTATCAAACCATCAGCGCCCATGCATTTAAGTTTGGATACAAGCTTGCTGAAGACTAATGTATTAATTTGGTTAAGCTTTTGATTATTTCAATAAGATGAAACAGTAATGTCTAGAAACTGAAAAAGTTGGAAGAATGATGTTGAATGATAATTTAAATCTCCGACGAGTGTCTTTTGACATCAAATATATCAACAATCGTTGTTAAAATTGGTAAAACTTCTCGGCAAGCCTCGGACTTTTTCCACTTTTATCAACTCTTGTTGATACATTTGATATCAAAAGCCACTCTGGGGAGATTCTCTATTTGATAAACCAGTGACACAAATGAGAGGTAGGGGATGCTTCTTGTCACAGGACACCTTGCATGTTGAATACAGTATTTGGCCAATGCATGTGAAGACTCTAAGCAAATATTTGATAAGCTTAATTCAGTTGTCTTTGAAAGCTGAAATGACAATTCCAAGTTACTATGCAAACCTGTAATTCCTTTCACCAATATCAATCACTAATAGCTTTTAATTATCATTGGCATGTTGAATCAATGCGCTTCATCAGGGAAGTTTGCCATGTTTTAGCCTGAAGCAGTGTTTTCTTGCTCAACATGCCTTCATTAAACAAAACCAATAATTTTGCAGTCGGTTGCAGTGATCCACAATAAAGGCCTGGAATTAGTGGTATCACTCGATCATCAAAGTTCATCAAGTACAGTACGCGCGTAGGGTTTGAAAAACTGACATCCTGGTGTATATATCCCCATGGTGATAATCATGACTCTGATATATACACATTTGTGTCATCCAATTCCCCGAGCATGGGAAATTAATTAGAATGAGTGTTCGAGCTGAATTAATTTCACGCCATTGCATGTGAAAATTAGCTGTATAACCATGCTGTTTCAGAGTAAAAAGCAATCAGAAGATATTATTGCGGCTTGTTTTTTTATAATGTGATTAATTCATTTTTTTGTTCTATTTACTCATTTTATTCACCCACCTGGTTATTGTGTATGAAAGGTAAACACATTAACAACAAGACTTGTCAGCTTCTGTTTCTTCAAAGGGATTGAGGGAAGGGTCGCCTTGTGGATAAAGCATTCGCTCATGGCTCCAAAGGCCCAGGTTCGATTCCCGA
Organism: Haliotis rufescens; assembly: GCF_023055435.1. NCBI lineage: Eukaryota > Metazoa > Mollusca > Gastropoda > Lepetellida > Haliotidae > Haliotis > Haliotis rufescens. The sequence continues at coordinate 11,197,186 of NW_025964223.1, forward strand.
TATGGTTGCTATGTGTGAAGACCATTTCTGGTGTCCCCTGCCATGACATATTGCTAAATATGGAGTAAAACCCAACTCACTCACTCACTCATAGGATTGCTTTGAATCAAACATCTTGTGGCAAGAATCTATTTTGGAGATACTTTGTTTATCACTCACAATGTGACAAGAAGGGGCTGAGTTCTTTTGCATTGTCTTTTTGGCAATTAGTGATGTGTATATTGTTTTAGAAAAACAAAATTCGCAATTGCTTAGCTGAAACAAATTTGATGCCAATAATCTCCCATGACAAAAAGATTTGTGACTACGGTAGGAGTGGCAGCATAATTCAGTCACGGTTGTCAAGCTATTACTGATGGCAGCCTGTCTTGTTACTGGGATTCGGGTTGGTTTACTGTGATACAAGAAAATGCTCTACACTTGATCCAGAAGATGTGGTCTATTTGAGTGCATGTGGAAGCTGGGAAGTCTGACCAATGCTGAGTGTGACCGGGTCTGGAGGCTGGGAATGTGGCATCCATGCTTATTCAGATGCTGGGTGCTACTGAATCAGGGCATTGACCTGGGTAGTCTGGCAACACATGGAAACGAACATATCCCAAAATTCTGTGCAGGTCTACATGTGTCACAAGTGTAGGTTTCTTCAGTCTGAAAATGAAGAAAATCACTGGGCACCTTGGTCATTAAATTTTTATAAAAACATGGTTACTATGTTTCTGTAAAATAATAGTTAACACCATCGGATCAACTGTTTGTTCTTTAACGCCGCACTCAGCAATATTCCAGCTATATGACGGCGGTCTGTAAATAATCGAGTCTGGACCAGACAATCCGGTGATTGACATCATGAGCATTGATCCACGCAATTGGGATGCGATGACATGCATCAACCAAGTCAGCGTGCCTGACCACCCGATCCCGTTAGTCACCTCTATGCTTGCTCAACCAAACCAAAGTTTATTAGCTTGAGTGCTTCTTACCTGTGTATTAAATAACAGACTTTAAATACTCTTTAGTTCACATGCCAGTATCCACAAACTTCAGATCTGTTTCCGAAGTTTAACTCTCCATTTAACTCTCGCAGGATATTCCGTTGTGTTGCTTCAGGTACATCTATATTTTAAAATTTACAATGCACAGACTGATGAAAAACATCACCTGTGAATCAAACCTTCTGGGCGGAAATGTGCTGTATACATTGCATCTATAACCTTCAGCGATGTATTCACCATGTTTTCCAAAGTAGGCCCAAATGCATGTTTAAAGTCTTGTAATGTCTGGTCTCCATGGCGATGCAGATACACAGCTACAGTTCATGGGCTGAATCTGTTCTCTGGTGTGTCAGCATCAAAGTGAACATGCATGTTGTATGTGTGTCCTCAGACTAACACTTAGTCAATAAAAATATTTCTTTATAATAATTTTTCTTTTTTTTCTTCGAAAGAACCTTTCCTCTTCTGCTGTGTGGAATCAAGCAAACTAGACTTGGTTAGTTTTATCCTAACTTGCCTTGGCTTTTAGTGAAAAAGATATACCTAAAAAAAATTAATTCGATAGTCATGGCGCGGGACTTTGTGTGTCCTGTACACAACAACATATTGACCAGCTGTAGAAGTGTGTCCACTGGGAAGATCTGCTCAATAACATAGGTACTTTACCTGCTTCACAGTGAATCTTGGCCTTTTTAGCATGGGCTCAGCAGCCCAATGGTTGGGAGGGGATGCCCCTGTTTGTTTGTAGGTTCGTCAACACCATACCTCTACATACCACTACATAAGAAGTGCATCACTTTGGGGCTCACTCTCTCACTCTCCCTCTCTCTCCTTCTCTCTCTTTCTCTCTCCCTCTCTCTCCCTCTCCCTCTTTCCCTCTCCCTCTTTCCCTCTCCCTCTCCTCTTTCTCTCTCCCCCCCTCCCCCACCCTCTCTCTCTCCTCCCCCTCTCCCTCTCCCTCTCTTTCCCTCTCCCTCTCCCTCTCTCTCTCTCCCTCTCTCTCTCCCCCCTCCCCAACCCTCTCTCTCTCTCTCACCCTCTCCTTCTCCCACTCCCTCTCCCTCTCTCTCTCTCTCTCCCTCTCCTCTCCCTCTCCCCTCTCTCTCTCTCTCCCTCTCCTCTCTCTCTCTCTCTCCCTCTCTCTCTCCCTCTCCCTCTCTCTCTCTCCCTCTCCTCTCTCTCTCTCTCTCCCTCTCTCTCTCCCTCTTCCTCTCCCTCTCTCCCTCTCTCCCTCTCTCTCCCCCACCCTCTCTCTCTCTTTCTCTCTCTCTCTCCCTGTCTCCCTCCTTCCTAGACTCTTACTCTCACTCACTCACTCACCCATCTGATTCTCTGATATTGGATGGCCTCTGTGGTGTAGTGGATAGAGTGTAATCGCGGAGAACGGAAGGTCTGTATCAATCTGTGGCATTGTGTCTCAGTGTCCTGCACTATAAACCAGGCACAAATCTGAAGCAGCCTCACGCTCTATACGTGAAATAGTCTTCAACATGACGTTAAACCCCATTTCACCTCTCCTTAGACATAATCAACTACTTGCAATGTGAGATGGTTCAACAGACAATGATAATGACATGGAAATAAACATTAACTTCACGGAGTCCATTCCTTTGATGTTTTTATTCTTTAAGAGACATTGACTTGATTTCCAACGCGACATACGATTTAGAAATCACAGAATGTGCCCACTGATACCCACCTGTTCAGACCCTCAGTCTCTCGGGGATCAATTGAGCATCTCCAAACCCCTGTTCCATATGATCCTGTGATGTGTTTATAATACCAATAACCATATTTAAATGTGGTACACATCTGAGGCCGGTCACTAATATGCCGAGTTCAAAGTCCCAGGTATATTTGCACCACTCAAGATGGTGGCTATTTCATGTTGATTGCTTGTACATTTCCCCACCAGATCCCAGCAGCTTGGTGTGAAGGTCTGTCACATATTGCCTTCTTGATGCCAAAGAATTATGAAATTGAGGTTGAGAGCAGGTGCTTGCTGAGATTGGGGATACTGCTGGCTGTGTTTCTGATGCTGATGAGAATGAAATGAAGATGAAGCTATGTTTGGACTCCTTTTGACATTAATGGTTTAAAGATTGAATATTCATTTTCTAGGAATGGTCATTTCATGCCGTATGTTAATTTGTTAATCTTAATTTTTTATTTAATCACATTAGTCAAAAAGAGCAGGCCTCTGTTCCACAAATGATCGTAGCTCTAAGATGATCGTAACTCCCGTATGAAGAATGGGAGTTACGTTCTAACTTGAGACAATTGTAGCACTACGATCGCTTTGTGGAACGAGGCCCTAAAGAAAAGGTTTTAATGTACAGATCGTCCTCATAAGACAGGGTAGAAACATAGTAGATTATGACATATATTTGGCATAATAATACCGTATTCAACGTAATAAGCGCCCAGGGCGCTCTCAAAATTAGAAATAGGGGGCTCTTATTAGAATATTATTTTGGTGGAAAAAACAGTATTGAAAGATAAATTTCGTGGTTTATGCTGACAGCCTGAAATGTTTATATACGACAGATATATTTTTCCAGAATTTCATTGCCCATAATTAAGGGTGCATATAACACACGAGTGCGCATTATACACAATAAATAAGTCTTGTGTACATTGATCAATCGGAAGGGTGCTAATTGGGTTGTTCACTAGCCAATATATTAGCAAATATCGACATGGGCGCTTATTAGAGCAGGGAGCTTATTACGTCAAATACGGTACATGATATATTGATATTGATACATATTCAACAATGTTTTAAAGAACATATTGCATCACTGGAACAATATATGAGAGAAAATACAGATGTCTTTACTTTTGTTGTTGGGAGGGGTTGGCCTGTCTTGTCATTTCACCAATTACTTGGAGGTAGGTGGCAGAGCTTATGCTACAGATTAGTGCTTGGGTTGCGAAACACAGACAAGGTTGTCTGTTTCACAATGTTGTTGACAATTGTTGAAAATTTTGAGTGACAGGCACTGTGTTTTTGTACCAGAAAAATTCCTGAATTCTTCTGAAGATAATTGGCAGTGTGAGTTCTAGGTTAGGAACTAGCCAAGATATCTCCCAGATTGTAACCTGGGGCTGGAAAGTCGCTTCACATAACATGGTTGAAACTGCTAAAAAACCCATCTGTTATGTTTTGATTGACAGAGTAATATTTAGCAAATTTACAAAACAATGTTTGTTGAAGAGAAAAACTCTCCCCTTACAAAGACAACTTGCAGTTGATGCCAACCTCTGACTGTTCCTGTTGTTTCATGGGGGAAAGAAATAAGCTGGTGGATGAACAAATGTATCGACTTTGCTTGGGGGGTTACCGGAACTTTGGGCTGCTTTCTTTCCTGAGGGAAGCTTTGATGAAGACACGCGTGGAGTATGATATCAACATACCATCATTTCATAAACACACTACTGGATCTAGAGTATAAACAGTATGATGAATGTGTCTCGGTGAGAGCATTGCTTTGCAGGATAGGCAAAAACATTTTGGTTTGGGCTACTCTCTTGTCCTTTGTGTTGAAATTGTGGGTAGATGTGTGTATGTCGTCATTTGAAAGATTCAAGTTTTGTTAATGATCACTGATTTGCAGGATTGTGTTTGAATCATACAGAAACTTACATTTCAATACCTGTTGTTGCACATGGGGCATTGAATCATTTCAATACCTGTTGATGCACATGGGGCATTGAATCATTTCAATACATGTTGTTGCACATGGGACATTGAATCATTTCAATACCTGTTGTTGCAAATGGGGCATTGAATCATTTCAATACCTGTTGATGCACATGGGACATTGAATCATTTGATGATTCTTCCCCAGGAGCTTGAATAGTGGAATTCTTGACCAGTGAAGATCCGGGGAAAAATAGATCTTCAAGAACCCATGCCTGCAGCAAAAGGCAACTATGCTTGTCGTAAAAGGCGACTAACGGGATCGGGTGGTCAGGCTCGCTGACTTGGTTGAAGCAGGTCATCGTATCCCAATTGGGTTGATCGATGCTCATGCTGTCAATCACTGGATTGTCTGGTCCAGACTCGATTATTTACAGACCGCCGTCATATGGCTGGAATATTGCTGAGTGCGGCGTAAATCAATAAACCAACCAACTGTCTTCTTTCAAAATCTTTTTAATAAAATCTGGAGTTGGATTATAATCCCTCTCTTTAAACTAATGGAATTCAGTTATGAAATGTGGAAATATTGGAAAGATTGTCTTCATACCTCCAGGGATGTGTTTCTGTGTGTGAAGCACTCACACAGTTCACATCTTTGCATGTATCTGTTATAAGATGTGATCTTGCTGCGATTTATGACTCCATTCCCCAGAGCGCTGGAAACGAAAGCTTCACTACATGAAATGTACAAGAAAAAGTCCAATGGTTAAATAACGACATGTTAGTTTGTGAAGCAGTCCCTGGGTAAGCATCTTCAGGACTTCAGTGCCCGACTACTAAACACGACTGACACACACAGCTGTCTTCAAGGCAAAGGTGTTTGCTTACCTTCACTTTGGAAACTACTTCGTGAAAGTATGCTCCAAGAAACTACCCATAGGGGAATAGGGAATGGATTTTTGACATTTTTTTTCAAAAGGGAATCCAATGGTCAAACTTTTTGCGTTTCATTTGTGAAATTGATGTGTCCTGGGGCCTGTTAGACGAGGATCGTTGGATGAGATGCATCAATCAGGATGTGAAATATACACGGCCTTCATAACGGATTGTTTTGCATGGAACTATTAATAATTGCTAGGCAACTGATGATAGATGAAACCTACATTTTTTCCAACAAGTTGAGTTTTAGACGGACTGTGAGTGTTTAGATGGAATGGAATACTAACTCTGTGACCATTGGTTGAAATGTGCGTTGTCGTCACGAGTGTCATTTCAGGTGGAGATCTAGACATACAGGATTGACAGAACTGAAATAATTGTAGTGTGGTAGTTGGGTGAAATAATTTTTTAATTTTTTGGATTCATTTTTTTTGTCTGGTAGAGAAGAACTATTTCAGATTGACAGGACCAGGGTGCTGTCACCCCTTGTGTTGGTGTATTTTTCAAAAGTAGAAGACAACAGACATTGACCCTATAGAATCAAGAAAAAAACATATTTCATTTTACAAACCAATACCATATTACACTGAGAATCTGCTGAATTCTATCTCCATTGTCTGATGACCATATTCATTGCTGAGAAACCTTTCAGATTATATGGATACTCTTCAGCCATATTGAATTTTTAACACAAACTGTTCAAAGTGATACCTATTGTGTATTTGTGTGCAGCTTTTATTTCATCTTCATCAATTCAATGACAAACTGAAAAGTTTCTTCTTTATGAAAAAAAAGAAATCACCGTCATGATTTGATCAAGAATTAGGCCAAAGTGATTCACAGATACAGTTGACATGGAAACAAGACAATCTATTTGTTCAGGAAAAGAGCTTTTTTGTTGCTTAGAGACAAAAAAGGAACCTGACTGGAAGAGTTTAGCCAGGTACAGATGGTATCAGTGGGGATAGGAGGGCGTGTGTTGTGACGTTGGGATCCAGTCGGCTCTCTCCATGGCTGCTCCACTGATCGGTCTGCTTGTATTCTTATCTCGTCACAGACCATCCTAGATACAGAAGTTGGGTTTATTACACAAACCCAGTACCTGCTGTTCTTAGGACCTAGCTGCCAAGGCTGTATGTACATGGCATTCATGTCCAAGGTGTCGGAGTTTACTCAAGAAAAGTGATTTTGAAATACACAGTTTTGTTTCATTTGGAAATTGTGAATCGGCAACTTTCACATTTGTTCAAACTTTTCATACAGAGTGGAGTATATTTCAAGATTTGAAAGTTAAGAGAATCAATATTGAAAGACCTGATTGGATTTGAGCTGGTTCAGGATGTAATCATCAGTGATTATTGAAATGTGTGAAGTTGATTTTCATGACGAAATTGACAAAAACATAAGATTATGAAGAAAGCGTTTTGGTGATTGGCGTTACAATTGATTAGAGTTCTGGAGAACAAGTGTGGAGGGTGTTTGGAGGAATTACCGTTCAAGTGTTTCCTGGATGAAATTGGCAATAGACTCCGTGTACAGATACAACATGGCGTTGCATAAAATGTGCTACCCTCCTGGATGGGGATATCGGTGTTTCCATTACTGTGGCCCTACAAGAACACGTCTGTCATGAGCAACAATGACACACATTGTGTCTCCGCTTTCATAGTTCAAATGGGCACTGAAATTGACAAGTTCCGATTTCATACATTTGTCATGGTGGCGTTGATTACCCTGGGGATTAGCCAATGACATTTCCACGGTGTGGGGCTGTGCGGATATCCATGGGCTGTTTGCTAGCAGATGGAATGGCCAAAAAAAGTTAACATACTGTTACAAATAATATGTTATCAGTACGAATAGATGGGAATACAAAATCTAAACAAAATTTCAGCAGCATTTAAATATTATGTTTTCCAATCAGTTTTCATTTCAATTCTGATTGTGTTTTGTTAAGGGCATTTTGTTATCTTTGATCATTGTTGTTCAAGGGATATTGGTATTATTTGATCAAGGTGTAGGTGTATGAAACTGCTCAAAATCTTGCATGGGATTACAATGAGATTGTATGTTTCATAGTGGTTCCCTTCTGGGGAATGGAGGTTTTATGGTGTGAAATATCACCTGGTAGTGAAGTCTTATAATTGGCGTACATTTCTCTGTTATGCACCATCAATCTGCACCTCGTACATTTCAATTTGATGATGAAATTGACAGTTGTTGTGAGTAAGGTGTTCAGTGGTGACATATTGTCAGGTGATTGCCACATCGGCATCAATGGAGGACAGTTTTTCTTGAATAAATTTTTCAAATTATTGGTATAATAACATCTACAGTTGGTTATCCTAACGTTGTGTTCAAGTCATTGGTTTGGCAACACTTTGTATAACTAGGTAGGAATAACGTCTACAGTTGGTTATCCTTACGTTGTGTTCAAGTCATTGGTTTGGCAACACTTTGTATAACTAGGTAGGAATAACGTCTACAGTTGGTTATCCTTACGTTGTGTTCAAGTCATTTGTTTGGCAACACTTTGTATAACTAGGTAGGAATAACGTCTACAGTTGGTTATCCTTATGTTGTGTTCAAGTCATTGGTTTGGCAACACTTTGTATAACTAGGTAAGAATAACGTCTACAGTTGGTTATCCTTACCTTGTGTTCAAGTCATTGGTTTGGCAACACTTTGTATAACTAGGTAGGAATAACGTCTACAGTTTGGTTATCCTTACCTTGTGTTCAAGTCATTGGTTTGGCAACACTTTGTATAACTAGGTAAGAATAATATCCACAGTTTCTGTTTGTTACATTGTGTCATGTTTTGGGTTATCTTGAATCATTTAGTGTGATTTCTGGAAAACAATTTCAATATGCTCTTTGAGGAATGAGTTATAATCCCCCCTTCGGGTTTTGTGATTGACAGATGAGCGCGCCAGGTTCTCATCAGGCCCTTAAGAAAATTCTTCAGCAAATTGGTAACATCTGTCTGCTCATCATTCAAAATATGTTTGTGTCAGTCGAACGTGCATCTGTATATGTATGATGATGGCTGTCTGGTGATTGCCTTTGATATCTCGGTAATATTTGTGTATTAATATTGAAAGATGCACGGTATATCTACCTGTGATGTATAGTGACAGATACAAAGTATAACTACCTGGGGATGTATAATGAAAGATACATGGTATATTAACTATTGATGTATAGTGACAGATACATGGTATATGAACAATTGATGTATAGTGACAGATACAAAGTATAACTACCTCAGGATGTATAGTGACAGATACATGGTATATTAACTATTGATGTTTAGTGACAGATACAAAGTATAACTACCTCGGGATGTATAGTGACAGATACATGGTATATTAACTATTGATGTATAGTGACAGATACATGGTATATTAACTATTGATGTATAGTGACAAATACAAAGTATAACTATCTGGGGATGTATAGTGAAAGATACATGGTATATTAACTGTTGTTGTATAATGACAGATACATGGTATATTAACTATTGATGTATAGTGACAGATACAAAGTATAACTATCTGGGGATGTATAGTGACAGATACATGGTATATTAACTATTGATGTATAGTGACAGATTCATGGTATATTAACTATTGATGTATAAGGACAGATTCAAAGTATAACTACCTGTGGATGTATAGTGACAGATACATGGTATATTAACTATTGATGTATAGTGACAGATACAAAGTATATCTACCTGGGGATGTATAGTGACACACATACATGGTATATTAACTGTTGTTGAATAGTGACAGATACATGGTATATTAACTATTGATGTATAAGGACAGATACAAAGTATAACTACCTGGGGATGTATAGTGACAGATTCATGGTATATTAACTATTGATGTTTAGTGACAGATACAAAGTATAACTACCTGTGGATGTATAGTGACAGATACATGGTATATTAACTATTGATGTATAGTGACAGATACAAAGTATATCTACCTGGGGATGTATAGTGACACACATACATGGTATATCAACATATTCTGTTAGAGTTGTATTCAGCTCTGTGGCAGAGGACAGAAATACACAGAGCTGATGCGTCACGCTGCTGCCACCGTTCAGGTGAAACTAATGTGATATAAACAATCACCTGCTGATATATCTACCGTATCAGTATTTCGTTAGTGATGCATCTGGGTTAGGTGTAGTTGGATTCCCACGGATACTGATGGAGCTGAAATTGTGGTGTTCCGGATTGGAAGTGTACATGATAGTTTTATGATGATCCACATAGATTTGAACTTGCCAATTCGATAAGATCTACATGTCATTGACGGCCTCAAATCTTGTGAATGTCAAAAATAGCATCAGAATGTAAAAACTTGTCAATGACAACAGTCTTTACCGAACACAAGCGTTTTCAAGTCTTTTTGCGAGGTCTTGTAATTGATTAGAGATCTTCTTTGATCCACTGTATCTTTAAGCACGAACAATTTAGGAAGGGCACGCAACCGTAAGCCGAGCATGGTGTAGACTGAAACCTCAGCAGCCTCCACATTTAAGTATAGTGGTACAGCTGAGGCTGAAATAGACATGGATTGACGTGAAACTGAACACAGTTGACACGAAATGGACACCGGACTGTGTTGCAGATAGCTTCAAGATGTTTCTCTGATCTGGAAACAATGATAGCCCAATGACACAGAGTGTGTCATTTGTGTGATGTGCCGTGCCAGGAACTAGCGCCACTTGGTTATACATCATCAAGGGACACAAGATGGAGTTATGTCATTGCAGTGTTTATATACTGTATGGAGTGAAGTCGTCATAGTGAGGGATGTTCAATATTATTTTCTATATTAAGTGACACCTCTTATCAAAGACATTTGAAATGGAGCTTACTTGTCATTGCTGTCGTATATACTACATTGAGAGAGACTGAGACGCAATCGGATGTACCATATAATAAAGGGGCACCTGTTACATGATGAGGAGAGATGCAGATATGAATTATCAGGAAGATTTGCTGGAACAAATCTACTGGACAGAAGTCCAGCTGCTTAAGGTAAGGAGTTTGGATTGTTTTGATACTGAAATTGTTTAGAAAGAAAGTGATTATAAATCATTGTTACAATTTTTTAACAAAATATGCCAGTGTGGGTCATTATTGAAATTGCTGATGGAAACATGTTGTGTTTATTTTCTGTCTAAGCGAGTTGTGAGTTGACAGATTATTGATGTGTCATTTTATTTTGTAATTGAAATGGAGTCATTATTTCCTTGGCAGAATGTCATTTCATGTCATCTGACAATCGGACGTTTTATTCATCATCCACTGTCTCTGATCTAAATAATCAAAATAAACAAAATGTGACAGCTGGCTGATGGCGAGTATATTAATTCATCTCTAAACCAATTTCCAGGCAAATGATAAGATAATAGATGTTTGTCTGCCCAATAATAGAGGCTTTGGGCAAGAAATAGATATGTGTGTATTTAGTTGATTGTCTGAGGCTGTTGAAATTGGGCGTATTCATTCTCACAGTGTTCTTATTCGTTTTCTGACAAAATGTCTGTCAATTACTAATGTATTCGTGTTTTGTGATGGATTGTGGACACGTATGGTTTATTTGCATGTTGCAATTGAGTGTTTTGATAATCTTCATATCATTGCCGTTCTAAGAGGACATATTCTTTAAGTAGCATTTTGGAAGGTGAAGCATCAGCACAGACAGTTGACATGGATTTCAGCTTCTGTGTTTCTTCAGTTCAATGTTCGGGGCGGTCGGGTAGCCTCGTGGTTAAAGCGTTCGCTCGTCACACCGAAGACCCGGGTTCGATTCCCGACATGGGTACAATGAGTGAAGACCATTTCTGGTGTCCCCTGTGTCCCCTGCATATTGCTAAAAGCGGCGTAAAACCAAACACACGCACTCAGTGCAATGTTTGAGTACAGATGCTAGTGTCATTATGAAGCAAGTTATTCCAATACAGTCAAACACTGTTGTGTTGAACTTTGATCCGTCAAACTTACGGTTGCCTCAATGTAAAAGCTTGGTTCCGGTGTTTTCCTTCTTTATTCATTATTTTAGGTTGTGTCGAACTTCCGATAACTCGAAGTATTCATGTTGGTCCCTTCAACTTCAACACAGTTTTTGACTCTATATTCTTGCTTAAAAATGTGAACTGAAATTTTGCATGAATGAAGAAATTGAAATTGAGAAATCAACTGTGTGTCTATGTTAGAAAGCCAAGTGGTCAAAGTGTTTGCTTGTCATACTGAAGACTGGGTTTGATTCCCCACATGTATAAAACACTTATTGCCATTCTCGGTGCCACTGCTGAGATTATGCTGGAATTTTGTTAGAAGTTGTGTAATACCTCACTTTCGACGAAACAAGCGCCCAGGGCACTCTCAAAATTAGAAATAGGGGCCTCTTATTAGAATATTATTTTGGTGGAAAAAAACAGAGTTGAAAGATAAATTTCGTGGTTTATGCTGCTGACAGCCTGAAATGTTTACATACAACAGATATATTTTTCCAGAATTTAATTGCCCATAATTAAGGGTGCATATTAGACACGAGTGCGAATTTTACACGAATAAATAGGTCTTGTGTACATTGATCAATCGGAAGGGGTGCTAATTGGGATTGTTCACTAGCCAATATATTAGCAAATATCGCCGTGTACGTACGAGGGGTACATGGGGTTTTGTGTGTCCCCGAGTTGGGGTTTATTCCCTGAGCCGGAGGTGAGCGGTCTAAAACCGAATGAGGGATGCATGAAACCCCATGTTCCCCTCATGTTCCTGCTACAACGAATTTATCTTACCGACATGTTTAAATATGACATTTTAAAAGAATTCAAACAAATTCAAATTGATAGAAAACAGCTGTTCGATTGAGCTGAGGTTAACTTGCACCTTGTCACGTGACTTCCATTGATTCGGAAAAAGCTTGAGAATTTTTGCTTTGAACTGGGGTATAAGGGATTTATTCTGTCTCAGAAATCCACGTGCAGCCAGATTTGCTCATGGCGGGGTATAAAACATTTATTCACCTGATAAGAAATTTATTCCCCTCGAAGGAGGGTTACACAGTATTTCATCAAGATCATGTGGACCAATCAGATCTCATCATTCTGACACGGAGGTATGATAGACATACCGTATATGAACATAGCTTATAAGTGTTTAGTGCTTCAGCTTGGTTAGTGTAATCAGATTTTTTTTACTCACTGATTTTCTTTTAGAAACTCACTGAAAACATTCTGGAGACAGTTGTCAATTGATACAAACAGTTTCCATGGCAATGTCACGGAATATGAAAAACCTCCTTTAAAAAAACTTTGGATTGTATATGAAAAAATGCTGTAAAAAGATCTGTGGGGTTTTTTTCATGAGAGGGAATGCAAGAGTGTTGTTTGCAGCCAAGCCTGTTGATTTGAAACTCCAGACTTGGCAGCATGGTGTATATTATACTTACAGTGTATTCTCCTGGAGGCCTGATTGTTTCATAGATACAGCCATATGGTAATACAGTTGTCTCCCTTTCTCCAGGGAGTACGAGAGGTAGAAGTGAGAGTAAACATGTTTATGGGTCTTTATGGCTTAATGGGATATTTTATTGATATCACTCTGATTATTGAAAGAACAAAGAACATCCTTCACTAACAGTGCCATGGTTTGAATAATTACCTGTCATTAATATCTAATGATATTATTAGACAGGTGTCATAAAAAGATTGTCTTATACACTGAACATAATAAAGAATTCTAACACTTTTTAATAATCTGTTGGAATAATGTTGACACATCTGCATACTCTTTTTTCTCAAGTCATGTGTTTTTGTAACAATATTCATTATTGATATTGAAATTCTTTTAGTAACTCTTCAGGAGTGGAAATGAAAACCGTTACAGGATTATTGTTTTCCATTGATTACAAATACTGGACCAATTTATTTTTATGTTTTTTTTCCCCAACACTGGGTTATTCATCCACCTACAGCCTGAGAGCCGTGGAGTGTTGTCCATTTCACACCGATCATTGAACCAGAAGAAGAAATGCAGAGCAATCAATAATCAGTTGATCTATAATTAGAGCGACCCGCAAAAGAAACCATTGATCACCTTAGGTAAAATCTGACAATTTTCTGCCCCCAAGATTGGTATTAATTGAATATTTCATTTTGTTGATGTTGCTAATGTCCTCGCATAATGCTGATCCACAATAAGCCCCTAAGATGACCCAGCTGATGACATGTTTTGAAATAAGCGACTGAGCGTTAATTTCGCCAAGTCACATGGCAAGCTTCATCAGCATTGAACCATGAAAAGGTTTAAATGAATGACGGATAACGACAAAGCCTGTATTAGAAATGAAAGTTACGTGTGGTATGGGAATAGTGTTTAGGCACTGAAGCCAATGTTTTACTAGCTAATAATGAAGGCGTCGGTAACACTCTGGCAATGAATATTTCATTGAAGTTATCACAGTGATACTAGCGTTAGTTTTGAAAGCTGCCCATTGTGCGGGACAAGGGGTATAGTCCTACTTGAGCACGCACAGTATGAGCATAGAATATGCTCGGAGCGATTGTAGGCTGTGGAAATCCCATATGGAGAAACTGTTCCATGGTGACGGTACTTGGCATTCTTTGATAAGTTCACACCCACTCTGTGATACCATCCAACTGAAATGAGAAATACCAGGCAGGTTTTCTCGCTATGCTAGTCTGTTAATCTCGGATCAGTTAAAGTGGGTTTGTTCAGGAATGGAGTCGGTTTGAATGAGTCTCATGGGTTGGTGGCCGTATAAACTGACATTCACCTGCGGTAGCAACAGTTTTGGCTCAGCATTACGATGGATTGAGCCGTTCAGTCAATTCTGGTTGATTTTGGTTCACGGTCAAAAGCAGCTCGTCAATCAGGGAGTACATTTTGAGAAGCAGGAAACTCGAGAGATAGAGGCCAAGGTAGCTAACTGTGATTCTGGGGGGGAAATTGAGTTGGCTGTAATCGGGTTTCGCGTGTGGAGGGACATCAATATTTTAGCCCAGGTTGGTTCGTGTGTCGTCGCACTTTGCGTATTTGCCATCCTTTGACTGGCCAGCATGTAATCAGGCAGTGGATCAATATTGACCACTGTCTCCTCCCCACGTGCTGTATCGGACACTCTGTCAGCTGGACGGAGCGATGCCAACTGCACGTGAAACGTACATGGCTCCGACGTATCACCAGTCCTTGGATGGCACCAGTGGGGGAAGGGCTGTGGAGAGGAGCTAGGGGTGCAGGAGTTGGCTGGGACAGCTAATGAATGGAGGCTTGTGTGTTTGGGGCTGTACTGATTGTCCTTTTGTTGTTAGGTGCGAAATGAAATTTAGTTGACATTCATTTTTCATGAAGACTTTATGGTTGGAAGTGCATATTTTGTAAAGGCATTGGTTGGATGTCTATGTGGTGACAGCCCTTGTGAAAAAACTGGTTGGATACGTTCATTCTAACAGTTCTGGTGAGAGTACTGGATCGACAAAATTGTTCTGAAAGTCCTTTTGAGAGCACTGGATCGACAAAATTGCTCTGATCGTCCTTGTGAGAGCACTGGTTGGATAGAATTGTTCTGACCGTCCTTGTGAAAGCATTAGTTGGCTAGATTAATACTGACAGCCCCTGAGAAAAAAAAATTCTGGATACAATTATGAAGACAGTCCTTGTGCAACCATTGTATGGATACATATATTTCACAGTCCTTGTGACAGCAATGGATGATGCCATTACAGTCTTTATGTCAGCATTCAATTGATATATGATATGTACTGACCATCATTACAACAAGCCGTGAAGACAGGAACCACCTCACCTGTCTGACCCATATAGCTCACCTGCCTGACCCATATAGCTCACCTGCCTACACTAAAGACAACTCGTGATCTAAATTGGAAGTTTTCTTGGCTGAGGCTGATGGACTGAAGTCCTGGGAGACATGTTTGCAACATAAACCTGCCAGTGTCGGCTGTTGGAGAACACGCAGGCCTGTTGATGCGGAAGTTTGATAGTGATGGCATGAAACAACATTGAATTACCTACTTGTGCACTTTGCCAGGAAATGTTACAGCATTTACGTTCTCCAGCATAAAGCGGTGTGTCCCAGGAATGACTTGTGACAGGTGTTCTCATTGGCTGACTGAACAACGATGTTTTTCATGATGATTGAAATCTATGTCTGTCGATTTTACATCTACGGTTTCTTCACTGTGTGTTAGAAGCAATGATTAATTGAATTCCTATGCATTGCAGTTTACGTAGCAGCCACGTCCAAATAAGCTTCAATTAGAATTTCATTCAACTTGGATAACTTTAACTTTGATGTGTGAAAAATTCCTTTTGATGGATCTCGTCCTGTAATGGGTCATCATTCACGCTGTTTTCATCTTTTGTGAAACAGAAAAATAGGCATTAGGCTATGAAGGGTTTAGGATGTTTATGAGAGTTCATCCTCAAATTACATGAGTTTATTTTGGGAGGTTGTTGGGGCTCCATCAGTTTGAAATGGACAAGGTTGTGTTTTAAGAGTAAGGAGTACTGATCAGAAATGGAGCCTTTCCGACATGCCCATTTCAAAGTCCCCGTGCCGAACTGTCAGCGGATCACCACTCCCAAAGTCGTCAGCGTGTCGCCTCATAGACGAGTGCCATTTCAGGTAATGTGTCATATTTTAACAACGCTTATTCTATATCAAAATAGTTGGGTAACCCATGTTGAAAGCATTTGCTTGTCATTGTGTCATAGGTTTGATTCCCCACATATTATTCCATATATATCATAGGGGAGCCTAATGGCTAAAGCTACCCATGAAGATCCGGGTTTGAATATGTCTTCAACAACCCATGCTTGCCGTAAAAAGGTGACTATGCTTGTCATAAGAGGCAACTAACGGGATCAGGTGGTCAGGCTCGCTGACTCAGTTGATGCATGTCATCGTATCCCAATTGCGTTGATCACTGCTCATGATATCAGTCAGTGGATTGTCTGGTCCAGGCACGATTTTTAACAGACCGCCATCATGTAGCCGGAATATTGCTGAGTGTGGCGTTAAAGAACAAACATGGTTCAAGCATCTGCTTGTCGGGCTGAAGTCCTAGGTTTGATTCCTACATGCTAATAAGGTAGCTCATCTGAAGTCTTAACTTTGTTGATTCCCACATGTTCGTTGTGACACTGGACGGCTGCCGTGGTCTTGGGGATAGAGCAACTTGCTAAAGACCCTCGTTTGAATTCCCACATAGGTACAATGTATGAAGCCATTCTTGATGACCTATTATGATATTGCTGAATCTCGATTCGAAATAGAAAAATCGATAATTTCTTATCCTGATTTTAAAACAACATCTTAGAATAATCACACAGTGGGATACTTGATGTTCTACAGAGCTACTGTATTTCTGTGAATAATTGATGTGCCCTTGTCCAAGATGGCTGAAATGTGGGCACAGTTGTATTTCTGCCCTGCTAGGCTTGTATCAAGTGTCATAAACATAGTATAACATGGACATGAATATAATGTTGTATTTATTACCAAAGAATGTCTACATACAGATACAAATTTTAGTGTTAACCTATAGGGACAGCAAGTCACAACAGCAGTGGAACCACAATTTGTCGAATGCATCAACATTCTTTAGCTTTGACGTTGATTCTGGTGTGACGTCATTCGACCAGATGTCACAATAAGATTGGAATGACATCAACAATTCTGTCCGGAAACAATACACTGTTGTCTCATGTTGTGGAAGGACATGGTTTTTATGAAGTCTGATATGTTTGCCCTCGTAGGTAAAAATATACAGTGTGTATAAGTTGTGTGCAAATACAGCAATGTCTGCACTGCTATGTCTACTGAAGGGGCAGGGGTGCCCATGTCATAAGGACACCACGATTCACTGTGTAGTTATATCCTTAGGTGTGCCGGAAACTTGTGAAAATTTCATAGCTCTTTGTTTGTTTACAATGAAAATTAATGCACCTTTATCACTTCGGTCCTATTAAGCATTAAGAACAGATCTTTGATTGATTGTTGGATGGTAGCAATTTGTTCCAGGTTTTTGAAGTCACATTACTTGTGACACAAACAATAATGTTTGAAATGTACTACGAACCTATGAGTCCAGGACTACCCTCGTACTTATTTGTTTTTGAGCATATTGTTTAAAGTTTGCAAAATTCAGGTGAGCTACAGTGCCCTGTAGCTGTTATTTTCATAACGTTCCCATATCAAAGATGACAATACCAAAAACAATGATGAAAGCAAGTGCTTTGAAGGTGACAAGCAGGCCAGTTGCACAGCCGCCCTAAGTAGAGGAAAATAAGACGTCTCCATCAACAAGCCTTGGAGGAACAAGACAAAGTCCATCCTCAGGTTGCAGAAGGGATGAGAACGGTGGACGAAGGTGGAAGCTATTGATTATGAGGCCTCCTGTCACCTGTAAATCTTTGCTGATAATGACGACCCTGACACAGGTAGTCATCTTGATACCCCCGGCACAACGGTGCCGTGCACGACACACATTTCCGCCACCTACAACGTTGCTAATTTACACTAGTTATGTAGGAAATAATCTATTGGGTGGAGCGTCTTTGACGACATTCATGACGTTTTCTTTGTAGTGTGTGTTTAGATTTGACAAGGAGATATCGATAGGGTACTTTGGTAGTTTGTAGGTTTTTGACATTTTGCTTTCAAAACCAAACAGACATTAAGTTGTATGTGATAATTATTTTGTAAAAGAATATATCTATTGTGTTATGTTTCATGGATTGTTTCAGTTGATCGATGCCAAGGGGTAGGAGGCAACAAGAAATATACTAAAGAACTGCACAGAGGTTTCTAATTACGAAAACTGAAAATTTAAGATAAACAGTAACAGATGTTATATTTGGGATAACACTTTCTTAGTAAAGCACAGATTCTTGTACCTTTTTGGGTTGAGTCCCGTCTGGGATTCGAACCCACACTGCCAGAGTGAGGCACCTAATCGCCAGCATACAAAGTCAGCGATGTAACCCACCCAGCCACAAAATTGAAAGTCTGACAACTGGTAGTCTAGATCACATACTTTGTGTACCCCTCTGACAAGTGTAAATTGGCACGGCTCCCATGGCGGAAAGCTATGAGCTTAAAATAAAAACATTACAAAAACAAGCTAAAATATTGCAAATATGTCCTTTTAGTGTGAATCTCTGTTATTCCTGTACAAGGAAGCAGTTGCTTATGCCTTTCTCATTCACTCACAGGTTGATATCATTGAATACCGTTTGTGTGAGTGAGGGAGTTGGGTTTTACGCCACTTTTAGCAATATTCCCGCAATATCATGGTGGGGACACTAGAAATAGGCTTCACACATTGTACCCATGTGTGGAATCGAACCTGTGCCTTTCGGCGTAACAAGCAATCACTTTATCCACTAGGCTACCCCAACACTCTTTAACGTTATGTCAGCAATGAGTTGTCATTTTAAAAAGTGGACATTTCCCATTATAAGATGCTCGCCAACCCTTTATGTGTCTATATCTTTCAAGATATTGATTTTTCGATCCTTCAACTCACTTAGCAACTCTACCGGTAATTGTAGATATATGATCCTGCCTACTCAGGTCAACTTAACATATCTATTCTTGAACAATTGTTACCTTCGGTGTAAAGGAAGTAGACTCTGGCGGTTGTCGGTTGTACTGTAACCATGGCAACCAAGATGTGACAACGTGACAGTGATGTAAAAGCACAATATTGTTCAGCCATATTTCAGATTAAGTACCGAGAGTCAATCATGTCAAGGGGGTTATTTAGTGTTGTGAATCATACAATCAATGTTGACCCTGGTCAAGACGCTGGACCAATCTTTAGACAACTGACCACTCCTCTATCAACAACCAATTAGTGCTATAGATCGGTCCGCTGGCTTCCAAGCGAGTTTATTCAGTGGGGGAGAAGAAGAAAAGAATATGGTTTAAATCTCCATCATGAGAGCATGGACAAGTCAAGACTGGACTTGCTTGGGGTGATATAGAAGATAATGTACGGGCAGGTGAAAAGAGGAAGGAAATCTCTGAGAATCAGACAATCAATATGAGGAATCACAGTTCTGTATTATGTTAGTAGGCAGTAAAACCTTCAGGGTCCTTTTACGTTTGAGTAATAGAGGGAATTAATTGGGATGTTGTTTTTGTCAGTTTTCCAATGTGTTTTGCTCTTGGCATATCGGAATTGATTTTAAGATTTGTTGTTCTTCAGTGTCAGGAGATATAAACAATAAATGTGCAGTTTGTTCAATGATTAAATTAAACATTAAATCATATGAAGTTTAGCTTTAAGAGTTCAGTTAGAGGGTAGACATGAGGAACTGATTTGACAAGACAGTCCAATCTATGTAGACATGAGGAACTGATTTGACAAGAAAGGACAATCTATGTAGACATGAGGAACTGATTTGACAAGAAAGGACAATCTATGTAGACATAAGGAAAGTAGGGACAAGAAAGGACAATCTATGAAGACATAAGGAAAGTAGGGACAAGAAAGGACAATCTCTGAAGACATAAGGAACTGATGGACACAAAAGGACAATCTATGTAGACATAAGGAAAGTAGGGACAAGAAAGGACAATCTATGAAGACATAAGGAACTGAAGAACACAAAAGGACAATCTATGAAGACATACGGAACTGAAGGACAAAAAAGGACAATCTACATTTAACAAGTACTGAGACCAGATGATAATGCTCTTGAACTCATGCAGTGTCTTTTTTTCATTGTGTTTGCGAATGAGGACAATTTAGCCAAGTAGGCCAGTGTACCAAGGCTGTGGTAGAACAATAGCACCATTCGCAGTTAGTGCCAGTCTTTGGCTGCATTATTGCAGTTTTATGTGAGCTATCTCAGTGGCACTGTCACACTTTTATTGATTTCGTTAAGGAATTCTTTAACTCTGGTGTCAACTGGCAGTTGAGAGATTCATAAAGTAGACTCCTCTGCGACATGAGAGTATAAATCACCATCATGAGGGGACCATTTTCTGTGAAGTAATCAGGGAAAGATTGCGTAGACATTAATGGGAACGTGATGAAATATCATAGTGCGTTATATTAACAGTTTCAGGTTATCAGCATTAATGACGTTAATGAATCAAAAATCTGCTATGAAGCAGAACTTGTCTTTCATCATAAAGTATTAATATCTCCG
This sequence comes from Haliotis rufescens, assembly GCF_023055435.1. Classification (NCBI taxonomy): domain Eukaryota; kingdom Metazoa; phylum Mollusca; class Gastropoda; order Lepetellida; family Haliotidae; genus Haliotis; species Haliotis rufescens. The sequence goes on from NW_025964223.1 coordinate 11,218,000, forward strand.
AACCGTGCAGTAAATCTATTATGTTTTCAATTTGATTTTTTGTTCAGAGCCTCTGCGAGTGCTGTGCTCAGCACGTCCGCTGTCAGTGGTGTGATAAGTGTAAATCTGATTATAGTACTGTTGCTAATGTAAGTTTGATATTAGTGCTGTTGCTAACGTAGGTTTGATATTAGTGCTGTGGCGAACATAAGTTTGATATTAGTGCTGTTGCTAATGTAAGTTTGATATTAGTGCTGTTACTAACGTAAGTTTGATATTGGTGCTGTGGCGAAAATAAGTTTCATAATAGTACTGTTGCTAATGTAAGTTTGATATTAGTGCTGTTGCTAACCTAAGTCTGATTTTAGTGCTGTGATGAGCATAAGTCTGATTTTAGTGCTGTGATGAGCATAAGTCTGATTTTAGTGTCGTGATGAGCATAAGTCTGATTTTAGTGTTGTGATGAGCATAAGTCTGATTTTAGTGCTGTGATAAGCTTAAGTATGATTTTAGCGCTGTGATGATCATAAGTCTGATTTTAGCGCTGTGATGAGGGCAAGTCTGATTTTAGTGCTGTAACTATCAATGATATGTCTATATTCTGTGACTGCACTAATGTTTCACATGCTGTAAAACCTTGTAACATCTAAAACAAAACACTTTGTTTTAATGATCATATTTCAATTCAGTCTATTAACAAGTGTATTCTTCCCTCTCATTGTCGGGTTTGGCCTTGAAAGATGTTGTTTGATAAACATTTAGTTCCAACCAGAAATGTCTCAGTCGGGGGTTCAAGAGAGTCTGTGTCAAGAATAATGAACAGCACAATCTCTAATTGGTGAAAAAATCATCCATCTCTCTGACAGTGATAGATATTTCCTGTTTCAGGTGTTAATTTTTTAGAGACTGTTAATGTCCAAGCTTAGTGTCAAGAGTTACCCCCCTTTGTGTTAAATGCCAGGTCAAAACTGCCATGATTTGAGATCTTGTTTCTTTTCTCTTCCAATTCATCAAGTCAAATTTCTTCCAAATTTGGATGAAAAATGTTGTTTTGTCATGAAATATTTCCAAAGAAACCTCAGCTGTACGTGTCAAAGAATTTGACAAATAATCATTACCTCAAATAAATAGTTACGAATAAATATGAAATAATTTCTTACTTATATTTTCCTCTTCTAAATGCATTTTAGCTCCTGACCCTTCTGTGACCTTTTGTTCTGAGCTGTATTTAGTGAGTGAGTGAGTAAGTGAGTATGGTTTTACGCCGCTTTTAGCAATATTCAAGCAATATCACGGCGGGGGACACCAGAAATGGGCTTCACACATTGTACCCATGTCAGGAATCGAACCCAGGTCTTTGGCGTGACGAGCGAACGCTTTAACCACTAGGCTACCCGACCGCCCCTGAGCCGTATTTAAGCCAAACAGGACAAAAAATTGGCTAACAACTTAACAACTTTGATCAATTACTGCCCACTTTCTTTTCCGGGTTTACCCATAGTTCCTCCAGAATCTCCACATCGCCCTAATCACCAAACTCTTCAAGGTAGGGTTCAAGAGAACCAAAATTTAATTGATGGATTTATTTGGGTGCCTTCTAGGGCATTGTCAGCTCAGGACATGGCATATAATTGTGAAATAGAAGGCTAAAAACTCTTAAGATTGATTTGCTTCTGAAAAGGGACAAGAATAGCTCTCGAATCTGTCAGTCACTTGCAAAGGGGCCATTACTGTGGGCTTTGTACCTTCAAGCAGAAAAATCCTCATTATAGTTGAACCATGACAAACCTTCGATTGTGGAAAGGGAATTTCAAAATTTAAGACATCTTCAGCCAAATAAATTTAATTATCAGAAGTGCACTTTGGTCAATAATATTTAGTTGTTCATCACACTGAGTATTGGAGAAAGTTTGTTTTGAAAGTCGTGCAGAACACACCGCTGTCATGTAGAAGTATTGCAGATTCATTTTAATTGTCATCAATAATATCAAATTCTGTATAACGTGCTTCACTCATGTGTTGATATCTTGCACTAACAAGGCTTAAAATATTGATTGTCAAACTTTGGAGGATATAATCATTTATATCTGATATGAGGACATTTATGATTATTGGTTTGCTTGATATTAATGATATGACTTGTGGAAACTAATATGAAGTGCTGACATTGTACAGTTCAGCTTTCGTCATATCAGACAAAACCTGAAGACCGTAATATCTCCACATGTCATCGTGCCATGGCCTTGAAACACATCGCAGAAGGTCATGGAGAAAGGGGACCGAGTGATCTAAGCATTGCAATGTTGCCCAAAATTGTGATTCTTATTTTTAAAAACCATCAATACTTCTCTTCTACATAAATCAGAATACACCATTCATTGTAACTACTGTGTTTTTGCCACTTTCAAGATTAAGCTTAGTCCTAGAACTTGAACACTGTGACTTTGTGCACAATTCTTATGTTTAAAAGTAACTTTGATATGGAATTGTTTGATAGACATTACTTAAAAGTTGACGGATGACAAAGTAGACACAATTTATTGGTAACAACTTCTTTAATTACTGTAAAGGCGACGTTTCAGTATAGATCCTTGCTTTACAACGGTATAAGTATCTATACCGAAATGTTGCCTTTACTGTATAAAGAAGTTGTTATCCATAAATTGTGTCTACTTTGTAACTTTGATATTTCTAAGAATGTTTCCATGCTTTAGAACTCTAAGAATGTTTTTTGAAAACGGCCAAAAAACAGTGCAACACCAAAGTTTCCCCAATTCGCATATGAGTTCTTCCTGTACAAAGCAATTTGATTTCGTGGATCGATGCTCATGATGTAAATCACTGGATTGTCTGGTCCAGACTTGATTATTTACAGACTGCCGTCATATAGCTGTAATATTGCTGAGTGTGGTGTTAAACAACAGACAAATAAACAAACAAAGCAAGCAATTTGAAGGACAAATACCGTTATTCTAAACGTATAGACCCTGAAAACACTTTAGTTTAAGTTTTGAAAGATGAAGTGACACTTGGTCTGGTGTCATCTGTCACCTCATCTCCATCACTGATTGGTAAAGTCCTGCAAGGATGATCACTGGCAGGTCCATCGGCTTGAAGCAACACAGGCCGACATGAAGGGTGTCGGGCCAAGTCCTCGAGGCTGTTAACACTGGATATAACCCCAAACCAAGGATAGGTTTGGCTTGCAAGTTAAACAGCTATGATTCAGTGTTTAGTGTCAAATGTCAAGACCACTCACCCCAAATTGAAAGAATAACGGCTATTAGCGTTAAACAAGATACCTACACTGGTATTACGAAGCTACATGTCAGCTCAGTGTTAGCTGTGTTTCAGAAGGGACTGGTCACCAGCCATTTCTCTCCACGTCTGATACCACTGGGAACCATGGATCGTAGCCCTGATCAATTATGGCAGAATGATAAACTCTCCTTGTCAGAAGGCATCCATTCCAGGTCCGACCATAATTGTGAGACTGGTATGTGCACCTCCGACCAAGATGGGCTTAAATTGTGATATAAGGACGACACAGATTAACGTGCTATAGATGCTGCTGAGGCAGCCACTTTGATTAACATGATTAGGTGGGTGTTAGACTATCGATGTTTAATGCTTTGGGTGCACGTTATTCTCTTCAGGGCATGTTCTGGACTGGGAGGCTCTGTATTTCATAACTGGTCAATTTCACAGGCTATATAATCCCAATGAGTTGGTTGTGACCAGTACCAGTTGGTAGTGCCAATATAGTGTTACCTTTACATGTACAATACTTGCTTTACACCCTAAGGTGCTGTCATAACTTGTAGGCTGCATGGTTGCATGGTTTAGTTTATAAATGTATGCAGGGGGTTATCTAGTCCTGCACCATGACCGTGGAATATATTTATTTTATGAAAAAATAATAATCTAGAAATATATACAAAAGCAAGTCTAGCCAGCTCAAGCTAGCTCTATTCCACTGAAATCAGCATAGGGAAATTTTTTTATTTTTAGAGTCAAGAAGGATATTGTGTAATATAAGATTTCAGAGACTAAATGTTAGTCTAGGGGTTATCTGTAGATCTAAAGTAAGTGCCCCTGGCTGGCAAAATTGAAACCAATTGTTATTTTGTTCAAAATTTGGATTTTTTAAAGGTTGTTTTTTTTTATAGTTAGTTGAACACTGTATTTGGAGATTGTGTTCAATGCAAGAATATAAAACGAAGCATTAAGACCTCTTCCTATTTACTGGTCTTGTTATCAGTGAAATAGTCATCACAAAAATAGTTTTATAATTGTATAGTAACGTGAATTGGAAATCTTACACACAATATATGACCGAATACTGGCCTCAGAGTCGGTCCAGATCAATCCCTGATTTGTTCCCAGTGTTGGATTTGAAAAAAAATCTTTAAGTTTTCCACCTGTTGAAATCGGTTTCATAGTTATTAATTTTGCATTTGTTTACATGATTAATGCACTGGGATGTGTTTAATGATTTATCTCAGTATCCAGTGATTTTAGTAAAAATATTTTCTGATGTTATAACTTCATTGAAAATTATCTTTAAGATCACATTAAATTTGGTAAATTTTGGTGGCCAGGAAATGCATCAGAAAACTTAAATATATGTAAATTAAATTAAATATGTATGGGAGGATTTTTGTTTCAACCACTTGGTAGTACTGTGTTTGTATGTTTGTGTTTTGTAAACTTGGAGTATTCTTCATATTCCACAATAAGAAATACACAATGCCAGTTTTATTTAGTTTATGTGGGATCAGCTCCATGGACTAGTAGATAGAGCATTTGCCCAGAGAGTGGAGGGTCAGTGCTTCGTTCTTCAGCCATGTCATATTCATAGACCTTAAATGATGGTACTGTTACCCTTACTATCTCTCGGCATTAAGGGCTAAAACAAGGACTTATTGGCTCGGAGTCATTCATGTTAAACTGCAGCATGGTATCTCAGTGGGTGAGGACTATAAAACCAGCATCAGTCTGGACTTGTACAAGCAGCCTCACACACGTACATGCATGTCTCTATATAAGTGCAATAATCCTGACCCTGACATTCATCCCCAATCCCCTCAGCTATTTGATGGGGCAAGTAATGACTGGGACTGATGACCTCTTCCTAGAAGGATTTTACTGCCTCTTTCTCCAGTCATCCCTCTTTGTCAGCCCTGTCGTTTTGTCACTGACAGTTTAATGACCATGGAAGAACCATTTCTTTGAGAGTTATGTTTTACAAAAAACTCCACCTGTTCAAAGTGGGCTTCAACCAATTTGGTAAAGTATTGACAAAAACACTCTGCTCTTTTCCAGGAATATTTTTTTTGTACAGTGCAACCACCAGAAGAGTGGGAAGCAGAAATACAATTTATCTCGGCACAAATCCACAACAGTTGTTAAATTGCCATTTAATGCAATTTATGTCGACACACATTCACATTACATGTTAAAATTTCCCTTTGAAATGGACGTTGTCTTTGAGGAACAAGCAAAATTTATTTGTGTCTGCCATGTTGGTCGGTTCTCTTTCTGACACAAAGCATGCTACTGCTAGTCAGATTTCGCCCCAAATTGAAATTGACAAGCCGGATGAAATCAATCGTCAGGATGGTATCCGACGTGTTGCATGGCCGATCAGATATTAAACTGCTGGAAATCTTTTCGTCTTTTCATTACACTTGGTAAAAAGAGGCAAAAAGTTGATCTGAGTTGTTGTTTTTAGTGTGTGTGTGACAGAGTTCTGTTTTATCCTACTATTGTCTGGGCAACTGCTGAAATGTCAAATGGTTGTGTACCTCTCTGCTCGTGCTGAGGAAATCTCAGGTTATTTGAAAGAATATTATTTTCATATTTCTTGTATGACATGATTTCTAAATGCTTGGACAAATCCTACAATCCTGAGTGTATTATTAATCAATATGTTTGAAAACCTTCCTGAAATATTATTCACTGTCACGACATTGTTGCCATAAAATAGGAATCTAATAGAGAGGATCTCTAAACATTATACACAGTAATGGCTAAATATCCACAGCTTTTATTAAATCTGTAGACCATGAAGTATAGGGCTGCAGTTTAACTAACTGATGCATTGTATCATGGCTTGTACAAATAGAAATGTCCTGTTGTTATCAATCATAATTATTGAACACTGATGATTTTTCTTCAATCTCTAAACAGAATGATAGGATTGCAAGTTGACATTTTTCCGGATATTGATGAGAGCTGTAATTGAAACCAGGAGAAGAATCTACCCCCCTCGGAGGTTTAAGCAACTTGCCCTGCCCAACTTCCGCCCCCTCCATTGTCCCACAATGCAGCAGTCTACTTCTGCTCTTGTTAATTTCATTGGTTTCGTCATCCATTGTGAAGGAATCAGAAAGGCTGGTAGCACAATGCCATATCTGTTGCAGGAACCATGGCAGCTAGACGTTGATGCTTCAATCAACCTTTCAGTGATACCAGCAGTCATCTTTGCTTAAGCTGGGCGATCGGTTGCAGAAATATTGCTAATCAATGAAGCATTATGTGAAGCCTTCAATCGTGATAGGTCGTAAATTTCAAATGGTATGAAATTGATTACGTTTCTCATCAAGAGCTTCATAGGAATTTCCGCAATTTTATTACTAAGTGGGAATGACAAATGTTGTTAATCTGTTGCATTATGGCGTTATATTCAGAGACAATATGCCATTGATCCGAGGAATTATGGACTTACTGACCTTTGGCCATGCCGTCAACTCATCGTTATGTCAGACTGTGGAATAATCAGTGTATCTTACAGCAGAATGATACCAGGATTCAACTCAGATGATATCGACCTCAGCCGATGTATCTGTAGTTGCCATGATTATTGACCCTTTGACTAATATGTTACGGATGGTGTGCATACTTTGGCTTCACTGACTATCAGTTGTCAAGACCTGTGAAAGCTGGGTCTCGGTCCCCCTTGTCATGAATCTTGACAGAACTATTTTCCACAAAACTGCCGTCAGTAGGTTTTGCTGAGAGGTGGTTGACTTCTGTAACCTTAACTGATAAAAAGTTGGAGGTGGGGTAACTTAGTGGTTAAAGCGTTCGCTCGTCACATCGAAGATCTCGGTTTGATTCCCCACACGGGTACAGTGTGTGAGGTCCATTCTCTCTCTCTCTCTCTCTCTCTCTCTCTCTCTCTCTCTCTCTCTCAGTTGTCTAAGGTGCCGCAATTCGCTGTGCAGAGTTGTGTCCCTTGGGCACGCCAGAAACCTATAATTTTGGGTTCGGATCCCGGTTCGCCCCAATTATGTTTCTAGGTTTGTCAGCACCATACCCGTGTTCGTGGGTTTCACTGAAGTGGTAAACGGCTGAGACCTGCATCACTTCGGGCTTTCCTCCCACATTAAGCTGACACGCCGTGATATAACTGGAATATTGTTAAAAGCGGCCTTAAACCCAACTGCTGCTGAAATATTTCTAAAAGTGGCCCACAAAACCCAGGTCTCTCACACACGCTGATAAAAAGTCTGGTTGTTACATGGACATATCACCTCATCTGTCCAAGTCTAGATAAATCAAACTGACTACAAGATTTGTGTGTTGTGTCCAGATTTCAGAAAATGGCCAGACCAAGCTGGCCTATGTTACAAATTGATCACCATTCTAGGAGTTACAATATGTCTGAGACCGTATTTACCAACTGACCACAAACCCAAGATACTGTGTTTTATTACCCCCAAATAGCCAGTTCAATATCTGACCACTATCAAGTGACCACTAGGCAGGGCGTTATGGTCCTATATCACTGGGCAGTGGTGAGTCCTGGGCAGTGATAGAGTGATCTGTCCAGTGTTAATGAGTTTTCACTGTAGGTGTAATTGCCGATGTGGCCAACATACTCTGTATCTCAAGTGCTCATACTTGCTAAGTGGTGTGTCAGAAATAAATAGCCTGTAATTGTATGGTGTTATCTAGGGAAGTAATAACTTTATGTCTGCTCCGTACCACGGGAAGAACTAAGAGAGCCAAATGTAACAGGTCTATTGCACATCTTGTACAACAACCTAAACTAGGTGTAAAGAACAAATCACACACAAATCTGCTAACCTAAATATCATGTACATATATATACCTATTATAAGTCCCGATTTGTCATGTGACTATAGTTAATCTGTCATGTCATGAACCCACTGTCGTCATGACTGTAGTTAATCTGTCATGTCAGGAACCCACTGTCATGACTGTAGTTAATCTGTCATGTCAGGAACCCAATGTCATGACTGTAGTTAATCTGTCATCAAGTGTATTTAATCTGTCATGTCATGAACCCACTGTCGTGGTGACTGTAGTTCATCTGTCTTGTCAGGAACCCAATGTCATCATGAAGCCGGTGTCGTCATGACTGTAGTTAATCTGTCATGTCATGAACCCACTGTCGTCATGACTGCCATGCTGCGACAGATTTACTGTTGTCATATGAAAAAAAAGGGGATTCTACAACTTCTTTTGTTTAGTATACAAAAAAATATTACATTTCTCTTTTTACAATTACCCAACCAGTATGTCCAGGTATTGACACCTGTTATAGCTTTGCTTGCTGATATTCAGGCTAATTCTGAAAATAAGAAGCTATTTCATACCAATTATTTTAAAAACTCCCACATTTTATAAGTAAACCATTAAAAAAAATTAAATTGTTGAAAGAATTTCATTTAAGATATTTTTTCCTGCAGTGGAAAAGTATGTCATCAAAATTTGATAGCTGCAGCCTTACGTCATTGCCCATGTGAACTGGATGACAAAGCTTAATGAGATTTGTGTATTTCACCCGGCCTTTAATCTAATCCACTGAGACATCAGCCCCTGATCACATGACCTGAGCAATTAAACAAGTCAGATGGAAAATTTGCATGACATCATATCTGATAGAAGGAAATCGATATGGAGTGTCATGCTGGCTCATTGTAACAGGTCCCAAGACAGTTGCAAACCCACTCGTCCTGCTTCACTATTAACTTTTAAGGATAATCCTGAATTAGAATCCGGTTCCAATTTTCCAGGCCAGTTAAAGTTTTGACTTGAAAGAATTTTTTTTTGAGTATTTGGGACACAATGATGGCTGTGCTCGTTGATTGTTTAAAGGTATTTCTATTGTGATTTGATCTAAGTTTGGATCATTTTTATGAAATTATCTCCCTTGAATCGTCTTTCATGCATATTCAAAGTACTGAATTGAGGCTGTCTCAAATTATTGTTTGCCCCATGTAACACATTTATTACTTATTACATAGATATTAGGGGACTCTACCTGATTTTTGGTAAACTTTTCGGTAAAATTGATTATATTGAAGAATTGTGTCAATTATTCAAACAGACTGATACAGAACAAATATTCTACTCAAAAGAAGCTAAAGAACACCTGCTTCTTCATACGACTTTTGTTGATATGAAAGATTCTGGTGTTCTTTTAGTTCTTTTGAGTAGTATACCCCCAGCCCACCCCACCCCTTTTGAAAACCAAATGTTATATGCTGTAGGCAGTACGATTATCCAGTGAGGGGATTTTGATATTTTGGACCCCTCCCTTTTAAAAATGTTGGAACCCCCCTTGTCATCGTACCCCAATGGCGTGTGGTTGCTCATGATATCTATCACACGATTGTTTGGTCCAGTCTTGATTATTTACAGACTACTGTCATAGATGGAATATTGTTGAGTGTTGAAAGAACAAACAAACGAAACACCACAGTTGTGTATACATAGATCATCTTCAAAGCTATAGAGTGGCATCATTTTAAATTTAAACATGCTGTACACTAAATGTGTTATTGTAGATTTACTTTTTAGTGAAGGGTTTAAAAAAAATGACAAAGCCATGGAAGTAAGACCGCCTCAATAACTTTTTGAAACATAACAGAAATAATGTTGTTCTGATGAGGTCAAAATTTTCTTACCATGCAACGATACATTCTGCTGGAGGTGTATGGAATACTGGCACATTATTAGCAGATCATAATACATTCATAAAAGCTGAAAATGTAATAGGAAGATGTTTTGGTTTGGTAAAAAGTCTGTGATAGATACTGGCACTCAGTGTTGCACCTGTCTTCAGAACGGTTTAGCGGCAATGGTGGCGGCATTGGTGGCGGCATACCTTGAAAGGTAATGAGATATATACTGTTACACTCCAGCAACACATTTGTGAACACACTCTACCGTGTTCAAATAAGGGGGTCCGTGGTCCCTGGGGTGGCTGCTTAATTCTCCGAATCAAAGTGGACCCCTAAATGTTGAACGTGTGATATTTTTGCTAACCGTGTCCTATCTTAAGTAATGAAAGATCTTGTAAGAGGTTCACATTTCTTGTCCTGGGATCGAGCCGTGATCATATTTAGTTGTGCTTAAAATAGATATTGGCATGATTTGTAGGTATTCATTATCTTGACTAGTCCCTGATTTATGGAATATTTCATTAGTACTTGCCATAAATCGTGAAGAAAAATTATATGTATCATATTTTTGCTGCCTCAACTCGAATGTTAAATGGCAACAATGTTCTGATGTGTGCAATACAAGAACTTCATCAGCAGAGCCGACAGACAAATTACCTTAATCGTAGAACCATGTGATGGAAGAAAGCTGATATATACCCTCCAATATAGGGCAGCCTTTAACTGTCAGCGAATTAACATATTTATAACATACTCTGACACAAGTAGAGCAAGCAGAAGTACACTGTTTGTGACGCACCAAGTGAGTGAGTGAATTGGGTTTTAGGCCGCTTTTAACAGTATTCCAGTTATATTGCGGCGTGTCCGCTTAATGTGGGAGGAAAGCCTGAAGTGATGCAGGTCTCAGACCTATACCACTTCGGTGAAACCCACAAGCACGGGTATGGTGCTGACAAACCTAGAAACATAATCGGGGCAAACTGAGATTCGAACCCACAATCATAGGTTTCTGCTGTGCCCAAGGGACGCAAGGGACACAGCGAATCGCAGCGCCTTAGACGTCGGCCACCTGTGCCCCCCAACGCACCAAGAGAAAAGGGACCTTATGGGTGCCATGATACAATTTCGCTGTGATGTCATTAAGATGTTTAATGTCATCTTACTTCAGTGAAGGTCGCCATGTGTGATGTCTTGTATCACTGTAATAAATATGAATTGAAGCTTGTGAATTGTATTTTTGTGTTCCGAAGATGCTGTAGTTTTAAAATATTATGTAAAGACAAAATGTGATTTTTCAACCATAAGGTCCCTATTTCATGGTTGGTAACAATTGTTGAGGACTTCTGTGAGCTCCAGACTCAACCTTTGGGTTGTTATCTGTTAACTGACGTCGCCGGAATCTTTCCTTACCAAGGTGTCTTCCCACTGATTGTACCCAGGTATGTTCAGTAGGGAGTGTACTGGCAAACTGAACACCAGTATTGGACAAGAAGATCCTCTGCTTGTACAGATCAAAATCCATTGATTCAAGTGACCCTTGAAGATCTGGGGTAGAATAGGTCTTCAGCAACCCATGCTTGCCGTAAAAGGCGACTAACGGGATCAGGTGGTCAGGCTCGCTGACTTGGTTGATACATGTCATCGATCCAAATTGCTTGGATCGATGCTCATGATATCGATCACTGGATTGTATGGTCCAGACTCGATTATTTACAGACCGCTGTCATATAGCTGGAATATTGCTGAGTTCGGCATTAAACAACAAACCAACCAACCAACCATTGATTCAAGTATTCCAATGATAGGTTAGGATACATAAGATGCATTTGTCCTTCATAAAAATGGCGATCGCCATAAATAAGCTGTTCCTGTTTTATGTCTTTTGTGTAAGAAAATACTTTAAAAAGCCTGCCACCATGATGAATCGGCCATGCTGCATCATGCGACTCAGTGATGGAATTTAGGATTCACGGAAAGTGCACATCAGTCTTGTGCTAAATTCCTGCCAATTTTACCCAGGCTTGTCATTCTGTAGTAAGTATATATACATGCTGTTATGTATCGTCACAGGGTGGTGGGGGTCGCCTTGTGGTTAAACCATCCGCTCGTCACACCGGCCGGGTGATTCCACACATGGGTACAATGTGTAAAGCTTGTTTCTTTTGTTCCCTGCTGTGATGTTGCTGGAATATTGCTGAAAGCGGAATAAAACCCAACTCACTCACTCACTTCAGCACCTTGCATTGTACATGTCAATAAATCTTAAGGAATTACAATTTGTAAGCAACTATATACACCATTCATTCTCTACCTGTGAGGACTTATACATATGAACAGCATAATTTTGACAGGTTTCTTATCATTGGCAGAAGAAAATCAGGATTTTCGTTTTTAAATGAAGAAAAAGAACAAAATGAGACATTCTGGTTTTGATTAAGAACATTTTTTAAAAAGTGATTCGATTATTCAAAATATATGTATTATTAATGAAGTTAAAAAATCTTATTTATCACAGACTGATGGCCTGAAAGTTGTGTCTGTTATTTATGACAAAAAAAAAGAAGAAAATATCTACAAGTACTGCTGATTAATACAAAATTATTTAAATTTGTAATGAAAAATGTTTGGATATGTAACGCAAAAAAATGTTTTGAGGAAGTTTATTTTCCATTTCTTCCATGTAAATCCGTGTCTATAGAGTTCCCAGCCATGATCAAAGTCTGACCAATCACGGAGTTGTGACAACATGTTGTCAGCGCCAATATTGGCGCCAATATCGGCACATCCTCTGCAACAATTGAACCAGAAAAAATTAAATAAGTCCAGTGTATTCCATCGACTCTCAAATCCATCCCACCTAGAATAGAAGTATTAAATTTAGGAAGAAAAATATGATGGCAGCTGTGCGATATTACTGACAGTAGATTAAATTTGGTTTTCGCTAAGATTTTGTTTGAAAAACACTTCTGGGATTGTCTCTATTCCAAGTCTGCTATGGTTTTGTCTTTGGGTGGTGAACACTGCATGACCATCCTATTTATTTGCAATTAAGATTGATATGTAATTTAATGTAGCATACTCAATCAGCTCAGGACACCCAGGATTTGTATAACACTTTCATTCCAGTCAGTATTTACCATATGTCCCTTCTCACCTGTGTAATATAAACATTTATTAATGCTGACGTGATGAATGATGTAATTAACTCAATTAGTAAATAATATTGATGGCAGAAATGATTGAAATTGACATTTATTTGACAAGTTGTTCGCTAGCTGACGAGGATGTCCTAATTAGGGCAATCAATTGGAATTAGTTTTTCCTTTGATGATGAAACGCACATGGTTTCGAATTTATGCAAATGAACTATGGGATATGCTAATGAAATTATGGTTATGAATATTCATGATTGTTGAGAGAGGTTCCATGGTGTATAATGTCAAACCGTTGGTGATGAGTGGGTATGAAATCCCAGTGATCGTGTTGACTGGCCTTTGATCTGACAGACTGTATTCATCCCAGTAAGTGCCGACAGCATTTCAGTAAGTTGGTCTGAATTAGGAAGGCAACACTTGACATGCTCCGTCTTTATTCTGTAGCCATATTTTTCCAGAACAAAGCACATTTGTACATCAGTCAAGCAAACAATAAAGAGCACTGGTGGTCCAGTGGTCTAAGACAGCAGTCTTTTGTGCAGAGTTGCATCCCTTAGCCATGCCAGGATCTGCTGATCATAAGTTCAAATCCCTCATAGTCTTTGGTCTGTTTGCACCAACCCATAATTCTGGGTTTCATTCTGGGAAATGTCTTTGACTTACATCACTTTGTTCTTTCCGTTCATTTTAACTGACATATTGCGACAAACCGAACTCATGTTCAAAGTGATGTTAAACACAACTTACTCAATCAATTTTTGTTTTTGTTAAGTTTTTTTGAAATGACTGGGGAATGTTTTGGCTAACAAGAATATGTTGCCTTGAAGAAAGTGCTTTATCATCCTACTGAGTGAGTGAGTATGGTTTTACGCCGCTTTTAGCAATATTCCAGCAATATCACGGCGGGGGACACCAGAAATGGGCTTCACACATTGTACCCATGTTGGGAATCGAACCCGGGTTTGGCGTGCCGAGCGAACGCTTTAACCACTAGGCTACCCGACCGCCCCCCTTTATCATCTTAAATGACCTGGAGGAGCAAAGGGGATCAACAATTAATATATATTGTAATAGGGAGTCTTAGGATACAGACTGTTATTAGGTGAAATACGGTATGTATTTCAGATTATTGTGTTGCTGTTTCTAACCTGTCATCAGTGCAGGTGTGTGTAAAGATCTGTAAATGGAAGATCTCACTATAGTTGCATAGGGGATTGCTTAGATTGGGTAAAGCTGTTTTTAGGGCAAATACGGTATATATTTCAGATAATGGAATCTCTTCCTGAGATTTCATCAGAACAGTTATAAAAAGACATCTGGTAAAAGGAAGAATGCAGATCCTAGACGACACAGTGTGACATAAACTCTCTGAAACAATCACATTCTGTACATTTTATTTCCTACTCCAACATAAGTAAAACCACTCTTCTCTGTCTAGTTCCAAACACTCAAGACCACTAGCCAATCATGCCATACAGCTTGCAACATGTTGTAACAGTTTTAATTGTATTCCATTGTTCTAACTGTGTATCTTCAAGCAGAAGAAGATGTATACACTGTGTCGCTGTTGGGAAGTTGTCAGATAACAGCCTTCTGGGCCAGGGTTATATCGGATATATTCCCCATGGGGAGATTCCAGATATGGAGGTGTCCAAGGACTTCCTGTTTTCCTGGTTTATCTGGAAAACATAGTCCTCCGTAGATGAGGATTTTAATCAACTGGAATTGTTTGTGGAGGTCGTCAGTGTATGTCGGACGGTAAGGAAGCTCTTACAGTATTGATGCTGTGTTGCTTGTCTTCCGTTGTCGCCCAAAGGTATACTCACACACGCTGCCAGTTTCAGTCTATGTGCGTGTTCAGTGTAATTAACTCAATTCTCAGACTAGGGAGCAGCAAATCAAATAAGGAAATTCTTCTGAGTCGTTTTGGAAGGTTTTATTTTTCTATCTTATTCTGAATGGCCTCTACTGTTTGACTTTTAAGTGTACATGGTCAGAGAAGATTTCATGTAATTTAACGTCAAATTGATTTTAAATAGTTTCATCGTGTTGGATAAGAATGTTCCCTTTTATATATGATCAAGATAATATGGGTATGAGTACAAGTTTGTTTTATGTTTTAACAGGGTCATTGTTGTAATCTATTTTTGGATAGGATCACATTACTTTTGAAATTGCTTTATCATTCTTATCAACATAGAAATAATGGTTGTATTTCAGAAATGATTTGCTACACGATGATCTCATGTTATATTTTCTTGATATTTTATTCATGTGTTTCCTCAAAACATCAAAGGATGAGGATATAATATTTCTCCGGTGATGATGATGGTTGCCATGTATATCAGGTTTAGATAAAACATTGTAGATTTGAAATCGATTCCAGGAAATTAATCAATAAAAATGGCAGAATAATATGAACACATGATGCTCCCATATCGAATATCTCCTATCTCTAATGTTATTTCCCCCTTCATTGAGGTGATACGAATTGGGAAATTAACATCTGTGATGATGAGTTTTTGTTTCAAATATGTCACTGTCTGTGTACCTATCATCGTGGAATATCACACTGGGGCTGTTGTGAGTCTTGGGAGTGATATCAATGAAATACCATCCTATCAACAGGGCGACATTTGACAGATCCCATCCTGAACTCCCTCCTGTAAACAATGGACTCTCCTCTGCTGCTGGAGATGCAGGGTTTTGGCAGCAGGCTGGATCATACCACTATCATCTGGTGTACATTACTGAGTCCATGTTTAACAAAGTGAGGGCATTGGGAAAGATTGTGATAGAGCTGTGAGAAGGCATCAGTCCCGTCTGGTCGCTCCACACGCGCACTCACTAGCTCTCTCCCTCTAGCAGCCTGCAGCGCAATATGCGCTCGTAGTGCCTCCCCTTCTCTAGGCTGTTTCAACTTTTGTTCATTTACTTTCCTCTGATACCTCTCAGTTGTATGGATTCTCTATTGTTTAGTTAAGCCTGTCTTTAGCCTGGCTGCCGATGTTTACGTTTGTAGCAAGATTCCTTCTTACATGTGTACACGGATTACCTTATCGAGTGCTCTATGACAGTGACCAGTGATTGACATGTTGTCAATGTCGCTATAGACATGTCTCCGTGTGCGGCTCAACTGCCCATTTCGCTATCATTCCTCCAAGACACCTATCACACCTCCTAACCCCAACTCAAGTTATAATGGACTCAGGCAGTGGAACTTTCGCCTCGTGGAGATTATAGGCAGATTGTCAGAGGACTCTGTGCTCATTTTTCGTGGTCAGTATCGTGCTAGATGCCGGTGGAGGTGGACAGTGGTCGTGTGAGTGGTCAGCTAGCAAGGACTGTACATGACATCAGGACGGAGGAGGAACTCTGGCCGGGATATACACGCCGTTTATGATAGAGCTCAGTCTCAGTTTGAAGAGGTTACTTAATCGATTTGAACAGGTAAGATAGCTGTGAAATTGACCAGCATCAATATTTGATTAACTTACATGATCCGCCAGTTCCTTCTGGGCCACCCTGGTTTATATCTGATCTGTTAGATCTGTTTTGTTAGATCTGATCTGTTAGATCTGATCTGTTAGATCTGATCTGTTAGATCTGTTATAACTGAGGGAGGTCGGGTAGCCTAGTGGTTAAAGCTTTTGCTCGTCACGCTGAAGACCAGGGTTTAATTCCCCACATGGGCACAATGTGTGAAGCCCATTTCTGGTGTCCCCCAGAGTGATATTGCTGGAATATTGCTAAAAGCGGGGTAAAACCATATTCACTCACTCACTGTTATAGCTTATCTCTTAAATTAGATGTGTTATATCCGATCTGTTATATTACATCTGTTATATTGGTTCTGTTAGATTAAACCTGTTTCTAGATGTCTGAAGTTCTTGGTCTCTCCTAACACAAGTGTCATGTTACAAACTCCCCTTTCATCTGACATATTGATAGCTAACCTGGAAAATTCTCATATGTTCGTACCAGATATTATATCAGCTACTCAACATTAACTTCCAAATAATGATTCTTTTTAGCATCTAAAAACTGATTTTGATAATTTGAAAAATACAATTCCAGTAAAATTACTTGATCTTAGAATCATAGTCATATTTAAATGTTCAATGTAAAAGGATTTGATTGACTTTTCTCTGACTCTAATAAAGTATAAAGAGCTTTGAAGTCCCTCTTGTATTAAGATGCCACATTAAAGTAGGTCTCTTCTCAATGCTGCCACATTGAAGTAGGTCTCTTCTCAATGCTGGCTTATTGAAATCATTTATCACAGGTTCTTAACCCTTTTGTTAGGTTCTTTTCATATGACCCCTTCCATCTTCGTCAGACAGGAAGCAAAACATGGGTTCAGTAATACCACCATAAAAAAAGTTGGTGATTAACCTTGACAACATTTTTGCACCCATGATGCAACATGTAAATGAAACTTTCTTTTATGTGTCTTTTAGAGCCTGCTTGTGCACGTCTTGCTGCTAAAAATAAGCAATTAACCCTTCTGCTGCCAAAATAGCAATAAATGTTAGTGTAAAACGGAAAATAACACAGTAACAAGTGGGAATTGAAAGGGTAAACTTTCAGAGTGATGATATCGTTGGAAGATCTGATTTTAATTACTTTCAATCTTTGTGCCTGCCAATTTAGTTCTTTGCAGACTTTCTCACATGAAAGAAGCCGCCGAAAGTCAGAGTGTCGTAAATGGACGTGTAATTGATGGCGCTGAAATTAACATCTCAAAGATATTTTGATCAGTTACTTGTTATCTTCAATAATGAAACCACTTTTCTTTTCAAACACTTTTTCGTGATAAGTGACAATGAAAAATATTCACAATATTTTTACATTTTTTCATGTCTTGATTCCTTCTTTTCAAAGATCTTTTGTAGCTGTAGTGACAATAAAAGAAATACTTTCTCTTTATAATGTAATTTTCAATTATTACAAAGGAAGTATTAAAGAAAATTCTTTGGCTCCATGTAATCCATGCTGGTGCATAACAGTAGTGATGGTATCGAGCTGAAGCCAGACGTTCTTGGTGCCATCTTCTTTTAGAGACCAACTTCTACTCAGTGTAACAGAGATGTAACAGAATGCTGTCATTTTTTCCCTACATTCATGTCATTTCCATCTGGCAGCAATACATAGAACACCACTTTTATTTTTATGATGTCAAATACCCCGCAGTGTCTGTGTACAAAATTAGACACACACAGCTAACTGACATTTGATATGTTCAAACTGCATCACTGAGAAATTAATATATTTGTGGGTTTACGATGAAGATGAAAGTTCTCGGCAACCTGGTGCTTCAAGTTTCAGCTTAAGAATAGACATATTTTTTAAAGATGAGGTTGAAATGACTCCTGGATGGCAATTGAGGATTGAAATGGCAGTTTTCCTGTGTCAGTTTTTGCCTTATTAGACATAATACCTCGTGGCTGCCCTGCATAAATGTCACAGCTATGACCCATGCTATTATTGGATCTGGTTTGTTTTATTAAAAACTGTGATATACCTTACTATTTTACTGTCCTTTGTCGACAGATGTTTTAAATCTAATACCTTGTTCCCATCGCTATATGGCTGAAATATTGCCGATGCGATGTAAAATTTAACTCACTCACTCACTAATATTGGCATACTGTATAAATTTAGCATTGAGGTAGCCAAGTGGTCAAAGCATTTGCCTGTCACCCTGGAGACCTGGGTTTGAATTCATCAGGTACATTGTCAGAGGCTGGTTCATTTTGTCCTCTGCTGCGGTATGAATGGATTATTGTTGAAATCAATGTGAAACTTCAGTCACTCAGTCATCCAAAGAACAGTTCCAGAGCTGAGTCTCCGGACTTTGTAATACAACTCATGGAGTGCTACGTCTACCTCTCTTTTTAATGCAGCCAAATGTGGTTCTTGGTTCTTGGGGGGGCGGTCGGGTAGCCTAGTGGTTAAAGCGTTCGCTCGTCACGCCGAAAACCCGGGTTCGATTCCCGACATGGGTACAATGTGTGAAGCCCATTTCTGGTGTCCCCCGCCGTGATATGGCTGGAATATTGCTAAAAGCGGCATAAAACCATAATCACTCACTCTCGGTTCATGGTTTAGACTTCATGTCTTTTAGAACATGCCATGAACAAAATTTTGATCACAGTTTGCCAAAACTCTTGGCCAGAGGATATTGGGATCAAGAAGGGCTTCCACATGTTGAAAATCAAACCCAGGCCTTAGGCATGATGAGGTAACAGCTTCGGCCTCCAGGCTTCCTCACCTGTGCTACTTGACCACTGGTTTGTCTGTCCAGACGTTTACCACCAGCCTTGGATGAGTGAGGGAATATTGCAGAACACAGCTGCATCAATGTTTGAGGTATTTGAGGCAACAATCTTGTTGGTTTTTGACACCATTCCTCTAAGCATTTGGACATCCTAATCACATATTTCCAGGAAGGAATTATCTGTATTTTACCGATCTTGATGTGATGATTAACAGGTGTTGGTGCTTGGGCATACCTGCACATTACTTACATCCCACTTTGTGTCTTAACGAGCTGTTTATCTGTGTATGTGTGATGTACTTCAAGGCCAACTTACAACCCTCATACCTGTCTTCATCAATGAGAGACCGCCTGGTCTAGTGGTAGAGCGTCCGCCCGGAGAGCGGAAGGTCCGGGGTTCGATCCCAGGCCGCATCATACCAAAAGACGTTAAAAGATGGCATTGGCATTAAGGCGCTAAAACAAGGAGTGGTCGGCTCGGAGTCAGTATACCGTGTCTGAGTGGGATATTCATGTTAAACTGCGGCATGGTATCACAGTGAGCTAGCACTATAAATCGGCATCAGTCCGGACTAGTACAAGCAGCCACACAAACACACACACTTACATGCACGTCGCTATATAAGTGCAATAATCTTGGACACATCGTTAAACCCAATTTCACCTCACCACCTCAAAGCTGCAAGTAGTTCAGAGATAATGTATGGTGCATTGTGGCTGTTGTAGTGATGAGAGATATATAGAGTATTGTGAAACCTAGGTGCATGGTGGTCAAGGGTTACCTGCAGTTCTCTGTGTCAAATTGCATTCCTTTGCTGTGTCAGGATCTGCTGATAGTGTTTCAGATTCCTGATAATGGTTGTTGGTTTGTCAGCACCTTGTCTTCGGTTTCCTCAATGTGGTAAACATCTACAACCTAAATTAGGCTTTCCTCCCACATCAAGCTGACCATGATGACATAGCTGAAATTCTGTCCAAGGCATCGTTAATCCCAACTCACTTCAAAACTTGGATGCTAAAGATATTTATCATTATAAACTGTCTTCCATCGGAGATATTGCTTGGATGAGATCAAGCAATACCTCCTCGGAGATAACGCTGTTTAGAAGTCGTATCACAATGCTTGCAGACCTTTGTGACATCATTGGTCACCATGACATCATAATCAAATGACATCAGTATTCTCCCTGCCCCTGCAGCAAGTTAGCTGTTCTGTTAAGTCACAAGGCACTGCTTACTACTGTACAAACTGAAGAAGATGGAAGTATGATTTAATATGATCAATAGAATCTAAGTCTCATGTGTTTTGATATCATATATATCAACACGTGTTGATGAAAGTTAAATCTCCTTGACAAGCCACAGGGGCGGTCAGGTAGCCTAGTGGTTAAAGCGTTCGCTTGTCACGCTGAAGTCCCGGGTTCGAATCCCGACATGGGTACAATGTGTGAAGCCCATTTCTGGTGTCCCCCGCCGTGATATTGCTTGAATATTGCTAAAAGCGGCGAAAACCAAACTCACTCACTCACTCACTTGACAAGCCACAGAGTTTTAAACTTTTGTCAACTTCTTTGGATGTAGCTTAGTAGGTGATGCATTTGCTCTTCAAGGGGAGGGGATCTGGGCTTGATTCTCTACAAGGTTTAATAAGTCCTTGTGATCTAAAATATGAATCCTACATTTGCCTCAGACCTGACCAGGGTTGTCTTTGTTTTCGTGTTTGTGTTTGTCTTATCCTGTTATTCCTTGACAGCTTTGAGTGATCATTAAGTGTTTCGATAGCAGTTTCAGTTCTTGGATTTAACCTATGAATAAATTTTATTTCCCTGACATTTAGGAGATATGGCAGTGTTAATGTGTCAGTTTCCTTGCCAGCTAATGCCGCCCCATCCATTATCTGGGACAATCGGGATGAATGGGGATTAATTATATCATGACGAGCACAAGGTCCGAGTGTAGTTGGAATACTTGTAATTGATGCTATTTAAAGGGCCTTGCTGAGAGCTCGCCTGCTTCTTTGTAACTATTAATCATGTGATTATTATGTCAGTTCCTGTCTTTGGACATGTCATCGTGCAGGTTGAATGTGTCAGTGAGTTTAATGTTCGAGAAGGATGCTGACTGTTGTTGTTTCAACAGGTTTGGCAGGTTTAAATGTTTCAACAAGTTTCGATGATTCAACAAGTTTAAATGTTTCAACAAGTTTAAATGTTTCAACAAGTTTAAATGTTTCAATAAGTTTAAATGTTTCAAAAAGTTTAAATGTTTCAACAAGTTTCGATGTTTCTGAGGTGGAGCAGCTTTCAATGTTTCAACAGTTGGTTTTTTATATGCTCATTTTTGTTTTAGATATTTTAACATTAATATCTGTGTTATTAGTCCTGTTTGGTATGACTAAACCATGATAGGAGAGGGTAGAAAAAAACTCAGGAAATGTTTCAGGAAGGCTATCGGTGAGTCACACCCAGGGTCATCTTTTGTATGGTGACTCACATTGACTCACATTTTTTAGGACTGAACAAAGAATTGAGGATAATATTTTTTCGGCCCCATATTTTATGAGGCATACCCAGGGCCAGCATATTGTCTCCCATTTTTATGACACAGAGGAAAAAATGATAATTATTTTTTTGTCCTGCATGTGGGGTCAGGTTTTGTATATTGACTCATACTGAGTCACATTGTCACACTTTTTGGTCCTATAGTTTAACAAGAGCGATCTGTTGAAAGTGTTATGTCACCTATATGAAAAACCTGGCCCTGCACGTGTCTCCCAAAATATTGGACAAAAAGCATATTTATGATTTGTAAACATGGAATGGTCTCAAGAGCACATATTGTTATTGTTATGGCCGTTGGAATGTGTTAATCAGGTCAGGACCTGGCGCTTGGTGTTCAAAGTTGGTGAATAATTCATGTTGAACACCTGACCGTGGAAGAGGCAGACCTTTATGTTTTGTGGCCAGCTGAGCGTGTGATTGACAAGTGTTGACTTCGTCTTCAAAGAGGCCGTCATTATAATTAGCCCAATTACAGTTTGAGTGGAGTGTTTGTCCTGTGTGTGAAAATGGTAAATATTTACAAAAAAAATCAGAATAAGCTCAAAAAGACTTCATAAATCATAAAAAAACCAAGGCATGTTATTTCGAAACCGATTTAGTTTGATCCTTTTCAATTGACATTTCATGTTCGCAGTTTCTCTTTCTATTTGTGTCAACATATGGTACAATGCACGGTTTAATAGACATTCTTTGTGCAATGTAGCCACTTTGACCGAAGTAACAGTTCCATTAACGTCTTATCTCATTACTGGAAACACAGGGTAGAGCTCTTCCTTGTCGCTGTTAACAAGTTTCCAGTGCCAAGTTCCACACCTGGCGTCCATTTTACTGGTCATTTTCCCCTTGAACATAACCAATCAAGAAGATGGACCTCGAGAACACACAGATAAAACTGTTGAAAGGTGGGGCCTGTGTACAGGTCAGCCTCTCAGCAAACTTTATTTATTCTGAGATACAAGATTTGGCACTTGGACACAAATACGAGGACCGGAGGTGTTTGAAAGCCTCCTGTTGGCGGTGTGCCGGCATCGGCCTGACCTGCAGTGTATTTTGTGTTTAACTCCGACCCAGATCCTTGTATGCTGTGAATGATAACTAGATTTAGATCTTGTGGTCGTGGTGTCGTTTTCAGTGCTAGAGAGTTAATTGGTTTTTGTGTGTTTTCTTTGAATGCAAACCTTGGTTGGTATCTATATTTCATGAAGTCTTGTTTGCTGCTTTCAAAGGGTCCACTTTCATGTTGTGTGGAAAGTCCCAGTTTGCCATTCCTCTCAGCACGTAGAGTTGGTGGAGGGTGTTACTTCTTCCAGAGGAAGATCAGTTACTGATGTGGTTCAGAAGTTTCATCAATATACACCCCAGGCATTAGAAATCCCTCATTCCTAGGCATGGTACTGCTGGGGGTAAATGCATTAACATAGTGTTGAAAGTAGTCTGCATAACTAAAAGTTTTGTCACGCTGCAAGGAAATGAAATTTCATTCATCAATATTTTTTTTCGTTATCACTTTATTCCTTTCACAGCAGGCTGTAAATAATCAAGTGTGGGTCAGAAAAACCAGTGGTTGATAGCATGAACATGTTGATGACTATACAACAAAATTGTCACGAGAAAGTTGTTATCAAATTTATTTCTCAAAGCAGAAAGTGAGGATTTATTATAATTGGTAGTTTGTTATAATACAGATTATACAATAATACAAAAGTTTGTATTGAAAGTTTTGTATTGCTAATTGCATTGACACCAAAAGTCCTACAGTATAATAATAGGATTAGACACACCCATACTGTGTGAACTGCTGTTAGGGTGGGATGCCTTCAACATACAATATGCGTATGCTCCAGAATCACAAGCGGGGGGGGGGGGGGGGGGGTCGTTGTTATCAGCTGTGGTCAATTAAACCAAGTTGAGAAACATTAGGAAGGTCAAGCCAAGGTGACACCTGACCAATTGCTGTAATCAGAGGGTCATTTGGGCAATAATGACTTCTGGACTGACTGACCAGTTCAAGGTTTGCTGGCGTTTGGCAATATCGTTTTGAAGGCTGGTGTAGCCTTCATGGAGTTCCAGGATTGTCCTGGATTGACGCAGATGGCTCTCTGATGGAGTCTGGCCTCCATCTCAAGCTGACATTAATTTTGTCCCATTTTATATCAGCTTCATATTGAGCTAGACATTGAAACAGATGGAGAACAGATGAGGTTTATTACTGCACGGCACGCTTTGTGGTTAGAGATACTACATGCTTTGTGGGTGAAGGCTGAGCTTATTTCCAAGTAATGTAACCCGTAGTGGCATAGTTGCAGTGATAAACGTAAGATGTACCACTCAACTTTGATAGGGATATTCTCTGTGTCAAGGTTGGGACCACTATAACGATGCTTGGTAAAATTACTCACTGTAATCTATGTTGATGTAATTAAGGAAACGTTATGGATCGGATGGTCAGACTTCATGACTTGGGTAATTGTGTGTCGTGCCTTGATGGCATGGATCGATGCTCACAACATCAATCACTGGATTCTCTGGTCAGACTCATTTATCTATAGACCGCCATGGTGTAGCTGGAATATTGCTGAGTGTAATGTTAAACTACAAACAAACAAACAAGTTTGGGGCTGAATTAGCCTGGTTTGCTTGGTGATGTCCAATGAATAGTATTGACATTGCCAAGGACCTCATCATCAGCCTCATGCCGTGATATTGCTGGAATATTGCTAAAAGCGGCGTAAAAACATACACACTCACTCACTCACTCACTCACTCACTCACTCATCGTCAGCCTCAAGGTGAAATAGTTACAGGAACATATATCAATGAGCTCTCCTCTGAGTTTTGCAACAGTTCAAAATGTTTCCCTTTTTGAAGTTGAGTAGAGTAGTTTGCCTTGTATGGCATGTTGAATCATTTCTAAGATTTAGTCTTTGTTATGAAGATGGAACAACTTCAAATATTGCTGGTGCAGCATTAAATTATATTACATTAAGGTCTATTCACCTACTGAGTCGTCTGGTCCAGACTCGATTATTTACAGACCGCCGTCATATAGCTGGAATATTGCTGAGTGCGGCGTTAAACAACAAACAAACAACATACCGAGTAACCCACTCAGCTACCTAGACTAACGTTTAGTCTGTGAAATCTTATATTACACAATATCCTTCTTGACTCTAAAAATTTTTTTTTTTTTTTTTTAATTTCCCTATGCTGATTTCTGGAATAGAGCTAGCTAGAGCTAGCTAGACTTGCTTTTGTATGCGTTTCTGGATTGCTGTTTTTTCATAAAATAAATATATTCCATAGTCATGGTCTAGGACTATCAATTACCAGTAGGTTATCAAGCCGGTATACACACTGAGATTAAAGTTTTGAATAACTACCCAGAATGTGTCTTAAGTCACTTAATAAGTTGAGTGTGACTCTTTTTTGCTTGCTCAGCAGTATACTTCACCCATATAAAAAAGTCAATATCTCTCCCAAATTGATTCAGTTCTGAAATTCTAATAAGTCAGATATGAAATTGCACATTACTTGAAACCATTACATATTTTATTTCTGTCTGGTAAATGAATTGCAAGAAATGAAACAACCCAAAACTGATTCTGGATCATAAACCTACTACAGCCTTAAAACATAGATGGTCCAGACTGTTTAAAGCCATCATGCTTGAGCTTGAGCATCTGTGGTGAAGCCACACATCCCTCCCGCTTAAGTCACAGAACCATATTTCTCCTGTTTATGATGTATAAATACCGTATCTCCCGCCTGTCTGCCTGCTGCTTGGGCCCTGTACCTTTGTAATAATGGCTAATCACATCCCACTCCACTCATGTGCTTTGGGTTTCTTCCCCTTCACATGCTTTGAATGTTTCTCCCCATCTGCACACATATGTCTTCTTCATGGGCCAGGCTATCATGTGTCAGGGCTGTTGCTCTTGTTCCTGTGCCATTGATTTCTGTGTTGTCCGATCTATCATGTCTTCCATCAAACTGGAGACCATGCAGCAAGCGGTCCTCTGCCTCAATGCTTCCTCAACACCATCAGCTTTCAGTGTATAGCCTTTCTTCGTTCACATGCTTTCATCTTCTTTATTGTTGAAGTCTTAAGTTGTAATGATTTAGAAAATATATTTTCCTCGGACAAGGTTTAAGTGTCTATTTCTTACACTTTCCCAACCCACCCCTTGCCCACCCTTCTTCCATCCCACACCCTCTTTTACCACCCCACCCTTGCCACCACGCACCCTCTCCTACCCCACCCACCTCTCCCTCGCGTCCCCTCTCCAACCCACTTCTCTGAGCCCTTACGGTGATGATTGTGTTGTGGGGTGAGGTGTGGTATGTCTGTACTCCGCCCCATCTCCTACCCCTGTCCCCTGAGCCCTTACGGTGATGATTGTGTTGGTAGGGGTGAGGTGTGGTATGTCTGTACTCCGCCCCATCTCCCACCCCTGTCCCTTGAGCCCTTACAGTGATGATTGTGTTGTGGGGTGAGGAATAGTATGTCTGTACTCCGCCCCATCTCCTACCCCTGTCCCCTGAGCCCTTACGGTGATGATTGTGATGATAGGGGTGAGGTGTGGTATGTCTGTACTCCGCCCCATCTCCCACCCCTGTCCCTTGAGCCTTCACGGTGATGATTGTGTTGGTAGGGGTGAGGTGTGGTATGTCTGTACTCCGCCCCATCTCCTACCCCTGTCCCCTGAGCCCTTACGTTGATGTTTGTGTTGTGGGGTGAGGTATAGTGTGTCTTTCCTCGTTGCTTCTCCCAATCCCCTCCCCTGAGCCCTTACGTTGATGTTTGTGTTGCTAGGGTTGAGGTAGAGTATGTCGGGTCTAGTTCAAGCAGTGTCCCCAAGGGACCTGCAATGCTGACTGGATGTAATACACCGATACCTAGCTGCCACCCACGAACACGGGCAGCTCCCATAAAACATCCTCCTCCTGAAGCAAGGCCTACTGTATGTGCAAATTCTGAAAGAAAAATGGCCTTGTGTAATTCTTTGTCAGATAACCTGGATATGCTCCTAGCTAAATATAGGCGATCAATGTTTGAACTTTTTCAGGGTGTAGTCAGGTATTAGTGAAGGTTAAAGTGGACAAGGAAAGAAATATTTCCTTCAACAGAATCACTGATAAATGTTTCTTTGATCCATCAGGGTAATTCCGTTGAATTGATATTTCCTGAACTCCTTCCATAACTCATCTGTGTCATAGCAATGGGCCATACATGTATCTCATGTTGAGGCTGTGTCAGTGAGTGAGTTAGTTAGGCTAAAAAAATATTAGTCTTGGTTCTCAGGCACCTCCTGCTTCATCATAAAGTCTGCCTCCTGTTTTGATGTTGATTTCCATTTTCAGGAAAACAAAAAATCCTGAAATATTTCGCGTCTCAAACACACAACCCCGGCGTTGAAATGCTACAATACTTAAAAACAATGATATACAATATAACAGTTATTTCCCATTACATGCGCACTGCTTTACTGCGCATCTCATGTTATGGTCATGGCGGGAATAAGAGTTTGTTTGCTGGTTTTGCCATTTGCAAATTTGGACAACAAATCATTAAACTTACGATAAATTTTTCATCTTCACGTTGTGAAATAAAATCAAAGCTCATTGTATGCGTGTATTATCCACACACTGGTAGTCCAATGGTAGTCAAATACTGTATTCCAGTGTTTTACTCATCAAGGAATACATTTATGTAGGGCGGCCCTTTCCCAGGTTGATTGTACACAATTGTTTTATTTGGTTACATAGTAGTTTGAACAACAACTACAAAAAAAACTCTCCCCACCAGAACTATATTTTCAAAAGCCATTGCCTGCCTTAGAACCAATTCTTTTATTTTTTTAAGGCTTAGTGAGCAATGTTTAATGCAGCATCAGAAATATTTGAGGTCTGTAAATTATTGAGTTTGGACCAAGCAAATCACTGACTGAAATCATGCACACCAATCTACACTATTTGTGTATGATCAACACTCGTTGATAAAAGTGGCAAAAATCCTCAGATTCTCTATATTTACGTCAAATTGCTTGGAAACATAAATATTTAGGAGTCTGTTTTAAAGGAAAATCTAGCTGTAGACACATGTTCGTAGCTGCTATTTTTAGTAGTGAACTTGGAATGCTAATTACAACACATTTACGATATTTGACTGACAAAATTCCTGGGGGTCATTAAACGAGTAGTAAGTAATATATTATAGCCAGTGTATCATCTTGTATCGATACAGAAGAAAATGTATCGTGTATCATATCGTTGTATCGTAACTTACGATGAAGCGGTGTCCTGATGTATCGTTCCCCCCCCCTACTGGGGACCTAACCCAAATCCTGTCGTTTTAGCACTGGTCCTATTCAGATATCTTGGAGTGTTGCCCATTGTGTGCAAACTAACCAGATTTACATGCAAATAGTTCCATAATGACATAACCTTTCCAAGTTTCAGAGAATACTGTAGATACTGTGGATTATGACTATTCTTGGTAGAGAGAAATTTGTCTTGCTTGTGTTTTTTTTAGTAAATCTGTGAAATCTACATCTTTAAATGACGTCATAGTGATGTCAGAACACCAGGAATATTTGTGAGAAATAATTGCAACTGATCTCGTTCTATGATAGGCACATGTTCCACGAAACTGTTTTCACAGATGAGAAATCAACCGTTGCATACACATATTTTTATAAAGTTTATAAAGTTTATAAACATCAATTGCCGATAATTTTAGTGTTACAACACAAAACACTTTCTAGGCTATCAATCAACAGTTTGATTTTGCCAAACCATCGGCCATGAAAGGCTGACACATTTAGCTGTTGTCTTCCGTGTAAAACAATCCTAAAGTTGTATAAACTGGCACAAGTCTTTTAGACATCCCAGGTCCTATAAAACACCACCAAGGCTTATTCTGTTCTCTTCAAAGGGTTTTTCTTTCACGATCCAACAAGTTTACAGCGACTGGGCTAAGTAGCCTCCATGTGCTAATAGCATTCCTGTGGTTTATGGTTGCATAGTTGTGGCTAAACCCTCAACAGTGACTGCTCCATTGGCGAAGACTGGATGGGACAACTGAAGTTACAAGCTTTGAAGCATATATTGGCAGCGATCAAACAGATTTAGTGTTAAATCCTTTGGAGAAAGACAATAAAAACGTTGACAGTTTCAAAGGCTAAAGAAACAGTTATGTTTTTGGTCCCTCTCTTGCTTTTCTTTGAAAAAACGTTCAAAAAATGTGAAAAAAATGTGACATAACCTGATTTCTTTGAACAATGGTTCTTATGGCCCTTGTGAAATTGATAACATATCCATCCCGCTTGATGCCGCTGTGATGTAGACAGTACATGGAAATATGTTTCTGGTTTTAGAATGTGGGATCTGGGGTAGGAGGAATATCACTGGAGTATGTTTAAGGTCATCAGGATAATTAATATATTTTTGTAGGACTTGAGTTCCAAATGAAAAATGTCATTCAATATGTGATAATATTTGTTCTTGCACATATTTGATGCAAGTAGTACTAAAATGAAATCATTTAGTTTGACATTTTGGAACAAGGCAAGATTATCAACATATTATTATTTTTTAAATAGCTCATTAGTAGTACACAATAGTTAGACAATGCATTTTTCTGAAGATGTTTGCATCTATGAAATAAATAGTTACATATATATATATCTATATATTGCATGTCATTCGGAGTTAATACTCTTACTTGATGCACAGAAACCAGAAACACTGGCACAATTTATGTATGTGTGACAAATAGAGAATCTCACACGAGTGTCTTTTGATATCAAATATATCAACACAAGTTGATAAAAGTGGAAAAATTCAGAGGCTTGCCAAGGATTTTTGCCACTTTTATCAACGAGTGTTGATATATTTCATATCAAAAGACATGAGGGTGAGATTTTATTTATCATCCAATATCATTCTTCCAACTTTTTCAATTTGTAGACAGTAATAAGCAGTGTCTTAAGTGTAAAAAGTACTGCTAACAGCTTCAGTTACAGAACCATTAGTGATGTCATTTGATTGTGACGTCATGGTAACCAGTGACGTCACAATGGTTTGCAAAGCATTGTGATGTAATTCTTTGCAGCGATATCTACAGTGTAGATATTTTTTAACTCACCTGACTGAGCTGATTGAAACTTTTGTTAAGTGTTGCCTGTACATGCCTAGTGTGGGGGCACTATATATTATCAGAATGTTCTTGGACATGATTAAATATCTTCAGCTTACAGGTTGCCTTTCATACAACTGGTAGCCTATTCTTTATGGATGCATAGAGAACATTAACGCCCAACTTTCAGTGGCTGTAATGAACGCATCATGTTTCAGGTGGTTCCGAGCCAAAGCAGCCATTAAGAAATATCCTGACATTCAGACACAACTGTGTTCTCTAATCTGATTTAGCCATTATGTTTTTTTTACCTTGTGTACATCAATCTTGGACAGTCATTGTTCTACCTTGTGTACTTCAATCTTGGCCAGTTATTGTTCTACCTTGTGTACTTCAATCTTGGCCAGTCATTGTTCTACCTTGTGTACTTCAATCTTGGCCAGTTATATAATTGTTCTACCTTGTGTACTTCAATCTTGGCCAGTTATATAATTGTTCTACCTTGTGTACTTCAATCATGGCCAGTTATTGTTCTACCTTGTGTACTTCAATTTTGGCCAGTTATTATTCTACCAGTTTGTAAAGATAAAACTTGTTGACCTTGTTTGCATTTCTACTCGGGAAACATTTCAGGGTTTCAATATAATGTCAAATGCTACTTTAGAGCAATACACCCGAGACAATAAGCTCGCCAAGAGCTGGCACCAACGGATGCTTTGTCTGGCTGAAATCGCGGTTCCTTATATAATGTTCATCTAGTGTCGAGAAGGCCGAGCAGAAACTGCAGATGAGTGTACCTTTGATATATCATACTTCACTTGTGTATTACTCAGAAGCCCTTGTGTTTCTACATAGTGGTCCTGGCTTGGCACATATGATTGATTATTGTGTATCGAAATTGACATCCTTCAGGAGTGTTTTGGTCTTCTTGATTACTGGAAGCAATATTGGAATTGAGAAGTTTGTGTGGCGGCTTTTTATATTAATCTTTGTATTTTTATTGTATTTACCAACTGCTGGAGTCATGTATTTTTTATGAGGGTTTTATGGTTCATGTCAAACATGGCAGGTGGTAGACGAGAGTAATAACTAGACTGGTCCACAATTTTCAGGAACAGACGATGAGGTTTGATACCTATTTTACTGGAAAGTTTGTTTGTTTTGTTGTTTAAAGCAGCAGTGTTTCAGCTATGTGTTTGCGGTCTGTAGGTAATTAAGTCTGGACCAGACAATTTCCAGTGATTGACATCATGAGCATCGATCGACACATTTGGGATATGATGACATGCATGAACTACGATCACCCGATCATATGAGTCACCTCTTACGACAAGCAGGGGTTTTCAAGACCAATTCTAACCCAGATCTTCACAGGGCTTACTGGAAAGTGTATGGATGCGTAGTATTTCTATCCTTATAATAGGCAAGTCTAGATAAGCGGACAGTATGCTTTAAGAATGCCAGTCTTTTGACCTTATTGCCTTAGAGACTTGTGCAAGTCTAATGTATTGAGTGTGACAGATTGAACAAATTTAAATGCACAGCAAACAGCTACAAATGTTCATGTGGAACATTTAAAAACATCTAGTCCTTGAAGCTGATTACTTGGTAGAGTGACAGTAAAGACATACCGGCATGTTCTTAAAAAACAACAACTAAGTAATCACTAGTTGTGCAGAAACCTGTATGGGGACAATCCGGGCTGGCACACTGTGATATAACTGAAGTAGTGTTTAAAGTTGAGGTAACCAAATTCACTCACTCTTTATTGAACAGGAGACACGGAGTTTCGTAGGAGGCTTTGCAATTCACTGTGATCCAAAGGCGTGCCACAAGTCTATTTTGATGGTTTGAACTCTACATTCGCCCTGATTATGTTTCTAGGTTTGTCGGCACCATTACTAGACTAACATCTAGTCTCTTAAATGAACATATTTTACAGAAAAACAGTAAAGTTATTTTTATAAGATATAATCAGAAGGAGCAAGAGACTTTCTTCATTTCACTGATACTGCAGTAATCTAGACTTGCCAAATATTATAGACTTACATGGGCTGTTTTGGATATATGTTTTCAGGGTCTGTGTGACAGACTACACCATTGTTCTCCTTTGAACAGGAGACATGGAGCTTCATCAGAGCCATTGCAAAATATATCCAAAAAAGCCCATGCAAGTCTACAATATATACCTGTGCTTGTGGATTTCACCAAGCATGTGGTAAAAGTCAACACTTCTGGCTTTACCCTCACGTCAAGCTGACACATCATGATATGACTGTTCAAAGCAGAGTTTTGACCCAACTCACTCATTCACACATTACTCAACAGACTGCCAAAACATGAAGCAGTCTGTTTAGTGTGGACCAGAAACAGTTCTGAGGGATTGTTTTCCAATCTTTACTTTCTCAACACCATTGACCTCTCGTTGACCTATACATTGGAGCCTGCCCCTCTGGAATTCCTCACCACCTCCAGAACAAGGGGGAGGTGTGCCGGAGATATTCAGGAAGCATAGTCTGTGTATGAGATGCGGAGAACATGTTTATCCATGGTAGATAAATCATTAGCTCCATCTCTGGATGTTGTTGACTGTTTGGAATTAGTGTTTTCACGCTGCTTGTCACACAGTGTTATGGTGAATGATTTAATGATGATTACTGCAGCAGAAAATTGTATGTATGTGTTATTGATGAGGTGTGACAGGACAGGTTATTAATCGCCAAACTGACAAGAGTCATTCATCAGCTCAAAATTGTAGAAAGCAGATGAAATATGGTGCTTCTCCGGAGATGCTTCAGTCCTTGGTTCACATTCCCATTGAAAAAAAACCAATTTGTGCTTCTCTCAAATGGTTTCCTGTTTGTCCTGAAAAGTTTCAGAAATCTCTTGTCCATGAAGAACCCATGCTTGTCAAAGAAGGGATCGGGTGGTCAGGCTTGCTGACTTGGTTGATGCATGTCATCATATCCCAATTGATGCTTATGATGTCAGTCACTGAATGTATGGCCCAGACTCAATTATTTACAGACTGCTGTCATATAGCTGGAATATTGCTTAGTGTGGTGTTAAACAACAAACAAACCAACCTATAGTTCAAAGTGAGCACTACATCAATATTGGCCGACCACTGCAGTCCCAGGTCAGCAATACCATCTATATCTCCCTACGCCACCAGGGGGATGTGATTTGGTCAGCTACAACTGTCATGTTCAGACCTTGCTCTTCTCCATCTAAACCACGACTCTACGGGATTGATTTACTGAGGGCTCTTCCTGCAGCTTCACCCCACACTCTCCCCATGTCTGTAGTCTGTGAGTGAAGCATTAAACAACAAACAAAACAAAAGAAACAAATCCTGCCGGTCCTCGATGGATTCATCTTTGTATTTCATGATTACATGCTGACCACTGAATTACTAGAGCTTGTCCTTGCAGGTTTAGTACTAAGCTTGACCTGAAGGTTCCATGTTGGTCCTCAAAGATTTCCTGCCTGGTCCTTAATGGTCTCATGTTTGTCCCGTAAGATCTTAGTCTTGTCGGGGCACAGGGGCCGAGTCGTCTAAGGCGCCGAGATCCGCTGTGAAGAGTTGCAACCCTTGGCGCACCAGAAACCTATGATTGTGGGTTTGAATCCCGGTTCGCCTCGATTATGTTTCTAGGTTTGTCAGCACCATACCCGTGCTTGTGGGTTTCACCGAAGTGGTAAACGTCTGAGACCTGCATCACTTCCAGCTTTCCTCCCACATCAAGCTGACACGCCATGATATAACTGGAATACTGTTAAAAGCGGTGTTAAACCCAACTCACGCACTCGCTCACTTAGTCTTGTCCTCAAAGGTCTCATTTTGGGTAACAACAGATTAAATTAAGCTTTTCCTCAAAATTAACATTCCTGTACCAAAACAACAGTCATTTTCCTACCATGAGATTTGAGCTAATACCACAATTAGCCTGTAACTAACAGCTAATGTGTCATTATTTGTTCAGTCACAGAATCAATTTTACAAGACAGGTACTGTCCTTTGGTAAAAAAGATAGTAGGGTTTGGCAAGGCAGCCCTTTTAATTACTTAAACAATTGGTTCGTTGATCTGTCAATTGATCTGTCAGTCAATCAAAGTGTAAAGGCTCTGAAGCCGACCTTTCAATATCATTGCAAGGCTAGATCAAACATCTATCCAGGAAACATGATTCTTTTTGTAGATGCATAAGCAATGTTTACCAACTCCTCATGCAGCTTTAGAAGTTTTGTGTTCTGCCAGTGTCATCGATTGAAGCTCTTTGTTGTGTGTCGCAGGACGTTTATGTGCAGATGCTAACACAATCCTTTTTTGACAAAAAGGTGTTGAGAAGCTAAACAATAACTTCTTATGACTTTCATCAAAGAAAGATAACTCTTTATAGTGTCACGTCTGTGGTATTTGTTCATTGTGGATAACAGATTCTGTTTGATTGATTAGTATGAACTGATTTGTTGGTATTGTAACTTGCATCTTTTGGAGATCTGTTTCTTGTGTGAGAAATCTTTCACAATTGTTAATGAATCTGTTTGTTTTCAAAGTGAAAGTGGTGGCAGAGTTGTCTCCCTTGGCTGTAAAGGATCTGCTGGCTGTTGGTTAGAATCCCTGATTATGTGGAATGGTTCTTGTTTTGTCAGCACCAGCATGATGTTTGTTGGTTTCCCCAAACTGGTAAACGTCTGTACTCTACAATCTTTGTCACTTTGGACATTCCTCTCAATCAAGCCACTGTCTAGCACTCTCTGGTGCTGCCATCAGCCTCGTATCTCATTCCATGGAAAACAAGGTAGACCCACATG
The DNA here is from genome assembly GCF_023055435.1 of Haliotis rufescens. Classification (NCBI taxonomy): domain Eukaryota; kingdom Metazoa; phylum Mollusca; class Gastropoda; order Lepetellida; family Haliotidae; genus Haliotis; species Haliotis rufescens. The sequence continues at coordinate 11,252,867 of NW_025964223.1, forward strand.
AACCTTATAATCACCAGAGTCGTTAGCAGCACCTTACCGTTCCCAAGGACATCAGGAACATCGGAGTCGGTTTAGTGCATTGTCTGATGTCAGCTTTGACTGACACAATTACAGGCCAGGGAGAAAACAAGCCATACTCCCCTATCTGCCTGTCACAATTATCACGTCTTTGATTTGTATGTTTCCTGTAATTGACTATTATTACACTTCTTATCAGTGTTTAGAGAAGTAATGAGCTTTTTGTTCTCCAAGATTTATGGTGTGTTTGATGTACATTGTCATTCTTGATTGGCTGCATATGTAGGATGTATTTAGAAGTCGCTCATCTCAAAGCATCTCTGATAGAGTAGTTGTGGATGAGACATCCGAGTACTCATTTGTTCTGTCATTATTTGTTTATTCAATCATTCATTAATTTATTTTTCATTTCTTTCTTCACTCATAATTTTTTTGGTATCTCAGTTAACAAACATCAGATCCCAACCATTGAAGCCAGAGCTGGCTGTCCATTTCACCCCTTTGTTCTTGTCTCCCCAAGGAAGAGTCACGTTTCACGACCTAGCCTTCTATGTCTCCATATTGGCTAGAGATAGAGGAATTCTTCTGATGAATCCTTGAATCTAAACTTGTGTTTGTCCATTTCAAGCGTGGCCCATTTGATTTGCGTCTCCATTGAGTCTTGGTGTGTCCAGAGTTCACTTGTCCAGTCTTCCTTATCACGCCCGGTATTGGGGAGATTAGGTCAGGCCGAGATACACCTTGTCCCTTGGCAGAGGTTAATTAAGTGAAGGTCTTATCAGTTTAATTAAGCTAGCTCAGGTATCAGAGGGTATTCTTAACAAGTGTGTTCTTGTGTTCGTCAGGTTGACAAAGTGCAATTTGTTTCCGTACAGAAATAATTCATGGCTATGTGATATATTTGACTAATATTAATCAAAAATGAAGTGGTTTAATCAATATGTGTGTGTTATTTGCTTATTTAAATCATATGCTCATGATTGGCTGCATTCCGTGGTCTGTCCACATCAACTCAGGTTATTGAGATTGGGATTTCAAGGGGCAAGTAGGGGGTCTGTTTATATCTCTGGTCATCCAATACACATGGTGTATGGTAAATGTTATTTTATGCCATGGATGTTATTCTTTGTTAGGGCAGGTTTCTTTTCTGATTGGAACACAGATAATGGATGCTGTATTGTGACTGACAAACATGCATGCCATATTGTTAGACTGTTTACATTGATTTTTTGGTTTTGCCTGGTGATAATTTGAATGCGTCATTTTAAGTAAATCTGTAAACATCTTGAAATTACGTCTTTATTATGTTAGAATAACATGAATATTGGTAAGAGATATTCGGTCTTGTCTTGAAATAGCCTTCATGCTCCTTTAGTTCCAGACAGAAGCAATGAAGGACAGAAAGTAGATCCTTGTCTCACTCAATGTGTAGTAATTAATCGACATTCATAATTCTGCCCGGAAGACTGATAGTTATTGAAGTGGTAGTGAAGCATCATTGTTGCTATGACAACAGGCAGTCTAGACATGGTCCTATGCCTGTCAGTGGGGTACCAAGTGCCCCTCCCCAACCCTTCTCGCTGTTGTTAATACATCACACTTGATGTTGGTTGTTGGCATGGACTCGCCATTACCACAGTTCGTCAGTTCCTCAGCAGCAGCAGCTACTGGTCCGAGGCAGTCTGTCCATGCCATACCAACACTGCCTTCCTGGGGCTGTGATGTTATTAATGTATCTCAGCAGCACAAGTAGATGAAGAGTGACCATTACTGACCACTCAAATCCATCAAGCGCACAGCAGTGCTGTAGATACTTCCCCTGAACGTCCTGTGAGGGGGACAGAGTGGTCTCCTTCCCTGGCTCTTGCACCCTTTAATACTCAATTCCCTTCTTTCATTCTTTTTGCTTTCTTTCTCTGCATTTTTCTCACCCTTTATTTATCCACCTGTTTTCTTTTTCTTTTCTTTCACCCTTTCCTTCATCCTTTCTTTGTTCTTTATTATCTTTTTCATTTCTCCTCCTCACCCTCCCTCCTCCTCCGCTTCATTCTTCCTTCTCCTCCCTCCCTCTCCCTCTCTCTTTCTCTCTCTCTCTCTCTCTCTCTCTCTCTCTCTCTCTCTCTCTCTCGCATATTAATTCAGTTTTAAGAAAGATATACTGATTACTTTGTGTGGAGATGTATGCCAATGTGGTATGAAATTGTAGCTCGCTCACTCATTCACTCACTCACTCACTCACTCACTCACTCACTCACTCACTCAAGTGGCAGATAAGTGACATTACAGTTGGGCAACAATATATATACTGTTAACCCATTATGTCCACAAGTAAGTATCAAGAAAACATTTCCAACAAGGTCGTATGTTTGCAACAGTCACATATGACACAACCACTATATTCATAGCAGTCAAGTCGTCTTCCAAGGCACATTCAAATATCGAACAGTACCACATCTGTATTTGTCTGGGAGGTAAGGAGCTGTCCTCTTCCACTGGAGAGTTACACAGGGACAGATAATCCTGTGACAGGATCAATAGAGCTGAGGGGATTACCCCATGTCAACTTACTGCTTGCTTACACACTGAAATCCTTGCATATTGGCTATTGTTGGTCCACTAGACACACTGCTGGAGTCTCAGACTTGAGTCACAGCTCACTTTGAATAATAGCTTGAGCAAATGTAACAGTTTCTTCAAGAGACGTCGGTGATGGAGAGGATTTTTTTTCAGTCTTATTGAATCTACAAAATGAAATGAAAATCTGCCTATTTAATAGTTTCAAATTAAATTCTTGGCAAGAAGTTAGCCTCTGCTTAATGAAGAATGTTCTGCTTATTATACAGATTCTATTTTCTTTTTTCAACAAGGCACATGGCTGATTCTCAATGTTTGAAGTAAGATAACTTTGCTATGCTGGGTTTCACACCTAGTGGACTGACACCTTTTCCAGCAGATGGTTGGCTTGCCTGCTCACTCAAGAACTCATTGTGTCACTCACTCAACTTACTTCCTCATCTTCTCAAGCCCACCCACCCATGAGGATCGGGTCACACGCTGTGATGTGGGTGATTGTGTGCGGTTGTACCGATGGTGTCGGTTATTGCTTCTTCTGTTGGTTATTGCTTCTCCTGTCGGTTATTGCTTCTGTCAGTGATTGCTTCTGTCGGTTATTGCTTCTCCTGTCAGTTATTGCTTCTCCTGTTGGTTATTGCTTCTTCTGTCAGTTATTGCTTCTTCTGTCAGTTATTGCTTCTGTCAGTGATTGCTTCTGTCGGTTATTGCTTCTCCTGTCAGTTATTGCTTCTCCTGTCGGTTATTGCTTCTCCTGTTGGTTATTGCTTCTTCTGTCGGTTATTACTTCTCCTGTCGGTTATTGCTTCTGTCGGTTATTGCTTCTTCTGTCGGTTATTACTTCTCCTGTCGGTTATTGCTTCTTCTGTCAGTTATTACTTCTGTCAGTTATTGCTTCTGTCGGTTATTGCTTCTGTCGGCTATTGCTTCTGTTGGTTATTGCTTCTCTTGTTGGTTATTGCTTCTGTCAGTTATTGCTTCTTCTGTCGACTCCTGGTCTGCATGGCCCTTGGCTGATTATTTACAGGATGCCATGATGCAGTTGCAATGCTGAAAACAAAATTCACCCGCACATAGTGGATGCTCATGATCAAACAAAATGGGAAGCTGCAGGACAATGCTGTCAAATTGCTTGAGCCACGTAAGCAAATTATTTTAAGGAAGTATTTCAAGTAATCATATTGTGGTGCCATTCCATCCAATCAACCCAATTTAAGTGAATTCTCCGAACAGCTGAACCGAACAAATAGCACTCTCTCAAAGCCTGAAACACTTGTTCCAAGAACAAAACTATTAAATCTCCATCACCTTGGTGACTGTTTGGAGGATTTATGAAGTTGATATGTGACCGTAGAGAGGCGATAATAGACCACCATCTCCATCCCCACACCACTACTAGTTCATGCACCACTAGTTCTCACATGAAGACAGTGTTCAGATGGACACTGTGGACCCTGGGCCCTTCTCCTTCTGTCAGTGCTGCTGGAAATCTGATTACCAGGGGAAGCTTCTTGACTGCCTCGGTCAGGTCTGCCAGGCTTTCATTGTACTTGAGAAATTGGACAAAGTTTGGTAGATATCAATTGTTGTTGGTTATTGAGAATTATATGTTGATTGTAATAAGAGAATATCTGAAAAGTTTTAGGTGGATTGAACTTGTTGTTGGTTATTAAGAATTATGTTTGGTGGATGGGGTTCATACAGGACTACTTATTACTGTCACTGTTGATTTTGTAACAAGAATTCTTTAAGCAGAAGTTGCTAACATGAAGATACCAATTAATGGCTGCATTTACCAATAAGCCATTATTAACTTTTGGCTGTTATTTATGCGATATTTCGTCAAACATGACACTGTTATTTTATGTGTTTGAAAGTCTGGAACGATCAAAATCTTTAGTAAATTCCAGTTGAACAAAACAAGTACTTCATATTTTGAATCCTGATAAAACAGGTTGCTGATTGAGACCAATGATATAATCTTTTTCTTTTCAAGGATTAGCATTTAGGATCGGTGGCCTGGTTTTTCAACATTTCTACATAAGTCGCTGTTGTTCAGTCTGACGCTGCACCATGTCATTGAGATGAACACAAATTGGTTCAGTCTGGTACTATATAAAAAATGGAGTTTATAGTAACAACAAGAAGTGTAAGCTGTGTACTAATGAAGAATTTGTGTTACCCTCCCTCCACGATTCCGCACTGACTTTTTGAGCTGCCACTGCTGTCTCCACCAGCATTGCAGCCTGCCTGTCTGCATACAGCAAATTGCTGAGAGTATTGGAGGTTAATTTTTTTGGCAACATTAGGACTAATTCGATGTCCGTGTACCTCAGCTCCCATGCTGAGGAAGGTTTTTGTGATGGTTCGGCAGATAGGTGTCTGTTACCTACCGTCTCCAATTTTTCTGAGACACGTTTGCTTGATTAGACCTGAACAGACAGCTGAGTGCTCGGTAGCAGTGTCCGTGGAGGGTTGCGGACGCAGGAAGTGATGCATCTCTCATGTGCAACTTTCTTGCATCTATACCCCTGATGAAGTGGATGACAGGAAAGTGGCAGATGTGAAAGTTCTTGAAAACTATTTTCGAAACTTAGTCTTTAATTGAGAATTAGAGCCCGTCTCTTAAGTTTTTTATGAAACAATTTTGTGGTGATTTCACTAACTTTTGATTCGTGGTGACTTTTGGGAATTTATATTTACTGTAAATCTTGTATTTGTAATGAATTACTTTTTCCAGAATTTTACATTTGTCATTTTTGCAAATGTTTGGAAGGAGTGAAGTCATTTCAGACAGGATATTTGACAGATGATTCATAATGTTCAAAGCCTATATGATCTCAAACAGAATTCACATATAAGAGTTGACTATTCTGTGTCTGCTTTCGGCTAACCTTGTGGCTTCAAAGGGAGGCTTCATTATGAGCCAGACCTCAAAGGGGAGCATACAATGTCCTGCTGTGTATCCTTAACCATTAGACTTTTTCAACTGCGGACACTTTATGTAAATGAAGCTGCCACATGGTAGCTGTCCTCTGTTCAGACATAATGACTTTTATTTGATGTGTTTCTCTTCCATGGCTGATGGTGAATGTTTTGTTGTGCTTGTCATTCTTTGATCAGTGTTTTGACTACAAAACTGCCCCAAAATTTGTCTGTCGGGTTCGAAAAAGAGACCTTGTTAAAAATATGATGAAAGAATGTGAACTTCTCATGCAAGCGCAGGAAAGATTATTGATGTCCGACTCCACAGACTTGACTTCCAGGCTGTGGACCCGACCAACCTTGGAGGGTGGTGGTTTTAGGATCTGTAAGAGACATTTTGTCCTTTTATTGATTGGAGATTTCTATTTCGGGTGAAATGCAAGAGAGTAATTTGATTATTCTTATTTAGAATTTGAAGTCATTGACTTAAATCAACTCCAACTCTCATGCACATCAGAAATGTTCTCATCTTCATTGTCATCGTTAACATAATTGGCCTCGTCTTCAGCAACAAGAAGAATCCTCATTGATGATATCAGAGTCATCATCATAGTCACTATCATCATCATCATCATCATCATCATCCATTATGTTCTTGGTTAGCATACCTGGTATGTCCTCCTCAACTTGGTGTCACGAGAGGCGATGGATCAGGTGGTCAGGTTCGGTTGATTGCCTGTCAACTCTCCCAATGACATGGATCGATGCTCACTGTATCAATCACTGGATTATCTGGCCCAGACATTATTATTTACAGGCTGACGTCATATATAGCTGAAATATTGCTGAGTGCACCAAGATATTTTTGAAGTATGTAATGCAAATATTTCTGTGATATTCATTGGCCAAGAATGGGTCCGATAATTTACGGTATTGACTTATTGATTTACTAAAAATAGAATGGGAATTACCAGGAACTTGTTTTCCCCAAACCCAACACAATGAAATGTCTCCCTTTGCTGGAATCTTTATGCTTGGGTGAGATATAATTGCATCACAATGCTTTGGTGACCATTGTGATGTCATCGGTTACCAAGACATCACAATCAAACGACATCACTAATCTCTCTTACACTGAAGCTGGTTAGCTGGACCTTTTACACTCAAGACACTAGTTATTTATGTTTACAAGCTGGAATAATTGGAGCAATGAATTTGGACGATAAACAGAAGTGTCTTTTGACATCAAATATATCAACACTCACCCATAAAAGTTTAAAACTTCTTTGCAAGCTTCAGTCTTGGACTTTTATTGGCAAGTGTTGATATATTTGATATCAAAAGACACAAGGGTGACAGAGCTCCAGATAAGCTGAGTATCTGCGTAAAACACGCATCAGAAATGCAGAAATACGCAGTAAAATAAAATCCAAGCGTATCAAAAACGCAACGAACATTACAGATAAGCTACAAAAATAAAACTTGTGCGTATCATCAAAATATTGTGAAGTAACCCTGCGTATTCGATTAGCAAATCAGTAACATATTTTGAAATTATAAACGGGCATTCTGTCAACCTTGCCAAACTCCACCATGATAGTTACATCACGATCATTAAAAATTTTGCCATCACACTTTCTTGTGGAAGTATCGTGGTATTTTTGAATCCTATAAAGTTCTCGAACCCACACGACGCCAGTTTGCAGGGACTAGATGAATAGTGTTTTTAAATATTTAACTTAAATACCCACATGTGTAAAAACTAGTGGGTAACAGAAATTTGAATACCCAGATAGAATTACTGATACCCAATGATTTTAAAATGCATGGGTAAAATACTCACAACACCAAAAGCTTATCTGGAGCTCTGGGGTGAGATTCTCTATGTCTCCCTTTTGTATTGTGAAAAATTGTTCGGTCACTCAACCCAAGTTCTAGTTTCAGAAGCACTGCTTCACAACACTTAAAACTACAGTTTTGGTCAATAGGTCTGATCTTTCATTAGTGAATTCTTCTTGGGATGGGGAACTTTTATTCCTGGACTGGCCAATAAGTATTTTCAAGTGTGAGGTACACAGTGTATTGTGCTGTGAATGGCATATGTATGTTTGGCCGTGCTACTGGCGAGACTTGCCGATTGATTGGCTGCCGTGTTCCATGAGAGTGGGGAGAGAGAGCGAGCGCCGTGTGGTTAAATTAAGATCTCCTCACTTCAATAGAATTAAAAGATCAATTGCTTCCTGATTGGGTTGGCTTGACATTTCTAGGAAGATTGTTTAGAAAGGGTTTAAGTTTATTCACATCCATTGAGATTAATTCATTGTAGATCTCATAGTCTTCAAGTCTTGTTGAATAATTTAGATATTGATCCGAAATATATAATGGGATTTGAATTTAGAGTCTTTTGGATGGAAACAGATTTTTATTTGAAGTCACTGATATGTCTTCAAAAGTCCTTTGTGAATTGTTTGAACTTTTGTTATAATTGACAAGTCTAATTGTGCTGAACTGTAGATAATCTTGAGATTAAGTCTCTCTTCTCACTCACTCACAGACTGACTCACTCACAGCCTGACTCACTCATTCACTCACTCACTCACAGTCATTCACTCACTCACTCACAGACTCACTCATTCACTCACTCACTCACAGAGTCATTCACTCACTCACTCACTCACTCACAGACTCATTCACTCACTCACTCACTCTGTATAATCTCACTGTATAGCCGTTATTATTTCTACCCCAGAACAAACATAAAAACGCTTATTAGTGATTGCTAGATGGAATCTGTTATTATTTCTACCCCAGAACAAACATAAAAAGGCTTATTAGGGATCGATAGATGGAATCTGTTTGGGCAGATAGTCAAGACTGATAATTCTCTGGTGTTGACATTTTATGTTTACTATTCCATGCAGACTGTTGAATCATGTTCTTCGTTCAATCCCATGATTATGACATATCGTTATCAAACCCGTATGAAAACCCTCCTCACCGCGTGTGGATCCGACAATTCTGCAAATGTACACCGTGTCTGACCCCTCGTACCAGCAGACATGTTTGATCTCAGTTCAATGTTGCACATTTCTTGTATGTTTGGATGGGCCTGCTCGGCAGACGTGCCCGGAGTAAAGACAACAACAGACAGTATATGACTTCCTATTGGCCTCATATGGCGAAGCCTCTGTTTGTTTTAATGTCCACAGCAAGATTCACCTCCACCTCCATCTGCTTGAAGGATGAGGGTAAGGAAGGACCGATGGGTCTGTACCCATCAGAAACACCATGAGGAACTTGTTCATAAACACCAGCTTTCGCTTTAGATTTGATCAGGAACATGGAAAATCAATTGAGTGTGTTGAGACAGGTTTTGTGGAACTGTTTGTGAGCAGGTTTGAAAAAGGGGATTAGGCAACTATTCCAGGGCACTTCTGTGTTGAGCGACTCTTAGATAGTTGGTTCTGAAAGGGCAAAGGCCAGTGATTGCTTCATGCAGGGCTATTAGTAAATTGTTGGTTGCATGTGTAGTGGGAGCGCCAAGATTAGGCTCCGAAAGTCGTGGTTTATCAGCGTTGTGTAATGGTGCCTATTGTCATGCATAGGATTGGACTTGATGTCGGGGCTGTTGCTGCTGACTGAAGTTGTTGACACTGTTGTAGTCGTGATGTTGTCGTCGTCACGAGGATTATTTTGAAGCTGATGATGTGGATGAGGATTGTCATTAGACGGGTGAGGGAATGTGTTGCTGCTGTGAGCTCTGTTCCCCTTGTATCAAGGCAGCTTGTAAATGATCAAGTCTGGGGCAAACTGTCCAGTGGTTGACAGTATAAACAACAGCCCATGCCATGCCCATCACATGACACTCATTCCATCATCGACACAGAATCACGTAGAACTGGCAATTGGTTGATAGGGCTATTGTCTAAACCTTTGTCCCCATGGGGTGCTGCAGGGTTGATAGGGAAATTGTCTAACCCTTGTCCCCATGGGGGGCTGCAGGGTTGATAGGGAAATTGTCTAACCCTTCTCCCCATGGGGTGCTGCAGGGTTGATAGGGAAATTGTCTGATCCTTTGTCCCCATGGGGTGCTGCAGGGTTGCTGGGGAAATTGTCTGATCCTTTGTCCCCATGGGGTGCTGCAGGGTTGCTGGGGAAATTGTCTAACCCTTGTCCCCATGGGGTGCTGCAGGGTTGCTGGGGAAATTGTCTAACCCATGTCCCCATGGGGTGCTGCAGGGTTGATAGGGAAATTGTCTAACCCTTGTCCCCATGGGGTACTGCAGGGTTTCTGAGGAAATTGTTTAACCCTTGTCCCCATGGGGTGCTGCAGGGTTGCTGGGGAAATTGTTTATGATCTTATGACAATGTGTGAAGCCTATTTATGGTGTCCCTCGCCATGATATTGCTGTAATATTGCTAAGACGGCGTAAAACCATACTCACTCACTCACTATTACTTATAAGCTTGCTGAGATCTTGCTGATTCAGCATTAAATTTTAATTTAACTGACTCTTTGAATGAGAGTGATTTCAATTTATTTGAGATGATCATGATCATGGTGTTGATAGGGACAGATTCTCGTTTTCTAGGCAATGATGTTGATGAACACAAATATGGCTGTCGTGTATCTGCACCTTTCTCAACATGCTTCCCTTACAATAAAAGGCTACAAGGAACATCTCAGAGTATTGAATGTCCTTTACAAATGACTATTGTTCCACACAGACACAGCAGCCGACACATCGCCACCTTAATATTAAGACCGGTTTAGCTGGGCAATCCGTAGGTTTCAATAAAACTGTCAGAACTCCTCTCCTCCCTCAGCAATGCTAAGAGAAGAATGTTATGTAATCACTCTCATAGCACTGTTCATCAGTCCAACTCAATCTTGCAGCTAAATTGGTACTGATACCAGATATTCACACCAGATCCAGAAGTCAATTTCGTAATCTAAACACATGATTTCACTTCCATTGCTGCTTGAATATGACACGTTTGTTCTGGAACGTAAGGCGATTAGCAGAACAAACCATTTCATCTGTGGTGTTTAAACTAGAAATCCCTAGCTGTCCAAGTTACACCGCGCTGCAAGGCAAACTGTTTGCCTCCATTTTGAGTGCTTGGTGCTATCGTTAGCAAGACCCATCCACAACTCAGGGTGTCGGTTGACATGGAGAAATTGGCAGGCGAATTGTTATTAAGTATGATTTGTTGGCATGAGGAGGACCTTTACATTCTTTATTGGAAGCAATTCATCAAAGGGTATAGCAATGTTTTCAATCACAGTCTCTGATAGGTGCTAGTTTCCTGTTGACTAGTTCTTGTGTTTGGAGCTACATTTTTAAAGTCTGCTGCAAGTATTTTTATAGGCCATATGATTGATTAGGAGTTTTTTTTTCATCACCTGTTTCACTTGATTATATTATATTTTACCCTGACGGTCTTTGGTTTAATTCCACCAATCTTACTGTTTAGCTGCAAGGGGTTGTCGGGTAGCCTAGTGGTTAAGGTGTTTGCCCTTCACGTCAAGGACCCCGGTTTGATTCCCAACTTGTGAAGCCCATTTTGGGGGGTTCCCTAATGTGATATTGCTGAAATATTAGTAAAGGCAGCTAACCACACTCAATCACTCACTCACTCACTCACTCACTCACTCACTCACTCACTCACTCACTCGGCTGCAAAAGGGCATGTCTCTAAATGGGTATATCATGGATTTCAGAAAAATGACAAACTTTAGTCTTTTGATAAAACAATAAGTGTATTTACAAAAATAACTTACATAACGATTTGTTTATCTTTGAATTCATTTGCCACTGAATGTACTGATACTGATAGTATCAGTTTTAACCCATATTTGTTTATTTGGTTTGGCCTGGTACGATATATAAAAACTGTCACCAGAGTTGTTTGGTCTAAATCATGTCAGCGTAACACAATTTTCCAAGCGTTATGTTTTTTCTGACAATTATTGATCTTTCTTTAAAAATCACACTCTAAAGTCTCCTAATGACTCATGCTGCAATTTTTATGATCGTTTCCACCATGGACAAAATCAATCATAAAAAGGCTTCTTGACTAGGGCATGCTTCATTTAAAGAGCTCAAGTCTCTCACTTCACCCAGCACGACACCAATGGAGTCGACAATGGCTAACAGTTGATTCCCTGACGTTCCATCGGTGCATGACAGCGCTCAGTCAGATAGCATGTTGTTAGCACGTGACTTTCATGTCTGGTGTCTTGCTAAATATTTGGAAACATGGCACCATATGGGTTTGTATTGACAGAGGGAATGGTTGAGCCATATTGAGGTCTTAGGTTGCATTCCTGCGGCAGATGGACCGACAGATGCTTGATCCCGGAAGGACAGGAGACTGTTGCCAGAATGAAGATACACTTCCATATATGATAAGCTGTGTTTCTTTACTTCTAGGGGTTTCTGTGAATGAGGGAATGTATGGTTGGTATTGCCTGCAGTTGTTTGAATAGTGCTGTCAATGTTTATTTGTCTTGAAGGCCGGGCCGAAATATTTTGGATTAGTTTTAAGAAAGAGTATTTTGTTGTCCACATGACAAAAGATTGACTTGCAAACTCCAGTGATAAATTGCAGTTGTTTGTGGCTGCAGATTAGTAATATTAAGGTCATACAGATTTATAACTGATTTTACAGATTTTCAAGGCCATTATGACAAGAAATTAATAATAAGAATGACTGAAAAGATAAATGTGAAAAAAGGGAAAATATCTTGAAATTAATGGTATAAGAATTCAGAATATGTTTGACATGCGTGTTGATTGTTAAAGATTTTTCATTTTTATCCTACAAAATGTCAAATTTGTTGGGGTTGAATGCAAAGCCTATTTTGAGTGGGTACACCAATTCTGTTGTTTTTAAGTGTGAACATGTGTCACATTATCCAGAAACATGGTCATTGTCCAAATGGAATCAACTGTTTCAATGGTGATTTGTTTGCTTATATTCTTTGCCATAGCAGTATAAAGCAATGTAGACTCACTCAATGAATTTCCATTCTCCAATTTTTCATTCTCATGAAAGCAGACGCAGTTGCTCCTGAAGTTGCTGGAACCATACAGTGGACTGTTTGCAGAGAATTCTATTGATTACGAAAAGGGTTTTTTCTTTTTTCTTTATTTGATTGTTTTATGTGTGTTTCTTGGTGATTTTTTTCGGAGGAAAATAGTGAGGAAAGTTTTGTAATAGATTAAATTTGCCCAATTTTGTCCTAGGTTTGTCAGCATCATACCCATGCTCGTGGGTTTTGCCAAAGTGGTAAACGTCTGAGACCTGCATCACTTTGGTCTTTCCTCCAACATTAAGCTGACATGCCGTGATGTTACTGGAATACTCTTCAAAGAGGGATTAAACCCAACTCACTCACTGACTCATTCTCATTAAAGCAGACGTAGTTGCTTCAATGGTTTTATTTGCTTCTCAGTGATTTTTATCGGAGGAAAATAGCGAAGAAATTTGTGTAGTAGATTGAAACACCTTCCTTCTCACAGATGCTACAAATAGAATGATGCCTTTCCAATGATGTTTTATTGTCATTATTTCTGCTTGTGGTGGTGGAAACAAAACTAGCAATCACTCCGTGTTCGTATAAACTTGTAATCAACATGGGCGTATGTCGCCATTAATGCCTGATGATGAGTCATCAATGCAAAACTAAAAAATAAATTACATGCTGTTTATAAACTAAACATTATGGCAAAGATATCATCTGTTTAGCTGGACTCCAAATAGCAGACAATTTTTTATCCTGCTGGTAATCTGATAGATATTGGGATGTTCAGAACTGGAGTAGAAGGTGGATTTGATGATGGAGATACTAAAGTCATGGTACGTCGGAAATGAAATGCAAAGTTGTCAGATGAAACATGCGTTGAAAATGTGATGAAGTACTATAATGGTGGTTATATAGATTTAGAAAATGACAAGTTATGAGTCGCCGGTCTAAGGTATTGATTGGAAATCAGCTTGAAATTGACATTTCCTCTCATTTGTCAAAATATTTCACATGGATTACCACATGACTCCAATCATGTGGCTATTTGTAATGTACCGATAGGCATGCATGGCCAACATTACGGAGTTCTAGATAGATTTGTGTTCTTCAATCTGTCAACTGACCCACATTACAACCCTGACACACTTCCGGAATTATATTTCCATTTTCACATTTCAAGTATTCATATAACGAGTTATGTTAAACTGCCAACTACTGGTTAATATCCCTGAAAAAAATGGTATAGTGGACAATTGGTAATCTACCTAAAAAACAAAAGTAATATTAAGAAAATGGGTCGGAAAGAAAAATCCATGACTTTCTGTGTGTACTTTGTGTCGAATGTGTCTACTAAATTTCCAGCTGTGTTTTCGATTACCATTGTTACCCAGAATGCAAGACGGTGGTATGTATTGGTAACTAAATAGTGTTAGTCTACGCGTCCAGCAATTGCTTCACTTCCAAAATACTGAATCCGCTAGAGGGGGTGCGCTATACTAAAGAAAATATGGTATTCATAACAAGTTATGTTAAACTAAACTACTGGTTAATATCCCTAAAAAAATGGAATAGTGGACAACTGGTAATCGACTTAAAAAACAAAAGTAATATTAAGAAAATGGGTCGGAAAGAAAAATCCATGACTTTCTGTGTGTAGAATGTGTCTACTATATTTCCAGCTGTGTTTTCGATTACCCTTGTTGCCCACAATGCAAGACGGTGGTATGTATCGGTGACTAAATAGTGTTAGTCTACGCGTCCAGCAATTGCTTCAAGTGGCCAGGGCCTTGAAATGGTGGTAAATCATCAGAAAACCTAATTAACACTGGTCAGAAAGACCAAAATTGTCAGAAGGTAAAAGCAAGTTTCTCTTCTCAGGCATTGTGCCAAGATGGTGGAGAGTCTGGTTTCTTCGGATGGGAGTTTGGTATCCTTCCATCAGGAGATGTGGTTTTAATTCTTAAAGACACCTTCCGTTGTTTTCTCTCAAAAGGTAACCTGAAACGTTTGATCTGGAAAGGGGTCATTACCTGGGCATGAAATAAGATTTGTCTGTGTGTGGTAGAACTGTTTCTGGTTTGCGGTCAGCCTGGCATGCTGGAAAGGGTTGGGTTTCCACGGTAATTAGCACGATCCTTCCACCTGGTTTGTTACGAGAAATGTGATACCATTAGAATGTTTCCCCTTTGAAGTTTCCATGTTTTCTAAACAACACCATCGTGCGAGGATATTAAGGTAATTGGAAGTATGACAACATGACAAACATGTAGGTATAAACGGGTATTTCTGTTGCTGTTAGTTGATTTGAAATATCACATTATTTTGATATTGTTCAACAAAAACCTATAACACAGATAGAGCCATAGTTATAAATAATGACATGTATTTCTAGTTTTCCTATTTAAATATGAAAATCTTTGTGTTCTTTACACTACCATAACGAGTTTATAGAATCAGAAATTTTGATTATAACTAATTATTATTGCCTAAGAGACTTGAGAAAGTCTAGATGGTACCTTGCCAGCATTAAGGGGATAAAGGGGGTCCAGATAGAAGTACAGGTAGATGTAAATGAGGTGAAGTTAAATGTTCAGGATTATTGTATTTACATAGTGACATACATGCATGTATACACATATGTGTGTGTGAGTATGCTTGTACAAGTCCGTATTAATGCTGGTTTTTTAGTGCTAACCAGTTGAGATACCATGCCACAGTTTGAAATGAATCCCCTACATAGAAAATGTATCGACTCCAAGCTGACCAGTCCTTGTTTTATCCCCTTACTGTCAAATGCCAGGCAGGGTAACAAGCAGCATTATAAACTGGCACTAGTCCTATAGTACTTGCCAAACTGCCCAATAGTTAGGTGTCATAAAATCATGAAATTTGCCCTTTTTAAGGGTTTTGTTGTATGTTACATTGTAAGGACTAGTGGACTAAAATTGTTTGTTTCTAACACTGACATCTAACATCTTATGCTATGATGCCACCAAGGGATCAAACTACTGACCATCTCCACTTGATCAGTGATCTGAGGACCTTCCTTAGTTAACAGCCAAGTGCCTATCAACCCCCTGACTTTGTTGATACATGTCATCGATCCCAATTTACAGACCGCCGTCATATAGCTGGAATATTGCTGAGTGTGGCATAAAACAACAAACCAAAACCCTTGCAACTATGATGGGTCTATTTGTGGTGGACAGGAAACCTGCCGGAGATGAGATCTGGGATTCTGCTAAGAGACGGTGGATCCGAGTCTTCTGACATCTCATCTTTCATTACAGAGAGACAAATATGAATACCCCTTCATCATTAAGGTTTCAATTTACATGTTTATTGGATGATAGATACAGATCAGTTTGTGTTTGTGAAGAGCTCTGTTAGAGGCTGTCCTGTTATGCAAGTGTTGATGAGGCTGATGGTGACTTGATGGTCAGTGGAGATACTCAGACTAATCGGTGGTCAAGGTCCTTCAGATCAATGTCCATCGTCGATGAAGTAGGGAGGTGAAATGGGCTTTGATGTCACATTCAAGATTATTGCACTTGTTGCTGTTTGTACAAGTCCATTTTTATGCTGTTCTGATACGGCTCTGCCCACTTAGATACCATGCAGCAGTTATCATGGATACCCCAATCTGACACAGTATGCAAGGTACCTTCTAGACTTCCACAAGTCTCTAAGGCAATGATAATTAGTTTTTAATCATAATTTCGGGATTCTATAAGTAATAAGAACAAGTTGTCCCTACAAGAGACTGGCATCCTTAGATTATCTAGACTTGCCTGTTATGAGGATAGATATACTATACATCCATGAACCTCCAGGCAGATGCTCTGTCCACCAGACCACAGAGGTGGTCCTTGTCAATGAGGTGTAAAGATGGCCTGAAGTGGAGGAGTACCAGTACTTGGACTCACTCTGAGATACCATGCAACAGTTACCATGGATACCCCACTCTGACACAGAATACAAGGTACCATCTAGACTTCCACAAGTCTCTAAGGCAATAATAATTAGTTAAGTGGAGGAGTACCAGTACTTGGACTCACTGTGTCATCTCCAGGCACTCAAGGCTGGGGTTGTTGCCATCTTCCAAAATGTCCAGATCAAAGGGATTCATCACAGATATTGTTGGTTCTTGCCGAGCAACTGATGTTTAATGTATAAGGTGCCTAGCTAATGGGAATGGGTGGTCAGGCTCACTGACTTTGTTGATGCATTTCATCGGATCCCAATTGTGTAGATCAATGCTAATGCTCATGGCGTCAATCACTGGATTGTCTGGTCCAGATTCGATTATTTACAGACTGCTGTCATATAGCTAGAATATTGCTGAGTGCAGCGTTAAACAACAAACAAACCTATAGGTCCAAGTGAGCAGTACATCAATATTGGCCACCCCCTGCAGTCCCAGGTCAGCAATACCATCTATATCTCCCTACGCCACCAGGGGGATGTGATTTGGTCAGCTATTACTGTCATGTTCAGACCTTGCTCTTCTCCATCTTACCCACGACTCTACGGGACTTGATTTACTGCAAGGGCTCTTGCTGCAGCTTCACCCCACACTCTCCCCATGTCTGTCTGTAGTCTCCAGAACGCTGTGGACACAGCAGTCCCCCACCGAGAGTGTGCCACGAGAATGTGCCACCGCCGTGTTGCATGTCAAGGCAAGATTTATTGCCATTAAGCTAGACATCATGATGAAGGCTTGTGGTACGTCTTGGTTTACCGTAAAGGTGTGTTCATCATTGCTGTCGGGTGTCTGTGTCCACCAAGTCTAGACCTTCTAATAAATGCCCTGCTTTAAAATGGCAAACTGTGGCGTTCTGATTATGTCTGCTACTTCTTAGCTGATGACTAGAATGTCAGTGTGGAATTTACACACCAGTTGAGTGATGCCGAAATCATCAATGTCTGATAGACAATCCTGGCTTACAGCACTCCATCAGAACACAAAATGGAAGATAATGAGACCATGTCTTTTTTTCGTAAGAACTCAAAATGGCTAATAACGACACCAGGTTGTTTTTGTTGTAGTTATGGATTTGAATATTTCCCAACATGAAGCTACTCAGTTAGCGACATGAGAACCATGCACGGGGTGATGGTTCCGGGTATTGTTATCATCTTCTTTTTTTCTGATTGATATAGGCAATATGTAGACTCTGGCTCAGAATATCAAGATTCCTCTTCTTCTGAGACTGTCCTGAAGAGTCTCTGGCCTTAATGCATATTATATTTTTGTTGAGAATTCAGATAAGGTCACCCGCCATATTGTATGGCTGATGCAGCATTAAGTTATACTCAATCAATGAATGAATCAATCAATCAGTCAACCAGCCAACCAACCAATCAATCAATCAGTAATGATGTAGACCTTCGACTGGAAATATCAAGATTATTTCTCTATTCCATGGGACTGTGTGTATTGGAAATATTGGAAACTAATAAACAGATCAGTCGGATCTGTCAGAGGAAAAGATAAACTATAACACTATGTTAATACTCAGTCAGTATACCTGCAACATGGCTTGGGCAAATTGAAGCAGTTATAACCTATTTCAGGATGTGTAGTCTCTTCTTGGCCTATAATGCCCAGCTGTGTGACCAATCCCTTAACACACAGGTCAGACTAGACTAACATTTAGTCTCTGAAATCTTATATTACACAATATCCTTCTTGACTCTAAAAATATACAAAAATTCCCTATGCTGTTTTCAGATTGTGGAATAGAGCTAGCTTGAGCTGGCTAGACTTGCTTTTGTATGCATTTCTAGATTATTATTTTTTCAGAGAATAAATATATTCCACGGTCATGGTGCAGGACTAAGGTCAGACCTTCACGATTATTTGACACACAGAGTAGTCAAGATAGACCACTGTCATGTGTATACCACTCAAAAGAAGTTGAGGAACACTCTGTGTTGTCATAGGACTATAATAAGTTACTGTTTCCTGGCATGACAAATTAACTGTAGTCATGTGAAAATATCAGGTGTTCTTTAACTTCTTTTGAGTAGTACATTACAAACAATTCTTAAAAACCCTTATTTCAGTGATGCCCACACACTGATGTCAGCAGAGTTAAATTATATGGGGTTCCTTGGGTCCGTGGGTTTTATTGCTGTTGTTATTTTAATGTAGGAACCATTAAATCAGGCTGATGACAATGACACCTTTACGTATTAAAATGCATAATTTCAAATACTGTGTTGGTATTAGCAATCACACTCACTGACTGACATGATATTCTTGATATGAAACCAAAAATTCAAACTCGACGTTCAGCCATAAGTCATTTAGCCAATTTAACATATAGTCAAAAAGTAACACCAAAACATTATATTTTGCATAAGGAGAAATTCACATGGACCCAGGAGCTTAGATTTAAGACAATCTTGAAATTGTTTTCTTCCAAAAAAGTAAAAATCGTACATGTAGTAAAAGTTTAAGCTATGTGACATAACATGTGTGGGTATATTCACATAACATGTGTGGGTATATTCACATAACATGTGGGTATATTCACATAATGTGTGGGTATATTCATATAACATGTGTGGGTATATTCACCTAACATGTGTGGGTATATTCACACAACATGTGGGTATATTCAAATAACATGTGTGGGTATATTCATATAACATGTGTGGGTATATTCACATAACGTGTGGGTATATTCAAATAACATGTGTGGGTATATTCACATAACAAGTGTGGTTTATTCACATTACGTGTGGGTATATTCATATAAAATGTGTGGGTATATTCACATAAAATGTGGGTATATTCATATAACCTGTGGGTATATTCACATTACATGTGTGGGTATATTCACACAACGTGTGGGTATATTCACATAACATGTGGGTATATTCACATTACGTGTGGGTATATTCACATAAAATGTGTGGGTATATTCATATAACGTGTGGGTATATTCACATTACATGTGTGGGTATATTCACATAATGTGTGGGTATAGTCACATAACATGTGTGGGTATAGTCACATAACATATGTGGGTATAGTCACATAACGTGTGGGTATAGTCACATAACATGTGTGGGTATATTCACACAACGTGTGGGTATATTCACATAACATGTGGGTATATTCACATTACGTGTGGGTATATTCACATAAAATGTGTGGGTATATTCATATAACGTGTGGGTATATTCACATTACATGTGTGGGTATATTCACATAATGTGTGGGTATAGTCACATAACATGTGTGGGTATAGTCACATAACATGTGTGGGTATAGTCACATAACATGTGTGGGTATAGTCACATAACATGTGTGGGTATAGTCACACAACTGATGCCAGCAGCTCCTGCAGCAGTTCCCTGCACTGTGGGGCCCCAGCAGAAATACACAATCCTGTAGATGAAGACTGCATGTGGGAGACACAGATGGCCACATAGGACTGCTCTATCCCCACTCCACAGGACAATGTTGTGGACTAGCCGGCACTGAGATGCAGGGAGGAAGGAATGTGATCTATCTACAGTCTTCCAGACATCTTTTTGTGGAATGGACTCACTGTGGAACCAGCTTTCATCTTCTTTGTTTACAAGGGATAGAAATTGCAGAACTAATCTTATTAAGTCCTAGCTGGTTGGTTGGGTAGCCCAATGGTTCAAGTGTTAGCCTGTCTTCCTGAGGGTCAATTCTCTTCTTGGTAAAATGTGAATGTTTTTGATGTGATACGAGTAGATTTTTGTTGAAGGTGATTTAAAACCTGCTCACTGTGTTACTTTTTATGTGAATTGAGTGAGTAATCATGTGGATTTTGCACTGATTTATCACAGCGGTGTCAGTGAGGGTACCTCACACTTCCAGACAGGGATTGTGGAAGCTATGAATGAACTCCCTGCTCATACCTTCTGCATTCTGTTGTTTCTTTGTTGTGTAGCTCTATGCATGTGTAATGCATAAAGGAAGAATGATTGATATAGGATATGATTGAGGAATATATCTATTATCACACTGCGAAGGAATGGCATGCTCCATTCTGGGAAGATAAATTCTTCCAATAGAATGGTTTTTTTTACCGTGACACTCTCCGATAAAATAGATGAATACTTGTTTTATTTCTTCAAGGAACAGTTGGTCAGCTATGAAGTAATCCTCCCAGTGTGTTCAATAAAGACTGTGTAACACTTGTGATGCATTATTCACGAGGTGATCAGTTGCACTTTGGTGTGTCCTTTGACCTTGACCTTGTGTCTGGCGAGTTGACTGACCTCTACAGCCCCTTGACACAAGACATAGGTCACACCACAATTGTCTCCAAGTAGACGTGATTGATATTGAACTGTTGTGAAGACACTGTAAGATTAAACGGATCGTCAGTGGTCACAGGAACCAATTTGGCTGCAATGTCAGCTGATTGGGTTTCATAATTATAGTCGGTGGAGGGGGATCAACCTGATGGCAGTCACTTCGTGGTCTGTGATTAACTGTAGGACAAGTGGGAATGGTACCACAGATTTTGTTTCAACGTATGAAGTTTTAATTTATTTATGTGTGGCTTACTTTCAAATATTTTGTCTAGACACTTGTGTCCCAGAGTGTGTGGACCGTGACCTTGAAGGACCTATGGTTATTTACAGTTGCCCTTGTTGTACCCTTGTAGACGGTTCTTTACACTGTCAACTCAGCTGTATAGTTGGTGCCCTAAAGAGCATATCTTAATTTGCTACTTGGAGTTTCAGATTGTGTGTTTGACACTTGTCAGTCAGATACACTGTGTGAGGATTCAGAGTCAGATTAGATTCCCAAGTTGATTATAAATGAGGATCTGGTAGTTACAATATGTGGTCGCGGATTTACTCACATGTTTGTCTTTGTATCTGTGTGACTGTTACTGTACCTTTAGGGCTGTGTACCTGTGTGATTGTGACTGTACCTTTAGGGCTGTGTACCTGTGTGACTGCATGTGACTGTACCTTTAGGGCTGTGTACCTGTGTGACTGTGACTGTACCTTTAGGGCTGTGTACGTGTGTGACTGTGACTGTACCTTTAGGGCTGTGTACCTGTGTGACTGCATGTGACTGTACCTTTAGGGTTGTGTACCTGTGTGACTGTGACTCTACCTTTAGGGTTGTGTACCTGTGTGACTGTACCTTTAGGGCTGTGTACCTGTGTGACTGTGACTGTACTTTTAGGGCTGTGTACCTGTGTGACTGTGACTACTTTTAGGGCTGTGTACCTGTGTGACTGTGACTGTACCTTTAGGGCTGTGTACCTGTGTGACTGTGACTGTACCTTTAGGGCTGTGTACCTGTGTGACTGTGACTGTACCTTTAGGGCTGTGTACCTGTGTGACTGTGACTGTACCTTTAGGGTTGTGTACCTGTGTGACTGTGACTGTACTTTTAGGGCTGTGTACCTGTGTGACTGTGACTGTACCTTTAGGGCTGTGTACCTGTGTGGCTGTGACTGTACCTTTAGGGCTGTGTACCTGTGTGACTGTGTATAATGAGCAAGCACATGGCAGGTGTCAACATAATTTTAAAGTGAAATGGCAATAGCATTACATGATATGATCACACACACATATTGTGTCAACTATTCAAATATTCTGCACCAAGTTTGAGTTAGTAGGCACATGTTGACCATATGTACCAGATATCAATGTATGTTCATGCTTAGACAAATTTTAGTTTTGTCAATAACATAAGTATTTGATATTAAATATGAAACTTCAACTTGTTACTAATATATTTTATCACACGTTCTAGTACATTAATGTTTGCAGAGTTTGTTAGTGTAATTTTCCATGTCACTACAAACCGATTACAGTAAAATCACCCAAGTTAAGATTTCATCTTCAGCATGAAAGTTTGATACCTCCTCAAGACATGGCGGTTAGATGTGGCAAATTTGATCCTTCTGGACAGATTGTCTTGGAAATAAAAATGTGTGAACAATTTTTTAATGGATCTCAATTTCCTACAAGTTCAACAAGTCAGAAAAAATCCTTTTCAAGAGTTCTTTGTGAATTGAATTATGTCCACCTGGGGAAAGGTTTTGTGTCCTTTCTTGGATTGGAGTTTCATTTTTTAAATTGGCTGGATTTTCACTGTGTGAGGCAACATTTTTAACAGACAACCTTGAAATTCAATTGTGAAGTTCATGATGAAGTTTTTCTTTACTTAAAGATAAAAATAAATGTTTGTGTTTATTGATTTTGAGAATAAATGGTTTAGCTCTGGAAAATCCAATATGTTTGAGGCAATAGTTGGGTGATATTACTGACATGTTTCCAGCTTTTTGGAGAAGAAGTGCTATTTGCTTGATGTCAAAACCTGTGTTTTCAATTTCCTTCATAAAAACAGCTTTTAACATTTATTCCCATTAGAATATGAAGTTAACTCCATATATTGATGAAAAATATGTGTAGGATGCTATATTTCTAAGTTAGTCCCATGATATTTGGTTATAAATTTATACTCAGAATGAAAAACATTTATTTTGCTTCTAGACAAGCCAAACAGAGGATCTGTTTTAAAGTTTTTCTTTGCATACTTTTAAAATTCCTAAACTGTTTTGTACGCAAGCTGAAGAACATTTATGTACCACTGATTTCTCCATGGAGGGGTATAAGCTACTTTAACATCTCTGAGTTGTCAAGGGAGTAACAGAGAAAATATCTGATGATAACCTCTTATTAGGAGTGAATACTTCAAGCATTTGGGACTAAGCTATAGCTATAATTGGTAGAGAATAGTCTCAATCGGCCAGACAGGCCCTGACAATAGTGTGTCGAGATGATCAATACGCTGACTCGGCAATCTTGGGCTGCACATCTTACAAACGAGGTGAGGGAGATGGCCGCTGAGTGCTCTGAGGAAATGAAAAATCGTTGCCTCATTATGGCTCTACCTATAGCCGTTGCTAGGCTTTCTGCGATTGGATTTCATCTGCAGGGAATTTTAATTGCTATAGGAGAGGTGGCTAGATAAATACTTGGAATATTCTGTCATATGTTTCGGAAATTACTGCAGGGATGTTCTGTGTTATCAAATTGAATTTATTTTGTTAAAAAAAGTTCTATCTACACGTTTCAATGTGGTATGTTTCTATAGCAACGATAAAAATGTGATGTTCGATGTTAAAGGATGTTGGGTGTTTGTTCAACATGTCACCTGACCTGTAGTTTTATAAATGATCACCTCTTGAGTGATCGAGTGAATTGTTTGTGCGGAAGTCAGACATATTCATGTCATAACGTTGCAGCATGTTTGTAGTCAAGTCTGGACCAGGCAAACTTGTCATTGCCAGAATGAGGAAGGATAAGAACATGGTGATTGTCAGCCAAATAGGTCATTGTGTCCACTCAATCCACATTTAGTGGGCTCTTTTGACATGCATGTCACTTACTCACTCGATCAAAACCCACTCACTCACTCACTCGACCCAAGTCCCCAACCACTTACTCATTTATAAAACCACCAACTGACTCACCCCAAACTCACTCACCCAAACACTATTCACTCACTCACTCACTTAAGATCCACCCACCCACAAACCCAAAGCTCACTCGCTCATTCAATGAAACCATAAAGCCACCCACTCACTCACTCACTCACTCACTCACTCACTCACTCACTCACTCACTCACTCACCCAAACACACATCCACACACCCACTCACTCACTCACTCACTCACTCACTCACTCACTCAAACCCCATTCACTCACTCAAAACCCACCCACTAACTTGCTCACACAAAACCTACTCACTCACATAATATCTTTTATGTTCTGACTCTACCTTCAAACAGCTGGAAATATTTTATGTTCTCATGATATTCGGTATCCATGGTACTGTGAAATGAAAGCAGATCCAATATTACTGCAGGCAGTTCACCTATATTTCTGACCACAATACATATTGTTCACTACCCAGCTTGTGTTCGGGCTCGAGCTGTTAAGAGCTGAAGGACCCATCTAAGTCAACTGACGTCCTCCAAAAAACCTCCAAGATAATCGGTGACAAAAGTCTCGCTGAATTACAGGTCATTCTCTCACAGAGTGGATCATCTTGCAGAAAGCTGTTCATTACGGGGAGCAACACATGGAGGATTGTATTGCTGTGGGCCTGAAGTCTGCAGCGCTCCATCACTTGCCTAGTTTTTTCTAGATACCTGCTGTTTCGCTGGAGTCCGTTTTGTTGGTAGCCTGATGCATTTCATGGTAATCTACCATGCCAACATGATAAAAGGGCAACCGTGTAATGGGGTTCGCCTTGACAGTTGTTGCTTTTTCCTACATTCTGAACATGGCGTTTATTTTTGTATTGTATATTTCTGTTGACATGTACATGAGTGAGATACTGTGATAAAAAGCATGCAATACGACTGTGGAGCTATGCGATATCTGTCATTATTGCATGTTGAATATACATTGCTCGTGTCAGATCACTTAGTGTCAGATGCAGACTTCTGGCAACGTTGAGATGGATTGCCATCAGTTTTATGTCTGTTCATGGTGCAGACAACTGTGGTAATGTTCAAAGAACACGCCTCAGTGGGGGCACGGGTGGCCCAGTCGTCCAAGGCGCCACGAATCGCTGTGCAGAGTTGCGTCCCTTGGGCATGCCAGAAACCTATGATTATGTTTCTAGGTTTGTCAGCACCATACCGTGCTCATGGGTTTCACCGAAGTGGTAAACGTCTGAGACCTGCATCACTTCAGGCTTTTCTCCCACATTAAGCTGACATGCCGTGATATAACTGGAATACTGTTAAAAGCAGCGATACACCCAGCTCACTCACATGTCTCAGTTTCGTACTGGCTGCTTTCAAAGAAACAAAACGAGAATCCACAAAACTTTATGCTGAAATCCCTGGACTGATATGCTGACATTTACTGCCACTGCAGACAGAAATTGGAACATCCCATAAGAATACCATGACAGATAATGCCAATAACGTATTTTTCATACGACTTGGGAACAAATTATGATTGAAGGCAACCAACCTTCAAAGAATGTTTGGAATGTAACTTTAATTTCTGTTGTCATGTCTAATTAGATTATTACTCTTCAAGCAACTAGCAGGTTCTTCTATCAATGCTTTTGAGAATACTTCGTGTTGACTCTTATAGTTGTACACTGTAAGTCCTTTGTCGTTACGATTGTGCAGGCGAGTGAGAGTGGCCTGCCTTTGCAATACACTTCAATATCTACTATGTACTGATACATGCTAATGTTTCTGATTTGTGTTTCAGGACTTGCAAGCCGAAGTCGATGGCCACCAGGGGGCGTATGAGTCTCTGAACAGTGCAGGCAACCAACTGGCACGCGGGATGGGGACATCAGATGCCCAGAAACTGCACCGTCGCCTTGAGGAGATGAATCAGAGGTGGCTCAGCCTCATGACCAAGAGCATGGAGATCCGGTATGTGTCTCTATGGTGTGCAGGTTAGGTGTGGTATATTGTCTATATAGTGTGCAGGTCAGGTATGTAGTATACTCTATATAGCATGGAGGTCAGATGTGTAGAATATTCTATATAGTGTGCAGGTCAGGTGTGTAGCATACCCTATATAGCATGGAGGTCAGATCTGTAGAATAATCTATATAGTGTGCAGGTCAGGTGTGTAGCGTACTCTATATAGCATGGAGGTCAGATCTGTAGAATATTCTATATAGTGTGCAGGTCAGGTGTGTAGTATACTCTATACAGCATGGAGGTCAGGTGTGAAGTATACTCTATAGAGCATGCAGATCAGGTGTGGGATATTTTGTATATAGCAGGGAGGTGAGCTATGGGGAATAGTCTGTCAGTATGGAGGTAAGGTGTGCAATATAGTCAAGGGTTGAGTATATAACCAGCAACTATTGTTTGTCGTGCAGGGGTCGGCTGGAGAGCAATGCAGAGCAGTGGATGCACCTGTTGCGGACGCTGCAGAACCTCATCAACTGGATCCTGCAGCGGCAAGAGGAGCTCCAGCAACAGCAGCCCATCGGTGGAGACCTCATCAGCGTGCAGCGCCAGCACTCCGAGAACCAGGTGAGCTACAACAGGAACAGACTACCCACATCACCAAGGACTCTGCTTGTTCATGTCTTCCATATCTGTTTATGTTAGTGAGTGAGTGAGTCGGGTTTTACACCACTTGTAGCAATATTCCATCAATAGCAGAGCAGCGGACAGCTTCACACATTGTACTCATGTTCGGAATGGAACCCAGTCCTTGAGCATGATGAGTGCACACATTTACCACTAGGCTACCTGACCGCCCCCTTTGTTTGTGTTGACGAAATCTGTATCTCACCGAATTTAGTCAGGCCTCACTTATGATCTTGGAACTTGTTTGAACTGATTTCTGGATGAACATGCCTAAATGCTTTATGGCAAGAGATTAAGGAGAAAAAATCCAATTTGGAGAGAAGGTTTTTCATTAACTATGAGTTCAGGATACTGACCTGGAACTATATTAACGAGGTGGCTTTTTTTCAAAATGAAACTGAAAGAAGAGATCTCAATGTAAATGAACTTTCTTTTGATTGGTATGGTACATCCCTCTTAAATTAAAGACCGATTCATCCTTGAAACAGGATATCTTTTGTCTGCCAAGAGAAAAAAAATACAGATGTACATTGCCAGATATACTACTCAAAAGAAGTAAAAGAAATTCCAATTTTTTCATATTATAGTTAACCTGCTGGTGGGTAGTGCAACACACAGCTTACAATTGTGGGTGTTCTTTAACTTGTTTTGAGTGGTATATGTTGCAAGGAAAGCAGTTGAATAAGTTTTATCCGTGCAACAGTTTAGTGATCAAAACTTCAGTAACATATTCACCAATACTTTTGTTTAATTTGACTGATATTCCCCTACTGTGATATAAAACTCGACTCGCTCACTCTTTCACTTTTCAATTACAAACATTCATTGATAAAGGTTAAAGCCCCTGTGAAGATCTGAGTTACAATTGGGCAAAAACCTGTAGTTTTCAAAAGAGGAGGGAGGAGATCAGGTGGTCAGGCTCACTGACTTGGTTGATGCATGATATTATATCCCAACTGCATAGGCCGATGCTCATGTCAGTCACTGGATTGTCTGATCCAAGCTGATTATTTACAAACTGCCATGATATAGTTGGAATATTGCTGAGTGCGGCGTTAAACCCCAAAACAAGCAAAGGTTAAACCATGAAGGCCAATTCAGATGAGAGCGCTGCAAGAATTATCTCCCTTGATGCACAAGGCTTTCACTATGAACCTACCAGCTAAGTCTGTATATGCCTGTATTTACAGAGGCTCCATGATCAGCTGAACCTGAAGCGCCCCCTAGTGGAGCAGAGCCTGGAGGCAGGTCGCTTCTACCTGCGCGAAGAGGGTGACGACAAGAGGCTCAGTACAGACAGCGGGGACAGTAACGAAACAGGTGAGGGTCGTGTCGACAGCATCATCTCCTGTAGTTCTGGGCCTCATTTCACAAAGCAAAATTAGTGCTAAGACAATTTTAACTCCCATACTTTAACATAGGCTTACTATAGTCGTAGCGCGAAGTCAATCTTAACTCCCATACTTTAACATAGGCTTACTATAGTCGTAGCACTAAGTCAATCTTAACTCCCATACTTTAACATAGGCTTACGATAGTCGTAGCACTAAGATCGCTTTGTGGAACGGGCGCCTGTGGACAGGAACTAGATTGTGAATTCCTTAAGTGTAATCAATGGAATAGGTTTAAATTCTAACCACTGTATAAAGACTTAGATTGTTATTAGGTAAACCACATTTTATTCCCGATTTTTCAAATGGTATTACCGGTATACATGAAATTAATGAGAATTCGTAAACAGCCTGAGAATATATTAATGCATCTCCTCTTTAAAATATTATTTGTTGATTTGATAAAATATCAGATTGAAATTCAAATGATATAAGATTTATTCTGAACCAACAATTTGTCATCTGTTAATATTGGAGAAATGCTGTAATTAATCACAAGTTTATGTGATATAAGTGGTTTTATACATATTTTCATGATTTAGATTACAATGTAAAATTGACTTTGTAGGTGCACAAAACTTAACTCTTCCTGTTACATAAAAGTTAAACATGATATTTTCAGTAAAATATATTTCGCTTGTAGCGTTCATAAAGCTTACTGATTTGACTTTGTATTATGGGGAGTGGGGGAATCAGGTTAAACCATCGGCCGGGCTCATGCCCAAGTCCTTGGTTTGATTCCCAACATGGGTAAAATCTGTGAGGTTCATTACACTTCATAAAATACCCTGTGGGCATGTCTGGTTGGAATTCCTCCCAGCTACCTCGGGGAAGACATCATGGACCGAGGGTCAGGCTCTTTGACTTGGTTGATTGCATGTCATCGTACCCTGATTGGGTGGATCATTGCTCACGATATCGATCACTGGATTACCAGGCTCGATTGTGTACAGGCCCTTGTCATACAGCTGGACTATTGCTGAATACGGCATTAAACAACAAACAATTTCATGAAGTCATACAAATTTTATAAAACTCAATTCATTCACACACTCATGTCAATTATTTTAATTAAAATTGGCTTCATTCTTAGATTACGGTAGTAGTGTGTCCAACATGCAGATATTTCATCCGGTATTACATCTCCTTTTCTGAACTGTATTATTCACCTTTGGAGTTTTTGCAAGTGTTAATGTGTGTTTTGTCAGACGAGGGTTCTATGACGGATGTGTCAGCAGACATGGACGCTCGGCACCTCATCAAGAAGATCCGGCGACAAGTTCGACTGCTCAACAGAAAGTGGATCGAGATTAACCAGAGAAGCAATGAGTGGCAATCGAAGATCGATGAAGTTATTGAAGTGAGTCCACGTACATGTGACTAACAAGACTGGGGATTACTGAATCTCACCTAGGCAGATTAACATCAATTCCTTTCCATGTTATTTTAATACCAAAGAAAAGGAAATGACTGTAATTTAAGATTGTGATATACTTTAAAGGGGGACAACTCTTATGTGTCTGTTGATATATGTATGAAGCTAAGAGATAGATAGCTTGTGACAGTTTTGGAGCTGTGGATGACCCAAAATGAGATATGCCAACCTTTATGACATGTCAGAATCACTATGATATTTTTATCAATGTGATAAAGTGAAGTATATGAGTTTAAGCAAAAAAACGTTTCCTCTGATTTATTGATTTTCACTACTAGATTGCAGTGCTTTAGAAAGCATGTTGGTTAAAAAAACAGACGGTATGTTGATATGACTTTATGGAAGACAGTTACGTCTACTGTATGTCACAAAGCTTTTATCCTCTAGTTCATAGTGTAACTCCTAACAGGCATTGTCACATAACTTTTGCTTTTCACGTTTCCAGATTTTTGGGAGTTCGGGGGATGCAATATAAAAGATGAATTTTGTCGAACGAATACAAACAATCATCCTAATGGTTAAATGGTCTTTTAAATGACTAGATTTTGACTCCAGTTATCACACATATTAATAATTGCCAATTGAGGATGGCAAAGGGTGGATCCAGCATTCTTAAAAGGGTGGGGTCCAAGATATCAAAATCCTCTGTCAGTCAATTTAACTGCCTACAACATACTTCATTTGAACCTCAAGGGGGGGTGTCAGACCCCCTGAACTCCCTTCTAGATCCTCCTATGTTAGCATCTATGAAAACTTCTTTACAGAATATGCCCCCTCTATAAACCATTTGCCCACTCTGTCAATCATTTACCCCCTCTGTCGACCATTTTGCCACCCCTGTCGCTGCTGGGTGCCAAGTTCCCAACTATACAGCAAACAAGGTCCCAGGGGCCCATATTCACTATGTGAGGGTAGCAGTACCACTTTCATACCTCGTGTACTTCAAGACGTAAACAGTCGTAGCTACGATCATTTGTTGGTGAACCCTGGACCAGAGCCAGACAAATAGCTGTAAACTTTATCAGCCTAAAGAGCTGTATCTACATCCTGAAAGTTGCCACCATTTTCTTTTCCCAAGTCACAACAAAGGCAGATGAGATAACGTGTCTAATGTTCGCCCTGACTGAAAAAACACATAGGTTGATTGAAGCAAGATAGACTCAGTGTCGACTTGTTTATTCTCCATGATGTGATTATGTAATGCATCTCTTCAAGAAGCCGTTGTTGAAATCTATCTGTTCACATTTGCCTTTAGTTCTTTCCTCTCTGCCTGTCAGATCTTGTTCCTGTTTTTATATTTTGTTGTTGAGAACAGTTTCTCAGTTAAATGTGCTCAAACTAGTTTCAAAACTATCAATGTGATATATTGCTAGTTGTTGTAGTGTCCATACTGTACAACAATGTTTGTTGTAAGTTGTTGTACTGGGGTAGAATAGGTCTTCAGCAACCCATGCTTGCCATAAAAAGCAACTATGCTTGTCGTTAGAGGCGACTAACTGGATCGGGTGGTCAGGCACGCTGATGCGTGTCATCGATCCCAAATTTTGTGGATCAATACTCTTGATGTCAATCACTGGATTGTCTGGCCCAGATTTGATTATTTACAGACCGCTGTCATATAGCATATTGCTGAGTGCGTCGTTAAACAACACACAACAACAAGTAATAATGTTTAACTCTAGTCACGATATGGCCTAAATACTGCCAATGTGACTTTAAGTTTGAACTCACTCTGCGTGTGTCTGAATTACTGCCGATGTAGCATTATGTTTTTACCCTGCCTGTCAGATATGATGTTTATGGCAATGGAGACATGTCAATGATTTCCCCACTTCAGAAAATGGCGATGTTCCATGAAGCAATGGAGGATCTCAACGGCCACCTGCTGCAGGCTGAACAGGAGAAAGCCAAGTGGGTGTCGGTCGGCGACATCATCATTGAAAACCTCCAGGATGAGATTGACGCAACTAAGGTAAGAAAGTGACCTACTGTTTTCTTATACCACTCAGTGTTTTAGAAGGATGTTTTATTGTTTCATGGCTCACCAAAGTGGTCATCAATAACGTAGCTTGTGTCCTTCACTGTAAAGGGATCCATGTGTTGCGTGTTGGAACCACCTCGATCATGATACTGGTTTTGTTGGCTCTGGCCTGTGATCATGGGTTTGGAAGAAGAGACGACTAATGGAATCGGGTGGTCAGGCTCACTGACATGTTGATTGTATGCCGTCATATCCCACTTGGGTAGATCGATGCTTATGATGTAAATCACCGGATTGTCTGTTCCAAAGTCAATTATTTACTGACCGCTGTCATATGGCTGGAATAGTGTGGCATTATTCTACAAAAAAACAAAAACATTGTGGTACATGCACAGCAAAAATAAAAAGCAGTTTCTGGTATCCGGATCTCTTCCGACTACCTCCGAAACGCATCCGGGTATCCGGTGGCAGATACCTTGCCGGATACCAGATTGGACACCTGGAATCCGGCTGTCTGGCACCGGATACCTCACCGGATACCTCACCAGATACCTCACCGGATACCTCAATCTAGGTGTCTTAAGACTGGCATCAATTTGGGATTCCCTCCGTGATAAAACTGAATTATTTTCCAACCTGTGTTTAAGAAATTATTAAGCTAATAATAGTTAATATGATCTCATCATCTCTATCCAAAGTTGAGTTTTGTACATCCATAGTCAAATTTTAAAACAAAAATAACAAGCTGACAAGATTTTGACACTCTATTGCTTGGCATGCATCCACATTACTCAGACATTGTATAATACAGTCCACTTGGATTTTAGGAAGTCCGATCTTTTATGTATGAATTCCAAAGTTGACAGGACATCGCATTGGTTGGAAGCTGTCAGCAGACCCAAACTGGCAAGACATTGAATAATGTGCTTGATCTGTTAAAATATAGTCCAGAGTTCAAACATGTGGACAGAGCACAATACACTCAACCAGTTTGAACAAAACATCTCTAACAGCTCCACACAGGGGTAGTTCCTTGTGACAATGTTAGGAGCTTTGGGTTTACAAATGCTGCCACATGCTTGATTGGCCAGCAACTTGTGAAAGCAGTTTCGGACTTGAATCAAAGAAATTGGTACGAGTCGGTAGGACTTGTCACTCAAGTGACTTTTTACTGTTATGGTTTCAAACTCTGATTTACAGTTCTGTAATTAAACATCCTAATCTGAAGTTTTACATCTCTGGTTTATCAATGGATGCTAGGAGTGTCTCTGATTGGGTATCTTATTACTGATATATTGACTCAGAAGTATCACGATATATCAATTTATCAATTAATAATTACATTATTCTATAGGTGTACAGATAAAAAATAATCTATATACACCTGCAATTAATCAACTTAATGCTAAATATGAATAAGGCTGATCCATAAAACATTCGACCTGTGAAGATAGAATAGGTCTTCAGCAACCCATGCTTGTCGTAAAAGGCGACTATGCATGTCGTATGAGGCGACTAACAGGATCGGGTGGTCAGACTCGCTGACTTGGTTGATGCATGTCATCGTATCTCAATTGCGTTGATCGATGCTCATGATCTTAATCACTGGATTGTCTGGTCCAGACTCGATTATTTACAGACTGTCGTCATATAGCTGGAATATTGCTGAGTGCAGCGTTAAACAACAAACCAACCAACCATTAAACATTCAAAATTGAATTTCTCATTTCATTGTCTATGTTTATCATGGTAATCTTAATGAATATATGTTTATGTCGCAGAGAATTATTAATTCTAATATTCTTATTAATAAATTTTATATGATACAGTACTGATATTTCAGGGGGCACGGGTGGCCCAGTCGTCTAAGGCGCCACAATTCGCTGTGCAGAGTTGCGTCCCTTGGGCACGCCAGAAACCTATGATTGTGGGTTTCGAATCCCGGTTCACCCTGATTATGTTTCTAGGTTTGTCAGCACCATACCCGTGCTCGTGGGTTTCACCGAAGTGGTAAATGTCTGAGACCTGCATCACTTCGGGCTTTCCTCCCACATTAAGCTGACATGCGCGATATAACTGGAATACTGTTAAAAGGGGCGTTAAACCCAACTCACTCACTGATATTTCAAATTTACCGACATCACAAAACGCGATGGAATCCCTGATGGATGCTACACATGAGGAGACATAATTTGTCAGCAGCCAGAGCAATCCGTCTTGATGCCCATATTGTTGATAAATTTCTGCTTTTCTTATCGTTGAAATGTTGGATTTATGAACCCCAAAGTCAAGAAGGTGAGAAATGTTATCATCCTAGCCATGTTACCAGTCACAAAATATTTTCATGATAAGACGTGATGAGATTTCTCTGTAGTTCTAGAATGTCACTTGTAACAGAATATATTCGTTACTTGCCATAATGCCCTTAGGCCACACATGTTATATTTTTAATTTCATGGGCTGGCCACCCCTACTGAAAAGCAGTGATCTAAGAAATAAATTAAACATTAAAATATTTATTTTTGTTATGTTTCCCACTAGTAACTAGTAATATAGTCCCTTGTATACCAAATAAAATGTTGTATATAAATTCCATGTCTTCATCACTATCAGTGATTCAAGAGGCCACCTGCAGTTTTAAGTCCTTGACAGAATGACTTTCATGTGAATAATGAAATAATTGACATTTATTTTAACTATTACTTCAACCATCTTTGTGTGGAAAAGCTGGAATATATCTGTGAAACATAGAATTAAAAATGTGTTGCCTTAGCAATCTGCTCCAAACAGTTGTTTCCTTTAGGGGAGTGGAATATATTCAGGGGGTGGCCCAGTCGTCTGAGGCGCCTCATTTGCTGTGCAGAGTTGCGTCCCTTTGGCATGCGAGAAACTTATCATTGGGGTTCGAATCCCGGTTCGGCCTGATTATGTTTCTAGGTTTGTCAGCACCATACCTGTGCTTGTGGGTTTCATCGAAGTGGTAAACGTCTGAGACCTGCATCACTTTGGGCTTTCCTCCCACATCAAGCTGACGCGCCATGATATAACTGAAATACTGTTCAAAACGGCTTTAACCCCAACACACTCACTCACTCACTCACTCACTCACTATATTCACTAAATATTCAGAGTACTGGAGAGAAACAAGTCGTTTATCATGTTGTATCTGACATCACTGTTTGAAATGGAGTATGAAAGAGTGGAGGTCCTTCCTATAACCCTAATGGTAAAAATTTAATGAGTCCCTTGATTAATAAACAAAAGCAGAAAATCCCATGGACACCCAGCGCCCTTATTTTTCTATCAATGTGTCGTGTGATCAATTTCAATAAACAACATTCCAATAAAGTTTTTGAGAAAATTTATCATTCAATTTTGGCACATTTCAGGCAGAAATTATTTACACCTCTTTGATTCTGTGTTTTATAGTAATATTGAGGCTGTGATTGTGGACTAACAAAATAATTCACTTAAAGTTGAATTAATTACAAAAAATAGAAATGATTCGATGTTGTAATGAATAAACATGATCACAGCAGCACAAATGTATTGATCAATACATGAGGTATTGATCCAGGCTGTAACAGCTGTATTCTACACCAGCTATGCACAAAGCTGTTCTCCACAACACCTGAATGCTGACCAACAGTTACAGCTGTTAACAATGTTGCCATTTACAAATGGCTGCAACAGTCCGTAATGGCAGGAGTTTATTTGCCTGATGTTTGTATGTCAATATTGATGTGATTGTCAGCTTCTATACATATTAAATATACTCAAAGCAGTTTAAGAAAACTTCATTATCTTTATCTACCCTTTTGCAAAAAAATTTAAAAGACCATTATGAATAATTTGTACCAGGTAAATTAATTATGGGGTGGTACAGCAATTGTACTGTACTTTTTCAACAATTCTACACCCCCCCCCCCCCCCCCCCCCCCACCCCCCCCCCCACACACACACACACACACACACCAACACAGACCCCAAAGTGTATAATGAATGGCTTGAAGCAGAGGCTTTAAGAAACAAACTTTTGTTATATAAGAAATAAATGACGAGTGGGAGTTGTTTATCGTACAATAAAACACTACAGGGAGAATACTGGTAAACCATGAGGGTCACAGTTGTTTATTTCCGATGTGAGATATCAACATTATGTACAGCCTCTTTAAGGATGTTGATAAAATGTACAAACTTTAAAAATATTTACCCAAATTTTAACGATGGTAACTCCCTGAATAGAATCCGACCTCATAAATGTCGGACAAGTCCATTTTACGAACAGATGGGTGAACTTAGGTATTTCCTGGATATTCTCACAATCCTCACGCCGATTGTACCTTTTCTCCTAGCACCGATTGTCAAATCTCTCCCACTTTGGGATGTGATTGTTCGGCCACTGTGTTTATCTGCGTAGCCCAGCTACATCTATGGGGAACAACTTACTTATCACTTCCCTTTAAAAAAATAACATTGTTCAGTATATGACATCATCAAGTTGCGAGCGCATATTCCAATCTCAAGAAATGACGTCGCGATAGAACAATGTTTTGTCATGAAATAAACCACTCGTCTTTGTTCTTTGCGATTTTCGCGAAGCTATCTTATATTAAGTTATAATTAAGGGCCATTACATTGACACCCAGTGTGGGGCTGACCAAGGAACAGGAGGAAATCTATGATAATTAGGGGCGGTCGGGTAGCCTAGTGGTTAAAGTTTGCTCGTCACGCCAAAGACTCGGGTTCGATTCCCGACATGGGTACAATGTGTGAAGCCCATTTGTGGTGTCCTCCGCCGTGATATTGCTGGAATATTGCTAAAAGCGGCGTAAAATCATAATAACTCACTTACTATGATAATTATGACAAATGGTCAGCCTTGTGTTGCAAGCTATGATCTGTGATCTGTGGATGCTTTTTTTAAAGTTTGACTTGTTTGTTGCAGGCCTTCCAGCAGAAGGTGGCTCCCATTCAAGGGGAGGTTGACCATGTCAATGACGAAGCTAATGACCTTCAAGCAGCAGACGTCATCCTGTCCCACGTCAACGTCCGTAAACTTGAAGATTTCAACACAAGGTAAGCGATATGAATCTTTTTTTTTTAACATGAAGTTCATATGATGAAGTTGATAAGTCATTTAAAATGTTGTTTATGGGAACTATTTCTGCATGTATTCAAGAGTTACCTCCCTTTAATTGGCTTTGGTACATGTACTTTGTTGTAAATAATCACAATATTGGTATTGGTTGTTTTCTTTGGCCATGTGATATTTGCTATGTGCTTGAAAGCAATGGTATAAATATTATTTGGAAAGGTATTTTGTGTAAAATGTCTGTATATTTTCAGGTGGAAGGCCTTACAAATAGCGATAGAAGATCGATTAAAGCAGTTACAAGAAGCTTATAGAGATTTTGGTCCAAACTCTCAACATTTTCTCTCAGGTATGTCAAATTTCTTTTTTAATCCCTTTATTAGAAGTATCATAAGTAAAAAGATCTATGGTTGCATATGTCTGAATTCACGACACTTGGCATTTTGGTGACGAGTCTTTAACCTTTATTTCCTTTAGTGTGTGGTTTTAATGGTTTTGTTTATGCAACCATTACCCTAAACCAATGACAACTAAACTCTACATACATTGTTTTGGCCCATATCTTGTTGTTTGTAATCATTCTTGCAGATACTCTACCTCTGTTATATCAATGCCTAATTCCCGCAATTTGGCTTGTCATCACACTAAAAATATCTTCAGGTTTTCAACAGAAGTCCTCCTCACCATCAAATATACATAATTAGTTGTGCAAGCAATACTATCTTGCTTCTCTTGCCTCCTGTGCATGTACAAGACAGGAAAACCTCACTTTTTTCCTGTGTGTTGATTAGCACATAGTTGATTGTACAGATATATGGAAATCTCTTCAAAATGCATTCGACTGTATAACTAAAATACATCAAAACCACCAAAATAATGACTTTAAAGCCATTTAAGTTGTCAAAAAACAGAAATCTCGATACAAAGGAAGGCCAGGGGGGAAAATGGGACAATGAGCAACAAAAAAAAAGAAGAAAAAAGAAGTCCACATGCATACATTTAAGCCAGTCAGAGTGTGTGCAGAATGTTTTCCCAGTATGAATTGACCCGTGAAGATCCGGGGTAGAATAGGTCTTCAGCAACCCATGCTTACCGTAAAAGGTGACTATGCTTGTAGTAAAAGGCGACTAACGGGATCGGGTGGTCAGGCTCGCCGACTTGGTTGATGCATGTCATCAATCCCAATTGCGTGGATCGATGCTCATGATATCAATCACTGGATTCTCTGGTCCAGACTCGATTATTTACAGACCGCTGTCATATAGCTGGAATATTGCTGAGTGCGGCGTTAAACAACAAACCAACCAACCAACCCAGTATGAAATAGCTTGCTGTCCTTACCAAGTGTTGAGCAGTATATATATACGTGTGACATTACTGTGTGGTGTCTGAAGTACGTGTAATTTCATAGTAAACACTGTGCAATGTGTTGGTAATTTGGACATCAGACTTCAAACATGTGTTGTATTTGCAGGAAGTGATGGAATAGATCGGCATTTATCTCACCCGAATCTCGTGTTGACCACCGACTAGATTGCCACTTGAAAGGGCTTGCAGCAATCACTTGTTTACTCACAACAATAAACATAGCTGTTCTTGTCTAAGGGAGACGTAATGTTTATTTATATGGGGAAAAGGTGTACAGGAAAAGGTTTCACTGAAGCAGTCGTTTTGTAGTAAACAAATAAATTATTGCCTTTTGCAGTTGTAGGACATCATGTTCGGAAATGTTGACCTCGTTTCAAGCAGCTGTAAAAAGTCTGGAGATGTTTTTCCAAGATTTAAAGATGATAAGAAATTTTATTTTAAAGGTTGTCAATTTGGATTGTGAGCTCATTGCTGCTGTTGTGGAGGGTTTGGGGGTGGGGGGGAGGGGGTTGTTTGTGACAATGT
The DNA here is from genome assembly GCF_023055435.1 of Haliotis rufescens. Classification (NCBI taxonomy): domain Eukaryota; kingdom Metazoa; phylum Mollusca; class Gastropoda; order Lepetellida; family Haliotidae; genus Haliotis; species Haliotis rufescens. The sequence continues at coordinate 11,291,315 of NW_025964223.1, forward strand.
TATATACAGAGCTCCAGATAACTTTTTGAGCAATTGAGTTTTTAATCAAAGGTTTCCATTTTAATTGGATCACCACTCTATTGGGTTTTCCCAAAATAAGTAAACATTTTGAGATATATAAAAAAATGCAAAATGTTTTAGATGTAGATAAGGGTTCTATATAGACTTGGCTTAAAAAGTAAATTAGCTCGTAATTGTGTTTCGGAAATTAGCTCTGTTGTGTGCATGCTGAAAAAGCTTCATTGGGTATTTACGTGTGGTGTTTTTATACATTTGAGTTTTTCATTTAAGGAATGCATTTCTGTACACAAGTTAATTGAAAGCAATGGCGTTTTAAACATTTTTGTTGTTGGTATTTTACACAAATACACAGTTTATCTGTAGCTCTGTATAAATATTTTTCATTTTCCTTTGAAATGAAATTAGGACATAATTATTTAGGTATCTCTTTTGCTACACTGAACAAAGACAAAATATTTTTTTAAATGATAAGGAGAGGGATTTTACTGCTCGGAGCCTGAGCCACAGCTTGAATGTTATGTCTGTGAGAAGGTGGGGCAGGAGACTACAGACAAGATGTGATATTCACTTGACTGCGGAATAAAACGAAAACAAACTTAATTTTATATCATTATCATTATCATCATCACTATCATCATGACGGGGGATGAGTACACAAATGAAATGACAAATTTAGATGTATCTTTTTAACAGTGGGTGCTAAAATCATAGCCCCCCGACTCGTTAGGTTTTGGACCATGTTTAGACTACCATGTTATAGCACATTAAGAGTAGGCTTCGCCCATTGTAACCTGATGATGGGGGAATCAAACCTGGGCATATTGAGCAAACGCTGTTACCACTAGCCCATAAGCTACCGCTGAACTGGGGGGAATTATGGACAGTGATGCTCGATGCAGACACTTTCTAGTAGACTTGCACAAGTCTCTAATGCAAATATTAATAGTTTAAATTATTATTTCTTGATAATATAAATATTAAGAACAAATTGTCCCTATAAGAGACTAGTGTCCGCTGATCTAGACTTACCTGTTAGAAGGATAGAATTACTACACACCAATGGACTTACCATCAATACAGCCTTGGAGCCAGGCTAAAGTCTTTCTATCTGAAACAGTATTTCCTGACATGCATGTCAATCATGTTATTTGTATTTGTGTACAAGGTTTCGTTTCAAAATGTTATGAAATTACCTGTGTCTAATGAGTTTGAGGACACCTTTAAGATAAGTACTGTTATGTCAATGTTTGGAACTGATAAACTGATAGCCCCATATAAGAGGTCAAGCAGTCGCACATACTTCCAGTCACCCTTTGAACTTCAATGGGAAGGTCCAAATGTTAGTTTTAACAGCTGGCGGACAAGCCCATTATTCAAAGAAAGGGGGGGCTTTAGAAAAATATTGATAACCAATATGACTGCCGTGTCCCAGTCAGTTCTATATCAATAGGAAAATCAACTGAAAGTTGTTTGTTTTCCTTTATTTCCTTTGATCAGTGTTCAGGATGAAAGTGAGCGTTAATGTGATAACATTGTTATCCGCTCCCCCAGTTTACACAGTGGGCAGAGATAAGTATGTCAATCAAGTCGTCAGTATCAGTGCTACATACGTGTGTAGATTTCAGCGCAATGCCTTCCGCCAAGGTCTGCTCAGACATGACTCCCACAGGTAAACGAACCCTTTCTCAACAATCTGTTGCCATGGCATTTGTAATCAGTTGTGATACAGCTAAATAGCTTGGACAGTGACACAGTTAGATTGTCAGTGTACAGGCTACTAGTGGGGTATATCTCACTCATGTTGGACATTGCTGTTCAGTGAGGGATGCTGGAGCTGTGAGACTGTTTGGCCATGTATTGTACCCGGTACTAGGCTCTGCTTCCATCTACTGTCAGTGTACAGGCTTCTAGTGGGGTATATCTCACTCATGTTGTACTACATAACTGTTCAGTGAGGGATGCTGGAGCTGACGGACTGTTTGGCCATGTATTGTACTAGGCTTGTTTGGCCATGTATTGTACTAGGCTTGTTTGGCCATGTATTGTACTAGGCTTGTTTGGCCATGTATTGTACTAGGCTTGTTTGGCCATGTATTGTACTAGGCCATGTATTGTACCCGGTACTAGGCTCTGCTCTCATCTACTGTCAGTGTACAGGCTTCGAGTCGGGGTATATCTCACTCATGTTGGACATTGCTGTTCAGTGAGGGATGCTGGGGCTGTCGGACTGTTTGGCCATGCATTGTACGAGGCTCTGCTTCCATCTACTGTCAGTGTGTTCTATACCAATGCAGCAACATCTACAACTGTCAGACATTAGAGAGGTCCTGGAGGTAATTTTATATAAGGACTTAATATGTAACAGTTTGAACTTTGGATTTCGGACAGGAGTCCCTTGGTGTTCATGCTTGCATATACTGTAGGTTAAGTGATAGAGGATGTGCAGCATCAACCAGCTCCAGCTCTTCAATAATTATACCCCCATTTACGAAGTAAATTGGGGGTATATAGCATTCCGTCCGTCCATCCTTCCGTCCGAGCTTTTGTACGGCCTATAACTTTTTAACCATGCACCCTAGCTTCACCAAACTTGCTACACACATTTACCACAATGAGTACTTGTGCCTTTTGCTAGTTTGAAGATTCTGAACTTTTTAATTTTTGCCATTTCCATGGACACATTAAGAAACATCAAGAATGTATGTTGTGCTAAGCATTGATTATCCCACACTAGATTGAAATATATTTGCAAAAACATGTGTTCATTTCAAACATAATGCATCCTCATGGAGTTACAAAGGAAAGGGCAGTTCCTCTGACTTAAAGCAACAGGTATATTTCATTAATTAACAAACTATTTACTATTTGTTGTTGAACAGCGGGGATAACGGGGGTATGTGAGCTTTGCTCACTTCTTTCTTGTTGTTTTTCTCTTAGAAACAGCATTTGTTTTTTGTTGTTTGGTCAGCAAATTACTTCATTCATGTTTATCAGTGTTTAAATAATGGTGAAAGGTAAATTTTGTTTACCTTCCATGTTTTGAACCATCTCAGAAAATGTTTCCCATTTGACAAAAATTTCCTCAAAATCTTTGATTTGAAAATTAGAAATTCTATCTCGTTCCCCATGTAGATGATTACACAATGTAGTTCCTTTAATGAGTGAGTGAGTTAAAGTTTAACACATTTAAGTCTCAGCTGATTAGTGTACAAAATACTGATGAAATGGCTTGTGAGAACAACTCCCTCACTCATACACAATGTTATCGCGACAGTGCTTGACGGAGTGAATGTAGCATCATGTTGTAACAAGACGTTTGCACTTGACCAGTGGGTGACCCCGATTATTGTCCATCTCTCCCTCGCCACCACACCCAATTGCTGACTGAGACTTTGCCACCTCCCTCCTTACCTGTGGAGTTGTTTGTTTACCTGGATGCTTGTCTCTCAGGTTGATTGATATTTACGACCAGGTGACATGCCGCATGGTCAACACAGAGACAGTAAGGCTGACAGTGGAGGCTCTAGCTATCTGAAGGTGAATTAGGCTATGGCGATTACAGTCCTAGGAAGTACTATTTACTTTGTAACACAGTGGTTTTTGCTTGGTAATATTATCTCCATTAAATGTCTTCAAGATAAGTCATCCCCAGCCCTCTCTGCATAAGGACCAGCACTGAGTCTGTTAATGGAATGTCATTTTGTAACTTGAAACTCCACAATCTCTGGTCAGATCCGAGCACATTCTCACCACTGGAGGATATAGTATATTGAAGTCTTTCAAAATCTCAAAACCTGTACAAAAGTACATTAATCAAGCATTTGATGACATCCTTCATTCATACAGACAATAATTCAAACGTTAAGAGAAAAATACATAATTTTTTTTAATGGTTATATTGAGTATCAAAACAACAAATCATGTCTCAGACAAAAGTGTTACGATGGCCTGTGTACTGCTTAAGTTTTGTTTTGGAAGTGGAGCTTTGTACTCTTAAAGATTCCGTTATGGTCAGTCCATATCTCTGTGATGGTGGTTTACACCTATATGAATGTACAAGGTTGGTATTAACATGGTATGACAGGAGAGTAAATATGCAGGTACGTGTGTTGATGTGCGTTACAGAGTCTGTAGAAGCAGCTTCAGTTTGTATTTATCTACCTGAATGGATACTGACCATGACCCATGTTGTATGCTATCCACGAGCACTTTGTACATGGTCCTAATTTATTCATGTTTCTCAGGACAGATTGACCATTAAAATTGTCAGTACCCAGTGTCCTGTATTGTCCACTGTTGCCATGTTGAGTCCCATACAACTCAGTGTCATGCTGTCATGTAAACATGACTTGTATCACCTAGGCCACAGAATCACCAGTGTTCATGTCAGATAAACCAGTGTCTGGTCAGTGCACATGAAGTCCATTCCCTTGTCACACTGAATGATCCATGTGATGCTGTGTGCATCATACTGTGTCCTGCTGCCAGGCTGAAGGTCGTGTCACACATGGATGAAGGTCGTGTCCACTTGGAAACAATTAATCACCTGTTTACTTCACCTGTATTGGATGATATGGGGTCACAGAGTGCTCATTTGACCATGGTCATTGAAATACTGACCAGGACTTTATTCAATAAGATCGTTGCTGTGCAGGATCGATGGTCAGGCAGTCAGTGTTGACCGTTGGGATGTACTTTGTGTGCAATGGTTAAGAAATGTAAGTTTGTTGTTTAGGACGTTCATGAAGTAATCTTTACATTGAGCAGCATATGATAATATGAAATATGTATCTTGTAATTGGTTAATTGGTTGCAATAGTTAATCAAAACTTTTGTTATATACTACTCAAAATAAGTTAAGGACCACCTGATTCTTTCATATCAATATAGTTACAATCTGTCATGGCATGACAAATTAATATGAAAGAATTGAGTGGTTCTTAACTTCTTTTGAGTAGAATATTATTTACCACAAAAGGCTCTTCTTCATCTGACTTCATAAGCAAATTGAAGAGGCTCATTTAACCCTTTCTCTGGCAAGGTGGAGGTTTAATCTTCTTTGGATAAATTTGAAAAGCTCAACCGCATTGATTATAAGCAATCAGGACATTCAACATGTTGAAACTTTGGACTCTGATCAAACACTGCATGGTCCTTACGGCTTAATCACCTATAGGCTTTACCTGTGAAATGTACACCACTTTCCCAACATACCTGAGAGTGGCAGATGATTTACCTGTAGTTACCTGTAACTAGCCTGTAATCAACTGTTCAGTATTCCCTTCACAGCTTCAGCTGTACCTGTAGGGAATGTAGCTGATAAAACTTCACACTGTCATATTTGCTACTGGTATAAAATATTGAAACAGTATTCTGTGACTGAAAAAATCAATAATTGCATGGATGTGTATTATCTGGTGGAATTCTGCGAGTGTGAGCATCGTGTGGTTGCTGTAAGGTGTGCCGGACGGTAGTTACTGTGCACTATGGTCGTGGACTGGCGGTGAGTGAATGGTACTACTGATATGTTAAATATGGGGATGTGGGAGGGTTGGCAGTGTAAAACATATATTTCATTGTCTTTCCGGGTGAATATTGTGATTGCTTATATTGCATGAATTGTGAAAGCCTATGTATACAATATATATCAGGTGTCTCGGGCATTGAATATACTGATAATGGTAGCGCGGCTGTGTAACATGTGTATATTTCGTCTGCATGTACATTTCATAGATTCATTGAATATGGTGATTACGCAGCTAGGATCCGTACGTACAACACGTATATTTCATATGCATGTTCATAACATGGATTCAGGTGGTTTTGCGATTGTGTAGATTCTTATGACAGTTATTCTGTTTACAACAAATGATTCATCTCCTGGTTCAGTTCATAGATTCAGGTGTCTCTGCTGCGATGGAGCGATTATGGGGACTGGTTCTTGTGTATACTTCTTTTACCTGCTTATTTCATGGAGTCAGGTGTGTTTGCTTTCAATTTCGTCATAGTTAGTTTACTTTTTGAGTTTTCTCTGAAGATGGGTGGAAAGGTGTTTAGAAGATGAAGAATATGGTTGAGGGGGGGAATCAATGTGTGGGGGGGGGTGTTGTTATTTGCGTATCTTGAAATACGGTGATATCAAGGAACTAATTTTGTGTGAATAATTTGCCTTTACATTTTAATAAGAATTGGGAATATTGTTTTAGATTGTCTGGTTGTTTGTATTCAAAACATTCTTCTGTTAAACGGTTTCAGTTGCAGCCTCTCTGTTATTTATTATGGCTTTTCAAGCCTCCGCTGTCGTATTTCAATGGGATATTGTTCCTTGTGCCAGGCAGAAGACCATTGGTTCTCTGCCTGGGATCAGTGAGTCATCAATGTCAGACCTGTGATCCGAAACATCAGGGAAGCATGTCCGTTTGGCTGAACGTGATGCACCAACTCACATGCAGGGACACTCGTGCATTGCATGTTGATTTTAGGCTTGTTAGTCACAGCAGATTTGAGACCAGTCATACCTGCGTGTTCATTTCATGGGGTTTCTCAAAGAATATCTGCAGATAAGGATCCATATATTGATTGTTTTAATTCTAGTCACATCTTGAAGCAACGTTGCCCAACACGTAAATCCACTCACCACGTGTGATAAGAATGTTATGAGCTACCAGCCACATGTGATAGAGTGTTACCGTTAACGTCCACATGCAGTGTTTTGGGTGACGTGTAGCGATGTACATGCATTTTAAGGTAATGTGGCTTTTAACATGCTTTATGCTATTTTTTAAATGTTTTTAAAATCATCATTTTACCTTTCTTAGATATCTGGTCTTTTTTTAGTAATTATTCATTGTACACAAAAAGTGTATTCCATTCATAATAACCATATTTATGATTTTGGAAATAATTTTTGTTTACTAATATTAAATATAATGAAAGTAGTCTTAATAAGTATCATCTGTTTTCAGATTATGAATGTTTGGTTTTGTGTATTAATTATCTTAGCTCTTAATTTCATTGATGTAGATTGTATAAACTGATCTTGCAACAGTTGTCGGGTAGGTAGTATGTGTCATGACAATTTGTGATGCTGGAATATTAACAATATTTTTATATATCTTTTTGGATGAGATGCCAATATTCTATTTGTCATTTAAATAAGATGAATGTCTCCCTCCTTATAAACAGTTAAGTCAAGTCATATTGCTTCGTATATCAATATCAGATGCTGGCCTAGATTAGTGAAAGTTTCGTTCTGAATGTACTCTATGGTATTTTATGTTGTTTCGGATGAACAAGTATGGCAACATATGCGCCAGTGTGTTCCCAAAAATCAAATCAGAATCACTTATGAAATGTATCTATAACAACAGCTGGATATGAAAAAAATTTGTTTTGTAAAAGTTATTGAAAATCAATAATATAGAATTTTGTGTCCACTAAAAAAAAAGAAGAAAATTGATTTTCTTGTTCATGTGTCTGTCTCCCTGTCATCCACTCGTCCATCACTGCAAACATCCATTTATCCATTTGTTCCATCCTATTTCTTCTCCAGCCTTATTTCTCCTGTTTTTCCTCGGCCTCGGGTGACCAACTAGTCTAATGCACTGCAATTAGCTCTCCAGAGTTATGTCCCTTAGTCATGACAGGATCCACTTGTGGGTTTGAATCCCAGATATGCCACCACAATAATCCTTGATCTGTCAGCATTATGTCCTGATCATGATGTTTAGAGAGACCCAATGATCAAGGATAATAATTTCGTATAATTAAGTCCCTTGGCGACGCCAGGATCCGATACCTGTTGACCCTCCCTCACTGTAGTGATTATTTCATCCTTGTATGAATTTCTTAGTTTTCTCCGCAATCATGACTGTCATCCATTATTGCCTTTTGCTGATCATATTAAATCAATCCTCTAATTAATGAAAAGATCCTTGTCATTAGTAATAATCAGTAAGTATCATCTGGAGATCATCACTGTAATCTAATCGGGATTGACATTCATTTGACATTATGGGCAGGAGGCTCTCGCTCATGACCTGTCAATCACCTGTCAATGCCGATACACCAGCATTTCCATCAACTGGGTTGCTGATCAAACATTGTCTACCTACAGCTAATATCATTAGGGCTGCTCTTATCAAGTCTCAAGGAGCTGTTAAAGCTTCGAGTACTCTGTCCAGCCCTTATCAATGTGAGAGTGTTGTTGTCATCGATGGGTCGCCAACCTCAACCACCTTTCGGGACAGGTAGCCTGTGTTCGTGGACTAGGTTATTTTGTTGCATGTCGGAGTAGACTCTTGAAGATTTCAGTGGATCGCAAGTACTTCGTCCATTGTTCAGCACTCTGGTAAAGTACATATTCTTGTTCGGAAATAGTCAATATTTGTCTGATTATTATCTGTTCATAATGTAGATTTTTCAATGACTGTGTCCTATATCCAGCTCTACAGGGGTACAGGAAGTGTGGCTACTTGTTATTTTAATGGTTGAATTAATGGTTCTTGTTAAGGTTAGAACTGTACAGAAAGTGTTTGATGACAGTGTTGTTAGCCCAGTGACTTCCAATGTCGGTTTTCAAAAGAAACTTGGATAGCTATTATGTGGATCTCTGCGATTGATTTTGTGAGTGAGTGAGTGAGTGAGTACGGTTTTATGCCGCTTTTAGCAATATTCCAGCAATATCACGGCGGGGGACACCAGAAATGGACTTCACACATAGTACCCATGTCAGGAATCGAAGACGGGTCTTCGGCGTGACGAGCGAACGCTTTAACCATAAGGCTACCCGACCGCCCCTGATTTTGTGACAATTCCTTGTATCAGATCATAAGAAAATTGTATGTGATAAAATACATGCTGTATTGAGCTAGTCTCATTAAGGGCAGATCCAGCATTTTTAAAAGGAAGGGTTCCAAAATATCAAAATCCTCCCTCTAAATAATTATACTGCCTACAACATACTACATTTGGTTTTCAAAAGTGAAGATCTGGGGTAGAATAGGTCTTCAGCAACCCATGATTGTCATAACGGGATTGGGTGGTCAGACTCGCTGACTTGGTTGATGCATGTCATCGTATTCTAATTGCGTGGATTAATGCTCATGAAGTCAATCACTGGTTTGTCTGGTCCAGACTTGATTATCTACAGACTGTCGTCATATAGCTGAAATACTGCTAAGTGCAGTGTTGAACAACAAAGAAACAAACAAACTTCAGAAGGAAGGGGTCCGGACCCCCTGGATCCACCACCTGGATCCACCACCTGGATCTACCTATGGTCATGGATCATTAGATCATCACAGCACCACCCTTTACAGCATTCTCCCTAGCCTCTTCTGTTGTGGGGCGGTCGGGTAGCCTAGTGGTTAAAGCGTTCGCTCGTCACGCCGAAGACCCGGGTTCGATTCCCGACATGGGTACAATGTGTGAAGCCCATTTCTGGTTTCCCCTGCCATGATATTGCTGGAATATTGCTAAAAGTGGCGTAAAACCCCACTCACTCACTCACTCTTCTGTTGTGATTTGGTTGTTTCCGACTTACAAAGAAAATGTCATGACTTTTCTGGAAAGGAATGGATGATGTTTTAATCCTTTATTCCAGCTTGGCACTTTGTACACAAGTGTCTACATAGTTCATGTTGGAGTGTGTCCGATATATGACAGATACCTACTACATTCATGATGCTAAACATCCTCTTTTAATCCTCAGTCATAACGAACTATGTGAATACATGTTGGATGGTTTGTTGTTTAACGCCGCACTCAGCAATATTCTAGCTAAATGACGGCGGTCTGTAAATAATCAAGTCTGGACACGACAATCCAGTGATTGATATCATGAGCATCGATCCACGCAATTTGTGGATCCCGTTAGTCGCCTCTTACAACAAGCATAGTTGCTTTTTACGGCAAGCATGGGTTGCTAAAGACCTATTCTACCCCGGATCTTCACGGATCGTGAATACATGTATCAACATACATATTATTATAATCTCTCCATTTGGAATGACATGTTGCAAATTTTAGACATGTATCAAACAGTATTTGACTATTTTGTGGGGACAGTACAAGACCTCAGCTCTCAATGCTCTTCATGGTACCAATGGAAAGGAGAATCTGGTGACCACAATGTGTGACATCACGTGTAGCGTAAAACAATATTCACTCAGTGAATGAGGTGAGGTGAAATGGGGTTTAACGTCATGTCCAAGATTATTGCACTTATACAGCGACGTGCATGGACGTGTGTGTGTTTGTGTGGCTGCTTGTACTAGTCCGGACTGATGCTGATTTATACTGCTAGCTCACTGAGATACCATGCCGCAGTTTAACATGAATACCCCACTCAGACACAGTATACTGCCTCCGAGCCGACCAGTCCTTGTTTTAGCCTCTTAATGCCGAGTGCCAGACAGGGTAACAACAAGTACCATCTTTTAACGTCTTTTGGTATGACGCGGTCGGGGATCGAACCCCGGACCTTCCGCTCTCCGGACGGACGCTCTACCACTAGACCACGGAGGCGGTCCCTCAGGGAATGAAGAAGGTTTTGTGCGTTAGCTAGTAATATGCCAGGTCTGTCACTGTGGGTGCTTTTTAACAAGAAAGCACCCATGTGGGTTTTTCAGGTAACCAGCAAACACTTTAACCACTGTGCCACTACACCGTCTGTTCTTCTCCTGCATTCACTCAGTTCAACACAAGAGAGGGGTCATAGAGTTGTTTCAGTTTTCAGTGCGTCTTACATCTGGCGCAGACTTGCAGCGTGCAGGTTTTAGGAGCACGTGCGCATGTTTATGTTGGGATGCTCTCTCTGATTTAGATTTGCTTTTGCTGTAAACATTCGAAACTTTAAACAATACGAAAGGTTAACCCTCTGGGAAACAAAAATGAAGGCTAAATAAAATGTGTGGTTTTGTGGTTTGTGAGACTTGTTTGGCATAAACGTGCTGCAAACTGGGGCTGATGTCGACATCTGCAAAGACTTGTCTCGTGGTTGTAGTTGTTGAATTGCTGGTGTTGTCGATGGCTGATGCTGTAAGTGGTCCTGCTAGGCTGAAGGAGAGAGTCCTGTTTTAAACAAAGTGTGGAATTCCTGATGGGAGTGGAGCAAGTAAGACCAGATGGCGAAACTGGGTCTTCTTTTTTCTGAACAACATTACCATGTGTAATGGAGGCAGCGGCTGGCTGAGGAAGCCTGGTTCTGGAGGCAGGCATCTTGTGGTTCAATCTCCATCATGTGTTTTTCACAGAGCCTGAAAGAATAATGTTTGTGTGGCTTGTTAAGAGGAGAATTTATTTCGAAAGCTGCTGTTTTGAATGGAATTAACTTTAATATAGAAAAGATATTTGTTAAACAAAAGGTTCAAGACAAGTATGTTTTGATGATGGAATTATAGACAGAGTCTTCATCCAGGCACAGTAACCTCTTCTGTTAACACAATAACTTAACTGATAAGAATGTGAATACTTTTCTCTTCTGAAGTAAATACTCTTTAAAGATGTAATGTGGTAAAATGCATTGTATACAAGCCTTGGATGAGATACCAGTAAAGGACAGCTTCCATAGTTTGCTTATCTACAATGTTTGTTCTGATTAAATGAACAATAATTCCAAGTTTCAAGTGGCTTACCGGTGTTGTTAATACTATTCTACATTAATTCATATCCCATATTATTTTCAGAATAGAAATACAAAAATATGTATTGAAATGTCCCTCTCATCTGTTATTTAGAATATTACTGTCACCGCTGTTCCTGAAACATCCATCAATTATATTCCAGCTATTATTTTCAAATTATCATAAGCTGTACTTCCAAGGTTTGTCTAGCCTTGCTCCAAGGCTGTACTGAAAGAAAGGTTCATGGATGTGTAGTAATTCTATCCTCCTAATAGGCAAGTCTAGATATGTGACACTACTAAGGACTCCAGTCTCTTATAGGGACAACTTGTTCTTATTATTTACATCATCTAGAAATTATGATTTAAACTAACAATTTTTGCCTAAGAGACTTGTGAAAGTCTAAGGTTTGTCCTGCATTATGACAGTATGCATAATGATGTTTATTAAGATTCATGAAAATATCTTTGAACTCCTTTAGGACAGTTTCATGTCCCAGCACTGAGGTATGAGCTGAAGTAGATCATGTAGGGGATCGGCCTGGTCATAAAAAATCATATTTTGGTGCATAAATTAGGCCCCATATTGATTTTAACGTTGAGCATTAAGTGATTTATGTCAGGCAGCAGAAGGCCACCATGTTCCATTAGAAATCTAATAAACATGCTTGGTTAATAAGAGACAATAGACTATGGATATTAATGGTAGTTAAATTATTTCTCTCACGTGGGGTAGCAGTGTTAGTAAATATCAAACAGTATTATTCTTTTGGATAAAAAAATGATAGCTATCCTTAATGATGATAAAAAAGATAATGTGAACATAATGTCTGCCAATGATTTTTATTTCATTTTTATAACCCCGACCTTTTAGCTTGACCATGATGTGTTTTGTCTGTTGCAGTGTCTGTGGAGTCCCCCTTTGAGCGATCTGTGTCAGGGAATAAAGTGCCTTACTATATCAAGTGAGTATATCCCTGCCTGGTACCCACTTTGTGGCTACATGAGAACTTCTTGGTACCCAGTATACAGCCAGATGGAATGTACGTGTAACCTGGCAAGTTGGCAAGATGAATGTGGTTCCCTAAGCATATTACCGGGTGGCGTTGACTTACTAGAACCCAGTATGGAGCTAGATAGTGTTTGCTTCCTGGTACCCAGTATACAACAGGATTGCTTGTGCCTCCTCATATTCAATATTCAGCCAGGGATAGTGTACTGAATGCTACCCAGTCAGAGATACCATACTGACAGGTACCCAGTCAGAGATACTTTTCTGACAGGTACCCAGTCAGAGATACTATACTGACAGGTACCCAGTCAGAGATACCATACTGACAGGTACCCAGTCAGAGATACTATACTGACAGGTACCCAGTATACAGTTGGAGAGAGAGAGTGTAGCACCATAACATATATAATACCATTATGAAGCTGTGAGGTATTTAAGTTATAACACAGACACTGAGAAATTGTATGTTATACCACTAAACAAATGTGAGATATTGTATGTTATATCACTAAGAAAATGAGATATTGAATGTTATACCACAATGACATTGTGAGATGTTGTATGTTATACCACTAAGGGACTGTGAGATATTGTATGTTATACCACTGAGGGACTGTGATATAGTGTATGTTATACCACTGAGGGACTGTGAGATATTGTATGTTATACCACTAAGGGACTGTGATATAGTGTATGTTATACCACTGAGGGACTGTGAGATATTGTATGTTATACCACTAAGGGACTGTGATATAGTGTATGTTATACCACTGAGAGACTGAGATATTGTATGTTATACCACTAAGGGACTGTGATATAGTGTATGTTATACCACTGAGGGACTGTGAGATATTGTATGTTATACCACTAAGGGACTGTGATATAGTGTATGTTATACCACTGAGGGACTGTGAGATATTGTATGTTATACCACTAAGGGACTGTGATATAGTGTATGTTATACCACTGAGAGACTGAGATATTGTATGTTATACCACTAAGGGACTTTGATATAGTGTATGTTATACCACTGAGGGACTGTGAGATAGTGTATGTTATACCACTGAGAGACTGTGATATATTGTATGTTATACCACTAAGGGACTGTGATATAGTGTATGTTATACCACTAAGGGATTGTGATGTAGTGTATGTTATACCACTAAGGGACTGTGAGATATTGTATGTTATACCACAATGAGACTGAGATATTGTATGTTATACCACAATAAGACTCTGAGATATTGTATGTTATACCACAATAAGACTCTGAGATATTGTATGTTATTCCCCTATAAGACTGTTAGATATTGTATGTTAAACCACAATAAGACCGAGATATTGTATGTTATACCACAATAAGACCGAGATATTGTATGTTATACCACAATGAGACTGAGATATTGTATGTTATACCACAATGAGACTGAGATATTGTATCTTATTCCACAATAAGACTGTGAGATATTGTATGTTATACCACAATAAGACTGAGATATTGTATGTTATACCACAATAAGACTGAGATATTGTATGTTATACCACAATAAGACTCTGAGATATTGTATGTTATTCCCCTATAAGACTGTGAGATATTGTATGTTATACCAAAATAAGACCGAGATATTGTATGTTATACCACAATGAGACTGAGATATTGTATGTTATACCACAATGAGACTGAGATATTGTATGTTATACCACAATAAGACTGAGATATTGTATGTTATACCACAATGAGACTGAGATATTGTATGTTATACCACAATAAGACTGAGATATTGTATGTTATACCACAATGAGACTGAGATATTGTATCTTATTCCACAATGAGACTGAGATATTGTATGTTATACCACAATGAGACTGAGACATTGTGTGTAGTGCCATTAAGGGACGGTGTGTGTTGTAACCAACCAGTGTACTGACAGCTGTGAACATGACATACATCTACTATGTAATGTAAGGCAATGTCTCTTGTTTCTGAGACTTACGTTTTCCGCATGTCTGTGTAAACATGACATTTATATTGGACAAACTGCATGCACTTGAGAATCGCTTGAAGTAGGTGGCTTGAGGAAGGTCATCCACAGCTATTTGTCATGATAGTGTTGGCCATGTTTTACAAGTGAGTCACGTGCTGGACATACGTGTGTTTAATACGTCCACTGTTTAACAATTATAATGTTGGCATTACACAGCACTCACCAGATAGACTGTCTGCTATACTGCGTATGCTGTCATACATGAAAGTATGTCCATGGTACATGTTGGAATTTGCAGCCAAGGAGAAAATTGGGAGTTTTGTCACATTTCAATTTTGAAACTTTTATCACCTGGAGTAATTTTAAAGGGACCTTGTGGGGATATCAAGTTGATATATTTATTAAAGGGACCTTATGGGTATATCAAGTTGATATATTTATTAAAGGGACCTTATGGGTATATCAAGTTGATATATTTATTAAAGGGACCTTATGGGTATATCAAGTTGATATATTTATTAAAGGGACCTTATGGGTATATCAAGTTGATATATTTATTAAAGGGACCTTATGGGGATATCAAGTTGATATATTTATTATAGGGACCTTGTGAGTATATCAAGTTGATATATTTATTAAAGGGACCTTATGGGTATATCAAGTTGATATATTAATTAAAGGGACCTTATGGGTATATCAAGTTGATATATTTATTATAGGGACCTTGTGAGTATATCAAGTTGATATATTTATTAAAGGGACCTTATGGGTATATCAAGTTGATATATTTATTAAAGGGACCTTATGGGTATATCAAGTTGATATATTTATTAAAGGGACCTTATGGGTATATCAAGTTGATATATTTATTAAAGGGACCTTGTGGGTATATCAAGTTGATATATTTCTTAAAGGGACTTTGTTGGTATAATAAGTGCATGAATACAGGTCGTAATGGCAGTGGTAGAAACTAACAGTTTTAGTCCACTAGTCCTTATGATGATAACTTATAGCAGAACCCTTAAAAATGGGAAATTTCTACTAGTCCTTATGATACCTTAACTGTTGGACAGTTTGGCAAGGACTACAGGACTACTGCCAATTTCTAACGCTGACCATTCATGTAAAGTCACTATACCAAGACGTAATGATTATGTTTTGTTTCAGTCACACCACAGAAACCACCCAGTGGGACCACCCCGAGATGTCCGCCTTAATGCTCGCACTCAGTAAGTCTTGTAGAGCCGTGGGGGTCTGGGTTGGAGGAGATCCCAGCAAGCTATGCTGGTCGTTCGAGGCGACCATTTATGCTGGTCTTCGAGGCGACCATTTATGCCGGTCGTTGGAGGCAACCATTTATGCCGGTTGTCCGAGGCAACCATTTATGCTGGTCGTTCGAGGCGACCATTTATGCTGGTCGTTTGAGGTGACCATTTATGATGGTTAATTGAGGCAACCATATATGCTGGTCGTTTGAGGCAACCATATATGCTGGTTGTTTGAGGCGACCATTTATGCTGGTCGTTTGAGGCGACCATTTATGATGGTTAATTGAGGCAACCATATATGCTGGTCGTTTGAGGCAACCATTTAGATCAGGTGATCAGGCTTTGTGACTTGATTGTATGTCATTGGTGCTCACAATATTGATCACTGGATTGTCTGGGAGTTATCCCTCCTGGGCACGATCTCTTTGTGGGGGTTGGGGGGGGTTGAACCATGGACTGGTGCCTGTGTCTAGTCTGGCTCTAGATCTAGACACTGTCATGTGTGAACCTCAAACATATGTTAGTGTTTTAAGGCTGAGCGTTAACAGGTAGATAGGTTTACATCTTACAGTTGTAGTGTGCAGACAAAGAAATAAAGGTTTTGGGGACTTAAAATAAACTAACTGGGCTTCTAATTGAACAAGCATGACCTCCCTTTAAGTAATATCAATGCTTTTGACATACCACTCTTTAATACTGGTTTTGTAGCACAAGAATGGCCATGTAACACTGAACTCACACTTTCATTACAGGACAAGTATATACATTCTTCATTTCAAATCATGAACTAAAATAGAAAATTATATTCACAAACAGAATCTATAGGCAGCAGTAATCTTTACTTATTTACTTATATAATTCCAATATTGTAATGGTCTACTGTACTGTAAAGTAGTCCGATGTACTGGTGGGGATGAGGGTTGCCCTTGTATCAGTGCTGTGTCAACTGAGAGAGTGTTGAGTGAGTCTGTCAGAAGGACAACAGGGTAGAGGTCAATCCTACACCTAGACTGTCTCCCAAACCCTGGAGATTAAATTGGGGGCGGTGAGGTAGCCTAGTGGTTTAAGCATTTGCTCTTCATGCCGAAGACCCAGGTTCAATTCGCCACATGGGTACAATGTGGGAAGCCCATGTCAGGTGTCCCCTGCCATGATATTGCTGGAATATTGCTAAAAGCGGCGTAAATTCATACTCACTCACTAGAGAATAAACTGAAAAAAAGTCCCAACTCAAGTCTAGAATGATTTGGCAAGTCCAAATTGCCTCAGCTCTAGAAATTAAAGATTGTTCTGGGCTCCATTTGGATGTTATTTTGTAGATATATTTTGTTAATAAGACACCTATTTCTAGGACTAAATATCAGTCTACAGTACACACAACCCTGGGCCCCACACACAACCCTACTAGGGCCACACACACAACCCTACTAGGGCCCCACACACAACACTAATAGGGCCCCACACAACCCTACTAGGACTCCACACACAACCCTATTAGGGCCCCACACACAACCCTACTATCTGACAGGACTGGCAGTTTGTAAGTATATTTCATGAGTGCTAATTTACACATCATTTCTGAGGTCTGAGCCGGAGCATATGTGTACCTGCTTCTTAATGTTGAAGGCGAACCACTTTGACAAAGTTGATTTATTGAGTAATGTACTTGACCTTTAGTTTGCTGCAGTGAGATTGGGCTTATAAAAGTGTTTGACAAGGAAATGCCGACATTGTTTGTTGGTGCTAAAGGTGAACTATCTACACACATTGTCACTTTAAAAGTTGTTCTCCACTTGATTATGAAAATGTATGATATTGTAATAATTGTTTTAAATTTTGAATTGAGTATCTTGTTAACAGATGTCCTTAGTTACTAAGATACTATATGACCCGTGAAGATCCGGGGTAGAATGGGCGACTATGCTTGTCGTAAGAGACGACTAACGGGATCGGGTGGTCAGGCTTGCTGACTTGGTTGGTGCATGTCATCGATCCCAATTGCATGGATCGATGCTCATGATATCAATCACTGGATTGTCTGGACTCAATTATTGACAGACTGGCGTCATATAGCTGGAATATTGCTGAGTGCGGTGTCAAACAGCAAACCAACCAACTATACTATAGTCTGGAAGGTAATTTAAGGTACCGACGTTTACTACAATATCTGAAAAACTATTGGACCTACTCCAGTCAAAGTTGGTATGAGATTATTAAACACTCATACATAACTGGATATTACATTTAAAGACAATCGGTGCATGAATAAAATATCTGTCTATTTAGCTATCACTATATTTCATCAACAACCAGATCCGACAATAATACGTTCAAAATAAGCATATCTTCAATAAGACACAGTATTTTTCCCTTTTATTTAATTTTGACTGACTTCAGTATTGTTGATCGGTGAGACAGGATCGACTAGCCTTGCCGCATGTTTGTGGTGATAATGAAACTGCGTCTTCTTTCAGATGAGCTGAACAATGTGAGGTTTGCCGCCTACCGCACAGCGATGAAGTTGCGGATGCTGCAGAAGAAGCTATGTAGTAAGTTGTAGCATCTGTGTCTTGAACAATATCAGAGTGGCCATCTTCACATGACCTACATGGAGAATCTCACACTAACATAACAAGACGAGTTGATAAAAGTTTCAAACTCCGAGGCTTGCTGAAGAGTTTTGACCTTTCCAATGCGTATTGGTATTTTTTATTTTAGACTCAAATATGAGTTTCTATTTATCATCCAAGACATTCCCTACCTTTTTAGTTTGTAGACTGTTATAAAAAGTTGCCTTGAGTATAAAAAGAACATGTACATTTAGAAAGAGACAGTACTCTTTAGCCATGAATGTTTGATCTGAAAATTGATTAATTCTGACAAATCTAATTTCTCTGGAAACAGGAACTCAATTTTT
This sequence comes from Haliotis rufescens, assembly GCF_023055435.1. NCBI lineage: Eukaryota > Metazoa > Mollusca > Gastropoda > Lepetellida > Haliotidae > Haliotis > Haliotis rufescens. The sequence continues at coordinate 11,310,141 of NW_025964223.1, forward strand.
ACCATACATTTCTCGTATCATTTTTCAAAATGCATTGTTCGTAATCAGTTTGAGTACAATATTGAAATTGCATTGTCAGATAATGCTTTGATCCTGGACTAACTGAGCAGACTTGGTGTGAAATAAAATAATACATCTTAACGAAAGTTTGCTGTCTTAAGATGCAGGTGTTTTTAATGATGCAAGCACTGACGTTCCAAGTTTGTCACTGATAACTCTGTAAGGTGAACACTATTCTTGTTTTTCAGTGGATCTTGTGTCTATGAATACGGCAGCAGATTCCTTCGACCGTCACGGCCTCCGTGCACAAAATGACAAACTCATGGACGTCATTGAAATCATTAACTGTGTTACCTCCATGTTCGAGGTTGTGGCCACCGAACACCCTACTCTTGTCAACGTGCCCTTCTGTGTTGATATGGTGCTAAACTGGATTCTAGATGTCTACGACATGTAAGTAGACACCGCCTCCTGTTGGGATTCACAGCTAAGAGCTTCCCAGTGTAGGAAGATAAGGCTAAATAAAAATCAATAATCCAATTTCAGGTGACATTGTCGAGCAGATATGGGTTGCAGGACAGATTAACTAAAAGCTTTGATGCACGTTTCCCTGACAGAAAGACAAGTATGGAGAGGTGGATGTGGTGACGTGGAGGGGATGTGGTGACTTGGTGTGTGGATGTGGTGACTTGGAGTGTGGATGTGGTGACTCGGAGTGTGGATGTGGTGACTTGGAGCGTGGATGTGGTGACTTGGTGTGTGGATGTGGTGACTTGGAGTGTGGATGTGGTGACTTGGTGTGTGGATGTGGTGACTTGGTGTGTGGATGTGGTGACTTGGTGTGTGGATGTGGTGACTCGGAGTGTGGATGTGCTGACTTGGAGTGTGGATGTGGTGACTTGGAGTGTGGATGTGGTGACTTGGGGTGTGGATGTGGTGACTCGGAGTGTGGATGTGGTGACTTGGAGTGTGGATGTGGTGACTTGGTGTGTGGATGTGGTGACTTGGAGTGGATGTGGTGACTTGGAGTGTGGATGTGGTGACTTGGAGTGTGGATGTGGTGACTTGAGGTGTGGATGTGGTGACTTGGAGTGTGGATGTGGTGACTTGGTGTGTGGGTGTCGTGACTTGGTGTGTGGATGTGGTGACTTGGTGTGTGGATGTGGTGACTTGGTGTGTGGATGTGGTGACTTGGAGTGTGGATGTGGTGACTTGGGGTGTGGATGTGGTGATTTGGAGTGTGGATGTGGTGACTTGGGGTGTGGATGTGGTGACTTGGAGTGTGGATGTGGTGACTTGGTGTGTGGATGTGGTGACTTGGTGTGTGGATGTCGTGACTCAGAGTGGATGTGGTGACTTGGAGTGTGGATGTGGTGACTCGGAGTGGATGTGGTGACATGGAGTGTGGATGTGGTGACTTGGGAGATTGGATGTGGTGACTTGGAGCGTGGATGTGGTGATTTGGAGTGTGGATGTGGTGACTTGGAGTGTGGATGTTGTGACTTGGAATGTGGATGTGGTGTCTTGGAGTGGATGTGGTGACCTGGTGTGTGGATGTGGTGACTTGGGAGAGTGGATGTGGTGACTTGGAGCGTGGATGTGGTGACTTGGAGTGTGGATGTGGTGACTTGGGAGAGTAGATGTGGTGACTTGGAGCGTGGATGTGGTGACTTGGTGTGTGGATGTGGTGACTTGGAGTGTGGATGTGGTGACTTGGAGTGTGGATGTGGTGACTCGGAGTGTGGATGTGGTGACTTGGTGTGTGGATGTGGTGACTTGGTGTGTGGATGTGGTGACTTGGAGTGTGGATGTGGTGACTTTGAGTGTGGATGTGGTGACTTTGAGCGTGGATGTGGTGACTTGGAGTGTGGATGTGGTGACTTTGAGCGTGGATGTGGTGACTTGGAGTGTGGATGTGGTGACTTGGTGTGTGGATGTGGTGACTCGGAGTGGATGTGGTGACTTGGAGCGTGGATGTGGTGACTTGGAGTGTGGATGTGGTGACTTAGAGCGTGGATGTGGTGACTTGGAGTGGATGTGGTGACTTGGAGTGGATGTGGTGACTCGGTGTGGATGTGGTGACTTGGAGAGTAGATGTGGCAACTTGGAGTGTGGATGTGGTGACTCGGAGTGGATGTGGTGACTCGGAGTGGATGTGGTGACTTGGAGAGTGGATGTGGTAGCTATGTGGTTGTTGGGTTGTGACCACTGTGTACAAGGCAGATTGAGGTGTTATTGTACCAGTGGTGTGCATCGACACTCACTGTATCAGCCAATGGAGTGCCTGTTCCAGGTCAAGCTTGCAGCAGTCTCTACTTAAGTATCAAGTCAGAAGCCAGAGTCTAGTAAAATATTGTAATATTTTGTTTGATATAATAATGCAGTTACTGAAAGTTAATATATTTACATTAATATCTGCTGAAAATAATGCCTAGAAACAATTACGAAGACGCAGACATTTTTGGCACAAACAGTGAAATGGCCAAAATATTACTGGCATAAAATCCATGTGTAACGCATGAGGATTCCAGGGTAGAAAAGTTCAGAGTGTTGGTTGTGAAAAAGACTAATGAGTTGGTTATTGGTCCGACCAGGTTGTGTGCCATCACACCAATTAGGTACTGACAGCTGTTTGCACTATCAACCACTGGTTTGATTGGTCCAGACTTCAGTAGTTTACTACCGTATTATAGCTGCTGACTCACCAATATGCACTCATTTCCGTCACCTACACATGAGAGAGATGTTTCATGCTACAAGATCAGTGTTTATATTTCTGTTATGTTGTTTTGCAGGGCAAGGAGTGGCAAGGTGCGGGTGCTGTCTTTCAAAATAGGAATTATCATAATGTGCAAGGCGCAGCTAGAAGACAAGTATAGGTGTAAGTAGCTTACAATTTAACCAATTCAATACAGAATGCTAAGTTTGAACCTGAACCAATTGTCTCTTAAATTGTGTCAAACATTGTTGGTTAAATTGGAATCTGTCCACAATTATGTTCAGCTTCGTATGGTGCTTTATGGTCTTGAGAGCTGGTGGAGTATCCTGTTTGTTAAAACATTCATTTTTTGCACTAAAAGCCTGTGTTTGATTCCCTACAAGGCTCAATGTGTGAACCTCTATCTGGTGTCCCCTCACTCACTCACTCACTCACTCACTCACTCACTCACTCACTCACTCAATGTGTGAACCTATATCTGGTGTCCTCCATCGTAGTACTGCTGGGAGATTGCTGAGATCAGCGGAAAACCCAACTCACTCACTCACTCAGTGTGTGAACCTATATCTGGTGTCCTCCATGGTAGTACTGCTGGGAGATTGCTGAGATCAGCGGAAAACCCAACTCACTTACTCACTCAATGTGTGAACCTATATCTGGTGTCCTCCATCGTAGTACTGCTGGGAGATTGCTGAGATCAGCAGAAAACCCAACTCACTCACTCACTCAATGTGTGAACCTATATCTGGTGTCCTCCATCGTAGTACTGCTGGGAGATTGCTGAGATCAGCAGAAAACCCAACTCACTCACTCACTCAATGTGTGAACCTATATCTGGTGTCCTCCATCGTAGTACTGCTGGGAGATTGCTGAGATCAGCGGAAAACCCAACTCACTCACTCAATGTGTGAACCTATATCTGGTGTCCTCCATCGTAGTACTGCTGGGAGGTTGCTGAGATCAGCGGAAAACCCAACTCACTCACTCACTCAATGTGTGAACCTATATCTGGTGTCCTCCATCTTGATACTGCTGGGAGATTGCTGAGATCAGCGGAAAACCCAACTCACTCACTCACTCAATGTGTGAACCTATATCTGGTGTCCCCCATCTTGATACTGCTGGGAGATTGCTGAGATCAGCGGGAAAACCCAACTCACTCACTCACAATGGTCTGGAAAATACTCTTCCTACCTGGTCTGTTTTGTCAAATCAGTCAATTTGAACCTTTGTGGTCTTGAATTTCACTCTTCTTTTTTCAATTCATTTTTTATTCATTCATTTATTGATTTGCTTTTGTATCGTGGAATTACAATTATTATGTGTGTTTTATTTCTTTGCAGTCATTTTCCGCCTGATAGCGGACACAAACGGGTTTACGGATCAGCGGAAGTTGGGACTGCTCGTCCATGATTGTATTCAGATTCCTCGTCAGCTGGGGGAGGTCGCAGCGTTTGGAGGCAGCAACATCGAGCCCAGTGTACGAAGCTGTTTTGCTAAGGTAAGTCTGTGAGGTATCTGCAGGTGAACAATATCCTGCGTCATGTAGGTCAGGATCAGAGTGTTTACCTGTAGACAGATGTGTTTCTCATCGGTTTACATTAGGACAGTATGTGCTGATGTGTCAATCCAGCTGATGATCAACTAACATCAGAGTTTTACTATAAGCGTACAGGGAACATGAGGCTATAACTACTGTTGAGTTTAAATATCAGCCATAGTGGTTTCCTCTTGGGCAGGATTCAGCAAGTGCTGATATAGAAACTGTTTAAGTTCGGGTCATAATTTCTGATCAAAATGGTGAGAGAATATGCCTGTGAAGGACTTCACAATAAGCACAAAATATAATCAAGGGGGGACAACTTTTGCTTAATGTAAAATTGTCTCCCCTTATTCAAAAGGAATCATGGAACTTAAGTCATGATTTGTTTCAGTGACAATACAATTGAAATTAGGCAGGATAACGTGTTAGCAGTTCAGTAACACCCAACATTACATAAATTACCTCTTGTTAGGTCAACTGATGTTCCAACCTGTGTGGCTTTTTTCAGGCAAATGGGCGGCCTGAGATTCAAGCTTCTCACTTCCTCGACTGGTCCAAGATGGAGCCCCAGTCATTGGTGTGGCTGCCGGTCATGCACAGACTTGCAGCAGCTGAGACAGCCAAACATCAGGCCAAGTGCAATATTTGTAAAGAATTCCCTATAGTGGGGTTCAGGTGAGACACTTTCTTGTGGCGTACTGTTCTCTTATTGATGAAGGGGCAGTCGGGTAGCCCAGTGGTTAAAGCGTTCGCTAGTCACGCCGAAGACCTGGGTTCGATTCCCGACATGGGTACAATGTATGAAGCCCATTTCTGGTATCCCCCGCCATGATATTGCTGGAATATTGCTAAAAGCGGCGTAAAACCATACTCACTTACTCACTTATTGATACCTGCTGGTTCTCAGTGTGTAATTTAAGCCAGTTTGTGGCCCAAAAAAAACAGAGTAAAGATAGCAATTTGAATAAACAAGAAGTGACACAAATGTCATTTTTGGACAGTATCGTGTACAACTTTCGGCCAAGTAAATGCAACTTGTGCCATAATGTTCCTTTAAGTTTTTATGAATATATATATATATTACTTTTTTTATTTGTAGTTGTTGTTTTGTTTTTGTTTTTGTTTTTGGGGTCACTTAATAATGTAATAAATAAAAATTGAAAGAGGCGATTTGTTTTAGCAAATAATAGTCAATTAATTGTTATGTTATATGGAATGAGTGAGTGAGCGAGTTGGATTTATGCCGCTTTTAGCAATATTGCAGAAATATCACTGTGGGGGACACCAGAAATGGGCTTCACACATTGTACCCATGTGGTTAATTAGGCCTTCAACGTGACGTGCAAACGCTTTAAACACTACCCCAGCTTTTTATCCCCCCGGCATATCATTTTACGAATTTTTATTTTTTAAAATTTTTATGGAAAGAAGTTGGACATAGACTCCATTGGGGATGGGGTTCTTTTCTGGGTCAGAATTCGAAAACCATTCAGTATATTTGATCGAAACTTGAAAGATGTATCAGTCACATGCTGAAGTGGTGCCTTTTGCTATTTTGTAATTTTTATCATTTTTATTTTTGCTGTTTAGGATTGTTTCAAAATTTTATCTTGTGATTTAAGTTCAAATGTTTTTTTTGTTTTTTTTCAGGTATCGTTGTTTGCGGTGCTTTAACTTTGATGTCTGCCAAAACTGTTTCTTCTCTGGGAGGAAACATAAAAGTCATAAGCTGACACACCCTATGCAAGAATACTGTACTGCTGTGAGTATGGATAACCATTTATCATTACGTTGATCATGATCATGGATTTACATAGACCTGCCCAGAGGCCGATATTCAGCGCCAAGTCTACAGTAAATATTTACAATTTGGAATTTAAAAAAAATTCCACTACTTGTTACCTATACTGGACAACAAAGTTCATAAATATTTTTTTGGATATTTTCATGAAATTGTGTGTCTAAACTACAAAAAAATATCCTCAAATATATTTTGTGATCCCTTTTTTCTTCTTTTTAGTTTTGATCCCTAGAAACTTAGTGTCGTAAGAGTCAACTAAAGTGGATCACATCGTTCAACTCTTTGATGTGACTGATTCTTTGTCTTCATGCTCATACTATCAGTCACTGGTTTGCCTCAATATGACTGCTAGAGACGGCCATGATACAGATGGAATATTGCTGACTTTCACAAACTACACCCACTCTCTCTTGCTCACTTACTCACTCACTTCTACCATGTGAAGATCCAGGTTACAATTGGCCTTCAGCAACCCTTGCTGTCATAAGAGGCGACTAACAGGATCAGATGGTCAGGCTCACTAATGTCATTGTATCCCAAATGCATACATCACTGCTCATGATGTCAGTCACTGGATTGTCTGGTCCAGAATGATAATTTACAGACATCGGTCATATTGCTGGAATACTGCAAAGTGCGGCATTAAACAACAAACAAACAAAACTCTCTTTCTTTGGCCTAATCATTGACTCGGTAAAGTGAGTGAGTGAGGTTTTACTCCGCTTTTGACAATATTCCAGCAACATTACATGGGTGGGAGGGGGGACATCTGAAATGGGCTTCACACATTGTAGGCATGTAGGGAATCAAACCCGGCTCTTCAGCGTTATGAGCAATGACCCATTTAAGAATGTCAATAAAGTGAGTGAGTTGGGTTTAACGCCGAATTTAACATTATTCCAGTTGTATCATGGCGTGTCAGCTTAATGTGGGAGGAAAGCCCGAAGTGATGCAGGCCTCAGACGTTTACCACTTTGGTGAAACCCATGAGCACGGGTATGGTGCTGACAAACCTAGAAACATAATCAGGGCAAACCGGGATTCAAACCCACAATCATAGGTTTCTGTCGTGACCAAGGGACGCAACTCTGCACAGCGAATTTGCGGCGCCTTAAATGACTAGGCCACCCGTGCCCCCGTATCAACAAAGAGGCATGAGAGATGTAAATTAACTTAGGGTTCCGCCGTGAGCAGGTGTTAAAACCAGTAATAGCTTTGCAGAATATTCATTAGGATCTTGAAGTTATGGATGTCTTCCTGAAGAACATAAACAGCCTTTGAATTTGTTTTCAGACTTCTATACTAAGAACATAAATCACTATTTTTAAAATACAGTGGATGCGGAAAAAGATCAAATTTTAAGTGTTTACATAAATTGAAGGCTGCCTTTGAATGTTCATCAAAGAAACCATGAAAATCCATTATATTACTTTCACAATCTTTTCTCATGTGAAACATGTTATTTCGAATAACAATTTGCCATTTCGCTGTGATGTAATTTATTTGTTTGTAATGAGGGATGAGTAATATGTATTTCAACTTAAAAGGACTCAATAAAAAATAACAGAATTTGATTGGTTAGAATTCTGCTCTTGCTTCCACGATATTTGTCAATTAATCTGACATTTATTTTTCCTTATTTTTTTTCAAACCTGAATGATACATTGACAGTACTGTTGTATGTTGTAACGTTAAATTGTTTCAGACAACCTCAGGAGAAGATATGAGAGATTTCACCAAAGTTTTCAAGAACAAATTCAAGTCAAAACGTTATTTCAAGAAACATCCTCGCCTCGGTTACCTCCCTGTTCAAACTGTCTTGGAAGGGGACAACTTAGAAAGGTAGGTCCAGAAATATCTGCTACATTTTGGATTCTCCTTCCATTATAGATAAAACTAATTGTCTCTCACAGTTGGATGCAGATTACCATATTCTCGCTGTTAAACAGGATGTTTCTGTCTGCAAATTTAAGTTTGATAATCTGGTTAAGAGGAGGCTATAGGTGGATGCAGATTTGTCTGATTGTCTCTCACAGTTGGATGCAGATTACCATATTCTCGCTGTTAAACAGGATGTTTCTTGTCTGCAAATTTAAGTTTGATAATCTGGTTAAGAGGAGGCTATAGGTCAGGGTATGAAATTCCCAAAGATTTCAGCCAGACCACAGGACTGGCTAGCTGAAATACTTGCCAGCCCTGACCAAAACCTGCCTGCCCACTATAATCATATGTTTCTCAGGATAATTTAATTAAAACTTTAAATCGAATTCATTGAACATGAAGTTATGCAAGAAAAGAAATAGCAAACACTTTTTGGGTCAGATTTGTATATAATATCCTAGAATACATCATGTAAATATCCTTATTCCTAAATAGGGCCTAAATTTTAGGTTGTCTAAAAGCTAACGGGGTTTCTTTTTGGTTACATTTTATCATTCATCTTTACATGTGAATTAATGCTTATCATTGGGAAATATTTAGAATATTTTCACATATGAAATATAACCCGACCGTCGGGCATGGGGATTTGAAAATCAGGCAGCCCGAGTTGAAATCAACCCGTCTCGGACGGTCGGGCAGGCAGGTATTTCGAACGCTGTAAAGGTGGATGCAGATTTGCCTGATTGTCTCTCACAGTTGGATGCAGATTACCATATTGTCGCTGTTAAACAGGATGTTTCTTGTCTGCAAATTTAAGTTTCTGGTTTAAGAAGATGTAATTGATGTAAATTTAAAACTTGGGCAAGTTAAAATCTAATATTTCAAAGACTTTGAAAAACAGAAAACACATTTAGGTTTGAGAATATAGGAAGGGACTGTAGGCACAGGAAAATTTGAGGCATGAGAAAGTTTAAAGCGATCTTAGCGCTAAGGGACTATAGGCTCAGGGAAATTTGAGGCATGAAAAAGTATAAAGTGATCTTAGCTCTATTGGATTATAGGCTTAGGGAAATTTGAGGCATGAGAAAGTTTAAAGCAACCTTTGCACTAAGATGATCGTAACTCCCTTACTTAACATACTTACTGGAAGTTGTCAGTGTCGCATTAACAAGACTATAGCCCATCACAGACACAAGACTGTGAGCTTATGGTTCATACACACACACCAGGTTTAGATGCTATTTGACTGACAACCGATTCTTGTTGTGCAAACAGAGCTTGTCACTTCTGAATGTCTGGCTCTTCACGAAATATATATCTGGCTGAACTGTATCTAACTATCCTTTCATATTTTCCTCCTGATAATGTCAGTATTAATAGTCTATTTGTATGGTGCTTTCCGTAGCTGGATGTCATGCTCATAGTACAGGGAATTATTCCCCTGGCCAATGGATCAGTGTAAACTCCATTTCATTCTCAACTCCCTGAGGAGTATGCAACCCAAGCTGCCTGTGAGGGGCTGGAATGTTAGCCATCATCATCTCATCACTGCCTATTCACTGCTGGGAGAACAGAGGCATATTTTGAACAAAGTCACTTGCCCAAGCAAGGAGACACCACATATGCTTTAGGGGGGCACGGGTGGCCCAGTCGTCTAAGGTGCCGTGATTCGCTGTGCAGAGTTGCGTCCCTTGGGCACGCCAGAAACCTATGATTGTGGGTTTGAACCCCGGTTCGCCCCGATTATGTTTCTAGGTTTGTCAGCACCATACCCGTGCTCCTATGTGCTGTTCACAGGACCGGGTGCCTCCATGTTATTTATGACGACAGTATGCTTACCGACAGGGGCAGTCATCTTCCCGAGGAAAGGGAGTTAACTGACTGTAAAGGACCAATTTAAGCCCATGCCGAACTAGGCTGGATCTGGAAATAGGCCCAATCGTGGTGCCACCAGAGGCTATTACAAATTATGTCCCATCTATGTCCCTCCTATTGACCAATCAGATCCCATCTCTCATATCACTTGCATTTGCTTCAAACAAAATGTTGATCCACAGTCAAGACTATCTGATCGATAATCAACATCTATATTGTTAAAAAATGGGTCTTACTTCGCAAAGTGCATCAAATCACGTTAGCACCTGGATTAAAAATAAGAAGAGATTTGGAAATATCTGTTGACGCTAAGTTGGTGGTACACATGCTTTGCAAAACTGCAACCAACCGAAATTTGCAACCAGCAAAAATGTAACTCCATAATTCCAGCTTAGTTCGGCAAGGGTGGAAACTGGACTTCTACAGTCAGTTAACTCCCTGTCTCAGGAAGATGAGCGGCAGTGGGGTAGCCTAGTGTTTAAAGCATTCGCTTGTCACACTGAAGACCCGGGTTTGATTCCCCAAATGGGTTCAATGTGTGAAGCCGATTTTGCTAGAATATTACCAAAAGCGGCGCACGGCCATACTCACTACCGCATTTACTCACAATGTCTGTGTGTGTACGTTTCACACAGGACGCAAAAAACCCACCTGGATCTAGACTGGAAGTTGACAGTAGACATGGGAACATGCAATCCCTCTTGCAAAACTATCCACAAAACAACAACTGGAAAATAGCTGTCAGGTTTAACAGGTTGTACACTCTCTTACCATTGGGGGCGGTTGGGTAGCCTAGTGGTTAAAGCGTTCGCTCGACATGCCGAAGACCCGGCTCGATTCCCGACATGGGTACAATGTGTGAAGCCCATTTCTGGTGTCCCCCGCCGTGATATTGCTGGAATATTGCTAAAAGCGGCGTAAAACCATACTCACTCACTCACTCTTACTATTGACCTGATAGTTTGGCTTGAATACCTACTTGATACATCTAGAGGTAGTAGAATTGTAGAGCTGAGAACCATGTATGGATTGAATTAGCACGGATGACAAGTCTGATCATATGCAATTGGCTCATCCCTAAAGACGTTAAAAGATGGTACTTGTTGTTTCCTTGTCTGGCTCTCGGCATTAAAGGGATAAAACAAAAATTTAAGGACTTGTCAGCTCAAAGTCTGATAAGGGTATCCATGTTGAACTGTGGTATGGTATCCTAGTGGGCTAGCACAATGTAACCATCATATGTCCGGACTTGTACAAGTGTGCACACATGCACGCATGCACGCACGCACACGCACACACGTCGCTATACAAGTGCAGTAATCCCATGAGAGCGAAGTTAAACCCCATTTCACCTCACCTGAAACACAGACCTCAAACAACTTGCATGGTGATCCATTTCTTAACAGATTCATCTTTCAAAACAAAAACTTTTGGGTCATTATTTTTATATTGTCATTGTTATGAAAAATGAAGCAGTTCAGTTGATATTGTTTGAGAAAGGTTTCATTGACTTTGTACCTCCATACATGTCATGCTGTTACATGTATTGCAGAATTACCCTTATCAGATAAACATATTGGAAACTAGTCAAAACATCTTCAGTCTCCCCTTTAGAGTTGGGTATTATTCAATGACATTTCCCCAAAATGAAGGATTGAATTATAACCAGGAAAGACCGCCTCCATGGTCTAGTGGTAGAGCGTCCGCCTGGAGAGCGGAAGGTCCGGGGTTTGATCCCCGACTGCGTCATACCAAAAAACGTTAAAAGATGGTACTTGTTGTTACCCTGTCTGGCGCTCAGCATTAAGGGGCTAAAACAAGGACTGGTCAGCTCGGAGTCAGTATACTGTGTCTGAGTGGCCGGTATTCATGTTAAACTGCGGCATGGTATCTCAATGAGCTAGCACTATAAATCGGCATCAGTCCGGACTAGTACAAGCAGCCACACAATCACACACGTACATGCAAGTCACTATATAAGTGCAATAATCTTGGACGCGACGTTAAACCCAATTTCACCTCACCTATAACCAGGAAACCTAATACACAAAGGTCGTGACATGTCGGTTAGCACGCTAATATCATAAGATGCTTTTCTGTGCTGGCAATGTAATTAGAGAATTTAGATCCTGGTTACAGTGTCAAATTTCATTTGAAGTATTTTTGTCAGTTGAGAATCTTTTTTAGCCTTGCTGCATAAGTCCTCTTTGAAACTTTGTGAAATGTTGACAAGTTCCATTACTGTCATTCAAGAAGCCCCTGCAAAGCGAAGTGGCATCCCAATGACCTAGTTGTTTTAAAGGCTCATTTTCAATATACGTAAATAGATTATATTCCTCTGTAACTTGCCTCATTCTTTTCAAACAACAAATTAGCTATATTTATGGAAGCGGAATATATCTCTACGGATCATCTGCCAGTCTCACCTAACCATGTTTGGAGGTTCGTGTGTACTTTAAGTGACAGTTGAGTGATGGAGAATTGTAATTGCATCTTGGACACAGACACATTTCTCCTAAGTGAATCTGTTGTTGAGCCATATTCACATGGAATTAGTTTGTTTTTTGGAAATACACATGTAATTGAATTACAAATGGTCACATTCACATCATGTGACAAACTTTGATAGATTGTCGGAAATTTATGTCATGCCATTCAAGACTTCATTCCCAGAATTCCAGGACTGAGATAAAGTCGACTTTGATTTAATTTTGTTATCTCTGTAAAATTCAACAATAATAATTTACAAAGTTATTTCAACTTCCAGAATTCATCTTCTTCAAATTCAAAGTAACTTTTTTGTCAGAATTAAGGGTTATAAATGCGATTGAAATTATTATTTAAAAACATATTCCTTGAGGTAGTTGTCACCAATATAGCATCCTTATTCAGCAGAAAATATAAGGCATTTTTTTTGGTTAAGATATTGATTTTCCAATAGATTTCCTATCTTAGGATGTAATTTGACAGATAAAATCTATTTCAGCAGTGAGATACCACAAATACTCTGGCACGAAACAGGGAAACAATTTTTGTATTGTTGTTTATCATAAAGTTCCTCACACGGTTGCTATTAAACTTGATAAACTAGGATATTAAACCTATTTCACAGATAAATTTGTTCACCTATTATCGGGATGCTCATTACAGTTGACGGACGTTTCTGACACATGCCAGTTAAATTGGTGCTTTGAAATAGATGAGGTTTCCTAACCACTGCTTATCATGATGTCTTTCAATGATAGGTGACAGATAACAGGCGACGTTCATCTTTATTATCTTGTTGGAAGCATTTTCAAGTTAGGTTTTCTAGATTTAAATTTCATAAAGTAAAAAAAAAAATTAGGTGCAAATGATGTTATTAAAAAGTGTCAAAAATTAAAAAAGTATGTATTATGTTGTGCCGAGGATTAAAAATCATGGATTTCTTAAAAATATTACCCAAGGTCATGGAGTGCCCGAGTGTATTGTTATCATGAATAGTTTAACGCCAACTTCAAACAACCAGCTACACCTGTGTCGGCATGAAACAGGTGATTGCATGTACAGGTCCCTCGCGGATGTATGATGACAGTGGAATAGTTCGTGTCGACTGGGTGTTTAATCTGTGTGGCAGAAATTGTTCATGGCAAATAATACTCGGTTCGAACAATAGCGTGACATCACCAGAATTATTTTTGTCAAAAGAAAGATGTGTGCTTTGAATGCTGAGTTTCCAGGTAACAGGCAGGGATGAAATTTTCTGCGGTTCTGCGGAATTCCGCAGATTCCGTTGCATCAAGGGTAATTTCTGTGATTGATACTATTACAATACACACATAAATAGTCCCCCAGACACCTGGCAAAATTTAAGCGTTTTTTTTTTAAAAAACAGTCACATTCCTTAATTGGAGTGTGTAGGGACAACTGATAGCTGGGAGCCATTACTTTCATTTGCTTAAAACACCCCAATGCACATGATCACTCTAGGGGCAGGAAAAAAACATAATTAGATCAGTCTGGTAATAAAAGGAAACCCATCTGGAATTGTGTGTTCATTAATTTACTTGAACATGTCCTGATGGTCCAAGGTGTGTCAGCATCCTGCACATTAACATACAGTTGACTTGTGGATTGAAACTTTTAAATACTTTCGATGAGACTATCAGTGCGAATAGCAATAAACCAGAAGTTGTTATCCATAAAGTAGGTTTTACTTACTTACTCACCAACTGCTAGAATGCCAATCAAACAAACGGTTTCAAAGAGATGTTCCGGTACAGATGTCTTAAGTACCTTAATCAACAAGTACTTGATAAGGGTACTAGCATCTGTACCGAATAAAGAAGTAAAACCCTGTAGACAGCTCTATCTTCATTGATACTACGGCTTCTAAGATGCCACTTAAAGATCCCATATATATAGACATACTCTGGGTCTCACCAAAGTGGTAAGTCTGCCTCTCTGAGATGGCGCCGGAGTGATGGAGCTCTCTGTTGTTTCCCCGATAAGTCAAGGAGAATGGGAAGAGTTGACAACAACGTGTTTATTAGACTTTTGAAGGGGCATATAAAATTCACATATAAATATCGTCATTGTTTTTGTTGCCTGGAGGGATTTGTCATTTAATCTTTTTAGAGCTTCTGGGGACTTAAAATATATTCTGGAAGCCTTGAACATAGAAAGACAATAGCAGCAATTTTTAATGTTATATAGACAACAAATTTAAATGTTAAGATTTTTGTTCATGTTTGCTACTGAAAATCACCCCAGTGAAGCCAACATGCGGAAAGACAATAGTGGTTATTTATTTTTTAGTTCAGAATGCTTATGGATATATAATCAGGAATATAAACCACAATTTTGTAACATTCAAAGCTCATGAGGTTGTCGACTGAGTCTATCAGCCTCCATGAAAGCCCTGCCAATTCCCTTTTGTGGGTGTATATTTGACATGAGCACTAGCCACACATGCTGAGTTCACTCTAACCAGGTTGGTGAGAGCGACGTGTTGACTATCCAGCTATGTCAGCCACAACGTACAACTCAACGCAGGAATGATTCGATGCACGCTGCCATCCGTGCAAGATAACTGGTTTTGAATTCAAGTGAAGGTCACTTCATTCTCGGACTGTTTACTTGGATATGTGTGTTGGAGGACACTGAAGTCAACATGGAGATTATATATTATGATATGTATGTATAGTTTATATGTGACTAGTATTTCTAGATATGTGAATACTTTTACAGTATGAATTATATAATGGAAATAGTCTTGTTGAATGATTGGAATTTGATAGCATCAACATATTTTACATTTCCGTGTATTATTTGTATGATTAAATGATCTTACAAAATATTTCATACAATGATTTGCATTTTAACCATAACTTCATTTAGCTACCATTGATTCAACTAAACTAACTTTTGTGTGTATTGAGTAAATGCAACTGGGGTATGCCATTATCAGAAGTGCTTTGTTAATCACAGCTAAATGGTTTTATGGTATTATCCAGTTATAAAGTAATCTGATTCATTTATTTCATCATTTATGTCCCAGGGTAGCTTTGCAAATCACATTAATTGATAACGAAATAATTGTTTGAAGTGTATGGGTATTTTTACATGCACAGCAGCTCCCATCAGACTCTGCATCATGGAACTGTGTTGTTAGCATTATTAAGTTATGCCAGTTAGTTTGTTAGTCATGAATTGTACCTGTACATTGTGTTCACTTATTGATCGCTGCCAGATTCAGCCTCGTAAATATCGGAATCTATTTCACATGGATATTCAGCTGGAATTAAGGCTATCGTTTCAAACATTCTGATATCCTGATAAAAGATTCTATCTGAAAGGCTGATTCAGGTTGTTTTGTCTTCATGTTGGTTTTCGCGAATCAAATGTAAAGGAAAGCAAAACAATATCAAACCTGTTCACAAATCTTTAACTAACCATGACATTAAAACAAATCAATTTCAGATGCATCACATCTATTTCAGAAAGTCACCAATTTACAATTTATACCATTCATACAATTTGTATTTCTTCAAACAAATTTGTGACAAATATTTATTTAGATCATACTATTTAAAAACATTGTAGATATGCACTTGTTTGACACAGTGGATGGTTTGTAAAAAAATACAGTTTTGATGCTTTCCTCAAACATTTTCAAATGAATGAAGTCATACACTAATTTTAAATAATCAACTTCATCAGTTGTTTTTTCCAATGATGCATTTTTCATTTTTTGTGTGTTGATTCAAGTATAATGCTGATATCATTTCCTGAATATAATTGATAGTTTCAGTTGATATTTGAAAATAAACCTGCAAACCCAATTAGACCAGCATTGTCTCCCCCACCCTACAATCATCCATAACACACTAATGCTTCCATATTGTAGTATTCGTCAACATGGAGATGGACTAGGCTTTGTGACAATGCTTGGTCTTTGTAGTCATTCCTTTTGATAGTTGATAGTTTTGAAGTTTGCAGTATTAGGATAATCATTACAGTATTGTTGAGACCGATCGATTTGTGTTTGCGTTAAGCACGATGGAAATTAACAGGTGATTTATTGCCCACTAGCTGATATCAATCCTGCGAGTGATTGCAAACATTGTTGTATTGTCCTACCCGTGTGGATAATCACGCTACGTACACATTAAACCCAAAACAACAGGGACACCAGGGCAGCTTATATCTCAAAGGAAAGTTATTGCCAAGAGCATAAATCCAACAGCTGCCAATCAAACATCAGTTGAAACTTTGCATTAAGCCTGAATAGCTGTTGTTTCCATAGCACAAAGGGACTGCAGAGTTATGTCCCTTGAGCATGCCAGATCATATCATCACAATGTTCAAATCCAAGATTCAGCATAGAACAGATTATCCCTGCACAGAACAATTTATTCATTAAACTATAGACATTTTAATTTTTTTGTACAGTTAATATTTTCTGTTGAATATTTAAGTCATGGGACAGAAATAGTTCCTAGTTAATGTGATTGTATTAAAGGAAAATTCAATCTTTTGGATACATTTCATTCCGACAAATGGCAGACAATTAGATTGTATGGGTATAACGTGAGACTATTCAGTGGTCTGTGTGTGGTCTCTGATGCAACCTATCATGTTCCATTTAATTGATTTTAAACATTCTGATAAAACGTAGCTTTGTGATTCAGTAGTAATTTCCCCACTGTGGGCTGCTTGCAAGACAACTTTTGTGTTGTGGAGTGACAGACGATCATTGCCAAATACTAGCAGGCAGAGAGTGATTATCGTTGCTCACAGATCAGATCAGACCTGATTTGGAAGCCGACACATCACAGCAGAGGATGGCTGTTGACTGTGTTACGTAGGGAAGCGTAGGGGTAGCCTAGTGGTTAATGAGTTTACTCATCGCTACAAAGACCTGGGTTTGATTCCCAACACAGGTTATAAAACTAGGTGTTGTTATCCCCTGCAGTGATATGGCTAGATTGTATCATGGTATGTGGACTTCCACCCACTGACTGTGTTACATCACAGACAGGTGTGGTTATTGATTGTCACTCCAATACTCAGCCATTTTACCTTGGTACTGGTACTGGTATTTGGACTCTTTGAATTTTCACTTTTCTGGCACAGTACATGTTGTATGTGTGCTACATACAGCAGTTAGTAGAGTGCTTTAGCTTGCTAGGGGGCCTGGGTCATTATACAAATAATTAACCTCTGAGCAAAATTTTGGTCACCTTGGCCCTATGTTTCTGAGCAAAATTTTGGTCACCTTGGCAATATGTTTCTGAGCAATGTGTGGGTCACCTTGGCCCTATGTTTCTGAGCAATGTGTGGGTCACCATGGCCCTATGTTTCTGAGCAATGTGTGGGTCACCATGGCCCTATGTTTCTGAGCCAAATTTTGGTCACCTTGGCAATATGTTTCTGAACAATGTGTGGGTCACCATGGCCCTATGTTTCTGAGCAATGTGTGGGTCACCATGGCCCTATGTTTCTGAGCAGTGTGTTGGTCACCATGGCCCTATGTTTCTGAGCCAAATTTTGGTCACCTTGGCAATATGTTTCTGAACAATGTGTTGGTCACCTTGGCCCTATGTTTCTGAGCAATGTGTGGGTCACCATGGCCCTATGTTTCTGAGCAATGTGTGGGTCACCATGGCCCTATGTTTCTGAGCCAAATTTTGGTCACCTTGGCAATATGTTTCTGAACAATGTGTTGGTCACCTTGGCCCTATGTTTCTGAGCAGTGTGTGGGTCACCTTGGCCCTATGTTTCTGAGCAGTGTGTGGGTCACCATGGCACTATGTTTCTGAGCAGTGTGTGGGGCACCTTGGCCCTATGTTTCTGAGCAATGTGTGGGGCACCTTGTCCCTATGTTTCTGAGCAATGTGTGGGTCACCATGGCCCTATGTTTCTGAGCAATGTGTGGGTCACCATGGCCCTATGTTTCTGAGCAATGTATGGGTCACCATGGCCCTATGTTTCTGAGCAATGTGTGGGTCACCTTGGCCCTATGTTTCTGAGCAATGTGTGGGTCACCATGGCCCTATGTTTCTGAGCAATGTGTGGGTCACCTTGTCCCTATGTTTCTGAGCAGTGTGTGGGTCACCATGGCCCTATGTTTCTGAGCAGTGTGTGGGTCACCATGGCACTATGTTTCTGAGCAGTGTGTGGGTCACCTTGTCCCTATGTTTCTGAGCAATGTGTGGGTCACCATGGCCCTATGTTTCTGAGCCAAATTTTGGTCACCTTGGCAATATGTTTCTGAACAATGTGTGGGTCACCATGGCACTATGTTTCTGAGCAATGTGTGGGTCACCTTGGCCCTATGTTTCTGAGCAATGTGTGGGTCACCATGGCCCTATGTTTCTGAGCCAAATTTTGGTCACCTTGGCAATATGTTTCTAAACAATGTGTTGGTCACCTTGGCCCTATGTTTCTGAGCTGTGGGTGGGTCACCATGGCCCTATGTTTCTGAGCAATGTGTGGGTCACCATGGCCCTATGTTTCTGAGCCAAATTTTGGTCACCTTGGCAATATGTTTCTGAACAATGTGTGGGTCACCATGGCACTATGTTTCTGAGCAATGTGTGGGTCACTTTGGCCCTATGTTTCTGAGCAATGTGTGGGTCACCATGGCCCTATGTTTCTGAGCCAAATTTTGGTCACCTTGGCAATATGTTTCTGAGCAATGTGTGGGTCACCTTGGCCCTATGTTTCTGAGCAATGTGTGGGTCACCATGGCCCTATGTTTCTGAGCAATGTGTGGGTCACCATGGCCCTATGTTTCTGAGCAATGTGTGGGTCACCATGGCCCTATGTTTCTGAGCAATGTGTGGGTCACCATGGCCCTATGTTTCTGAGCCAAATTTTGGTCACCTTGGCAATATGTTTCTGAACAATGTGTTGGTCACCTTGGCCCTATGTTTCTGAGCAATGTGTGGGTCACCATGGCCCTATGTTTCTGAGCAATGTGTGGGTCACCTTGGCCCTATGTTTCTGAGCAGTGTGTGGGGCACCTTGTCCCTATGTTTCTGAGCAATGTGTGGATCACCATGGCCCTATGTTTCTGAGCAATGTGTGGGTCACCTTGGCCCTATGTTTCTGAGCAATGTGTGGGTCATCATGGCCCTATGTTTCTGAGCAATGTGTGGGTCACCTTGCCCCTTTGTTTCTGAGCAATGTGTGGGGCACCTTGTCCCTATGTTTCTGAGCAGTGTGTGGGGCACCTTGTCCCTATGTTTCTGAGCAATGTGTGGGTCACCATGGCCCTATGTTTCTGAGCAATGTGTGGGTCACCATGGCCCTATGTTTCTGAGCAATGTGTGGGTCATCATGGCCCTATGTTTCTGAGCAATGTGTGGGTCACCATGGCCCTATGTTTCTGAGCAATGTGTGGGTCACCTTGTCCCTATGTTTCTGAGCAATGTGTGGGTCACCATGGCCCTATGTTTCTGAGCAATGTGTGGGTCACCATGGCCCTATGTTTCTGAGTAATGTGTGGGTCACCTTGGCCCTATGTTTCTGAGCAATGTGTGGGTCACCTTGGCCGTGTGGGTCACCATCGCCCTATGTTTCTGAGCAGTGTGTGGGTCACCTTGGCCGTGTGGGTCACCATGGCCCTATGTTTCTGAGCAATGTGTGGGTCACCATGGCCCTATGTTTCTGAGCAATGTGTGGGTCACCTTGGCCCTATGTTTCTGAGCAATGTGTGGGTCACCTTGGCCCTATGTTTCTGAGCAATGTGTGGGTCACCATGGCCCTATGTTTCTGAGCAGTGTGTGGGTCACCTTGGCCCTATGTTTCTGAGCAGTGTGTGGGTCACCATGGCCCTATGTTTCTGAGCAATGTGTGGGTCACCATGGCCCTATGTTTCTGAGCAATGTGTGGGGCACCTTGGCCCTATGTTTCTGAGCAATGTGTGGATCACCATGGACCTATGTTTCTGAGAAATGTGTGGGGATTGTGTATCATGTCTTGAGGTTGCTGATAATATCAATCAGTGGTTTGTATGGTAAAGACTTCATCATTTACAGGCTGCAGGCATATAGCTCAAATATTATTATATTGCTGAATATGACATTAAACAAGAAACAAATATTATAAAGCAATCTTAGTTTTTGTTGATATGAAGCAGCTGCATTGACTGCATCAAGAAATATTTCTTTGCCATGTTTCAGCATGTTCGCTTTTTTATTTCCATGAGTTGAACATATATTTGTAATAATTGTGTTTTAGTTTGTCTAATTTCAAAATCCATCATGAAAGAACATGCAAAAAAAATAATATGTCTTGGTCGACTTTTGACAGCATGTGGTCAATATGTAAACAACAAAACTCATATGTACTTATGTATACCTTTAGGCAATGAGGGGGCCACGGGTGGCCCAGGTGTCTAAGGTGTCGCCATTCACTGTGCAGAGTTGCGTCCCTTGGGCATGCCAGAAACCTATGATTGTGTGGTCAGCACCATACCCGTGCTCGTGGGTTTCATCGAAGTGGTAAACGTCTGAGACCTGCATCACTTCGGGCTTTCCTCCCACATTAAGCTGCGATATAACTGGAATACTGTTAAAAGCGGTGTTAAACCCAACTCACTCACTCCTTAGACAATGAGTCCAAAATATTCATTACACCTAACAGCTCGGTACTAAGGTAGGATGAATGTTTCAAGTTTCCATGGCAACAGGATGACAAAATGTCACTGTCTGTGAAGTAGCCAAACAATCACCTTCACCTTTGCAAACTCCCGATATTAATATGCCAGATCAGAGCAACCATAACAGTACAAGACCTCAAGTGATAGTTCGAAGGGATGATCCCACTGTAAGTCCTACCCATTGCACTCACTGTCAACATTTGACACAAGGGCTCGCTATTCCTACCACTTTGAAAGTTTTGTTCCAAGAGGTTGTCTAATAGCATGTCATTGACGACTTTCTGACGCGCACATTATCTGCTTGACAGGTTGATATGGCACATCAAACAGCTTTATTGTGTATTTTCTGCTCTCGCTTTTAACAAATTGATGCTTGGCCGAGCTTTTCAACTTGGATTACTTCCTATGTTATTGTATTGACCTGTTTCTGATGGTAGTGATGGACCACGTGCCCACAGGAGACGTTATATAAATATTCACATCGAAGCAGGGAAGCTCTATCCACTAGAGCGAAAGTGTATATGTCATACGTGAAATATGTCTGTTTTTGATGGTTAATAGATTATCCTTGTGGAATGCGTGTAAACTATCAATATTTAATGAGGAATGGTCTGCAGAGAGGCTGCAGCTTGTTAGTGCTGTCGTGTTTCTGTGGAAATGTAGTTTATTTCGGCTTAAAAAGTGATTTTTTTATATTGATTAAACAAGAAGGGTGTTTAGTTCACAGGAATATCCTTGTCCTCCCGTACATGCAAAACTGACCCGTGAAGATCCGGGTTAGAATACTGGTCTTCAGCAACCCATGCTTGCTGTGAGAGGTGACTATGCTTGTCATAAGAGGCAACTAATGGGATCGGGTGGTCAGGCTCGCCGACTTTGTTGGAGCTTGTCATCGTATCCCAATTGCGTGGATCGATGCTCATGATGTCAATCACAGGATTGTCTTGTCCAGACTCGATTATTTACAGACCGCTGTCATATAGCTGAAATATTGCTGAGTGCGGTGTTAAACAACAAACAAACAAAAATCATCCAAAACTACCACCATGCATGATGAATCAACCTATTAAAAAGACCTAACACCTTTAATATAGCTGTTTTGCATTGCCTTGTATTACCCATCTTCCCGAAGCAAGGGAGTTATCTGACTATAACAGTCCAGTTTCCACCCTTGCTGAACTTAAGGCTGGTATTATGGAGTTATATTTTGGCTGCACTATCGAGTCTATGCATAGTCCAATCAAAATCTTGCAACGAAATTGAAATCCGGTACGTAAACTGTCATGCAGATCAATTGCAGCCCAACTCATTGTCAACAGATATTTTCTAAATCTTTTCATGTTTTTAATGAAGGTGCTGACGTGATTTGATGCACTTTGCGATGTAAGACTCGTTTTCTCACAATATAGATCTTGATTATCGATCAGATCATCTTGACTGGGCGCCGCCATTTTGTTTGAAGCAAATGCAAGTGATACGAGAATTGGAATCTGACTGGTCAATAGGAGAGGCATAGAAGGAACATAACTCGTAATGGCCACAGGTGGCGCTACAATCGAACCCAGGAATTCCAGCCTAGTTCTGCAAGGGTGGAATCTGGACTTATATAGTCAGCTAACTGCCTTGCCTCGGGAAGATTTGTATTACCACCCTGTCTTTGTAATAAGTGATTATTAGGGAGTTTATGTATAAAGTTATTATGTGAAGTTATCCCGCTTTAGAAACAATACCTGGGATCCTTTAGCATGTAATAGCATATTATGCGTGTATGAGTTTTTAACCAAGGCATTATATTATTGATCTGTGATGCACAAGTCATCAAGGGCATAATCCGTGGCTCCATGCAGAGTTTTGTAAAGGAAGGTTCTTGAAATAAATCTTCTCAGCTATCAAGTCATTACTCCCTGAAAATATCATAAATAAACATTTTAAAAAATTGTTAAATTCGCAAATAACAAAGGAAGTAAATTGTGCTGGTTTGCATAGGGCAGGTGACATTGTCAGTGTGAACTAAACTAGCTGGAGAAAGCTTGTGACAACTTTCTCGGCTTATTACAGAAGTGCATGCACACACATGCACATGCATGTGCACACAATATAAAAACTCTTCGACTGAACAGTTAGTGGGTCATTTTTTATATTTCATACATGACTTGCTATGAATGAGGAAGTGAGGGAGGGTTTCAGTGTCTATTCGTCTTCCAGATTTTAAGCTCTGAAATTTATCAATTCAAATGGCAAATCATAAAGTGGTTTTACATGTCTGAAACTTGAAAAATAAACAGAAGAAAACATTAGAGTCACATGATACTGGTGTAAAAATTAGATTGAACAAAAAAGCCTATCGATCAGGGAAACTATTTCTATCAGACTTGGAATGTCGATATTCTCCAGAAGACCCCCTTCAGAAAACAATTTTCATCTTACATGAACCATTTCAGGAGTGCTTGACAGACCAGATCTTTTTACATAAGCTCCAATTTTATTTTGTCAGCAATTGGGATTTCATATTGTATGTGGGCCATCTGAAGATTGCGATTCCTTGATTGGCTTAGCATAACGACTGCGCAGCACAGCTACTTTAACTTCATTTGGGTATTGATTGAACGAGGTTGGACAGGGTTTTTCCGACCGGGCCTGTCGGTGCACAGCCTGCTGTTGAAGTGATGGCTTTCTGCAGATTCGCAGTCCGCTTGTTGATATTACCTAACTGCGTCCAGTAGCTGTGACCAGCCATGACAATATCTGGAATGTTGGAATCGGTCAGTTGTCCAGTGTGTTGATATTGGAACAAGGGCGGCTGACATCTGTGATAGAGCCGAGGAAATATCAGACAGTGTTACATTCTGCAGCCTCCTGGTGTTTTCGTAATCAGCTGTCGGGTGTATCGACTGGCCTTGTCCAAGGCACATGTAATAACACATTGGGCCAGACAAGTGATTGGGGCAGGGCTTGGTGGTGTGGTTCTCGTGCTTCACTCTATAGCCGCCAAGATGGACATGGTTGCATCATGCTTCAGATGGCAAGTCTTAATTCAGTCGATCAGTCCATTATCTTGTGATGTTTTGAATGACAGCAAGGATTTGTACCAATTGCTGTCCTAATCTGTCAGGCTTCCGGTATTTGCCTTACTCGTGGGTTGCCTCATTTTGTCGACTTTGTTATTTGCATTTGATGGCAAGATACTGTTCATGGTGTGTGAGACATTAAAGTACCAGACCTGTTAGCAAGTCACTGGATTGCTAGCTGAACTCGCATACGTCTCTGACATGGGAAATTTGAAGGGGTAAGCATGGCATTCTAGTTTTCATTTGTCAATTTTTTATATATATTTTTTGCTTTGGTCACAATTCATTTTTGTATCAGAATTGTGTTATTTGAAAAGCCATTACTGTCTACAAACTGATGATAAATAAAATCTCACCCTCATATCTTTAATATCAAATATATCAACACTCGTTGATATGTTTGATATCAAAAGACACTCAGGTGAGATTCTCTATGTCAAGCCTCTTCGTTATGACATCTATGGTCAACTTTTATCATTACAGATATTTTTCATAAACAAAAAACATTACTGTGTGAAAAACATTAACCTAAAACTGTTTCACTTTTGTCATCTTGACAAAATGTCCTAAATTGTGATGAACACCAGTTCACCTTAATATCTATATCCAAGAAAAAACAGCATCTGTCAAATACATGCTCATGTTAACAAATGATGAAGTGCCTAAATTATTAAATTGTCTTAAAATGCTTTACTATTGGACTTGGAATGTTGAAAGAAAAACATTTATGGTATCAGTTCTTTGAACTCCTTCTATGATTTTCACACTTCTCTTACTTTTTCTCCAAATTGAAAGAGCAGCATTTCTGGTGGTTTGAGCTTTTTCACCCAATGGAATCTGTTTCGGCAGATAATCAAACTGGTTATTCTCTGGCGTTGATGTTGAAGGATTATCAAACTGCTTCCTGGGCCATGGGTGGCCCAGTCGTCTAAGGCACTGTGATTCGCTGTGCAGAGTTGCATCCCTTGGGTATGCCAGAAACCTGTGATTGTGGGTTCGAATCCCGGTTCGCCCCGATTATGTTTCTAGGTTTGTCAGCACCATAACTGTGCTCGTGGGTTACACAGAAGTGGTAAAGGTCTGAGACTGGCATCACTTCGGGCTTTCCTCCCACATTAAGCTGACACGCTGTGATATGACTGGAATAATGTTAAAAGTGGCGTTAAACCCAACTCACTCACTCATTCTGCTTCCTAGAGTCCAATAATGTTTTCACCGCCTGGAGCCTATCCCAACATACTCTCCGTAATGGCAATGAGTGTACAGAGACTGAATTAGGTCCTGGCCACATAGGTCTTGTAGCGAGCTGTTCACATCCTGTCATTAACACAGATCAACAGGCCTACGCAGTGATAAAACCACAATTTTCACCGTTACTATCATATTTGTTTCATTCAATATCCCTACTCACCATCAGTAAAATGCTTCTGAATTTTACATGCAGTGGCTTTTTGGATATTCAGTGGTGAGGTAAGACATATTTGTGGTCCTGACTCAAACTTTATTGGCAGGAATATTGAACCTTTATCAGTTTTTCTTAAAAATAATTCCTTTGGCTTGGCTGTAGTGGTGGCACTGTGTAATTATCGAGACTGCTAATGGTTCATATCCCCCACAAATAGTTCTTTGGCATTAACAATTTGGAAATTGTGATTACATAATCAACATTCTGACAAGTTTATTTGTCAAAAAGCTCTAAGATTTCTTCTCTGATTGGGAATTCTTGCTGTGAAGAATAAGATCTGACTGTCTTGAATGCCATCAGGGAACAATTGGATAAAACTAGTCTTAAAGTAATCTTGTAATCTGTCCACAAAGACTTGATTACTCAGAAATCCTTCATTCAAAATCGGACAAATTGGTCTACAATCTTTGAATGTTGTAACTAGGTGCCTGTAACTGTTTGGAGATTCGACATATTTTGAATTGGGGTAATTCTGTGGTAGATTTCCTCAGGGAAGGACTTGGAGACTTGGATTGTGTGATAGTTATGAATATTATGTGTGGAAATGTGTTTGCATTTCACTAGTCTGTTAAAATCAATCGTCCCATGGTGATGTGTTTGTATTGTCTGTCTTGCCGAGGAAGAACCATTGCTTATGTCATCATGGTTAAAGTCTACAAGACAGAGATGGGGGCAACATGATTAGATAGACGACAAGTTTCACTTCCGCGGCGATGAGGAGTCGAAGTTTATTTAATGATGGCGTCTCGTAGTTTGATGCTTTGACAGTCTTGTCTTACTACTGGTTTGCAGTTTGTTTGTTGAGTGAAAGTAAAGGCCAGGTTAGACATAAACAAACTTAAATTTGCAGATGAGGAAAGGGTTGTTTTGATAAGAATGTTAAAACAGTCGTACTTTATAGTTAGAATATTTTTTAAGTTGAACATGAGGGTCTTCAGCAACCCATGCTTGTTGTAAGAGGTGACTAAGAGGATGAGGTGGTCAGGCCCTTTGACTTGCTTAGTGCATGTTATTGTATCCCAATTGCATTCATCTATGTTCATGATGTCAGTCACTGGATAATGTACAGACTGCCGTCATATTGCTGGAATATTGCTGAATGTGGCGTTAAACAACAAATGAACAAACGTGGAGGCTATAACCTTTATATCTCCCTTGGATATTATTTCTCTAACTTTTTAGGCAGTTTTTTCCATCTTTTAATAATCATGTCAATCAATTTCATGCAATGTTTTTATTTCCAAGTAGATTTTTCAATATTGACACCTTTTCCTATAATGCAGCGCAATGCCAAAATTGAATTTCACTTTTTTTGGAATCGTGCTGGGTTTTTTATCCAATGAGATTGTGCTGTTACCATGGTAACATATTTGATTGTTTATTTCAGTCCTTCTCCCTCCCCCCAGCATAGTATTTCACAAGATATGCACTCTCGGCTGGAGCTCTATGCAAACAGGTGAGCAGGTCGTGGAAGGATATTATGGGATTAGTATTCTTGTGGCATGCGAGGTAGCACATGGGAATAGGGGAGTTTATTCCTCTTGCAGTGCGAGATGGAAACAGGCCACTGTCCCAGGTTACGTTAATGGAGGTAGCTTTGTGGTAGGTCACTGTGAACTTAACTGTTTTCATTGAGGAATGTAGTTTTATTTTGCATGTAAAATGAAAAGTGGTGAATTTGTCTGCAAATTGCCCGGAATTGATAATCAATGAAACCAGGATTGCCATGATTGTGCCTGATCGTCAGTCTGTGAGGAACAGGGAATAGGAGCTGTTAAGCTTTCACAGAAAAACAAAAAAATACCAACCTGTTCTTAAAATATGACTGAAAAGATGATTTGAAAATATTCCGAAACATTTTGAATTAATCGATCTTTCATGAAAGAACTAAAACAAATCTAGGTTCCTTCAAATTCTACCGGGGCGGTCGGGTAGCCTAGTGGTTAAAGCATTCGCTCGTCACGGCGAAGACCCGGGTTCGATTCCCGACATGGGTACAATGTGTGAAGCCCATTTCTGGTGTCCCCCGCCGTGATATTGCTGGAATATTGCTAAAAACGGCGTAAAACCATATTCACTCACTCACTCAAAATTCTACCATTTCTAATATCCAAATAAGATATTCTAAAGATAAATATGTAATTGTATATATGTATATATGTTTGTCAGTGTGTATGGCCAGGCGGTGCTTGTCTCCCAGTGAGTCACCTGTGAGTGTGTGTGTGTATGAGATATTACCAGCTCACTGACGTTGCGGGTTTCTCTTCAGATTGGCAGAGGTGGAACAGAGGCAAGCATCCTCCACTCCCGAGTCGTAAGTTGCTCGCTTATTTCGTACCATTCCCTAACATTACCCGTGTCAGGGTTGCCATTACCACATCTATCACATGTTATAGATCGAATACAGCTCTGCTTAATGAGAAGGTGGTTGTTTATTATTGCTTATTTCATACCCTTTCCTAACATCAGCTGTTCTAACCTTTAGGTTGCATGTACCTTGTCTATTATATGCTTTATATTAAATACAGCTCTGTTGTTAAGTTGGTTTTTATTGTTTTTTGCTAGTTTTCCTTTACGGTTGGGCTGTTTATGTCTGGATACAAGAATAAGGGTTTATCTTTCAGGTCTACAGGACGTGTTCCTGCTCATGGCAATATTAATGCTGGATGTCAGCTGTGGCTGTAGGACTTACGATAGGCTTATAACTTAAGCTTTTCTTAAATTATCATCATAAAGCAGGATTAAGTGCCAGTTTTGGTCGTATAGGTTTAATGTTCATCTTGCTGCCAGACGCTGCAGCCATTATCTTGTCCTGTAATGTCCTCCTCCCAGAGCTGAATGTGGGTTATCTATGTACGACTCGTAATATCATCACAGGACGTAGCAGGCCATTGATTTAGTAGCAGGCTTTAGTATATGTCGCGGAAAAATTCCCTTTTTGTGGGTTAGGATTAGCTGTAGGTTATTTTATAATATTCTATTTAGGAAATATCAATTTGATAATTGTTTTTTGATACGGGATTGAGGTATAATGGCTGGGGAAGACTGGGATGTGTTGCCATGGTTATTTTCTGAGAATTAGTTGTTTTTCCTTGTCTTTTAAGGCCTTGTAATCTGAATTTGCACGCTGGTCAAATGATTATGAGATTATCTCGCTTGGTAATTGGTGCTGTTGTATTGAGGCCTATGTTATATACCGTATTCAACGTAATAAGCAACCCTCTCTAATAAGCACCATTAGCAATATTTGCTAATATATTGGCTAGTGAACAATCCCAATTAGCACCCCTTCCGATTGATCAATGTACACAAGACTTATTTATTCGTGTATAATACGCACTCGTGTGTTATATGCACCCTTAATTATGGGCAATTAAATTCTTGAAAAATATATCTGTCGTAAATAAACATTTCAGGCTGTCAGCATAAACCACGAAATGTACGATCTTTCAACTGTTTTTTTTCACAAAAATAATATTCTAATAAGAGCCCCCTTTTTCTAAGTTTTAGAGTGCCCTGGGCACTTATTACATTGAATACGGTAGATGTGATTGGTGTTATGCAAGACTGTCAGTTCAGTTTGAAAAGTACTGAAAACATTGTAACACACTGCCATTTAAGTTGGCCATCGGAGTCCTGGCTAGATACTGTCTAGGTTAGCTGTGCTTATTTCAGTACTGTAGTATGGGATGATTATAAGTGAAGGGCACTCGTATAAATGTAATATTGCCTTCACGCTCATGCAAAGCTGTCGCTAGGTAACCAGACTTGATCCTACACAACTAACTTATGATCCCTACTCAATGTTTCATTCCGGCCGTAAGTGATTCCAGTTGTTCTGGCTTCGACCTGTTATCTCCACACAACATAAACATAGGAATGGATAGACTGACTTGTGTAGGTATTCCATCAATAAAGGTGTTGTCTGTTGTGAGGTGTTCACTGATTCCTGTTATTTGTTGTACAGAGAGGACGAGCACCACCTGATTGCCCAGTACTGCCAGAGTCTGAACGGGGACACAACCACACATGCTGTGAGTAACTAAAGTATATACTCTGGGACGAGTCCAAATTTACTACCTGGGTACCCACCCTGCTATTACCTGACCCGACACGGGTACCCGTTGTAGGTCTCAAGAGATAGCTGCAAAGTGTCCGATTGGGTAAAGTTTAACCGTAGCCCTGGCTATTACCTGACCCGACCCGGGTACCCGTTGTAGGTCTCAAGAGATAGCTACAAAGTGTCCAATTGGGTAAAGTTTGACCGTAGCCCTGGCTATTACCTGACCCAACCCGGGTACCCATTGTAGGTCTCAAGAGATAGCTGCAAAGTGTCCGATTGGGTAAAGTTTGACCGTAGCCCTGGCTATTACCTGACCCGACCCGGGTACCCGTTGTAGGTCTCAAGAGATAGCTACAAAGTGTCCGATTGGGTAAAGTTTGACCGTAGCCCTGGCAAAATGTTTTTAGATACATGTGTAAAACGAACTGGTCATGCATACACTGAAGTTGACTGCATGAAGTTTTATCTTTTTTTCAAACATATAAAAGTCAGAAGGAATGCGTGCATAGTCAGAAAGAAATGGGAACATAAGTGACTTGTAGTGTGACCATTGAGTTTTAGATAAGTTTTGTCATTAAACGATATATCCCGTGACTAAGCACAGGTCCAGGTAGTCCTGTGGGTACCCGGGTCCTGCTCAGTACCCACCCGACCTGAATATCCGAGTTACCTGTCCCAGCCCTAATACTCAGTATACTTCGAAATCCATGCTAGTACACCAGCCTGAGACTGCTTAACTCTGCAGAGGACTAGTAGAAATCCAAAGATGGTAGTCCTCATTGACTAGGCTGTGATTTTGACCCATTTGTATCTTCTTCAAGCAGGACTAGCTACAATCTCTGAGGACTGGTGAAATAAGGTTTTAACTAGTCCTTTGGACTACTCTTACAAAAGTAAGAGGTCGCCTCATACAATAAACATGGGAATTTGTTTCCACTTAGTTCTTGTGTAGTGTCTGCTGAATGATCGGCTTTGTATTTGTGTGTTGAAGAGGATGCAAGATACAGTGTTTTTTAACCTTTTAGCCATGTAGATTTGCCTTTACCTCAGTTTGTTGATGTAAGAGAATCTGGTATTTATATATCTCATTTAGCTGAGGCAATTTACAGATGTTCTCAGACATCATGAAGAAACTATCATGACATTTGCTCTAGGATAGTTGGAACATACAGAGAGGTAGTATGACAGTGTATGAGCCCTTAATGAAAGGTTTGTTGATAGAATTACACATCACATGGAGGTTAATTTTGGAAAATAACGTCAGGAATAAGTGACCTTTGCAATAGGGACTGAAGACTGTTGTTGAAGAGACATTGAGATGGTATCCAGTGACTGTGGATGATGCAGCTTGAGATGGGTGTGTGTAGACAGGTGTGGTTGATGGGGTTCCTGCAGATACATTCATAGATGCGATCAGTGGGGTGTCAAGATGATGGAGTATCAGTGTTGTACACGGATGGGGGTGGAGATGAGAACTGTAGTGTGACACACCTGGGTGGCAAGGGGTGTGTAGGGGTATGGGTGTGTGGGGGTGAGGGTATAGGTGTGTGTAGACAGGTGTGGTTGATGGGGTTCCTGCAGATACATTCATAGATGCGATCAGTGGGGTGTCGAGATGATGGAGTATCAGTGTTGTACACAGATGGGGGTGGAGATGAGAACTGCAGTGTGATCAACACACCTGGATGGCAAGGGGTGTGTGGGTATGGGTGTGTGGGGGTGGGGTATAGGTATGGGTGTGTGGGGTGGGGGTATAGGTGTGTGATGGTCGGGTTACGGGTGTGTGGGGTTTTGTGTGTGGGGGTTGGGTGAGGGTATGGGTGTGTGGGGTGGGTGTGGGTGTGTGGGTCGGGGGTATGGGTGTGTGATAGTTGGGTTATGGGTGTGTGGGGGTATGGGTGTGTGAGGGTATGGGTGGGTGTGTGGTGGTCGGGTTGTGGGGGTGAGGGGTTGTAGGGGGTATGGGTGTGTGGTGGTCGGGTTGTGGGGGTGAGGGTGTGGGGGTATGGGTGTGTTGGGTTGGGGTATGGATGGGGGTGTGGGGGTGGATGGAGATGAGGTCGGTGAGAGCTGCAGTGAGACACAGCTGATGAGTGGGGGAAGGGGGAGATGAGATTGGTAAGAGTTGTGTAGTCAGGTGGGTTATATTGCATGGAAGGGGGTAGGGGTAGTGGTAAGTCTGGGGATAGTTGATGGAGATGAGGTTGGGGAGAGCTGCATCGTTACACCGCTGATGTGGGAAGGGGGGAATATGACATCAGTAGGTATCAGTGTTGTGTACAGGTGGTAAGACTGGAGAGACGTGTGTGTGGTTGGAGGGGGAATGAGGCCAGTAAGAGCTGCAGTGTTAGAGCTGCTGAGCTGCAATTGGTACGATAAGGGAGTTATCAGCGTGAGCAGGTCAGCAACAGGTGGGAGATGTCAGAGAACATTTAACTGGGGTGATTAAAACTTGAGGAAAGTTGCAGCTGCCAGTTATCTAAATTTTATAAAATATTTTGAGACATTTGTGTACGGAGTACTGCGGCCATGGATGACAAGCTCCTGTATTCTTACAAGTGTCTCCATTGCCTTGTAGCAAATTGTCAATACTATGACATTATTACGTTTTCAATTTTTTGGAAACATGGACTGAATCCAGTCTACATGAAACAGGTGTTATCTGTCAAGATGTACTTGATGTACGCTAAAAGTTAAGGGAAACGTTAAGTAGCGTTTTTAATGGTTGTTGATAGTGCCAGCTTATCGAACACAGCTGAGCCGATCTGCCTAGGTTTTACAACATGCACTGGATACGTGTACTCTCCCTGCTTGTCTGCAGGAAACTTGATGGCTAATTTAGGCCAAGGTTTCACTAAAAGTTGGATTTATCACAGCAGAATCTGGATATGATTAATGATGGCATACAGAGCTAGCAGTCCAGCTGGGAGTGACCTCCCTTGATTACTTCAGTTTGCTCAAGTTAACCATCTTTGTTCATGCTGCATTCAATCAGTAAACTGTTATTTATTTGATTTCAAAGTATAATGACTTTGATAATTTCTTCATGATATGTTTGAACTGTGCAATTTCATACAGTTTGTACAAATGTGAACAATTAATTGTAGTGGTAGTTGTAGTCAGTGAGGAAGGGAATTGGGATCAATGCCACTTTTAACAGTATTCCAGCTATAACATGGCATGTCAGCTTAGTGTGGGAGGAATGCAGGTGATGCAGATCTCAGATGTTGGTGCTGACAAACCTAGAAACACTCAGGGCAAACCAAGGGACGCAACTTTGCAGAGGGTTGGATGTGGGGTGAACTTGGGCCAAGAATTGGACTATCAGTTTGAGTAACCTTGCCTCTTGCCTCAGTTCCGCCATTCTTTGACTATCATGTTATCATTATTGC
The DNA here is from genome assembly GCF_023055435.1 of Haliotis rufescens. Taxonomy (NCBI): domain Eukaryota; kingdom Metazoa; phylum Mollusca; class Gastropoda; order Lepetellida; family Haliotidae; genus Haliotis; species Haliotis rufescens. The sequence continues at coordinate 11,343,097 of NW_025964223.1, forward strand.
CGACAAGTGGTGGCCATATTTGTAGAGGGAGTCCACTGTGGTGATAGGGGTGTACAGGTTGGTGTTTATGTTACAGTTGAAGAGCCCAATGCAGATCATGATGGCAGTGGATTCAGACCAGAAGTCGGAGCTGGAAATATTAATCAAAGATCTAGAAGAGGAAAACAGGTAGGCACATCGATATGATGTTGATCTGTATACGTATTGATTGTTAAACAATAATTGTTGCGTTCTGGGATAATATGGACCCACAGCCATGCTTGTAAAATACAATGGGGACTCAGTGGTCAAAATGGCTGCGCTGGGATGGTTCTTAGAGAATAAGATAATGGATGGAAAAGTATCGAATAACAAATGTTGTTAAGGACGTTTCTAGGGAGGATGACTTGTGATTGAGGGCCCCTGGTTAGCTGTTGTAATTACCAATACCCGATCATCATCAATATGTGATACAGCTAGTGCAATTGCCACCTCAACAATTGTGACTGCCAACCTCCCCAAATGTAACGTAGCCACATTGTCAGAACAATGCTTGGTGACCTGGGCTTAGTATTTAACACTGCATTTGAGATTTATCCTGATGTGTGACAGTATGTTTAACTCAGCAATTTCAATGGCAAATATGAAGACAATTTGTTATGTTATAGTTTATTCATGTTGTTTCTCATTTCTTAAATTTCCTGTTATTCCTATTGCATGACATGGAATACTGTTTCTCTCACAGAACACTACAGGTTGAATATGACCGTCTGCGCCAAGCCAACAACGCTCACGAGGGCAGCATGGCCCGGTCAGAAGATGGAGACAGCAACACAAGTAGGGACGAGGAGATGATTGCAGAGGCAAAGTTGTTACGGCAACACAAAGGTCGTCTGGAGGCACGGATGAGGATACTAGAAGACCACAACCATCAACTAGAGGCACAGCTACACCGTCTACGACAACTGCTCGACCAGGTCAGTTATCTCCCCTTGATTTCTAGTTTGATACTCTTACATACACCTTCAAGAAGACAAGTTTATGTTTCTGCCATTGTTGATAAGTAGTAAAGGTGAACTTGGGCCAAATGAATGTTGTTGTGATTAACAACATGATTATCTCCCCTTGTTGGTATGCTCTGTGTTATAGTACTTACACATTCACTTGAGGTATTACAAGGAAACACAAGCAATCGGCTTAACACAACACGCCATATAAAGCCCTAAAGTAGCAAGAGGGGATTTGGCATTTAAAAAAGGGAGGGGTCCAAAATATCAAAATCTTTTCTGTCATTTTACTGCCTACAACATACTACACTTGTTAGGTTTTTTTTAATAATTTTTATTTATTTTTAATTTTTTAAATTTTATTTTATTTTTTATTTTTTATTTTGGGGGGAGTCACAACAATCCCCCTCAGGCTGTTTGCATATGAAGTGCATATGATATTAATGGTGGTCTACAAGGCTGCTGTCCTCCATACACTCTCAGCAACTATTCAAGTCCATTATTTACTACACTATCATGCTGGTTGAGTTTATTAATTATATACCCCTGTTTGGAATACTTGATATTTCATACTAATAACGTATGTTATCAAGCAATCAGTTGGTTGCATCATGGAATAATAGGATTATCACCTGTTATTTTCTCTATGCACACCAGCAATAAAACAGCATCATTAACTAAGAGTTGAGGCCTAATTGAGAAGAACTTGTTTCCACAGCCTCCAGGAGAGCCCCGCACACCGCTGTCACTCAATTCATCGTCACGGACAACCCCAATGACCACACCCTCCTCTTCTATCAGCTCTCTGCCTGGGGGGCCCCCTCGGTACAGGTTCAACCCCCAGCTGGAGTCCACGCCCAGGATCATCAATGGCAACGGATATGCAGCTGGTAATATATACTGTATATACTGTAAAAAGAAAGTTAGGGATCACGAATAGTTTGGTGATATTATTTTTGTAGTTAAGCCTGAGCACACAATTTCATAAAAAAAACACCCCAAACATACTTATGACTTATTTTATTCTGTATATTATGGGGTTATAAACTTGAATGTTGAAAAGCGTGCACAGGAATCACGCACGCACGAATACGGTGTTAGCATTGGGCGTCTCAACGTGAGTGATTCCCGTGCACCCTTTCGAGTTGAGTTGATTGGTTCAACTGTGTCATATGGCCCTGTGACGCAGGGGTAGCATTATGCAGATGGCTGTTTCAATGAATGCTCGTTCCACCCGTGACGAACAGGTCTGGTTGTTGATGAATTATAGTGATAGCTAAATAGACAGATTTTTTATTCATGCACCGATTGTCTTTAAATGTAATATCCAGTTATGTATGATTGTTTAATAATCTCATACCAACTTTGACTGGAGTAGGTCTGATAGTTTTTCAGATATTGTAGTAAACGTCGGTACCTTAAATTACCTTCCAGACTATAGCTATTAAACACAGTACACCTTGAAACAGGCAGGGTGAAGTCTACATTGGAAAATTATTCACATTTTCAAAGATGACTTATCTCAGCTACGGTAAATTATCAAAAAGAAATAAATTTATAAGACATACAGTTGCTTCATAGACTTATTGTAAACATTGATCTGTTGAGATTTGGATATTTGGTCTACAAGAGTTGTCCCCCTTGGGGTTTTTCTCATCACATGTGGTCGACTTGTCTGTTTGTCAGGTACAAGTCGAGAGGAGGAGCTTTGTGATTTCTCAGGGGAACCAAATGCATCTTTTAACACAGACAGGTCAAAAGGTAAGACACCATAACAGACTATTCTATTAGTGATACTAAAGACCACCCGATTATTTTAATATGACTATAGTTAATCCGTCATGGCCTTGTTATAGCCATATGAAAACATTGAGTGTTCTTTAACTTCTTTTGAGTACAGTAAACTAGGTTATAACGAACTCAAATGGACCACTAATTTTAGTTCATTATAACTGTAGTTCGTTATAAGCATATATACAATATCTATACAGCAAATGTCCGGGACCAAAATTCGTAATATCTGTCAGTTCGTGATAAGCATGTTCGTTATAAACGTATTTTACTGTAGTATATATGGATTTAAGTGAGAACTGATATTCCTCTTAGACTTTGCCTTTTTAAGATTTGTTTCATAATCATAGGTTAGATTATCAAGCAATGGAGAGAAAGGAAACTAATAAATGGTAGAAATAAATTATGTTTTTATCAAAAACGTTGTTCAAAGTGACGCAAGAAATATGGATTTCATTTTCTTTATCCATGTTTCAAGGCTACTTCTTGCTCTTTCATCAGGGAAAAAGTTGAAATCCACACATCTTGGGGTTTTCAGGTTTCATGTTGTACTGTTGTGGGTCAGTGTTTGCAAAACATGATTTATTTTAAAAAATACTGGATAGAAATTTTTTTTCTGGAATTTGTCTAGGTTATCAGTCTGTTTGTAGAGATCTAATATAGGTGAAATATTGCTTTCTGTCCTCAAAACCCATTCACAGTCAATTTTTTAGTGGTTGTTGACTAAGTTGAGCCGTTGATTATCTTCCCTTCTGTTGCAGGTGCCAACAACGTGGGTAACCTGTTCCATATGGCAGGGCAGGTCGGGAAGGCTGTCGGCTCCCTAGTTACAGTGATGACTGATGAAGACGAAATTGCCATTGATGAGTCCAAACACGGACCCACCCCTGCGGCAAAAAGTGCATTCTCATAGCAACATTTGCATTTTCATAGCAACATCATCATGATCATAACATCATTTTGAAAAGAACAATTGTACAGAAACGAAAAGTGGTTGTGACGTTTGTATCCAGTGGTCACAATGCAACATAAACTGTTAGTCCGGAGTCCTGCAGATGGAGCTACAGTACTGACCGTGGTCAAACGTTGTGTATTGTGCCCTTAGCTGAAAACCCTACAGTCAACTGTTTTGTGTTGAATTGAGTTATAACGACCTTACGTTTTTATGTGATTTTAGTGGTTTTATCAACCAGATGTTACATCCGGCGTACATTATCACCAGATTCCTACAAACTTGTACCTCTGTTCTAATTATTTATCTTTTGTTACCAGCATTTTGTTATGAAGTGGTATAAATATTTACCCTGTTCAAATTATAATGCATTTAGTTCTGCCTTCTCAGTGTACCGGGATATATACAGATTATACCATCTTTTAAATGTACTGATATTTTTACTATTCTAGAATGAATTAACATCATATTTAAACATTTGGGTCTGTCGTCGGAAACTGTAAGATATCATATCAGTTTCTCTCAGTGGTAATTTAATGTTTCACAGAATAATATTTCTGCCATATTTTTTCTATTCCGTTTACCACTCAAAACAATGACAGTTCTGACACTAGTCGCTGCACATTATGAAATATGTGACTGAACATACATCAAATAATTATATTTTGTCTGTTCAGTTTATATCTGAGGGATTATTTTGATATTATTTTATTAGACCCAGCACATGGTTAACAAAATAATTTTAATCACAAAAACAGAATAGCACCGATTATACAATTCCAATTTCTGTGTTCTGTCAGATAACTTTAATGTTATCAGAGAAGCCTTGAGGTTGCACAAATAATAACACGCAGGTGCCTGTAAACATTACATTATTTGGCACAGAAAAGGCAGCAAGTTTCTCTCCAATCACATAAAAAGTACAAAGAATATATAACTTTTCACTTTACTACAAATGTCGAGGGTTGCCACAGAAACTTGAACTTCTTTTGTTGGATTTTGAAAAATTGTCTTTTCATCAGTGGTATAGCTATATCAGGAACTACAGCATAATTACCAATATTCGGGGAGCTATATCACCAAAAGAAGTCATGCATAAATTATATTCCTCAGTTACAAAGTACTTTTTGTGACAGTTTTCAGATATTTTACAAATTTATCAATAATTGAGTGTTAATACTGCAAGAAATTATGAAATTCGTAAACTTCCCTCGTTGAGGAACTGTGACTCGTTAGATATCGGGGGAAGTTATGAGATGTGTTACATCCACAACTGGCAAAATCTGATGTTTGTTTCCCAATTGTCTTCCATTACTGATGCACAGTCTGCATGTTGTGATCAACGTATGGACTCCATCAGCATGTCACTTTTAAATATGTAAATAATAAACAATTTCATCATGTTAGGGTGATTCTGCAGTCATATTTCTCAAGAGGAAATCGGTTTTAACAGTGCCAAACAAGTTATTTTATGAAAGTGACCAGCTACTTTTCACTACTGTTTTATTACTCAGTATACACTAAGGTGACTTTTCTAATGCTGGTTTTCAACATGGTGACTACCCTGGGCCTCCAGAGTCCCTTCACTGAACTTTAATCTGGGCGATGCTGAACACTGTCTGATTGACCATACAATGTGACCTATTGATTATGTGAATTATAGATAATTGTATCAGCAATAAATGTAATATATTGTATTTAAACCTTCTACCTTGTTGTGTTGTCCTTCTTGCCTTACATTATGCTTCTGGACGGTCGGGTAGCCCACTGGTTACAGCATTCGCTCATCACGCATAAAACCTGGGTTTGATTCCCTACATGGGTGTGAAGCCCATTTCTGCTGTCCCTCGCCATGAAATTGCTGGAATATTGCTTGAAAGTGCCGTAACTCACTCACTCACTCACTCACTCACTCACTCACTCACTCACTCACTCACTCAGCACCATACCTGTGTTCATGGGTTTCATCCCGATCGAGACCTGTGTCACTTCGGGCTTTCCTTCCACGTTAAGCTGATATGCCATGATATATACCGTATTCGACGTAATAAGCACCCAGGGCGCCCTCAAAATTAGAAATAGGGGGCACTTATTAGAATATAATTTTGATAAGAAATAAAAACAGAGTTGAAAGATCGTAAATTTTGTGGTTTATGCTGACAGCCTGAAATGATACAAAAGAAATGTCTGTGCGTATTATACAGATATATTTTCCAGAATTTAATTGCCCATACTTAAGGGTGCATATAACACACGAGTGCGTATTATACACAAAAAAATAAGTCTTGTGTACATTGATCAATCGGAGGGGTGCTAATTGGGATTGTTCACTAGCCAGTATATAAGACAATATCACCCTGGGCGCATATTAGAGCGGGACGCTTATTACGTCGAATACGGTAGCTGAAATACGGTTCAAAGAGAGGTAAACCCAACTCATTCTTTCTTGACGGTGATAGGGTAGCCTTTGGATTAATGCAATTGCTTTTGCAGAAGACAAGGATTTGATTCCCCACATGGGTACAATGTGTGAAGCCCATTTTCTGGTGTGCCTGGCCCTGCCATGCTATTGCTGGAATATTGCTGAAAGCGGCCTAAAACCATACTCACTCTTAACCTACAGCAGGTAATTAATGTTATACTGTCAGTGTGGATGCTACTGATTCAAGTGATATTGTCTAGGAATCAATCTCAGGAATGGAGTACAGTCATTTGTGGTGGCGCATGGTCCTGTGTACAGCATGCAAGGCACATATCAGGTGAAGCTAAACAACTTTGGTCTCGGAGAGTAGTTGGAAGGGTGACCATGTTTGGCGGCTTGTCTCCTGAGAGTTTCTAGGGGTTCAGTCCTGACCCACACTGAAGCACATGTCACATGTGGTGTCTCCTTGGGCAAAGGAGTTTGTTCAAAATGTGCTTCTGTTCACCCAGCAGTGAATGGGTACCCAGTAGGATGAGATGGTTACGTGACGGATAACCTTCTAGCACCTAGCTTGCTTGGGTTGTATACTCCCCAGGGAGCTGAGAAGGAACAAAATGTGTGTACACTGATCTATTGACTGCAGTAATAATGGTCTTAGCACTTAGTGCATGCTTCAACGGATGCTTCAACATTTCTAACCTTGGTCCCTACTGCGGTCAATACGCACAGAGAAGAGCCATAAGAATGATTTTTGCGAAGTTTCACACACACCAGAACAAATGAGGAATAAAGACATGCAGCAATTCATAAATTATATATTTTACATTTATTATCATAATCAACAAAACTAATATACAAATATATTACATAATTTACAATGACCCTTACAAACAATGAGACACTGATATATGTTTACACACAGAAACCAACAACAAAAAATATGAAATGGAATATCAAGAATCCTTGATCTGTATTTATGGCATACATTGTAAGACAAAAACAAAAATAGTCTTGGTTCTCAGGCACCGCCCGCATCATCATAAAGTCCACCGTACGTTTCGGTTTTATTTCCATTTTCAAAAAAGAAATCTTAAAATATTTCGCTTTTCCAACACACGTGAAATGCTACAATAATTAAGAAGAACAACAGGATTTTGCTGAAATTATTGTAAACAAAATTTGGTTACATACTAGCTTGAACAACCCCCCAAAAAACAGTCGCACTATATTTTCAAAAGCCATTGCTTGAGAACCTATTCTTTAATTTTTTTAAGCCTAAGACTACAATGTTTACACTTGAAAGTTTGTACACATGTACACAACATCTGCTTGAGATCGTGACTCAGGTGTTAAGATAAGAGGCAGCCATTATCTTGCTTCTGACCCCCCTAATAACACATGTCAGGTGGGCAATGACCCGCTCCATGTTGGTGAGGTAGACGTTCCCCCGGAGTGACAGAGTTGACATCTGAAACAAACAATTGATATTGTGGTATCAAGTTGTGTTGCAAAGTGTCCATGACATAAGGTGTTTAAGATTACCCAAACATGTACGTGGTCTGACTGACAACCTGGCCCTGGGTCTAGTGGATAGAGTGTCTGTCAAGAGAGCGGAGGGTCGGGGGTTTGATCTCCTGGCCTACCATAAGACATTAAAAGATGGTATTTGTTTTTACCTTGCCTGACGCTCAGGATTAAGGAGCAGAATCAGACTGGTCAGCTCGGAGTGAGTATACTGCGACTGAGTGGGGTATTCATGTTAAACTGCGTCATGGTATCTCAGTGGGCGAGCACTATTAAATTGGCATTAGTCCGGACTAGTACAAACAGCCCCCCACACATGTGCATGCACAGCACTATATGAGTGCAGAAATCTTGTAACGTTAAACCCTACCTCACCTCACCTCACCTCACCCTCACAAGAATGATTCCACGGGCTATACATGTAAACACTAACAGTTAACGAGGTAGAAGTGTTCAGAAAATACAAGACCCGATGGCAATATTTTTAGCAATATTCCAGCAATATCACGGCGGGGGACACCAGAAATCGGCTTCACACATTGTACCCATGTCGGGAATCGAACCCGGGTCTTCGGTGTGACGAGCAAACGCTTTAACCACTAGGCTACCCGACCGCCCCACAAGACCTGATGACTGCATTGCGATTATTAACTACAAATTCTTTGCACTTTGATTCACTCAAATAACTCCTCCTCATTTAAGGAAACTATGTATGCCCTTACCTGCACTCTCAGGTAAGTGGCCTTTGCCCGCAGTGATGCCACCCGATGGTTGTTGGGGCTTCGCTTCGTCTGGTGCAACTCTGGTGTGATAAAACAACAGTGCAGTGTCACAGAAAGAGAATTGAATCCATGCAAATTGGAAACTTTGGTAAGGCGAAAAAAAATAATCATCTTGGTTCTCAGGCACCACCCACATCATCATAAAGTCTGTTGCACATTTTGCTTTTATTTCCATTTCCCTCCCCCAAATTAAAATCCTAATACTTAAAAATAATCCAATGCAATGTACCATGCAGTTACTTCCCTTAACATGCACACTGCTTTACTGCACATCTCGTGTGTTGGTCATGGCGGCAATAGGAGTTTGAATGCTTGTTATGTAGGGAGGCCCTTTCCCAGGTTGATGGACAATTGTTTATTTGGTTTCATACTAGTTTAAACACAGCCCACCCTCTCTATATATTTTTTTAAGTCACTGATTGAGAACCAATTCTGTTATTTTTTTAAGCCTAACAATGTAGGGCTTCTTAAGTATGTTTGAAATTACCTCTTATAATTCTCTAAGGCACCTAAACTTTGCATATTTGAAAGAAATTCATTAAATTCTGTACTATTCCCTTTTGGTTGTTTAATGCTCCATTCAGCAATATTCCAGCAATATGATGGAGGTCTGAAAACAGAGTCTGGAGGAGGCAATCCAGTAATTGACATCATGAGCATTGCTCAACACAACTTAGATATGATGACATCAACCAAGTCAGCAAATCTGACCACCCGATCCCTTAAGTCGCCTCTAACAACAAGCATGGGTTGCAGAAGACCAGTATCTCGACAAGGGTGATGTGTTTGAGGAATCACCTGTTCCTGAAAAGAACATCAAACACTGTGTGATCTGTCTACCTGTGTCCAGCTCATCCATCGTACTCCGCCAGATGCAGTCTTCCTGCTGCCCCAGGTCCAGTTCTAACCGGATACCACCCATAGAGGTCACCAAAAGGTCATGCTGCATCTTTAACACAAACACAAGATATGGATGTTCTGTCTGTTTCACAATCTGGTTGCTTGAATATATAGTTAAATGCATGGAACTAGAATCATGGAAATCTTGTATTATGAAACATCTACACTTGTCTCAAAATTTTGTTTATTCTATTCATGTTAGCTTCATCTACAAAATTGTAAGTGAGTGAGTATGGTTTTACACCGCTTTTGGCAATTTTCAAGCAATATCACGGTGGGGGACACCAGAAATGGGCTTCACACATTGTACCCATGTAGGGAATCGAACCCCGGGTCTGGGGCGTGACGAGCGAATGCTTTAACCACTAGGCTACCCAACACCCCTACAGCAAAATATATTGAACCTATTTCAAAATTTGATAAACCAACCCAACACCAAAACCCCAACACAAAACGTGTACTTTAAAAAATATAAAATATTAATAAAAATACCCCAGACAATGTTTTCTTCACCCTCGTGTTCCGAATGCATAAAAACCTCTATCACATTTTTGGAACAATGTTTTTCATTTTAATTTTTTTCGTGCACTTTATCTGTTTATTTAAGAATAGTTGATGCATCATTTATATGTCATTTATATATATATAAATTAAAAAATTGTTGTGTTCCAAAAGCATAATACTATTTTATTACTTTTATTAAACAATGTTTCAATTTTACTTTTGTTGTATTCGGTTTTGTTTGCTTGTGTAAGGTTCTTTGAGACATTATTAAATAATATCATAATAAAATGGACAATGCTCCAGTCAAAAGTACGCCATACTGGTCGTGATAACGCTCTTAACCATTGGTCCGTGTCACAACTTGATAATTTACTGGCAACATGATATGGATGGGATGCTGTGGCATAAACATTCAGCAACCCATGGTCCACACCGTTCTCATGTTCTCGGTACAATACTATTTGTGGATCACACGAACGTCTCACCTGAAGGATCTGAAGAACGGTCCGTGCCTCCTGCAAGCTCATCTTCCTGGAATCTCCGGTTCCTGCTGTGACAGGTCTCAGTGTGGCGGCTTTACAGGGCATCGTCTGGAACACAATTCTCGTTCAATAACTCTGAGATTCAGTTGTACGGTGTATACACAACTTGCTTCCATACCACTGATGAATGTAACATGCTAGGAACAGCACCAAGGATAGCCTATCAATCTATCTCATTTTGTATTACAGTCAAGTCTTGTTAAACCGACACTCGTTTATCCGACAATCGGCTTTATCCAACACAAATAATGGGAACTGATTTAATCAGTGCTATTTAGACCTGTTAATCCGACAGTCTCGCACTCCGACTCCGACACACCTAATGCAACGAATTGCTGAAATCACTCATTAATCAGTCTCGTTAATCCGACACAGTGATCAGTGTACTCCGTGGTCATCTGCCCGCGTTTTGATGCAAGACAAGTCGGTGAGTAGCTGCATATTTCAACGGCTGCAGAGATAAATTTGCTTAATAATAAACAATTACTGCTTTAAATAAACAAAACAGGATTAATCACATGTCTAGATTACCTCAATCTTATTAAAATCGGATACAAGTTCTCGCTATCGCTGAGGACATCCCATTACAGGTCACGTCAGAACGACCTTTCGCGATCTTTGACCGACCAATGAAATTACTAACAGGAAGTCGACATTAGCCACTAAAAAAGCAGCTTTCTTAAGCATTGAGGCACTAGTTTCAATTAGCGACTTCCATTCCAGACTATGCTTTAAAAAGTATTTAGAAAGTTGTCCAATTTTCGATCACGAACGTTGATACTACCTATTTAATCTGACATAATCATATGCAACCAACAATGTCGGATTACAGGACTTGACTGTATATAACTTCTAGTTTTGTCAATCTTGTATGCTTTTTTGTTTATTTCTTGTTAAATGGCACATTCTGTGTAAATAATCAGACCTGAATGGCAGCAGAATCGGACTTCCTCTTCAGGTCATCACCAGAGCAGGAACTGTTGCTTGCATTGGTGGCAGCAGTCATGGGCTTTTCCTTTGTCAGCTTCACTTTGATTGCAGGCGTTGTGTGGTCTGACTTCCTAAAGGTGCCTTGAGAAGAAACATGGCTTGCATTGAGTGCAGTAGGATTGACCTTCTGTGTCAAATGGATATGGATGGCAGAAGCTGAAGGATCAGACTTCTTCAGGGTGTCACGAGAAGTCTTGTGGCTTGCTTTAGTTTCCACCATCATGACCTCTTTCTCTGTTGGCCTGTCCGGTACCTGGTTTCCAGAAGTTGTAGGCTTGTCTCTGGAGGATGAAGTAAAGCTTGTATTGGTGACAGTTGTCATACCCTTCTTTTTCTTCACCCGTTTCGCCAGGCTTGGAGCTAACAGAGGCTTCTTCAGCACTGTACTGGAGCATGAAGTTGGGCTTGCAATGGTGGCATTTCTTTTCCTTGTTGGTCTGACAGATCTTGCAGATGTTGTGGAAGACTTCATTCCTCTATTGACACCTTCATCATTTGCAGCTTTGGAAACGTTGGGCCTCCATGTCTTGTCTACAACAGATGTGTCAGAGGTAGCGACTTGATGTGGTAGGCAGTTCTTCGAAGGCGGAACCTGTTTCTTGGCATCATTGTTGCAGTGGCCACTTTCTCGAATAATGTGTAGATCCATGTCCCAAAGATTATTCTGCATGGACTCCAGCAGTTGTCTCCCTTCATAGCTGAGGCGTTTAGACTGCAATAACAGAAAATATATGCTGGCACATTGGTCCAAAAGCAAAGATTTGTAAATCAAGACATTGCAAAAAACAATTTGATAACTTTGATAAAAATCAGTCAATATCAAGTTCAGCCATTCTCTTCTCGTCTTCACCCAAAATAAGCTATAAGAAGACAAAACCTGATTGTATATATACCATCCATGCAATTACTTAGCCAAAATGTGATCCCTTTAAAATTAAATATAGTCCACAACCTACAACAGACAAGCAATAAAACAAAACCTACCTGGTTCCGGTATGCGGTCACTTTTGTCTTGATACTGTTCAGCCTGGTGTCTTGTCTCACCTTAGGTAGGGCTGCAATGTCTGAAGAGGGAAAATGGAATGAGATGTCGCATCTTAAAACATTTATCCATGAGTAAGAATCAAATTAAATGGAACTTTTAAATGAATTCAATATTACAAGAGCAAGCTTACCAGTCTGCAATATCTTTATCTGCTTGTTGAATGAAATTCGTTTTTCACGTATCTCCACCAAAATCTTCTTAAACTGGGAAAACTCAAAACCAAATCTGTCTCTCTCCTCCTGAATAGAATATGTTCAGGACACTTTAGTCATGACAACACACCCATTAGGGCCTATAGATATAACAGATGAAGATTCTGGCAATACATCCATACATAAATGTGTCCTATATCAAAGCCTATAGTTTCTAAGAGACTTTGATAAACAGCCTAGTAAGCACTCTTGCCATGGGAAGATGCTGGCAATATGGCTGCTCATGTTCTATAACACTATCATATTCATAACAGTGATAGATGTATTCCCATCATCATTTGACTGCCTCCGTGGTCTAGTGGTAGAGCGTCCGCCCGGAGAGCGGAAGGTCCAGGGTTTGATCCCCGATCGCGTCATACCAAAAGACGTTAAAAGATGGTACTTGTTGTTACCCTGTCTGGTGCTCGGTGTTAAGGGCTAAAACAAGGACTGGTCGGCTCGGAGTCAGTATACTGTGTCTGAGTGGGGTATTCATATTAAACTGCGGCATGGTATCTCAGTGACCTAGCACTATAAATCGGCATCAGTCCGGACTAGTACAAGCAGCCACACACACACACACGTGCATGCACGTCACTATAAAAGTGCAATAATCTTGGACGCGACGTTAAACCCCATTTCACCTCACCACCTCACCATCATCATTTGGTCCACTATCCCCTTATCTTGAGGTATGCAAGGAAATTTGAAGGTCCAATGGACAAACATTATATTTTGCTAGAAATGCATGTTTACATTGACAGTCAACACAAAGATACTATAGCATGATGTTTAAATTCTGGCATTACAGAGTTTCTTGGTCAGTGAGGCAAAATTAAATATGATATGTCATGACCAGAGAATAATCAGTCTCTATTATCTGCTGAAATATACTACTCATAAGTTTTGTTTTGTTTGTAACCTCACTCAGCAATATTCCAGCTATATGACGACGGTCTGGAAATTTTTCTAGTCTGCACCAGACAATCCAGTGTTTGACATTATGAGCATCGATCTACGGAATTGAGATATGATGACATGTATCATCCAAGACAGCGAGCATGACCACCCGATCCCGTTAGTCGCCTCTTACAACAAGCATATGGGTTGCTGAAGACCAGGTCATCAGTGACTACTCAAAACAAGGGGCAGTCAGGTAGCCCAGTGGTTAAAGCGTTCGCTCGTCACGCCAAAGACCCAGGTTTGATTCCCGACATGGGTACAATGTGTGAAGCCCATTTCTGGTGTCCCCCGTCGTGATATTGTTGGAATATTGCTAAAAGCGGCGTAAAACCATACTCACTCACTCTACTCAAAACAATTTAAAGAACACCCAATATTTTCTGTCATGACCGATTACAGATAGTGAAAAAATCAGGTCTTCCTTAACTTATTTTGAATAGTATAGATTCCATTGTGTGTAAAAAGCAAAATAATGGTGAATAGATCACTGAAAATCATTTATGACCCCGTGTTCATAAAAACAGTAAGCATGTTCTGCACTGAAGGAACATAACAAAAATCATATTTAGAAACCCAGCATTTTCAAATTACATTTACTTTAGCAAATTATATGAAAGAAAACAAGGAAAAGTTAAAATGGCTCACAAATGAAAGAATACTTACAAGCTGTGTACGGAGATCTGTCTGTGGTGTCTGGAGAAGGCTATTCTTCATTTTGGAATCCACCTTGATAGAATGGACTGTTTTCAGTGGTCCAGCCAAAGTCTGACGAATACAAGAATAATATTCTGACAACTGATGGAAATATCAACTTATGTGATTTTATTCATCTTCAAAGGACTTATAAGTTACTTTTCAAGTTCCTAATTTATCTAAGGCTCAGCCTGTAAAAACTAAAAACTCGGCTCTGTTTTTTTCCCTCATTAGAAATTTAATTTTCCAAACAAAATTAAGTTATACACATTACATATTAATAAACTACAGACTGATTTGTAAGCCTCCATTAAAATCTGCAACCCACACAGTTGGGAAATGAGATTATTTGAGGAAATACGGTAACTACCTCAGCTGGCTGTTTCTGGACTTTGACATCAAGGTTACAAGTGATGTCTCCTTTGGTACCGAGGGTGACAGCGAGCATTTCCTGTCCAGGAGTTCGTGGACTGTCAGGGTGAGGCAGGCAGGGCTGTTCGGGCGTGTTGGCCACCTTGGTATCCCCAAAGTTATGTTTGCTGCGTCTGATGATGTAAAGGTCCATCTCCCAGAGCTCTTTCTCCATGGACGCCAACAGTTGTCTCCCTTGGTAGCTGATGCTTTTCGACTGCAAGGAAAAGGCCGGCGATTGATGACGCTCTGGTTTCTTTCAGAACTATTATCTATCTCCGAAGATCTCAATGAATGATGCGGCAATTCAACATAATTTATCTATGAAACACGACGTATAGTAACATCGGCGTCTGGAACGTTGTCCTGCGTCATCGGGTACCGTGGAACACTATCGACCAGGTCGCCACCCGACTCTTATTTTACAAGATATATGACAAATGCATCGCGACCTGTCTGCCTCCGATTCTCAATTTATCTGGTTTTTTTCTGAATAGGATATACCACGACCTTTTTAAAATGAAAATAACGTTCGTGGATAGCTTCTTTAGCATTATCAGAATCATAGGCATAACAGTGACAGCTTTTGCCTTACATTTTACATTGCTTACGGACAATAATACAAAGAAATGCCGCTGTCATATTATTATATTTATATACCAGGCCAGGATTATTTTTTTGTATCACCCACCGGTCCAAATCAAATTTTAAAACGATTAACAAAATCCTTTACAATGTATTTCATTTTTATAAATACTTTTTTTTCAATCTACCGACCAATTTTCTCACTATCAACATTCTTAAACAAAGAAATATGCAGGGAAAAAATCTGGCCTTACCTTGGTTCGAAGTGTTTGAAGCCTGGACTCGATTCCTTTCAAGCGCTTTTCCTGTTGAGAACTACCTAGACCTGCAAGTTCTGTGCAAGTGAAAAATATTGAGATTATATTTTGAAATTTTGCACAATAATATATATCATGTATGTTTGTATACTAGTATTTAAGAATTGACTTCTATATATTTTTACGTTTATGGGGAAATAAAGGTAAAACCCGTGTGCAAACTACGGAAGCCTTTTAGGGTCATTTTTCTTTTAATTGTTTTTCGATACAGATGGCCCTATGAGGCTTCCGTAGCAAACTGTAAATCCTCGCTTTGTAATCACACTATAACATACATGTGCAACACGAATGTAGTTAATCGGTGAAGCAATTTTCATTGTAGGTACATGGAAATCGTTATTTTCCTTCTTGAGAAAACAAAATCATGCAAAGTGATGTTAGAACAAGCATTTGTATTGCTTCATTTTCTTTGTGTTATTTTAAGCAGGCTCATTCGTAAAGGAAGAATAAAAGGTCTGGCCTCAATGTAAATACAAAGACAATCAGAAAGCTACGGTCCGTCCTGTGAATGCGCTCACCGGATCTGTAGGATTTCGTGTGCCTGTTCATGGCAACACGTTCTTCACGGACTTCTGTCAAATACTTCTCCAGGCTGCCAAACTGGCAGGCGAATTTGTCTCTCTCTTCCTGATAACAAAAGACATATGTCGGTTACAGGGCCCTATGGTATACATGTCAGGAATACAGTAGTTTGATACGTTTAATTCTTAAATAAATTTTGATTCAAGAAAATAAGTAGACACTTATCCATCCTTGTTGTAGCCGTTCATTTGAATCTAGTTTGCGGTTGTTTCCAGCTACATTGAGAAAATATACATATCCGAGTCTGGGGCTGACAAATGGTTGATTGAACGAACAATGATCGAGGTTGTCGGACTACAATTACACTCGATTCATCAGATCACACACATAGCCTCATATCAGCCGCGCATCTGCGTGAAATAGGCCAATAAACTCACCACTAACCAATTATTTTTGAAATGCGTACAAATACAAGTTAAAATTTTGTAAACACCCCAAAATTGCACCAGCAATGTGCATAATTATCCGCACATTATTATTCGTTGATTGGATGCAGGCACTACATGCATAAACTGCAGTGAATAATGCACAAACATGCTTTGACATGTATCGCTATTTTTTGTCAACTTATGCAACACATTTTGGGGAACACGTGGACAGATACAAATTAAAAGTCTTATGAAAAAGAGTTTCAAGAGTAATTATTTTCTAAAATATGTCTCATATACATTGGTTCAAAATACACAATAGGCTGGACCAATGGCAGTAAAACATATTGAATTCCCATAGAAAAATATAATAAACCCAATGAGAATGATTACTCAATGGCTCAACTCTGATGTGGAGCAATGTTATCTGTCCGATGCTCTATTTAGTCGGTTCTTACAAGCATGATCACGTGGAACCTTTTGGGCAACAACACGAAACATATTTGTCTTACCTTCAACGTTCGCACTATCCCAGCCTCTGGGGAGCTAACCATGGTTGCTAACCTGAGAACAGAGACAATTCACTCACAGTTGTACTCAATGTAATGTTTTGTATTATTTCGTGCAATATGCTTTCAAAAATGTTTGAATTTACCTACCTTGTGCCTTGCTGGTATAGATGGAATATAGATGATCACTTTGACTTTAACTTTCAAGATTTCGGTAAATACCAGTGAAAAAGTATCCCGTTTTCAGAACCTCGACCGTCTTACTGTGGCAGTAGGACAATGACGTGACGTCATAGACGTATATGCGTGACGTAGTGCACAATGAGGACGTCATAATCATACTACGTCACAGAACAAATATGTTGTCGACTCTATATACGACAATAATGTAATCTGTGTGGTTTTACTTTCATTTCATAATTTGGTTTCTTTACTAATTTACTAAAGCCACATATGTTATGTTTTCAAATGTTGACTAATTCCCCCTTCTTTGCATACCAAAGAGCAATCTTCACGTGAAGTAAAATGCGATTATGGAAATTTCCTGAAGCTATTTTGAGTTTAATAAGTTTTCGTTTGTTTTTGTTTGTATGTCGTTTAACGCCACACACATCACTATTCCAGACGGCGGTCTGTAAATAATGGAGTCTGGACATGACAATCCAGTGATTGATATCATGACATCCAAATATGTAAACTTATTTTATCAACACACTACCAGTCCGCTAGTACAGTCGCACCTACCTTGCAATAACGGATGTCTGTCGCACGACGTTATATATTCTGAATCAGTAGATGGTAGAAATTTTGCATCCGCACTGTACGATCACCAGGGTGGGAATGCAGTTGTCACAATGTTTTACGTCATAATATATATTTCTTTATGACGTCACAATAAGCCAGTCAGTTACGCCGGGTTTATTCTAGACATAGGGGCGAGAAATACAGTTGCCCAGCTTTCAAAGTTTGCACTCATACATTGTTGATTTAAACCAAGTGTATGTTGGGTGCGTTGATACTGTTCGATAGAGAATTGTTTCTTTTCGTCAATACTCCGTGTAGTCTGTCTTAAAGACCCTGATACAAATATATATCAAATACAGCCCATGCAAGTCTATAATGTTTGGCAAGTCTAGATTACTGCAGTATCAGGAAATGAAGAGAGTCACTGGGCTCCCTTTTATTATATTTTTATTAGATAACTGAACAACTGTTTTTTTCTGTACGGTATGTTCATTTCAGAGACTAGATGTTAGTCTATACTCCGTGTTAACACAGTCAAACAAACATTTGCAGGTCCATGCACACTAACACTAACAATATGAAAACAGGCATTGTCTTTGTAGTGTATAAGCTAACATTACATACGAGTCGCGAACGGATACAGTACTACTCCTCGAATAAGTGAAACTATGAATCTAATTTGATAAGAAAAATACATGTTCATGCACACATACTGGGGAAACTGTTCTACCTTGACGCGAAATTTAGAATTGGTACAGTTACCAACTCTCATTTATTCAACCTTCATCCATCACTGATAAATCCAACTTGTTGCCTTTTCTCACATGATGTGTAGGTGCAAAATTACTTTGATTATTCAATTGTGGTTTTTTTTGCCTCGTAAACAAAACCAACCTAAGTCAAAGGGGTGGGGTAGGGGCACGACGATAAACGTATTAATGCGATGAAAATGAGATATTTTTATAAACTTATGGAATTGTGTTATGTTGTATATTCATGCATATAGGCTAGTTGCCGGGGTGTATTCAAAGCCGGCTCCCCACGAGGTCATTTGTGTTAACTGGTAAAGTGAGCGCTTTTCGCCGCTCTTAGTCATTTAGGTAAACAGGAGCTATATTATTAAAAGTCAACAGTTCGGGGTTAATGTTTCCTCCATAGTATTCTTGTCTCAAAGTTAATATTTCATACAAGAAGGAACGGTTGTGGAATTCCTAAAACTTATTTGTTTCCTAATTCTCATAAATTATTCTGAAATGAATATTCCGGTTTAAACTCCGATTCTTAAATCGGAAAGTAATAAATACCCCGGTCCACTGTCTATCACCGACCTGGAATCCGTCTTTTTTTCATTGTTTTGAACCCTGTGGTATGTCTGGGCAAAATGTGCTCAAGGATCCAATACGTGTCTGGGTCAAGGGTGGCCGAGTCATCTAAGGCGCAGCAAAACGCTGTGTAAAGTTGCGTCCCTTGAGCACGTAAGAAACCTATGATTGTGGGTTCGAATCCCGGTTCGCCTCGATTAAGTTTTTTTTTCAGGTTTGTCAGCACTAAACCTGCTCGTGAGTTCCACCAAATGGGTAATTTCTAAGACCTGCATCACTTCGGCCTTTCCTCCCACATCATGCTGACACGCTGTGATATACGTGGGATAAAAACCAACTCACTCACTTATACAATGTGCGTCGTCACGACCGATGAGGATTGGGGGCCAATAATGTGTGACTAGCGTCATGGTCTGCTTTGCCTGGTTCAGTCTAGATTATTTACAGGCCGCCCCGATATGTCTGGAATTGTTTTGATTGTTATTCACTCATGCACTCCGTGTCTGGTCATGACATAATGTGTCCAAGTATTTATATAAAGATTAAAAACGAATTTTGAATTTTTCTCCCGAAAAAACTTGACGAGAGTGCAAGGAGAGAATCGATAAGTTAACTACCTCTGATTTAGTTCATTTTGTATTCATGTTGAGAATGCCTGAGTGAGTTGGGTTTAACGCCGCTTTTAACATTATTCCGGTTATATCACAGCGTGTCAACTTAATGTAGGAGGAAAGCCCGAAGTGATGCACGTCTCAGACGTTTACCACTTCGATGAAACCAACAAACACGAGTATGGTGGTGACAAACCTAGAAACATTAACGGGGAGAACCGGGATTCGAACCCGCAATCATAGGTTTCTGGCGTGCCCAGAGAATGCTTGAAAAAAGTCCTAACACAAAGACAAACGTTAAGCACCACTGGAAATAATTGATACTGAAATATCCCCTGAAATGAAAGGACAGTACAATGTCAACTGTGACGTCACACTGCAGCACGACATGCACGTGCAGCATGCAACCCGCCGTGCATTGCTAAAATGCAGTATCTGTACACCCAATTGTGGGTATTTAACGTCACCGTCTTGCATTTAAGAAGCATCATCTGTAAACATGGTACGAAGAAGGTTATCGGAGGCGCAAAGAAGGCGTATTACTTCATTCGACAGGCATGACATACACAAGTATATAGGACGTCAACCAGGGTACCATTATACCGTCATCATCAGACTGGTAGAAAACACGGGCAAACCACCTGTATATTTTACAATATGACCGGTCCTACGAGGGTTGGCATTGAAACCCTAATACCATAACCTAGGAAAAACGAATGTGGTTTGCAAGAAGACCCCATTGACAATAACAAAACATAAAAACATTATCCTGTTTTGACATTTTGATCATGATTCTAACAAAAACTCAGCGGCACTGTATTTATGCGCAAACAGTAGCCACAATAAGTATGCAGGTGCAGTCAGGAACACAGTTCCACATCATGATTCATGATGAACAAATCAGCAATAGCTGGTAAACCAGATGATAGCTCCCAGCCTTCGTCTCATCCTCCCGTAAGTCGTCTGATCTGCTGACTGGGCATCTGCAGCCATTCCCGATGAAGAGCTCCCCCCATTTGGGCCAGAGTCTGTTCGGGTGGGTCCAGTGCCTGTACTCGATGCCCCAAAATGTCGACGTCCCAAATATGCTCCATCAGGTTCAGGTCAGGTCTCATGGCAATCTCATTAAAATCGGATCTTAGTTCTCGCTATCGCTAATCAAAGCTTTGTTAAGCGGAAGCGAGAACTTAGATATGATTTTAATGATATCACGACAGGCCACGGCAGAGTCGCTACAGTGTCATTCTGGAGAAAAGCTGTTACTGCTGGGGAACAATGTGGCCTAGCATTGTCATCCCTGTACACAGGTCGGGTTGGTGGTTGTGGAAATGCGGCAAATTATTGCAGGACGTTACGGATGTAGCGATCACCATTGACTGACTGACTGACTGAGTATGGTTTTACGCCGCTTTTAGCAATATTCCAGCAATATCACGGCGGGGGACACCAGAAATGGGCTTCACACATTGTACCCATGTCGGGAATCGAACCCGGGTCTTCGGCGTGACGAGCGAACGCTTTACCCACTAGGCTACCCGACCGCCCCCGATCACCATTGAAGGTTGCATTGGATGGTGATACAATCCAGCTTACAATCGTGTGACAGGCAACCCCAAGCAACTACCAAACCTCCACCAAACTGGGTCGTAGGTCTCATGTTCCTGGGTGTGTAGGCCATATGTTTGTGCCTCCAAACCCTCTATCGGCCATCAGTGACATAGAGCAGAACCTCAGATTCCAAGCTCTCCGGGCCAAACACCATGTTAAAAGTATTCTCCGCTTATGACCGGCAAGGAAGGGACACTTGATTACCCTTCTGGGCTTCATTCCCACCGATTTTCTCAATGGAGACACATTTTCTGAAAAGTCATGTAAGAGGACTCACAGGGACATGGTTGCATGGTTTTCATATTTCGTCGTATTTTTGTGATTATTCGATCCACTCACAGATTGCTATAAGTCATCCACAAAACGACCCCGAGGACGCTACTCGGGTGGTATATCTGTGTTGGGAGACATTGTTGAGGTTGATATGTGAAGTGCCTTCATACGTTCCATACATTCCATATGGAATAAAGTCATGCAATTCAAAAAAAAAGTTTGATCATTTTACGAGACGTGTTTTATATTTGTACCTTTATGTCAGAATGCTGAGATCTGATTGGTTCACGTGATCTTGATAAAATACTATGTATTCAGCCTTTTAGGGAAATGAATTTCTCAGCGGGAGACTAAATCCCTTATACCCCTTCACGAACAAGACTGGCTGCACGTGGATTTATGAGACGGAGAATAAATCCCTAATACCCTGCTTCGAAGCAAAACGCCTCGGATGACTTTAATGCAAGAAATTTAAAAGAAATGTACAGCTTTTCTTATGATGACAACTATTATTATAGGAATTGTACAGATGATAGAGTATTAGACAGAACAAATCACAACTAAATGGGTATGGGACATCAGGGGTGCGACCAGGCTAATTTTAAGTGTAAGAAAAACCAATTTCACGAGAGCGCGAGGCTCTCAAACGCTATTTCCTGCATTTTGGGACCGTTTACGTTAAATTGAATTTGTAACAAATATTGGTAATTTATTTATAATAATTTCTAAAAAATGACTACTCATAGGTTATTAGTTTGTCCTAAATCCGCATGGGGTTGGCATAATTTAATTATCTAAAACAGCCTTTCAATCTTCGTTGACGGTCAATATTATATATTGATAAAAACAGTTTTGAGAAACCAAGGCTATGCCTCTGTAATTGTTAACATCCTTAAGATCCCCTTTCTTGTGGACAGGTACGATGTATGACGATCTCCATTGTGAGGGGAAAGTGCCAGCATCTAAGATGGTGTTGAAGAGTTTAAGGTAGTGATCTATAAGAATAGAGGAGGAACACAGGATCATTTCATTAATCACCAGGTCAGGGCCCCCAGATTTTCCCTTCTTCAGTTTCCGGATAGCCTGACATAGTTCATCCATTTAGGCATAACATTACTTAAAATGAGTCGCTCTATACCCCCTCTTGGAAACTATAGAGCTTCCCTCAAGCAAGGGAGGCTGCCTATGCAAACGTCGCTATCGAAATAGACTGAAAACTTAGTGGAACATCTAGGAGCCTCGCATTTTTCGCTTCGAAATAGTTTAAAGTACGGGTTTGAAATATTATAATCTCTTTCCTTAACCATTTAGGCATAAAATAAATTTAAAAGAGTCGCTCTATACCCCCCTCTTGGAAACTATAGAGCTTCCCTCAAACACGTGAGGTTGTCTATGCAAACGTCCCTATGGAAATAGCCTGAAAACTTAGTGGCACATCTTGGAGCCTCGCATTTTTCGCATGAAAATAGTTTAAAATACGGGTCTCAAATATTATTATCTCTTTCCTTAACCGTTTAGGCACAAAATAACTTTAAAATAGCGGCTCTATACCCCGTGTCTGAAACTTTATAGCTTCCCTTTTACACGGGACGGGGGGGGGGGGGGGGGGGAGTTTGTCTATGCAAACGTCGGAAAGCCATATAGTGTTCCACCGGGGGTATAGAGCGACTCCTTTAACGTTATGTTATACCTAAATAGTATTCAAACCCGTATTTAAACTATTTCCATGCAAAAAATGCGAGGCTCCCAGATGTGCCACTAAGTTTTCAGACTATTTCAATAGAGACGTTTGCACAGACAGCCCCCCGTATAGTTTTCCAAAAGGGGAATTGAGCGACTCTTTTTACGTCATTTTATACCTAAATAGTTAAGGAAGGTGAACATAGTATTTCAAACCCGTATTTTAAAGTATTTTGATGCGATAAAAGCGAGGCTCACAGATTTGCCACTTAGTTTTCAGGCTATTTCCAGAGGGACGTTTGTATAGATAACAACCCCCCGTGTTAAAGGGAAGCCATACAGTGTTCAGACGGGGGTATAGAGCGATTCCTTTTACGTTACGTTATACATAAACAGTTAAGGAAGGAGTAAAATAGTTTTTCAAATCAGTTTATAAGTGCACTTAATACACGTGTATGGTGTTATACGCTTCAACGGCTATATCACGGCGTCGGGTGGCTGCAGGAATGGGCTTCATTCGAAACATTACCCCGATGAAAGGAATCGAGCTCGGCAGTTTCGGCGTGACGTGCCAAAACTTGATTGAGACACTGAGCTACCTTATCACTAATATGGACATATTTTCTTCACACATATTACATTTACAAATATTACCGCGCACACTGGAATATGTCGAGACAGGACTTTAACTAATCAGCATTTGTAATACAAGGCGATATCAATTGTGTCGAATGTACTATGATTCATAATAATACTTCTTTGAACTTTGTTTCTATTTACATGTGTTATCATATGTTATAATATTCCTAATACGGACCTCTGTCTAAGTCAGACTAACTTTTGGCCCCACAACAAGTAAAGCGTTCATTTCACCTGGATGTCAAAACAATGACTCAATGAAGTCCAAAGCAGATATTCCACTGTACTACACAATACACATTGAACGTCAAAAGCCCCGCGCATGAATGCGCAATGCGGATGCGATAGGGTAATTCTCTCAAATGTTGGAGGCAAAAGGAATTTCAAAGCTTTGTACACATAGATTGCGGTGTTCTCTGCATTCCAGAGAATTCTGCGCTCGTCCTCACGGTAGACTACACCAAATGCATGGTGATAAATGATGATTGGAGATCTACATTTGTTTGTTTGTTGTTTAACGCCACACACAGCAGTATTCTAGCTATATGACGGCTTTTGTAAATAATCGAACCTGCACCAGACAATCCAGTGATTAACATCATGAGCATCGATCTACACAATTGGGATACAATGACATACATCAACTAAGTCAGCGAGGCTGACCACCCGATCCCGTTAGTCACCTTTTACGACATGCATGGGTTGCTGACGACCAATTCTAACACGGAGCTTCACGGGTTAATATTGTTAGTAGCGGGTGACCACGCCTGGATGAACACCACCAAGCCAATAGTCCTTCATTTCCCAATGAATGCCCGTATGCCGCATGATTGCGTTATCAATTCGAATTACGAATTCCCCGATGTCTAACAATAACATCAGAGAGGGTCGGAATTTGTTCACGTGAGAAGGCACTGTCTTTATCAGACAGCCTACCTACCCACATACCTACAAATGTAGATTTGAAAAAAAGCATAACTAAGAAATCATTTTTACGAAATAGGATTGTTAAAAATACTTAAACAAAAATGTCATTGAAATTTCCACTTAAAGAACGATTTTGTAAATTCTGTAATTGTGATGCTGTTGAAGATGAAGTTCATTTTCAATCTTACTCTGATCTTAGATTTTGGGAAAGATGTAGCTTCCCTAATTAATTTAATGTCAAGTTCTACTTTTCTTAACCCCCTCGCCGCACTTCGATCTGAAATACATAAACGGCGCCTCACCGAAGATGGGAGGTATTTACAGGTTGTTACAATTAGCAATCCCCGTCATTTGAATCGGCCAGATGTTGTATTTTTAGTAATGTATTGTGTATTGTTCGTCATACATGATGTGACACACTAATGCAATATTTTCGCCTTCGTTAACGGTACCAAAAAAACCCAGAGATGTAATGATGATTTCCCCCGATATTGTGCAGTCTGGATCAATTAGAATTGAACTAAAGGGTTTGGCAATGACACTATGGTCAAATAATTTCGCCTACCGTAAACAAACCATTTAATCGACTTAGAATTGATTAAGTATGTAACTAGCTCTTCTGACAAACACTAAATGTATTTTGATTTTAAAAAGTACAGAACATTGAATTTTTTTTCAAGAAGCCGGTGTGAGAGTTCTGGAGACAGATGGTGAGCGGGGGGCGTCCCGTATTTCCACAGCCCTGTAATACGGGATCTGGTGAGGGAGACTTGCCGCCAGTCTATGTAACCCAACTCTCCCCTGGGTTCACGCTTACTGGCACTTCTTCGTGGCTCCCGGCCCACGGCACAAAGGAGCCTTCCCCCAATCCCGGTTATGGGCCGGGAAGGCGAAAATCAATACCTCAGAGTTAGAAATTACGTTCGCCTTCCCGGTCATCACAAAAATTCTTATTATGGCAGATGATCGCCTTCCCGGTACTTGTTAATTACAAAGAAAACACCAATGAAATGAGGACACTATTTAATCTGGGCAACAAAGTCAATACATAACAAGTATAGTATAACATATCATATATCATGCATGTATTTGAAGATGTATATAGACATACATTTTATCATTTATGTAATAATTCAGTTCATTCCCAGTGCAGTAGATCTGCCACATCGTCAGTGTAGTCCATTGTTGTCGTCAATTGGTTCAACAGATCTTCTTTCAAGGCACGGAGTCTAGAGTCAATCACTCGGTATTTTCTCTTCCGAGCAGGTGCTCTTGGGTGAGCGCCTAGCTGCTCAACCCTCACTTCTGTTAGAGATTGTTCACGTTTCAGAAGATTCACTACCTCGAAGATGTTAGGGTGGGTCTTCTGGGCGCTCTTGTTCAGGTGATGATGCCATCCTTCAAGGTTGTTGTTTGTTCTGCGTCCCTGGTTTCCGAAGTGATTCCACAGGTCCTTGCTCCAAGATCCTTCTACCCATGTAGTGGTAACATAGTCCTTGAAGCGCGTCACCTTGACGCCTTGAGGACTGTCTGCAATCGCATCAGCCCACACGTCTTCAACCATGTCTAGTGGCACCAAGGGAAGGGCAGAAGCTCGTCTTACAACCTTCTTCACTTCTTCAACGCTAGTGTATTCTGTGGTCAGTCCTTCCTTCTGTACGCGTCGCCACATACACTGGGTAAAGTGAAAGAAGCCGCCTCTAGTATGTGTAGTTGCGAACACAGATTGAACGGCGTTGTGGGCAGCGCGCTCAAAGTCTAGCTGAAACACCCGGGGAGTCCAGTCAAAACCTAAGTTGTGTGCAGCCTCTTGGATGTATTCAAAAGCTCTCACGTAAGTACACTCTGCCTTGTTTGGTAGAAGACAGAATACAAGAGGGAACATATGCTCTTGAAACTCAGCATGAATGGTGTACACTTGGTCGAACAGCTTCGGAGAAGACGAGAAAGTGCCATCTGCATACACAATGTCTGCTTCACACAACAGTTCTAGGTTCTTGTCAGTAGTGAAGATAAGGATAGGGTCTTCGCCTTCTGACATAGGTACTGTATGAAGAAATCTCTCTCCTCCTTGAGTACGGGTCCACTCTCCTTCTAAGTTGACGTGTAGTCTACTTTGGGGCAGGCGTGGAACAGTCTTGTGATGCTGGCGGTAAAGGATAGTCTTCATCGCTGCAAAGGTCGGGATCGCAGCCAGCACACCATCAGGTACAACGTCATGGTTCTTCCTCAGGTTGGCGATCTCATCATCGTAGATCCTGGGTATAGGAGTCACCTCGGTCTTGGTACGACGAACTAGTTTCGATTTGAAGGCATCAACGTGCATGATGAAGGGCTGTTCTACATGGTTGTGTGCCTGTCCTTGTGACTGAAGGACATCATCGGAGGTGATGAGTTTGGCCTTGCACTGGCTGGTGACACACTTCCAATAAGTCTTCTCATCAGCCTTCTTGTTAATACGATACTTATGACCACTGTAGTAAAGATGCTTGCCGCCACGAACAGAGGCGATGAAAATCAAACGTACCTGTGCATTAGCCATCGTTTTGAACGTTAATGATCTTGTACATATAAAACTCTTATATACTTCTTACTTGGGTTTCAGAACAAAGAGACATCCTACTCACAATTCAAACAACTTTTGCGTTAAAGTCGCATCTTCTCAATACAAGATATAGTAGTAGAGATTAACTGATTCCCGCGTGTTGTTATAGCTTCATCGTTTCTTTACTAGATTACTTAATCTGAGTTCAATGGAAGTTAGTAATCACATTCTCTGAGTTCAATTTTAACAATTTTAGTAGATTATCTCTTTCTTTATTTTTCCGTCTCACGAGTTCAATGGAAGTAAGTTGAGTTCAATTTGTTTTATCTCTTTCTTCACTTTTCCGTCTCACAACACCCCAGTGTCCTCAATGTATAAGTGTCCGTTGTATACATAACGAGGGTACACATCACTGATCTTATCATTCGCCTTCCCGGTCCCCAGTCCCTTACCCCTCCATTCGCCTTTCCGGTACTACTGGTAAATAGATTTTCGACTTCCCGGGCCGACACCTTCTGAGGTAACTTCATAGATTGCTGACTTTGCAATTGGACTGTCACTGTCAGTCTAGACAGGGATCGAGTCGATAGTTTGCATGTGCATTTTTTATTTTGTTCACTTACAATGGGCCGTAAAGCGAGGAAATTAGTAAATATAGTCAAACTCTCATGTACATAATGCTTATCATGCTGGTGGAATCACTACCTAAACTGGAATAAGAAAGACATATCAGCATCTTTCTTGGACAGGTTGATGCGACAGGTGGAAAAGTGGTGTCTGCAAAGAACCTGAGTTTAATGTACGTATGGGTGAGTGAGTGAGTTTGGTTAACGCCGCTTTAAACAGTATTCCAGTTATATCACGGCGTGTCAGCTTAATGTGGGAGGAAAGCCCGAAGTGATGCAGGTCTCAGACGTTTACCACTTCGGTGATTTGGTTGGTTGGTTTGTTGTTTAACGCCGCACTCTTTAACCAATCATTCGCTAGACGCAGAGCTGAACAAAAACACAAACGGAGACTACTTAAACTAGTGATCGTCATGCCCGGATCTTAAAGTGTTTCTGTTAACAGTCTAAAATGCGTATCAGTGACAATGTTCATGCGCCTCTCAGTGAAACGACCTGACCTTGCATTGAGAGAAATCATAATTGATTGAGAAATTTCCCGTGTGATTATGTCAAAACACAAACCTGTATCTGGCCCAAACAGTAATTTCTCTGTCACATTTTGTTTAAACTTACCGGATCAGGAAATAGTCACCGGGGGCGAAGTCTGGGCTGTCGGCTGGGTGATTTGACTGTACAGCCCAGACTTCGCCCTCAGTGACTATTTCCTGTTCCGGCAAATCAAATCTGCCCTTCGTGGACGACGCTTCCAGGATGACGAGGACATAAAGGCTGCCACAGAGGTGTGGTTAGAGGGCCAATCTGCGGATTTCTATAAAAGTGTTGGAAGGACAAATGCTGAAAGGACAAATGGAATAAGTGTATCGAGGTAAATGCAGATTATATTGAAAAATAAAAGTGCTAAAGATATTCTGCAACTTGGTCTTATATTGAAGTTGCAAAACTTATTGAACGCCCGTCGTATATAACAAAGTTTCTCATCATATTCCTTACATGCTCCTGTGCTGTCAGCTTATGTAAGTCTCCAAAGGGGAATATTCCATTGCCTTTGCATTCATCCAGTTCCTTGCTATTTTCGTGAAGGAAGCCACTGTCATCTGATCAAACAGTTTCATACCACACGTATGTTCACATTGTTGGGCGGAACATTCTCAGATCAACATGTTGATATGGTGACATTATGCCGAGACCACCTCCGTTGTCTAGTGGTAGAGCGTCCGCCTGGAGAGCGGAAAGTCCGGGATTCGTTCCCCGGGCGCGTCATACCAAAATACATCAACATATGGTACTTCTTGTTACCATACAGGGCGCTTGGCATTAAGAGGCGTAAAACAAGGACTGGTCGGCTCGGAGTCATTATACTGTGGGGTATTCAAGTTAAACTGCGGTGTGGTATCTCAGTGGGATAGCACTATAAAATCGGCTTAGTCCGGACTACAAGCAGCCACACACACGTACGTGCACGTCACTATATGAGTGCAATAACTGGGACGCGACGTTAAACCCCATTTCACACCACCTTTACCTCACATTATGCTGATGAGATTTTAGGGACAAAAGGAGTTGAATAAGTAGGCACTGGAAAACAGGCAACTTATGCACTTTTAGAGAACAGCATCAATTTCTGGTACATGTCAGCAGTCAGGCTCTTTTCTTCACGAAAACTGTCCATCTGTGGTTGGGATGCCTCAGCTTTGTCCGCCAGTGATATGCGAGGAACCGTCACCAACTTCTGCTTCCAAAATTCGGCAGTAGTATCATAGTTGAAGTACAGACCTTATTTCCTGTCCAATAGGTCTGTCTGGTAAAAGTGGCAAATTGCTGAAGGAATGTCCCTTTGAGAATGTTTGAGCCAACTCCATTATGCCATTAATGACGGTGACGATTCCCTGGTAGCCAAAGGCTCAAAGGCAATTCTATGAAAGACAATGTTGAGAAAATATGAGGTGGATGTACCTCAGCAAAGACAACTCGTATTGGGCCCTGTCGATGAAAGAAAAGTCTACGTCATGAAACTTGGTCACAACTACAGTTTTTACATACATCAGTAGTTTTGCCATTGCTTCTAATTTTGGTTCTTTTTTACAGTGCTTCAAAGTAAAATGTTTTCACAGTACCGAGTAATGCTGAAAACACAGCTGTCATGTATGGAGCTAAAACAGATTGAAAACGAGACTCTAACTCAATGTTACCCTCCTTGAGAAGAGTTTGTCCAAATTACACCAGCTGAAGATTACACACAGTAACCCATGGTTTATTCAGCATGAGGCGAGAGGCAGTCTTGTATACTTCTTTTGTGTATCAGTCCATATCCAAATGATTGCATCTGCTTTGCATGCTTTTCCTGCAGTATGTCAATGTTTGGAGGACCGCAGTTTACAGCCTGACCACTCTGGCCATTTTGCCTCCTGACATCCATGCATCCTGGCATCCATGAATCCATTCCCGGTGCCATAGTTTGTCTGTCCAGCATTTCAAAACAGATCAATGACCATTATGCTGTTTTCATCTTGGATTCGAATCCATGATAGACGATTCCTAGTAGATTAAGGACAATTTTGACCAGCGGTTTGAGATAAATGGGCCACGTTTTATTGTTGACATAAAAAATCAAGTGTGAAGTGGCTTCGAAGGTTTAAGTTTCCATCATGGGGATATGTTATTGTGATAGTAAAAGAAATGTATTTCTGAATTTCACGTGTTTCCAATACTTTCAGATGATAGCATGGTCAGTTTGGGTAAACTTACGGCGTCTATGTTACTTAATAACGAATATGCCACAAAACGACACTCCGCTTTATATGCACCGTGTAGTTCCATTCTTCATTCTTCAGAGAGAGTCAGTGTTGTCAGTATCTTGTCCTGTTACAGGAATCGAAATGAAACTGTTATGTGGGAGCCTTGAACTTCAGACGTCAACGCCAGAGAAAGACTCCCCCGAAACAAATTTCCCTGGGCATACGAGCCCAAACAGAGGTGAAAATAAACAGTAATGACACCAGGTGTTCGCGGAAAGGTTAAGCATACCCTGCCCTATTAGAAGCACCCGCCACGCACACAAGGATTAAAGCCTGATTATATACATATACTGATAAAGGGGAATTGTCTGCGAGAGATCCCATTCGATACTCGAAGTATTACTATTAGAATCCTTTGAAAATATAGTAACATGAGGCTATAGAGTTAGTAGATGTTTTGTGAACATTAGACTTCTTTTGGACTGGGGTGGGGGATGGAGGTGTTCAGATTATATTAATGATAAGCTTCGCCGGGATTAAAATTCAGTTATATTGCTTTCAAATGTTTTGAAGGAACTTGAAGACTTAATGGGTAAGACGGAAGGTGAAAATATTTTAAAAAATCGTGGCTCACTGGTATTGCAAAAATGCACTGAAGACCAAGCCAAATCCGTTGAGGATATATCTATTCGATTATACTGTTGACCTATAGTGCAATACTGATCATGTTACCCAATTCCCAACTTTCAGGTCAGCATTGCCGTGAACCAAACCAAGAGATGCATGGCTTACAAAAGGCTTGATCAGCTTTCTGCAAGTTTTTTTCCAACTATATACTTTTTAACCTTACTATTATCATGAAACTTCTAATTTCAGATAGCAGTTGAACTATCATATTAAATATTCATTTCCTATCATGGTCAAATTGCCAATTCCCTTCCACTGAATCACTATGAATCACTATGAAATAGTGATGATACCAGCTGTTCGCGAAAGGCGAGCGTATCCTGGCACCCATCACAAACACGTGCAAATGCAAGTCAACTGTTCACCTGTCACCGATGCAACATGTTTAGAAATGTCCTCCATAAATAAAGAGCATGCTTGATTGAACCTCAAAAGTTGTGAAATGTAGACACCAAAGGCTTGAACTGCTGAAATATTGCTCCACATAAAGGGAAAGCTTACAATTGGAAAAAATGAAGTCATCCCTCCTGTCATGCAGTCCTAGAGAGAGTTTCTTGTCACTCTGAATCTTTATGTATAGACATAAATTTGAACCATATGAGACGCTATCACTGGTTACATGTAACATCACTATAGATGAAAAACTTGTAAATCGGATGTCCAGATGAAAATAGGAATTATGTTTTCAGAATCGATATGATAATCTGTCCATTGTTAAATGGCATAATGTTGTCCAATGTTTAACATTAAATGGTCATTCTCTGACATTGAACAGGGAGGACACTGGATTCCTAAGCTTCATTATATTCTATTTGAGGAGAGATAGATTGCAGGGTCCAGCAAATGTACCACCAAATCCTTGTCAAAGCTATACTCACACACAATGAACTCGAAATCTACAAATCTACAAATCTACAAATCTACAGACACTTCGAATGAGATTCGAACCCGTAATTTGTTTGAACGTCATTGTAGTGTGTTATTATTTCATGCCTAATCCCCAGAACAACTTAATTTGATTTTTGTGATATAGGCCATCTACAGTTACTTCAAATGTGATTCGAACCCGTAGTTTGTTTGTACGTCATTGTAAAGTTTTATTATTTGATGCCTAAATCCCCAGAACAACTTAATTTGATTTTTGTGGCCATTTTGCAAAATATATTTTTTTTAAATCGAATACACTCTTCAAAAAATGAACGCACAGGTAGTATATACTTCCTTAAAAAAAAATGCGGTATATAGATTGGATATATGTTATTTGAAAATGGTGGTGGCCCGATATTCGACAAACGGTGCGTCAAAACGCAGCCATTGTCGATTTGCAATGTCTTAAACGGCATTGTTTTCACACTTGTTCAAAAATGTCATGGAGAAAAACAGTAAAGCAAAATGCACGTGCAAGTTATGGCATTCGTGGTAGTGGCTATAAAAAGGCAAGCATAAGCCAATAATTTGTCATTCAATTGTCAACATTTTTTCAAGTTTGAAAATGCCGAGACTCAGCGCTGCCGATCGGATCATCGCCATAGGACGTATCCAAAGAAGGGAATCGCAGTCTTCTGTTGCACGCCACTTCAACGTCCACCACAGCACCATTTGCCGCCTTTGTGACCGATACATACATATCAATTCCACTGCAGACCGTCTAGAACCGGCCGACCAAGAGTTACATTCGACTGTTCCACATACTTCATCGCAATGCCACATCTACGGAGACTTCAGGACGCAACCCTGGTTTAAGGATGACATCGTACCAGACTGTCAGTGACCATCTTCGCGAGATTGGAATCTGACCCAGAAGACCAGTTAATTTCTGTTTTGCCACAGATCTATCGACAGCGACGCTTGCGATGGTGCCATACCTTACAGCCTTGGAATTTGAGAAACTGGAGACGAGTTGGGTTCAGCGATGAATCACGATTTCTTCTTCACCGGCGAGATGGGAGACAATGTGTTTATCGTCGTCGAAATGAGCCTTTTGCTCCACATGGCCATATCCTACACCACGAGATTTGACTTGATTGTGGTTCAGGGATATTTGACAGCAAATCGCTACATGAATCAAATTCTTCAACCTCACCTTCTTCCAATCATTGAATTCCAGAGGGAGCTGTTTCAAAAGGACAATGCTCCACCACACACAGCTCGTGTCACGGTAGACTACCTTCATAATGCCAACATCAACGCCTTCGAGATCTTCAGATCTCAACCCGATCGAACACCCCTGGGATGAACTCGATCGACGTGTACGTCAACGTCAGAACACGCCGCAGACACTTCCGAAGGACAGAATTCGTGCACTTATCCAGTGCCGAGTAGATGCAGAGCCGTGATTGCTGCCCCGGGCGGTCACACGAGATACTGAGTTCAGCGCCACCTCGTGGCCTTATGTGACATGACAATGAACACTTGTCAATGCCTTTGTACAACGACAACATGTGACTATGTAGCTCCAAAATGTCATATTTGTATCTATGATATTAAATTAAATATATCAACTTTATTACGTACAATAAATTTACTAAAAATGGTCTTATTTACCCTTTTTTGAAGAGTGTATATGTTGTCAATGAGTTTCAGTATACTCACCTTAATTCTGAAAAATATCAAGCTGCCATGGAATATATGAGACAAGCGGAGTGGAAATGTGGACATATTTAAAAGATATATACTTGAAATCGTAGGCCAGTCCATAACTCAATTTTGCGGATAGAACATTTGGTAGCAGGTCTTCGCATAGGTACTAATTGTGCCCTTCTGCTTGTTGAACATGTTTTTTAAGTGTTTCTCTTTAAATGTATATAAGCTCTGCACTTGTACTTCAAAATTAAGAAATCGTGTTTAGTTTTTAAAAAAAACTGTAAATGCGCTAGATTGTCACTGGATTGTCTGGTCAAGACTCGATTGTTTACAGGCAACAGGCAACAGATAAACACTTACTTTTGTATGCAAATTGTGTGTGTGGCGGGAACTACCGATTAAACAGGACATGCTTACGCTTTTAATGGACACTCGGTGGCATCACAGATTTTCAGTGATCAATTCATATAATTTTAACTTTAATTTGCCTTTTATACCCAATGGAACATGTTTCGGCAGATAATCGAGAATGATATTTCACTAGCATTGACATATTATATTTCAACAGATATGTATCTCCTTAACATCTATCTGCCAGAGTAAGAATTCTATTTTGTATGGAGGTTAGAATTTTTCAGCCTAATCTGCAAAACCAGATATTGCTATTAATTTAAAATGTTAGCCTAAATATCTAATGGCCGGCCCCTTAATTACTTCAGAAATAGGCTGGGAATTTATATTCCCAAGATCAAACTACCTTACTGGTGACAATATCTTCATTTAATACATGACACCAAACCTCAATACCGTTTTAAACCAGCTGGGGATTTCTTAGTGGATAAACACCCGACTTGGTAGGGATTGAACCTGTCTAGTAATGATATGTATGTATTGTGGTTTTCTTTTCTCCGTCTGCTATTTTAGTGATAGTTTGTGTGTACCTGGCATGAGGTGTGATGAAAGGGACACAACTCCTGTGTTACTACCTCGGGGAGTTTCCTACCACCGTGCACCGTTTTAGTGACTTATTTGCTCGACATACACAAGAGGGGTGTTAGCACTGGCAAAGTAGGTAAGGGTGCCAGGTAGATTCAGGTTTCTACTTGTAAACGAAGAAGCAGATCGTTCCAGGTTAAAACACAGCTATTACGACAATCAGAAGCAAGCGAAAAGTGCCAGGACGACACAAGCTTAAGTTATCACAAGAAGAACAACGAAAAGACTGCTAGGTACATACAAATTATCACTAGAAGAACAACGAAAAGTCTGCTAGGTACATACAAATTATCACAAGAAGAACAACGAAAAGTCTGCTAGGTACATACAAATTATCACTAGAAGAACAACGAAAAGTCTGCTAGGTACATACAAATTATCACTAAAAAGGCAGACTGAGAAAAGAAAGCCAGATAGATACATATCATTACTAGACAGGTTCTAATGTTTCTATAAGTACATCGGGGAAGACGTTATCTAGTATATCCTTGAGGTTGATGAATCACATCTATTCGTCTGTCATCCCCAACTCGTGTTGAGGTGAAAGGGATTGAGCGTCTGCCCGGAATCCGGAAGGTTGGTGGTTCGATCTCCTGGCTGCGTCATACCAAAAGACGTACATGATACTTGTTGTTACCCTGCCTGGAGCTGGGCATCAAGAGAAAGACGGACTCGGAGTCAGATTAATGTGTCTGAGTGGAGTATTTATGTTATAATGCGGCGTGGCATCTTACTTGGCACAATAAAACTAGCGTAAGTTCGGACCAGTACAAGCAGTTCAACACACGTGCATGCTGTGCAATGCTTGAACGCGACATTAAACCTTATCTCACCTCATGTTATCAGTCTGTCATATTTCATTGTCATTATGCGTGGTGTCAATTGATGTTGTTTCATTTTATTAGCGGATTTGGTCCTGGTTTTAGTTTAACAAATATCATGGTATGATGCTGTAGGTGAAAACAAATGTCTTGTATCAATTCATCAAACCAAAATGGCATTCACACATTGAGCCAATGTGACGACCCGTGACGAAATAATGCTTTAACCACAAGGCTACCACACCACCCTCGCGTACCAGGATAAATTGAGACTAAATTTGATCTTACTCATAACGTCCAGTATTGTGTTTGAGTCACGTGAGTGCAAGCCACTGATTGGCTGCAACGTCTACTTCCTGATCCGTGCGTTGATACAGATACTGATCACCGTGGCCAGGTAGCATTGAGGGGAGGGAATCTCAATATCTCCATGATTCGTTGGACGAATTTACCTGTGATGTTGAATATAGAATATTCCACAGTAGACTACATATAAGTAAAGACCGCTGGAATGTGATACAAAGACGTTCTCAACGAACGACAGGCCAAGATCCAGCTTATATGGGGTAAGTACTTGCTCAAGCATGATCATCTACACAAACTAACGTCAGATTAGTTACACTTCATACCAGTGTATCATATTATTGAGAAGATCGTCGAACCGGTAAATTAGGTTTGAGCAACTAACAAAATATGCGATGACACTTTTCATTCCCTGACTGATAATGCAAACTGACATCGCAGCTCAGGTTGGTGTCAGAGACGGCTCAATGTCAAATTGGTTCTACTTCCTACCAATACATCATATTATAGAGAACTGGTAAATTAAGTTTGTTTGTTTGGTTGATTTGTTGTTTAACGCCGCACTCAACAATATTCCAGCTATATGACGGCGGTCTGTAAATAATCGAGTCTGGACCAGACAATCCTGTGATTGACAACATGAGCATCGATCCACGCAATTGGGATACGATGACATGCATCAACCAAGTCAGCGAGTCTTATCACCTGATCCCGTTAGTCGCCTCTTTCGACAAGCATAGTCACCTTTTACGGCAAGAAAGGGTTGCTGAAGACCTATTCACGGGTCAAATTAAGTTTGAACAACTGACAAAATATGAGATGACGCTAATCATTTCCTGACCGAAAATGCAGACTGACATCGGCGGCTCAGGATGGTGTCAGAGACTTGTTCAACTCAACCTTCGGACAACATTTGCTCTGCTTAAGTTTTATTCTATTTTATATATTCTTCTTATTATTATTTACTGACCGTCTGGATTCCAAATGCGATTAAATCATATCTGGTAAAATACACTTCCACTGATGCATGTCATCTTATCCAAATTGCGTAGATCGATGCTCAGGATCTGAATCACTGGATTGTCTGGTCCAGACTTGATTATGTTCAGACTGCCGTCACATGGAATATTGCTGAATGCGACGTTTAACACCAATCAGGCAGCACTGGTTGTATACTACCAAGGGAACTGAGAATGATTGTTGAGTGGACACTGATCCATTGTCCAGGGTAATAAATGTCTTAGCACTTAGGGCATGCTTAAGCATGGGTACAGCGCCATATAAATTGACTAGTAGTAGTAGTAGTAGTAGTAGTAGTAGTAGTAGTAACGGACAAAAATAAAAAAATGCATCAAAGAGGGTTTGGGTGATCCTGGCACAGTGGGGCTCGTTAGGCTCATCATCAGCTCAGGGCTCTTACTTGCCCCCTCTACACGCAGCCCAGACAGCGAATGGGACTTCTCCCAGGAAGCACTGCCTAGTCAAACCCACCCAGAACTTTTCGGAGAATGTGAAGACTCCCTAACACTGCAGCCTTCTGTATTACCAAGATTATCTGAATGGCTGTATTCCTGGTAGCAAACCCGGTAACTGTTACTGTTTGTTCCTGAGTATCATTTACATAACATAGAACACCTAATCATTTTTCGATTCAAATAGGTCAATATAGTGTCGATGGTTATCAGGATTTCGAGGTTTTAATGGGCGAGAATGGACGTTAAGTGTAGATTCAATGTTCAGGTATTTCAACAGTTTATTTTAACGATTTAATCCAAGTATATATGCTTATGTTTACATATATGATTGCAGAAGTACCAAAACTTTACATGTATGTATAATAACACGTTACTGGTAACTAATATGACTTCACAATAGTCTTCTTGTGCAAACGGAGCCTATTATGGCAGAAACGTACTCTTTGTTATACCAGACACCCAATATATTTCCATGTACCTGACAAATTACAATCACAGGCATTCAGTAACGAAATGAACAAAGGCCTTGGCTTGAAGAAATACTCAATAATTTATATCATTATATTTCCTCGAAAATGTTGTACAAGTGATTGGTATGTTTCTAACGAATATCTTCTTTCTAGGTAAACTCTGGAAATGACATTACAAAAGTTTCTAAGATCATACAATGAAAATTCATTGTGTTTCGATCTAAAAAAAACAAGGAAGTTTAAATGAAACAAAATAGATGAGAAACACATTTGTCCCTGATTCCAATATGAATTTCAAATATACCATTTAGAAATTCGAGATATATTTGTTTCTCTTCCTTGAAGTGTTCCGAATGCATCAACGCCTCTATTAACTTAACTTCGAACAATGTTCCAAATTATTGACTATTTATCTGCTTGTTGGGTGTTTGCTTGTTTTTGTTAATTTATTATCATTACAAAATTGAGACTACACCAGTCTAAATGTCCTGGTGCTGCCGACTGCGTTTGCTTAAAACCCCAGAACAGTTAGCATCAATCTTATTAATATGTATTTCAGCTTGAAAAACCTACACAAGTTCAGTACCAGCTACTGTATCTATTACATATCACGGACATGTATCTTTAAGGCTCGTAGTTTCCAATATTTAAAGTTATTTTATGAAAATAATAATGTTAGATATTTTGCATATATGTGAATTTATGCCTGTATCTACAAGTATATCATTTAAAAAAATCAAAATGTAATAAATCATATTAATATTTTTTCATTTTTAAGTTAATAATATGTGAATATTTTGAAATATGATCTTTATCCCTGGTTAGTTTGACAATTAAGGAAATAAATTCTGTTTGGTTGTCGAGGACAAGAAACAAGGAAGCAGTTGCACTTCGATGGCGATGATAATGACATATTTAGATATGGCAGATATAACAAAATACATATGAATATATAGAGGATATTTAATGTGATTTCTCAAATACCACTTTTATCTCATCGAGTTAAGTGGGGAGAGTCTAATATTTTCACGAGTGACGCATTTTCACGAGAGATGAGATAAAAGTGGTATTTGAGAAAACACATTGAATTTTCTATTTATTTTATACATGTTTTATTTTTATTACTTGCAATTTATATATTTTTTCGAAAACAGTGTCTGATAAATTACTAAGTTCTCCCTGTCGCCCCTTTACCACCGCCGTATAAACGGGGTTTGCGAAAAGAATAAAGTTCGTAAATAAAACTAGCCCTGTTAATATATGTTATGCGAAATATATTATTTCATAACGAGTATTAAGTTCCGTTGACATTTTTGTTTGTCATAATTAAACATTCCTGTTTAAAATGAAAACAAAAATCATTTTCAAACAGCGATTATTTTATTGGCGTAGGAATATATAAACAGTTAGAACTGTGACCATGTCGAACGATCAGCTGAGCGCTCTCCAGGCTTACAAAATCCGCCAAATTTGATCAAATTTTCTCACAGAAAAGTATGAAAGTTGACATAAACACATTTATAGAACCCCGAACATTTTAACTGAAACATTCGGAAAATTCAAGCGGGCGCTTGTCGCCTCGGCGGTACGTCTCGCTGTCGCCAGTTGTGCCTAATGTCTGGCGAAGCATGTCCGGCGCACGAGTGATATTAACACTGCCATATATGTTATTTCCAGACATCAGACTCGTCAAAAAGTTCCTGTGGTCAGTTGAAGAGAATATATGCACCTGCGGTTGAGACTGAGTACAGTCGGCATCTGACGTAAACAAAGGGGGATAACACTTTAATGTTTTGATTCAGGAGAAAGTAGTTCCGGCACCTTGTTTATATCAGTAACTAGTGACTGATATAACTTTTTTATATCTGTCACTAGTGACTGATAACTTGATCTATCGTCACTGATAAATTTGAGTATTTCATTCATATGTATATAATAATTAAACCACTTAACGCCAGAAAATAATCAGTATCGAGTATCTGCCAAGCGATCATTTCACGAACAGACGTAGAAGACAGAGTAGCTGTGAAAATTATATGAATTGATCATTGAAAATCAGTGATGACACCAGGGCTTCGCGAAAAGGGTAAGCATGTCAACAGGTATCACCCGCCACTCAAACAATTTGCATATAAAGTAGGTGTTTATTTGTGGTTACCTGACGTCGCCCAGCAGTACTCCTGCCATACCCAGCATGTGCTAATACAATCCAGGACACAAGGGAATAGGTGAAATAGAAACTATACGCCCAGCAGTACTCCTGCCATACCCAGCATGTGTTAATACAATCCAGGATACAAGGGAATAGGTGAAATAGAAACTATGCGCCCAGCAGTACTCCTGCCATACCCAGCATGTGTTAATACAATCCAGGATACAAGGGAATAGGTGAAATAGAAACTATGCGCCCAGCAGTACTCCTGCCATACCCAGCATATGTTAATACAATCCAGGATACAAGGGAATAGGTGAAATAGAAACTATGCGCCCAGCAGTACTCCTGCCATACCCAGCATGTGTTAATACAATCCAGGATACAAGGGAATAGGTGAAATAGAAACTATGCGCCCAGCAGTACTCCTGCCATACCCAGCATATGTTAATACAATCCAGGATACAAGGGAATAGGTGAAATAGAAACCATGCGCCCAGCAGTACTCCTGCCATACCCAGCATGTGTTAATACAATCCAGGATACAAGGGAATAGATGAAATAGAAACTATGCGCCCAGCAGTACTCCTGCCATACCCAGCATGTGTTAATACAATCCAGGATACAAGGGAATCGGTGAAATAGATACTAGGAAAAAGGTTTCATTTTGTGTGGACGTCATATCTTTTGCTTCCACGGAGTTACCATGGTCGTTATATATATTGTTCCCAGGATGAATTAATGTAATTGCTCCAGTGTAAAGTACCTGCTTATATCATTGACATTCACAAATAATATTTGTTCATCTCTTTGTGCTGTTCAGGGGCGGTCGGGTAGCCTAGTGGTTACAGCTTCCGCTCGTCACGCCAAAGACCCGGGTTCGATTCCCGACATGGGTACAAAATGTGAAGCCCATTTCTGGTGTCCCCCGCCGTGATATTGCTGGAATATTGCTAAAAGCGGCGTAAAATCAAACTCACTCACTCACTCTTCGAAGATGGTATCACAGAGGAGTAGAATGTACACGGCAGAAAATTTCGTTTCACATTTCATATTCATATTGTTTTGTTGATTCTTATAACGGCAAGTATTTGAAGATGGACCCCGGGTTGTTATTCCGTTTATCAAGAATCCTAATGTAAAACGGTATTCTGATGCGTGTGTGCGTGTGTGTGTGTGTGTGTGTGTGTGTGTGTGTGCCATACGGACATTACAAATCAAACAAAATTTATAGAGTTAAAACGTTGAGTCTTCAGGTATTCTTACAGTTTTCGAAGGTTCAGTTTCTAACTCTGCGAATGTCAGACTGACTGATACTAATGAAACAATAAATCTATGAACAATACCGTGTGGTTGGTAATTTGCAATTTAAAAATATAACTATTCAATCGTGATCTCTCTGTGCACGCAACGGCTCTGTGCACCTTATGTATGGTTGAAACGATTTTAATACCCGAAATAGACTTACATAAAACTTACAAAAGCAATATCACCTTACTAGACCACATGAAAAACCGTCCTAAAATATGTATTCCACACGCTTTTATTAACAAAATGTTAACCGACAATCATGAAGTAAACAAGCAAATTATATTTGACGGAAGGTCCGGAATCATACAAAAAGACATCTATAATAGAGACTTGTTGTTACCCTGCCTGGCGTTCGACAGTAAGGGGACAAAACAAGGAATGTTGGGTTTAGAATCAGTAAAATGTGTCGGAGTGGGTTATCTATGTTAAACTGCGTCATGGTATCTTAGTGGGCCAGCACTATAAAACTGGTATTTCTCCAGACTAGAACAAGCTGCCACATGCCCATCGTTAAGTGCAATAATCTTTCACTCGACCCCATTTCACTCAACATGTATGAAAATGATATCGTGACCACCATACGTGTTCGGTACCCTTTTCTAACATTATTTCATTTAATCTTTTCCAGATGTAACGGCAAATGAATAGTCCAGGATGGGCTGCCTAAATAGATGCTTCGAGGCTGTGTCTGGCTTCTTCCAGAGGATTTTCAGAAAGATCG
Source organism: Haliotis rufescens (assembly GCF_023055435.1). Lineage (NCBI taxonomy): Eukaryota > Metazoa > Mollusca > Gastropoda > Lepetellida > Haliotidae > Haliotis > Haliotis rufescens. The sequence goes on from NW_025964223.1 coordinate 11,385,386, forward strand.
GTGTTTTCATTGGCACCTACCCAGTTGTACTGGTAGTTGCCTCACTTTCAGTAACCCTTTGTCTCAGCTGTGGTATGATAACATTGTCCAACGAGACTGACACAGAGACACTGTACACGCCCATTAACAGCAGAGCATCGCAAGACAGAGTTCAGTACCAGGCCACGTTCCCAGACGCAACAGGGAGCAACTACCGAGGGCATGCACTGTCAGATCTCGGCATGTATGGCCGACTTGTAGTGAGCAGCTCGACAGATGTAAATGTACTGTCCAATGCACCCTTGCAAGAAATAAGGAATCATATAAGCACAATAAAAGATATCAGTATTACATATGATGGGGTGGTGATCAAGTATGATGATATCTGTGCTCGACAAAACGGGAGTTGTTTTGTTTCAGGAGAGTTCCTCACAACAGATGCTGTATATAATGCTTATCTGGCTGGTGGAATCACCTACCCAAACTGGAATAACATAGACTTATCAGCAATTTTGGGACAGGTTGATTCGACAGGTGGAATAGTGCTATCAGCAAAGTACCTGAGTGTCACGTTTAATTTACGAATGGACTCAACGGTTAACAAAGCAAAAGCAAGAGCGTGGGAAGAAGCGTTCCTGAAGAGAGCAGCAAGTTTAAACACAACATCTACAAGGATAAACTATGCTGCCTCCCATTCATTAGACACAGAGTTGAACAAAAACACAAACGGAGACATCTTGTTCTTCTCCATAACCTTCACGTTGATGATCACGTATGCCACTGTCGTCGCCGGAGGTGATGTGGTGTCATCGAGGACGTGGGCATCATGGGCTGGCGTTATGGCAGCTGGATTTGGCATCATGTCATCGTTTGGACTTGTCAGCCTTTGTGGTGTAAAGTTTGTCAATATCGTCGGTGTAACACCATTTCTGATCATAGGTATGTTCGAATAGTTTGATAATAGAGTTATAGAATACAGACAAGAGATTAATGGTCAGATATATTTTATTTAAGTAGCCTTGCCACATTAGTCGCACTTTGAATCTCCCATGCTGTGAAACAAATCATTACTCACATCCTCTTGTTGTTGAAGGTATCGGTGTGGACGACATGTTCCTGTTGATGTCCAGCTGGGCGGAGACCTACCCTCACCAAGACAAGTCCGTCGCCAGTAGGATGGGAATGACCTTTGCCTCAGCGGGTATCGGTATCACCATCACGTCCCTCACTGATCTCCTGGCCTTCTTAACTGGCGTGTCTTCTGTGTTTCTCAGTGTGAGGAACTTCTGTGTATACACAGGTTAGTATGATGTACATTAGCCCCAAACCAGTTACACCTACCTGGTTCAATTAAGATGTCAATTACCATCTGTCTCTATACAGATTAGTGGTTTCCATAGAGTATGTTCAGATTAATGGACCTTTCTGAGCAGGTTATTTTCTCCCCTTCGGTGTGTGTTGTACATTCTTTGTGTTCAGGTTGATGGTGTGAAGTCGGAATCGTACCATGCATTCTTCTTTTAAAAGAGATTTCTTATCGTTATCAAAATGGTTTTCTTGCTTTCTGTTCATTTCATAATTTGACAAATTCTTAAATTCTCTGGGCCGCATTTTAGCAATCTTGCCAAAAGCGCAGGTTCTCTTCTCCCCTGTAGTCCATTCGTTTCACCCCGAAAACTAACATGGTGTTGATTTATATATTCTTCTCGTTCACAGGAGTGGCTGTCATCTTCTGCTACCTGTACCAGTGCCTCCTCTTCTCCCCCTGCCTTGCCCTCCATGGCCGTCGGGTTAACAGTAACAGACACTGCATGACCTGCCTCAAAACTAAATCCAGAGACGAACTCAGGAAAGATGGCGCCTCGACCTGCAGAGTGTACTGCTGTGGAGGCTCACCACCAACAGAGAGGGGTCAGGATGAACGATTCTTTGAGACACTGCCACGGAAGTACCTGCCACGAATGTTACTGAGTGTGTGGGGGAAGGTAATTGTGATTGTGCTATTCTTGGCCTACCTCGGAGTGTCAATATGGGGAACATTGAACTTCAAACAAGGTTTGATTCTGAAGAACCTGGTCTCCACAGATTCATACTATTATTCCTATAGTGAGATATATGATGCATACTTCTCAAGCTCTTTCCCTGTCCCGTTTGTATTTGGCCCAACCACAAATTACACAGACAAGAATACTGTAGATAATATCGAGTCTCTGATCAATAGTGCAAAAACAGACTCTGGAGTAGATGAGAATTCGTTGATTTGCTGGTTCGATTCTTATAAAGCAACAGCTGTTTATGATAACAGCAGCACCACAGCCTTTGTATCGGGATTGAAAACATTTTTTACTACAACCACAGTATTTGATAACGATGTGGTATTTGACTCAACTGATACTGATATCGAAGCTTCCCGATGTTATCTTTTATCAACAAATATTAAAGAATCCAACGCTCAAGCCGATGTTATGGTTCGAATGCGAGCTCTGGCAGACAACTCACCTCTCTCTGTCTACACCTTCCACCCAGCCTATATCTTCTTTGAGCAGTATGTTGCCATCCTACCCAATACACTACAAACTGTGGGCGTGGCACTGGTCGTCATGACTGTGGTCACCTGCATCTTCCTTCCTCATCCTCTTCTGGTTTTCCTTGTCGTCCTGAACATCGTTTCTATCCTCGTTGGCATCTTCGGGTTCCTTTACATCTGGGGACTGAGTCTCAGCTCAGTGACAATGATCCATCTCATCATGTCTGTCGGCTTCTCGGTGGACTTCAGCGTGCACGTGTGCTCTGCCTATATGATTGGAAAGGGAAGAAACAGGAGAGAGAAAACCGAATCTGCCATTGTCCATGCAGCTGGTCCCATATTAAACGGTGGACTGTCATCCTTTCTGGGCATTCTTGTGCTGGTGTTCTCAAAGTCCTACATCTTCAACTCCTTCTTCAAGATCATGTTCACAGTGATCCTGTTCGGCATGCTGCATGCTGTGTTCCTCCTCCCTGTTGTATTGTCCATCCTTGGCCCTGTAACCAAAACTTTCGTAAGTCCTGCAAGCTCACGTCCACCGTCACCTCCCCCAGATTACCCTCGTTGATATTCGAGTTCCTAACCTTGACTCAAGATATCATCGTTGTGTCATCTGGGCCATATTCCGATCTAACAGGCATGTAACCAACTCTTTCATAAGTCCTGCAAGCTCGCCTCCTAGTACGAAATCAGGTTATATAAGAACAAGATACGACACAATAGAATTGGACAGCTATGTAATGCAATGGGTAATGCTAAGAAATTTTGGAAAGAGGTTCGATCCATTAACATGAAAAACATCCCTGCTGGTAGCATTTCAAAAGCTGAATGGGCAATTCATTTTAAAGAAGTATTTTCAACAAATGACGTATTTGATCATACGCTTTTTGATGACATATTTGATCCTATAAATGAAGATGATTTCTTTTCTGAAATAGATCGGGAAATCCTTGAATCTGATATTCAACGTCATGAGGTACTGACAGCAATTCAGTCACTTAAAAAAACGTAAATCCCCGGGACTGGATAATATTCTTGCTGAAATGCTGCAATCATCAAGGGAGATAATTTTGCCCTATCTTACAGAATTGTTTAATATGATTTTTCGTTCAGGCGTATTTCCAAGTTCGTGGTCGAAGGGCATTGTTATACCTATTCATAAGAAAGGAGATGCTAGCAATGCAGATAATTATAGAGGTACAACATTAAACAGTATTTTGGGGAAAGTATTTTCGAGTATATTAAACAACAGACTAACGTTATGGGCCAATATGAGGGATAGAATTCCAGAATATCAGGCCGGGTTTAGAAAACACTATTCGACTCCAGATCATATTTTTACATTAAATGCAATTATAGGAAAATATTTGATGAAACGTGGGAGAAAACTGTATGTAGCTTTTGTTGATTTCCGGAAGGCTTTTGATTCTGTAAATCGTCATAAACTGTGGGTGTGCCTTAGGAGAGCTGGATTACGGGGCAAAATGTACCTGATTCTTAAAAGTATGTACTCTAATGTCAGGGCGTGTGTGCGTTGTAAAGGTGATTTCACTGACTTTTTTGATTGTCCGCTTGGCTTGAAACAAGGATGCGTATTAAGTCCCATTCTATTTTCATTCTTTATTAACGAATTGTGTATAGAAATATTGAATAGTGGCAAACACGGGGTCCAATTATGTCCGGATATTTTAGAATTGTTCTTATTATTGTTTGCTGATGATGTTATTCTTATATCACACTCAGTCTCGGGTCTTCAGAACCAATTAAACATTTTGACTGATTACACTGATGATTGGAAGTTAACTGTAAACTTAGAAAAGACAAACATAGTCGTTTTTAGAAGAGGTGGCCCATTAGCTTCAGTCGAAAAATGGTTATATAAGGGTTCGAGAGTTAAAGTTGTTAGCAAGTATAAATACCTAGGTGTTCTATTTTCTAACACTTTAAGTATGGGTAATCTTGTAAAGGATTTATCTGTAAGGGGTAAAAAAGCCATGGTCATGTTATTGTCAACTTTATCTAAACTCCAGCCTTTATCCCCAAGTATATTCTTTAAATTGTTTGACACACAGATACAACCAATACTTTTGTATGGCTCTGAATTATGGGGTTTTAAACATTTTAATACAATCGAAAAAAGGACATCTTCTTGCTTGTAAAATTTTTTTAATGACTGGAGTCAACTCCCCTAATAATATTGTTTACGGAGAGTGCGGTAGATATCCTCTGTACGTTAATTCATATATTCGTTGTATCAGATATTGGCTAAAAATACTTACTATGCACAAACAGCGACTGCTAAGGAAAGCTTACAATATGTTATACAACTATGATAATCTGGGTTACACAACTTGGGCATCAAATATTCGGGTACTTTTGTTCTCATATGGCTTTGGCTATGCTTGGATTTATCAAGGAGTTGGTAACACCTGTATGTTTGTAAATATGTTCAAAGAAAGAATTGTAAATACCTTTTATCAAACATGGATGTCTAATTTAAATGCAAGTAGCAGATAAGATGTGTATAGATCATTCAAATCCTTACTGGAGCCTGAAAAATATTTAAGTGTTCTTTGTAATTTAAATCTTCGTTCAACATTCACGCGTTTTCGTATGGGACTGAGTGATTTTAGAGTAAATACCGGAAGAAGACTAAATACGTTAAAATCTATGCGTTTGTGACCATTATGTGATATGGGTGTTGAGGACGAATTTCATGTACTTTTTATCTGTGAGTTTTACCAAGATATCCGAAAACGTTTTGTACCCGCTAAATACCTTAAACAGCAATGTACCACATCCCTTATATCACTTATGTCTAATCAATCTTCTGGTGTAATCTACAGTTTAGCTCAATTTCTCCATCAAGCACTCAATATTCGGCAAGAACTTGTAAATACAAATGTCTCCTAGAACGCACTTATATGTTGAAAGTATGCATACATTGTGTGTATTTGTATATAGGCCGGAGGCCTTTCATACAATAAACTTCTTGTCTTGTCTTGTCTAGACGACATATAACAAAGACCACTGGTAATACGCAACATTATTACATGTGTTCGTTTCAGAATTGAGAATTTTACAAAATTAAACACATACACAAAAATAAAAGACATACACCTAAATATGTCCTCCCTCTGAACACACAGATACCTAAACTAGAATATTTCTGTCAAATCCAATGAGATGTAAATCCACAATACTAGTATTTGAGAAAGAAATAACATGTATGTATTAACCTCAGCAATACAGAGAAAGAGTACATACTCTCTGTTCTGAAATATGTTACTGTTGGTGTGCTGTGGTTTGCAAATAATATGACATTTATACCAATTGGGTTTCTACTGTCCCAATATTCATTCAGATAGTATGGTCATCTACTTATGTGTGTTTAACTGTCTTAGTGTGCACATGTTATTTATCTATGTTGATTTCGTAGTACATCTGTCCATGTACATAAACCATATAATTATCCTGAAATAGGTTCACAGTTTGGTAACATGTGTAACAGGAAGAAGGTTTTTTGTTCATCTACCAGAGATGGACATTGTAAAAAAGTACCTGCCAAACTGTCATACACTACCACCAATTATTGATCTGGTGTCTGTATAACTACAACACTAGAACCATTGATCATTGATTATTTAATGCTATGTGGATGACTTTCTTTGTGATGTATTGCCTTCCCTACTGTGATATATGAATAAACCAGTCTCTTATCTTTGTTATATCATTCCATATATATCAATGCAATTTTAGATACCTGCGTACTACTTGTACAATGAAAGCAGTGTTGGGGTAACATAATCTTGAGGAATTAATCACAAACACTGGGACCTTTGCCGCCACACATGACTTTATCGCCTGTAATATGATAACTAGGCCGATTTCCTTGTCATGTGCCTTGCGTGAGAGGCGACGAGTATCCCTGCCTTTTCCTCTTAAGTTCTCTTATCAAGCACATGAACTTTTGGATCACTCGTAAGCTTGCATTAATCTTGTTGTTGTTGTTGTTGTTGTTGTTTATTCAGCAAGGTTACGTAGGCCATCGGCAGTTACAGCAGTTGTATAGCAGCCATTGTTGTAATTACAATTTACATCATTTTGTCCTTAGTAACATGGACTTATTAACAAACATATCCGAATTTCTTATGATATCAAGACGTTGGATTTTATGTAATGCGGGAAATACATAGAAGTTTCTTGGAATATACTGTTCATGCTATTAGGTATAGGCGACTCAATGAATCAAGTGGTCAGGTGTGGTGATTTAGGTGCATGCATGTTATCGTACTATATAATAACTGGTTTGTCTGCCCCAGATTTAATCACTAACAGACCGCAGTAATATACATAGAATATTGATAACTGACGTTAAACGAAAGTAATAGCTCTTTATTATCACAAAGGTGAGGTGAGGTGAAATTGTGTTTAACGTCGCGTCCAAGATTATTGCACATATATAGCGACGTGCATGCACGTGTGTGTGTGGCTGCTTGTACTAGTCTGGACTAATGCCGATTTACAGTGCTAGCACACTGAGATACCATGTCGCAGTTCAACATGAATACCCCACTCAGACACAGTATACTGACTCCGAGCCGACCAGTCCTTGTTTTAGCCCCTTAAAGCCGAGCGCCAGAAAGGGTAACAACAAGTACCATATTTTAACGTCTTTTGGTATGACGCGGCCAGGGTTCGAACCCCGGACCTTCCGCTGTCCGGGCGGACGCTCTACCACTAGACCACGGAGACGGTCTATTATCACAAAGGATAAAATTGCAAGATAACAGCTAACTAATCAAAATCGAGACGTACATACGGTTATTGTATAATTGACGATTCAACATAAATCCGGTGGAATCCTTTCGAAACCAACATAGGGTACTTATATTTTATACCAGCAAAATCTGCATTTCAGTGTTCAAAAGAATGTAAATACAAACTGAGCAGGCCATTTTTTATTAAAGCCTATAAACATCTGTAAACACATTTTGGTAGTGGGAAAAGATTAATGAGAGACATGACAATGCATTTCTTTGTCAATGAAGGACACGGAAGACCAAGTCGTCTACGGCGCCACAATAGCTGTGCAGAGTTGCGTAACTAGGGAACGCGAGAACTCTATAAATTCGAATGATAACATCGAAACCCCGTTAGCTTTGGGTCACGTTTTGGCTTGGTTTCCGTTGGTGATATGCGACACATTCTGTACAGTATACAGAGATATTTTGTTCGTGGGTGATCCTTGCCGTCTTCTTGTAATATGATCCATGTGGCTGGGCGTTTAGAGAGCCAATAAGATTTACAGGTGACCTATCTTTTGCCTGTCAGAAAGTCGGCAACTATTCCAGGTATTACCTCACTGGTGTCATGGCAGCATACCACAATCAATAGTCACATAATCAATGGTGTTATTCCATATAACTTTTTTTTATGATTTTCGATGTAATCAATTTCCAAGAACAAGGCAGTCAGTGGACGAATCAAAACCGGTTTTTCCTTGAAATGTGACACCAAAAAAATCAATACGAAGGCTATTTATGTCTATCGCGCGCCAGATTTTTCTGCATGATTTCTTCTCATTTGTTTTGTAGTGGTTTGTGTCACGACATTACCCAGTATGAGCGCACAATTCCTCGAAATGATTTTCACCAAGAAGCCAGCAGGCAATGTGAGCCACGGTGTGACCTTGTGATGTATGTGAAGTTGCGATCTTTGTAGATACATCTCAACATAAGTAAATACAACACTGCGTTCGCTTTGTATCTTGTTATTGTTATGGTACATTCCATTTTGTACATGCGATGCAGTCATTCTTGCAGTACCTCACCGGAGAGTATTTGGCACACGGCAGAGTCTACTTTAGAGGCTGTCAGAACATCAGAACACATAGCCATAGAGTTTACACTGCGTATTAGTCTTACTATTATTTACACATGATATGTCTATTTTATCACAGAGTTCACGTTACTATATAAGTAAGTACACATTGCTTGTTTGTTTGTTCTTTAACACCACACTCAGCAAGACTCTGTAAATAATCAAGTCTTGACCAGACAATCCTGTAATTGACATCATGACCATCCACCCACGCAGTTAGAATACGTTGACATGTTTCAACCAAGTAAGACGAGTCTAATCCCGTTAGTCGCCTCTTACGGCAAGCAGAGTCGCCTTTGACTGCAAGCATAGGTTGCAGAAGACCTATCCTACGCCGGATCTTCACCGGTATGCACACGTTGCTATCCGCGTAGGTACACGTTACTATCCACGTAGGTACACGTTACTATCCACATAGGTACACGTTACTATCCACGTAGGTACACGTTACTATCTCCATAGGTACACGTTACTATCCACATAGGTACACGTAACTATCCACATAGGTACACGTTACTATCCACATAGGTACACGTTACTATCCACGTAGGTACACATTACTATCCGCGTAGGTACACGTTACTATCCACATAGGCACACGTTACTATCCACGTAGGTACACGTTACTATCCACATAGGTACACGTTACTATCCACATAGGTACACGTTACTATCCACATAGGTACACATTACTATCCACGTAGGTACACGTTACTATCCACGTAGGTACACGTTACTATCCACATAGGTACACATTACTATCCACGTAGGTACACGTTACTATCCACGTAGGTACACGTTACTATCCACGTAGGTACACGTTACTATCCACATAGGTACACGTTACTATCCACGTAGGTACACATTACCATCCGCGTAGGTTCATGTTGCTATTACTACTGAGGTAGAAGTAGTTCTTTTCACTCTGGCGTAATAATTCTTGTGATTGCGTTCCATCTTCTTCGCTGTCATGTCAAAAGGTCGTCTCGTGAGCAATTTGAAAATAAGAATTCTTTTATATGCTTGTTGACTGGTTACAGATATATTGAATATTAACACAAATGATACTAGAATAGAGAGCGATTATTGAACATCATATTATTTTTAACAGAATGACAATAAAATATTTAGTAAGGTCACGAAGCTGTATGCCAGACAGTAGAAGATATACTTACATTAATATATTCCTAAACGTTGTTCATGGGTGGCCAGCACAAGGTTGTTGGGGGGCACGGGTGGCCCAGTCGTCTAAGGCGCCGTGATTCGCTGTGCAGAGTTGCGTCCCTTGGGCATGCCAGAAACCTATGATTGTTGGTTCGAATCCCGGTTCGCCCTGATTATGTTTCCAGGTTTGTCAGCACCATACCCGTGCTCGTGGGTTTCACCGAAGTGGTAAACGTCTGAGACGTGCATCACTTCGGGCTTTCCTCCCACATTAAGCTGACACGCCGCGATATAACTGGAATAATGTTAAAAGCGGCGTTAACCCCAACTCACTCACTCACTCACTCACTCACTCACTCACTCACTCACTCACAAGGTTGTTGGTGTATCCACCATCTTTGGTGCAAGCATCTTCACTTAGCTTTGACAATCATAGTAAGCAACGTAGTTCATACACCGCGAATATTGCAAGAGCAGTTATATGTCTGCTAGACAACTATTTCTTTTCAGTGGACATAAATATACCGTATTCGACGTAATAAGCGCCCACGGCGATATTTGCTATTGGCTAGTGAACAATCCCAATTAGCACCCCTTCCGATTGATCATTGTACACAAGACTTATTTATTCGCGTATAATACGCACTCGTGTGTTATATGCACCCTTAATTATGGGCAATTAAATTCTGGAAAAAATATCTGTCATGTATGATACGCACATACTTTTCTTTTGTATCATTTCAGGCTGTCAGCCTAAATTACGAAATTTACAATCTTTCAACTCTGTTTTTTCTCACCATAATTATATTCTAATAAGAGTCCCCTATTTCTAATTTTGAGAGCGCCCCGGGCGCTTATTACGTCGAATACGGTAAGTAATATTTACATAACAACTGCACAATTTACACGATTAACTGATCTATCAAGAAGAGAATTCACATTACATTATACCCGGACGTGACGTGACGGACGTGATTCAATGCCAACGTCCAAAAGATAGTGCTTATCACCTGGAGTCGTCATTGCCAGTTTCATCTGAGTGTTAATATTGATGCAGGTTTTCATTCACTTACTTTGCAAAGATTTCATTACTTTGTGAATTTTAACTAGTTTCAAACATAAACGTAAATAGATCTGGAATGCAGCAAAATGAATGACAAAGTGCTAGTGCGCCTAGGGCGGATCCCTATTTTTAAAAGGGAGGGGTCCAAAATATGAAAATTCTCGGAGTCATTTTTACTGCCTTCTTACAAATCACATTTTGTGTGTGTTCGGATAGTAAAGTCCGATAGGGTTGTGCAACAGGATAGACTCGTCACTGCTTCTTTATCATTAACATGATCTTTTTCGTGTGTCTCTTTAAAGGATGATGATCATGGAATAATGTTGAACAAGGACTGATGATATGGTCCTCAATTCTTCTGATATATAACCAGTGGAGGTTTCAAACCAGTAGTATTTTGATAGTTGTATACGGGTAACTAGTGTAATGAGACATTTTCTTCGGCTACAATCTGGTATTCTAGTTTAATAAAATTGTCAGTCGAACCCAGTTCGCTGAAACAGACAAAATCATAACTGTCAACGAAAAGAAAAATGAGTGAGCAGGTTTGTTACAATCGTCGTGAGACCCGTGAAGATCCGGGGTAGAATAGGTCTTCAGCAACCCATGCTTGCCGTAAAAGGCGACTATGCTTGTCGTAAGAGGCGACTAACGGAATCGGGTGGTCAGGCTCGCTGATTTGATTGCATGTCATCGATCCTAATTGCGTGGATCGATGCTCATGATATTAATCACTGGATTGTCTGGTCCAGACTCGATAATTTACAGACCTCCGTCATATAGCTTGAATATTGCTGAGTGCGGCCTTAAACAACAAACCAACCAACCAACAATCGTCGTGACCTGTCTACTTATGTTAATCATTGACGATTCTCTTAATTAGTTTTTCATATTTTTTTTCTTCGATCGTGAATTTCTAATTTAAACATTTGACTGTGGTTGAGAAGAACCTTAAATTGAGAAAAAGTAGAATGAAGGTAAATATATGTGACTTACTGTATCGTCGGACTTTGAAATGAAGGTTTGTTTTCCTGTCTTTTTTCATACATCTTAGCAACAGCAATGTCCACATACGTATGTGACATTAGGTTATGTGTCCACTGAGCTATAATATCATCGGTTGATGTTCTTTTCACCATGTGTGAATAAATCTCTTGAAATTATTATTCTGATAAATTCACCATTTGCTTGGCTACGGACACTTATTCAGTTGAAGTTATATATTGTTAACACACAACCTGTTCGAGTTGTACGCTTCCCATTCATCGATTCATCCCAAGAAGCTGCCCCCATTTTGACTCGAGGTCTGCTTATTGTCCGGACGGAACCCGTGAAAACCCGGGTCAGAATAGGTCTTCAGGAACCCATGCTTGTCGTAGAAGGCGACTAACGGGGTCGGATGGTCAGGCTCGCTGACTTGGTTGATGCATGTCATCGATCCCAACTGCGTGGATCGATGTTCATGATCTCAATCACTGGATTGTCTGGTCCAGATTCGATTATTTGCAGACCGCCGTCATATAGCTGGTATTGCTGAGTGCGGCGTTAAACAACAAACAAAGATATTGTCCGGACGGGTTGAAATTGCTACCCACCCATTCAAGTCTGTCAGTGTACACTCAGTCCAACGAGTGCACGATTCATTCCTTTTGTGACTGTCATATTATTTCTAAAAATGGTTGAGGGGTTTAACTCTTTTCCATAAGTCATCTTAATGAGCGGGTTATTATTATCTTATAATTATAACACTGAATACGGTATATTGCAATGTGGTTTGGGGAATCAAACTGCCGACACTTTCAAATCGTCGACTGTTCTGAAGCATGGATATTCATTTTGAATTTCACGTGGAACAGTACTTGTGAGAATATACATCTTTGTATGGATATGATGGTATTGATACTGATATTAATATCCTGGACTTATGATTACTTTTACTTATTGATATGCATATTGTAGCGGCCCGGACCAGAACTTCCGATAAACCTTGACGTCTGGATGTCACTGAGGGTCAAACACTTCTGTTCAATGAATAATTCTTTTCTTTATTCATGTAGGTATAACAATATCTTATATGGATAACGCAATGCTTCCAAATAAGGTGATCCCTCTGAGTTTTGAGGTTTATTTGTAAGGACCTGTGTCAGGGCAAAATAATTATTGCATGTAACTATAATGGTAGTTTACTGGTATATATATAGATGGCTTCTTTATCTGAATGACTTTACAGTTACTTAGATAGTAATTTGTGTCTGTTTTCAGAAATGCAGTCTATTTATAGAAATGAATATGTGAGGACAAGGGGAACTCTTGGGCTGAATTATCTGCCCTTGGATTGAAACTGACCTGTAGACTGCCAAAGTCAGAATGACCAAGTATGGATCTCATCGTATTTATAGGTGTGATTTAATGGTCACATGTCTATTTTTGACCAATCAAATTACGAGAAATTGCGTCCAATTACGTCCTTATTCCTTTGAGGGATCTACTTTTACAACGTAAAATCATTGAAATATAGAGGAAAGCAAACCATCTCAGGAGGTAATTTGATATAAAAATGAGTATTTATACTAATCAATTAATTGTGTCTAATTGATTCCCTAATTGCCTTCCAATATCACAAGAAAACAATTACGTCCTGCTACGTCGAAGCTACGTCCTTGCTGCCTGCCAAGATGACGTAATAACAACAAGCAACATCGACTGGGAATTACGATGGACAATTCAAAGAGGAAGATTACAAACGTCATTAGGCAATTTGTGTTCATCTGATTCACAAAACGTTTAATAACACGAATTGGCGACTGATATGCTTTGACAGTAGCACTGGATGTCATATTTATGAGAAACATGTTCATAAATAGTGATGCTAAATGCTGCGCATGAATACATCAGCGAAGATTACATAGTTCAGAGGGGGCACAGGTGGCCCAGTCGTCTAAGGCACCGCGATTCGCTGTGCAGAGTTGCGTCCCTTGGGCATGCCAGAAACCTATGATTGTGGGTTCGAATCCCGGTTCGCCCCAATTATGTTTCTAGGTTTGTCAGCACCATACCCGTGCTCGTGGGTTTCACCGTGGTGGTAAATGTCTGAGACCTGCATCACTTCGGGCTTTCCTCCCACATTAAGCTGACACGCCGCGATATGACTGGAATAGTGTTAAAAGCGGCGTTGAACCCAACTCACTCACTCACTCACTCACACAGTTCAGAATTAACATCAACTTTAATACACGTCTTCAGATATCATGAAATACGATTCTGGGTTCCTCTGTACGTTATTCATTAGATTAAATAGTTTTATAACTCAAATTGCTTAGCTTTAGCCAAATTCAGAAACTGCATTGCGACCAGTTGTTACAAAGATGAAAATGGCGGGCGTCAGCAAAACACGTTCCTCAGCCCTGATCACAAATTGATACAGACATTGGTAAATATGTTTGTTGAAGAACGAAGGTATGATAAATCTGTATCTTATGGTTAATTAGCGTAACTACGGTTGGAACGATAAATTCTTCAAAAGTTACGGTCAATTGAAAACTCTGTCAACAGACATCGATGCTTATGAGGTACTGACATAACCTAAACAATATACATAACATGATGGCATTGACATATGATTATTCTACGAGATAACAGTGTGTTTTGAAGTTCTATAACAGCATGCTATGATCCTCTGATAGATTTCTTACCAAAACGAATATCGAAACATTGAATTACGTGAAAACGAGGTTGGCAAAAATATACTGGTGTATACCTGCAAAACTTACACTGTAATATAACCATAAAAAATACAACAGGGAAATAGTTAGGAATTTTTACATTCTGTCATAACTTGCACATTTTACATTAAGGATACATTAATATTTATACATTCTTCGTGATGGTCATCACAATACATTATACGACTCCAGTTGATATGTACAGATAGAATTGTGAAAGAATGTTTCATAAAAATAAGATGTGATTTGCCTATATACAAGGGCTGGTCAAAAAGTTCTAGGCCTGACTAACTTTCAACTATGTGCCATAATAAAGTGAACCAGTCAATGTAATACATTGTTTGAGTAGTTCATTGCAAGTGTGTTTGGTCTGTTTGTGACAGGTAACTATTAGATGGCATGGCTGTGAGGGTCGACAGGTAGCAGCTTGATGGCATGACTGTATGCTATGTCAAGTATCTACTTGATTACATGACTGTCAGTTGTTAGAGGTAACTACGTGATGGCATGATTGCATGCAGTGTGAGGTATCAATTCGACGTCATGAGTGTATGCTGTGGTTGGTAGCTACGATAATATATATGACTGCATGCTATGCCAGGTGGCTATTTGATGACAATACTGTATGAGGTATCGGGTAGTTACTTGATGGCATGACTGGATGCATGCTGACTGGAAATGAAAGGACATCTCTTGTTTTTATTCCTGTTGGACATTTTTCCTCCATTCGTCATAAATATACTTTGATATTTGGGTCACCGTCGCATTTTCGACGTTCAGTGTTGTTGGCGATAACTGAACATGTGTGTCGTCCATGATTTGCGTCGTGATTTGTATGTAATTCATCAAATTAACACCCTGCATGGCTGCTTCAATAACATAGCTTTCACATACTCTACGAGTTTCAACATGGCTTCCTTTTTTGAGATTTTGCTCATTTCGTTCAGATTCAAAGTTGTATGGGAAGCTGGTCGCACAGAAGAAGTTGTAGATAAAGAAAGAAGCTGCCAAAAACGAGACGCAACATCCGGGTTGTTTTCTCTTTGAAGAGTCTCCTCAAACTTTGTCATGTGAAGTCCACACATCACAAACTGTGGTTTGTTAAACATAAGAACATGTTTTAGACATTCTGGTATGTTCTTTTTCTGTATGATTTTATATCCATATGACTCAAGAATCTTTATGTTCTTTTCTTGAAGCATTCCCATTCGCAGAGGGCCCCAGTCAACAGTTTGTCCACTCTGACCATTTTTATTCCGCACATGCGCAAGGGCATCCATAAAACCATTCCCAGCACCGTAGTTTGATTGTCCAGCGTTTCCAAAGACTGATGTTACAGACGAAAACAGCACAAAGTAGTGCAGTGGGAGATGCTCTGTCAGGAGATGCAGGTTCCAGGATCCAGCAACCTTGGGAGATGAAGCTGTGTGGAACTTCTCTCTTGTCATGTCCGGAAGTAGTCCATCCTCAAGCACAGCAGCCCCAAAGAACACCCCTTTCAATGAGAACATAGGGAAACTAGTCTTCAACTCCGACAATGCTGATTTCAGAGCACTGATATCCTGAACATCAGCTTGCACTGATGTCACACTACATCCATAGTCCTTGGATATCTGTTCAATGTCTTTTTTGTCATCGGTAGGATTATGTCTACTGAGAATTGCAACAAATCCTGCTCCTTTGCTAGCCAAATACAAGACGCATTCCCATCCCAATCCAGTCAAACCTCCAACAACAAGATACATTCCAGTCTTATCAAACAGCATATCCTCTGGTATACCCACTTGTTCTGTATGGAGGCTTGCATCGCTGTAAATATTCAATTCCTTTGTTTTGAGAAGTTCGGTAAGGTCAATTGGTAGAGACTCCGACACTAGAGATGAGTCACACAAAGACTTGAAACACAGAAATATTTCATCCACATTTCTGCTGTTGTCCTTAATCCAGCTGTACAACTTTGGAATATGTGTCTCCATTTCATTGAATTAAAGAATTTCCAAAGACCTCACAATGGATACTTTCACGTGTAATCTGTCACATTTCAACAGCTTTAAAATGGAGGTTTTCATCATATTTTTTAAGCAGACAATACGCTCTTGACAATGCCATTTCTGAACAATCATTTGTGCTAGCTCTGCAGTTATCTGTATTGTAGATATGACCACTGGGCTTCCATGGTGAGATGGTATTTCATTGGGTGTCAACAATACAACTGTCTGTGTTTGTGTGGCCAACAAAAGAGCCTTCATTGCCTCAGCATACTTCTTCGTCTGGTGTGTGTACAGTATTGCAGTGCCTTTCATAACTTGATCACATAGTCATCAAATGCAATAAAGTCTCAGTATGTATCCAGTTTCATAATTGTTAGGTACTTCATTTCCATCACAAATGATGTTTGGACACAGGTCTTTGGCATGACTAGATGTGGGTAGCAATTAACAGCTGTTATATCGTTCTTTAATTGATAGCACATCAAGTCTGTCTGATGTGACCTCATCCAGAGTTTGCCTGATCACTGCTTCTGCGTATGCTGTAGTACTTTTCCTGATTGCAACTGCCATCACACATTTGGGGATATCTGTGTTATCCTTAATTTCAATGTTTGTTATGTGTCCCCGATTTAGGTTTAACAGCATTTTAAAAGACACTGCTATGTTCACTACATTGTGTTCATTTAAAGCTATCCGTTTGCAATGGAAAGTGCAGCCTCGGCATCCACGGCACCTGGAAGAATAATTGTTCCTTGCACCTTGTGTTCCAAAACACTTTTAAAGCTGTTTGGATCAATAATTATTCTTGCAGATCCAGATTCAACAGTGCCCTTCAGAAACAGATGACCTCCCGAATTGTCTGTTCTACCCATAAGCATTTGGTGTTCAGTGTCAGATACCAATAGAACAGGTTTTCCATTGAAAACATGAGCTGTATAACTTGTTGCCTGCCTCTGTTCATCAAAGAAACTTCAACCTGATGCTGACTCCAGAGGTACACAGTACACTCAGAACATTATACATATCAGTGTTCTTCGATCCTTTGTGGATAGATGATACAGTTGATATATTAGGAACGGTATGCTTGGAATATCCCGTATGTGGGAATTTAATACTGGTTTGGTGACTTTTTTCACAAAGATATTGCGTTTGGAATTGTGAGCAGCCTTCATAAAGGCATCACAGAACCTGACTGGTTCCCTTACGTTCCTACCCCAGTAGGTCACAGACCTTATGGCTTCTTCATTTAAAACCGGGTCAACTAATGAAATAAATTCTGTTGCCATCTTTGATGTTTGCAAAGGAAATAACAGTTTGTCCAGCCGGCGTTTAGATAAAGCCATGAAGTGACTGTGGAAAACACTTGTAACATGAAGTTCATGAAACAGTGTGTTACTATTGAAGTGTCCCAAGGCCCGTTTGACAGACAGAATGAACCTCTCATTCGCACTGATAGTACATGAGATTGGGCTGTTACATCTACCTGACCCTGATACTTCCCATAGGCTGTCTTTACTTGTTCAGTGACAACATTCCGGACAAGCATCATCATCCCACCTGGAAGGATCCGAGTTCTGTGATAGATGGCCCTCACAACTTCATCCGGGAACAGGATTCCAGCAACGTGTGCTGCCGCCACCTCCCCGACTGACTGACCTACAACAGCTGCAGGCTTCACCCCCAGGATTCCCAGAGATGGGCAAGAAACACCTGACAGGCGAGATATTTCCTGCATCTTTGCTGAAAAGCATTTACTGCATTTCAGGTGATCTTTGGGCATTCCAACCCTTGCTGTACCAATTCCACAAAATACAAATACGATGCGTCCTGTGTCTCTTTTGGGAGTTTGAAATGTGTTTGACAAATTGGCTTTTAATTCATAATTTAAGATCTTTGTAGGAGTCTGTAAGGAACACTTTTCTGAAATCAAAGTGCTCCCTATACACACATGACGTTTATCCTATTTTTGAAGAACAGTGAAATTGATTTGTGTAATGTATCATAATCAGAGCCTGAAAAGCAAACGGGTAAAATGTCATCTGTTTCGTTACAATCGCCTAAACGTTCCACTGCATAAGATCTCAGAACAGCATGACTGTTGCTACCACCAAACCCAATGGAATTGATACATGCAATTTTCTTCTCCCCTTTCCAGTCAACATTCTCAACAGGCACCACAAACCGAAACCTGTCAAAGTCAATATCTTCATTGGGCTTGTCGAAGTGTAGGGATCGCACGATGGTGCCGTGTTTCATCATCAGCAGGACCTTGATGAGTCCAGCCACTCCGGCTGCTGCCTCTAGATGGCCGATGTTGTTCTTCACAAAACAAATGTGACGTTGCTGAGGAAACCTCTCAAAGAAGGTCCCCAGAGCTGTAGCTTCTACAGGGTCTCCCAGTCTCGTCCCTGTGCCTGTAAAGATGAACAACTGCTTCAGCATCGTTCGTCTGTGCCATGGAAACACTGTATCCCCCTTCACATGACAAAATAATGCTGTGTATTTTTCTACAATTGACAGTGTTTTTTATCTGAAACACATAATAATAACAGATTGTGTTGTGGCCCCTTCAAAGAAATGTGTTTAAAGAGTTGGTCGTGATAAACACTTAGATTAGACATTTGTGCACAGAATTGTTTGGTACAAATACTTAATACAAATGGGCTTCCTACATAAACTCCGACTAAATAAAATATGTATATTGCCCTTTTTTAATAAGGGTCAACTTATAAATGGACATAACATTTTATAAGGGTTTTAACAATAACAAATGCTTAAATATCTTTCATTTATTGGTTAAAAGACATACTGATGAAAACAACGAGTAGTGAAGCCTTACTTTCAAAACACATCACGATCATA
The DNA here is from genome assembly GCF_023055435.1 of Haliotis rufescens. Lineage (NCBI taxonomy): Eukaryota > Metazoa > Mollusca > Gastropoda > Lepetellida > Haliotidae > Haliotis > Haliotis rufescens. The sequence continues at coordinate 11,404,577 of NW_025964223.1, forward strand.
ACATTTTCGTTTTGTATTTGTACATTGTAGATGGTACTTTTAATAAAATGAAGAACTATTTGAAAGATTTGAGTTATATCTTTAAGACATACTGATATCAATACAATACAAAGCGTCCTATAGTGGCTATGTATACTTCACGGTTAGTGCAGACAACGTAAGACATTAAGGTGATATTTAACATCAGGATATACCTCAGACACGGCAAGTAATATGAGTTCGTTTTTCAGTGCAGGTGTTACTTTTAAGCAATGTCGCGAACCTACCATGAGCTTCAATATAGTCTTCTTGAGTCGGTACGATCCCGTGTCGTGTGTAGATGTCATTGAGCAGTTCCTGCTGTTCTTTCCCTGAGGGTGCTGTGATGGGCGTAACCTGGCGGCCATCTTGAATCAAACCCGTCACAATAGTTCCCCAAATGTTGTCACCATCATGCAGAGCCTGAAATATAAAGTTTATGGGTTGGCTGTTTATGTTTCCCCCTGTGAAATGATGTTCTGGTTTATATATTGAACCGCAAAAGAAACGTCACTCTAAGAAACATTGCATGAAAAGTTGTCATTTAAATATCTGGGTATTTTTTGTCAAAGTTTCTAAAATTAAACATTACCTTGTCCGTAAAAATGAAATTTGATGATAAAAAAACAAAGCAGATGACAATAAAACCGATCGGCCAAACGCATCACGGCAACGACCATGGTAACCCGATGCACGTGAGTTATGTGCAAATTGAAATGCACATACTTTCCCCCATTTCTTGCCCTATAAAAATCCACCCAGATCGGATAACATTCATTCGTTATTGAATTGCTACCACATGCCAAGATTGACAAGAAATATGCGACACCAAGCCCTTTGACGAGTGCAAGCTGGACAAAGCGCCCGGCATGTAGCCAATGCATTTCAAGTTCACATAAGGACCATATACAGGCTCCAGCAACGGTACCAGACCACCAACACTACAGATGACCGACCACGTAGTGGAAGACCAAGGGTCACCACCCGACGTCAGGATTGTCAGACTGTGTGACAGCATCTTCAAGATCGCTTGTTACTGCTGCGGAAACTGCTCGACAGGCCTGGGGACACACCAGCAACACATTAGTGCGGACACCGTGCGTCGACGATTGACGAGCAGACACCTCCACTGTCACAGGCCACACCGAGGACCCATTCTGACATCACGTCATCGCCGGGACCGTCTTCAGTGGGCAACACAGCACCAGCATTGGCAACACCAGCAGTGGAGAAGAGTCCTCCTCTCAGACGATTGCCGTTACTGTCTCTCAAAAGCATATGGCAGACAGAGTCTGGCGACGCCGAGGGGAACGTTATTCGGATGCTTGTGTTGTTGAGAGATACTCGTAGGGTGGTCCGATCATCATGGTGTGGGGTGGAATTGGTCTAGCACAGAGGGTCGGCAATGTGGTCTTCCAGAACATCGGTCCAGGGAGAGGCAATGGTGTCACAGCAGCTCGGTACATTGATCAAGTCTTGAGACCAGACGCCATACCTCATTTGGTACGTCGCCGCAACCACGAGTGCGAGAATGGCATCAGAACCATACAGTGGCCTGCCCTCAGTCCCGATTTAAATGTCATTGAGCACCTGTGGGACGAGATTCAAAGACGGCTGAATGACCCATCAACAGATCCAACGTCTGACTGGAGGCATGAGACGTAGGGTGGAAAGCGTCATCCGAGCACGTCGCGGTTATACCCGCTACTGATCTGTTTCACATGTCATGTCAAGTAGAGACTTAAAGGAACATTTTCACATGAAACATCAAACATAAGTCGTTTACTTAATCCTGCAGCTCCGTATTGTCTGAGGTCATAAACAGAACCTGTGTTACCATGATGTTTTTGTTTTTTGGTTGTCAAATATTTGTTCTATCCGATGACATTGGTATCGCCCAGCTCCTGTGGTCAGTCATCCCATGCCATGAGTTTTGCCATTTGTCATGGTTCAGAAATAGGGTGGTGCTTAACTTTTTTCTTTGTGTATATAACATGGGGCATATATCTAATTACTCAGAGGTGGGGTGAGGTGTGTGTGTGTGGGTGCGTGCGTGCGTGCGTGTGTGCGTGCGTGCGTGCGTATGCTTGTACTTATCCGGACTAATGCCGATTTATAGTGCCAGCACACTGAGATACCATTTCGCAGTTTAACATGAAAATCCCACTCAGACACAGTATTCTGATTCCGAGCCGACCAGTCCTTGTTTTAGCCCCTTAATGCCGAGCGCCAGACAGGGTACGAACAAGTGCCATTGTTTACCGTCTTTTGGTATGACGCAGCCGGGGACGAGCGGACGCTCTACTGCTAGACCACGGAGGCGGTCTCCCTTATATCCAATTTGCGTGGATCGATGCTTATGATATGAATCACTGGATCGCCTGGTCCAGGCTCGATAATTTACAGACCGCCGTCATATAGCTGGTATATTACTGAGTGTGGCGTGAAACAATAAAACAAAACAAAAAAACTCCGTTATGTAGGACATTTCTTTAACATAATACCAAAATTTCAATATATTATATAGGATGGTTGGCTATTCCTATCATAACATTATTTTCTCTTTGAGCTGACACATGTTATACTATAACTTTATTTTGCGACATTATTAAATCCATAAATGAGAATAAAAATGCAAACATTGTATTCCCTCACATAATACATTGTCTTTTCATCAGCTGAACATCCTTAGAGACAGGAAAAATATTTGAATTTTATTACAGGTTGGAGTTAGATCTCTTGATTGGCATTGGTGGGAGTTTGAGACTACTAAAATTTACGAATCACACGCTCCATACTGAAAGAGAAGCCACCTTAGACATCAAAGCACCGATCGGTCACAAAATGGACATTGGAATTGAATTTGGCGTCAACCTTGTGCGAAGCGAGGACGCCGCCATATTGGTGAATACACCCTCAACACAACATGGTCAGTTGAACTTGAATTTAGATACAGACTATTGAGTACTATGTTGATTCTACTAAGTATATCTGTGGTGGCGGCAAAAGTGTATCAAACGAGCTACAACAATGGTGTAACTTCTGGCAATGTGTACGTCGTATCGAGTGAAGGCATGTTCCACGGACTTCCCGGGCGGATCGGTGGACGTGTTGAAAGGTAAACACTGACCTCGGGCTTTTTGTAAACAGTATCTTTCTCATCCTAAGCGGTGACATAGGTAAATCCTTGACCAACAGGAAGGGATCAGGAATCACAAAATTTGCAACACGAATTTTTAACAGAAATTAGATTTGAAAAGGGGGACATTTCTAACTTGTCTAAGGAGATTAAAGGCCTTTATGTCGGATACTAGTAAAGTGAATGATTCCCTAACTGAACTTAAGTCGGACCTAGCGGGCCTGAGAACTCAGCTAGATGTTATGAGAGTCAATATCGACGATGTGACGAAGAGATTGGAGTAAGTTGAAGAAAGGTCACCGGAGGGAGATCATTATACATGGAGAAAGCTGCAAGATAGATTAGAGAAGTTTGAGATGGAGATGGAGACAGACAAGCAAGAGCAGTAAAGCCGAAAGAACAATATGATATTATTTGGGTTATTATTTGGGAAGACTGAACAACAACTCGGATCCAGGGGACACGCCCATTAATATTGATTCCATCGCAGCTGCCCATAGACTAGGACCAAGCACCACAGGACCAAGAAGGACACCTCGACCCATGAGCATGAGTACAAGGTCTGGGCAAGGTCTGGGCCTTGGGTAGGAGGAATAACTTCAAAAATGAACTGTTGAAATTTCGAGCGACCTCACTATAAAACAGCGTACGGTGTTAAATAACATGAGAGAAGATAATAAGGTGAGCTACTTTAAATATGGCCATCTTCCCGAGGCAAGAGAGTTAACTGACTATAAAAGTCCAGTTTCCACCCTTGCCGAACTCGGCTGGTATTATTGAGTTACAATTTGGCTGGACTAACGAGTCTATGCATAGTCCTATCAAAATCGCGCACCGAAATCGAAATCCGGTTCGTAAACTGTCGTGCTGATTTCGGTCGATTGCAGGATTTGCAAAGCATGTGCACCGCCAACTCGTTGTCAGCAGATATTTTCCAAATCTTTTCATGTTTTTAATCAAGGTGCTCACGTGGTTTGATGCACTTCGCGATGTAAGACCCGTTTTATCACAATATAGATCTTGATTATCGATCAGATCGTCCTGACTGGGCGCCACCATTTTGTGTGAAGCAAATGCAAGTGATACGAGAGGTGGAATCTGATTGGTCCATGGGAGAGGCTTAGAGGGGACATAACTGGTAATAGCCACTGGTGGCGCTACGATCGAGCCGATTAATTCCAGCCTAGTTCGGCAATGGTGGAAACTGGACTTTTAAAGTCAGTTAACTCTCTTGCCTCGGGAAGATGAAATATGGCAGGCTATTCATCAAGGAAGCCGAACGTCAATCTAACCAGAGTGACAACTCTTCACGGGACCCAATCACCAATCTAGAGACGGCAAACACCAAGAACAATTCAGGGGATCAAAGTGCAGATAGTCGCAGACGCCTGCGATCTTACATGGGCTCTCAGCATGGCACTGGAACAGGGAATGTGAATGGCTTGGTAACAAAGTTATCAGATAGTGACATTATCTCATTTCTCCACAAATATGACATTATTGGCCTATCAGAGACCTTGGTCAAAGATATTGACCTCAAAGATTTATTTTTACTATATCTATTACAGTGTTAATGCAGTAAGAACTGCGCATTGTGGGCGATTAGCCGGTGGAACTGTGCTACTGAAAAAAATATTGAAACCGTATATTCGAGTAATATTTGAACACATTGGCCATAATGCGGTTTTTGTGTTCTTCGAAAAAAAAATGTTGCACATGGTAAAACTATTTCGTTATGTTCAATGTATATAAACCCAGATAGGTCGTCATGGTATGATAATATATATTGCAAGTGTGGTATCACTTTGTTCCAAGAAGACCTGCTTGATGTTATACCGAAAATTGGAGATGTAGATATTATTCTTGGAGGTGATCGTAATGCCCGGACAGGTAAAGAGGTAGATTTTGTTACTGATGATATTGCTGAACGTCTAGATACAGACTTCTTTGATTTTATATTGGACAGTTTGAATCTTGTGAGATACTCTTGTGATAAAATTGTAAACAAATATGGTAAAAACTTAGACTAAATGGAAGGGCTGGTGATCATGCAGGAATAGGCGATTTTACTTCGTGAAAACAAGTGTTGATCGACTATTTTATCGCTTCCACTAATTTGTTAACCCTGTGCAACAGCTTTAACATTATATCGAGAGGGGAATCCCCGCATCTGCCAGTTTCATGTTCATTTCAGTCGCCAGTTCAAACTTGCCCCGTGCTGGGAGGCGAGATGCACGTGCTAGTGTAAATGTTCGTTTCAAATACATGTGGGACATTGACAAACTGTCTGAATTTTGAGAAAATCTTTTGCCTCCAGCTATTTTAGAAATGTTAATGTCATGCTGTGATGAAGCATTGAATGATATTGACTCCGATATAAGGATACTTTCTTCAGCAGTATGAAAAATAATATATACACACAAAAAGTATTCCAGCCATGGTATGATAAGGAATGCGCGTTGTATAGGATGGAGAGAGAAAGACTTTTGAAGACATTTAGACATGTTGTTGTATGTTTTGTAATGTATAAATATGATCTAATCGCCTTTATTTCTGGTTCAGGTGGGCAAGGCAGTGGAAAGAATTGGCTATTTTCATGAATATTGAATGATATCAGATCATCGATATACCTGAAGCCCATGTTTAAGTTCTTGACAAAATTACTTTGACAGAAGGAAGAGATTCCAGGGAGAAGGATGACTCTGGGGTTACGGGGAGATAGAAGACTGGGAGTTTTCAGGGAGAAAGAATATTCTGAAGTTACAGGGAGGAAGAAGAGTCTGAAGTTACAGGAAGAAAGAAGAGTGAAGTTACAGGGAGAAGGAAAATGTGGGGTAACAGGGAGTAGGAAGGGGGGTGATAGGGAGACATAAAGAGTTACAGGTAGAAGGGAACAGCTTCTGGAAGATTTGCAGAAGAGTGAGTGAGTTAAGTCTTACGCCGCTTTTAGCAATATACCAGCAATATCATGGCGGGGGACACCAGAAATGGGCTTCACGCATTGTACCCATGTACATCGAACCCGGGTCTTCGGCGTGACGAGCAAACGCTTTAACCACTACACTCACCGACCGCCCCGATTTGCAGAAGAAAATTATGTACAACAAGATGATCATTCTCAAAAACACTTCACAGTATTGTTTACCATTACCAGAATATTCACAACAACTGCCCCCTGGTTTTCAAATGTAAGCACAAAAAACACTCATCGGCCGTTTAAAAGTGAATTGTTTCAGGAAGACCATTCATGAGCTATGAACATACACCACACCATAGGATTGTGTTTACTGTGTAAAATATATATAAAAAGGTTCCGATTCAATCAATCAACTTTTATTCAGTATGAGGCCTAGGGCCCATGTACAAAGTGTACAAATAAACATATAATACCATCTGTGTAAATGAGCCACAAGCATTGATGGTGCTACAGGTACCGTATTCGACGTAATAAGCGCCCACGGCGATATTTTCCAATATATTGGCTAGTGAACAATCCCAATTAGCACCCTTCCGACTGAACAATGTACACAATTCGTGTACATTTATTCATGTATAATACGCACTCGTGTGTTACATGCATCCTTAATTACGGGCAATTAAATTCTTGAAAAATATATCTGTCGTGTATAATACGCACAGACTTTTCTTTTGTATCATTTCAGGCTGTCAGCAGAAACCATAAAATTTACGATCTTTCGACCTTTCACCAAAATTATATTCTAATAAGAGCCCCCTATTTCTAATATTGAGAGCGCCCTGGGCGCTTCTTACGTCGAATACGGTATATGGCACTCAGTAGAACAAGGATTGCACAGCGAATGTATCCTTGATATGGTTACTGTAATTAATAACAATACCTGGACAACAAGATTTCAAAATTTGTATTAAATAGTCCTTGTTAACGTGGAGGGGTATATACTTAAGAATATAGGACACATGACTAATATAATTAAATATTGATATTCACTCTCAACAGCATGGTGAAATATCTTTCCACATCCATACATCAGAGAAATTCCTATCTAGTTGTTTACATCATGTAAACTGCCTTTAGTGTAAAACAAACATAAAACTTCCCTGACTGGTTTTGGTTTGGTTTGTTGTTTAACGCCGCACTCGGCAATATTTCAGCTATGTGACGGCGGTCTGTAAATAATCGAGTCTGGACCAGACGATCCAGTGATTAATATCAAGAGCATCGATCCACGCAATTGGGATCGATGACATGTATCAACCAAGTCAGCGAGCCTGACCACCCGATCCCGTTAGTCGCCATTTACGACAAGCATAGTCGCCTTTTACGGCAAGTATGGTTTGCTGAAAACCTATTCTACCCCGGAATCTTCACGGGTCCCCTTGCTCTGGAAAATTACCAGCCTTAAAAATACAGTTAATCAATTTACAGAGACATGCAGATGGAATGACTACATTGACCAGTTTTGGTTCTTGTATGACATTTATAACTTCCTACAGAGTAATATCACTATTCAGTACACCATTGTAGCCAACATTATTACAAACGTTACAACATGTTTTGAACTGATGTAATATAGTGCTTGGAAAACTTAACAAATTCATCATTGAAGGTAGTATCTTGAATGTGTAGGACATAAATTATCCAATCGTTACTAATTATGAGAACTTTCGTAAAAGTTGTGCTGGAATTTAAGTATCTGATATTAGAGTGAGTGAGTGAGTTGGGTTTAACGCCGCTTTTAACATTATTCCAGTTATATCGCGGCGTGTCAGCTTAATGTGGGAGGAAAGCCCGAAGTGATGCAGGTCTCAGACGTTTACCACTTCGGTGAAACCCACGAGCACGGGTATGGTGCTGACAAACCTAGAAACATATTTGTGGCGAACCGGGATTCGAACCCACAATCATAGGTTTCTGGCGTGCCCAAGGGACGCAACTCTGCACAGCGAATCGCGGCGCCTTAGACGACTGGGCCACCCGTGCCCCCTCAGATATGAGACCAGAATGCTTTATCAGTACCACTGAGAGAAAAACTATATAGCTTTTACAGTGAAACCTCCTTGTGTCTAAATATCTCACGACACTGATTTCTAACCGTACGCAATTGTCTGTTCTGATGTATAACAAACATTGTTTTTCTTTCCCGTCTACGGTTGATAAGGGCGAGACAAATTGTCTTTGTCGGGCGACATTGAAATCAGGATTCGTATGTCATCCTTCACAAATACTTGGCTTCTTATTACTGTTGACACTAAGTGATATATTTTGATCAGTATTCTTCCAAGTGATTCATTTGACTTGTTGTCAAGACCATAGGATCGACATGTTACCGTAACCAATTTTTGGCAGGTCGTGTTTGTCGCTATTGTCATGCTAGTAAGCCACAACCAATAGACAGATAACCAAAGGTGATACTCCATACACCGTTTTTGCACGATTATGGGGTACTTTCATAATGGTTATGTAAATAATTTCTAAGAAAGAAATAAAAACATGATTTAAATCACGCCGTAATCATTTTCCAAGAACAAGCTAATGGACGAATAAAAAACCCATTTCTCTTTCAGTATGATGACAAAGAAATCAATATGTAAGTCGTATGTAACTCTACACCTCTATGCGTGCTACATGATTTGTAATGGTTTGTGTCACTACATTTCCACGAAATGGTTGCAACCAGGAAGACAACTGGCAAGCCACGTTGTGACCTCGTGATGTCTGTGACATAGCGAGCCTTGGGTGCTGGGACGTTCATGCACATTTCAGTTGTGTGACGCATTTACATAACTTCCAGGAAAGCAGCGGAGACTTTTCTTACGTATGACAAGCACATTGGTATCGCAACATATTTTTGCTATGGGCCACAGATTGCAACAATGGGTTGTATAACTCACGTACTGTTCACACGAACCCAAATTATACTTTTGAACGATAAAATATGAACCAATATAATGGTGGGCAGACTCTAGCAATGTTGAGGGGTTTTTTTTCTTTCTTTTTTTTAATTTATTGTTTAAATTCCTTTTATTTCAGTTGCTGTGTATGGCATTTATACATATCATGTCATTGTATTCATATATGCTCATTGATGGTATATGTATTTTGTAAAAGAATATTTTACATTGGTGTTCATTGTATTTAATCATGTGGCGTATAAACCAGACGCTGGAGAAGTTTGTTTTGCTACCTCTATTTTTCAGTATTTATTGTTTGATATAATTAAAACATGGGGTTTGTGAGATAGTCTAGAAGTAAAACGTATGTTTTTCAACTGTAATGAGAAGGTTTCGAAGGTCCTTCCCATTTCACATTATTAAAAATTCATTCATTCCTTATAAAAACTGGGAACAAATAATTTGCCCTCATATTTTACCCAAAGAAATAACATTTGTTGCACATGATGGATGTCCTGAAAGAAATGTTTTGTAAAACAAATTATACTGTTGGAATCCTACTTTCACAGACAACATTGTGTGTGTTGAAGTAGTAACAGATGATATCATGTGTGTCTCTAACAAACATCAAAGGACTCACCCCCATTCTCTAGAATATCCAATTGTGCGTCCCTAAAACAAATGTGTAATTTTGTAATTTTTTATTCAACTTAAATCAACTTAATGGTACTATGAAAGATTACCTGTTTGGGGACTGTAACAAAATACATGAGCTATAGTTTCCACTTATCTCACAGAATGTGCTTACATGTATATCAGTACCAGTGTACCCATTCTTGTGTACAAAGTATTGTTTGCAGGAACTATACTGGAATTATCTACATGTTTATAAGATCTTAGGGACATTTTAGAGTCACGTTATACGGTACTTTGAGTCACGTTCTCACTTCTCCATGTTGCCACAATTTCCAGCATTAGGCTCACGCAATTGTCATAAGATGCTCTACATCCTTTCCTATTTTCAACTACACCTTTTATTTAAAACGTGTATTAATAGCATGTTCATCTAGCTCTTATGTGTGAACTAAATTGGACTGTTTCCCTTGCAAAGGTTGGTTGGTTTGTTGTTTAACGCCACATTCAGCAGTATTCCAGCTATATGACGGCGGTCTGTAAATAATCGAGCCTGGACCAGACGATCCAGTGAATAATATCATGAGCATCGATCCACACAATTGGGATCGATGACATGTATCAACCAAGTCAGCGAGCCTGACCACCCGATCCCGTTAATCGCCTCTTACGACAAGCATAGTCACCTTTTACAGCAAGCATGGGGTTGCTGAAGACCTATTCTACCCCGGTTCTTCACGGGCCACAGGGAAGTCATGTGTTCATATCGTACAAGTCAAAATAGGTATTAACATCGGACATAGTTTTGGATGCGACAAAATGGGAATTGTCTCCATTTGTATACCATAAAACGTTTTAAAGCCTAACTGAGGCCTATCATTATAATGCTGTTCTTGGAACCAACATGTTCGATCACTTATCTGATAGCAGGCAATGCATGACACACTGGTTACGATCTTCCTGGTACGTTTTGGTGTCATCGCGTATTGCCAAAATAAGAAATATGACCGCATTGTGTAACGTTAGAAGACCACCTATTTCTCCAGAGCGGCCGAGTATACGAGGTACATGGTGTAGAAGAACCATGCAAGATAAGGTCCCAGACGTATGTCTGCAAAACGTGAGACATAGTTAAGCAACGCAATTAATGGTACCACCTTAGGCATATTCTCCAATCATTCTTCAGTCCAACTAAAAGTTGTTCATTACTTCTTTGAAGTGATACAAATAAGTGTAAGCGACGAAACCCTTTCTATATTCATATGGAATATCTGCCAAAAGGAGAGAAGATTGTGCAAGTCAGACTATATCACGAGCATGTGGTTATGAATCATTATCAAATAGTGATGATACCAGGTGGGCGTAATCTGCCCCACCGATGGCACCATCACAAATACATGCAAAGGTTAGTGAATTTTTCGCCTGAAACAAAAACACGGGAGTCAGAATAGGGAAATGCATCGGACATCATTTGTGTCACTGATGCGTCAAATTTGGAAATGTCATAAATAAGACATTAAAAAATTGAAAGCTTTACTGAGGCCTTGAATGTTGTTACCTTGATCAAACAACTTCTGAGCAAGAACTGTATGACTCTCTTTGCAATCTTGGTAGAAAGAGCACGCTCGATTGTACCACAAAAAAATGAAATGTAGACAGCAAGAGCTGGAGATGCAGGAACATTGCTCTCAAAATGAAACAGATGAAATGGTCTCACTGGCCCCCTTTTCCTAGTTCAGGTGAATAAACCAGTGGAAGGGAATTGGCCATTTGATGGTTATTGAACGATATCAGATCGTCGATATACCTGAAGCTGAAGTTAAATTTCTTGGCCAAATTACCTTGTTTTGACTTTGCCAATCCAAGCAGATATTCTGATTCATATGCATAAAGAAATTGATCAGGGGAGCGCAATTGGTATCCATGGACATGCCTAGCTCTTGCCTCATACCCAAATCTCGATGTTATCATTGAGAAGTCCAGCATTTCACGTATTGGTTTCTCATTTGACTTTAGATGGCAGATGCTTTCATTTTTGTCAAATTGACCTGAAGATGACATGTAACAATATCTATGGTCACCACGTTTTGTAACAAAAGCCCCATGGATCAAGGAATGAGATTTTTCCATGTTTGTCATGTTGGATAGTGGTTCACAAAGTGGAAAAAAACAGAATTGAGCCTGGGATGTTTTTTAGATTATAAAAAAGCAAGCAAATCCTTTGAGTTTTTGAGAATCCACATGTTATTAATTCCACTTGTCTCATATAAGTTCTGTGAATATATAGAAAACGCTTCCTTAATTGTATTAAGGATTATGGTTTATCCTTGAGACAGGGATTTGGTGGTGCATTTGCTGGACCCAGCAATACATGCCTATCAAGCACAAAAGTGGAATGAACAGGTCTTCAGGTTTTAGAGTCAAGGCAAATGTTGATATTACAAATGAAGGTTTGGGCGGATTACTTCCTCAGGTAAAATAATGGCCTTCCATGTGTCATTATTTGATATGTCACTTATACTCAGTCCAAAGTCCTAACAATTAACGTAGTAATACCAACGAATAATGATTATGATGTCTGAGACCTTTACAATGGGAATAACTCCAAACTTTTCACGTAGGGAAGATTGTTGTCAATAATAGAGTCACCTATATGACCTACAATTGGTAGCAGTATGATTGGTCTTGGCAGTCACAAGTAGTGCTGCCAAGTCCACGTTCTGCAACAGGTTCCTATAATTGAACAGGCTGCATGAATGGTGTTGCTATGGGAAAATGAAATAGTTGGTGCTAATTTGAATATTATGGCACATCTTTTGGAAACTGATGTTTGTCTGAGAATGTTACTTAAATTTAAGGCATCGATTACCGTGTGCAAATTTCAAATTCAAGAGCATGCGGTCTTTGACTGATTTAGTGGAGTATGTTTCTGGATTGGCTAAACGTTTCAAAGCAATATCAACGTTCAATAACGTTCACAGTTTTTCCTGTTAACAGCGCTTACATGTTAACTTCGAGAAGGTAGGTAGTCAGAGCACTTACGACACACCTCATTGGACTAATAGTACACTGTGACAAATCTGTTCAACTCTTCAAAGTTTCAAGACAATTTGTCAAAAATGAAAGCAAATGTCGTCTGAAATTTACTGAGAAAACAAATTGTTAATTGCTGGATTTCCTCATTGAAAATATGATGAGGAATTTGGTGATATGACACAAAGGTCGGCCAGGTTGCACCTGTACCACATTGTATTTCACTGGACTAATACACTGTGCGTTACATATAAGCGTCTAATGCGTAAAACCTCCTGTTCATTTGGACAGATTGTGCAAAATTATATCATAGAAAAAGTTACTCTTAAAATAGGCCAGTGGGATTCCGTTAGGTTATTGTCAATGTTCTCTCTAAACTTGATGTTAACAAAACAAGTATACATGCCAGAAGACAACTGTTAATGTCTGAGATACTTATATGGGTATAAGGCGTATGCAAATTTTAGCCAATCGTTTCACACCGGGAAGTGTTGTTAGGAATCAAGGAGGCCACGTGTATTTGTCGCGTAGCTAACCCGTCTGTATAAATCAGCTGATTGTCATCCTTGTCCAAGACATGGACATCGTCATTTGACAGTAAGGGTTTTCTGCATTCTGAACAAACTGTTATCTACATGATGAATGGTATTGAAGAATAATGTCATACGTATATTGTTTCGGTATTCCTTTACTTTTTATGTTAAAAAGTAATTTCTTTCAGGTGTATGAGCATTAAATTTAATAAACAGAGTCTAGATATGTATGTGTGTCAAAACTCCTTTATGTACACAAGACATTTCGCCGCTGAACGGCAGTTTTTCTGATAACACTGTTGTATACTTTGATGTAACTTCTATGTAGTTGATTATACTGTTGTATACCACGATATAGCTTCTATTCAGTAATATGTTACGAAATAAATAAAATATTTTGAAAATTGTCAAAAATTCACTGTGTTTTAATCCATTCTTTTCTCTGTAAATGTTAATAGATTGGAATTTACTGATTAGTATGATATTGGCATATACTTTAACAACACTATTTTTTTTATTTTTGCCTTCAATGACCCATTTGCAAAAGAATACTTAGGATCGCTCTTTCTTTGTTTTCAAACATCAAGCGTTCCTTTACAAGTTTTATATTAAAGAAGTATGAAATAATAATTAGTATTCTTTACTTAAGATTTGAGGCCATTGTTATATGGCAGTGTATTTTATTGTTTAACAATGATTGTAACTGAGTTGCATTGTTTCTATTACCATTCGATAGGGAGACACTCACTGCATTGTTTGGACAGTTACCAATCGTCAGGAAGTTACTATATGTAGATGCTAGGGTGGTGTGTAAACTTCCGGTACGTTATACCGCGGACGGTGATAGTACCAAACTTTCAGTAAAGTTCTATGTGGTGAGGGCACGGTATAGAAATGACAAGTGGCTTCTTACGTTGTATATAAGGGGACAATAGCGTACTTACGTATCCCTCACGTATTTCATTGCTTTGGAACCAGCTTTCATGTGATGATCGCTCATCATCCCTAATTCCCTTTCGGAAACTTGACCACTGTCATTGACCACTGGGTGGATATATAGTATTATCACTGACGTTTGCTATCACCACTGCATTTGTATTAGACCACAAGGTGGATACATAGTATTATCACTGGCGTTTGCTATCACCACTGTATTTTTGTATTAGATGCTGACCACTGTCGTCGCTTTGCATACTGTTATTGAATATTATACTACCACTCTAATATGTACTGCCGTTGTATGTGTTGTGCAGTAACTTTTATTGATTTGTAAACTTAGTGAATTTTGTAACACATTTGTTGATTTTTATCTCTCTATTGTTTGTTAGTTTTACACTAAGTTCTTTTACGTACAGATTTCTGGGTTAACATATTGTTTTAATTTGGGAATCGACACGTAATGCTTCTCATACTATAAATCAATGTAAGGTATAGACTTTTGAGCTACTGAAAAAGACCGTTTACAATGTTGTCCATTGAGATTATTTATGCCATAGAACAACTGTAAAGTATATATAGCCTTTTGAGATACTGAATATGACAGCCGAAGGTCATAGAGCTGCGGTCGGGAATAAATTCTAAGGCGTGTAAGGCGCCGCGATTCGCTCCGCAGCCGCGAGTTGCGTCCCTTGGGCCCGCCAGAAACCTATGATTGTATGTTCGAATCCCGGTTCGCCCCGATTATGTTTCTAGGTTTGTCAGCGCCATACCCATACTGGTCGATTTCACCAAAGTGGTAAACGTCTGATACATGCATCACTTCGGGCTTCCCCCACACATTAAGCTGACACGACGCGATTTAACTTGAATACTGTTAAAAGCGGCGTTAAACCCAACGCACTCACTTACTCTTGATTCTTGACATGCTTACCCTTTTCGCAAGCACCTGGTGACTTTCTCCGATCTTTTCACCTTTGGGCCAAATGTTGCTAGCTTCGTTTATTAATCACCGCCACATTTCGAGATTCTGTTTCAAGTGCGAAGACGACATGTATTTCTCCTCTTGATATGTTTGCTTCCACTCGACTGTACAGTCACTATATATCCGTCCTTGATATCTTAACTGCCACTCGACTGTACAGTCACTATATACCCGTCCTTGATATGTTTACCTCCACTCGACTGTACAGTCACCATATATCCCTCCTTGATATCTTTCTGCCACTCGACTATACAGTCACCATATATCCCTCCTTGATATATTTACTGCCACTCGACTGTACAGTCATCACATATCCCTCCTTGATATCTTTCTGCCACTCGACTGTACAGTCATCACATATCCCTCCTTGATATATTTACTGCCACTCGACTGTACAGTCACCATATGTCCGTCCTTGATATCTTTACTGGCACTCGACTATACAGTCACCATATATCCGCCCTTGATATCTTTACTGCCACTCGACTGTACAGTCACCATATATCCGTCCTTGATATCTTTACTGGCACTCGACTATACAGTCACCATATATCCGCCCTTGATATCTTAACTGCCACTCGACTGTACAGTCACCATATATCCGTCCTTGATATCTTTACTGCCACTCGCCTGTACAGTCACTATATATCCGCCCTTGATATCTTTCTGCCACTCGACTGTACAGTCACCATATATCCGTCCTTGATATATTTACTGCCACTCGACTGTACAGTCACAATATATCATTCCTTGATATCTTTACTGCCACTCGCCTGTACAGTCACCATATATCTGCCCTTGATATATTTCGGCCACTCGCCTGTACAGTCACCATATATCCCTCCTTGATATCTTGACTGCCTTTCGACTGTACAGTCATCACATATATCTGCCCTTGATATCTTTACTGCCACTCGACTATACAGTCACCATATATCCGTCCTTGATATCTTTACTGCTACTCGACTGTACAGTCACAATATATCCCTCCTTGATATCTTTACTGCCACTCGACTGTACAGTCACCATATATCCGTCCTTGATATCTTTACTGCCACTCGACTATACAGTCACCATATATCCGTCCTTGATATCTTTACTGCCACTCGACTGTACAGTCACCATATATCCCTCCTTGATATCTTTACTGCCACTCGACTGTACAGTCACCATATATCCGTCCTTGATATCTTTACTGCCACTCGACTATACAGTCACCATATATCCGTTCTTGATATCTTTACTGCCACTCGACTATACAGTCACCAAATATCCCTCCTTGATATCTTTACTGCCACTCGACTGTACAGTCACCATATATCCGCCCTTGATATCTTTACTGCCACTCGACTATACAGTCACCATATATCCGTTCTTGATATCTTTACTGCCACTCGACTATACAGTCACCAAATATCCCTCCTTGATATCTTTACTGCCACTCGACTGTACAGTCACCATATATCCGCCCTTGATATCTTTACTGGCACTCGCCTGTACTGTCACCATATATCCGTCCTTGATATCTTAACTGCCACTCGACTGTACAGTCACCATATATCCGCCCTTGATATCTTTACTGGCACTCGCCTGTACTGTCACCATATATCCGTCCTTGATATCTTAACTGCCACTCGACTGTTCAGTCACCATATATCCCTCCTTGATATCTTAACTGCCACTCGCCTGTACAGTCACCATATATCCGTCCTTGATATATTTACTGCCACTCGCCTGTACTGTCACCATATATCCGCCCTTGATATCTTTGCTTCCACTCGACTGTACAGTCACCATATATCCGTCCTTGATATCTTAACTGCCACTCGACTGTACAGTCATCACATATCCGTCCTTGATATATTTACTGCCACTCGACTGTGCAGTCACCATATATCCGCCCTTGATATCTTTGCTTCCACTCGCCTGTGCAGTCACCATATATCCGTCCTTGATATCTTTGCTTCCACTCGCCTGTACAGTCACCATATATCCGTCCTTGATATATTTACTGTCACTCGCCTGACGAAGGGGTTAAGTAGATGGTTAAGCAGATAGTGTTTCTGGGCATGAGGGTGGGAAAAAAAGAAATTAAGGTTCATAGCTTTAAATATAACAAATATCTGGTTTTGTAGCTGCAGCTAAAACATTATCTAATCACAAGACAAACTCTCAGCCGCACCTACCCATCCCTCGAATATAAAATGGTCGATTCCTTAGTAGTAGCTGATTCCTTGGACACCCTCTACCAGTTTAGAACAAAGTATTTGCAGTTGTCATAACTGATCTGTACAATTTTCCTTTGTGTTTATGTTTTTTAGCAAAGTGTTCGGGACTGAAACCAGCCATTCTTCAAAAGGGAGATGTCGAGGAAAGGCAGTAGAGACACCAACCTGGGAACCACTGGTGATGAAATTGCCATCATTGGCATTGGTTGTCGTTTCCCTGGTGCTTCCTGCCTCAGAGAATTCTGGCAGGTCCTTGTGAATGGCGAAAACCATGTCGTTGAAATCACTGATGAGCGATGGAATAAGGATGCATACTATGACAAAGACCCACGCACCCCTGGCAAGTCATATGCCCCAAGAGCAGGTTTCATTAAGAAGTATGTTTATATTTACTCACTGATCAGGGGCGGTCGGGTAGCCTAGTGGTTAAAGCGTTGGTTCGTCACGCCGAAGACCCGGGTTCGATTCCCAACATGGGTACAATGTGTGAAGCCCATTTCTGGTGTCCCCCGCCGTGATATTGCTTGAATTTTGCTAAAATCGGCGTAATACCATACTCACTCACTCATTCACTGATCAGTATGAAACGAGACAGTGGAAGCATGTTTAAATCTTTGATAAATAGGTTTACAAGCAAGCACATTGTTAGCATGAAGACTTTCAACTGTATTTCTATTCATTTCCATGAGATAAATCAAATACAACTCTTTGAAATGCATTATTCAAACAATACTAGGAAAGATATGTACTATTCTCTTTGCAGTTATGGGGGCGGTCGGGTAGCCTAGTGGTTAAAGCGTTCGCTCGTCACGCCGAAGACCCGGGTTCGATTCCCGACATGGGTACAATGTGTGAAGCCCATTTCTGGTGTCCCCCGCCGTGATATTGCTGGAATATTGCTAAAATCGGCGTAAAACCATACTCACTGACTCACTCACTCTTTGCAGTTATGCTCATTTCAATTTCAAAATGTTTGGGATGAATGAGCATGAAGCTGCCCAGATGGACCCCCAGCAGCGCCAGGTGTTGGAGTGCACGTACATGGCGCTGGAGGACGCTGGCATCACCAGACAACAAATAGCGGGACAGAAAGTGGGTGTCTTCCTCGGCTGCATGAACAATGACTTCACCCAGCTGGCCAACAAACACCCACATCTTGTTGACAACTTCACCGTGACTGGCACAGGCAACAGCATTGTATCCAACAGGGTGTCCTATGCCTTCGATCTCAGAGGACCATCCATGACCATAGACACAGCATGTTCGTCATCCCTCGTGGCCATACATCAAGCTGGGCTAGCTATGAAAGAAGGTGAAAGATAGAGTTTACACTTGTCTAAACATCGTCTGTATGAAAAGCCATGGAACATTTGTAGTTTTCCAGACTGGCCTGTTGACGTCTAAAAATCCAGCTGATTCTCCACTACCGAGAGCGTAACGTCATAACGTTTGACGTGCTATCAAATAGTCATATTGGGTTTGACGGCGGTCTCAAGATATATCTCATTGGCAAATTAGTCTTAATAACGAGGTGGACGTTCATGTACACTCCTCGACCTTCATAACCCAATTCACTGCTTGTCTTTCACAGGTGATTGCTCCATGGCGATATGTGGAGGAGTGAATCTACTTCTGTCTGGAGGAGTGTTTGTACCTCTCAGCAAAGCTCAGATGTTATCCCCAACAGGACAATGTCATGCATTCTCGGCCAATGCAGATGGCTACACAAGAGGGGAAGGATGCGGCATAGTCATTATCAAGCCGTTTAAGCAGGTGAACCATTGAGAAGAACATTTACTTTGTCCCAGTCATGTGGTTTTGTTATACCAATAAGAAATGTGACACATGACAGAATGTGACGACATAATTAATTGTAATAATTAAGATGCAATATACAAGGTGAGGTAAGTAAAGTGTGTCTGTCTGTCTGTCTGTCTACCTGCCTTTGCGCATGTTTGTAACGTCTTAACTGATGGCGGAAAATATGGATGATGATATTATATTAGAATCTACACCGAAACGTAGCGATGTCCATTCTCACTAATCATCAGTTACATGTCCGACTTCCCGACTTCTAAATGCCACACAAACATACATTATTTGCATTTCAATATTTGTTTAGAATATCAGAATTGAAAAATAGTTTAATTCATTGATACGGTTATGTTTCAGGCGTTGGAAGATGGTGACAACATTTGGGGAACGTTAGTAACTGGTTTGAATCAAGATGGGCATGTAGCCAAACCTCTCACAGCACCATCTGGCGAGCAACAGGCACAATTGATACAAGATGTATATACCAAACATGGCATCGACCCAGCATCCATTGACTACATAGAGGCACATGGTAAATTATTTCATTTTTGAGTTTATCACTTCGCATTTTATGACAGTATGCCTCATTTATCCATAAAATCATCATACTTACTTTTTCTCTTTTCTTGAAAAGGAACAGGCACAAAAATCGGTGATCCAGTTGAAGTCAAAGCTTTTGGGCATTTCTTTCTGCAACAACAACAATCAAAGAGACGATATATTGGTTCCGATATCAAGGTCCTGCTGATGATGAATCACAGCACCATCGTGCCATCCCTGCACTTCGACATGCCCAATGAAGAGATTGACTTTGACAAGTTTCAGTTTGATGTACCAACAAAAACAGTCCCATGGTTACCTGATCAGAAGGTAGCATGTCTAAATTCGTTTGGGTTTGGGGGTGCTAATAGTCATGCCTTAGTGAAAAGCATTTCAAACAGACAAATTAACAGCACATATTCGTGTACTAAACCTATTGTTATATGCTTTTCTGGTTCTAACCACCAGACTCTGACAAAGAGCATTGAACAGTTTCTTTCCATTGAAAATCATGACTATGACATTCATGCCTTGTCATACACATCATGTGTGAGACGAGAACATTTCCAATGTAGAAAGCTGTTTGTTGTAAGTGACATGTCGAGTCTTGTAGTTCAACTAACAGACTTCATAAAGACAGAGAGCAGAGCAGAACCAAAGAAGGGACAGTTGCGACCGGTCTTCGTCTTTTGTGGTATGGGCACCGCCTGGAAGGGGATGTGTCTAGATCTGATGGAACAAAACAAAGGGTTCCGGGGAACCATGGAATCTATTGGCGTGTCTTTGAAACGCTTTGTTGGGTGGTCTCTCACCCAAAGACTGAAAGAAGATGATGTCTCAGATCCAGTCCTTGGTCCAATTGCCATCTTTGCTTGTCAGGTGTCACTGGCTCACCTCTGGGAATCGTGGGGGGTGAAGCCTGCAGCTGTTGTAGGTCAGTCAGTGGGGGAGGTGGCTGCAGCACACATTGCTGGGATCCTGTCCCTGGATGAAGCAGTGAGGGTCATCTACCAGAGGACAAAGATCCTGTCCAGGGCTGCCGGTGGCAAAATGCTTCTTGTGAAGAATATGGACACCAAAGAAGTGGAAAATCACTGTGAGAAGTATGAAGGCAAAATCTCTGTTGGTCTCTACTACAGCCCAAAAGCATGCACAGTAAGTGGTGATGCGTCTGCAGTTGATCAGCTTAAAGTTGAGCTATCAGAAATCGATGGAGACATGAAACTTATAGACCTGCAAGTGACAACTGCCTTTCATAGCCATCACATGGATCCTTACAAGGAGGAAATTGATGCTGTTTTACAAAATCTGAAAACGCAACATCCTACAATTCCATTCATTTCAACCGTTGATTCAAACTTCACAGAGGAGGATATTAGAGCAGCAACATACTGGGCAAAGAATGTCAGAGAACCAGTCAAATTCGGGGATGGTATACAGGCTGCCATGAAAGAAAATGCCCACAATGTCTTCATAGAGATTGGACCACGCCCAGTTCTGAAAGCACACATTGAAGATATCTTACAAGGCACTTCTCAGACTGCAGACACTGTGCCATCAATGACACCAAATTCGAAATATGAAAACCTTTTGAAATCCCTTGGTGAACTGTATGCGTGGAATTGCAACATATGTTGGTCTGGACTTTGTGAAATGAGCAGATTTACAACCCCTGAACCAACACACGCTTTCGAACACAAACATGTCATGGCATTCCCAAATGAAACAGAGGATAGTTCTCAAGGAGCATCTGTCGCCATGCATCATCTTTTCATGATACAAGTGGCCAGAGACACCAGACTGAAGATGCTCATAGATCCATCATCCTTTGGTTCCATCTATGAGCATAAAATCAAGGATGTTATCATTATTCCAGGAGCAACCTATGCAGAGACTGGATTTGGAATCACTAGTCTGCTGAAGCTTTCGAATCCCTACGCATCAACAGTATCAGTTGTGTTTCAAAATCCATTTATTTTGAAGAAGGGTTTCCCAGCTGATATGTCTGTAGACGTTACACCGAGTGACAGCTGTACCCACTTCCAAGTGAGAGGAAATGATATTGTTCATGCACAAGGAAAGATAGATCACAGAAAAGAGCAACCCACGGAGGAGAGGGTAGACATGGCGCGTATTTTGAAAAGATGCTCAGAAAATATCAGCAGGGAAGATATATATCAAAACCTTTCACATCTTGGATTCAGCTATGGTGACAACTTTGCCACAATTGACTATGCATGTACTGGACAAGAGGAAGCACTAGTCAAAATGAAAATCCCTCAGATGCTTAGAAAAGAAATGGATCACACCTTTCTTCATCCAGCTATCCTTGATGGAATGCTTCAAGCAGCCGCAGCAACATCCACTGAAATAGATAAACAGTTCTTTCCTGTTCAGTTAAAGGATGTACACCTGAATCAAGCTTTAGAGACGGAAATGTTCACCTACACCCAAAGATTGCACTCAACTGAACGTTACCACTCATTTCACATGAAGCTTCTTTCTGAGAATGGAAGAATTCTTGCTGAAGTAGGAGTGTTCAAGATCAAGATAATAGGTACTGACACCTATGACGTCATTGTACCAACCTGGAAAAGACTGGACCAGACTTTCAAAGAAGATCCCCTGAACACAAAGATTGCTGTATTCACAGATACAAGAGTGAGTGTAAATGATAACACTCAGGTCGTTTTCAGCATGGATGTGCTGACAACTGATTGGATGAAGAATGAGCTGGAATCAGCTATAGAAGGAGTATCAAGTGTGTGCTTCCTATTTCGGACAATTGAGGTTTCAACAGACAATGGGTACACTATTCAAGAAGAACTTATTAAGCGCTTCCTTTTTCTACGGTTGATAGTTCTCTATCTTACAAACAAACGTGCAGAGACACCTTTGATAATCATGTCAGAAGCAACAGAAGCCAAGTCTGCAACTGATGCAGCAGCTGCTACAGCATGTCTGAATGATGCAATGACAGCAACGGTAAGATGCATCATACGAGAACACAAAACACTGATCATTCAACTGGTGGAAGTTGTTGTGGGTACAAGAGGGGAATTGATGAAAAATATGAAACACTTTCTGGCAAGACTTCATGCAATTCCTCCAACCAAATACCCAGAAATACGGCTTCAAAACGACAGCATTTACACATTGTCAATGCAACTCATTTCTGAAGAAGCTCCAAACTACAGAACCAGCAGTATTCATGACCCAGGTGATGCCCTTCTGTGTTCAGCGATTGACTGTAAAATTGTTGAACCATCATTTGTCCAAGATACTGACACACAGCATTATGTTGAAAAAGATGCCATGGATATCTCGGTTGTTTCAGCTGTACTTCATAAACAATGCTTACACAGCATCACAGCTAATAATCAACATTTCAGAGACATTCATATGTACCCGATCTTGTGTTTTGAGTTTGTTGGCAGGGTTGCATCTAGAAATGGATCTGTGCAACCTCAAATCGCGGCTCTCTTTCCATCACCTATAAAACTGAGTGTTAGGCTCCCAAAGCGGTGCACCATCAATATTGCTAAGTTTCAGTGTTACCAGCCTGGCCTATTGATCAAGCTCTACTGCCTGTGGAATTTGAGCCATGTGGTAAAACTGAAACATGTAGCAATCCTGTTCTCCTCGGCAACTGAAGCTCTTTCCAAGGTTCTTTCTGACATGTTACAGTGTAATGGCACCAAATCTGTAGCCCTCATCACACCAGAAGAAATGGCTACAGACGAAAATTGCTCCCACCGGTCCTTAATCACAACTGTGGCGATATCTACTGACATTCTCACAAACCTTGTTTCAAAATGGTCTCAACTTGAGACTGTAATCACATTTGAAACAATAAACAAAGAAAGAACACTCCAATTCCTCCGTTCGGGTATATCAAGTCCAACGGTGTACATCGTGCGTCCATTTGACATATTTTCTCCTTCTGCAATGCTTGAAAATGTGCCTAAACTCATTGCTTGGATTGAGAAACATCAGAAGAAAATCCCAGACCTCTTCGTGTCCCACACAAGGGAATTTTCCCCACAAGGTGACTGCACACCTCTCAGCATAGCAGAGCTCGTGCAGACAACATGCCTAGATTTGTCAGAAGAAGATGGACTGGACATGAAGATCATGAGAACACAAATCAACAATCCTTTCCACAGACGTGGTTCCTACATTGTTGTTGGTGGGCGTACGGGACTTGGGTGGGAGTGCGTCTCATACCTTGCAAAAGGGGGAGCTGGGTGCATAGTTATTCTCTCCAGGAGTGCGCCTGATCCTGAGAAACAAGAGCAAGTACAATTTCTAAGAGAAACATTCAGTTGTGTGGTGACATTCATCCAAACAGATGTGTCAGATTTCAAGGCTTTGGAATCTGCTTTGGCAACGCTTAAAGCCAAATTTTCAGAATATCCACTACGTGGTATTTTCTATGGTGCAGCCGTTATTGATGACAGCCCTCTAATAGATATGACAGAAGAAAAGGTTCGCAAAGTGGTCTCTCCAAAAGTAACTGGGGTGTGGAATATGCATCTCCTCACTGCACACCTATGCTTGGATTTCTTTGTCATGCATTCATCTGTAGTATCTGGAATGGGAAATGCTGGTCAATCTAATTATGGTGCGGGAAATGGCTTCTTGGATGGACTTGCACATTTGCGGAGAAGGTTTGAGTTGAATGGTCAGAGTATCAACTGGGGTCCACTAGACACAGGAATTCTACAGCATAGTACAAAGTATGTACGGGACCGTTTACGAGAGTAAGGATTGCTTGTGATTGAGAAACAAGACATAAGCAGCTGCCTAGAGCAAACACTGATGCTGAATAAAGTGCAGATGTTTGTAATAAACGTTGACCGAAAGGGGATGGCTAAGCAACTAATGCGAGACAAAGAGAAGATTGTAATGCTCCGACTACATGACTATTTGGAATCCTTTTTCAATCAACCGGAGGAAGGTTCTTGTGAACAACAGTTGGATTTGGCAGAATTAAGTTTATTAGGAACAGAAGACAGGATGAATCGCTTACAAAGCTATCTAAGGACACTAGTGTGTAAAAAGGCTTTGCTTGAAGAAATTTCTTTTGAAGATGAGGTTCCCTTAGTTCAACAAGGACTAGACTCAATGTATGCCATGGAAGTTGCTGGGCAAATTCATGCTGATACACGTGTAGAGATTACAGCCAGTGATATTCTGGTAAAACCGGTGTCTGTCTTAGCAAGTATGATTAATGAAAGTCTTTTCAACGTCACAGATACAGAGGTATACACAGAGGAGCATGAAAATGTTATCAGTCAAACTGATATCCAGGACTCTATTGAAAGGAATGTCTTAGAAGAGGAACAGCAAAGTCTGAACAAGTCTGGATTCATTTATACACGTGTACTGTCTCTCCCAGATGTTTTGGATACTTCCCAAATGGTTGACGTAGCTACTGAGTGTCTCTCCAGACACCATATAGCAAGAACAACATTTGCTTTTCTGAACGGTGATGTCAAAAGAGAAGAATCCAAATCTCCGGACAGCTTACAAATAGTCACAGGAGAATCTGCCGCTAAAATAGTGAGCAAAGCCCACGATCTCCTGGACTTGGAAAAGACAGGACCGATAAAATTTATTTTTCTGTCTGATACTTCAGAGCTTGTTCTTCTTCTTCACCGTGTTGCATTTGACTTCAAA
Organism: Haliotis rufescens; assembly: GCF_023055435.1. Taxonomy (NCBI): domain Eukaryota; kingdom Metazoa; phylum Mollusca; class Gastropoda; order Lepetellida; family Haliotidae; genus Haliotis; species Haliotis rufescens. The sequence goes on from NW_025964223.1 coordinate 11,429,990, forward strand.
GGGGTGATGCTACTGGTAGAAGAATTTCGAAGGTTTGGAGATGCTCTTTTGCATGGACAATTACTGTCAGATGTTCAAACAAACCCTGACAGAAATATTGCTAAAGAGATACAACGTGTATTAGCTCCACTGTACGAAAACCTCGAGGCATTCTGGAAGTCAACCCTGCATGTGATACCATATACCACACTTTCTATAAGCCCCAATGCCTACATTGGAGAATATGGCAGTAGCATACTCATTGGGAGAAGAATGGATGATGCAACTAATGATAGTTTGCTCCGATTTACAACATCACGGAATACAACACCATTTGACTTCATTATTAGTGTGTATCAACTAATGGTAGCGTTTATAGGGAATACGAATTCACCATCAATCCTAATCCCTGTAGATTTGCGTCAGTATGTTCCCTCACTGGTAAGATGTGTAGGTAGATGTGCAAACTACATCCCTGTCATTGCAGACACTTCAGATCTGGGATCAACCACAGTGGAAATGTTCCTCAATGAGAACAAGAAAAGACTTAGAGAATGTAAGAAGAATGGCCTATTCCTCTATAAAAACATCAAAGCCTTGCTTTCCGGGGAAAATTCCAAAAATATGCACACTAATCAGTTTGTGTACGAAGATCAAACACTGAAGGAGCATTTCAATGATAAGGAAGGTGAAAGCCATATGACATTTGCCCCTGCTGCAGAAACAAAAGTATTTGTATACAACAAAAAGGACAATTCAAAATACATTGAGCTGCATTTGAGGTCTGACATGTTCCCTCTTCCCCGAGGTCAATGGATCATGCAAACATTCCTGCGCCTCGTTTCTTATGTAGCAAATCATCCTGAATGGACACTTCAACATCTGAAGCAGCAAGTGGAGAGGAAAGCGAAAGTGTCCAATGTGTGCTCCCTGCTGTAAAAGACATATGCAACTATTTGTCAACCCTTATGGTATCAACTCTATTTGATGGTGATTCATAAACACATGTTCATGATATGGACGGAATCGTACAATCAACTTTGCTTTTATCAGATATGTCCTTATGAATATGGACAGGTTTTGTTTTGCTTTTGTTTGCATGGAAACAATATGTATAAAATCATCGCCCCTTAAATGTGTAACCAGCATGGTAATTATGTTGTTAAGTATCTGTGGTCATCGGTCTAGCATTATATGTATCGCTATTATCGCCTACAGTAGGCACTCATCCCTCTGTGTAAAACCATCCTACAATAGGTACTCCATCTCTCTGTGTAAAGGACCGCCTCCGTGGTCTTGTGGTAGAGCGTCCGCCCGGAGAGCGGAAGGTCCAGGGTTCGATCCCGGGCCGCGTCATACAAAAAGACGTTAAAAGATTGTACTTGTTGTTACCCTGTCTGGCGCTCGGCATTAAGGGGCTAAAACAAGGACTGGTCGGCTCGGAGTCAGTATACTGTGTCTGAGTGGGGTATTCATGTTAAAACTGCGGCATGGTATCTCAGAGAGCTAGCACTATAAATCGGCATCAGCCCGGACTAGTACAAGCAGCCACACACACAAATACACGTGCATGCACGTCGCTATATAAGTGCAATAATCTTGGACGCGACGTTAAACCCAATTTCACCTCACCTCACCTCTGTGTAAAGCCATCTACAGTAGGCATATCCATACCCCTGTGTAAACCATCCTACAGTAGGCACTCTACAGTAAAACCATCCTACAGTAGGCATATCCATACCTCTGAGTAAAACCATCCTACAGTAGGCATATCCATCTCTATGTGTTAAACCATCCTACAGTAGGCATATCCATACCTCTGAGTAAAACCATCCTACAGTAGGCATATCCATCTCTATGTGTTAAACCATCCTACAGTAGGCATATCCATACCTCTGAGTAAAACCATCCTACAGTAGGCATATCCTTACCTCTGGGTAAAACCATCCTACAGTAGGCACTCCACCCCTCTGTGTAAAACCATCCTACAGTATAGATATCCATCGCTCTGTGTAAAGCCATCCTACAGTAGGCATATCCATCCCCCTGTGTAAAACCATCCTACAGTAGCCATATCCACACCTCTGTGTAAAGCAATCCTACAGTGGGCATATCCATACCTCTGTGTAAAACCATCCTACAGTAGGCCTATCCATCTCTATGTGTAAAACCATCCTACAGTAGGCATATCCATACCTCTGTGTAAAACCATCCTACAGTAGGCCTATCCATCTCTATGTGTAAAACCATCATACAGTAGGCATATCCATACCTCTGAGTAAAGCCATCCTACAGTAGGCAGTCCATCGCTCTGTGTAAAACCATCATACAGTAGGCATATCCATACCTCTGTGTAAAACCATCCTACAGTAGGGATATCCATATCTATGTGTAAAACCATCATACAGTAGGCTTATCCATACATCTGTGTAAAACCATCCTACAGTAGAGATATCCATACCTCTGTGTAAAGCCATCATACGGTAGGCATATCCATACCGCTGAGTAAAACAATCCTACAGTACGCATATCCATCTCTATGTGTAAAACTATAATACAGTAGGCATATCCATAGCTCTGAGTAAAACCATCCTATAGTAGGCACTCCATATCTCTGAGTAAAACCTACCTACAGTAGGCATATCCATCTCTATGTGTAAAGCCATCCTACAGTAGGGATATCCATATCTATGTGTAAACCATCATACAGTAGGCATATCCATACCTTTGTGTAAAGCCATCATACGGTAGGCATATCCATACCGCTGAGTAAAACAATCCTACAGTAGGCATATCCATCTCTATGTGTAAAGCCATCCTACAGTAGGGATATCCATACATCTGAGTAATACCACCATACAGTAGGCACTCCTTCCCTCAGTGTAAAGCCATCCTACAGTAGCCATATCCATACTCTGTGTAAAGCCATCCTAAAGTAGGCATATCCATACCCCTGTGTAAACCATCCTTCAGTAGGCATATTCATCTCTATGTGTAAAACCATCATACAGTAGGCATATCCATACCTCTGAGTAAAGCCATCCTACAGTAGGCACTCCACCCCTCTGTGTAAAACCATCCTACAGTAGCCATATCCATACTCTGTGTAAAGCCATCCTAAAGTAGGCATATCCATACCCCTGTGTAAACCAATCTTCAGTAGGCATATCAATACCTTTGTGTAAAACCATCCTACAGTTGGCATTTTCATCTCTATGTGTAAAACCATCATACAGTAGGCATATCCATACCTCTGAGTAAAGCCATCCTACAGTAGGCACTCCACCCCTCTGTGTAAAACCATCCTACAGTAGGGATATCCATCGTTCTGTGTAAAGCCATCCTACAGTAGGTATATCCATACCTCGTAGTAAAACCATCCTACAATAGGCAGTCCATCGCTCTGTGTAAAGCCATCCTACACTAGACATATCCATCCCCCTGTGTAAAACCATCCTACAGTAGGGATATCCATATCTATGTGTAAAACCATCATACAGTAGGCTTATCCATAGCTCTGAGTAAAACCATCCTACAGTAGGCACTCCATCCCTCAGTGTAAAGCCATCCTACAGTAGGGATATCCTTACCTCTGAGTAAAACCATCCTACAGTAGGCACTCCTCTGTGTAAGAAATATCCTATATTAGGCACTCCATATATCTGAGTAAAACCATCCTACAGTAGCCATGCTTTGTCTTTATAAAGCCATTCTTTAGTCGGCACCTCCATCCATCTGCCAAACCATCATCGTTATGTGTCCATGTGGAACTACCTACACTTTACATTAATATAGAGCTTATGTCATTTTCTTCATCTTGCCACTCAACTCTGAATGGATATAATTGGTGAGTGAAGAACCTGTCTCGAGCATGTAGCATTGTTCACCCTTATCATAAGTTAGTGATAGTAAAACCCATCGTTTCATCCTAAAATGTATCTATAAATTCAAGTCATACATGAATACCAGAGTCTGGTCGTTTGCGTTTATATGAACAATTGTCATACGAAACTAATGCTCTTCTTCAGCACATGGCAGCTGTTTCAGCACATTGGAGACTTAGCGTAACACCACTGCCACAGGCTAATTTGTTTATCACGTGACCGGACTTTTTTTCTTGTTTGTAAACAAAAGCGCTTTTTCAGAAATCATAATTGAACGGACTCATGCAGGTATTTGGGGGCACTTTACATACTGTTTTGAATAATTATATAGATATGCTACTACTGCGGCAGTGAGTTGCATGACAATACATATTTACACATCAAAGTGACCTTATCGCTAGCTCTCCGTAGGGCTTTGATGGCAGCACGTGGAGCCGTAGAACGAATGTAAACACGGGATAACTATGCAAATGGAAATAGGATTTAGGATATTTTCTCAATGAAAGTTAACCATTCTAAGACACATGTTTATCTAGATATGTAGACGTGTCAAAAATGTAACAGATTAAAAACATATGCAATATCTTGAATGGACTGTGTAAGATGTGACGAATCGTCACATGGCGCTGACCTCCTGTGGCAGAGGTACTATGCTGTGGAATGAAACTCGTGGTAGTGCTTTTTTTAGAAGCAAATATCATTTAGGCTTCATCAGTTGAATGTTTCCATTGTTTTGTATACGTTTCATGTCATTTATCCCATTTAAGAAGAGATCGATGTACTTGCATAAATATCCTTTATTATAATCATTTACAAGAAAATTAATTTCATGTTCCTGTGTTCTTTTACACGAAGAGTATTTACTGATCACGTTATTGATATCATTTTATCAGAGTTATACATAAAGAACATTTTATGGTGAGATAATAAGAATATAAGACACTGTGTTACGAACATATTTTAAGATGTTGATGTTATGTACATATTAATAATAACAGTAACAGTTCAATTCATCAATTGGCACAGGTGGCCCAGTCGTCTAAGGCGCCGCAATTAGCTGTGCAGAGATGCGTCCCTTGGGCATGCAACCTATAATGGTGGGTTCGAATCCCGGTTCGCCACGATTATGCTTCTAGGTTTGTCAGCATCATGCCTGTGCTCGTGGGAGTCGACGAAGTGGTAAACGCGTGAGATCTGCATCACTTCGGGCTTTCCTCCCACGTTAAGCTGTCATGCTGTGTTATAAATGGAATACTGTACAAAGCGGCGTTAAACCCAACTCACTCACTCACTCTGTGACAGTGAATTGGTTGCCTCTGTTTTGTGAAAAGGTCTAGTGGTTAATCTATTTATTAAGTCAAGATTGTTTACCAGGTTTTCATGTTTTTGTAACACATCTTCAATTAATAAAAACTCTTTCATTCTGCTCAGTTGTTCTTATTCATTCAGCTATTCATGGTCATTTTGTCATTTCCTATTCATGAATTAGGTTGGAAAATTACGCGTTATCACATTTAGAATATATTTGAAGAATATATCTTCATATGACACAGAATATATCTTCATAACATGCAGAATATATCTCCATAACATTCAGAATGTATCTCCATAACATGAAGAATATATCTCCACAACATGCAGAATATATCTCCATATGGCGCAGAATATATCTCCACAACATGCAGAATATATAGAGAATCTCACCCAAGTTGATAAAAGCGGGATAACTCCGAGGCTTGCCGAGTATGTTTTCCACTTTTATCAACGAGTGGTGATATATTTGATATCAAAAGACACAAGAGATTTAAGATCATCCAACATCATTCTTCAAACCTTTTCAGTTTGTAGACAGTAATAAGCAGTGTCTTAAGTGTAAAAGGTACTGCTAACAGCTTCAGTAGCAGAGCGATTAGTGATGTCATTTGATTGTGAAGTCATGGTAGCCAGTGACGTCACAATGGTCTGCAAAGCATTGTGATGTAATTTCATTGCAGCGATATCTACAGTGTAGATATCGCTTGATCTCATCCAAGCAATATCTCCTGTGGGAGCCAGTTTTGGATGATAAATCTCCATAACATACAGAAAATATCTCCACAACATGCAGAATGTATCTCAATAACATGCAGAATGTATCTCAATAACATGCAGAATATATCACCACAACATGCAGAATGTATATTCATTACATGCAGAATATATTTCCATATGACGCGGAATATATCTCTATAACATGCAAAATTCAATATCTCAAAAACATGCAGAATATATCACCACAACATGCAGAATGTATCTCCATTACATGCAGAATATATTTCCATATGACGCGGAATATATCTCCATAACATGCAACATTTATCTTCATAACATGCAGAATATCTCTCCATATGACGCAGAATATATCTCCATAACATGCAAAATTTATCTTCATAACATGCAGAATATATATCCATAACATGCAGAATATATATCCATATGACACAGAATATATCTCTATAACATGCAAAATTCAATATCTCAATAACATGCAGAATATATCACCACAACATGCAGAATGTATCTCCATTACATGCAGAATATATATCCATATGACACAGAATATATCTCTATAACATGCAAAATTCAATATCTCAATAACATGCAGAATATATCACCACAACATGCAGAATGTATCTCCATTACATGCAGAATATATTTCCATATGACGCGGAATATATCTCCATAACATGCAACATTTATCTTCATAACATGCAGAATATATCTCCATATGACGCAGAATATATCTCCATAACATGCAAAATTTATCTTCATAACATGCAGAATGTATCTCCATATGACGCATAATATATCTCCATATGACGTAGAATATATATCCATAACATGCAAAATATATATCCATATGACACAGAATATATCTCTATAACATGCAAAATTCAATATCTCAATAACATGCAGAATATATCACCACAACATGCAGAATGTATCTCCATTACATGCAGAATATATATCCATATGACACAGAATATATCTCTATAACATGCAAAATTCAATATCTCAATAACATGCAGAATATATCACCACAACATGCAGAATGTATCTCCATTACATGCAGAATATATTTCCATATGACGCGGAATATATCTCCATAACATGCAACATTTATCTTCATAACATGCAGAATATATCTCCATATGACGCAGAATATATCTCCATAACATGCAAAATTTATCTTCATAACATGCAGAATATATCTCCATATGCCGCATAATATATCTCCATAAATGCAGAATATATATCCATAACATGCAAAATATATATCCATATGACACAGAATATATCTCTATAACATGCAAAATTCAATATCTCAATAACATGCAGAATATATCTCCATATGACGCAGAATGTATCTCCATAACATGCAAAATTTATCTTAATAACATGCAGAATATATCTCCATATGCCGCATAATATATCTCCATAAATGCAGAATATATATCCATAACATGCAGAATATATATCCATATGACACAGAATATATCTCTATAACATGCAAAATTCAATATCTCAATAACATGCAGAATATATCTCCACAACATGCAGAATATATCTCCATAACATGCAAAATTTATCTTCATAACATGCAGAATATATCTCCATATGACGTAGAATATATCTCCATAACATGCAAAATTTATCTTCATAACATGCAGAATATATCTCCATATGCCGCATAATATATCTCCATGAATGCAGAATATATATCCATAACATGCAGAATATATATCCATATGACACAGAATATATCTCTATAACATGCAAAATTCAATATCTTAATAACATGCAGAATATATCACCGCAACATGCAGAATGTATCTCCATTACATGCAGAATATATTTCCATATGACGCGGAATATATCTCCATAACAGGCAACATTTATCTTCATAACATGCAGAATATATCTCCATATGACGCAGAATATATCTCCATAACATGCAAAATTTATCTTCATAACATGCAGAATATATCTCCATATGCCGCATAATATATCTCCATAAATGCAGAATATATATCCATAACATGCAGAATATATATCCATATGACACAGAATATATCTCTATAACATGCAAAATTCAATATCTCAATAACATGCAGAATATATCACCACAACATGCAGAATGTATCTCCATTACATGCAGAATATATTTCCATATGACGCAGAATATATCTCCATAACATGCAAAATTTATCTTCATAACATGCAGAATATAATTATCTCCATACGACACAGAATGTATCTTCATAGCATGCAGAATCAATCTCCGATAACATGCAGGATATGTCTCTGATCACACCAAGGATATTTATCCTATAACATACATGTTGAAATCAAATAACATTTTACTCTGACCACATGCAGGATGTATATCCTATAACATGCAGGATATATCCCATAGGACTGTAAGATATAGCTCTTGTATTTGTAGGATTTATCTCCGATTATACTCATTTTATAAATCCTATTATTTGAAAAGTAAAACTGCAGGATTTATATGAAATAATATGAAGATGTATTTCAAATAATATGCTGGATTTAAGCAAATATTTTATAGTTCACTCAAATAGAATGGAAGTCCAACTCCAAATTGCCAAATCATGTTGTTCAGAACAGGATCATCGCAATAAAGGAAAGAGGACGCCTGAGAGTTGATTCGTACATTTCTGTCTCCGCGAACAAGACAGAAGGCAGAAGTGTGACGCAGGTGTCCACGCATGATGGGCCCTCGAGGTGATTACTATGTTACTTACGATAATTTAATATGAGTGAGTGAGTTGGTTTTAAGGCAGCTTTGATCAGTTTTCCAGTTATATAACGGCGTGTCAGATTAATGTGGGAGGAAAGCCAGAAGTGATGCAGGTAACAGACGTTTAACAACTTTAGTGTAACCCACGAGCACGGGTATGGTGCTGACAAACCTAGAAACATAATCGTGGCGAACCGGGATTCGAACCGACGACAATAGGTTCCTGGTAGGGATAGGAACAGCTAATTGCGAGGCCTTAGACGACTCGGCCACCGTGTCCCAAATAAAATATGAAAAAAAGTTCAAATAAAATACAAATTACTACGATAAAACTTTGCTTCTTGATGTAGAAAACTCTTCGATTGGATTCTATTTTGAGGTGTTCCGAGCAAAGGAGAAAAACCGATATAGAACCAATGGGATAATAAGTCTCAGTGGATAAGGACGCACCAGGAAGAAGGTTCAATATAAAAACATCTTTGTAGGAGGCCGAACGTGATTTTTTTCGACAGTTGAATAATCACCAATGTTATCGCATTATCTCTGCCGCAGAGCATACAATTAAAGCTATGCACGCAAATAACAGTCAACAAACAGGCAGTGCTGTATCTAACGACCACATGGTGAGTGGTAATATATATGGATTGCATAATAACGTGTACACGAGGTAAGGACACCAACATTATATGAATTGGTCACTGAAAATCAGTGGTGACACCGGGTGTTCGCGGAAGGGTAACATGACTGTCTGACCTACCGGTAGCGCTCGCCGCTCACAAAAATTGTATATTAAACAGTAAGTGTAATGGGATTTCTTCTGTCCATCGTGGTTATCCTGTATACAGACTCTTCAAATGTTTATACGCGCTTTGAAGGAAGAACTTAAACTTTGAGTCCTATCTTACCTGTCTGTGGCTTAGTTCAATTTCGAAATTTCCCCAATTCCGATCTTCTTTTAGTAAAAGTGATATTACATTTATGACTCGAAAGAATTACGAACCGAATAAGTACATCTTGGTACAACACGTCATGCAGAAAACCCGGGTTCGATTCCCGACATGGGTACAATGTGTGAAGCCCATTTCTGGTGTCCCCCGCCGTGATATTGCTGGAATATTGCTAAAAGCGGCGTAAAACCATACTCACTCACTCACTCACTCACTCACTCACTCTTGGTACAACTGATGACATAACGACGAGTCCTTTCATTAGAAATCTCTTCTAAAATCTGCCGATTTACGATTCCGAATATATCATAAGCGTGTGTTTATGAATCACTACTAAATGGTGATGATATCATGTGTTCAGATAGTATGTGGGCTGGGTAATGTGCAGAGCACAACAGTTTCCCATTACATGATGTTATATAGAAACATCTCACTGATTAATTGGGGCAAGTAATATTTACAGATTTTGTGACTCAATAGAGAGGAGCCGATTGCTGCCGTGTCTCCAGTGTGCTTGTTTACATGTCAGGGCCACTGTTCTGTCTTCATTGTACATGAGACCGCCTCCGTGGTCTAGTGGTAGAGCGTCCGCCCGGACAGCGTAAGGTCCGGGGTTCGATCCCCGACCGCGTCATACCAAAAGACGTTAAAAGATGGCACTTGTTGTTACCCTGTCTGGCGCTCGGCATTAAGGGGCTAAAACAAGGACTGGTCAGCTCGGAGTCAGTATACTGTGTCTGAGTTGGGTATTCATGTTAAACTGCGGCATGGTATCTCAGTGAGCTAGCACTATAAATCGGCATCAGTCCTGACTAGTACAAGCAGCCACGCCAACACCCCCCCCCCCCCCCCCCCCCCCCCCTCCCGACACACACACACACACACGTGCATGCACGTCGCTTTATAAGTGCAATAATCTTGGACGCGACGTTAAACCCCATTTCACCTCATTGTACATGAAGGAGTTCTTCTATACAGGGACATCCTACTGTTTCCTGACCTGATTTAAGAAATAAACGACCACGAGTCGTTTATTTCATATTTGTGATATCAACATTATGTACAGACTATTTAAGGATGTTGATAAGCTGTACAAGCTTTAAAAATATTTACCCATATTTAAATAATGATGAAACCCTGAACAGAATCCGACCTCGGAAATGTCGGACAGGTCCATTTTACGATTAGGTGTATCAGGTTCGGTATTTCCCCCTTATTATCACAATCCTCACGTCGATTATCTGTACCTTTTCTCCTATACCGATTGTCATATCTCTCCTACTTTTGGATGCGATTGCTCGGCCACTGCGTTTATCTACGTAGCCCAGATACATCTATGGGAAACAATTACTAGACACTTCCCTCTCAAAAATAACGTTGCCCAATATATGACGCCATCAAGTTGCGAGCCCATATTCGAATCTTCAGAAATGACGTGATGATAGAACAATGTTTCATTGGCTTGGTTCTTCATTGTTCTTTGCGAACGAACGATTTATGAACGATATTAACTGTTTGCAGATGGCGCCAGACTGTTCAAATACTGTGTTTAGTCTGCAAACACATGTATACGTGTGACTAGAATTTGAAGTTATGGAAACTGAGTATATGTATTTAAGCCCACCATGATAGTTGTATTTCGGAGTGGTGTTAGGTTGTGTAAAAATGAAAAGTGACAACATGGTAATGAACATAAAACAAAGTATCAGCAAATACTTGGTGGCTTTTCGATGTACCAATTTATGGCAAAATGATAATTTTATACGGGTTGGAGATATGGGGATTTCAAAAGTATGACGCATTTTAAAGAGTGAGTGAGTGAGTTGGGTTTAACGCCGCTTTTAACAGTATTCCAGTTATATCACGGCGTGTCAGCTTAATGTGGGAGGAAAGCCAGAAGTGATGCAGGTCTCAGACGTTTACCACTTCTGTGAAACCCACGAGCACGGGTATGGTGCTGACAAACCTAGAAACATAATCGGGGCGAACCGGGATTCGAATCCCCAATCATAGGTTTCTGGCGTGCCCAAGGGACGCAACTCTGCACAGCGAATCGCGGCGCCTTAGACGACTGGGCCATCCGTGCCCCCCATTTTAAAGAGTACAGCATCAGGTATGGCAATGTTTTTCTTAAAGTGGGGTGGAGTTCTCCGTCAGCATGGGTGCATGGTGAATGTGGAAGTCTCTCGATGTGTTGTTTTCCTCACCTGAGATTTATTTAATATTGGACAAAACGCTTACCATGCCTTTTACCGTTTCCCTCGATTATCGTATGGAATGTTATATTGTCTAGAAAATATTCAGTACTACACTTGGTAACGTGTAATATAGATATCCTGTTGCCATTCGGATTTGGTGCTGCATGGATTGTCAAAAATAGTGTCGATACTGTACATTATTCTTGAATGGATTTACACAACGATGTAAGGATATTGGGTATTTTTGATAGTCACAACATCAGATTAATCTGGGGCAAATAAAACAGGGGATGTTGAAGACTGATACCAGTTTGTCAATAAGTGCCCCAAATATGATTATCTAAAGAGAGTATGTCATTGAGTTCTGCATATGATCAGCTGACGAAGCAATATACCATTATGTGCCCTATATATCATGATATGTAAAACCATACGTCATTAAATGACCCACATATATAATCCGAAGACACCTTATCATTAAATGGCCTATATATGATCATATCAAGGAAACCATATCTCATTAAGCGCTATAAACATCATCAGAAGAAACCATGTGTCATTAAGTGTCCTACATATGATAATCCGATAAAACCATATGTCATTCAGTGTCCTACATATGATCATCTGAAGAAACCATATGATATTAAGTGTCCTACATGTGATCATCTGAAGAAACCATATGATATTAAGTGTCCTACATATCATCTGAAGAAACCATATGATATTAAGTGTCCTACATATCATCTGAAGAAACCATATGATATTAAGTGTCCTACATATCATCTGAAGAAACCATATGATATTAAGTGTCCTACATATCATCTGAAGAAACCATATGACATTAAGTGTCCTACATATCATCTGAAGAAACCATATGATATTAAGTGTCCTACATATCATCTGAAGAAACCATATGTCATTAAGTGTCCTACATATCATCTGAAGAAACCATATGACATTAAGTGTCCTATATATCATCTGAAGAAACCATATGTCATTAAGTGTCCTACATATGACCATCCGATAAAACCATATGTCATTAAGTGTCCTAAATATCATCTGAAGAAACCATATGATATTAAGTGTCCTACATATCATCTGAAGAAACCATATGTCATTAAGTGTCCTACATATGACCATCCGATAAAACCATATGTCATTAAGTGTCCTAAATATCATCTGAAGAAACCATATGATATTAAGTGTCCTACATATCATCTGAAGAAACCATATGCTATTAAGGGTTCACATATCATCTGAAGAAACTTCATGTCATTAAGTGTCCTACATATCATCTGAAGAAACCATATGTCATTAAGTGTCCTACATATGATCTGAAGAAACCATATGATATTAAGTGTCCTACGTATCATCTGAAGAAACCATATGATATTAAGTGTCCTACATATCATCTGAAGAAACCATATGATATTAAGTGTCCTTCATATCATCTGAAGAAACCATATGATATTAAGTGTCCTACATATCATCTGAAGAAACCATATGACATTAAGTGTCCTACATATCATCTGAAGAAATCATATGTCATTAAGTGTCCTACATATGACCATCCGATAAAACCATATGTCATTAAGTGTCCTAAATATCATCTGAAGAAACCATATGATATTAAGTGTCCTACATATCATCTGAAGAAACCATATGTCATTAAGTGTCCTACATATGACCATCCGATAAACCATATGTCATTAAGTGTCCTAAATATCATCTGAAGAAACCATATGATATTAAGTGTCCTACATATGATCTGAAGAAACCATATGATATTAAGTGTCCTACATATCATCTGAAGAAACTGCATGTCATTAAGTGTCCTACATATCATCTGAAGAAACCATATGTCATTAAGTGTCCTACATATGATCTGAAGAAACCATATGATATTAAGTGTCCTACATATCATCTGAAGAAACCATATGATATTAAGCGTCCTAAATATCATCTGAAGAAACCATATGATATTAAGTGTCCTACATATCATCTGAAGAAACTGCATGTCATTAAGTGTCCTACATATCATCTGAAGAAACCATATGATATTAAGTGTCCTACATATGATCTGAAGAAACCATATGATATTAAGTGTCCTACGTATCATCTGAAGAAACCATATGATATTAAGTGTCCTACATATCATCTGAAGAAACCATATGATATTAGGTGTCCTACATATCATCCGATAAAACCATATGTCATTAAGTGTCCTACATATGATCATCCGATAAAACCATATGTCATTAAGTGTCCTACATATCATCCGATAAAACCATATGTCATTAAGTGTCCTACATATGATCATCCGATAAAATCATATGTCATTAAGGGTCCTACATATCATCTGAAGAAACCATATGTCATTAAGTGTCCTACATATGACCATCCGATAAAACCATTTGTCATTAAGTGTCCTAAATATCATCTGAAGAAACCATATGATATTAAGTGTCCTACATATCATCTGAAGAAACCATATGATATTAAGTGTCCTACATATCATCTGAAGAAACCATATGTCATTAAGTGTCCTACATATCATCTGAAGAAACCATATGTCATTAAGTGTCCTACATATGATCTGAAGAAACCATATGATATTAAGTGTCCTACATATCATCTGAAGAAACCATATGATATTAAGCGTCCTAAATATCATCTGAAGAAACCATATGATATTAAGTGTCCTAAATATCATCTGAAGAAACCATATGATATTAAGTGTCCTACATATCATCTGAAGAAACCATATGATATTAGGTGTCCTACATATCATCCGATAAAACCATATGTCATTAAGTGTCCTACATATGATCATCCGATAAAATCATATGTCATTAAGTGTCCTACGTATCATCTTATCATCTGAAGAAACCATGTGTCATTATGTGTCCTACATATCATCTGAAGAAACCATACACTGAAGCTAGATATTTAAGGAACTAGTTGTGTCATGTGAAAGAAGTTGCAGTTGTATTGGCTCTAGTTAAGATCATTTCTTCCGTACACAGGATGTAGTGACAGGATTCTATACTATGAATCAGACGATAGACACACATACATTATCCATTATGTTTTGTGATGTTAGCTCTTGGGCGTTGAGCTGATAGTAAATTTGTGCGATGTTGAGTGAAACCTAAAATAAAGTATTTATCCTATTCTGCAAGCATACGTATATCATCATAATGCTACGCACATATCCGTCGTCATTAGTAACTGAATTACGTAGCCTTTGAGAATGTTGTTTACGTACTTGTTATCGTTACAAGAACCCAGTTGGTCCCTGTAAACATCGAATATAAAATAAAAATATATAATTTCTTTTAAACGAGACACTGTTGCTCAGTGGGGGGTGACTTTGTACAATATCGCTGATACTATCTCCTGGCTTCGATGTTGGTACCTTTCTAGGAAAAGCCTTTATCTACAACGTATTGGTATTTCTTGACAAAGATGTGACCTGTGTGTGGTTCACTAGTCGTGATCATAATCCACCCTGGTGACATTAACATGAATGAAAATTCCACAACGTAGACCTTCCTTGATGCAGTGATTGATTGGACAAATGCCATTGGTTGTTTTAGAGACTACAAGGAAGATCTGTACGAGCCGGGTGACCTGCTTTTTCAAGACGGCAGCTGCCAGAGATCCGCCATGGAGATGCGGGTTAGAATTGATATTCAGCAACCCATTCTTGTCGTAGCAGACGACTTAGGGGATTCGGTGGTCAGGCGCGCTGACTTGATTGATTCATGTCATCGTGTCCAAGTTTCGTAGACCGATGTTCATGATGTGAATCACTGGTTTGTCTGGTTCAGACTCAATTATTTACATACCGCCGTCATACAGTTGGAAAGTCCATGATTGTGGCGTTAAACAACAAAGAAATACCATTGAGAGAAATTCTTCTTCTTCTTCTTCTTCTTATTATTATTGTTTACAGATGAAAATAAAAAATGCAGCATAGAGGGTTTGGGTGATCCTGGCACAGTGAGGCATGTTAGGCTCATCATCAGCTCAGGGCCCTTGCCCCCTCTACACGCAGCCCAGACAGCGAATGGGACTTCTCCCAGGAAGCGCTGCCTAGTCAAACCCACCCGGAACTTTTCGGAGAATGTGAAGACTCCCAGACACTGCAGCCTTCTGCATTACCCAGATTGTCAGAAGGGCTGTATTCCTGGAAGCAATCCCGGGTACTCTCCCAATGCCACTCAACAGATTGGGAGGTACCAAACCTTAGGCACCGAGAACAATGGGGAGTCGGACAACTTGGTACTTGGGATGCAAGCGTGACATTTCGAAAGCGAGGTCCGCATATTTGCCATGTTTTTCCTCAATCTTGTCAATCACATTAGTGTCAAAGGGGACAGTAAATTCAATGACATAAATGATTTCATTGGATTTATCAAAAAGGACAAGATCATGTTTGTTGGCCTGGATACGTCTAAGGCTGCAAATGGGCCTATTCCAAAGAATTTTGTATTTATCATTTCCCATGACGCCCTCTACATATTCCGGGTCGTACCATGGGTGGACCTCTGGGTCAAAACCACAAGCATGGCGAAGACGGTAATAAAAGGATCGAGCTACACCATCATGTCGCTTAAGATACTGTGTTTGTGCCAAAGCTGGGCATCCACTGACAATGTGTTGGACAGTCTCATTCAATTCATTACATAATCAACATTTCATATTACATTTTGATGCAAAATCACACATTGACGGTTTCGAGTGGGAAGTGACTGGTCCTGAGCAGCAAACAGAAAGCCTTCAGTTTCACTTTTCAGGCCAGGCGACTTCATCCAAGCGAAGGACTCTGCAGGATTGCTGATCTTCTCAACACACTGCACATAAACTCGATGCAGTGGTCGTTCAGAAAGCCTCTCCTTGAAAAACTGAGTCTGGGCCGACTTCGCTTGGTTGACACTCATTTCTGGGCTCGTTTTAGAAAACTGTGGAATGCGTTGTTTTCATCATGAGTCTTGACATGCTTTACAAGAGTGCACAAAATAATTCTATCATGAAGAGCCCTAACGTTAATAAAAAAACCACGTCCTTCCACAATGATTGGTAAATATATGCGATTGAGGGAAGAGCGAGGATGGTGGGATCTATTGTCTGCCATGATTCTTCGTGTGAGGTTGTCAATACCCTGATTATTATTATTATTATTATTATTATTATTATTATTATTATTATTATTATTATCATCTATACAAGAATATTTAATCAATATGTTCATGCAGTGACCAAAGCATATCGGTGTTGCATAGTAACTTAACGTCTCTATATTCTACAAATAGTGTCTTTGAATTACATGTATGAAGTAAAAATACCATGACACAAATGAATTAAATAGAACCAAAATTCTCAGGCAAATTATGTAGAGTAAGAATCCGAACAAACTACAGATTACAAACATAGCATGGCCTCGAGTATCTACCGAAACACCCCACAGGGCGGAAAGGCAAAATAGCGGTAGAAATGATTTGAATAAACCACTAAAAGTCAGTAATGAACCAGGTGCTCACAAAGAAGGCAAGTATGCCCTGCTCTAACCGTAGAACACGCCACTCGCATAAACTGGCATAAAAAAGTAAATGTTTGCCTGACGCCGAACAATGATACTCCTGTCATGCGAAGGCGGCCTGCAAACAAAACAGACAATCATGTCGTGGACCGGAAAATCCAGTGACACGATAGTGCATTTACTGAGGTTGTTAAAAGCAAAAACGATATGTTAATATTGAATTACGGTCACGTCAGCCATAAGGTTTTTCTACTGTCAAATTGAATTTGCGTAACTTATATACAACTGGTATTAGTCAATTGGACATATCGGAACATGATTTGAAACAACTTTCGATGGTTGTGCAGATATACATTTTAAAATAGTCATAATATATATGGACACCATGGCCAAGTTAAAACTTGGTAAATATTGTAGCTGACTTATTGATCAGCCCTACAAGTTTATTGATTATCGGTATCAAGTAGTCCCAGCCGCGCATGTGAATAAACAAATTATCAAGAACAAAACATATGTCAGAGAATGTTAACTGATGCATGTTCCAAGGAGACGTGAACAACTGAATTTTTTTTATTGCTGGCGGTTAGTTGACTGTTTTTACAGCATGCTGCACGAACCATTACGTATACTAGTAATCAACATAACAATAGCTGCAGCCATATATTGACAGTTTCATATGAATAATTATACTTGAAATCTGAGACCAGGAAGTGCGATATACTTGCACGTGGTGTATACGTAGGCATGACGTTTGGGCCGGCCCGCCTCGGAACAAATGATTCCAATGGACATCTGAGATTTCTCGCACGGTGAGTAAAACGGCTGTAATATATTAAGCAATTATAAGGAAAGAATTGCAATTCGAGATTGATTTGGATCTTTGATATGCGAGATAGGCACGCCAGCATTTTTGTGCATAATATAGTGATTGTACATTCATAGTTTTATTTTTTTCAGGCATATAAAAAGCAATAATATACACGACATATATTTAATTCACAATGTGTACATAGGTAGATACAGGCATGGTTTATTACATAAAATAGGTATTGATTCATTAAATTGTGAATTTGTCATTTAATTTCCAGATAGTTGATTGATGTACAGATAATTTCTCGTTTCATAATAAATTGATGTCAGATTGTTTATTAACGTGAGTAAGAGGCGACTGACAGGATCGGGTGGTCATTCACCGACCGCCATCATATAGCTAGAATATTGCGGAGTGCGGCGTTAAACAATTACAAACAAACAAAGAAACAAAATATTAACGTGATCTGTATTCATGTAAACATTGGTGCGATTATACAAATGCAGCACATTTGTTTGTGATACAATATTCTTGTTGCTAGTTGTGGAATATTTGGGGTATTGTTGTTTTCGTTGACTCTGTGTTCGATCGGTTTTTATCAATAGTTGTATAAAAGGTTTTAAATCTTATCAAAACATAATAACTGACAATGCCATATTTTAATTTATTTAGATTTCACCGTTGAAGACGCCACTATGCAGTTTATAACGTTTTACAAGTCGGCCCAGAGGTTGTATGGGAGAGTGTTCTTTCGCTACGGCCAACTTGTTGGACGTCATCCCGTCGTATTCATCGTCGCTGCACTGGTGTCAACGGGTCTCTTGGCTCTGGGTCTTCTTCGCATGGAGACGGAGACGGAGGTGGAGCGCCTGTACACCCCCATCAACAGCCAGGCGACTCAGGACCGAGAAACAATGAAGGCCATTTTTCCAGACCGGACAGGAACGAACTATAACACCTACAGTCTGAACGCCGAGGACAGATACGGGGAGGTCATCGCCATCACAGAAGGAAATATCTTCTCCAATACCAGCATTGACGAGATGAGGAACCTGGTAGACAAGATTAAACAGTTTAAAGTGGGTTTTCAAGGCAGGATAATCTACTACACGGATGTGTGTGCGCGCGCATCAGACGTGTGTGTCATCAGTGGTGGCTTCCTCTTACAAGATGACTTCCTGTCCTCTCTTGAGCAAGGTAACGTCACCTACCCGTTATGGAACGACGTTGACATCTCTTTCTTTGTAGCAGGTGTGAATGTCTCAGGCGAGGTTCTCCAATCAGCGTCAGTGATGAAACTCACCTTCCATCTGCGGCAGGACAATGACACGATGTTGGCGTCAACGCTCACGTGGGAAGACACATTTGTTGCACACATGAAGAACGAATCCTCTTTCTTTAAGCAGCCACGGGTTCATTTCGCGACGTCCCAGTCTCCAGGCGATGAACTCAACCAGAACACGGATGGTGACGTATACTGGTTCTCTCTGTCCTTTTCGATGCTGATCACATACGCCAGTCTCGTGGCTAGTGGGGACTGTGTTGGCTCCAGGAACCATCTTGCCAGAGCTGGAATCCTAGCTGCAGGATTCGGCATCCTGGCAGGCATTGGTTTGGTATGTCTCTGTGGTGTCAAGTGGGTGAACGTGGTCGGAATCATGCCCATCATGGTTCTAGGTAGGTATCGTAATGTTCAAGCTAGGTTTTAGGGTATTGTTTAACGCCGTACTCGGAAATATTCCTGCTCTATAACAGCGATCTGTGAATAATCAAGTCTAGTCCAGACAAGCAACTGATTGGTATTGTGAGAAACGCTCCACGCAGTCGGGGTTTCTAATGACACGCAATGAGCCAAGTCACCGAGCCCGATCACCCCATCAATTGAGTCTATTCTTACGACTAGCACAGGAATCCACCCGGGGTATTTCGTTAATAACACAAAACATGACATAAAATATTGATTTTTGTTACTTAGCCCCATTATCCAGCTGTCCACCTTTGAGGCTAATGTTAAGCTTTGTGTCGCACTCAGCAATATTCCAGCTATGTGACTGCGGTCTGTAAATGATAGTCCAGACAATCTGGTGATTGATATCATGATACGATGCATCAACCAAGTCAGCGAGCCTGACCACCCTATCCGTTCGACGCCTCTTACGACAAGCAGTCTCCTCTTACGACAAGCATGGGTTGCTGAAGACTAACCCGGATCTTTACGTCTTTAAGGTTAAGCTCGCAATATTTACCTAATGCATTGATTTCATGATTTCCAATTAATGATTGAATTGCAGTTTTAGCTACTATTGTGCTCCACTTACAGCTGTAGGAGTGGACGACATGTTCCTAATGATGTCGGCGTGGGCGGAGACTAACATCCACGGCGACGAGTGGGACATCCCAACACGTGTTGGACGCACCTTCAGCTTGGCTGGGGTCGGCATCACCATCACCTCCCTGACAGACTTCCTCGCTTTCATGATCGGAGCTTCCTCCGACTTCCTCGGTATCAGAAACTTCTGCATCTTCACAGGTGCGTAGAGGCGATGTAAACGAGGCAAATACACAATAATTCCCAATACATATAATGAGTTTCATGCATGGAACAGCTGGTATCCTATCTATTTGATAGTGATTCACAGACACATGTTCATGATATAGCAGTAGTCGGAATCGTACAAAGGATTCTGCTTTTGGTAGAGATTTCTTATGATTATGGAAATGGTTTTGTCGCTTTAGTTACATTCAACGTTAAACAAATCTCATGATGCAGTTGGCCGAGTGAGTGACCGAGTATGGTTTTACGCCGCTGTTTGCAATATTCCTGCAATATCACGGCGGGGGGCACCAGAAATGGGGTTCACGCATTGTACCCATGTCGGGATTGAACCCGGGTCTTCGGCGTGACGAGCGAACGCTTTAACCACTAGGCTACCCGACTGCCCCTCATGATGCAGTTGATATAAAAGAGTGACAGAATCAGTTGATATTCGTTTTATGGTTTAAACGAACACGCTTATAACGAACAGACGGACATAACGAAATGGCTTTTATCCTCGGCCATTTGCTGTTTATATGCTTATAACGAACTACGGTTATAACGACCTAAAATTAGTGGTCCCTTTGAGTTTGTTATAACCGTAGTTACCGTAGATAAATATTCTTCTAAATAACTTACATCACTGTGTTTTATAACAATAGTATTCATTCTCAGTAGATTCGGGTAAGTAATTGAACTTTACGTAGAATGTTCAAATAAGGTGAGAAATAAACATGTTCTGATTAATATTTTATATTTTTGACATGTACTGTATCCTATGTCTTATTTCAGGTGCGGCCATACTGTTGTGTTTCCTTTTTCAAACGACGTTTTTTGCCGGGTGCATGTCCCTTCAAGGACGACGTGTGGAAGCATCCCGCCATTGCTGCACGTGCCACAAGATCTCAAGTCGGGAGGCTCTTCGGGAACAAGGGAGGCCATTCCTGATTATATGCTGCTGTGGTGGCAAGCCGCCCCGTGAAAGACGTGATTCCATCTTTGAGAAATTCCCATCATTGTGTCTCACAAACTTTCTTCTCACCATCCCTGGCAAGGCCATAACGCTTTTGTTGTTTGTGGTCTACGTATCCGTCTCTATCTGGGGTGTAACAGGTTTAAAGCAGGGCTTATTCCTGAACCTTCTTGTCCCTCCATCTTCCTATTACTACAGCTATAGCTTATCCAACTATCACTACTTTGGGGTCAAGCTACCTGTCCAGTTTGTGTTTACCCAGGCAGATATTGATTACAGAAACGAGACCACACTCAAGCAGGTCAGGGAACTCTTCCATTATATAGGACAGTCTTCGACTATGAATAATGACAGTCAAGCATGTTGGCTTTTGGACTATGCTTCTTCTCAACAATTCAACATAACTTCAAACTCAGCCTTTGTTGAGAATTTGAAAAGGTTCTTAAATGACAGGTCTGATTTAAGAAATGATGTAGTGTTTGGTCCTAATGAAACCATAACGGCAGCCCGGTGCCACATGGTTTCAAGAAACGTCCCTGATTCAATGGACCAGGCTAGTCTAATGCTGTCAATGCGGCAGATATCCAAGTCCGGCCCGCTGCAAACATTTGCCTACCATCCCTTATTCATCTACTTTGAGCAGTTTGTGTCAGTCCTGCCAACGGTGCTGAGGACCGTTGGTGTTGCTGTAGCTGTCATGGTGGTCGTCACTGCCATCCTCCTCCCACACCCCGTCATTGTCCTCGCCGTCCTCTTCAACATCCTCATGATCTAGGGATCTTTGGCTTCATGGCTATCTGGGATTTGAGCCTCAGTGCCATCACAATGATCCACCTGGTGATGAGTGTTGGTTTCTCTGTGGACTTCACCGTCCACGTGTGTTCTGCCTATATGCTAAGTGAAGGAAAAACACGGAATGACCGTGCAAGGAACGCCATTACACACGCTGCTGGTCCCATATTCAATGGCGGCTTGTCAACATTTATAGGTATATGTACATTGGTGGCCTCACAGTCCTATGTGTTCCAGTCCTTCTTCCGCATAATGGTGTTGGTCATACTGTTTGGGATGTCACATGCAGTGCTTCTTATGCCGGTGTTGTTGTCCCTGATTGGTCCTATTGCCGATAACAGGACAGAACCTTCAAAGACCGTATACAAGGAAGAAATCTCAGCCTCAGGCCAGGCAAACGTGGAGTCATAATTTACAAATTATGGTTTATTTGTTCGATTGTTTGATTAACACTACACATAACAATGAGCGAGTTCGATCGCGCTATAGTACCACCACGGATCGACTAGAACGTCATCGAACGACCACTGGTCCAACTGAAGTGACGTCACAAGTCAACTACGGTCCCGCCACCTGACACGCTCTGGTTGCGCAGGCTTCAAAATGGCGGCTGTGTGAAGGTTTGTATTTTTTCAATTTACTAAAGCGAGGTAAACAGACTTAGTTAAAAAAAATTAAATGTTTAATCCTATGTAGTGGAAACTGTTTAGTACGTCTCCTTCAAATATACTTGCAACACATTGACATGTGTGTTGATTTTAGCGCTTTTGTTACCGGGAGTAGGCCTACAGTGCGCCACGGTTTGATCTCGACCCTAGGCCTATATATCAGTATATGTTAGTCACCCGTGTGTGTTTTTCTGTGATCAAAGTTTTAAATCAAATGCCACAAATTAGATGTAAAAATTACAAATAATGGAGATAATGTGTAAGTACAAGGTAAGTTTTTTTCAATATACTTCAACATAGGGGAAAGGGTCAGACATTGCACGCTTGTGACAGTTGGTCTTGTGTTAGGGGGATTGGGGTAGGGTGAAGTTTATGGCAGCATTGCTTTTAGACATGGGGAGGGGGGATAGCCAGGTGCGCGGAAGCTACATGTGTATGCCTAAATTTGTTAAAAGTACTGAATTAACTTTTTTTTTAAAGTGCTTAAAATGCCTAGAAATGTTGTAAAAAATTCTGGATGGCATGCCCCCTGACCCCCCTACAGTTTTCCTCTCTTTTTTTTGTTGGGGGGGAGGAGGGGGGACCTGCTCACATCCCTGATAATGTAATTTCTTGCGTTACAGAAGTTCCACGAAGTGTGACGTTTCCGAGCTGATTGAGAGCCCTTCCATGCTGATTGAAAAAATAGCAATAGAATTTTAGCCTGTCTGACAGAAAGTGCTGTTGACCAGGTAGGTCTTTGCAGGTTTTTTTTTTTTTAAATATGGAGATCTTTACTATTATCTGTAGTATATCTGTAGTATATTTCTATATCTATAGTACATTGTACAAACTCTAGATTGAAACTAACAGATAGACATTGTCAAGGTAGGCTGCTTGTCATGGCCTTGACAGTGCAGGGTTTGCCCTGATGCAGAAAGTTGCCTATTTGACTCCATCTAAGTAGGAAATAAGCAATATTATTTCCCCATTGCATCTGTTGTGACGCAAATCTTATAGTCTGTTAAAATGAATACCGTAAATCGTGAAATAAATGCGTCTCCAAAAGAATGCGACCTTTGGCCCCTTGCCAAAAATGTGACACAAAATGAATGTAACACCCCTCCTCTCAAGCATGAGTGGATTCATGTCAGGTTTATAGGAGAATCCTCACCTTAATCCAACCTTACATTAACGAACTGAATGAAGTTCAATGAACAGTGATGTGGAATACATAGGTTTTTTCAGCGTATGTCTTATTTGGTATTTCTGCTATCCAAAGTGTGTTGTTGTTGATGTAAATGAGATTTTTAATAATGCGAGCAAAGACCACTCACATTTTTCGCATTTAATTCACGCTCATGTTAATGTCAAGATTACAGTAACTTGCCTGTAAAAGCCATTGTCTATGAACAGAACAGTCTTAAGGCAGGCTATCAGTGGCAGCCAATCAGAATTATATGCCAGCTATATGACGGTGGTCTGTAAATAATCGAGTCTGGACCAGACAATACAGTGATTGACATCACGAGCATTGATCAACACAATTGCGATTGTTGACATGAATCTAGTCAGCGAGCCTGACCATGCGGTTCTTGTTTGTCGCCTCTTATGACAAGCATAGTCACCTTTTACGGTAAGCATGAGTTGCTGAAGACCTATTCTACCATGGATCTTCATGGGTAACTTGCTTGGTAGAACTATCTCGCTTTTTCAAGACTATAAATGTTATCTATCTATAGGCATTTATCCACTTGAAATTTCAGAATGAAGACTTTAGAAGTTACCAGAAATGGGACCATAATACGGGTCAATTGCACAGATGAGATTGCCACGATTTTGACGTCAAGGGGAACAGGTATGAAATATTTCTATGGTGACTGGAATTGAATTAAGCTGAGGAATGAAAATAAGTAGAGGTGAACAGCCTTATGTTGTTTGGTTTTTGTGCACATTAGTGCTTGTAGCACAAATTTCTTAGAATATGGAAGGAGTTTTGTTGCTTCCGTTTCAGGAAATTCCGATAGATGCCTATAAACCAAATGTAGGAATGTAGAAAAATAAAATCTGTGGCCAAAACAAAAACCTTGTAATCACAAATTTGCAATTTCCTAAAATATGTTCTGTTAAATAACTTATTTGAAATAACGGAAAACCGAATATCTGCTTTTTGTGAATCCTTGTTCAAACTTAGACCTTATTATTTCAGAACTTGCAGTCAAGGAATTGATCATAAATACCTTACTGAGAGATCAACATCCACAAAACCCACAGCAGTAACAAAAAGAAGCCACTCAAGAAGTATCAACTGATACTGGCAATACCAAATCCACTGGAAAATCAACAGCTGCTGCCATCGCCACCACTGAAGAATCAGGTGCTCATTTTTCCTCTGCTTCACCATGTCCACTGATTCACATATGGAAAGAGAATGAGGAATCACTTCTAACTCACCTGAGACATCAGAAAAGTGATGACTTTCAAGTGTCACGCAATCACAACACACTTTGGAAGGGAATATCCACAGAAATCAAAAACACCTTTAATGTTAACATCACTCCTCAACAGTGTCTCAACAAATATAATAGTTTGAAAAAGCGATGGAGAGAAATAATTGACAGCCCCAGTGGATCGGAGGCCAAGTACTTTCGGCTCCGTGAGGAATTTGACCAGCAATATGGTACCAAGGCATCTACACGGCCCAAAATGATCTTGGACAGCAACATGACTAATGAGGATAATTCCCAAGATGTTCAACATACATCTTCTGGTGTGAAGCCGAATTCAGAAAAAGGTGAAAAAGGACAAGAAAAGAAAGTTGTCACTGATGGATGTCATTGAGTCCCACCACAACCAGTTCAATGAACAGATAACAAGCATGCATAATGACAAGATGCGAAGAATAGATCGTCTTTTGGATCTCTATGAGGAGTCTGTAAAAAAAACAAATAACTGAACTTGCAGATGTTAAACAGACAGTTGCGTTCATGTTTTCTGTGTAGATGTTTAACACGTTTAACCTACTGATCATTAGGTTACTGGACACTAAGGCTCTGATTTGAATTTAGCATATATTGGAGTGGAGTTACACTTGTTACAACTGTTCACGTTGTAATCAGCCAGGGAGAAGAAAGCCATCCATCCAGGCTTGGCATTACAGCTCCATAAGTGCTGACTGTGCATTTGAAAATTGGATTGTCTCTATTACAGAAGTATCAATGCACACTGAAAGGAAACAAACAGTAGTATTTGGGTAGCAAAAAATAGCTGTTCACTTTTGTTTTGAACATGTCACATGAGGTTTTGAACATGTCACATGAGGCATCTTTCTTTATGTATGATCAACTCTAGCTAGATCTTATACCACTAAAATGCAGGGCAAAGATGGACAGCGTGCTATCTTCTCCCTGACTGATCATCCGTACATTTTCCTGTAATAAGGATATTTTTTTTGTGAACTGGGTAATGCAATGTTGTTATTATCTTGCTATTTAGGAATGTATTTACTTATTTATTTATTGAAGCGTAAAAGGATATAATGTTTAGTGAAATACTTCACACAAGAAAAAGAGAAACATTCCCCCATCAGATTCTCGTACAGTTCATGTACAGTGTAGTGTACTGATGCATTGCACACCATATCCAAACATGTGGTTTGTCACAAATTTGTTTACCCTTAAGCAAGGCTTAAGATATTTTTAATCATGTTTTCATTGCTATGAAACTGGTTTCATTGGACTGATGAACAGTAAATGTATTGGCCATGCCAGATAACGTGTCTTGGTGCTACAGAAAACATGTTCTTACTTTATATTTCACAAAGTTGTTATCAGAAAGTTTATGTGGGAGGATATCATTGACACCTTGTCTGTCTTTCCATCTTTTTTGTAATTTGTTTTTTCCTGTTTCCATGAAAACAAGTTATACTTGGCTGCAATGGATTAATATTAAAATTAAAAAAATAAAAATTCATGTTTCCATGGCAACAAGTTTACTGTAGTACATGGCGATGTGTTTCTCCGGACCACATCTCTGAAACTAATAGGCACTATTTCGTGAAACTGTACACAAATACCAGGAGGCTGTCAACTGGTGCCTTTTGCCTTTTAGAAAAAAAATTCTGTTTCCATGGTTACAAGTTTCATTTTTACTCTTTTCATAGTTTTGTGTACCTGACATGGAACTACGAAGATTTGTTCTTTCAAATGTGTGGGGGCTGGGAGATTTGTCATCTACGGATGACTCTTGTTAATAAAGAATTTGCTAAGCAGAAGTACATTCAGTTTGTTTTGCTCTTTAGTGTATCAGTCAAAACAAAGTAGTCAGGAAGAACACAAGGGTACAGTAATGAACTTAGTGACAGATGAGTTGAGAGCTGTTTAAATTTATTTACAAATGATACTGACATATGAAGATTTCATCACTGATGAATTGAAACACGTATACATAACTTTGGCACAATGTGCATGTGACTTCTTGGCAAGGTAGTCTGAAATGCATGTCGTTTTCACATTGCATTGACAAGTCTCAAACGACGAGCCACTCCATTTCGACCATTTTGAAACACATTCTGGTAGTTGTTGACATTTAGGTGTGGATCTGCTTGCACAAATGCCTCAACATCATCTTCATTCAAGATGCAAATGTTATGCAAAATACATGATGCAATTATCATCTGACATATAGCTGAATGATCATGTAAGGGAACTTCCCTGAGTCTTCGAAATCTCCCTTTTAGGTGTCCAAAGGCTCTCTCTACTGTTTGTCTCACACTCGACAACCTTTTGTTGAAGCGTATCTGCTGGGGAGTAAGGTTTCCAAAGTTCTTGAAAGGTGTGATGAGCCAATTCCTTAAGGGGTAGGCGTTATCAGCCAAAATATGATGATCCTGCAAATACAATTCCCCCTGTTCTGCCCTTTTGAACAAACATGAATTTCTTAGAACACGTGCATCATGCGTGCAGCCTGGCCATCCAGTGTAGGAGCTGGTGATGACCATACGGTGGTCCACAACAATCTGAAACAAGAAATCATTACTCGTCAATGAAAGAACAACAAACCTATACATGTGACATTTGAAATATTTAGTGAACACATCGTGTGGAAAATATACAAGTACAACCGTTATAAATGGGAAATATCATGACATCATTTTTATCTACTCATTCATATACATTTGTTACAGGTAAACTTGGGTAATAAGCCATGTATACCTGAAGCTGAATTGATGGAAATCCTTTTCGATTGTAATAATCTCTGTCACCATCTAGGCTAGAAGTAAGTCGAATGTGTGTTCCATCAAGGAAACCAACAACACCTGTCAATCCACATGCAGTCTGAACTTCATCAGCAATGTCTACCTGTTCCTGGGGAGTAGGCCATTTGATTATCTGAAATAGGCCAAATTCAAACTGATTGTGAAAAGGGCACTGCTGTTATATAAAATAATATTAAATACATATGTAAACAAGCATTTTCAATTCAACATATTGAAAGTATTTTTATATCAATTAAAAGATGAGTTTTTTTCCAAATGTTTGCTAACTTAGTGCTTTTGAAATGTAAATATTAAAATTCAGATATAATTTTTAGAAACTTTTTGTTCAAATATTTGAATATGTTTGGATCTGTTTTTGCTGAATTGCCAAAGACACAATTTCAGGGGAATTTTGTGTGTGTGTGTGTGTGTGTGTGGCGGTAATGACAAACAACACACACCTGAATTTTTATCTCATCAGTAATCAACAAAAATACAAAGCTTCATGTGATCATTCTGCTTTTCACAATAATAACACATTACTCTATCAATTTCCTAAGCAGAAAAAAATGAAAGGGTTTAAGATATAGACAATTGTTCAAGCTGATTTGTGCCTCACCAACATAACATGAATACTTTTTTACAGGACAGGTGAAACTAAAAACGAAGTTGGTCATGTTGTGGATTTATTATAATAACTGGAGACTATGTTTATACTCACACGATCCTTGAGTGACAAAATCGCACCAACAACGGAGAGCACAGTCTTGTGTATCGTTGATTTCGACAGGTCAAACGTATGCCCTACCTCCCGCATGGACTGGGCATTTCCAATATAACAGAGTGCAACCAGTAACTGTTTTTCAGGTGCCACAGGCACATGGGGACCACTTCCAGTCCTCGTTAGGTACGGGTAGATGTCACCGAGTATTATCTCGAATAGACGTCTTGTGACACGGAAGTGTGTAGAAAAGTCGTCGATGTGCTCTGGTAAGTCAAACAGACGAATCACATTTGCCATGTACAATTGTACCTTTGGCATCCATTCTCTCGGTTCAATACTAACTGCTAGCAAACTGCATTTCTTCCTGTTCTCAGTCAAAAGCACCTCAAGATCATCGTCAATCAAAAGTTCAATGACTGTAAATAGATGAGCTAAGCCAAGATCGGCCATGTTGTTTACCGTAGTGACGACCAGACGAGTTTCATCGCGTCAGTCTGCCATACATGCGCATTTACCATATCCGGTTGACACAATTGTTGGCGATCGAACTCGCTCAATATATCAGCTAAATAACGGTAGTCTATAAATCATCGAGTTTGGACCAGTCAGTTCTGTAATTGAAATTGTATATAACCATCCACGCCGTCGAGGTACGATGACACGCAAATCAACCGAGTCACCGAGTTTGACCACTTGATCCTTTAGTCGCCTTTACGACTGACACAGGCTGCTGAGGATCAGTTCGAACCCCTGATCCCCACGAGGGTACAGATTATAATGATGATCATCATGTTTACTTATGTAAGGCATATTCCAACCATAGCACAACACGAAATAGGATGCATTGTACATATTTTGGTTGGGGGTACCCTTATTAATTCCTTACACAGAAATGTCTATGTTATGTGTGACATTTATTGTAACATACAGTAAGCTTCAAGTGAGTGAGTGAGGCGGGTTTAACGCCGCTTCGAACAGTATTTCAGTTATATGAATTTGGTTGGTTGGTTTGTTGTTTAACGCCGCACTCAGCAATATTCCAGCTATATGACGGCGGTCTGTAAATAATCGAGTCTGGACCAGACAATCTAGTGATTAATATAATGAGCATCCATCCACGCAATTGGGATCGATGACATGTATCAACCAAGTCAGCGAGCCTGACCACCCGATCCCGTTAGTCGCCTTTTACGACAAGCATATGAAGGCGTGTCAGCTCGATGTAGGAGGAAAACCAGAAGTGATGCAGGTCATAACCATTTACCATTCTGTTGAAACCCACACGTATGCAGCTGGCAAACTTTGAAACAATGAGAGCGAATCCGGGATTCGGACCCAAAACCATACATTCTGGCACCAATTGGCGACGCAAACTGCTTCCACGTCGTCATGTATGGATATGAATTGTATAAGTATATAATTTGATTTTGCTAATAAACTGAAGAAATTAAAAACATTATTCTGTTTTCAATTTAAGTTCTTATAAAACGAAACTTAGCCTCAGTAATGAAGGCGTTCATTTACATTCGTGTTATTCACTCATATGTACGTATAGTAGGTGAGGTGAGGTGAAATGGGGTTTAACGTCGCGTCCAAGATTATTGCACTTATATAGCGACGTGCATGTACGTGTGTGTGTTTGTGTGGCTGCTTGTACTAGTCCGGACTGATGCCGATTTATAGTGCTAGCCCACTGAGATACCATGTCGCAGTTTAACATGAATACCCCACTCAGACACAGTATACTGACTCCGAGCCGACCAGTCCTTGTTTTAGCCCCTTAATGCCGAGCGCCAGATGGGGTAACAACAAGTACCATCTTTTAACGTGTTTTTGGTATGACGCGGTCGGGATCGAACCCCGGACCTTTCGCTCTCCGGGCGGACGCTCTACCACTAGACCACGGAGGCGGTCTTGTACGTAAAGTAAGAGTAATGGTGTATGCAAACGTAAGGATAACTAAGTGTCTGAAAGTGTCAATTTGAGGTTTGAGAGTTCAGGGAAAGTATGATCCAGGTATTTTCTCCGGGTGCTGCCAGCGTTGGACGTATATTAAGCTTTTTGACGGTTTTCCCAGCTGCCATTCGTAAGCGCAGTTGTCGCTTTTATTTAAAGTATAAGGGCTTATCATCACATTGATCAACAAAATGAAATACAGTTTAGTTTTGATTATAATAAGGAAATGTAGGAATCTTTGAGGGTAGCATCGGTAACGGTTACGAAAATTTGAAAAGCCAGTTGCTTGCTATTGTGCGATTATCGTTTACGCTCTATGACTTGCAACACAAAGTAAATATTTCATGTGAGCTTTGCTTATTTTGTCGTGTGTATATTTAGAAAAATGTGTAAAATTTTCACTTAGGCAATTTATCAAACGATATTCAATTATTTTACAAATTGACTTCAAAATCTGTCCATTTATGTTATTTTGAATTCCAAACATTTTTAGGTTTTAATTTCATCACCCAGTGATGATAATGATAGGATTAAAAGAAAACGAAAGTACATTTCTATAGTTTTGGCTTCTAATCCTAGCATAATTAGTCTATTGTGAAGCCCTTTTAACCTCGTAATAATTGTTAGTCAATCTGTTAAATATATGGACAGATGTTTCAGTCAATTTGTAAATTACTGAAATATTTAGACATTTTATAAATTGCCTGAGTGAATCACATTTTACACATTGACTGTAACATACACGCCTACAAACGAAAAGGGTTGTGAAAACAACGTCTGTCGCGCATCGAAGAACTTCCCAACGAAAACGTAGGGGGGGGGGGGAGAATGATTCTATTCAATGCGACAGCAAATGAATGAAAACAAAATGCAAATATCATAATTACAACCTACCAAAGTTATATGTATAAATTTAGGTAGCTACCTTGTTCCGTGAATATCCACATAAAGGAACAATATCCCATGCGTCTGTAGCAGTACAAATAAAAATATTCGATGTCACGTAGCTCTGTGACAATCAAATATTTTAAAATATATATATAGCTTTTCTGGATATTATAACCCGTGTCCGTTTCTCAAATGATCACTAAGTTTGTTTCAGGTGTTTCACATAAGTATCAAGTCTCATTGGTCAGCTGAGATAACACGCGTGACAACTATTTTCATAATGTTCTTAAAAAAATACATTGAGTTAAATAACAATGAGCAATCAATCAACGTATATATCGGTTAATCCTTTGAACAAAGCTAGAATTAAGTGTGTTGTTTTTACATCGGCACTTCACGCCATGATATGATATTCCGTCTGATTTAGTAAACCTACACATGTAAACACTTACTTTTGGACAAATCCACTGTGCAAGATAACGGATTTTTAATCAATCAGCGTATTTTCTGTTGATCCTTCGTTGGAGAGGAATGATCAGATGATTTACAAAAAAGTGCGCTGCCTCGTGCATTTTACATATACACATTATACCCACTTCAAACATGGATTTAGATTAAATACTTACCCCAGACATAAGAAATGCCAAATGGGATCCTTTGTCGGGTAATCTGAGTGGTGCTACCATTAATTATACCTGTAATAAATTCATTAACTGAGCTTCAAGTAAATGACAACAAATACACTGGTGCAGAGTCACACCAGGAAACATGGATGACAACAAGAGATAGCAATCATATTATCCCAATTGCGTGGATCGATGCTCATGGCGTCAATCATTGGATTGTCTTGTCCATACAAGACCGCCGTCACATAGCTGGAATATTGCTGCGTGCGGCGTTAAACAACAAACAAACAAACTGAGGCCTGAAAGCGTGAGAGACCACATCGATCTATGTCAAGACATAAGTGACTAGCCTCTATGATGCCACGCCATGGAAACAAGCGGCGGAAGAACATGTTCTCTTCTAACGAGGGACGCTTGGCCGAAGCAACTGCCAGCTAAGGGATATTTTCTAAGAGTTTTCCTTATATGAAAGAATGGTTAACAGTAGCTCCAGTCAATGCTGTGGACTCCGACACTGACTTGCCGCCCTCAAAGGAAACGTTCTGTTTGTTTGATAGATTTCATGAAGGAAATACCAAGAGAGGAGGAACTGCTAAGGCGTATAACGTTTGTTCCCGAAATGAAAGGCACAATAAATTCGCAAGTAGAAGAACAATTACACAGGGAGATGAACCGCAACAGCTACTTCCTGGATGCGAGGTCGCCCGGAAACTACATGTTCGCCCTGCGGTTGCTACTACATTTGCACAATCAAGAAACAACAAGAAAATGACAGACGCAATCAAAGGAAAACTGAACACAAACATTTCGTATGGTGAAATACGCCATGACAAGTTTGGCCGCCTGTACCTTTCAGGTAAGAACTTACAGACAGCATTCTATGACATGATCATATTTGACGTTTATGGAGGAGTGAGTATGGTTCTACGCTGCTTTTAGCAATATTCCAGCAATATCGCGTCGGGGGACACCAGAAATGGTTGGTTGGTTGGTTTGTTGTTTAACGCCGCACTCAGCAATATTCCAGCTATATGAAGGCGGTCTGTAAATAATCGAGTTTGGACTAATCCAGTGAATAATATCAGATCCACGAGCATCGATCAACGCAATTGGGATCGATGACATGCATCAACCAAGTCAGCGAGCCTGACCACCCAATCCCTTTAGTCGCCTCTTACGACAAGCATAGTCGCCTTTTACGGCAAGCATGGGTTGCTGGAGATCTATTCTGCCCCGGATCTTCAGGGGTCACACCAGAAATGAGCTTCACACATTGTGCCCATGTGGGGAATCGAACCCGGGTCTTCAGCGTGACGAGCAAGCAAACGTTTTAACCACTCGGCTACCCCACCGTCTCTATGGAGAAATGAAATACTTATAGAATAACCCACGAGGTGAAATTAATGTTGCTTTAGCGAGGAACTTAAAACATTAATTTCACGAGTGACATATTTTCTGTTATCACTCGTACCGAGGGGGTTATTCTATTTATTACCCATAATCATATCAAAGACGTGTCTCAAGGGGGGAAAATTGTCGCCGATCAAGAATTGCTGTTTTGTGTCAACACTGTCACCCATGCGATATCTACTATGGGAGCCAGTTTTGCATGATAAATTTTGATGTAATTCATAATGGTCGAATAGCTGTTGATAGACTAACACTGTAACTGGAGACTAGGTGCCAAGCTGTTTCGCATTCACGAAGTTTATTTAGTTCCATATCGGACACAGGATCAGCGTGTTGTTGTAAGTTTCCTTTTCCTTGTATTTTTATTTTAATTATTTTTGGTTATATTTCAAAACCTCTCTGAGTTCATCGATTTCGCGAGCATATGTTAGTAATCATGTCGTTAAGGTAACGCTCTATGCTACCTTTGATCCCCTTTTGTTGTTGACAGTTCGAATTCTGAACCGTCTGTGTCATTGACCCTCATGATGCCTGGACGTCTGTCAGCCTGCATACCGCTCAGTGCCGCACTGTGCTGACGTCGCGGTTACAAAAACGTATAAAAAACGTCACAACGTTCTTATTTCTTCACACAACGTTACAAAATTCTACGAAATGTCTACGGAATGTCTAAAAGTTGTAGCAAAATGAGTTTGTTTACATTCTGATGCCATTGTTGAAAGTGTGAGTAGTCTCGTGTTTCGCTTTACTGTATAAATTTTGTATAAATAAATGTCAACTTGTCAAGTTTAGTCTTTTTCATTTTCAATTGCAATTAAGATTCTTATCGATGTTATCGTCGTTCACAAAAGGCAAACCTGTCTGTACTAAGTCCGTTTTTTTTATTCGGGTGGTCATAAAATTCGCCAAACAGCAAGTCCTCTAACATAGACGCAAACCCGGAGTTGGTGGTGTTGATCTTGGCGCACCAGAAATAGTTTCTGGCAACATCACAATCTGAATCTTGGAACTTAAATCTGGCCATAAGCAGTTTTGACAACAAAGACATTAAATGTGTTCAGAGGTTGAATTATACGAATAACTCTACATATTCATATGATACCGTTTAAATATATATTTTTGTCATGCAATCTGGAGGGAAGCCTACAGAAGAAGATATGATATATGCATAATTTTTATACCATGTTAATAATTCATTAATAGCCAAAACAGTTTATAGTTTTCTATCATGTTGACATGATGTATTTATTACAATTGGTTTGAATACTTCTTGAAATATTGTGAACATGTTTCAATATCACTGATGTAATTTAATAACCTTACATGTTACATATGTTTTTATAACTGTCTCGCAAATAAACATTTATGGTACTGGAGATTTATTTTACATGCCAGATTTGTTTGTTTTGCATGATAGATCTTCAAATGCATAATAAAATAAAGGGGATGAAAGCTAATGATATTATATTTTTTCTAAACTTTATTTCAATTGTTCATATAAGATAGGGTGGTGGAGTAGCCTTGTGGTTAAAGCGTTTGATCGTCACACTGAAGACCAAAGTTCGATTCCCCACATGGCTACAATGTGTGAAGCCCATTCGTTGTGTCCCCCGCTGATATATATTGCTGGAATATTGCTAAAAGCGGCGTAAAACCCTACTCATTCACTCATATAAAAAATGATTATTGAAGATGCAAAACCATCTTAATCTGAAACTGTTCCAGGTGATTGCTGAAGGTAACAACACTAAATAATTATTATCATGATTTACCCATTCCTTGATTGTGGGGTTCTAAGGTAATTCCTTTTGGACATATACATCTGTTTCCACCTCTCTTTAGAGTCACAACATTACATTCATAAAGCAAAGAATTTAATCAAAGATGTCAGGGCATATGTTCATATGAAATTTGAGCTCTGGTTCATCTCTTACTGGTCCACTGGTGTAAACAACTCATCGCATTAGGCCTGAACACTGTATTTTGTTTTGAAATTGGATTGTTACCACATGATATAAGGTATGTTAACATTTAGAACACACTGAACACAGGTTATGCGGTTGATCTGCATGCGATTATTTCCAGTCAGTTCGGACGAAGTTTTAGGGGTTGGTTGTTACAGATGTTTTGTCGAAAACGTCAGATCAGGAGGTCTAAATTTCCAAACAAACGTTTACAATTTCAAATATTTTATATTAATTTTCAATAAGTTTTGATTATAGTTTCTTAAATAATTTATATATATATATTGATAGTGACAGTAAATGAGCTTTTTGTAAACATTTTACATATCTCTGGTCCACTCAGTTAAACAACCCACTGTTTTT
The DNA here is from genome assembly GCF_023055435.1 of Haliotis rufescens. Lineage (NCBI taxonomy): Eukaryota > Metazoa > Mollusca > Gastropoda > Lepetellida > Haliotidae > Haliotis > Haliotis rufescens. The sequence goes on from NW_025964223.1 coordinate 11,466,294, forward strand.
AATAATTTATTATATATTCATCCTTTCATATTTTCTTAAGTTTGTAAACATTGTTTTTAAAAATCTGGCCTCATAATTGATGATAAATGGTTTCCCTGCAAAGTTGCAATGCAGTTTTCTATGAATGGTTGTCAGAACAAACCAAAAACTAATTATCTATTAAATAGATATAGGCCAACTGAAGTAACTGGTTTCAAACACTTAAAGGGGCACTGATCTAACGCAATTCCCCGGGACTGGTTGTTGCCTTTGTTATTGTTTTTTCCCAGTGAGTACCCGGATGTATAGCAGAAATCTAGACTAGTTCGCGACCTCTGCTGCGCAATTCGTAAGCGCATCAGTCACTTTTATGGGTAGTAATAAGGGCGTATTGGCTCACATTGATCAACAAAATGAAATACAGTTTTCGAGATAATAGGGAAATGTAGGTATCTTTGTGGGTAGCATCGGTAATGGTGACGAAGTTTTGATAAGTCACTTGCTTGGTAATTTTGCGATTTGCGTTAACACTATTTTGACTTGCAACACAAAGTAAATATTTCACCTGAGCATTGCTTTTTTTATAGTGTGTATATCTTTTTACTGTCAAAATGTGTAACATTTTCAAATTAATTTTAAAGTCTAAATATTGAGTTATTTTACAAAGTGACTGAAAAACATTTCCATCTGTATTATTATGATAACGAATTCCAAACATTTTGATGTTTAATGTAATCACCAAGAGACTGAAAATGTTACGTTGAAAAGTACATGTCTATGTTGTGTGGCTTCTAATCCTACATAATAATCTGTTGTGATGTTTGTAGGCCCTTTTGATCATCGTGTCAACAAAGGGACACCACTCTCACAATTTGATAAACTATCTAGTACTAAAATGCAAAAGAGCGTAAGATACAGATTTTCAAGTTAGACAATAATTATCATGTTATTATATGTTCATATTAATAATTTACTGCATAGATAGTGAAGTGAGTTTTTCTTATTTTAAAAATAAAGGTGCCATTTTTAGGCTTAAAAAATGTGTTTTTTTTAACTAAAGCTACAGATTTGGGATTTTGTATTGGTATTAGATATGGGGCTAGGCGGAAGGGAAAACAATATGGTTCCCAGACTGTGAGATAGAATACGGATATATATCCCCTCGTTCGTGTACCAGTTATCAAATCTATCAGTCCTGGTGCTACAAGGCGACACTTTTCTGTCAAAATGTGCTGCAGGACCCGTGAAGGTGCTGGGTAGAATAGGTCTTCAGCAACCCATGCTTGCTGTGAAAGGTGACTATGCTTGTCTTGGAAGGCGACTAACGGGATCGGGTTGTCAGGCCTGCTGACTTGGTTGATGCATGTCATTGTATCCAAATTGTGTGGATTGATGCTCATGATGTTAACCACTGGATTGTCTGGTCCAAACTCGATTATTTACAGACCGCCATTATATAGCAGGAATATTGTTGAGTGCAGCGATAACAACAAACAAACATCACACATAATATGGACTCCACCAAGTTCCAACAAGACCTCCATACAGTACAGCGATATAAAGCACTGGACCATTCTCATCAATATTTTTATATTATTATTAATGCCATCTTGTTACAAAAACAAAAAAAATAATTAAGGGGTGACTCATCCTGTTTATTTTGATCCCAAGATGGAGGATGTATCTACTCAACTTGTGTAAAATGCATTGCTCTGACATTTATTACATTCATTTTACAACTACACAGAAGTACATGTATACACATACATCCACATCAAAACAACAGGTGTAGGTTAGGAAACAAGTAAACACAACACAACACAAATACTTAACATTAAAGGCATTGGCCTCTCAATTAAATTTGGAGGTCTCTATTCTCTAACGCCATCTCAACTGTTATGTATTGGTGTGATGTAGTGAGTGAGTGAGTTGGGTTTAACGCCACTTTTAAACAGTATTCCAGTTATATCGTGTACGGCGTGTCAGCTTAATGTGGGAGGAAGCCCGAAGTGATGCAGGTCTCAGACGTTTACCACTTCGGTGAAACCCACAAGCACGGGTATGGTGCTGAACCGGGATTCGAACCCACAATAATAGGATTCTGGCAGGCCAAAGGGACGCAACTCTGCACAACGAAGTGCGGTGCCTTAGACAACTGGGCCACCCGTGCCCCCTGGTGTGATGTAAGACACAACCAATCTGTTGTATCGCTGGTTGACTAAGTGAAGGAGTAAGTTAGTTTGGTTTGATGCCGCTTCAAACAGTATTCTAGTTACATGTATATCACAGGGTGTCAGCTTAATGTGGAAGGGACGGCCAGAGAGATGCAGGTCTTACCACTTTGGTGAAACCCATGAGCACGGGTATGGTGCTGACAAGTAGTCTTAAAATTATCTGTCAGACAGTTGGGCAGGTGGAGGAAAATTTCATGCAGCCCGACATAAAAGTTATTAGCCACGGGCAGGCGGGCAGGCACTTATTGGGCACTAGTTGAGCATGCCTTGCTTTACAAGTAACCAATCATTAAACAGCTGAACATCACTAAATGACATGTGATGACAAAATCTAAACTTTTCTTAGAAAGTAGCACATCAACAAATACAAATCAGGAAGCAGGGTTCTATGCGAAGCAGAATCATGCGTCTAGTTAGCACATATATATACATAGAATGGATGCACACAAAAAAACATGCTGCGTCCCAAGGGACACACAATAATATTCATTCTACCAAATTCTTGACAAGAAATACAATTAACTTCAAAAGATCACTCTTTTCAATATTTTTAAAACTTAAATCCAATTAATTTAATCCATCAATTCAATTGATATAAAAAAGACATGATAAACCAAGTAAATAAATAAATAAGCATGCAAACAAGAAACAAATGTAGATAATTCCCCTTGTTCTTGTAAAGTGAGTGAGTACATGGGGTCTAGCACCTGTATATGAGCACTACCTCAGCTACCTGTGTTCAATTAGGCCACCACTTTTAGACAGGTGTGTGATCAGTAGAGGACGTAACGTGTACGCGAGACGGCTCTCCTGCATATTTTTCAGTAACATAATTTCAGTATTTTCTTAAAGCTTATTCGTCGTAGTGTAACAACATATATATACTTTTTCGGGCACACGAACGCACACCTATGTGGCAGCGCGTTGAAACATATCTACTTTGGTGATGATACAGACCTTCCAATGCACCAGTAAGGCATTAAAAACACAAATTTGTTTACAGATCATTGAACCCTAAAAAATTACAAGTGGAAGAAATAATAGTTTATATTTTCAAGAGAATTAAGCATAAAATATGTTAAACTAGAAGATTGATGTGACCAGCTTCATAAATTCTGAATATATATGGGTTACCTCCCCTGATTAATGGGTTACACTTCACATCTGTAGCAGAAATTTATGCGGATAACTCAGTAAAAAAAAAAAGCTCTCCCGTCTCGCGTACAAGTGACCACCTGAGAGGGGACACTCGTATGCGTGACGGCCTGTCAGTGGACCATGGATTTCTGCATGTTGCACAAAAATGTCTCTACAAGCGTTATTTGTGAAAATAATAAAACAAAATTAAGTACAGTTATTGACCATTCTACTGGTAATCGAATGACATGAAAAAAATGTCATAAGAAAAAAAATAAACGGTCAAATTGGGAGAAAAATGTGCAAAAACCGAGCAAAATGTTCTGTTTTTGACAGCGATTTTCTCCTATGTACATATTTTTCAGAAACTAACACGTAGTATTTTCTAAAAGCTTATTCATCGTAGAGTTACAAAATATATATATTATTTCACGCACACCAACGCACACCCATTTTCCATCGCGTTGAAACATGTTTACTTTCTTCGAAACCGTCTCGCGTACAAGTGACTGGTCGACAAGCCGATAAAGGGAGGTAACCGATGCCTGACTAAAATGTTCAACCGGAACATCCGTCTTGTTACACTAAATGTGTCTGAATCAGAATGATGCGTATAATATGTACGATATTTATTTAGCGCGAAGTTTCGTGGTTAGAACAAGGAGGAAATGTATTTTGATCACGTATTAGGAAAACAACTTGGAAGTGGGTAAAATATTTTTAGGTGGAAGTTAAAATGTTGGAAAACAAAGTATTTCTGTGAAATAATGAGTAATGCTTGGTATCGAACGACATAAAATATTAAAAAGTAAATTGAAAGAGTCAAATTTGGGGATTTTGGACAGCGATTTTCTCCTATGTGCATATTTTTCAGTAACATAATTTCAGTATTTTCTGAAAGCTTATTTGTCGTAGTGTAACAATATATATATACTTTTTCGGGCACACGAACGCACACCTATGTGGCAGCGCGTTGAAAAATATCTACTTTCCTCAAACTGCTCGCAACTAGTAAACACGTCGTCCCACAGCCCCGTTACGCGTACGAGAGACGGCTCTCCGAACAAGCAGTGAAAGACGGCCTGAGAGAGAGTCACTTGTAGGCGTGACTGCCTGCCGATGCATTACATATGTCTGCATGTGACACCAAAAAAACCCGTCTCTACACACTTCCTATGTGATTATATAAACAAATATACGTAGTTGACTGTTAGATGCTTGTTATCGAACGATATAAAAAGTAGAAAAATAAATTAAAGGAGTCAAATTTGGAGAGAAATGTACAAAATTGGAGCCAAATTTGGGGATTTTGGACAGCGATTTTCTCCTATGTGCATATTTTTCAGAAACATAATTTCAGTATTTTCTTAAAGCTTATTCGTCGTAGTGTAACAACATATATATACTTTTTCGGGCACACGAACGCACACCTATGTGCCAGCGCGTTGAAACATATCTACTTTCCTCAAACTGCTCGCAACTGCTAAACAAGTCAACCCACAGCCCCGTTACGCGTACGAGAGACGGCTCTCCGAACAAGCAGTGAAAGACGGCCTGAGAGAGAGTCACTTGTAGGCGTGACTGCCTGTCGATGCATTACAGATGTCTGCATGTGACAACACAAACAACCCGTTTCTACACGCTTCCTATATAAACAAATGTACGTAGTTGACTGTTAGATGCTTGTTATCGAACGATATAAAAAGTAGAAAAATAAATTTAAAGAGTCAAATTTGGAGAGAAATGTACGAAATTAGAGCCAAATTTGCCGATTTTGGACAGCGAATTTCTCCTATGTGCATATTTTTCAGTAACATAATTCAGTATTTTCTTAAAGCTTATTCGTCGTAGTGTAACAACATATATATACTTTTTCGGGCACACGAACGCACACCTATGTGGCCGCGCGTTGAAACATATCTACTTTGGTGATGATACAGACCTTCCAATGCACCAGTAAGGCATTAAAAACACAAATTTGTTTACAGATCATTGGACCCTAAAAAATTACAAGTGGAAGAAATAATAGTTTATATTTTCAAGAGAATTAAGCATAAAATATGTTAAACTAGAAGATTGATGTGACCAGCTTCATAAATTCTGAATATATATGGGTTACCTCCCCTGATTAATGGGTTACACTTCACATCTGTAGCAGAAAATTATGCGGATAACTCAGTAAAAAAGTGGAATACAACCTCATATGTATGAGTCAAGATGTAAGAAGTCATCAAGAATGTGATCCTGTCAACAAAAAGAATGTCACGACTTCTACATCTTCAAAGTTGAGGAATCATAACTGCAGCATGTGCTAAGCCAGTGCTTCCAGGCCAACATGGCCGGCATGGAGAGACCCCTGGTTGACCTGAGGGACATCCCAGCAGAAGAGTGCCAAGGACATAGAGTGAGTGAAACCAAAGTTACTAACTTTACACTTAACAGAGAAAAGGCGCTCAAAAAGAAAATAGACAACCTTCAAGATATCAGCAAAAATGTTTCTCTTGAAGATGTATGCTGGAAAAACTCTGACAGATGCTGTAATGTTGTTTTGAGGACTGACATTTTTGAAATATATAGACAAGCAATTTTCCAACTATACTGGGTGTCAAGTGAATCGGGCACACATATCCATACAGAATGGAAAGAACACAGAGACGAGACAGGGGCTATATGTGAAATAACATTATTGTGTCTTTCTTTGATTCAGTATCAAATCAATATAAGAGATATGGAACCCTGCATATCTACCGGACCTCAAACAGGCTCCAATTCCAGGGGATAGGAGCAAAAGATTGGTACGAAAAGGAAGTCCTCAAACTCATATCACTCGTGGATGACATTCAACAAGGAATCATCTCAAATCTACCAACACTTATGGCAGAAGAGGACAGGAGGACATCCCAACTTGTGAGGGTCAGTGCTGACAAAACTGAGATTACCCCACAAAAGAAAACCAATAAAATGACCAAATCAAAATCATCAAGAAAGACACAGGATTTCGGTAGTATTTTGACCTACCAGCACTCTGTGAACTCACTGAAAGAGTCTTTCACTGCACAAGAAGCTCACCTTGAAGAACACATGATGTCAACTGAATAACTAATCAAAGACAGTTCTATTCAAACAGGCAACAGGACTAAAGCTATCGAATGTGACTGGGCTGGTAAATTTGAAGATTTGTTTCTAAAATACACTAAAATGGAAAAAGAACTGGAAATGTTAAAATCTGAACGTATTTCAGATACCAAAAGACATAAAACCATGCAAGAATCCATCACAAAATTAAACCACAGAGTCCAATCCCTGAAAGAGAAGCGTTCTGTAACCCCCCTACCTCCCGAAGACACTGAGATTACTATGTTGATTGGACAACTGGCCTCTCGTATTACACTCATAGAGGACAGAGAAGAAATCATCAACAACTCATCACCTCATCACCTCATCCCAAACCTGCACCCCCTGTGACCTCGGATGGCCAAGCAGTTGAAACAGAGAGCAGCATGCCTCCGCAACCAACTTCACCCCCTAGTGCTGACTCAAGCCCCTCAGAATTCACAGTAGTGAAGGACAGAAGGCCAGTGAAAGACAAAACCTCACAGCAGGAGTCATCACAGAATGATAGAAACACCAGAAATGGAGGGCAAATCACCACTAGTGCACAGGAGCAAATGTTCAGAGTAAACAGTCATGTTAAGACTGTGTTCATAGGAGACTCAGTCTTAAGATTTGTAAGGCCACACCTCCCAGACTCTCATCATTCAGCAGTCTTCAGTTTCTCTGGAACAACCACTGAACAACTATTCGAAGAACTCAATAAGTTCAAAGTTAACCATTCAGTGGAGACATTGGTACTTCATGTTGGTGTAAACGACTGCTGGCTTCCACCACATTTCTCACTGGACCAAGACAAATATGAAAAATTGATAATGAAATGTCAAAATGCATTCCCCAGGGCAAAGATACACTTGTCTCTGATGGTGCCAAGCTCCACACGTGGAATGTTGTTCCAGTCCATTGCAAAAGGCAACGATACAATAAGACGTATTGGACAGAAGTACAAACACAACGTTATTAACCATGACAGTGTGTTCATTACTGCCTCAGGAGCTCCTAAGAAAAACATGTACCATGATAAGGTTCACCCAAGCAAACACAAAATCCATCTTTTCGTCAATTCCTTTACGGACAACATTTCGTTTATGACACCGCCAAAACCTGATCGTACTAATTTTCCACCTCTGTCATCGAACTTAAGAGATATACAAGCATCCAGACCTCAGCCTACAAGTAATCCAGTGCATCAGATCAGTGACAACAACAACAAACATCACCATCATTCAATGTTTGGAAATGTAAATCCTGATCTAATGTTACATCAACCCCAGGAATCACAGCAACCCTGGCAGATACAGCTGCTGCCCCCTTATCCTACATCCCATGACAGCAGGAATGGACAACTGAGACCACCTCCACCTCCTGGGCACCAGGTACCACCCCCATGGCCTGTCCCCCCACAGACAGGACCAAGCGCTCAACTGAACCCGTCCATGGACCCCGCCTCCATATGGTGGTCATCGCCACCATCACAACTACAAACAAGTGATTCAGCACAGGACATAATCCGCAAACTCTGTATGTGCCTCTCTGGAGTTATTTGAAAAGAGTGATGGAGTATATTTATTCTCCATATTGGTTTGATGTGCCATCAACTTTCTGTGTTATATTAACATACCTTACTTTCATGTATCCAAGGATTATATCATACCATCCTCAAGTGCCAAATTCCATGTGGATTATATTCATAATAATACCAAAACAAGATTGTGCAATGCATATATGATGACTCTCCTCCGGACCAACCTGGCAGTTCAGCAAACATGCTTTTTCCTGCCTGTGCCACATTAGGCTATATTTTGCTTTGTTTTATTATTCTTTGAATGATGTACACCCAGAGTGATATGAACTTTTCATTTTGGAACATACAAGGACTCCATCATACAAAAGACAATGATTTGTATGACAAACTGAAAAACTATGACTTTCTTGGTTTAACTGAGACATGGGAAAACCAAAGTGATGTTTGCTTTCATGGATTTCATACCATTAGTGTATCTAGAAAACATAGTATTGGAAACAGTAGTCGAGGGTCCTGAAGGGTCCTCATTTTGGACAAAATGCAATATTGATCCATTTGACATCCTCCTTAAAGAAATAATCAAATTCTCTAATTTAGGTGAGATCATTTTGGGGGGGGACTTTAATGCCCGTACAGCGTGCGAGGATGAATGTATTGATAATACAAACATAGATCACCTGCCAGACCTACCCAGTGATATAACCTCAGACATACAAACCCGAAGATGTAGTCTTGATTTTAAAACCAATAATTATGGGAAATCGCTCCTTGATATAGCCACATGCTGTAAATTAATAATATTAAACGGGCGAACTATTGGTGACAGACTTGGCAACTTTACATGTCACACGTATAATGGTCATAGTGTTGTTGATTACGCGTTAGTCACAGAAGGAATCTACCAAAATATTTCATATTTCAACATAAAACCATTAACATTGTTATCAGATCTCTGCCAGCTATCCCTTAAACTTTCAGTAACCACAGATCAACTCCCTAAAATGAACAAAAACATTAATAAGGCCACAAATGTAATCTTTACTAAATACTGGGGTAGAAGACGCTGGCATTCCAACAGCCACACATGTGTTAAAGATGCTACCTCAAACTTCAATATTCAAACTGCCTTAAACAATTTTATGTTAACCTCCAGTCCAAAAGATGGTTCTGAATGTGAAGCGCTTGTTGATGCCTTCTCTGATATATTACAAACTGTCAACAAATTGTCAACAAAACCTTGCAAAAATAAATCAAATGTACCAAAAAACCAATGGTATGATGCTGAATGTAAAGCGGCAAAACGTAATATGGAACAAAAATATCAAGAGTTCAATAAAGAAAGCAATATATCAATTAAAAATAGGGCTCTTGTATCCAAAAAAGAATACAAGAAGTTACTCAGAAGAAAACAACGTATCTATAAACAAAATCACATTGAACAACTGGAAACCCTGTCAAAAAAGGAACCCAAAAAATTCTGGAAACTATTAAATAAACTTAGAACCTCATCCCAAAGGAATCTGTTTATCCTGATCCTGAGGAGCTAACAAACCACTTTAGGAATATTTACAACACTAAAACAAAAATATCTTCTCTGGATCCTCTACAAAATTCTTCAAGACATGGAGATATGCATATATGTGACGGTCTTAATAAACCAATAACAGCTAATGAAATTCTCACTTGTATAAAACAATTCAAAACAAACAAAAGTCCAGGCGAAGATAACATAAGTAACGAACTTTTAAAATCAATATCTTGTTCATTGATAGATCAGTTGGTTAAACTGTTTAATGACGTATTAAATAGCGGTCACTTTCCACAGAGCTTGGCAGCCTCGGTTGTTACCGCATTACATAAGAAGGGTGATAAGACTGTCCCTAACAACTACAGGGGTATTGCACTAAGCAGCTGCTTAGGTAAGCTATTCTGTAAGGTTATTAATGAAAGAATAATGGAACACATGGACAAAAATCAATTACAAGACCACTGTCAGTCTGGATTTAGGAAGGGCTACCAAACATCAGATAATGTATTTGTTCTTAAAACATTAATAGATTCTACAAAAAGTAAAAAGAAAAAACTATACACTTGCTTTGTAGATTTTCAAAAGGCCTTTGATTCAGTTGACAGATCACTACTCCTAACAAAGGTATTATCAAATAAAATCTCAGGAAACATATTTAAAATAATATCATCACTATACAGTGATATCTCTTATAAAGTGAAAACTGACAAGGGCGTTTCACAATCCTTTAAATCCAACATTGGGGTACGACAAGGGTGCATTTTGTCTCCCACATTATTTAATATATTCCTCAATGACCTTCCACATTATATCAAATCAGATAGCAATAATATAACACTCAATGGTTTCAACATTTGTCATTTGTTGTTTGCCGATGATTTAGTTCTATTTGCCGATTCCCCCCAAAAGCTACAAGTGTTACTTGATGGACTAAAGGTATTTTGTGCCACAAATAACCTAAAGATTAATAGTGATAAAACAAATGTTGTAGTGTTTGGACAATCAATTAAAACAGAAGAAAAGAATACTTGGACCATAGGTGATACAAAAATACTAGTTACAGATAGTTATAACTATTTAGGAATACGATTCCAAGCAAATGGTAAACTTAAAAACAGTGCTAAACCTCTCTTGAAAAAAGGCCTAGGGGCCTACCACAAGCTTCAGTCCACCATTTTTAACCAAGATATACCAATAGCTCTTGCTTGCAAACTATTTAAAACATTAATCGAGCCAGTAATTTTATATAATAGTGAAATCTGGGGTGTAGATTCAATCCTCCTGAACAACTTTGATTCATTTATCCCCGAAAAACTGCAGCTCAAATTTTGTAAATCCATATTAGGTGTCAACAAAACAACACATAACTGGGCAAGCCGAGCTGAACTAGGACTCTACCCCCTTATCAACACAGTATTAATCAAAATAGCAAATTTTTATCACCATGTCTGTTCTTCCAAAAACATAATACTTCAGAACGCTTTTACAGAAAGTACATATTTGGTGAAAAAACGATTAGGATGGGTTTACCAGCTAAATCTATTCTTAGGAAAACACAATTTGAGCATTTCAGCTTTCCTATCACCAATATTCAAAGAGACAATCAAATCTAAATTCAACTCCCTCTTCAAGGAATCTCTTCAAGATGTAAATACAACAAGAGGCACAGGAAACAAACTTAGGACATATAGGATAGTTAAAAATGAAATAAAATTAGAACCCTATCTCAGTCACTGTAAAGTAAAAAAATATCGAGTTCACTTTTCTAAACTAAGATTAAGTAACCATAAATTAAATATTGAACTTGGAAGACACACAAAGCCACCAACCCCACTACATCAGAGGCTATGCTCTACATGTTCAATCATTGATAACGAAAAACATTACTTACTTCACTGTATTAAACACATTCGAGAAAGAAATATACTCTTTGAAAAACTATCCAGACAAAATATAAATGTAAATGTCCACAGTCATGAAGACAAATTATTTCAATACATCCTGTCAAATAATGAAGCAGTCAATATCAACTGCATTTGTTTCCACATCTATAATTTCAAACAATAAATACCCCTTCATAATCAACCGTTGACATTTTATGTATAAAAATATGTGATATTGATTATTTTGTTTCTGTATGTGTCTACAGGAATGTAAATTATGTATGTCTGTATATATGTATATATAAATCATAATGTCTTGTCTTTTAAAATTGCATCTGTCCCGTAATGGAACGTTTCTGCAATAAATATTATCTTATCTTATCTTATGGCTACATACTCATGTGACACGAAGACCAAAAAAAAAATATTCATACTTTTTTTCCACCTACCAACCATTGTCACAAAACAATCAAATACACATTTCATGAAATAAAGTACATATTGATACTGTTTTGCAGAACTATTTGTCAACTTATTATTTGTTAGGAAGTGAAGTGAACAACATAAACAAGATGTTGAATACAAACGATATACCAAAAAAGCTAATAAAATCACAAACAAAAGCAAAAACTAATTGATAAGAATCCTGGTGAACATAGTGAAAATCCAGGTTAGGCTTGGTCCTAAGCAACCCACGCTTGTTGTAAGAGGTGTCTAAGTTTCGTTTGTTTCAATGTTTGTTTGTTGTTTAACGCTGCACTCTGCAGTATTACAGCTTTATGACATGGTCTGTAAATAATCGAGCCTGGACCATACAATACAGTGATTGATATAATGAGCATCGATCTACACAATTGGGATACGATGACAACCAAGTCAGTGAGCCTGACCACCTGATCCTGTTGGTCGCCTCTTACGACAAGCACAGTCGCCTTTCAAGGCAAGCATGGGTTGCTGAAGACCTATACTACCTCCGATCTTCACGGGTTAAGTGTCTAACGGATCAAGGTGGTCAGACTCGCTGACTTGGTTGATGCATGTCATCGTATCCCAATACCATAGATTGATGCTCATGATGTCTATCACTGGACTTGATTATTTACTGACAGCCATCATATAGCTGAAATATTTCTGAGTGCAGCGTTAAACAACAAACAAACAAACAAACATCATCATGATCATGTAACAAGTCATTAGAAAAGGGGGACACAGTTCAGTTATATGTCATACTTACAACTGTGCCCTGATATTGTTGTAAGAAACTTTAACAAAAAATAGTGGATGTGCTACAATCAACACAACGAATAAACAAACTCCAGCTCATTCTCAAACTCATTTCTACGTAATTGTGTAACGTGACAGGAATAAAACAATAAGTTTTTCCACTTGCAGTCTAGGGACAAGCTGGTTAGCCTAACCCTAACTGTCAGATGACTGCTCCGACTTAATCGTGGTGATATCGACTATACTTTGCATATTATGAGTCTGTACATGCAGCTCAAACATTTTGTTGTCTGAGAAGACCTCTTCACACTCCTCACACTGCACTAGCTCCCCTGTATGGAGCCTGAAATGCATGCTGAGGTCGAGGTGACTGACTTTTTTCTGGCACAGGGAACACGAGTAGCTTTCAAGCAGGTCCGAGTCAGAGAACTCATCAGCTGGAGTGGAATAATATTTGTAAAGATTTTCAGTATGGCCTTTGAGATGGTTTGAGAGATGATTCTGTCTGGTAAATATCTTCTTACAAAAATGACAGGAAAAGGTCTTCGCACATTTTGATTTTTTATGTCTTATCAATGTGCTCTGGTATGTGAACAATTCTCCGCACAAATCACAGCTGAACATCTTCGAAACTGAATGAGCAGCCTGATGCTGATTTAAAGTGAATTTCCGTGAGAAGGTTTTGTTGCAAATACTGCAAGAAAAATTGGGAACTCCTGTATGAACTTGATGGTGTGCTTTGAGATCAGTCTTCCGCTTGAACCGTTTTCCACACAACTTACATGAGTGCAATAAAAAACCTAAATGTAAACGTAAATGCACTGTCAAGTTATTCTTCTGGGTGAAACCTTTGTCACATATTTTACAAGAATACATCTTTTCCCCTGTGTGAATGGTCCTGTGTCTTCTCAGAGTGCCCATCTTACGGAAAGATTTACTACAGAACTCACACTCAAAGGCCTTTACATCCTTGTGAATAAGCATATGTTGTTGTAAGCTACTTTTGTAGTTGAACTTGTCATCACACACATCACATTTGAAGAGATCCTCCCCTGTGTGGATTTTACCATGTGCCTCAAGACCCCCTTGGTGCTTAAATTCCTTTCCACATGCCTCACAAGAAAATATTTGGCAGTTTGTGTGAATTGTCAAGTGACGAGTGTAATTATATTTCCGACTGAAAGTACGCTTGCAAACGCCACAGTTGTACGATTCCGTCGTCATTGGTACCTAAACTTCAAACAATATTCCTTCGCTATATTCCAAGAATTATATATAATTATAAAATGTCATCTAAATGTAATACTCAAGTCTTGAGCAAGTAGGGAGTTGTCAAATTATACCTCCACAATACCCCAAATTTCATAATTATTAAGGCATGATACAGCTGTTGTAGCACCTATGTCAAGTTCATCCAGAATTCCAAGCAGGAGGAATCTGAAAGTCAAATAAAATCATTTACATATAACATGGTTATCATAGTTATGTTGTTATGAGATTATTATGATAATAATCAATGATTGATTGTCTACCCCTTCACACATGAAATGATCAATTTTTAATGTCCATAACTAATGGTGGACAAAAATGCCATCGCATATCAAATTCTTATTCATAACACTTAGCCTTTCCTTTGATTTATATTTGCATCCCTTGGAGATGCCAGAAACATATGACTGTGGGTTCGAATCTTTGTTCGCCCTGATAACGTTTCTCGGCTTGTTAGAAGAAGGATTAATTGACATACAATTTCTAGAAAATAGCACAAAATTGGCAACAAGGCTCGGATCGATTCGGATCGATGACAACCAAGCATGACCACCCGATCCAGTTAGTCGCCTCTTACGACAAGCATAGTCGCCTTTTACAGCAAGCATGGGTTACTGAAGATCTATTCTACCCTGGATCTTCACGGGTCGAACATGTTCTGTACTTGCTGATTGCTGATAACCAAGAATGTATATATGTATATGTTGTGTTATTTGTTGCTATATATATAGTTTAATAAAACATATGTGAGATAAATAATTTCTGAGTACAAATTTTCACAATTTGTGGAGTGGTGATTCCTTCAGCGTGTTGTGCAAATGCAAAGGGACAGGATTTGGAAAAGTAAAGTTTGCTTCAATGCTGGTGCGTCAAAGAACCTAGGAACAACATTTTTAAATCCCATTCTTTATCTTTAATGGTGTTGAGTTTGTGGAATATCAATGATAATAAATAAATCCTATTTAGCTTAGAAAATGAATCATTGAATGAGTGGATTTTTTCTTCATCAGTCAGCAATATAGCAGATATATCACAACAGACTCTTTAGTTTTTGTTTGTTTGTTGTTTAACGCCACACTCAGCAATATTCCAGCAATATGACGGCGGTCTGTAAATAATCGAGTCTGGACCAGACAATCCAGTGACTGATATCATGAGCATTGTTCCATGCAATTGGGATATGATGACATGTATCAACCAAGTCAGCGAGCCTGACCAACCGATCCCGTTAGTCGCCTCTTACGACAAGCATAGTCGCCTTTTACGGCAAGCATAGGTTGCTGAAGACCTATTCTACCCGGATCTTCACGGGTCAACTCTTTAGTAATATCGAGTCTGATCCGAGCAGACCAGTGGTTGATATCATGAGCAACTTTTCACGGTGCATGGGAATTGTGATCCACAAAAACGCAGAGTAGCCCAACCAGTGTAAACACGAATTCGAAACGTTTGTTCGCCCTTCCATTAGGGCCTATCGTATGTTGTTATTAGAAATAGAAAAAAGTACCCACGTAAATCGCATCACTGACCAACTTTACTATCGATACAAAATGTTCAAAACAATTGACATACGTATACCATACTATGAATAACTTTTCACGTTTCGGAAGTTAGATCGAAAACAGGACAATCGTGACTGTAGCTAATCATTCACATGGTAAATACAGATGATAACGGTTGTGTTTTGTTGTTGATCAACGATTTAGGAACACACCTGGCATGTTATGATTTTGTCGGGTGCCCGTTGGAGTCACAACAGATTAATCATAAAGCAAATTCACTGACAACATTTCTAGACATACTTCTAGTTCCTTACTTTCCATGCGCGGGCATAACGGTATAAAGCTTCCTGCAGCGATGTACCGTTACCAACATGTCTAGACTGATTCCCGGATCCTCCGCCCGCTGCTCTTGCTCTGCTTTGCAAGTCTGTCGCAGGAACGAACGGGAACCAGTCTACCAACATGTCGTGCTAATGGACTATGAAGGTAGCATGCGCTGATGTGGAGCTTAGGTTACGGCTGAAACGGCACCAAGTGAAAACGGTCCCAAAAGAATGACAGAAACGGACCAATGTTTACACAGTTAAAGGGGAAGTGTACACGCAAAAATCACTTTCTTACTTATTTTAAACAAAACGCAATTTTAGAATTAGTTAGTATCAGTGTTTGAAAATATACCCTCATTTTTCTCACAGTGAAAGTAGGAAGCTCACGGTAAGTGTGAAAATGTTATGCCGTTATGAGGCCTTCGGTTTCCGAGCTGAACAGGCCTGAGTTATCCCCCTTAGATTATGACGTAATTGGTGCCAATTTAACTGGTTTCCCTGTCTTGTCACAACGCAAAAGATATTAAGTACCAGTTTATGGTGATACACCATGGCATCCGATATATTGACTGATCCGAAGAAGTTCCTTTGACCCATCAAGAAATCGCAAAATTCCCATCACCTAGATGGGCCTAGATTTTCGAAACGATCTTAGCTAAGATAAATCTTAACAACTTACGTTCAAAGATAAGATATCTTAAGGTTAAGATAAGATAGATTTTCGAAACTATCGTAAACCTGTCGCAGATCGTTCAGAGCTACGATACCTATCGTAACTCTGACAGAGAACTCATTTGTGTTAGAGATCGAAAAAGCGGGTGTTTCCCAATGACGTCACGGGGATTCCCAGCTGCTGACAATAACAACATAGATAATTGACACGGAATTCATGATCACATTGTCATGTCAAATTGTTTAACACGTACATATTTGAGTGAAATTCTGTACAATCCTACATATGTCCTACATGTAGACGTGTTGTTCTTATGATAAAAGATGCCATGACTAACCGAACACAAAAAGCATTCGTGTGCCATGCAATAGCATTTTTCAAAGCCAAAACATGTTATAATCAATAAGTCTAGTGTTACCACACTTTAGCTATTAGAATAGAAATAATGTGCCAAAAGATACTTCACTATTTTCCCTTCAAATGGTCCTTTCGTGACCACGCAGAACTTTATGATATAAACACATCGCGTAACAAAGTCAAGGACGAAAGTAAGGGACGTTATTCTAAATGACAACGACAAGACCTTTGATCGAACAGCATATGCGTTCAGCATTTAACATGCGTGTTCAAGTCTGATGTTAAGTGATGTATACTGTATATGTTTGTGTTTATGTCAAAAGTCAAGTTTATATTAGTGTAAACACCAACATTATACGTGGAAACACTCAAAACAAAAATTGTTCAGGAAGCAGCGCACCCACAAGCAAGATTTTATGACAATCTAAGCTTGTTAAGTTTGTTTTGTTATTTATGTAACCAATATATTTCACGAAGTAACCAAGGACTTAAATACAATATCAACCTATAAGTATTCAGATGATGACATTATTTTTTATCTATCTAGATCCATAATTCTTTCAAAATTTAAAAGTGACACTAATTTTCGTTCGCAAAGAGAGATAATTTCGGAATTGCCAAGTTATGTTGTCTCATGGAACACGCCACAAGTTAATGTAAACATACATATAATGTAGTCATTTTCTATCCTTTTAAATTAAGTAGAGTTAATAAACTGATTTGTCTGATTTCATTTAAATCTGACTAAGGAGCGAAATACTTTGTAATGTGTCAAATCTATTCCAGAACGTAGTTCAATGGTGTTTGGCTTGTCTGACAGCATTGCTGAGGATCGTTTACTAGTATTTGTCCGTTGACCCTAAACGTGACAACGATTTTATTGTTTGAATGGTCTCAAGTATATATATATATATTTTAAACATAAAACGGGAAGATGTAGACTTAAATATTAAAAACATCAAAATATTTTAAAACCCGTTTATTGAATGCAAAGATTATTGTGTTGAAAATGTGTATTTTATGTTGATCAGTAAATTTCATTTAATAAACTTTGTTTCTACGAACATATATTTGAAAGTGAATTTTGGACAATTTGCAATCTATGCTACATTTTGACGAGAACCAGAACGAGCATGGGAACTCATTTTTTATTTGATTTGTCGATACAAAAATCTGTGCTTAACTTTTGCTGTCAAAATTTCGGTAAATTGTTATATTTATAAGGGAATACATCTATATGCCGTTAATCACCTGGGCTTAAAGAATGCAATTGTTCAACAGACAGTTTTTAATCACTTTTTATCAAATATTTGTCTTTCAAGAGGATATAGATAACGTAGGTATTGAATTTAAACGAAACAAATTACAATTACTTTTGCAAGAAAAATATAAGTTATTGTATACAAATATTTGATCACATGTATTTCCTTGTTTAGTCAAATCCCACACGATTTTAGATGTAAAAACTTATGCGAAACCTTTATGGTTGTTTTTACACATATAGATTGATATAGTTTTATAAAATGCGAAAATAAAGACTAAAGCATTGACACAAATGCGACTCAGAAAATATAACAGCGGAACTCTGCGCTTTATGAAAACTGTACCATTGAGCATGGTGTCCCGGGCGAATACAAAGGGAAACCACTCTCAACTAGAGTTTGAACTAAGATTAGCTCCCCCTAAACTATCAATAAGGTCACGGTCATTACTGTAGCCTGTCGACACCTTCCCAAATTATCGAAAAGGTATGTTGTTTCACACTTCTTCAGCATGGACTCGGATAGAAAAATAATGTAAGCTATCGACTCCACAGTTATGTGTATCGCTGTCGCGATTAAGAACATTTTTGACGTGAAATCCTTGATGCGTTCTTCGTGTTTTCGAAGTGTCAATTTGAATCACTCAGTTTTACAAAATGAAATGTCAATGTTTGAACGTAAAGCGGACTAATTGTTTGGCAAAATATCTATGGAAAAGTATGCAGCCATCTTGGATGAAGATAAAATAAACTTACGACAGGTATAGGGCTATCTTAGATTTACGACAAACTTAAGATATCTTAGGGCTACGATAGCTTCGAAAATATGCTACGATAGCCTACGATTTCCTTACGACAAATTTACGATAATTTTAGGGCTACGATCGTTTCGAAAATCTAGGCCCAGTGCTACTTGGCAAACGTTGTCTCAACAAGATTACACATTACCAGATTACGAGAGCATATGCTTTGAGTAACACGAAAATGGGGTACGTCCCAGTACGTTTCTAAAGTCGGTTGCCGCGTGGAAACGTACTGGGGAAAAATAGATTCTCTTTGATTTTTCCCCCATCCGAATTCAAAATAACTGCCATATTTTATGGATAAGTAACTAAATTCCGTATGTCACATCAGCATCAGCCGAACAAAACCGTCCCCATTTGAAAGTGAAACGATAGATCACCCCATTGATGTGTTTAAGTGTTTGAAACCAGTTACTTCAGTTGGCCTATATCTATTTAATAGATAATTAGTTTTTGGTTCGTCTGACAACCATTCATAGAAAACTGCATTGCAACTTTGCAGGGAAACTATTTATCATCCATTATGAGGCCAGATTTTTAAAAACAATGTTTACAAACTTAAGAAAATATGAAAGGATTAATATATAATTAATTATTAAAAACGGTGGGTTGTTTAACTGAGTGGACCAGAGATATGTAAAATGTTTACAAAAAGCTCATTTACTGTCACTATCAATATATATATATAAATTATTTAAGAAACTATAATTAAAACTTATTTAAAATTAATATAAAATATTTGAAATTGTAAATTTTTCAAGATAGACACAATTTTATGGATAACAACTTCTTTAATACTGTAAAAAGCGACGTTTCGGTATAGATCCTTATACCGTTGTCAAGCAAGACTGAATGAGGGACATAGTGCAGAATATATATAGCAAGTGGAGGATTAACAGTAGAGGATTAACAGTAACAACAAGGGCATACATGAGTGGGATAACATAGGTAGGTGTGACAACAAGGATGATGCTATCACAACACGATGGACAGAAAACACATAGCTAGAAGCCAATGGGGCATGAAGCCAATAAACAACCTCGCCAACAACCTCCATGATTTCACCAAAAGAAAACTAACAGAAGCAGTCGACATTCGCCGCCACAACCCATCAATCAACAGAGATCAAGGCTATTTCATCCCATCCGCCTACTATGAACTCATCAAACAATAATCACCTGTTTATTGGCTTCATGCCCCATTGGCTTCTAGCTATGTGTTTTCTGTCCATCGTGTTGTGATAGCATCATCCTTGTTGTCACACCTACCTATGTTATCCCACTCATGTATGCCCTTGTTGTTACTGTTAATCCTCTACTGTTAATCCTCCACTTGCACATTCAGTCTTGCTTGACAACGGTATAAGGATCTATACCGAAACATCGCTTTTTACAGTATTAAAGAAGTTGATATCCATAAAATTGTGTCTATCTTGTCATCCGCCAACTTCTAAGTAATGCCTATCAAACAAGTTGTAAATTTTTGTTTGGAAATTTAGACCTCCTGATCTGACGTTTTCGACAAAAACATCTGTAACAACCACCCCCTAAAACTTTGTCCGAACTGACTGGAAATAATCGCATGCAGATCAACCGCATAACCTGTGTTCAGTGTGTTCTAAATGTTAACATACCTTATATCATGTGGTAACAATCCAATTTCAAAACAAAATACAGTGTTCAGGCCTAATGCGATGAGTTGTTTACACCAGTGGACCAGTAAGAGATGAACCAGAGCTCAAATTTCATATGAACATATGCCCTGACATCTTTGATTAAATTCTTTGCTTTATGAATGTAATGTTGTGACTCTAAAGAGAGGTGGAAACAGATGTATATGTCCAAAAGGAATTACCTTAGAACCCCACAATCAAGGAATGGGTAAATCATGATAATAATTATTTAGTGTTGTTACCTTCAGCAAT
This sequence comes from Haliotis rufescens, assembly GCF_023055435.1. Classification (NCBI taxonomy): domain Eukaryota; kingdom Metazoa; phylum Mollusca; class Gastropoda; order Lepetellida; family Haliotidae; genus Haliotis; species Haliotis rufescens. The sequence continues at coordinate 11,487,030 of NW_025964223.1, forward strand.
CACCTGGAACAGTTTCAGATTAAGATGGTTTTGCATCTTCAATAATCATTTTTTATATGAGTGAATGAGTAGGGTTTTACGCCGCTTTTAGCAATATTCCAGCAATATATCAGCGGGGGACACCACAAATGGGCTTCACACATTGTAGCCATGTGGGGAATCGAACTTTGGTCTTCAGTGTGACGATCAAACGCTTTAACCACAAGGCTACTCCACCATCCTATCTTATATGAACACTTGAAATAAAGTTTAGAAAAAATATAATATCATTAGCTTTCATCAATTTATTTTATTATGCATTTGAATATCAATCATGCAAAACAAACAAATCTGACATGTAAAATAAATCTCTAGTACCATAAATGTTTATTTGTGAGACAGTTATAAAAACATATGTAACATGTAAGGTTATTAAATTACATCAGTGATATTGAAATATGTTCACGATATTTCAAGAAGTATTCAAACCAATTGTAATAAACACATCATGTCAACATGATAGAAAATCTATAGGACATTTTCATGTTTACAATACTCACCCTTAATTCGAAAGAGTTTATCATGGAAAATTGTTTGATGAACTCGCCCGCACACTTGTCTATAGGGTTATGCTCGTCCGAACGGTAAACAGTGACAGAGTTTATCATGGAAAATTGTTTGACGAGGAAAATGTTTTATTGGAAATATATGTCGAAGCAGGTTTATTCATAGCTAATGTATAGCAGAGAGACTAAGCGACCGACCGCCCATAACAATGTCAACATACCCCGGCCTTACAATTAATGTTAACATACCATCCTCGCCTGAAGCTTCCCATTCATAAATTGTGTGACCAGTGTCCCGTATTCATGATATGTTAGGGAAGATGTGTTGTACATTTGTTATTTTTAAAGGGAGTTATTTCAGAGAGGCGGGACTGACCAACTGATCCCAGTCAGTCGCCGATAAGCATGGGTTACTGGGCCTGCTGCCTGTGGAAGCCAAAGGTGAAGACCACCAAGGATTATTTACCAGTGTGTATTGTAAAACCAAATTAAAATACACATACTGATCGCTTTTTTAACATACTCACAAGTGTGCTGTGAAGAAAAGAGTGTCTTCCAAGATTCCCTGCACGTGTAAGACAGTATAAACTCTACAGTAGTGTGGCCCGACAAACAGTTTTACTCTCGCCAGCAAACGGATTGGACGTGAACAACATGAAGAAAGCATCAGAGATTAGACTTGACCCTAGAGATATATTTAGGAAGACTACGTTGAGAAAATCACAACAGAGAAAGAAACCACAAGCAGCCAAGAAGTCGACGCTGTAGACAAAGAAGAGACAGGTAACACCTAAAATGAAAACGATGACAACCAAACAGGGATCGAAGACAACACCCCAACCCGTGAAAATACAACATGTGTCGGAGTTGAAGGCTGTGGTGGAACGGGCACTTGCTGCCTTGAAGCGTCAACAGAGTCAAGGGTATAAAAGAAAGCTTCATACCCTCTAATCGCACACCGTATTGGATCACCATGGGGGTTGCCACCTGTCCGAACTGTGAAAAAATGTTTCAAGAAGAGATGTCATGTTACGACACAGGAGAAATAAACATAGCATACCACCGCCGTTACAAGCCCACCCGCCGCCGCAAGTCCACTCGCCATTACAAGCCCACCCGCTAACGCCGCTGCCGCAAGCCCATACGCTACCGCCGCCGCCGCCGCAAATCCACCCGCCATTACAAGCCCACCCGCTAACGCCGCCGCCGCCGCAAGTCCACCCACCGCCGCCGCTGCGTCAAGCCAACCCGCCATTACAAGCACATCCGCCGCCGCCGCCGCCGCCATCGCAAGTCCACTCGTGGCTGCCTCATTTACCATGTATATCTGATCTTCGAGAACAATTCAAGTTCCTGATTCCCTCAAATGCGCTCGTTGTGGGACCCAGTGGTTGTGGAAAGTCTGTGTTTACCTCTCATGTACTCCGGCATGGCCTGATCCAACCCCAACCTACCCGCATCGTTTGGTGTTATACTCAATGGCAGCCATAATATAAGGACCTCGGTGAGCAGCTGCCTCAGCTGACCTTTGTAAAAGGAATTCCCTACGATATCTTGGACGAGGATTACTTTGATGCTCGTCAACAGAATGTGTTGGTCCTGGATGATTTCCTGGCCGAAGCAAAGCACGACAAGCGTATTTCGCGGCTGTTTACACAAACCTCACATCACAAGAATGTATTGATCTTTCTCTTGATACAAAATCTGTTTCCGAGAGGTAAGGAATCGAGAGACATTGCTTTGAACGTGCATTATGTCACCCAGTTTCATTCCCCCATAGATAAACAGCAAATCAAACTCTTCGCTCGTAGAATTTCCCCCGAACTTATGGATCACTTTATGGCTATGTATGAAAAGGTTGCTGAAACACCCTTATGGACAACTCACCATCGATCTAAAACCTACCACCAAAGATAAGGATCGACTGCATGTTAACCTCATAAATGAGGAAAACAGGAGAACAACAACACAGTCTGAACCTGATCTGCGTAGGGAGAAGTTGACTACAACAGAATCTCTGGATCGTCCTCTGACACAAGAAGAGAGATTGCCCCAAAATCAGCTCACGCCAATTGAAACCAATTCAGACACGAGTAGTGAGACATCATTGACTATGGCCACGGCTTGCGCAGATTGCGAGATGCTGATAGATAACATGCACGATCTACAGCGACATATCAAACACTGGTGTCCGGCCAATAGCCTTCAACCTAAGAGAAAGCGTGCCAGACTCGAGAGTGATGACGATGACAGTGACTTTGACGACCTAGCCTCTTCCCAGAAAGGCAGTGGTCTTGCCGTCAAACCTCCACGTGGGAAGTCAACATTCACTAATATGGAAGCCGAGGAGTGGCAAAATGTAGGCTTACAGCGCATCTGGAAGCAGGTGTACGATACGTTTCATGACAAGATGAAACTGCAGAAAAAACAGTACAAGCGACATGGACGAACGCAAGAGTGGATTGAGAGAAGATTGAAATTGAGGTGGGAGGATCTAGTGCGTAGTACTCTCAACTATGCGATGGAATATACCACGTACTTTAAAGAGGCACCTCTGTTTCAAAACATGCTATACAACCTGGGAGACATGAATCCTTCCACGGAACAATCCGTTCTCAAAAATATAATCAAACTCCTCCTAAAACCAAAGATGAAAGAGATCCTGCCTTTGATGGATATGCCTGAAATAGAAAGTGAGACTGAATCTGATAGCGTTGCAGAGGATAACGACGGTGATGACGAGGAGGAGGATGATGATCGTGAGCAGAACGATTAGGCATAAATACCCATCACTACTATATCAGTCTAACAATCAGAAGAGAATGCCGAGTCAACGCCATGCGTCTAGTTTGATTCATATTTTGAAAACACCTCGTAAACTGAGGCGTTTGAACGATAAGAAACGCCGAATTTCCCTGTAGGTGAGAGGAATTGTGAAACTGGGACCTCCTGGACGGAAATCGTTACAAGCAATGGATAAAGCATGGACTATAGACAACCATTCAACCTTAAAACAGCGTAGAAAAGGAAACATTCAACAGTATGAAATGTGTTTCAAAACATGGACTCGCTGTTTAAACAATAGGGCCTTCGAGCAGCAGCAGCATGTGTATATGAGTGACTAAATAATGTTCCAGAGTGAATACTATTGTCCATTCGTATATCACGGCTTTGTATGGAACCGATTGACTCGAATCAATAAATGATACGAATGAACTGTTTGGTTTTTTTCTCAGTTTTTGGCATATTAGTAAATAGTCTTCGTCATACTACACCCGTGAATGTCCCGGGTTATAGAATCGACCTTCAGTAACCCATGCTTATCGGTGACTGACGGGGATCGGTTGGTCAGTCTCGCCGACTCGGATGACACGTGCCATCGGTTCCTAGTTGCACAGATCGCTGCTCATGCTGTTGATCACTGGATTGTCTGGTCCAAGCTCGTTTATTGACAGACCACCGTCCTAGACCTGGAATAATGCCGAGTGTGGCGTAAAACTAAATTCACTCACTCACTGATACCAATACATCTAAAAAGTAATGTCATCATTTAAATGGTGAGTTTAAACGCGTATTTTACCCTTACAAGGACGAGTGCATTCCACACACCCTTCCTGTTATCAATGTGTCACTGTTTACAGTTTGGGCGAACATAACCCTATAGACATGTGTGCGGGAGAGTTCATTCATCAGAAATCTGTCATTTACGATGTGTTTATAAATATGAACTGCTAACCACGCTCATAGTCATGTTGCGTGTCGTAGTTAGAACCGTAATTGATCTATTGAAAGGTGTCATACATTCGTGTTCGGATATACGTACAACATCTACACGCACATACTTTCCTACATCATTCAAATGTATTAAATACCGGATACGTTTAAAAGACACCATGCAACGAAAGAAAGGTTTAATGACGGGGGGAATACCCATATATATCCTCTCTGAAATAACTCCCTTTTAAAATAACAAATGTACAACACATCTTCCCTAACATATCATAAATACGGGACACTGGTCACACAATTTATGAATGGGAAGCTTCAGGCGAGGATGGTATGTTAACATTAACTGTAAGGCCGGGGTATGTTGACAATGTTATGGGCGGTCGGTCGCTTAGTCTCTCTGCTATACATTAGCTATGAATAAACCTGCTTCGACATATATTTCCAATAAAACATTTTCCTCGTCAAACAATTTTCCATGATAAACTCTGTTCTTTCTTCGAATTAAGGGTGAGTATTGTAAACATGAAAATGTCCTATAGATTGCTTCCATCACTTTCCCAACAAACCTAGCTTCGTGCCTTCACACTGGTACATGTACTTATCAGTTTTCTATCTATTTTCAAAATAGCACGTTCTGAAGTAAAACTGTGCACATCATGTTACACGGTTAAAACTCAAACCGCACGGTTTATTTGTCATCGCGTTAAATGGAAACGCTAGCATTGAAACATCAACTATGCAAGTCGGGACAAGATGAATTTGATCCAGCTAGACGTGCATTTTTTTTTCCATTATCCGGGGTATATAAAGTTGACACAATCCGTCTCTATTGTGGTATGATGTACTTTCAACACACACCCTGTATTCATCAAACCAGGTCGCACGCTCTAGCGAGCGCGGGTTAAACGACGACGCTTGTCTATTCAGAGCAGCACGCTATACATTTAGCTCTATTCATAACCCTTTACTTTTGTTTTCTTATGAATTCATTTCTGCCTTATAAACACACACCTTTCATTCCCCACCCTTTCCCGACGCGCTGTTGATGTATGAGTCATCCTATCCGATCACGTGACTTGGATCAACCAATCACTTTCGCATCCGCCTGGATCAACCGGATCAACCAAAAAAGGTTCCTGCAGACCCGTTCTATACTACTAATATGGGAGGAAGCAGACGTGGTTGTCATGAGTACAGGAGAAGAGGAGCATGGGAGTAAGTAGAGGTGGTTATCATGGGTACAGGAGAGGAGGATTATGGGAGGAAGCAGACGTGGATGTCATGAGTACGGGAGAGAAGGAGTATGGGAGGAAGCAGACGCGGTTGTCATGAGTACGGGAGAGGGGGAGTATGGGAGGAGCAGACGTGGTTGTCATGACAACCACCTCTCCTTTCTCCCATATTCCTTCTCTCTTGTACTCATGACCACCTCTCCTTCCTCCAATATTCCTCCTATCCTGTACTCACGACAAGCACCTGTCCTTCCTCCCATACTCCTCCTCTCCCGTATTCATGGCAACCATCTCTTCTTCCTCCCATGCTCCGCTTCTTCCGTACTCATGACAACCGCATCTGCTTCCTTCCATACTCCCCCTCTCCCGTAGTCATGACCACCCACTCTGCTTCCTCCAATACTCCTCCTCTCCTGTACTCATGACAAGCACTTCTCCTTCCTCCCATACTCCTCCTCTCTTATACTCATGACAACCGCGTCTGCTTCCTCCAATATTCCTCCTCTCCCGTACTCATGACATCACCTGTCCTTCCTCCCAAACTCCTCCTCCCCGTACTCATGACAACTGCCTCTGCTTCCTCCCATACTCCCATCTCCTGTACTCATGACAACCGCGTCTGCTTCCTTCAATATTCCTCCCCTCCCGTACTCACGACAAGCACCTGTCCTTCCTCCCAAACTCCTCCTCTTCCGTACTAATGACCACCCACTCTGCTTCCTCCCATACTCCTCCTCTCCCATACTCATGACCACCCACTCTGCTTCCTTCCATACTCCCCCTCTTATGTAATAATGACCACCCACTCTGCTTCCTCCCATACTCCTCCTCTCCCATACTCATGACCACCCACTCTGCTTCCTCCCATACTCCGCCTCTCTCATACTCATGACAACCGCGTCTGCTTCCTCCAATATTCCTCCCCTCCTGTACCCACGACAAGCACCTGTCCTTCCTCCCAAACTCCTCCTCTCCCGTACTAATGACCACCCACTCTGCTTCCTCCAATATTCCTCCTCTCCCATACTCATGACAACCGCCTCTGCTTCCTTCCATACTCCCCCTCTCCTGTAATAATGACCACCCGCTCTGCTTCCTCCCATGCTCCGCTTCTTCCGTACTCATGACAACCGCGTCTGCTTCCTCAAATATTCCTCCTCTCCCGTACTCATGACACCACCTCTGCTTCCTCCCATACTACCCTTCCCCCATACTCATGACAACTGCGTCTGCTTCCTCCAATATTCCTCCTCTCCCGTACTCATGACACCACCTTTGCTTCCTTCCATACTCCCCCTCTGTACTCAATATATGCTATTTCAGTATCCAAGTATCTTCAGGCGACATTTCCAAGACAGTGGAAAATATTCATCCTTATTTCAACACAATATTTACAAGCAAATGAGGAAAAGAGACAAACGATAACTGTGATGAGTGGAGCACTGTATGTGTGTGTGTGTGACTTCAAGTGTAAAGTGTTAATTTCCGATGCGAGATATTATGTTTAATTGTATATAGCGTGGAAGTGGCAAAAAGTAAGGCACTTGTGCCCCATGCCTTTGTCTCCTTGGACAATAAAATATATTTGGAACAAATAAAAAACCCACATACCTCATACCATATTACATGTCTCTTATTCCTGCGTGTAGTATATTAGATACACTGCAAAAAGGAGAACAAGTATGCGTGTAGACTTTATGGTCAAATGCACAGAGCGGATTAGCAGTCGGAGGTGGTTGCATTGGCGGTGACTTCTTTATAATAATCACTTGAAATTGTTGAAATCGATTTGTGTTTAGCTCAGATTGGTTTGTACGGGATGCCGCGAAGTGATTTGTAACATGCTCTCGTGCGCATAGCAGATAAGCCAACTGAGTGGATTGCACAGAGGATGAAAGCTATATCGTTATTACTTAAAAGTGTTGAATTTGGTTTGTACGGTTTAATTGTACGGTAAACATTGTTATAATGTGAAATCTCCGCGGAAAATCGCGTTTTTTAAGACAGTAGTCCTCGGAAAAATCATCTTCCGCGTAAAAATATAATCAAAGATTTAAAAGAAAATACTCCGAAAAACCGTCGCGGATTGTCCTGTTTTTGATCAGAGCAGAGTGAGTGGTCATGAGTACGGGAGAGGAATAGTATGGGAGGAAACAGACGTGGTTGTCATGAGTACGGGAGAGGAGAAGTATGGGAGGAAGCAGAGGTGGTGTCATGAGTAAAGGAGAGGAGGTATATGGGTGAAAAGAGAGGCGGTTCTCATGAGTACAGCAGGGGAGGAGTTTTGGAGGAAGCAGAGGTGGTGGTCATGAATACAGGAGAGCAGGAGTATGGGAGGAAGCAGACGTGGTTGTCATGAGTACGGGAGAGGAGGTGTTTGGGAGGAAGCAGAGGTGGTTGTCATGAGTATGGGAGGAAGGAGAGGTGGTTGTCATGAGTACGGGAGAGGAGGAATTTGGGAGGAAGCAGAGGTGGTTGTCATGAGTATGGGAGAGGAGTAGTATGGGAGGAAGCAGAGGTGGTTGTCATGAGTACGGGAGAGGAGGAGTATGGGAGGAAGCAGAGGTGGTTTCATGGGTACGGGACAGGAGTATGGGAGGATGCAGACGTGGCTGTCATGAGTATGGGAGAGGCGGAGTATTGGGGGAAGCAGAGGTGGTGGTCATGAGTACAGGAGAGCAGAATTTGGGGGGGGGGGGGGGGGGGGGGTGAGGAAAGGTGCTTGTCATGAGTACGGGAGAGGAGAAGTTTGGGAGGATGCAGACGTGGTTGTCATGAGTACGGGAGAGGAGGAGGTATGGGAGGAAGAAGACGTGGTATCGTGAGTACAGGAGAGGAGGAGTATGGGAGGAAGGAGGGGTAGTGTCCTGAGTACGGGAAAGTAGGAATATTGGAGAGAAGCAGACGCGGTTGTCATGAGTACGGGAGAGGAGGAGTATGGGAAGAAGCAGAGTGGGTGGTCATTAGTACGGGAGATGAGGAAGATTGTAGGAAGCAGACGCGGTTGTCATGACAACGGGAGAGGAGATGTTTGTGAGGGAGCAGAGGTTATTGTCATGAGAACAGGAAAGGGGTAAGGGAGGAAGCAGACGTGGTGGTCATGAGTATGGGAGGAAGGAGAAGGGGTGTCGAGTATAGGAGTGGAGGAGTATGGGAGGAAGCAGAGGTGGTGGTCAAAAGTATAGGAAAGGGGGAATATGGGAGGAAGCAGAGGTGGTGTCATGAGTGGAGGAGTATAGGAGGAAGCAGAGGTGGTGTCATGAGTATAGGAGAGGGGGAGTATGGGAGGAAGCAGAGGTGGTGGTCAAGAGTATAGGAGAGGGGGAGTATGGGAGGAAGCAGAGGTGGTGTCATGAGTATAGGAGAGGGGGAGTATGGGAGGAAGCAGAGGTGGTGGTCATGAGTACGGGGAGGAGGAGTATGGAAGGAAGCTGAAGTGGTGGTCATGAGTACAGGAGAGGAGGAGTATGGGAGGAAGCAGAGTGGGTGGTCATGAGTACGGGAGATAAGTATGGGAGGAAGGAGAGGTGGTGTCATGAGCATAGGAGAGGAGGAGTATAGGAGGAAGCAGAGGCGGTTGTCATGAGTACGGGGAGGAGGAGTATGGGAGGAAGCAGAGGTGGTGTCATGAGTACAGGAGAGGAGGAGTATGGGAGGAAGGAGAGGTGGTGTCATGAGTATAGGAGAGGAGGAGTATGGGAGGAAGCAGAGGCGGTTGTCATGAGTACGGGGAGGAGGAATATGGGAGGAAGCAGAGGCGGTTGTCATGAGTACGGGGAGGAGGAGTATGGGAGGAAGCAGAGGCGGTTGTAATGAGTACAAGAGAGGAGGAAGCAGAGGCGGTTGTCATGAGTACGGGAGAGGATGAGTATGGGAGGAAGCCGAGTTGGTTGTCATGAGTCAGGAGGGGAGGAGTATGGGAAGAAGCAGAGGTGGTGTCATGAGTATAGGAGAGGGGGAGTATGGGAGGAAGCAGAGGCGGTTGTCATGAGTACGGGAGAGGATGAGTATGGGAGGAAGCAGAGGCGGTTGTCATGAGTCAGGAGGGGAAGAGTATGGGAGGAAGCAGAGGCGGTTGTCATGAGTATGAGAGAGGATGAGTATGGGAGGAAGCAGAGGCAGTTGTCATGAGTACGGGAGAGGATGAGTATGGGAGGAAGCAGAGGTGGTTGTCATGAGTACAGGAGAGGAGGATTATGGGAGGAAGCAGACGTGGTTGCAATGACTACAGGAGAGGGTGAGTATGGGAGGAAGGAGAGGCGGTTGTCATGACTACAGGAGAGGGTTAGTATGGGAGGAAGGACAGGCGGTTGTCATGAGTACGGGAGAGGAGGAGTATGGGAGGAAGCAGAGGTGGTGGGCATCAGTATAGGAGAGGAGGAGTAATTGAGGAAGCAGTGTGGGTGGTCATGAGTATGGGAGAGGAGTATGAGAGGAAGCAGAGGCGGTTGTCATGAGTAAAGGAGGGGAGGACTATGGAAGGAAGCAAAGGTGGTGGTCATAAGTACGGGAGAGGAGTATGGGAGGAAGCAGACGTGGTGTCATGAGTACAGGAGCGGAGTATGGGAGGAAGGAGAGGTGGTGGTCACGAGTACAGGAGGGGAGGAGTATGGGAGGAAGCAGAGGTGGTGGTCATAAGTACGGGAGAGGAGTATGGGAGGAAGGAGAGGTGGCGTCCTGATTATAGGAGTGGAGGAGTATGGGAGGAAGCAGACGTGGAGGTCATGAGTACAGGAGCTGAGTATGGGAGGAAGGGGAGGTGGTGGTCACGAGTACAGGAGGGGAGGAGTATGGGAGGAAGCAGAGGTGGTGGTCATAAGTACGGGAGAGGAGTATGGGAGGAAGGAGAGGTGGCGTCCTGAGTATAGGAGTGGAGGAGTATTTGAGGAAGCAGAGGTGGTGTCATGAGTACAGGAGAGGAGGGAGTATGGGAGGAAGCAGAGTGGGTTGTCATGAGTACGGGAGAGGATGAGTATGGGAGGAAGCAGAGGCGGTTGTAATGAGTACAGGAGAGGAGGAAGCAGAGGCGGTTGTCATGAGTACGGGAGAGGATGAGTATGGGAGGAAGCAGAGGCGGTTGTCATTAGTCAGGAGGGGAGGAGTATGGGAGGAAGCAGTGGTGGTGTCATGAGTATAGGAGAGGGGGAGTATGGGAGGAAGCAGAGGCGGTTGTCATTAGTACGGGAGAGGATGAGTTTGGGAGGAAGCAGAGGCGGTTGTCAAGAGTATGGGAGAGGATGAGTATGGGAGGAAGCAGAGGCAGTTGTCATGAGTACGGGAGAAGATGAGTATGGGAGGAATCGGAGGCGGTTGTCATGAGTCAAGAGGGGAGGAGTATGGGAGGAAGCAGAGGCGGTTGTCATGAGTACGGGAGAGGATGAGTATGGGAGGAAGCAGAGGTGGTTTCATGAGTAGGGGAGAGGAGGGGTATGGGAGGAAGCAGAGGTGGTTGACATGAGTACAGGAGAGGAGGAGTCATTGAGGAAGCAGTGTGGGTGGTCATATGCATGAGTATGGGAGCTAGAGGAGTATAAGAGGAAGCAGAGGTGGTTGTCATGAGTACAGGAGATCGGAGTATGGGGGGAAGCAGAGGCGGTTGTCATGAGTACGGGGGAGGGGGAGTATGGGAGGAATCAGAGGTGGTGTCATGAGTACGGGAGAGAAGGAATATTGGAGGAAGCAGACGCTTTTGTCATGAGTATGGGAGAGGCGGAGTATGGGAGGAAGCAGAGTGGCTGGTCATTAGTATCGGTGAGGAGGAGTTTTGTAGGAAGGAAAGGTGCTTGTCGTGACTACGGGTTAGGAGGAATATTGGAGGAAGCAGATGCAGTTGTCATGAGTATGGGAGAGGCGGAGTATGGGAGGAAGCAGAGTGGCTGGTCATTAGTACAGGAGAGGAGGAGTATGGGAGGAAGAGGGGACTGCTACGTCATGCATTTCAAGAACTAATATCCTGAGAACTAAATCTCACAATATAGCTTATCTGATTCACAAACAATCTTTGCACACTGTAGCCATTGAAGCTTGGGTCCCAGGCAGTGTATTGTGTAGTAATTCAAGACTGTGAGTTCAGATTGTTTGATAACCTGAGCCTTATCACCATCTCATTAGTAATCTAATATGATCTCTGTTTTGAAGTTGTAGTTAGCACCTCCTCTCCCCAAAAATCACATACAAACGTCGATCAAATGGATAGCGCGTATTTTTGTCCTCAAGTCACTTGTACATTGTTTAGCTTCATAAACTGTGCATAAGAAACATGTCAGACATCTTTGACATCATTGATATATCATAGTCTTATGAGATGATGTAAACATTAGGGGAAATGAGCTCAGGTAAATACAGAAAAAGAGGGTCTAAAATTGCCACAGAATTAAGCTCTAAAGTCTATTTAGGATTTAAATTGTGATTAAGGAAGTAGCGCGTAGAGAGAGAACAAAATAACAAATCTTAACAAAACCTACCTGCCAAACAATTTGTACAGGTAAACATGGCTATTAATGCTCATGTGTGTCAGGTTGCCCTAACCTCGCCGTCACATCTGTACCCAAAACAAGTGCATTGTTAAACTAGGCTACATATGCATTTCTTCAGCCGTTTCAATTATGCAGTGCGCTGTCACAGCATGCTGTGTAGGTCTGTACAGCACAGTGTATTTTATTAGTAATTAGTCGATCCTTCTTAAATCATATTTTTGCCATTCATATCACATATGCCTCGGTAGAATTGAGGTAGAGGAAGGACTCCTGGTCAGTTAACAAGGTATTCAGATATCCAGAAACTCGTTTATCCGGACAACATTTTAGAAAAAGCAATTGTCCGGATAAGCGAGGTTCGACTGCATAGCGCGTGATACATGACAGAACAGATGTGTTAGGACCTGATTCGCACTTGCTGAAGGGATACCAGTGGACCCTGATCATAATACATTAGTTGCTTATATATATATATATATATATATATATATATATATATATATATATATATATATATATATATATCCACGTCACACACACCAAGAACAAGTACACTTATTTGAATATTACTAATATTACATGAGTGTTACTGAGCAGTCAGTGAGAGTTTATATCTTTGCGCTTAATCAGCAACATTTAGCCTTTCACGTATATTACAACTTTGTAAGTTAACTTTCCTTTCCAGAAATACCATAGAATGGTGACAGAGATGAACTTTTACCCCAAGAGATGTGTCTTTGACTAAAATCTGCTTTGTTATTTTGATTTTAAGTGATAGCCTTCACCTGGAAGGCATTTATATTTGGGGTGTACTACAAACATAAATCAAGTTTCTTTTGAGCTAGCTTGAATATCATAAAATAATTAGCAAGTCTATGCTTATCATTCCCTCTCCTCCTACAGAAAAAGGCTCTAATTGTGGCTAATTGTTAAATATTCTTCACGAATACTGTAAATCATGTAACGTGTAACCAAATTAATGCGAGTTTAGACCGCTGGGAAGACTAACATCTAGTTTCTGAAATGAACATATTTTACAAAAATAAAAACAATTGTTTAATTATATTGATAAAATATATAACTGCAGTAATCTAGTCTTGCCAAATATGATTGACTTGCATCGGCTGTGTTGGATATATTTGTTTTAGGAACTGTATGACAGGCCTAAAATGCGTCACGAAAGTAACTTTGCTTTTGACCTGTAAAAGCTAACCAGCAAACGAAAACACCAAGACTGTCGACTTAGAATTCTATGATGTAGTTTTGGTGGCAGCTCGATCGAAAACTACCATTTGCTATCTTCAAAAACTTGACTTAAACTGTTGATCTAACTTCTATTAAATCAAAAGCAGGAAAATTTATCCTCATCTTTTAGGAAATAAAACATGAAAGACTTTGACATCTTGAGTTAATAGCCGATTTCATATTGAATTCACTACAAAGGACAACTTTATGACGGGGGTGTGGTCATATGAGCCTTGATGGCAAAGGTATCAACATATGTGAGAACAAAGAAACGTGAACCCAATATTTCAAATGTTGGAAAAAGGGAGAAAAACTGTACAGTCACGGTCTAATGACCGTACCGTTTCCCTCTCGCTTAGTTGTCTGGCTTCCGTCACCATCCGGCAAAGTCCGGTGGTTGTCGTTGTCCAGTGTCTTTACATTCATTGTTCGAGAATTGGTGACCCGAAAATTTGGTGTCCTCCCATCTGTCAGACATCTCACTTGTTAGACACTTTTAGTAATGGTTGATTCATTACTCGTCCCATGCCTGTTACCTACGACTCAGTCCTTTCTTCACCAATCTGTCAGCCAGTAAGGGGGAAGGAAAGAACACCACAAACTGTTACTCATATGTTTATTTACAGCACTAACAATTCAAATGACATGAGTCATATCAACAAAATTAATTCAATGTCATCACCTTGAGGAAGCGTATTAGGGCCACGGTCTAAGAAATTGTATCATCTACGTAGATGAAAGTAACATCGACGTCGCGATCGATGAAACTATAATCTACATAGATGATGCTTGGCTGACTTTTATATGCCAATTAGAGTAGGTTGGTGGCAATGTATCCTACATAATAAAATAATATGCACTTTATGTGGTTTAAAAGACATCGGTGACGAATACCAATATTTGGGTTTTTGTGTTCTACATCTTATAAAACAAGACGTAGATTGTTAACTCATGTCTTCATTAACCAAAGTTCTGTTCTGTTAGAGCGCCTCACTTCTAATTAACGTATTTATCAAATATAATGGCTGCATTATTTAGTAAATATAATATTTAAATTCGTGTTTGGTTTGTTGTGAATGAGAATGTCTGGCAAATGATTCTCATGTAACAGTTCTCTTAACTGACCAAACAACAATGGGATTATCCTCTTCTCCATCTACTGGGATAGAATATGCTCAGTTTCTTTTGTAACGCAAAGGTAGTAAAGATGTCATCTGCTGCAGTGTAACAAGTAATCGTTTTGTCTGTTTGAAAATACGGTAGATGTACAGCTATATGCATTTACCAAGGGTACAAATCTACGTTTGTACATAGCTTCATAAAACATTGATGCATGAACATTTCCGTTGGAATTAAACTAACTGAACAGAATAAGCTGTGGATGAAATTATGTTTATGAAATCACCTTCATATAATTACTTAACATTTGTTGTGTGTTCATGTAGTCTATAACACAGTATCATAAGCGATCATATAGTTCATATAATTTAAGTATCTTAACAGACAACTTGCAATTGTGAAACAAGGTACAGCGATACTAATGGCAAATCTTCCCCGATCCGTCTTGTCCATGTGGAGAGCCATTTGAAGATGCTAAACTTTTTATGCTCGAATGTATATTATTTCAAATTTTTAGAACTGATGCTTACTTTAATCATGATTTTACAATTAGTGACATTCTTTATTGCATATACATTTGGCATTTCCTATGTTAGTTATCTTATATTTATAAACACTAAGAGATTGTCTTCATTACATTTAAATTATTTTTGATTCTAATATCTAAATTATTTTGATACTAATATAGCAACAACATCATTCTGGTTTCGATATGAAAAGAATAATACCTTATATTACCATACGATAATACAATAACACGTTGTCATGGATCCATATCTGACTCCAAGACACGTATTGTTGATATATCATGTCCTTTTATTACAGGCTTCGAATTTCCCCCACGCCACTGATTTGAGGCCATACAAACTAAGAACTACAATTTTGAAAATACCGGTCATGGTTTGTTTCATCCGAGGCTGTAATCTATCCCAGTAAGCAGATGGGCCTTGTAATAACATTGTCTCAATTTAAGTAATGATAAATAAGACAATTTAATTATTTGACAGAGACAAGAGAACTATTTTAAAAATATTTACGTCATGGGGGCTACTCAATTTTGAAAGGATAATGGATGAAACATTTCATTTTGTTCTGAGGTAGTTTATAAATTAATTGTAACTGTGAATTGTACGCTAGGCTTGACCGCCTTTCTACGGATGAAATACATGTCTGTCTGATACGAATATGCATCAATATAAAAGGAATTATATCAAATTTTAGCAAACTGAGACTTCTCTGCAATGTGATTGTAGTCGTCTATGGGAATTTCGGGTGAACGACCTGTGCTCACTTAATATATGGATATAGTTAAAATTGCAATCGGGATCTACCAATGGTGCTGTGCTATGTTCAAATTTTGGCGTGTATGTGCGCGCGTGTATGTGTGTTTGTTTGTGTGTGTGAGTTTACAAGAACCTTGTAAGTTTTAAATAACTCTAAAAAAACACTTGGATATAAAAATGATCTGTTGAGTTCATGCTGTGATACAAATCCACTGTAACAACTTACATAAACACCGATAGCACAGATGCTCACATGGATTACTCTTCCTATATTTGACTGTTTCATCAGTTTTCCCCACATCTTGGAGTACATAACACAACCCTGATAAACCAAGGTATTTTACAGTAACCGTCTAGTGGAACCAGAATATGTCTACAGACTTGGGAGACAGAAGTGAACGTTCGCGTTTGGGGCCGTAATAATGTTCCTTCAATTTGAATTGACAACGTGAAAACAAAAACTGTTTGAGCATATACACGATTATTGATACC
The DNA here is from genome assembly GCF_023055435.1 of Haliotis rufescens. Taxonomy (NCBI): domain Eukaryota; kingdom Metazoa; phylum Mollusca; class Gastropoda; order Lepetellida; family Haliotidae; genus Haliotis; species Haliotis rufescens. The sequence goes on from NW_025964223.1 coordinate 11,503,151, forward strand.
AAGAATGTGCCTGCCTAATTGACATAAATAACGACATGAACATGACATAAAACACATAACGAGTATCCATGGCCATTGAGACTTTTGAACACCTGTCTGTAATAACCTATTCAGTTTGTCCTATTTATTGATAATGACGAATTTCACATCAACAATTTGTTGAATCGGTTTAAAAATCCTTATTATATTATACTGGTACTGTCAGACCCAAATATACTGAACCACATTAAAAACTTCAGAATCCTAAAATTTTAACATTTTGACCAGTTATCATTGTGGGCCCTTATTGTGTATTTAAACAGTAATGGCCACGTATTGTCTTCAGATAACACCCGTTTTTGTGCAGGTGAATCGATCAAAATCATGTGCACAGCACTATAGTGGAAAAAGTGGTTTTTTACGTGCAAGTGGTCACGTGGCCATAATACCGCACGTGTTATCAGCCATACTTGTTAGCAGTCATTAACAAAAAAGAAAAAAACGGGTACCACCGTTGATCGCCCTCGGCCAGGTCGACCACGTGTGACGTAACATGCAGAGGATCGTCAGATTGTTTTACGTCACCTCCGTAACCGATTTTTGACGGCTACATCAACCAGAAATGAACTGTTTAGGGGTAGACTGAGTGCCTAAACTGTTCGAAACCGTCTGAGAACTGCTCACCTTCAAGCACAACGGCCATACTGCGGGCCGATTCTGACTCAATTACACAGACGTCAACGTCAATTGTGGGCACAGCGACACTTACGATGGGCTCAGAGGAATTGGAATCAAGTCGTCTTCAGTGATGAATCCCGATTTAATCTTCGATTTGCTGATGGTAGGGCGAGGGTGTGGAGGCGCCGTCATGAACGTTACGCCCAGTGTTGTGTACAGGAAGTTGACAGATTTCGAGGCGGAAGTATCATGGTGTGGGGTGCTTTCTGTGGCAATGCACGTTCAAGGCTTCTGCCTTTTATGGCAGCACATGGACCCGGTTTGATCTTCCAACACGACAATGCCAGACCCCACACAGCAATTTTGACAAGGAATTTCCTTCAGAATGCTGGAGTCAACGTCATGGACTGGCCGTCAAGATCTCCAGACCTCAATCCCATCGAACACGTCTGGGATGCTCTTGGCAGAAGTCTGCGCACTCTCCAGAACCAACCACAGAATTTGCAAGATCTTGGCACCATTTTGCAGCAACAATGGTGTCGTCTTCCCAATCATGTGTTCACAAGCATCACAAGGTCCATGCGGAGGCGTTGTGTGGCAGTTGTCAACGCACATGGTGGCCATACACGCTACTGAACTTGTGTGCCATCAGATTCTCGTGCTAGGGACTTATAATTTAAACTGTTGATGTTATTTCCGAATACCGTAGGTGCTTGGAACAAATTATGGTTACCACCGTTAATTAAAATCCTTCTTTGGACATTAATGATTAAAAATTACCTTCTCTGATACATTTGTCCGTAGTATATCATATATGGGATTACTTTTAAAAATGTGAAGTTTTTAATTTGACTCAGATTGTGTATTGAACTCTTGTAAACACTAATATCTTGAACGGGAAACATGATAGAAATATCTTTAGAGTAAATGCGCGAATGCATCTTGGTTTTCTGGTGTGTGTATGTGTGTGTGTGTGTGTGTGTGTGTGTGTGTGTGTGTGTGTGTGTGTGTTGTTTTTTTCTTCTTTTTTTTCATATAAACTATTAGATTAGACGTATCCTTGCAGATTTAAGTCAACCATTACCACAGGATGGAATCCATCAAATAATCAATACAATCAGCGGGCATATGAACATATGTGTGGTGAATTTGCTATTTCAACACATATAGATTGGCGTCTGCATGGAGTTAATCATGGTCTAGGTATCCCATACAGTGGCACACGCTCTGTTCAAGAGGTCAGCAATAGTTTATTGAAAAGTGGTTGGCTTCGATAGGACTCTCTCGAGTAACGAGTGGAGAGATGATCATATGAACTTTGAGGGTGGAGTTGTATTCGCTGTTCAACAGGTTGAGCAACCACAATATGCTGAAGATTTAAAATAAATCAGAAGTTATTACTCACCCCGGTACTGAAAGACTTAATGACTCAGTCAGAACTTATGTATGGGCTGTTGTTGGGGTTCAGGGGCAAACACGTACAGACATCATTGGTGGATTCGCAGCATTTGTTGCACAAAAGCAGTTTGCTGAAACGTAGAGGAAGCTATTTCGTCACCTGTTGATCCACCTTCGGCCAACAACACATATCAAGATGCTCTACAGTATGCTGGTGGTAAAGTAGACTATGTTTTTGGGACAGGTCTGTATATGACACCGAGTAACATTGAACTTAAGATTGTTCACGTGGTAGGTTATAATAATAAAATTGTAATTACTACTGATAAACAAACACTAGGTATCAAATAGTTTTGACTAAGCTAAGTAGCAGTCTGAGCGAATAGATTCTAGAGCCAGGATACAATACTTCTTAATATACCATGAAGTGCAGATGCAGCTTTCCTAGAGCTTCTCCTAATGACTATAAATTCGTTTTAATAATGCTAGCCCACTGAGGTACCATGCCGACAACAAGTACCATCTTTCAAAGTCTTTTAGTAAGAAGTGTTCCCGTTTGCTCTCAAGTGAGTGAGTGAGTATGGTTTTACGCCGCTTTTAGCAATATTCCAGCAATATCACGGCGGGGGACACCAGAAATGGGCTTCACACATTGTACCCATGTCGGGAATCGAACCCGGGTTTTCGGCGTAACCAGCGAACGCTTTAACCACTAGGCTACCCGACCGCCCTTGCTCTCAAGACTGACGCTCTTTCCACGAGACCACGGTACGATCCGGTCCTGCTTTATACGAAATTTCAAGGGCAGATTTAGCATTGCCAATAGTGTTTTACGCCATTATAAGATTTGATGTTATCGCATATTATTATGACAATAGTGATGGCTTTTGTCTTTGCCTTCCTCCTCGTAAATGAAAATGATTTTATTACATATATTACCCTTCCAAGTGTTTGTCTATGGTAAGTTAATAATAGCAGTGAAAGGTACATGTTCCTTGAATCAATACTCTCAGTTATTGCGTTCCACATGTACACGCATGAACATAATCACAGACACCACTTGAACATAATACCCTTCAGTTTCAAATTAACTGTTTAAGTATCACTTTCAAATCTATTATATTATATTATATATCAACTGCATCGTATTTTGCTCTGCTATCTGCTGCAATAATGAAATGTTAAGGGTCGTGTTCAAACGATATTACCACATTAATACACTGTAAAAATATGTTGAGGTATAAAACTGGTGCTTAAGTTTTATGTTTAAGTCCCAAAGGGAACAGAGAATTTGATTAATTTGATTTATTATTAACACGTTATGTCATGTAAGACTTTTGCCGCGATCTCAACATCCTAAAGTCTCCACATGTTTTGAACATAAACATGTTTTTGAAAACTGTAATATAGTTAATGGTGTCATTCCTTAGTTAACCGGTCTCTTTCGCGCGTCAATCTTCTTCTGTTACAATCGTTATATCAAACTTATGTTTGGGGTCTTGGTGAAATTTAATCACAATGCAATTAAATCAAGCGTATCAGAAGAGAAATTTCGATCGTTTGGTGACACCATTAACGACTGTAAGTGATCAATCACATATACTTACTAGATAATATCGTCCGACACAAACAAATTTCGATATTAAATGTACTTGATTAACTGATTCTTGTATCATTTTGCTTTGCTAATTAAATCTGAAACGTTTTCATTCTAAGCAATTCCGAAACAAGCTTAGGATACAAACATATTTAGGCATTAAAACCCGTTTAACTTATCGGGCAAGGATTAAACACTATTTACAACGTTGTTACCAATTAGACGTCTTCTAGGGAAAGGAAGTGCCCACTGCTAATATAAATGCAGAGATCATTAGATTACTTTATGCTATTTGAGTATCCCAATATCTTCAAAAGTCTTTTCACAGACATTGAAAAATAATCATCGTTATTCCAATACAAAATTTACATGCAATGAAGGATACGAGAAAAACGTTTTCTGTTGTGAGCGAGGACTCAACAAGAATGCCAAATTATATGGAACTTTAACTTGAATGATAAAGGAAAATATTACGCATAAAACACTTACAAGTATAATAAATTATTATAAATACATTCGCCTACATTCTGTGAAAGAGTATTCTTAGTTGTACAGATCTGAGTTTGAAGGTGAATAAGGTAAGACTTGCATGCTAGTAAGTGTGACCTAGAGGATTAAATTGAAACAACACTTGTAATATTGTTACTGTGAAGTACGATGTTACAAATTCACTTTTAAGGACATATCCCTCTTTGAAGAATGCATGTAGTTCCCCCGAGGACCCCTCTCAGTGACCATCTTCTTATAACATGTTGAACAAAATGCAGGAGTGCAAGAGAACTACCACAACAGGAATACTTCTGTCACACTTCTACGATTCGATTCCTGATCTGGCTTGAACGTTGTTGACTGCGTCGTCAAAACACTCACTCGCAGGGATGAAATAGAACTTCCATGTAGCCATCTGACACAAACATGGACTTTGAAACATTCTTTCTGATATATTCTCACTAACAAAACAAGGATCCTGTAAAACAAGGATGTAAAATCTTGGTGTACATGTATATGTAGGCCTTATCAGTGACGGGATGTTCTCTCCCTCAGATGCGGAATGATTTTCCCCCCTGCCATCTCTATAGACATTTAGGATCTTCGTCCTTTGTTGTGATAGGAACCATGAACAAACTATGGAGAGGATGATTTACAAGCGCTTCAGTTTGGTGGTTCTTTTGACGGTACTGCAGAGTGGCATGGGTGAGTATCTCTGTTGTGCTTTATTACCTCAGTATCTGCAATAAAAAAACATATATTATCCATATGATACGGATCCTTTACCAGAGTAAATATCTTTTTGGAATTTATACATTAACTGTATTATTACAAAGAATGACATGCCCTTTTAATCAGCTTTTCACTCAGCATCGAATTTCACACAGTAGGGGATGTCAAGTGAGTGAGTGAGTGAGTATGGTTTTACGCTGCTTTTAGCAATATTCCAGCAATATCACGACGGGGGACACCAGAAATGGGTTCCAAACATTATACCAATATCGGTAATCGAACCTGGGTCTTCGGCGTGACGAGCGAACGCTTTAACCACAAGGCTACCCGACCGCCTCAGGGGATGCCAAGAAACATACGTTGAAGTTACTGTTATTCAATAAAATGGAGATGACCAGATTATTGACAATGTAATATTTCTAACACATAACTGAATTATACGTGAATCTGCATAACTCGTGAGGATCAAAATGACTTGATTATTTGTGATTAGTATTTAATATACATATCTTGACACACATTACAAGTTTCTAAAAGCCGGATTTTACACCATTGAAACAAACGCAAATACAATAGAAAATGTATGCTGTGACTGGCTTTATGTGGTGTTTTCCGATATGAATTAACTTTGGGCGTTTATTTGATATGGAGCTTCAACTTTGAGACATATGATCACCGTGTATTGTTGTATGCACAAGCGCCATTGTCCTGAATGCTCTGATCGGATTTCTGACATTTCCAAGGCATGAAATAAAAAGTTGATACCCCAGTAAATACTTGATCATAGAGTACTCGAATGCATTCCTTTTAATTGTAATAGGTGCTGAGCTTTCCAAGTCCTTTCTAAGTGTACTAGGGTTTGAAATATGAACGTTTCCTTAGGTGGGGAAACATTTGTAAATATATAATTTTCAAATGTTTTCAAGCCTTAGAAAGTTATGTATCATTCCGGATATCAAGGGTATGTATTTGAATAGTTTATGCTCATATTATCGGTACTAATATAAGATGATGATACGTTTCCAACATTTTAAATATTGGGTTAACTATAATTTCACTTATGCTGAAACCTTTGCCATCAAGGTTCATATGCCCCCATTAACCTTTCTGTTAAGGTTCGGGTTAAATAAAACACTATTATGCAAGCTGAAACTCCCATTAGGTCATCAATTTAATCGCTTCCCTTCACCAGGTTGCCAGTTCATTTGACAATTGAGTGGGAGTGTGGGAGACCAGGGCTTCGGATAAATGACTGAGCCATTGAGCGTTCACTCACATGTTATAATTCACATTGGATATTGATAGTTTGTTGCGGTATTCAGTGTATTATTACTCTCGTCCCGTCTATAGGATAATTATTAAATTTTCGCTGTGTTCATTGAAATTCCTGCATTCCGATTAGCTAAATTGGTCACTTGTTATTGCATTCCTTTCCCAATAAAAGTAAAAACTTAAGCCACGCCCACCGAGGTGCACTACTTTTATTACTGCGGAATGTCAGGGAATCCCAATATTACCGTCGAGGGAATTCCCTTTATGCTTACGTGTATCGTCATGCACAGGACATTGAGCGACATTCATGCATATTCATTGTCCAAACCACCCTTTGAAACCGAAGGCCGAGAAGGAATGAACAGCAAACGTGCAGGCTCGCTCGCCTGTTTTTGTCCCCACTCGCTTCGGTTTCACAACTTTCATGTCTTCGGGTTTCATTTCTAACTTTCCGTGTTTTCCCGTTTTCAGGGAACATATCTATTTCTTTTGAGTGATTGAGTGATTATTGTTTAACGCCGCATCAACAATCGTCTAGCTATTCGCGTGGATTGTTCCCAAGAATTATGGCTCACATTTTACCGTACCGTACGAGCAATATTCCCCTTTACCAACATTTACAAAGCAACACAGTGCTCAACTTAAAACTCTTCAATTTGCACATATACAATAATTATACCCGAATACATAACAATTATCTCCCTTTACTGATATATACAAAGAAAATTGTTTTTTGGATACATCATATATACAAAATTGTATATTTTTGTATATGTCATATATACAAACTTGTATATTATTGTATATCTCATGATTCGAAACTTGTATATGCTTCGGATATATCATCTTTCCAAAACATATACAAGCTTGTATAGATGGATTTTTTTGCAGTGTATGCAAGGTTGACAGGGACGAGCTACTGGTTGTACACACACACATGCAGGGTAAGATGACAGGGACGAACTACTGGCTGTACACACACACATGCAGAGTACACACACACACACACACACACACACACACACACACAGGGTAGGTTGACAGGGACGAGCGCTACTGGCTGTACACACACACATGCAGGGTAAGATGACAGGGACGAGCTACTGCCTGTACACACACACATGCAGGGTAAGATGACAGGGACGAGCTACTGGCTGTACACACACACATGCAGGGTAGGATGACAGGGACGAGCTACTGGCTGTACACACACATGCAGGATGACAGGGACGAGCTACTGGCTGTACACACACACAAGTAGGATGACAGGGACGAGTTACTGGTTGTACACACACACACACATACACAAACATGTAGGGAAAGATGACAGGGACGAGTAACTGGTTGTACACACACACATGTAGGGTAGGATGAGAGGGACGAGTAACTGGTTGTACACACACACATGTAGGGTAGGATGACTCGAACGAGCTGCTTATTGTACACACACACACATGTAGGATGACAGGGACGAGGAACTGGTTGTACATACACACATATGTAGGGTAGGATGACAAGGGCGAGCTACTGGTTGTACACACACACATTATAATAGCGGATATGTGGTTAGCCGGAAGAATTTACAATTTGCATTACATATTTACAGAATTTACTAAGGTTTTTTAATACAGATATCTCTTTACAAGTGAAAAGTCTTTGAAATTTAATCATATTAGGTCTTTTAGAATATGTAGGTGGGATATACAAAATTCTTTCTTTAGTAAAATATGGACATTTAAAAATATAGTGAAATTCATCTCCAATATCATCAATAAAACACAGTTTACATTTTCTTTCACAAATAGGTATCCCATTCCATCTTCCTTTTTCAATTGGTAAGTGGTGGCATGTAGTACGAAATAAAAGTAGAGGGATAGCTTTATTTAGGGGTAGGGACGTCAGATAATTTTCTAATTCAAATTGTGGTTTCAAGAGAGAATAGACTACACTTTTTTTTTAATTTTCCACTTTAGAGCTCCAGGTTTGTTTAGCATGATCAGTTAAAATAGAGTGAGCTGTTGCTTTGAGCCAGGAAGATGAAACAGGAGACTGTGACAACCATACATAACTTAAACCAATATTGTTTAGAACATTTTGAATACATGAAATCCAGTCATAGTTGTAAACACCTGTATTATGGATGTTATATGCAATAGAGTAATTGATTGAAGATATTTTGCTGGATTTATCTGTAAGTTATTTCGACCAAAAGGTTAACATACGGGTTTTAACATCAACAGATAACGGAACTCTACCTAGTTCACCGTAAAGCATGCATAAAGGGGTACTCTTTTTAACAGGTAATAATTTTCTCATGAAACAAAAATGTGCATTTTCAATTTGTTTAGATTAACAAAACCCCATAATTCACAACCATATAATAAGATTGGTTTTACCACTGTGTCAAAAAGATATAATTGGCATTGAATTGATAAATTAAGGTTACGGCTTTTACGTAGTACGAAATACATGTATTTTGTAGCCTGTTGACATAGATTAGCAATGGATGCTTTAAAAGAACACTTTTTATCAAATATAACACCAAGCTATTTGTATTCAGTGACATATTCTAAAGGAACACCACGGAGATAAATATCTTTACTCATATCATTTTTATTACCACCAAATATTAGAATTTTAGTTTTATCAATATTGATAGTTAATTTCAAAAGTTTGCAATATGATTAAAAAATGCTTGATAGCTTTTTGGAGATTCGTTTTTGAGGAAGCGAGAAGGACAGTGTCATCGGCATATAACAGTTCAAACAATTTAATAGATACATCTAGCATGGAATGTGTTATTTCTGAGTTAGTTAACAGACCTGGACAGTCTTTGGACATTAAAAATGTTTCCAAGTCATTTAGAAACAAAGAAAATAGAACAGGTGATAAGTTTTCTCCTTGTCTAACTCCTACAAGGCGAGGGAAAAAATCTGATTCAATGCTATGTACCTTTACACACGATTTTATACCACTATACATAGATTTCAAAATTCTGTTTTCTCATGTACATTATTTGATGATAATAGGTGAACAGTTTTCTCATGTACATTATTTGATGATAATAGGTCCCTATTATTACCCACTTAACCACGGCTGCCTACACCTGTACCCTATAACAATAGGTGAGGGCACAGAGCCATCTGAATATTGCACGCAGAACTCTGTAAGGATTTTGTCCTACAGAAGCTTGACATAACGACCTATTGTTGTTTGAGTAGTTCGCCTGGACAGGCTTATCTCTGCGCATCAGATGTGACACAATGACATGAAGTTAAAATGACCCAACAAAGACGTAACATTGCACTCTGCGTTGGTTGGGAGAAAATTTATTATACCCATCGCGTGAGCGTTCGGCGGAGCTTATGTGATCACGTTACACTATCGCTCCGCATCGCTCTCTCGGCTGTCATTGATACGTTGTTTTACTCGCAATTAGTCACATCAGGTATATAACATGTAGTTTATGTGTCTTTGAAGATCGTCCAGTACAGTATTTGCGAGCCGCGACTTCGGACAGATAGACAACCATATGAACAGAGATTCTGATTTCTCCCCCCTCTTTCATCCACACGTCCACACAACAATTTAATCCATTCTGTACTGCTTAACAATGGTCCTCATACATGTAGAATATAAAAGAAAACTGAATTTGAAAAAAAAAATACAATTCAAGTTATTCCAGTGGCAAAACTTTTTATGTTCAAACAATATATGATATAATGCCCTATTTATATAAACTCTGTTTCGATATTTTTTTTCAAATTCAATTTACACTTTTCGCAAATAACAAAGTGAGATGAAATACATGATCAGTAATCATTATAATATTTTCCCTTATTCCAGATAACACAAGCTGAGGAACCAGATGGATATAAAACACATGTGGGCAGTTGGTTGGCCATTAAAACACCACTACTCTATATAATGTCTTGATGGGGGTCTATATTCACCACTATATATATTGCCTGTGGGGTCTATCTTCATCCCATTAAACCATCACTACTGTTTACAATGCCCATGGGGTCCATCTTCATCACTAATAAAACATCACTACTCTATATAATGTCTAGATGGGGGTCTATATTCACCACTATATATATTGCCTGTGGTGTCTATCCTCATCCTATTAAACCACCACTACTGTTTACAATGCCCATGGGGTCCATCTTCATCACTAATAAAACACCACTACTCTATATAATGTCTAGATGGGGGTCTATATTCACCACTATATATATTGCCTGTGGGGTCTATCTTCATCCCATTAAACCATCACTACTGTTTACAATGCCCATGGGGTCCATCTTCATCACTAATAAAACACCACTACTCTATATAATGTCTAGATGGGGGTCTATATTCACCACTATATATATTGCCTGTGGGGTCTATCTTCATCCCATTAAACCATCACTACTGTTTACAATGCCCATGGGGTCCATCTTCATCACTAATAAAACACCACTACTCTATATAATGTCTAGATGGGGGTCTATATTCACCACTATATTTATTGCCTTTAGGGTTTGTATTCAGCCCAAGTAAACATGTCTGGTAAGAATATTCAGCAACCCTTCACTTCACTTTATTCTCCAGAGAACCACGCATGGTTCTCCAGAGAACCACGCATGGTGGTATTAGAGTACATTTTACTTGTCAGTCATTATATACGAGCAGTAAAAATGGCGGCGGACTAAAACAAAATATTGTAGGTAAACAGTGGTAGATATAATAAGCATGTCTATGATCTAAGTTTTGATATTACAGAGAAGATAACATTTATAAACTTTGCTAAAAGTTTCTTAAAACAGTGAAATCCGATGATGTAAACAACCGTCTATAAGATGCCATATTTGAAAATTTGGTTAGTTTTGTTGAAATAAATCTTTTTCCATTTTAATCAAAAGCAGGACAACGAAATATATAATGAAACTCGTCTGCAATTGTCGGAGAGTCACACAATTTACAAGTTCTAAATTCCCTTGGAGTATTATACCAACGCCCTGTCTCAATAGGTAAACAATGATTGGATGTTCTATATTTTAATATTGGGTAGTAAATATATTTGGGCAATAAGATAAAGGCATCAAGTGATGGTAGGGTCTTAATGTGTTTATAATATTGCATTCCTCCACACTTGGTAAAAGTGATCTTTTAGTGTAGTTTCTACTTTATTAAGCAGCCATGTTCTATTAAAATTACCTGGGAACATATAAACATTACTTAGCCCACATGAGTTAAGGATATTTTCAACAAACTTAAGCCAAGAATAAGAATGATTATTTAACACACTATCTAAAGACATGAAATTGTACAGTACCGAGGATAACTTAAAGTGAGACAGGGGCGTGTTGAGTTTATACCAATAACTAATAATTCTTTTAGAAACATGGATGCTGATAGGAAATCTTCCAAATTCACCATATAAGAAATAATTCGGTGTGGACATTCTGAGACCAGAGGCTAATTTTAAAAACTTGGTATGTATATTTTCAAGTATATCTATTTTAACATGGGCCCAAAATTCAGAGCCATATAACATAATGGGTAAAATCATTAAATCGAATGCTTTAAATACGCAGTCAAGTGGTAAATCATTGTTTCTTGCCATTTTCAATAACAAAAACTTACATTTCTTAGCTTGTGTGGCTAGAACACTTATACCAAATGTCAATTTTCTATTTTTGTGAAAGTTAAAACCTAGATATTTATAATTATGAACTATTTCAATTTCTTCTTTGCCAAAGTAAAACGATAGCTTGTTTACTCTACACTTACCACTTCCAAAAATAACAATTTTAGTTTTGTCACTATTTACAGTTAGTTTCCATTTCTGACAATATACATGAAAATAATCCAGGGACCTCTGCAGGGCTGACGCTGAAGTAGCAAATAGCACTGTATCGTCTGCATATAACACAACTAGTAGTTGTAGACAAACTAAATTCAAATCATGTTTGCTGGATATATCAACACCATTACAATCAAATGTTTTTAGCCAGGATTCTAAATCATTTATAAAGATAGAAAACAATAACGGAGAAAGGTTTTCTCCCTGTCGGACCCCCGAAAAACTTGGGAAAAACGCAGATTTTTCATGATTAAACTCGATACAGGATTTAATATTGGAATACATATTACTAATATGTTACTAATGTAAAGAATTTTCCTTAGATACCATAAGTTAACATTTTTGACCAACTCTCCAAACGTTGTCAAAAGCTTTGGAAAAGTCAATGAATGCACAGTACAATTTCTGTTTGTTGTGTTCTATAACTGAATTAAGAACAAACATGTTATCAACTGTTGAGTAACTTTTACGAAAACCGGCTTGGCAAGGGGATAATAAAGAGTTAATGTTTAAAAATCTGGATAATCTACAGTTAAGTATTCTTGTAAAAAGTTTTCCCAGACATCTCAAAATAGTAATGGGTCTATACTAACTAGGATCACACGAGTAACCTTTACCTTTATAGATTGGTTTAATGACCCAAATTAACCATGAGTCGGGAACGTTACCTGTGTCAAGTACGACATTAAAAGTTTACCAAAAATGGGAGAAATAAATCTATTGAGTCAATAATATATTCGTTTTCTACAAAGTCTTCACCTGATGCTTTATTTCTTTTCAGTTGTGATACTGATTCACTAATTTCTTGTTGTGTTATGGCAACATTAAGAACTGAGCAATCTAGGGGTACATGTGTATTATTAATATTTTTAGGAACTGTATCATCATACTCTTGTGCGTTTATATTCTTAAAGTATTCATATAGTTCATTAACACCAGGGGATGAGTCATTATGCGCACGCTTACGTTTACGCAGTAGTTTCCAGGAGTCCCTTTGGTTCTTCTTACAGGGTCGAGCTATTGTGTTTACACACACAAGTAGGGTAGGATGACAGGGACGAGTTAATGGTTGTACACACACACATTTAGGGAAGGATGACAGGGACTGGCTACTGGTTGTATATATACATACACACATGTAGGGTAGGATGACAGGGATGAGCTACTGGTTGTACACACACACATGTAGGGTAGGATGACAGGGACTAGCTACTGGTTGTATACACACACATGCAGTGTAGGATGACAGGGACGAGTTACTGGTTGTACACACACATGTAGGATGACAGGGACGAGTTACTGGTTGTACACACACATGCAGGATGACAGGGACGAACTATTGTGTATACACACACATGTAGGGTAGGATGAAAGGGACGAGCTACTGGTTGTATACACACACATGCAGGGTAGGATGACAGGGACGAGTTACTGGTTGTACACACACATGTTGGATGACAGGGACGAGTTACTGGTTGTACACACACATGTAGGATGACAGGGACGAGCTATTGTGTATACACACACATGAAGGGTAGTATGACAGGGACTAGCTACTGGTTGTACACACACACATGCAGGGTAGGATGACAGGGACGAGCTACTGGTTGTAGACACACACATGTAGGATGACAGGGACGAGCTATTGTGTTTACACACACATGAAGGGTAGTATGACAGGGACGAGCTATTGTGTATACACACACATGTAGGGTAGGATGACAGGGACTAGCTACTGGTTGTACACACACACATGCAGGGTAGGATGACAGGGACTAGCTACTGGTTGTAGACACAAACATGTAGGATGACAGGGACGAGCTATTGTGTATACACACACATGAAGGGTAGTATGACAGGGACTAGCTACTGGTTGTACACACACACATGCAGGGTAGGATGACAGGGACTAGCTACTGGTTGTAGACACACACATGTAGGATGAAAGGGACGAGCTATTGTGTTTACACACACATGTAGGGTAGGATGACAGGGACGAGTTAATGGTTGTACACACACACATGTAGGGTAGGATGACAGGGACTAGCTACTGGTTGTATATATATACACACATGTAGGGTAGGATGACAGGGATGAGCTACTGGTTGTACACACACACATGTAGGGTAGGATGACAGGGACGAGCTACTGGTTGTACACACACACACACACACACACAAACACACACACACACACACACGTTGGATGACAGGGACGAGCTATTGTGTATACACACACATGTAGGGTAGGATGAAAGGGACGAGCTACTGGTTGTACATACACACACACACGAGCTACTGGTGATAACAGGGACGAGCTACTGGTTGGACACACAGACACACACATGTAGGGTAGGATGACAGGGACGACCTACTTGCTGTACACACACATGTAGGGTAGGATGACAGGGACGACCTACTTGCTTTACACACACACACATGCAGGGTAGGATGACAGGGACGACCTACTTGCTGTACACACGCACACATGCAGGGTAGGATGACAGGGACGAGCCACTTGCTGTACACACACACATGTAGGATGAAAGGAACGAGCTACTGGTTGTACACACACATGTAGGGTAGGATGACAGGGACGAGCTACTGGTTGTACACACATACATACACACACACACACACACATGTTGGGAACTATGACAGGGACGAGTTACTGGTTGTACACACTCTTGTAGGGTAGGATGACAGAGACGAGCTACTGGCTGTACACACACATGTATGGTAGGATGACAGGGAAGAGCTACTGGTTGTACACACACACATAAGATGACAGGGACGAGCTACTGGTTGTACACACACACACATATGTAGGGTAGGATCACAGGGACAAGCCAGTGGGTCACTTGTGGAAGCCTCGGTGGTTGAGTGGGTTAGATCGCTGAATTTGTGTGCTGGCGATTAGTTGCCTCACTCTGTACTTTACTAAAAAAGTGTTATCCCAAATATAACATTTGTTACAAATGACCAGTTTCTTAATGGCATTGTGTTTTCACATTGTGATCTTGTTTTAAAAAAACGTATACACAAAGATGCATATATAGAGAGGTAGTTTTAACTCATCATTACCTTGGAATATTGTTCACTTTGAGTGGCAATAAATAGCCGAGAATAAATCTGTTAAAGTTAAAAAGTTATGATGTCAATGCTGCAAAAATTCTGCCTTTAAATGTATACTACAATAATTGTAATTTATGGATCATAAAAAAGTCTTTATGCATATAAACGCGTAATTCGGGTTTGAGCCTATCTATCAAATGGTAGTGTACTTGGGAAATGTGGCAGATGCTTAAGAGCTGCATAAATTATATTTTAGAAAGCTAACGACTCTTCCATCCACACAATACCCAGTAGAAGCCTTTTCTATCTCGATCAAAATACTAGTCACTCACGCAATATAAACAAAGGGCAACAAATACTCTTTTAAGTTTAGGCCTCGGACATGCATGGCTGTATCAGGGTGTTGGGAATTTCGAAATATATATGCCATAATTACTCCAAACGGGTGAAATTTTTTCCAGCAAAAACTAAGAAATTGCAAATATACAAATACCTATTCTGTCTTCAAACAACAGGTTATACTCGAAGTATATCTAATATTTGTTACAATATAATGATCCAAGTGTCGCTCAATTCAGAGGAGGTTATTCTGATCAAATGGCAAATTACAAACGTCTAACAATACCTGTACATCTTGTTACCTTAATGCTGTAGAAAATGATTATAAGTTTTTGTATATGTGGAAACCTTCAATTAAGAAACAAATATAGTGCAAAGAAGTTTACATGGTATCCAAACATCAGCTTGTTCTACATGCTCTTGTCAACATCAAATGTTACATTATTACAAAATATTGCATTGTACATAATAATGGATTGTTAGTTCAAAGAAACACGCATGCCTTGTTAATATGTTGAACTATGTACCTGTGGCCCTTGAGAGTGTCATGCATAAACAATGCGAGTGTGGGGAATGCGAGTGCGAGTAGTGAGGCTGGTTCAGTCACTGGGTCTATGCAGGGGCATAAAGCAGGATAGTAGGGACTGGTCACTGGCTCTAAACAGGAGCACTCACAATCAGACTAACGTGTAACGTCCCTTTCCCAAGGAACCTACACCACTCACTTCACATGTACAACTAAACAGAACATTACTTAGCAGTGAACACGTTTCTCTGGCGAAACGGAACGCGATCACTCGCTTAGCGACGCCATGTTGAATGAAGTCTCGCTTTCGCGATAACTTATATATACTTTAAAAAAAGTAGATATAAAAAATAACAGATGATTACAGAAATACAAAGATGCATGGTTATAGATGGATAAGAAAAAAAGCAAGGACTATGTGTAACATAACAATCAACAGAACAGGTTCACGGTGTATTCTCACAACCAAGAGAGAGGGATGTGTTTGAAATTATTTTATCTATAACGGGTCATACCCCTACGGTTGGTCAAACACTCGCTATGCGGCTTGGCATGGCCTCAATCAAGCTCACAATGATCATTTTGAGGGAGCCTTACAGTGTCTGGACAAGTTCTGTTAACATAGCGGGTGGCCTTTGACGTTTTAATCTGCCAACAAACCCGTACACAAGATGCTGGGCTACTGTGCACGTATTAGAGGGGCACAAAACAGGAATGTCGGCAATATTCTTTCCTCTTCCAAATTGATGTAATTGAGTATGATCGACCAATGTTATCTGAGATATTAAATATATGCCATGGTGATTATTAAGTTGTTAATGAACATGTGGCGAATAAGTGTGGCGAATCAATTGGCCACATAATCAAAGGTGACAATAAAGATGTTTTAAATTGATACTGAAGTAATAAATAGATTGCTGTAGAATGTTGTTGACTCTCAGTCTATGCATGTTTGAGTCGTTAGTTTGGTTCTGCGTCTTTGGTATGGGTCGCAGCGAGGAAATATTCGATCAAGCACTCTGATTTTTCAACTTAGAAGTTTAACTTAAGCTTCAGGTATCGACCAATAACGGTCAAGTATCCAATTCCCTTCTACTGATTTACACACTTGAGCTAGAAATAAAAGAGACCAGTGAGACCGCTTCAACTGTTACATGTTTAGGTCTATGCATAAAGATTTAGTGTGAACAAATATCCACACGGTTGTATAACTAGACGGATGACTTAATCTTCTCAACAGAAAACGTTCCCTTAATATCGAGCAATGTTTCCGCAGTTCCAGCCTGTTGCGTTTACATTTCACGACGTTTAAGTATAAGGTACACTGGAGCATGATCTTTCTACTGAGACTGCAATCTCTTTCAGATATAGCATAAAGTGTTAGTTTCAAATTTCTCTTACCTTTAACCGTACAAGGATGCTAGTTTCAAGTTTTTCTTACCAAGCCACCCAGTCAGTTTTCTTCTCGCCCACTCAACATTTCAGGATGTTATCAATTTGGGCGTGAATCCAGAACACGTGACACTAGACGTTTGCATATTGCGTGTACAACGTGTCACGTGACAAATTGTACACATATATCTATATATATATTCAGACTAATAGAAAGCTGTATACATATTCCTCAGGTGCACCCATGAAGTTTGCCACCATTAACATGGTGTAGGTGAGTTATTCTTTTGACATTATACGAAAAGATTGATACATTAAGAACACAATCTTGGTTTGACTTCGAATGAATGTTCCTTTTAAGCGCTGTATCCTTATTTCTACAAACTGTGTACAAGCATTACGGATCTCTTATATCTTGATTCTCTACTCAATTGTCGAGTCTTGACACTTCTTACTGCCTTGCGCACTTTTTGTTGTTACTTTTATGGAGGCACATTAAGCCATACACAACGAACACAAGTATGCCTTGCTATTAAACTTACTTTAAGTAGACAACATACATCCTGCACAATCCCTATCGGCACTATGGTCTTAGTTTTGCTTGCCTCGAGCTCCAGATTTTTCGACTTTGTGACGACAAGGTTTCACATATTGTGTTTGCAACGTAAAGGTATTTGTCCGTTAACATGACAGCGCTAAATGGAATTTGGAAAAGATAACATGTCCCGAGATTTTCAACAATAATAGGGAAATTGTTCTCTACGGTCTTGTGCCCATCTCCTGCCTTTTTCGAGATATTACAATACAGCGACAATCATGAATAGGTTTATTTCATATGCAGCTCCCCCTTCGAAATATATGACCATCGTACATCGTATATTATCATATGTATAAGCACAATTATCACGAACGCTATGACCAGATTTTCAGAAATTTCCAAGCATCAATTCCAAAGTAGATTCCCCAGTAAAACTTTATATCAGTCTTTCTCTCGATTGTCCTACATTGCAGGGTATTAAATTTCAACATTTACAGGGGTTTTCATTGGGCAGTGACACATTTGTAAATTTGTAAGTTTTCTAATATTCATATGCCTCAAAAAGTTATGTAGAAATTCAAATACCAGGCGTATGTATTTAAATAGTTGATAAGCACAAGATGCTTTTCAACATAGACCACTTTGGTCTATTTTCATATATACTGATACCTTTTGTTATGAATCCTTGTGTAACGTCATTTATCTTATAGCGCTAGGACGCCATAATATAACTGGAAAACTGCAGCATCAGACCCAACACACTCACTATAGTGCTGCGGGCCTGGTAAGGAAAAATACCACTATGGACATGTTTCCGCCAGGTCACCGGTTTAAACAATACATTAACATCTTGACATGATCCCTCCTCTCATTGTCATTGAATATGTAAAACATTTGAGTGCAAACATTTAATACATTTTACCCTGCTCAGAAGAGTAGATCAGTAACTGAACAATTCATCATCAATTTCATCAAGAGAAAAATTGTCAAGGTAAAGAGATCCCGTTTTACTGAAAGAGCACTGGAGTTTCTCGGTTAAACGTTAGCATACTTCAATGAAAAAAACATGTTTCAGTTTGTGTTGTGTTACATGTTATGTATTTTATAATGTAGCTATTATACTTTACACAAAGAATAAGAAACATGCATAGAATATAGTATGATATATGATATATATGATTTTCGTTTTGAATTAGTGCCTTGCGTTATATACTTGTGGAAAGAGATTCCCGTGCATCACTGACGATCATGGGAAATAATAAATTAATGAAAACAAAGAACGAGTTTGCTACAGAAAAATATATTGATGTCCATGAAATATGAATTTATCACTACAGTGTCAACATTATGTCCTCTATAAACACTATGTCTGGCTAAGAGTCGTGTGGGTTTAACTGTCAGTTCACAAGTCAGTATCTGGTATGACCACCATTAGCAGTGACACAAGCCTGACAATGGCGACTCATTGACATTGGCAATTACATTAATGAGGTTGATCGTTCCTGTGTCACAGTTAAAACACTTCAACGATTTACTCTGTGTTTGAATTGCCTCTGCCCCACATGAACTGTGAATGTGTGACGGATTTCTTACTGATTGGATTATATTTATGTTACACTCAATGTCGCCATGGGTAATCCTTACAAAGTGCTGGTACATGTGACAGAAAAAATCATGACAATTATGTTCAGATATATTCAAACTGACTATGCACCAACAGACGTCTCATCAGCAAATAAACGAGTTGAATTGTTAAGCTAAATCATGTGTGTATACATGGAATAAAAAGGAACCTAATACTTGAACCTTGGGGTACTCCATCTGACGTGTATTTCAATGAGCATAGGTTACAATTTTTACAAACACTTTTTTGTCTAGAAATGTAATAATGTAACCATGATACGAGTTTTCAATTAATACCCAATTTTTCAATTTTATATAGTGATCCTTATGTCAAACCCAATCAAACGCTTTTGAGATATAAAAGAATATCATACGATACAATTTGTGCTTGTCAACAGATAAAACAATGTTATTATGTATTTCAAGTACTTGTGAGACAGGAGCGTGGCCTGGAACAAATCCAGATTTGACTTTATATAAAAGCGGATTTCTTGTTGTGTAAATAATTTTAAAACAAATTATGGATAATAAGCTTATTGGTCTATAACTCGAAGGAAACGATTTGTCTTCTTTCCTATACAACGACATAACATAAGCTAATTTCCAGTCAAATGGAAATGTTGAACAGTGTAGATATTTCTTGAAGATCATACATAATGCTGTTGTCATCTGCTGTTGGCTTTAACAATGTTTGGTAAATGTTATCAGGACTACTACTAGATAGTAATATCTTGGTCTTGTACGGTGATGTCAGCAAGGAAGGATTCACAACGCTGTTCAGAGGGAGGTAAATGATGCTTATTAGTTGAAACAGTATTTATAGAACAAAATAATCATTAAGAACTTTAGCCTTGTCAGTATCAGTAAAGGCTTAAAGGTCCTAGCATCGATATAACCCGGGTGAATATATGTTGTCATTTCTCCATCTATTATAATGTATCTCAATAGTTTCCAGTAATAAGTATTATTTTTATTAGTCAATTGCGGACCTAGTAATCGATTTATATTTCAATATGACCTTTTTCATATTATCAAAATTATTGCTATGTTTTTATTCGTTATGTCACCAATACTGCCGTGTATGTCTGGTGATCTATATTTATGTCGGAGTTCATTATTAATCCAGGCTTTGTCAGACGGTCGAACGGTTATAGTTTTATGTGGTATGTCATGATGCATTTAATATTCGAATGAACACACCACACATGTAGTTAACATCTTTACATACATCAAATTGTCTATTCCACTTAATTTGCGAAATGAGAACGCTACTTTTATTAAAATCACCATGTTTGCAAAGCCAAACCTGTCTTTTATATGAATTATTCGTGTTTTGAAAAACATTCATTGTGGCGAACACTCTGTGATCAGAAATATTAGGTGCAAAGTTGTTAAAACCTGTGTGTGAGTTGCAATTATTACAAATTAAGTCAGAATCCATCACGACGTGTAGGTTCCGTGGCCATATTTCGTAAATGTTAACTGATAATGATTTCAAGCAAGTTGTGGACAGTGTTACTCAACAAGTTCAACATGCCCGCACAGTCATACGTACACGCACATTCTCACGCACGCACATTCGCACACGCACACACACACGCACACGCACACACACGGACAACCGGCTTCATAATTATACTCTCATCAGTCATTTCCAGTCTACCGTCACTCAGAAATACAGTTACATACATTACCTGCACACCTTCACATATATATTAGATACAAAACACAAATGCCTGTATTTACGTAAACAGCAACTTCTACTTTCATACCAATATGATAAAAAAGAACAACAATTAAATATCACATCAGCAGAGAATGCTCAATTCTTCGAAAATTTCTCACGAGCGTAAACGACCCTTGTTTGAAAGTTGTTTGATTAAGTTTACAACATTCAAGGCCTCAGTAGTGTTTTCAAAAGTTTATGGAAGACATGTGAAGGACATTTCCAAATTTGACATATAAGTTATTTTCAGGCTGCCCTGGTGAGTCTACAATGCAACTGGCGGGGTAAACTTGAAATTCCACAAATCACTGTTATTTTTCCTCTAACAAAGTTATTTTGATAACACTGGTGCAATGTACAAGGCTGCGGCAGGCAAACTTTTACAGTATTTAACCCATACAAAATTAATTTACAAACAATTATAATGACAATGTTGAGTGTAAGTGACTACAAATCTCACTTAAAAATGTTCTATTCTAATCACTATATTTCGTAAGATTTACTTTCATTCATTGTTGTAGCCAAATAATACAGAACTGAGTGTCCGATAAAGGTAATGTGCATAGCGGTGGGATATGTGATGTCAATAAGCTTGGAACCATGGTTTGGTTTGAATTTCAATGACAGTTTAAATATCCTAAAACTACTGCGCGGGACAGTTACTAGAGAAAAGTATGCCACGGCAACCAGAAATACGAAACCTGCCACCTCCGAAATAGAAGCAAAAAGCATTGTTTTCCGTCTATTTTACGCTTGAAAAACTTCACGTTTAACAGGATACTTTCTGGACGCTCACCAATTAATCTATTTTAATAAAAAAAATTGTCGTTTTTTCGTCCAATGCCCATATACAGAAAAAACGACGTTTTCGAGTTTGCAGTGATGCTAGGTAGCTGTAACCACAGTCTATATACATTCATTCGTGGTTGGGTCACGCTTGAGCTCAAGCCCATGTCTCTTGTGGCAATGTTTGATGTGTTTGCACGAGCGCCAAAGGGTGGGGTGGGGGCTGGTATGGGAGAGGGTAATGTTCACCAATATGTATTATTATCGTTCATATTTTGTAAACCAGACCCTGTCTTAAGTGTATTAATTTTAGTTGTTTTCACAGTGAATACTCTATTAATCTTTCTTTGGGGAAACTAAATAAGCTGGCTCAAGACAAACGCCAGTCAAAGACTTTTCCAAACCAAATTAATATTCATAATTGTACAGTGTGTAAATATGTAACTAGGATAAATGCCTGGAAATAATGCCAACCTGGTTATAATCCCATATTTCCCAATGTACAAACGGTGGCATTATAACCAGTGTGTACTGTAATATATTTAAGGCTTGGGCTAATCGATATCGGGCTTATGGGATTAGACGTGAATATTTTGAACCGTGGATGCCGTTTTATTATATAAATATTACACGCAGAAATACATTAGTACAAACTACATATGAACTGCGTAAAACAAAAATACAATTAATTTAAACTGACCACGTGATTATCAATTTACAGCTAATTAGCAGTGAATCTACTCAAAATGCGGATGTGTTAAAGCGATCAAACACCTCAAGAGTTCTTAACTGTGTTACCAGATACATTGTTTTTGAATATCAAAAGTATCCAAAAACATATATGCTGCATGATATGCTGTATTGTATTAATATCGATGTGACACTGGTAAAACATGTATGATCTATAATTCCTATCTTTCATAATTATACCACCCAAATGGCAAATTCCCAACTGAGAGTGACTTTGATCGAGGTTGTGAGAATGGATTTTACAGACCGTCGTCTACACCAGGCTTTCTGGAGTGTTTTGGATATATGAACCGCTTTAATCCAGTTGGGACATGTCTTTGCCACAGCCTTCTCCCTCTCACAAAGTTTTAAAATCGGCATTTCGGAAGACATTAGGGACAAGATAATTTCGGAAGACATTAGGGACAAGAAAATTTCATAATTTTTGTCAGAACACAATGTTATAAACTCACAATGAATCTTAATAGAAACAATGTACAATTACTACATTGTTGAAAAATAAATTAAACTACCAAATAACAATATCCCTAACGTTTAACTTTTTCAAAGTTCATTGAATTATGAATTAAAAACTCAAATTGCACCGGTCTGTAAATGATCGATTCTGGACCAGACAAAGCGGTGATTGGTGTCATGAGCATCGATCTACGCCTTTGGGATACGTTGACATGCTGAAGCTGAGTCACCAAGCCTGACCACCCGATCCCGTTAGTCGCCCCTTACGACAAGCATAGTCGCCTCCTATGACTAGCATGGGTTGTTGAAGACCTATTCTACCCCGGATCTTCACCGGTACATCACGGATAAAAAAAATGCTACAACAAACAAGTGTTTTAATGGCCGTATCTAAAATGTAATCCCCACATGCAACTGATTATGCAAGAGTAGTTTGACAGGTTTTGCTCGTCAATAAATTATTGATACATTGGTGTTTGGTGTCGTGGTCTGTTTTAGTTCAGGGCGTACATTTCAACTACTTTTGGTTCATAATATGCATAATATTGGATTAATAGAATAGCTACTTTACACCTTTTCTTCACAACATATTTCTTTTAAAGTGTGAACAATGTATTGACATTGAGGGTGAGTAAATCACTGTAAAAACGGGACAGATGTGCTATAACAACTAACTGTAGCAAGTAACAATTAATAAAAAGGTATTCACATAATACACGAAGATGCATAAAATGAATACATGTGGGTACATTTTACTTTAATCTAAAACCCCAAACACCAGATGTGTTCATAACAGGAGGACACTGGATGTTCAGTCAAGACTTTCGTTGATTGTGGGATCATTTTTACATAAATGAGACATGTATGATTTAAAAACAATTTAGGTATTGTTATGTTTACTGTTGTGACCTAGATAATGCGTGGGAAAGGCAGGCAAACATCGGCATTGTTCTGTGTGATTTTGTATAGGTCATAGTGTCTGATGGAGCTGAGACTTTTACAATTTCTGCTGAATTAACCAAACAATAAAAATAAATAATTCTTGCCACGATTATGCCCCAGAGCAACGCCTCAATATCTAGAGCGAATGTAGACAACAAATAGACGAATTTATCTATCTAAAAAAGTACAACATTAGTGTTATGTATTTTGTTTTGTTTACATTTTCAGACGAACATAGATTTCTTATTCACCCCTGATTACTGTCGCCTGATTCTAGCCAGATCACTTGTTAACTGACTGCAAAAGTCCAGCTTCCACCCTTACCGACCTACGAATTTCTGGGCTCGATCGTAGCGCCATCGGTGGCTATTACGAGTTATGTCCCTTCTATGCCTCTCCTATGGACCAATCAGATTCCACCTCTCGTGTCACTTGCATTTGCTTCAAACAAAATGGCGACGCCCAGTCAAAACGATCTGATCGGTAATCAAGATCTATATTGTGATGAAACGGGTCTTACATCGTGAAGTGCATCAAATCACGTGACCACCTTGATTAAAAACATGAAAAGATTTGGAAAATATCTGTTGACAACGAGTTGGCGGTGCACATGCAAATCCTGCAATCGACCGAATCTGCACGACAGTTTACGAACTGGATTTCGATTTCGTTGCGCGAGTTTGATTGGACTATGGCCAGCCAAAATGTACTTCCATAATACCAGCCTAGTTCGGCAAGGGTGGAAACTGGACTTTTAAAAGTCAGTTAACTCACTTGCCTCGGGAAGATGACTACCGGCATAAACGAAAGGTGATTTTGGAAATGTGAAACGTCAACTCCAGAAAATAATTAGCATTTTCTAAAACATAAAAAATGAATAACATATAATGGTGACGTTTTAGAATGTCTTATTGGTGGTTTTATAATGTGCAGGAACCCGAGATACTTTTGTAAATGAATGCATTGTAATTCGAGTATACGACATTTAGATATACAATATAACTGCAGATAATGAGTTTTGCAATGGTGAAGATTACTTTGAACATTCAAAACTTCAAAGTCAGGGAAATAATCAGCTTCGAATATCTAACGAAACATATTCCATTGGACGTTAAAGGCAACATAGTGATACAAACTATATAAACGGATCACTGAAAATCAGTGATGACACTATCCAAGGTACTTTTACACCTTAATTACAGGTGTTAATTGGTGTTAATTAACCGGAGTGTAACAGTCGTTACCTCCTCACCTGTACCATGGTAATCCCCTCGTTCTTGGTGCTGACAGACTGGGATGTTGCGAGAGGTACAAGGTCAGTACCCGAGGGCCTTGGATAAATTACCGTAGTTCTCCCAATGAGCACAAAGAGTTTTCTTTCGTTGATGGCTGTTTATTCAATCACCACAAGATTGATCACCAACTTCTAGTCACGATGGTTTATGGTCTTTAGCCGCAAAGCTTCAGCCCTGGCCGAAATACTGGAGGCGTAAACTGGTGTTTTTCAGAGTAAGCTCGAGATCGTGGTGCTCAATTGGGATCCTCTAGTCTCCCCGAAGCTTGGGTCTCCCCGTCTTTTTACCCCCCAGCTTACGTCAAGGTTTTACCCATTTTGTCCTATTTCATTGGTCAAACACCTTTCCCCCCTTACCTTAGGTCGTTCTTCCCCACTCTTCTCTAATAACCAGAACCTTATTCGGACTTGCTATCATGTAACTCCTCACCCTTTGGAATTCGGACTATTTCCCCCCTCAGACCATATATGTCCAATGTCCCTGACGTTCCCGTACCTCCCAACTCTATTTTACCCCTTTATCTATTTCCTCATCTGTTAATCATTTTTCGTTCATGTATAACCCTCGACCTACTGCCCTCGTCCCTGGATGCTCGTGGCCAGGCATGCTCCCGTAGTCTTCAACTAACCAGAGCTGCCTGTATTATACATATACATATTCCCGACTTACCGACCCCAACTCTCCCTCTTGATCTTTTATAGAATCAGAATGTATCTTAATGCTTATTTATTACTTTAATTACTTGTTAATTATCTAAATATATATTACACTTTTATGCCTATAATAACACAAGGTGTTCGCGAAAGGCTTACGCATGCCCTGACTATTTTCGAGTCTATGACACTCTCAGTAAAATATGCAGAGCAAAACAACTTGAATGCAGCTCCGAAATTTGAAACTGCCTCTTTAGAATAGATATCCGGTTTATTAGCAGACGCTGCTCCGTGCATTATTTGACTTTCAAAAGAGGTTTCCATAACCTCCCGCGCACGCTCTAGGGTGTAACACGATAATTCGTTGCGTGCAGAAAAAGATCCTCATTCAAGACATCCATTATTGAAACGAGAAAATTGAAGAAGAGTCCACATTTGTAGCTTTTGTAGATTTTAGGAAAGCGTATGACGGCATTAGAAGGGAACGACTGTGGCATAAGCTGACCCAAGCTGGAATCGATTGTAAAATGTTTAGTGCTATGAAATCCCTCTATCACAACGTACAATGTGTTGCTCGTGTCAACCACTCTAACACCGAATGGTTCAATGTGAGACAAGGGCTTAAACAGGGATGTATTTTATCGCCAATGTTATTTAATGTATACATTAATGACTTAATATCAACCATGAAGGGACTGGGGATCGGAGTACAATGTGGTGAAGACGTTGTCAGCTTCCTGGCATACGTCGATGACGTAGCTCTTCTTGCAGAGACAGCGGAGGATCTCAACACACTCCTGTCAGTGCTGGACACCTGGTGTGGCAACAAGAAGATGGTCGTTAATAAGGACAAGTCAAATATAATTCATTTCAAAGAATCATCCGTGACCCAGACAGCGGCAACTTTCAGATGTGGAGATAATGTCCTGAAGATTGTGGATAATTATCATTACTTGGGAGTGCTCTTCACAGAACAATTAGATTATAACCTGATGGCAAAGGCGGCGCCTAATCTGCAAGCAGGGCCCCTGGACTTCTAATTGCAAAAGTGAAATCGTTTGGAGATCTGCCTTTTAACGTGTATTCAAAGCTTTATGACGCAATAGTGTGGCCAATAATGTCCTATGGAGCAGGAATATAGGGTACCAAGGTCCATTCGCCAGTCAATGCGCTACACCACAGAGCGATTCGGTTTTACCTTGGTTTGGGAAAATACGCCCCTAACTTGGCCGTGAATGGAGATTCTGGATGGGTGCCACCGGAGGTCCGACAATGGACATGTGTTGCTAGACAGTGGGCGAGAATGACCAACACAAGTACAAGGAGAATCAACAAGAGAATATTCCGATGGGAAAATGAGACATCATTGAAAAACTGGAATCATCGTGTGAGGAACTTTTTACAGAACTTCAACTTGGGTCATTTAATTCTATACGACGGCAATCTGGAAAAGGGTCTCTTTATTAAAACTGTACATGATACAGTCTTTAACAGATACAAACAGTCATGGGAGGAAACAATCCGGAGTGAAGCAACACATAGTGGAAGCAGCAAGTTACGGTCGTACAAACAATTTAAGAGTGAATATGGACAAGGAAGCTATGTCAGTCGACCAATCCCACGCAAACGAAGTAGTGCACTAGCAACGTTTAGATTGTGCGTGGCCCCTCTCCGGTTCGAAACGGACAGATACAAGAACATACCCAGAGAGATGCGGCTGTGTCTTAACTGTAAAAATGTCATAGAAGATGAGAAGCATGTCCTTTTATTCTGTCCCCTTTACGACGAAATACGTTTTAGCCTCATCAACAAGTGCAACAGTTTATGGATAGATTTTACTTCTTTGACAGAGCAAGATAAATATATTAGGATTCTATCAACTGATGACCTCACCTTTTACTGTACCAGAACCTGCCATGACATTTTATATACCCGGAGGAATATTTTATATCATTGAGTCTTAAACATTGTATTGTATATTAATGTATGTATATTTTAATATTTAGCTTTTGCTTTTTTTTACTATGTGCCTGTTTACAATGTACCGTCTCTCATAAATCGCTTTGCGATTGGTTGTATACAATTTTAATGTAACTACATTTTTAATTTGTTTAACAAAAATGTGGTATACAAGTGAGTTGTTAATAAAATCTTCTTCTTCTTCTTCTTCTTCTTCTTCTTCTTCAAGACTAATCTTTCCTGAGAACACAAAGCGGGTAAGCATGGAACTTTCACGGTCCAATAACGCCGTTAAAAGTAAGTCACCGCTTGCAGGACATCGCCGCTCCGAAATTGGCGTGTATGTGCCGGAGTATCCCGGGGTGTTCTAGACCACTTCCGCCCCTTTTTAAAAGAGTATAGATATCCCCTGTGATGGAAAAATCAATGTAGTCAAGCAGGGCATCCTTGACCGTGATTCTTTCATCACAAGGGACAGAGAATAGAGGATCTTCACCTTCCAATAGATATTCATGAGTATATGGCCCATACGATCGCACAATGACCTCTTTAAAATAAAATATAATAATTTGAAAATAATTCGCGAATAAGATGTCATATCAAAACGTTTTTGAGATATTTTAAACATCAGAAGCATTTTTGATACCATTAATTTTATTTAGTGATCTAAATGATTTATTTAATGATGTATTGTAATAAAATTTGTAATGTCAATATTTCTTTTGTAATATCTAATTATTTTAATGGCGAATTTTACATGTCAATAAAGTGAATTTCTGATATCAATTAATATAATGATTCTGCACTGCTCACATAAAATGATCCCTTCACTGTATAGATTACGAGAGTTCTTTTAGCACGATGTCAGGTTTAGCCTATTACAATTGCTAAATATCTGGAAATTTATTATCACTAATTCACAAGCAAGCACAAATAAATATACCCATAACATTAACAGCGTGACAGACGTTTGAAACAACAATAGTGTTTACTAATAGCTTATATGTTGTGATATATACCAAGAAAATATCAATAAATACATTTCAAATTCGTGATTTCAAGAAAATTTATTTATTGATGTCCAAAACGGAATTAGTAATTAGTTTTGATAAATAAATCAATTATTGACACAATATAATGGGGACTAAAATGTTAAAAACACACCATAGCAATAAACTTGTCAAGCTTTGTTTCAGAAAACGCCTTTCTTTAGCAAGGTATGCGTGAATAAAATTCCATTTTGCTTGAACTATACAGAAGATGCAGAAGAGCCAGATTGCCTGTACCATATAAATAGGATAGACAAAACCCTTTCCATACTCTGCTACGCCCCTCATGGTTTATTCTCCCTGCAGTGTTTTATTGTACGGTAAACAACGACAACTCGTCGTTTATTTCTTAAGAAAGCTGAAGAGTAAAAATAAAGAGCTTCACTTTTGACGATACATACTAATGTCACGTGAGGTATAGTGACATTTTACTGAGATGTCTAGAGAGATTTATTATGCTCAAGCAATGCATGTTCGTCATGGGTTGATGAAGATAAAAAAAGGTGTTTGACAGCCCGGGAGAGGTGACGCTGATATGTCTAACTGCCCTAGTTTCATTTTTTCTAGGATGCAGTCGAAAGGAAGCATGAGTGACGAAATAGCCATTATAGGCGTGGGATGTCGTTTTCCTGGCGCCACCTGCCTGGAGGAATTCTGGGATGTCCTTGCAAAGGGAGAGAACCACGTGGTGGATATTCCCCCTGAGAGATGGAACATGGACGCCTTCTTTGACTCTGACGTCAATGCTGCGGGGAAGAGCTACGCAAGGAGAGCAGGGCTCATAGAAAAGTAATAAAAATCAACAATAGTCGTATATTCATGAATAATATTTTCGCTATTGTTTTCTTATAAGTTGTGATCATGAGGGCGAAGCTTGTTACAAACTATTGTTGTGTGATTATGATTATGATCCAATTCAGTTGACTATAATCAAGCATTGTGAGAAATTACCCCTTCATGTTTATTTTACAGTTTCGATCACTTTGACAAGAAGCTATTTAAGATCAACGAAACCGAGGCTGCCCAGATGGACCCCCAGCAGCGCCAGGTGTTGGAGTGCACGTACATGGCGCTGGAGGACGCCGGCATCACCAGACAACAGATAGCGGGACAGAAAGTGGGAGTGTTCATAGGTTTGTTTAAACATCTGTTAAATATGTGTGGCGCCATTTTTTGTCCGTAAATTAGTGAAATTGCAACGTTTTATCGTTTGCATATCATATCGGAAAATGCATTTTTATGAAAAATCTATTTATAATAAAGAAATGAAATCTTATCCCTAAAATCTGTGGTTTATTACCTACATGCTCATATCAATTGTAATGTGTAACTTTAACTATGAAATTTAAAATTAGATCTACATACTTTTCGCAAGAGGAGAACGAAATCGCATTTCATAATAAAAGTTACACGAAGTGTTGTGTTTACTTCATTGCAATAAATCATTATTCTTTTCGGCCATTATTCCTTTCGTAGTAAAAAATCACATTAGGTAATCTGCAAAGAACATGCCATTATGCATGGCATATTTTTACTTATCTGGCACCGAAAGGTATTCCTCACGGCTCATGTAAATCGGTTCACTGAAAATACTTCTACCGGGCGATGGCGGATGCTCGTGAAGCAGGAACAATACGAAAATGCCCTTTTTCGACAGCTTTAGTTTTGAATACAGGTTGGCCTATTTCAAAATGTCGTCGATCGTGTTCAGCGCTGATTTTGGATTTACTATACTATTTTCTTTGACAGAAACATCATGATGTAAGCATAGCTTACTGTTCTAGTGATGGTCTGAAATCTGTAATAATGTGTAAATGATAAACGCATTGATTCATCAAAGATTCTAACGTTGCGATCTGCTCATATATTCCCGATTTCCATTTTTCGCGTCCCTGTTTACATCACCAGCCACTGCATGACCTTCAAGCAGTATTCAAGACATGGAACACTGAACACAAACCCAAAGGACCTGTATTAGCTAACATGTATTTATCAGTTGGATTTATGTGTGATTTTTGTCATGAAATGTCGAATTTGAACTCTATAATCAATCTATCTGTCGGTACCATTTTGACGACTGATTTCCATGGCGATGTGGTAGCCTATTATCAATACCGTTTTCTAAAGTAACAGGTTAACATCATTTCAACGTAAACTTTGTGTAACTGGTAGTGTTTGACGAATTTGAAAAGGCACATGTTACCCGCCCGAAAAAACGGACGTTTCAGATTAGCGCAAGCCGTGACGAATACGATCACGACTTGCTGTCTTCTCTCACGGCCCCACTTGCTCGTGGCATTTACCGCTCAAATTTATGAACTAGGTTATGTCAGTTGAGCGAACTTGATCAGAATACATTACGACAAAGACGTACATGTGTAGCAGCGTTAGAAATTGGCACTTGTCCAATAGTCCTTGGCAAACTGCCCAATAGTTAAGGTATAATACGGACTAGAAGAAATTTGCCATTTTAAGGGTTTATCATGATAAGGACTAGAAGACAAAACAACATTTAGTTTCTATAGCTGTGTTGATGTATATACGTCCTTGGTTATGATAAAATTGGAGAAACGATTATCATTTCTATAGATTATCAATTATCAAATGAAAAGTATTCCTACAGATGCACATATCTTTATGCACAGAATAATCTGAGAACATTTTTGATTATTTTTTTATATGTATATAAACATGAAATACATTTGTGTTTTCCTAGATGTAATGCTTAAGCCTAATGAAATGACAGCGTGAAGTTTACATGATATTACTAAGACGTCACTTAAATAATTGTTTTAGATACTCTAAACGAGTCATTTTCCAAATTTCCAAGCATCATCACTCACAAAACCTGTAACTGTTTAAATGAGATATATAAGACAAATGTACAAATCACTCATTAAATAGTATAGATAATGGGGGTTCAGCCGCAACTCCACTGGAGCCAGATTCATATACCTATACCACCACTACGGGGGAATTTTTTATGTGTAAACGCTGATGCGATTCAACGATCGTCATGAGACTAATTAAAAGAAACATCAATATTAATTAATAATGAATAAAATTTACTATATCCCACGAGGATATTGGAAAGGTATAGGAGCAATAAAAAAATTAGCCACTGCGGCTAAGGTATCTAAAGATGTGGCCAAGGATTGGTTAAAAAAACAAGCTGTGTGGCAAATATATTTACCAGCTCCGCGTTATATACCGAGGAAGAAGTTTGATATTTTTACAACAAATGAAGTTCATCAGGCTGACCTCTTGTTTCTTCCCCATGATAAGGTTAGATGCAAAATGTATAAATACACTTTAACCGTAGTGGATGTGACTAGTTGGTACAAAGAGGCTGAGCCATTAACCTCGAAAGATTCAACAGAAGTAGCTAATGCACTGAGCTGCATATATAAACGTGGACCACTAAAATGGCCTTAGCTATTTCAAGTAGATCCGGGTCACGAGTTTATGGGATGAGTAACTAAACTGTTAACGAAGCATGATGTCGAAATCAGGCTTGGTGAAAAAGAGGCCCACCGTAGTCAAGCTATCATTGAAAGATTTAACCGGACATTAGCGGAACGTTTGTTTGGCTATCAGTATGGGATCGAAATGAAATCGGAACGATTGAGATCAACCAAATGGGTGACACGAATATCAGCTGTTGTATCAGCGCTGAATAATGATGTAATGAGATTAATCGGGAAGAAACCATCCGATGCGATTAAATGAAATCCGTGACTTCCGAATCTTCAGCACCGAGGAGAGGCAAAGAACAAAAACTTCCAGATAGAATAAGCGTAAGATATTATACCAGCCCAGTGAACTCGAAGTAGGCCTACGTCGCGCAACCGATCCGATTTAGTCCCTTAAGATATATAACATTAGTCGATTGGTTATGAAAGAAGGAGAGTTTATTCTTTATTATCTTAAAGATGGAGGGCAGGGCATTTGTACGAGAAGAGTTGCTCACAGTTCCCAACGATACAGTATTACCACCCTAAATAACTATAAGCATAGGTAGTTACACCATCCTTATCAATCCATCTGTTTGTATCTAAGGGGGATAATGATGTCTTGTTCATTCTTAATCCATATATCCTGTGATTGTAACTTCTTAAAGAGTTCATCTTGTGTTTGAATGTTCTACCATTGAATAATGCTTCTTTATACTGTTCGTGTTTGATATGCTTTTTTACCACATACTTCTTAACACCCTTAGCTTTTCTTATCTCTCCATTATCGGACTTCTTTATAGAATACATCTTAGGTCTTAATCCGACATACTCCGCTATAGGAGTCCCAGCACATTCATCCTTCATCTTCCCTAACACCTTTTTATTTACAACACTGTGCAGTCGATTATGTTTTGAGTAATCGCTCGTGTCGTACATATCTATTTTTTTCTGCCATATCTTTATACACATCCTCGGTTTGTATTTCCATCAACAAAGAATCTGTGTCGGTAAATAACACCTCGCATCTATCGCCGTACTGCTTCTTAAGTTCGTTGTAATAAAAGTCGTACATTAAGTGTTTTGACAAGTCAAGAATACTCATACCAACGTACACCGGTCTGTTGAATTTTATATTCTTCTTCTGCATATGCAACCCGGCTAAGTCGTTATCGAATATCTTGCTTCTGTTAAAAGACGGACTGGCTATAAGTTTCCTGAGTCTTTCTTCCTCATTAGATCTGACTAATTTAACACCAACATGCTTCCTTAGATTCTCCATAGTTTTACCAAATACTGAGTTATTCATGAGCTTAAATAGATTCTTTTCAAAATCGCTGGTAGCTATCTTTCTTAAATCTGTGTACAACCTTATATAGGGCTCCATCCAAGGGCTTTGATCAAACTTTAGAACTCTGTGTATTTTATTTAGTTTCATACCTAACGATAGGTATAACTGGATATTTCTGTAGTGAACTATATATTTTGTCTTATCCATCAAATTTGGTACGAGTTTTTCTACATTAGCTAACCTAGTATTACCCATCAAGGAGTGTTGATATTCTGACATCCAATCTTTATTCACCATTTATCTTTTGGGAGCTAGCGGATAACTGTCATTGTCTTTATGTTACGAATTTGGATATTCCAAGTCAACTTCTAGTATGTACCCTTTATTCACATTGATAGTATGGATATCATTCACTTCAACCCATTCAAAACCATCCATGGGTAAAGGTTGACTCATAGCCCATCCGTACAAATTGTTAGTGTTAAGATATAATATGTGTGTTTACTCGGATCATATCCTTCCACTAATTTATCATTAGCCTTAGAATACCTTTTCGTTACTATCGATATACCACCTCTTAATCCTTTCTCAATAAACAAGTGCATATCGTAATCGGTGAGTAATTTTAGTTCTACACCGGTCTTCTTCAACAATGCATCCCAAGATAGTCCAGGACTGGAATAGTACCATCCCGGGTCCAAGCCATATTTTTTTAAACATGTCTTTCTAAATATCCCGAATATATTGGCGAGTAACAGTACATCGGTTTTTAAGTCAGATCGTGATAATCACCTTAATTCTTACAACCTAATTTATCCCAGACCGTCAGAGCATGTTCATAATTGGCATCGGTTATTTTAGATTCTGTTAAGTTACTATAGAATGATTCAAGGGGTGGTAATTTAGTTTTGTTGAATCTAGACCAATCATCCATATATTCGTAAGGATATACACCTTTTCTCAGCAACAAATGACGGCACCGATCGGTATATTGATTTGTTATTGCAAAGTCATTGGGATTGTTCGCATTAGCTAAATTGTCCAGGGAAGATAACAGAAACTGTACAGAGTCTATGAATCTAAGTTCATTAATTCCGACTTTCCCATCCTTGTCCGTATAATGTGTAGTTTTAGTCAACGAGAACGATATATATTTTTCCATATTATTAGGAATGCACGTTAAGCCGCCGTCGGTCTTTGAGATAGCTTGCATGATGAGATGAGAATCGTATCCTCTAAGGTTATGAAACACATCAGGGATGGGTATTGTTTGAGAATCATTTTTAGTTTCAAGTTACACTCGTTATGCGCAGCTCCCCGATAATTACCCGTGACATGGCAATGATCTCTTACAGAATCCCAATTCAGGGGTTTATTTTAAACATGACAACTAACTGACTTCTTATAGGCCCTCCAATCATCACTCGTCATACACATGGGTTTCTTACGCGATAAATTTTCCCTGATTTTTCTCTCTTCATTTTGTAGATATTCTAGGAACTTTCCCGCTGCATCGGGACCTCTGTAAATCACTGACGGGTTTGTTTTCCCATCATACCTTACAACTATATATCCAAACCTACAAGGAATATGTTCTTGAGTTTTGTACGTAAAACTATCTTGATTATTTCATTCAGTACTTTCTATAGGTTTGATAAGCACTTCGAAGTCGGCGTAAATTACGTACGGTACTGGCATTTGATTACAATAATGTTCAAATTTTAATATATTTTTCCCCTCTTTAGGCATATCGATCCTGATAGCAGTCTGTCCAATACCTCTACAGTCTTCTTTATGCGCTTCTAATAGATCTTGTCTGCTGTACCCATGCAGGCATCTTTCACAGAAATATTTCTTTTCCTTATGTTTTGTTTGATCATATAATAGCCTGTTTAAACTCTTTTGATATTTTCCATCTTTTTCGATCAGAAATGAATTGATTCTGTGAATATGTTATTTTTTACATTAATTATGGCTTTTTTCTTTTTATAATACGGGGGTAAATCTATATAAGATCCACCTTTAAAGGGCATATAATTTGCTATATCTAAATATAAACTATCGATTTTATCTACACCCCAACCCAAAACTCTATTAGTCCTGCGTTCTAAAGTTTCCTGTATCCTCTGAATTGATGTATCTAATGATGCGCTTATAGTATCGGATTCGGTTATAACTTCTTGATTGCTCCAGAAATATGGTTTGGTATATTCAGTGCTATCGTCTGCGCTACTTTTACTCAATGACATGTTAATCGTCAGCTTGTATTTTATACTATGTAAATGATCTAATTCCTCCTTAATTTTACTCGATATGATAGGCTTAACATCATTAACATCCATGTTGGAATTAATATCCATCTTCCAACCTCTTAGATATTTACCAATCCCGACGGATGAGGGTACAAATTTTAACTCATTATTTTTTTCAACATCGTCAACTGATTTATTATCAACATCATCGGATTGTTTATTATCTAGTAAAGCTATCAATTCAGCTTTTCTCATTCGAGAATAACCTCTCAGCACAATGTTTTTCGCTTGAGCTTTGAGTTCTCTAACAGTCTGGGGTTTGTTGTATTCCAAACCGAGTAGATCGATCAATTCAGCTTTTCTCATTCGAGAATATCAATGTAGACCACGTTGCTTTGCCAAAGCTTTCAGCCCTCTGACAACATAAGTCATTGTGATATATAAATACATGTGAACTAATGTCTAATTGGTTTGAATTCTACCCAATCTATTTATCTCATTTTGGTAAGCCTTTTTCCTCTCATAAATAATTTGAAACCGTTTCTTGTCACCACCGTGACTCTTACATTAACAGTAACTACCTTTGACCCCAATCCCACATACAGAACACAAATAATTAATGTGCCCTTTTCTAATTGGCATGGAGTGGATTCCACAAAAGTCCCACATACAGCTCTTTCCACAAATTTGAGATTGGCCCAAGCGTATGAATTTACATCTTGATGTGCCTCTCACCATTGTGATAAATATACACTTCTAGTATCATTTGTCTAAATGCATGCTCAGCCTTACATCTCCACTGGTGAGTCATAGCTGTCATTGCCATTTATAGATAAGCAGTCAGGGTGAAACAGTGTGTTTACAGGTTATAATGGCTGATAAGACTCGCCCTAACTTGGTCATGGTTTATGCGTATTGTGAAGCTATAAATAGCGATAACAGATAACCCAAACATTATAAATGCTATCTCGCGGTTTTTTTTTGTTCCTCTGATGGTGTATAAAACTGACTTATTGTTGGTCTCCGCATTGGGTCAAGTTTTTTTCCATAAACGAGGAAGTATTCATGCATGGCAGATTCCCCATCCTTAAACGTTTGAATTGAATGTCCTTGTTTACCGGTTCTTCATTAATAAAATCTAATCTTAATATTCTATTCCTGGTCCATTGTGACTGGGCTACTTCGAGTTGTTCTAATGCTTTATTATGTCGTTTGCTCTCCTCTTCAACTTCTTTAGCGTTTGATTCCCTCAGAGTAGAAAATAAAAAATTATCCCCGAAAAAGCTAGAGCATTCACAAAGCCCAACCAACCATCATCGCAATTGATGCCATGTTCGATAATATAAAATATTCAAATGTTTAATTACTTCATTATATCTTTCCGGATAAGCCCTTGTTTGATGAGCATTTCTTTTGTTGCTATAGCCAATCCAATATCGACAATCATCATACCGATATCATAACCATTAAAATCTAGCTTGGTTGGTGACCACTACTCAATGATACGTTGCGTTTACCAACATTTTACAATCTGTAACTGGAGTAGTCATGCTTCTTATACCATTATATGGGGGCTAACCTCTAATTGAACTTGTTGTGACATTGGGGGTGATGTTTTCTCTTCTCCGGTCTTATAAAACAACAATACCACCACTATAGCAACAACTCCTACTAGTGCCCAAGATTTTAATCGGACGACTATGTTCAATATTTGAATTATGCATTAGTTTCGCTTTCCTCAACAGCCCACCCTTTCTGCGATTGTTTTGGGGTTCTTCTTCGTCACTCTGGCTTGTGTTATTTCCTCATTTACAATCTGTTGTGCATCCTTGTTCACTTGTTCCACAATCTGTGGTGTCACTTGAGTCTCCATTATTATTAAGTGGGCACTTATGTTTAAATTGACAATACCTAGCCGTTATTAAAGCTGTGGTGAGTGGAGCTAAGAACATTCCGTATCTATGATAAAACTTACAGCTTACTGAGCTTATAGCGTGTTCGATGAGAGATTCGCATAAACACATGCAATCGTCTGCCGGGATAGGGAGAAAAGTACTAGCTACGACTGTGTATAGTTGTAACATAGCCGACCCTATTGTTTTAGTCATGGTAGCTCCCAGTCTAGACTCGTAACTTGTGTACAGTTTTTAAATTTCTTCATCGGTCATGTTATCAATTTTTTCGATGGTATAATTCCCCCCAAATATTCGGAACATTTTCCACCGGCTACCAAAGCAGCGAGTCTTTCTCTATGTTTATCTAAAGATTTATATACATCTTGATCTGGCTCATCTTTGAGAATTTGTTCGATGAGTCCGTCGCATTCCATAACGTAATACCTAAGGAGATATTTAAGTCTAACATAATATGATATGGAATATCCAATACAGCCCGTAATAATAAACTGTTGTGAAAGAATGAGGATTTCAAGCCACATTATTACATAATAACCGCTAATGTTCAATTTACTTGCTATATTTACTTTTTGCTATATTTGCTATAATTTTGCCATATTTTTGCTATAATTTTGCTACATTTGCTAAGCAATTGAATAAGCAGCTGGTTGATTGGTTTGTAGTACGAGTTTACAGTGCTTCGTTGAATCTAACAGTTTTCTGACTTTATCTCATACGGTCTTTGCAACGAAACAGGGCTACCCATTTGGTCTGCTCTCTGAGATCTTTCAGGACAGAGTTGTATTTTTGAGTAAGTACCCAAATGCTATGCTGAGTATGCCAACCAGAGAATGCTAAATATGAAAGCATATCTTTCTTTTTGGTTAGTTCTTTACTCGTGCTGCAGTTGTCTATTATGAAAAGGGTTGATTCTCCTTAGTATTTTTCGTGACATACTCGTAAACAGTCTTGTAAACAATCACCCGGATCAACTCTGTGTACCCCGTCATCATTCATTACCCAATCTCTCGATAGGTATGTTTTATTAACGCTTATAGTCGGGCACAGAATACTAATATGATCGAAAACGTCCCGATAATAACTTTCTAAAATATCTAGAATAAAAGCTGTTTTTCCACAACCCATTTGCCCGCAAATGATAGCGCAGTGCGGTTCTTTAGGTAAAAGATTATCAATAGATTGCTTGCACAAATCGTCCATTCTGTATATTAAGTTGCGCGCCCATAATCACGTACACATATATGTTTAATTTACCAGCTGATTCCTGGAGCTTCGTTATCTGTATAGTGACACCCTTGCTAGCATTTTCTATTCTCCGCCCACTGCCGTGTAGTTGGTCATCGTCCGTTGTTCCATGTCGAGCCATAGCGCATAGCGTCGTGAGGTATTCACCCATCGATACACCCCCCATGAGACAGATCTTTCACGACCGTGTTATTTTCTGGGTTTCGTTTTATAGAAGGGAGTTTTTTAATCTCATCCCATTGTTGATACGCTACCATTCCTTGACTATATAGTTGATTAGGAACACCCTCGATAGTCAATTCTACTTTTGTAATCTTGTGATTGTAGAACTTCTCGGTATTTCTTTTAAATGCTTCGGAGGGGTCCTCGAACAACATTAAAATACCCTTCAACGATCTCATGGGGACGTTTAGATTGATATTCCTTGTCGTATCTTTTTTGCTCCTTATGATCTTTCGGTGTCGAAGCACGGGATCGTACAAAATAGCTAAACTTCCAGTATACTGGTTACGAATTTGTCTGGCTTATTCAGGATCTGTTATCATATTATACTCCAGTGAGATATTGTCAGTGGGATAGCTAGCATCTTCAGCAGCTCTGATTACTCTACCGTAGTCATTAAAAGTGAGTTCGTATTCTAACCTATTGCCTAGGGATGCTTGATAAAAGGGCATGTGGGAATCTAGTAATTCAAAGTCTAGCGGAATCGGTTACCTAATGCGCCGGCAACAGCGAGATCTTTTACGATGGTATTATCACAATTATCAGCACCCACACGCAGTCTCAATGTGTTCTCATTACAAATACCTTGGTACTGTAAGTTTTCCCGCTCTTTATCCGTTCTCCAGAGATCCATGTAACAATAGTATACATCGCTATCGTTGATACTCAAAACCTCATTACCGCTAATTTTAATCGCGATTTTCTTAACGATAGCACGACCTATGTTCTGAACAGGCTCCCTGTTAACGTCGGCAGAAGTCAAACTAATCATAAATGCTAGTCGGACAGTTCCCGGAACTAACACATCGTGTGTGCCGAGATAAGGAAAGCGAACAAGAAGTGTTTGATTCTGATCGATGGTACTTGGGTTATTAGTTATAGTTACAGACTGACGAATTGCTTTGACCCCTAATGGATCTCGAAGTCTACAGTGTGGGTTTAACTTGCGCCCGTATTGCGAAGATATTGTTATATTGAAATTATGTAACCTTATGTTTAATATAAAAATGGATGATTTTAATCTAGATAACATAACTGATACTAGTACAATCGAAGAGGGTATTCATGAAACCAGCTTTATGAATCTTAACGATGAACTTTTACAATCAACCGTTAATGGTTATTACGATACCTTTAAAGATGTTAGCCCAATTGGTCATGACTATTCAAACTTTACGATAGATAGTAAAGGAATATTGCGAATACGCGGTGAACCTGATATTGACCTTCTGCATTATCATACTCGTAAGCCCCTAGCTTTGTCTACGATAGCAGCTAAACATGGCATCAACTTTGTTCGTAATGAATTAGATTTGTAGACTACTCACGACGAGAAAAACTTTCCACGAAGACTACTAAGGTTCTTCGGACTGTGCGTGATGAACTCGGTTACATAGATAATTTGGAAGAAAGCTCAAAGGTGGCCTCGGACGGACTCGAAGAAATCTTGGATACCTACTACGATAATTCCATGGTCAGCGTACCATCCTCAGAGTTCAGTTTTAGGGAATTACGAGGTCTTGACAAGGCAATGCAAACAATGCGGGGAGAACTCATCAATAATATAGCCAAGCTTTCCGAACTTGACAAGCATATATCTTATGAGAAAACAAAACTTGAACAGGCGGTTGATGAATTCAGTAGACGTTGCAGAAAGATTGTATAACTTAGAAGACAAAAGATCGGCCCACCTCGAAGCTGCTTCCAGTAATAGAAAGGCACTTCGTTCACAAATCAGTCGAATTCGAGACACTATCGATCAAGTCCTTAAGGATGATGCGACACTAGCCAATAAAATTAAAACATTGTTCAGAGAACAGGGGAAAACCATTGCCAGTATTTTAACCGCATTGGGATTTATTGTATCGACTTTGACTCTTGCGTTAACCGGTGGTACAGGAGGTGGCACACCACCTAGTGATGGGGGTGGTATAAAAGAGTGGATAAAAAGCATTTAAAAGCATTAAGTTCAGCACTGGGAAAGCTTGCTGGGAAAGCCGCATCTGCACTTCCCGGTATAAAAGGGAGGATTGTTTCCTGGCTCTTGAATTTATTAGCTAAGACCACCACTTGGCTTAGTCAAAACTTGTGGGTCCCGGCGCATAAACGTAGTCTACCTTGGATTGATCGTGCTGTAATACATCTTGATAACGTTTTAAAGGAGATGGTATGTCAACTGGTGAATTAATAGCATCCTCCACGTTTTCGACAAACTGTTTATGCGCATCGAGTGCCGTCCCAGAACCGATTATTCCCGTTCGTGTTTGCGATTGTGCACCAAGAATTGCCCATACCTAAGTTCTTATTGATTCATTAACTCCTGGGTTAGTAAAATTATTTTCTGTTTTATCATATAGAAATTCATTCCAAGCATTTCGCGGTGGTTGCTCAACCTTTTGGACGGTGAAAGCAACACCACCCTTAAAGTTCATATGATCATCTCTCCACTCGTTCCTCGAGAGAGCAAAGCTTGGAAGAAGCCGACCCCTTTTCAGTAAATCATCGATGACTTCTTTAACAGAGTGTGCACCAGCATACGGAATACCTAGACCATGGTTAACTCCACTCAGATGCCAATCTTTACTCGTAGAAACATTAAATTCCTGACAAAAACGTTCGAATGCCCACCTGTTGTACAGATTATTTGATGCATTCCATGCTCAATCCTGCGGTAATGGGGCACTAATTTCTTTAGGTATACGTCTAATCTGATAGTACACGTGAAATGATAAAACAGACTTATTTAGTTCAAATCCTGGGGCATAAAGAGATACACCACATCCTGTTGTTGCACACCATATGGCAAAGTTTAGCTGATTCTGCCAAAATTGCATTGGATTGTGGAACCAATTGTGCACCATTTTATCACTATTGCCGTGAACCTGTATTTTTCAAAGATATCAGGGAATTCAACAAAACAATTAGCAGAGGCACTTACTAAAATCGACTGATTAGTAATATAAGTTGATTTCATATTTAAGCTATGATATAGTATCATTGTATATTTAATATGTATGTTACACTCCCAGGAATAACAAATGGTCAGTCTATTGAACTGCTTCATACTATCGATAACTCGGATGGACAACTTGAAGTCGCTCTATGAGATGTAATGTATTACACTCGGTGGACCAATATAAATGCTGCGAGAAGAAATAATGAGGTATCAATATTAGGTGAAATCAATGTTATTGACAAATACATTATTATACCTGATGGGTATTACAGTGTATGCTCGTTCAATGATGAAATTTTTAAGCCTAATGGAATTAGTCTCACACAAAATGAGTCGAATGGGATACTGATTTTGAACGCTGGAGAAAAGAGTGTAAAGCTTTTAACGAATTTAGCAATTACTCTTGGATGGAGGGGAGAAATAACAGTAATCATGACAGGGATATACATTACCCGATTTAGTTCCCTATAAAGAGTTGTGCATCAATCTTGATCAGATCAGTATGACGGTTAATATTCAACTAGAAAGTCCTTCAACTCTACTCAGATCTGTTCCAGTCAAAGATGAAATATATAATAGCGGTCAAACAGAATCTTTCTCATCTTTACAATATATAAAATTAAAGCGTGGTATTATTTCAGACCTCAAAATTTCTCTATTAGATGTAAAACACCAACCTGTAAATATAGGATACTTGAGAGTAACACTCCATATTATAAATAATCGTTGATTCATCAGGCCCTTAGACAATGTAATACAATTGTGCTTTCCGATCTAGGAGACACAGAAGGATTTGGTAAACCCCTTACCGATGGTAAGTTATATGCTTTACACTTACAAGATAATGTATACAAGCGGAAAGAAGTTACATTCACAGGTAATCTAGGAGATTCAAGCGATGTCCACGTTAGTAGACTCCATAAAAACACTTTGTAT
The DNA here is from genome assembly GCF_023055435.1 of Haliotis rufescens. Taxonomy (NCBI): domain Eukaryota; kingdom Metazoa; phylum Mollusca; class Gastropoda; order Lepetellida; family Haliotidae; genus Haliotis; species Haliotis rufescens. The sequence continues at coordinate 11,546,528 of NW_025964223.1, forward strand.
AATCTTACTCACAACGATGATAATAAATGATCTATGGTTGAAGCAAACATAGAGTGGCTACTGAATATCGTCATTACCCCACCGTATGTGATGACGGGTAAGGCACATAATATAACTAACATAATAATAGTGGGGTCGTACTCAGGGCTTATATCCCATCAAAACGGAAAAGTGTGTTAGTCTCTCCCCTGCCAAAAAACCCAGGTTATATGTTATTTAGTCGTCCGGCAGTTAAAAATGTAAGTTTAAATTTGGTTACTGAATTCAATGATATTAAACAGAACTTGAGTGCAATACCTAATCTTTCTATGCTTATTATTGAAGTCTTGTTCGGAGATGCACCGGAAGATGCCTATGAAATATTACCAGGTCTATCGATTAAATGGCTAAAGAAACATGAGCGTCGACGTTGCAGTATTATTCATATTGGAGCATCACCCATTGCAACCCTTGAGGGGGTCCAAATCATTAAAAGTGACAGCATTTCTCTTACTAAGATATTCATGCCGTATAATATACATTTGATAAGGTTGATGTATACTCTCAAAACATTTAAGCAAGACCAATTAAAGACTATTATATGATATAATAATAACATGGATTTATATCCAGCGCTCGATGAAGTTGATGAATTTCGATTACATCAAATAAGCGACACAAAACATCGAATAGAGAAGGAGAGGGAGTTGAGACTTGGATTGTATAAAAAGTATCGCAGAGCTGTGAATGCTCTCGACGGAGTTGACACCGCGCTTGTCACGGCTAGCATGTGACTTGGTGTAGCCGTTGTTGGTTTATTATCAACTATAATTGCCGCGACTATCGTACTTGGAATGCAAATAGCCGCCGGAGTCTCAGGACTGGCAGTAATAGCGATAAAATTAATTTCTCGTAAGTTGCAAAAGAAAGCATTAAAACACGATAATATTCGGATACTCACCGAAGCAAAGTTGGACAGCATTGAGGATCATATTTCAACAACAATGGCTGATTGTAAAATATCTGAAGAGGAGTTTCGTTTAGTGTTGTCAGAACTAACCAAATACAACGCAATGAAGCAGGAGATTCCATCAAAGACCAGTGGTATTAGTAGGGAAGACGAGGAAAAAAAGTTCATAGAACAGGGGAGACAATTATTCCGTGCCAAAACCAACATTTAGAAGAATGCTTACATAAATGTATAATAATGAAATTTATGCTCAGGGACAAAATTATCAGAGAATTACCACAAGGTATATATTATATCAGTGATATCAAACCAACAAAATATGGTCATCAAATGTTTCTTTCCAATTACCAAGAAGAGTATATAGTCTTGTCTTCTAGTAAAATGAACGAAGAACTTAGTAAAAATTTTGAATATCACTTTGTTAAAAATAATGGTATATGCAAGAATAAAAATAATAGAGAATATTTTCATTACAATTTAGTTTAATCTCATGACTATCGTTAAATCGCATCAGTGTTTACACATAAAAAATTCCCCCTGTAGTAGCAGTATAGGTATATAAATCTGGCTCCAGTGGAGTTGCGGCAGAACCCCCATTACCTATACTACTCATTATATACATATTCATTGGCTTTTCCATTGGACGAGAGGTCAGTCACATGACCGCGAAATTGACGTTCATAAGTGTATGAACGACACAATTTGTCGTTCATGCGTTTTTCACGAGATCGTTTTCATGAAATGACGTAAACACTGACGGAATACTTCCACATACCTGGGGAAACCACTGGGAATTCCCTAGCACGAAAACATACATAAGCGTTCTTTCTGATAATTTAGAACCTTTAGTCTTGGTCTCAGCGTTTCAGTATACATTAAGAAACGTCAGAGAGCTTGACTCCATGATTGTTCACGAATATCCTCGCAAGGGCCCATTCTAATGAACAAACGAAGAAATGCACATCCAAACTATCGTAGTATCGACTCGAGACTATCCAGGCTGACAGCGAATCTATGAATTTAAGTTGTTGAGGACAGTGCTTTGGGGACCGCCCGAGATTATGGGGACCACCCGAGCATGAGCAAGATGGCGGCACTTCCGGTTCGGGGAGGGGCGTGTGCGCATCCAAGATGGCGGAACATCCGGTTCCGGGGAGGAGCGTGCGCCATCCGGTTTGATGACGTCACTCAGAAGTGGGTTATACGTCACGTCCGGTTCCGAGGGGCATCCCCCATCCAAGATGACGGCGGCGGGAGGAAGGAGGAGGAAGGAGGAGGGTTCTTTGTTTTGGTTTGGTGGTGGTGGAGAGGGTAGTCAAAGCAATGATGAAAGCAATCTTTCGGGAGAGATGGGTGGCGCTGAAAAGGGCCGTTGGAAACAAACAGGAACGGGAACCGGAAACGGGAAACAGGAACGGGAACGGAAACGTCATCCTAGGAAGGTGGCTCTGATTTGCGTTCCCGTTTTCGGTTCCCGTTTTATCATCTTCCCCTTCCAAACGGCCATTTCCAGGGCCTCCCACTTCCTTGAAAGATCTCTTTCATCATTGCTTTGACTACCCTCTCCAACAACAAAACAAAACAAAGAACCCACCTCCTCCTCCCTCCCGCCGCCATCTTAGATGGGGATGCCCTCTCGGAACCGGACGTGACGTAGAAGCACTCCCTCCCCTGAACCGGAGGTGCCGCCCTCCCCTGAACATGAAGTGCCGCCATCTTGGATGCGCACACGCCCCTCCCCCGGACCAGGGTGTGCCGCAATCTTGCGCATGCGCAGAGTCACTTCCGGTTCCAGAATCTCGGGCGGTTCTAGGGTACTGTCTACTACTACTAATTTACCTTAGTGTCTGGTGGACGCATTTTTAATCACCTTTCAATGATCGTCCAGTTGATCAATGATGACAAACACATGTAAGGCCACGGGTTCATTAACAACTTCGGAAATCTCTCCAGTCACGTTTATCGTGTCGGCCATTTTGACGTCTTGTACTCGATATAAATGTATTACGACGCGCTGTCATTATGATTGACTTACTGAGGTAGTTCTTTACAGACCTTTATCATCTAATGGTGATATTATTTGAACACATGTTTTGAGTAAGATGTTTCTGCAGAGCAACTTGGGCATCCATACACTCATGTCACCTCTCTTTTCGAGGAACTACTTTATCACTCGATATAACTGGTGGTGGTATGGCTGTCAGTGTAAACATGAAGTCACACGTACCCTTGCGTAACATAAGTTCGATCACATACACAATCCCGCGCCGTACTAGCGGAAAACAAAGCAAACATAATGAAAAAAAAAGCTCACCTTAACTACTGTTTTTTAGCTTCAATTTTGGCAAGTTCCAATGAAATCTACAGTCAGATCGATCGATACTTCGTCCGCTATGTTTTAAGCCAACAAACATGACCTAGAAACAACGTCACATAAGTTCGGTACCTGATTGGTTGGCTCGCTCTCCCGCATACAGTGGAATGTATGGAATGCTATCCGTGTCAAAGTACATCACACAATGCCACGTTGTCAGATTTATCGTTTTTCTCGTAATTTAAAAAAAATGCTACACACATGTTAAAAAATGAAGAAAACATGAAAATTAACATACAATGTATTTACACAAGATACAGTCTGGATATTACTCTTCTTTTTCGTTATGGCAAGGACACCAGAATTCAGAGTTTCTTCTAACTACACGCACGGAAGTGCAATAACGAAGGTGTACCCAGTGCTGACAGGTTGGATGAGTACATTAAGCGTAGTTAGTGTAAACTTCTGAATAACAGTTGCCAGTTGCCTGTGGCTCACGTTTGCTGTAAACACAACAAACTTCATTATCTGCCTCTCTGTCGCTGTCAGAAGATCGATATCGTTGATAGATACGTGAGAATTATCCCCCGATTTGCTTGTTGACGGTCGGGGCGATGCATTTCGTCTTGGATATTGGTTTGGAGCTTTTAGGTGGTTGAATTTTTCTTTTTGGCACATATGTCTTTGCCTGATGTGGAACTATTTTATTCACAATAGAAGACTCTGTTATGGGCTTCCCACCAATAACGGCACTGAGGACGTTTCTTTTCTTTGTAGGCACCGTCTTCTTCATTAAAACATCTTCTTTGTCTCCAATGAACTCACACAAATTGAAGGTCAATTCTTAAATGAACTTTCACAGAGTGAGGGCCAAACTGTATGAACGTCGGAGCTTGCAATCAGCATGAATGCCAAATTTACATACTGAAATTTAACAATGGATTAAGAATTTAATAATTTCATATAGATCAAAGACCAAGCTATTTCTTTTTTGGACACACGAACTCGTTCAGTCCGAACAGAGACTATTTAATAGATCTATTATTTATTATATGGTCTCTGGTCCGAAGTAATAAATAGCCTAATCGGGAACAGGTATTCAAGTTATTTTAACTGACATTCACACGTTCATAATTCAAAATCATAAAGTTCTTGTTTATATATTGATATAACCAATAAATTATAAATATATTCGGCACTGCATATATGTCGTTCGTACCAACCTACTTTTCAACGTCTTTCAACTGGCACGCTTCATTAAACATGAACATGAACAACAATGACCCAAAATGGTGTGATTAAGTTTATCATGTGCCTTTTTGTTTCTTCTTTGAGACATACTTTCAACATATTTTCTCCAATGAATAGTACCACTGAGCGACCTTCAACTTCGGTCGCCAATGTGTTAAAAAGTTCTGCGAAGAAGTTGTGGTACCTTTTCTGTGTTTTTGCTCAATTTGAGGTTTAGAAAGCATTAATGGAATTTCCAAGAATACGTACGAATATGAAAAGCGGCAATTTTTCACACAAACTGTTTTTTACAGATGTCAGTAGTTATGTATTACTGTATGAATGTTTTTAAATACGCTTTGGTACTCTTTGTGATAAACGATGCCTTGCTCAAATACAGTGAAGAAAGAAATACACTCCATTCACCATCGTTAAACTGGGTATTTAATGGGTTTCATTGATAAATACATAGATGCGTAGATATTTGATCATTTTCAAACTTTTAACCAACATAATTATGAAGGTTTCAAACATTCCTTCGCATGTGGATTTTCAATCAGTCGGTGCAATTTGTTCAAACTGAAAAATAATAATTCAATGGCGGCACATTTGAACGAAAGTGTAAACCAAAGGAATTTGACTAACTTCATATGCGTTGTTTATGGACAGTAGAGTTGTGAAAATGACTCAGATGTGTTAGAAATTTACTATTTTTTGCGATGTTGCAATTGCTATGGGTTTAGGGTAATCCAATAATATTTCATTTCAATTCTCTTAGCATGAGGTTTCAGAAGGACATAGATCTATATGTCCCTGCACAGCAACAGCGTTTTGTGCAGGGACATACATGTCCAAATGGCATCAAGGGGGGTAAGTGGGGAATCTTTATGACACCAGGCATCATATGGACAGTCATCAACCTTGTGACTGCACAGGACATTCAATCCACACAAGTGCACATACAACTGATGCAGATATTCATTGTAGGTTTATAATAGTTCAATAATTGCGGATTTGATTTGATGACTTATGCATTGACAGATTTATTTAGTCATTTTCCATCATCAAGTGGCAACGACACTCATGGTAATATAACATTGTTTCAATTGTAGGAAACATGGCTGTGGACTATGGTCTCATGATATCAGCTGCATCACCGGATGTCAGCAACTATACCGTTACAGGACAGGCCGGTTCTATAATATCCAACAGGGTGTCTTTCGTGTACAACCTGACAGGACCGTCAATGACCTTAGACACAGCGTGTTCCTCCTCCATCGTGGCCATACACCAGGCAGGACTGGCACTCAAAGCAGGTAGGTATAGCATCTCATGACTGGCACTCACAGCAGTTGGGTATAGCACTTCATGACTTCTTTGATAGGCATTTAGAAGTTGGAATACTAAGTAAGGAAAATAATTTCTGGATGAAGAACTTCTTTATTACAATTAAGAGCGACGTTATCAAGCAAGTGATACACAGAGTGTAGTTTGCAAGTATATATACAAGTAGGAGGTAATGTTTATACACAAGACCTGTTATGAAGAAGGGTAGTGATGACAACCATCGGTGAAGTCAGTGACATAAACAAAGGATGAAGCCAGTAATATAAACAACGGGATTATGGCTGAGGGGTCTTTGATGAGTTGTAATGGTATGTAATGGTATGTAATAGCCTTGGTCACGGTTGATTGACTGCTGGAATCTTTTGATGTTGATGGCTTCTTGTAGTTTCCTGATCTTGAAGTCTTTGAGGTTGGTGGTGAGGGCTGTGACTCTCTCCCACTGAATGTTGTTGCTTGGGTTGCAGGGATGTGGTCTGATAGAGCTGATTTAGAGTCATCTTTGGAGACTGAGCTTTGATTTTCTTTTATTCGGGTTTTGAGGGGCCTAGATGTTTCTCCTATGTAAGTTTGTCCACAATTGCACAGAATGTGGTACACTGCTCCTGATGGTTATAGCTTGTGACTGGATGGTGGTTTCCCTGGGGCTTTATTTGTGTTCTGAATGGTATGACTTCTCTTGAAAACTACATCAATGTTGGCCTGTTTCTTGAAGAGTCTCTGGTTTTTATGGCTAACTGTTCCAAAGTAGGGGAGGCTGATAACAAAGGGTGCAGGCTGTTAACGTGGGGATTTCTGAGATTTCTTGGTGATGTTCTGTATCGTCTGTTATACTAGTTGCTCAGGATGGAGGTTATACTGTGTAAATACTTGTTTGAGGTAGCTTAGTTCAGTAGTTAGATGTTGCTTCATGGAACAGATGTTGGGAGCTCGTCCTGCTAGGGTCAACAGTCTGAACCCTTTAATATCAGCTTCCCCTACTTTGGAACAGTTAGCACTTCATGACTGGCACTCCGAGTAGGTGGGTACAGCACTTCATGACTGGCACTCACAGCAGGTGGGTACAGCATCTTATGACTGGCACTGACAGTAGGTGGGTACAGCATCTCATGACTGGCACTCACAGCAGGTGCGTATAGCATCTCATGACAGTCGCTTACAGCAGGTGTGAAAAGCATATCATGACTTGCACTGACAGCAGGTGGGTACAGCACTTCATGACTGGCACTCACTGCAGGTGGGTATTGCATCTCATGACTGGCACTCACAGCAGGTGGGCACAACACTTCATGACTGGCACTCACAGCAGGTGGGTACAACATCTCATGGCTGTCGCTCACAACAGGTGGGTATAGCATTTCATGACTGTCGCTCATAACAGGTGGTTACAGCATCGCATGACTGGCACTCAAAGCAGGTGCTTATAGCATCTCATGACTGTCGCTCAAAGCAGGTGTGAAAAGCATCTCAGGACTGGCACTCACAACAGGTGGATACAGCATCTCAGGACTGTCGCTCACAACAGGTGGGTATTGCATCTCATGACTGGCACTCACATCAGGTGGGTACAGCATCTCAGGACTGGAACTCACAGCAGGGGGGTACAGCATCTCAGGACTGGAACTCACAGCAGGGGGGTACAGCATCTCATGACTGGCACTCACAGCAGGTGGGTATTGCATCTCATGACGGGCACTCACAGCAGGTGGGTACAGCATCTCATGACTGTCGCTCACAGCAGGTGGGTATAACATCTCTTATTATGCCTCAAAGTGAGATTGACCAATCAGAGAGCAGAACTGCTAGCCCCATATATGTGCCCGTATACCGTCAGTAAACATCCAAGATGGCTGGTACTGACCTAATATTAGACCGCGTTCCGTCAGTAGCAGTCAATATTGATTTGGCAACACCCGCCTCACATATTTCTCATGAAAACTCTGGTACAGATATTCGTTATTCAACACTGTTTTGTGTTTTAAGATCGTTAATTCTGATGTTAATTCTGATCTTAATTCTGATGTTTAAAGAAACCACGTTCGTGTCTTTTTTTATAAATATTATAGAGAAAATAAGCTTGCAACAGAGGTAACCGATTTACAAATATCAACATCGTAGAACATGATATAGGATGACGTCACAAACAAGAAACGTGACGCCAATGACGTCACCTAGCAATAGAATAGATTGCTGAGCAGCCCGTTGTTATGGGAAGGCGGACTGCTATCAAATAACAGTTGCCCGCAAATTTTTGTTAACATGCGTACACTTTTATGAAAATTCTGTCCATTTTAGCTATAATACTTGTTTAAACATTCACATTTAGGGCATTATAAATTCCATTGTAAACGTTTATGTTTCCATTAAAGCGTTGTATCTTAAACATATGTACTGGTCCAGTGGTTTGTCCCGGTTGTACGTTTTGACATGACATGTGCGATGAAGATACCAACTAGTGTAAACTTGTCGGCATAATAAATTCGTTACGGTGTCTTTAGTGGCCGCATTCTGTGTCATATTAGGTTAGCAGAAAACTAACCTAATATGACACCGCATACGGCAACTTAAGACATCATAACTAATAATAGCTGTCACTCAGGGCAGATGGGTAGAGCATCTCATGACTATCACTCAGGGAAGCTGTGTATAGTACCTCATAACTCAAGGTAGGTTAGTACAACACTTCATGACTGTCACTCAGAGCAAGTGAGTGTAACACCCGATGACTGTCACTGAGGGTAGGTGGGCATAGCATCTCATGACTGTCACTCAGAGCAGGCGAATTTACAACAATCCACCAAATGCGATCTTAATGCTGCTCAATATAATAAAAACCTTGAAATAATTGAAATTGACAACATAACGAGCCCACACCAAGGGGGCTTTCAATCCGGCAGGTCACACATTTTAGCCAACCGATCCTCATTAGACGGCTCATACGTCAAGCATTAGATAATCTATCCTGTCATAGAATCTCCATTGGCCGTTTGTCCAGGAGGACTTCTATACATACTTCTATTTCGTTAATATTGTTATACAGTTGTTCTGTACATTATCAGGGGCGGTCGGGTAGCCTAGTAGTTAAAGCGTTCGCCTTTCACGCCGAAGACCCGGCTTCGATTCCCGACATGGGCACAATGTGTGAAGCCCATTCCTGGTGTCCCCCGCCGTGATATTGCTGGAATAGTGCTAAAAGCGACATCAAACCATACTCGCTGTACATTATCAATCGTACGCTTTTGAAAGCGTTTGTTTGCTTTCTTGCTTTGCCAACGCAAATATCAAGAACAACCTTCTTTTCCACTATGAACATGGGGCGGTAGGGTAACCTAGTGGTTAAAGTGTTCCTTCGTCACGCCGAAGGTCCGGGATCGATTCCCCACATGAGTACAATGTGTGAAGCCCATTTCTTGTGTCCCCCGACGTGATATTGCTGGAATAGTGCTAAAAGCGACATCAAACCATACTCGCTGTACATTATCAATCGTACGCTTTTGAAAGCGTTTGTTTGCTTTCTTGCTTTGCCAACGCAAATATCAAGAACAACCTTCTTTTCCACTATGAACATGGGGCGGTAGGGTAACCTAGTGGTTAAAGTGTTCCTTCGTCACGCCGAAGGTCCGGGATCGATTCCCCACATGAGTACAATGTGTGAAGCCCATTTCTTGTGTCCCCCGACGTGATATTGCTGGAATAGTGCTTAAAGCGATGTAAAACCATACTCAATCAATCAATCAATCACTATGAACCTGACAAAAACCGTCAGATATTATTCGAGAAAAATAGTATAACGTTGATGTGATGCTTCACAAACAAATAAAACAATGAATTCGAGCAAACATTATATTCTTTTCCTAAAGAAATTTCTTCTTCATCCCTTCCACAGTGTCCTTTTGTCAAGGACGTTCGTTTGTTTACATGCTTTTTTTTTTATCCCCCCGGCATATAATGCGGGGGGATATAGCGATCAGCCAGTCTGTCTGTCCGTCCGTCTCTCCGTCCGACTGTCCGTCCGTCCGTCCGTCCGTAATCATTTCCTTTTCCGGGGCAGAACTAGAAAATAATTCATTGTATTTGATCGAAACTTGGCATATCTATCAGTCACATACTGAAGTTGTGCCTTTTGCTATTTAGGAATTTTAGAATTTTTTATTTTTTTTACGTTTCCATGGTAACAAGTTGGACTTAGGTTCTATAAGGGTGGTGTTCGTTTCCGGAGCGTAACTCAAATTTATTTTTTACGTTTCCATGGCAACCAGTTGGACTTAGGTTCTATAAGGGTGGTGTTCGTTTCCGGAGCATAACTCAAAACCCATTCAAAACTTTCATACAAAACTTTGCATGTCTATCAGACTCATGCTGAACTGGTGCCTTTTGCTATTTAGGAATTTTAGAAATCTTTATTTTTTACGTTTACATGGCAACAAGTTGGACTTAGGTTCTATAAGGTTCGTTTCCGGAGCGTAAATCAAAAATACTTTCTTACAAAACTTTGTATGTCTACCAGGCACATACTGAACTGGTGCCTTTTGCTATGTAGGAATTTTTATTTTTTATTTTTTTACGTTTCCATGGCAACAAGTTGGATTTAAGTTTTCATATAGGGTTGGTTCACTTATGAAGTACAACAAATAAACTGTTAAATATTTCCTTGCCAAACAGTGCATGTCCATATATAAAGTACATACTGAACAGGTGCCATTTGATATTAAGGAGTTTTAGAAATGTTTATTTTAGAATTTCCATTGCAGCTATTTTGACATGGGTTAAGAGAAATTTTGGGTCAGATACCTGGTTTGGGACCATAACGTGTTAAAATGGGTGGGGGATATAGATGACTTCGTTGACTATACGCTTGTTTCTTGTAATTTGTCATTTGTTTGCATAAAAAAAACCCACAGAAACCCACGTTTTTCTTTCCATTTCAAATGGATGCGACCATGGTGGATCTTTTGTTGGTAAAAAATGTATGCTTCTTAAGGAACATTCAACTCTTGACTCATTACCTACAGAATTGCACATTTACTTGTGGCTACTTTACAGACAGCTGCCGGGGGGATATGTCATCTTTCTGATGACTCTTGTTATATTTTTCCAGGTGATTGTTCAATGGCAATTTGTGGAGGAGTAACCCTACTTCTTCACCCATCATATTTCATCAAGCTTTGCAAGGCTCGGATGTTGTCTCCCACTGGGCAGTGCCACGCCTTCTCAGCAAATGCCGATGGTTACACGAGAGGAGAGGGATGTGGAATCGTCATCGTGAAACTCTTAAGTCAAGTAAGTCAATTGCACAGTTGTGTGTGTCGCAAAAGTATATATTTTTTACTTATCCTGCATTACTCCTAAATGAATTCACTGATTACCTTACGACAACTAGAAGGACAGCGCTACAGCGATGGTCCTGGGTGAAGAAACAAAGTTGTTGTTCTGAAGTCCCTTTTACTGACCACCTCCGCTGTCCTGTGAGCTTGATGACACCTAAGGTCACCTTCTTTACACCACTGCTTGTCCCAGCGGAGGTCTCCTTTTGAATTAATTTAGACCTTTAGTTTTCGCCTACAATTCTAAAATTGATCTGCGATGGGTGATGTATTCTTTAATATTCTTTTCATTATGTTGTGTAGTTTATATGAATTAATTAGGCGTAAAAAGACTTTTTCCCCGCCACATATTTGTTGTTCGTCGCCATTATAAATTGGTTGCCTGCCAGGGTAGTCAAATTGTTCACAATTCTCAGCTCCGTATGTATAACATATTCTTGTGTTCTTAAATACTACTAGCTTTGGCTTAACAGTGAGATGCGCATACATATACCGGTATAACTTATTGTATACACTTTTAACTCGTAAAATATGTTTGCCGCTAGATCGATATCAATTCTACGGCTTTCTTCCAGTCCCGCTTCATCAACAATTCTTTAATAGCGTAACTTATGCCTGCGCGTTGTACAAATGGTAGTGGGGAAAATCTTACAAAGGTTATCATCCACGTTGGTTGGCTTGCACGCACATGTGCTCGCAAAACTCTAAATGTAAATAGCTTTGGTTTACCTTGAGTTGCGTATATAAAGATATTGTATACACTTTCAACTCGTATCTTTTCCGATAGATTATTTTTCAATTCTGCGGCATTCTTCCGGTACCGTTTCGTCAACAAGGCTTTCATTGTGAAACTTATGCTCCACGTTGTACATATTGTCGTGGGGAAAATCGCCCAAAGATCTTTATCCACGTTCTTCGGCATGCACGCAGATGTGCTCGCCAAATTCTCGCCAAATTCTTAATGTAAATCTCTCTCCAACGAGTTTTAAGGCAGGTTACACGCAATCATATTATGAAGCAATCCCATCGTGAGACGAGACGAATGTCACAATCGCTGAATAGGGCAAGACATGGTTCGCTCAGTACCACCCAACCATTCTTTTCGGCGGGTAATATGACGCCCGTAACTGTGACTGCAGAAGTTCACCCTCCACAGAAATCAACAATACCGGAGTGGCGTGGCAGAGGCAAGTCTCAAGGACGACTACGTACTCACTGTACTACATCATGGTTTTAGTGTACACGTAGAGGTAACCCAACGGCTGACCACAGTTTAACTTGGAAAATCCAACATAGACATACTGTTGGTGAGAAGAGCTGTAGAGATGGCTCACAACCCAGTCTTAACACCGGGGTTTTATCCTCACATCTGCCTGGTACCCATGAAGGACTCAGACAAGATGAGAATTATCCAAATCTCTCCGTGTTCAAAGAACGTCACCCGAAGCGTCCGCATTATTGCCGCCTCACGACGTTGAGACTGCTCAGAATCAACATCAAAGCGTTCGAACCTTGATCAGTCTCGACTATCCATCCCTCCGACACCAGATTCCTCAGGTTCCAGTTTAGTGGAGTTCACTACAAATGGGTAGTGTTCCCATTTGGCATCTCACTGACCCCATAGCTAGCTACAAGAGTAATGAAGCCAATAACTTATCTACAATGCTTTTCTACACCTGACGAACACTTACTTCGAGTCGCAGATAGAGGACGGTCTACTGTGTCATCAACACACGCCAACGTTAGTACGCCACCGGGAATTCACCAGGCAGACGGCTACTTTATCAACTGGGATGGATAATCAACGAGGCGAAGTCGGAGTTATCTCTTTCCTATCGGCTTCAGTTCATAGGAGGCCTGTTCCAGACAGACCAGGATCTCCTATCAGTACCGAGGGACAGATGGCACAAAATTCTACGCCTCTTGTCACCTGCTCTACACCAACCACGCACGCTTCGCCAATGGCAAGTGTTGCTAGGGTTACTCACCTCGGCACAGGATTTAACTAGCATAGGCCGCTAACAACCGCACCCAATTCATCATTTCCTTAACCCTTACATCAGGCGTCATGATCCACTCAAGGTCATCACTCTATCTGCCGGCTCAACTAAGGCCTTACCTCAGTTGGTGGAGTTGTCTTAGGAGGAGGCTCTTTATTCGGGTTATGCCCGAATCTACACCTGTTCGCAGACACCTCCCATCAGGGGTGGGGTGCTCACTTGCAGGGCCAGACAGCCTCAGGGCTATGGTCCGGCGCTCAGCGAAACTGGCACATAAACAACTTGGAGTTGGAAGCTTTAATTCTGGCCATATCACATTGGCAGAATCTACTACAGTCAGCCCAACTCGCAATATCCACAGACAACAGAACTGTGGTGTGGTGCCTGCGCAACCAGGGAACAACGCACTCTCGCTCTCTCCTACAACAGACATTAAGATGCAGTGGATCGTCTGCAACTACAGTTTATTGTTCAGCACATCCCCGGATGTCGAAACTTTCTGGCCGATTCTTTATCGCGTCCACTGAGTGTGAACTTCACACAGAAGTATTCCAGTTACTGCTTCAGAAGTTCGGGCAACCAAACATCGACTTTTTGCTACTAGACCACCAACTAATGACGTGTGTCTCCCCGTAACTGGATCCGCGGACTTGGGCGGTGGACGCGTTCAGCATCCCTTGCGAAGGGCTAAAAGCGTACGCTTTTCCGCCACCAGTTTTACTTCCCAAGGTGACACAAGGGATCAAGGAGACAAGGTATCTTGCTCTCACTTTGGTCGCGTCCTGGTGGCTCAGAAAAATCTAGCAGAAGACGATCCACTACCCCTCCCACAGTGGTCCAACCTACTCATCCACCCTCACAGCAAATTGCCTCACCCAACGTCAGACAGGTTGCGGCTGCATGCATGGTTTGTCTTTAAACGGCGTTTAAATGTGAAGGGCTATTCGGCGCAGGCAGCAAAAGCTATAATAGCTTTAGTTCATTGTTCCTCTCCCAGACGACTGTACGATGACAAGTGGGGATCAGGCCAATCCTATCGTTTCTTCACCATCCAACCAAAATCGATTGTTGTTGGAGCCGAAGAGGAAGGTTTCTCCTGGGCTCGCTGAGGGCAGTTCGAGTTTTCACCCGCCGCTCCAAGACTAAGCGTGGTTCGAGATAGCAATTATTTATACCGATGTATAGTACGTCCACGACCAAAGTTAGTCGCAACACCATATCCCTATGGTAACGCGCAGTCATGCTTCAGGCTTACGTGATATCCAAACGGAATCCGCCGAGAGCGAATTACCCTCACGAGTTCAGGGTGTTGGCTTTTACCATGCCTTTACACAGTTTTGGCCCTGGTTACCAACCAACCCACGACGCAAATAATGAACTCGCCCTATACAGAGCCAACCTACTTCCATTTGCAGTCACTCAGTTACCGCCAGCGGAAGGATATCAGACAATCTTGTTTGTCAACACTGGCTCTATGACGTAGTGAGTAAAGAATGTAGCTGATTAGCTATTATTTTCTTTATTACTAAATGTGTATGGGGAATTTCTCTTTAATTCCTATGTTCAATCGTTTTGATATTTGAACAACCCTACCGTAATGGCGTATTTCTGAACTTTTCTGCTTCTCGGTTTATCGACCAATTGGTGTCGTATTTCAGCTGTAAATTATTGAGGTTTCTGCATTCTAAAGGTTTACCCACCTCCAAAGCGTCCGATACAGATGCATTAAGGAGTAATGCAGGATAAGTAACAAATGTTGTAAAACCTGAATAGTTTTTACATTTTTACATTTTTATACTTATCCTGCATTACTATGTTGAAGGCCCATCCATCGCAGATATGCCCTCCCCTCTGCAGGATAAGTATACAAATGTAAAAAAATATTTAGATTTTACCAAATCGATTAATACTATAACCACGAAACCAGAAGATCATTTGACAGGGGATTACATAAACATCCATCCCATAATTATATATTTCAGGCTTTGCATGATGGTGACAACATATGGGGAACTATTGTTACGGGATTGAATCAAGATGGTCGCCAGGTTACGCCCATCACAGCACCCTCAGGGAAACAACAGCAGGAACTGCTCAATGACATCTACACACGACACGGGATCGACCCGACTGAAGTAGACTACATTGAAGCTCATGGTGGGTTCACGACATTTATATAAAATTGAGTTCTCCACGAATGTTGTAGTTGACCGTAAAGTCTTATAATGTAGGCTATATTATACAATACCCATGACGTCTGCCTCTGAAAGACTTGCAACAATAGCAAATTTTGATGTTTATTAATTGTCATAAGAAAATTACAGGGTTTGACAAATGTCTTATCTACACACAAGCCCACTGGTCCAGTAGGAAATAAAAACTACTGGCCCAGATATTAAGGTACAAGTCCAACAAAAATTCAGAAATTTAAGAGAGCAAACACTTGTCAATATAGTTAAAGTCATTTTATTCATGACTTTACTGACTTTGTTTCATGCACTTCTAACCATGGAAATTTAAACTTCCATGATTGTTGGAATGTCCTTCCCCTCTTTCTTGCACTTTGTGTTGGTTCACAGGGCTTTTCAATTTGCCGCAGTGGCTTTAAAAAATTCCATTACAGAATACCGGTATGTGAAGCGTAGAAAGTAGCATTAATTTGATTGGTCACCATAATCACTTCCTGTTTGCTACGATGGAATTTATTGGTTACTAACAACTGGTCTCTCACTTTCCTATGTAGAGTCGTTATCATAGCACGTGCATGCCACACGGACATACATGTGAATAGCCACTTTACAGATATTTTATACGTCGTGTAACGATCTCGGTAAGGGAGGTAACTAAGTTTGGTAGTTGGCAGAGACAAGTTGATGTACGGCATTTGTTGACTGAATAAAAGATCGAGTGAGTTTTAACCTGAATTAAAGCGATTGGTACACCATATTATTTAAATGGCCAGCTGGTCAAGTTTCACTAGCATTTGTCGAGCTGGCCGGCGTATTTGTCGAACCCCGGAAAATGCTATGTTAATCTTATGTCTTAAACAGTAAGTATTCAGAAAATTCAAAGACTACCTATATAAAACAAAGACTACTTTCTAAAACAAGTATTTATGATGACATTTCGAATCAGTCTGCGATTTGACGACCCTTGTTCAAACAGGCATGTTCATATTGCTTTCTGTTGGGGTTTATGTTGGAAGTCTATTTGTAACAGGTTTGATGTCATCACGTGCCTTGCTCGGGCTGCCCCCAATTTGCAATACAGAAAAGCATGCATTCCATGCAAAAGTTTACTTTTATGCAAGCCCCAAGAATGGGTATAAAAACATGTGCGTTATTCCATATGCATTGTTTAACATCGTGCTGACAACAACCATTTAGAAAAACAACAAAATTACGCAATTATTCAACATTACGAAATGCCACGCCTGTCCGAAAATGAGCGTCTGCGAGCCATCGGTATGCTTGAAGCAGGATCGAGTCAACGTGATGTTGCATGGCAACTTAACGTCCACAGAAACACCATTTGGTGTTTATGGCAACGTTTGCAACAGACGAATGCAGTCAGAGACCATCCTCGGAGTGGCAGGCCATGCGTAACCAATAATCGACAAGACAACTGGATTTGAACAACACCCCTACGAAATCGATTCCAGCCAGCAACAGTACCTGGAAGAAGCATCCCTGGCCTTCGACGAATATCTTCACAAACCGTACGTCGACGCCTCAGATATGCAGGGATTGTCGCCAGAAGACCCGCCAGACGTCCAATTGTGACAGGACACCACCGTCAAGCACGTCTACAGTGGTGCAGACAACGTCTACGCTGGACGGCCATGCAGTTGGGACAAGTTCTATTCACTGACGAGTCTCGTTTTCACTTCAGCCACAGCGATGGACGGATTCGAGTGTACCGACGTCGAGGTGAACGTTACGTCAATCATTGTGTCATTGAAGAAGATCGGTTCGGGGGCGGCAGCGTTATAGTATGGGGTGGCATTACAGCAAGACAGAGGATCCGTTTGATAGTGGTAGAGGGAAATCTCAATGGACAGCGCTCCCGCGACGAGATCATCGACCCTGTTGTTATACCGTTTTTGCGTCGTCATGGCCCAGGCATTACCTTTCAACATAACAACGCCCGGCCTCGTATTGCTCGACTTGTTCAGGATTCTCTTCAACAAAACAATGTGAATGTCATCCCCTGGCCGGCTCGCTCCCCTGATCTCTCACCAGTCGAGCACATGTGGGTGAGATTGATCCAGGTCTGAGGAACTTCGAAACATGCTCCAGCAGATATGGACAGATATCCCACAGGACTTTGTGCGACGCCTGGTCCATTCCATGAGACGAAGATGTGTTGCTTGCATCGCAACCAGAGGCGGACACACACGCTATTGATTTGTAAATTGACATTTTGGCATGTTCATGTTTTTTTTTATGAAATCACGCCTTTTCTGAAGTCAGTATGGCAAATAAAACCATTTGAACACTTACAGGAGTCTTTTATCTGTTGCAAACCGAAATTGTTTCAGATTTGGTATAAAACATAACTTTGCATTAAATCTTATTCAGTGTCACAGGAACTTTTGTTGTTCAGTGTATAATAACTGTGGTAATAGCAAAAATGTTAGTGAGAATAGCATTCACCTAGCAGCAATAGTGGCCAAGTTTCCAAAATAGGCCTAGGCAGAATATTCAGAGTGAAAACAATGATCTTCTCGTCTTGATATAATGTGATATGAGAAAGGCATTCTCTTGCTCCCTTATATAGTCTAAATACCTTCGAGCAGGTTATATATCATATACTCTAGTTGTTCTAGAGGATTCCAAATTACAGTTCACTCCAAAATCATCAACAGTAACAGTAACTTCCACACCACTGCTTACATCAGAAAACTAACCATTGTGAAAACACAATGCTATGAGCTTTTACTGAATCTCAACAAAAACAACGTAATATATTACACTGCCATGTAACAACAATGTCCAATTGACACTACCAAAAGCCTAATCTAAATCTCGACCAACTATTTTGAAAGAAGCGAGAAAACCACATTGTGGTGCTGACAAACCTACTGGGCAACTCGTGCCCTTCATCAATAATACCATTGGTTCAATGAAAAGGTGGCACGCATCACAAACACATGCAAAGGCAAGTCACATGTTCATCTAAAAAAACACACGGGGGCAAAAGATATAGGAAATTACATCGGACATCCTTATTGAAATGTCCTCACATGACTTCCATAAGACATTTTGAAAGCATTGAATGTTGCAACCCAGATGAATTACTTTTGAGCAAGACCCGTTAACCGCTTTTTGATATATTCGCAGAAAGAAAATGTACTAATGCACTTCAAAATTTTTGAAATGTAGATACCGAAGGAGCTTTTGGAATATTGTTCGACATAAAGGTTACTACTACTGGATATTTAAAGTCATCCTTCTTGTTATACAGTCTTTTAGAGCAGTCTTTGTTGCTTTGAATCTTTATGCATACATGTAGATCTAAGTATGAAATATATGAGGCGGTTTCACTGCTTTCTTTCATTTCTAGTTCAGGTGGGTAAATTGGCGAAAGGGAATTGGCTATTTAACAGTTGATGATCATTGATATAACTGAAGCTCAAGTTAAACTTCTTGGCCAAATTGCCTTGTTCTGATTTGTCAATCCGAGCAGAATTTCCGATTCATATGCATAAAGAAACAGATCAGCAAGAAGGGGAGCACAATCGGTGCCCATGTAGATGCTTAATTCTTACCTAAATGTATTACCCACAGATTTCACATTGATGTTATCAATCAGAAGGTCCAGCATTTCACATACTGTTTTCTCAGTAAACTTCAGATGAAATTTGATTTCATTTTTTATAAAATTGCCCTGATCCTGATGCGTGGGATAATGGTGTTAAAAGTTGACAACCTTTTAATGTAATTGAATTTGGTTCTTTTCTGAGATTAAGTTTTTGGGAGTCTGTGAATATCAAGAACGTCCTTCCTTGATTGTATTAAGAATTATGGTTAATCTTTGTAACAGAGAGTGTATACATTTTTTAGCGCTTTGGAATTGAGTACAAAGAGGAATGGGCATGTCTTCAAATTTTAGAGTCGAGTCAAAAGTTGATATTGCTTGTACATGGTTTTGACAGGTTTACACATTTGTTTGAAGGGTGCAATGACATTCCCTGCTATCATAGTCAGTTTGTAGAAATGTAGCTTTAATTGCCATGTGAAGAGATGAGTGTTCCATGGCACAGACGAGGATTGCTGAAGCAGTTGTTCATCTTTACAGGCACAGGGACAAGACGGGGAGACCCTGTAGAAGCTACAGCTCTGGGGACCTTCTTTGAGAAGTTTCCTCGGCAACGTCACATTGGTTCTGTGAAGACCAACATCGGCCATCTAGAGGCAGCAGCCGGAGTGGCTGGACTCATCAAGGTCCTGCTGATGATGAAACACAACACCATCGTGCGATCCCTACACTTTGACAAGCCCAATAAAGATATTGACTTTGACAGGTATCAGTTTGTGGTGCCTGTTGAAAATGTTGACTGGAAACGGGAGAAGAAAATTGCATGTATCAATTCCTTTGGGTTTGGTGGTAGCAACAGTCATGCTGTTCTGAGATCATATTCTGTGGAACGTTTAGGCCAATGTAACGAAACAGATGAAATTGTACCAGTTTGCTTTTCAGGCTTTGATTATGATACATTACACAAATCAATTTCACAGTTCTTCAAACATCATGGGGAGTTACAATTCAAAGCCATGGCATACACGTCATGTGTGTGTAGGGAACACTTGGATTTCAGAAAAGTGTTCTTCTCAGACACCTACAAAGATCTTAAATTACAAATTGAAAGCCAGCTGTCAAACATATCTCCAACTCCCAAAAAAGACAAAGGACGCATCATATTTGTATTTTGTGGAATGGGTACAGCATGGGTTGGAATGTGCAATGATCACATGAAATGCAGTAAATGCTTCTTGGCAAAGATGCAGGAAATTGAAGATTGCCTCTATCACTTTGTAAACTGGTCTTTAATCAAGAGACTGCGTGCTAATTATGATGTGACAGATCCTTTGTTTGGTCCTATTGCCATCTTTGCTTGTCAGGTGTCTCTAGCTCACCTCTGGGAATCGTGGGGGGTGAAGCCTGCAGCTGTTGTAGGTCAGTCAGTGGGGGAGGTGGCTGCAGCACACATTGCTGGGATCCTGTCCTTGTATAATGCTGTGAGGATCATCCTTCAAAGGACTCGGATCCTGGCTATGGTGCCAAGTGGAAAGATGATGCTTATCCGAAATGTTGACATTGAACGAGTAAAGACAGCATGCAGGAAGCATCACAATCAGGCAGTTGTCGCCCTTCACTACAGCCCAGTCACATGTACTATCAGTGGTGATGAGAGGGCTGTTCTGTCAGTCAAAGAGGAATTAGGGCATATTTCAGATAGTAACACCCTGTTTCATGAACTTCCTGTCACAAGAGCTTTCCACAGTCCCTTCATGGCTTCATCTACACACCAGCTGGACAAAATATTATTTCCTTTGCAAACATCAAAGATGGCAACAGAATTCATTTCATCAGTTGACCCGGGCTTAAATGAAGAAGCCATAAGGTCTGTTACCTACTGGGGTAGGAACATAAGGGAACCAGTCAGGTTCTGTGATGCCATTATGAAGGCTGCTCGCAATTTGCATAACAATATCTTTGTGGAAATAGGCCCCAAACCAGTATTAAATTCTCACATACGGGATATTTTCAAACATACATCTCTGGATGTAACAACTGTCTCATCTATCCACAAAGGATCGAAGTACACTGATATGTATAATGCTCTGAGTGTACTGTATACCTCTGGAGTCAGCATCAGGTGGAACAGTTTCTTTGATGAACAGATGCAGCCAACAAGTTATCCAGCTCATGTTTTCAATGGAAAACCTGTTCTGTTGGTATCTGACACTGAACACCAAATGCTTATGGGTAGAACAGAGAATTCGGGCGGTCATCTGTTTCTGAAGGGCACTGTTGAATCTGGATCTGCAAGATTAATTATTGATCCAAACATTTTTAAAAGTGTGTTTGAGCACAAGGTGAAAGGAGCAATTATTCTTCCAGGTGCCGTGTATGCCGAGGCTGCACTTGCCATTGCAAAAAGGATAGCTTTAAATGAACACAAGGTAGTAAACATATCAGTGTCTTTCAAAAGGCTATTAAACCTACACACAACAGGACACATTACAAACATTGAAATCAAGGATAACACAGACAATATCCCCAAATGTGTGATGGCAGTTACTATCAGGAAAGGCACAACAGAGTACGCAGAAGCAGTGATCAGGCAGACTCTGGATGACGTCACACCAGACAGGCTTGATGTGCCATCAATTAACGACCGATGTAAGCACACGCTGACAAAGGAGGATGTTTATGAGAAGTTGGAAAAGGCTGGATTCAACTATGGGGTAATGATGTCTGTTATTCAAAGTAGCCAGGTGGCTGAAAAAGAAAGTCTTACTTTGATTGACATTGGATCACAGCTAGGAAGTGAAATGGAACTTACAGTTCTTCACCCTGCTGTTCTGGATGGAATGTTTCAAGCAGCTGTTACAGTGGCAACAAACATGAAAGAGATGCTTCCATTTTTTCTGAAAGGTTTGGTTGTCAAAAAGAAAATATCAAAGAACATGCTCGTCCATGTTAAGGTTCTTCAAGAAACAGAAACGCATGCAACATTTTCACTATCATTACTGACAATGGATGGTTACGTCATTGCGCACATTGCAGCTTTCACGTTGAAGGTGATTGGCGTGGAGACTTTTAATGTCAGAGACGTTGCTTATGAAATTCAGCCCAGAGCAATAGATCATGGTGTTTCAGTCTATAACAGTAAAACATTTCAGGATGTTTTGATGTTTAGCGATGGTGACAGCTCACTCACCTCAGGGCCCTGGAGAACTCATGATATTTCCACTTTACTCAGGAACAGTTTTCCTCTTGAACTACAACAGGCATCAACAGTGGTTGTCCTATTTCAAGCAATGCCTGAGAAAACTGAAGATGGGTTGTATCTGGAGAGATACTTGGAGGATAAAATCATGCCACTGAGATCTCTCATCCTCTACATATCCGAGAAATTTCTCAAAATACCAATCCTTATCATGACAAAGACTACTCCTGTTGATCTCCTTAATGCAAACAAAAGGCATGATGCACAAGCTTGCATAAATGAAGGTATTCAAGCTTTCATTAGATGTGTCAGACGAGAATTTCCTAGAATGGTCATAAAGCTTCTAAAGCTGATGGAAGATTCGGACACCTGTCTTCAGGCTGTTATAAACGGGGTTTTACAAATCCAAAACTATCCAGAGATCGAGATGAACAACAAACAGTTCTATGGACAGGTGTTTGACCCAGTAAAAATATCTACACCACATGTTCGACCAGAAAGTCAAAGAAATGGTATGGGTACAATTTTAGTTTCAAAAACTAGTGAAACTATTACAGAACCATTTTTCACACTTTCAAGAGAAGCATCTCAGATGGCAGTGAAAGAAGTTAGGTTCACTACCCATTCAATTGCAGTTCACAATACATTCCTGACTGAACAGGTACTCTGTGCTGATGATAACGAGGACAACCCAATGACCTATCCAGTTCTCACTTATGAGTCGAGTGGAACCATTGAGACATCTGATACTGATATAACAGCTGTTATTTGCTACCCACATCTAGTCATACCAAAGACCTGTGTCCCTCAGAAATTTGTGATGGATTTGAAGGACCTCAAGAATTATGAAACAGGATCCTTGTTGAAACTTTATTGCCTTTGGCGATTATGTGATCAAGTGATGAAAGAAACTGCAATATTGTACACACGCCAGACAAAGAAATATGCTGAGTCAATGAAGGTTCTACTGTTGGCAAAACATTCACAACCAGTTGTATTGTTGACACCAGATGAAATACCATCTCACCATGGCAGCCCAGTGGTCATATCTACAATACAGATAACTGCAGAACTAGCACAAATGATTGTTCGGAAATGGCATTGTCTAGAGCACATTGTCTGCTTCAAAAACATGATGAAAACTTCCATTTTAAAACTGGTGAAACGTGAGAGATTACAACTGAAAGTATCCATTGTGAGGTCCTTGGAAATTCTGTCATTCAGTGAAATGGAGACACATATTCCAAAGCTGTACATGTGGATTAAGGACAACAGCAGAAGTGTGGATGAAATATTTCTGTGTTTCAAGTCTGTGTGTGACTCATCTCTTGTGTCGCAGTTTCTACCAATTGACCTTACCGAATTTCTCAAAACAAAGGAATGGAATATTTACAGCGATGCAAGCCTCCATACAGAACAAGTGGGTATACCAGAGAATATGCTGTTTGATAAGACTGGAATGTATCTTGTTGTTGGAGGTTTGACTGGATTGGGATGGGAATGTGTCTTGTATTTGGCTAGCAAAGGAGCAGGATGTGTTGCAATGCTCAGTAGACGTCATCCTAATGATGACAAACAAGCAGACATTGAACAGATATCCAAGGACTATGGATGTAGTGTGACATCAGTGCAAGCAGATGTTCAGGATATCAGTGCTCTGAAATCAGCATTGTCGGAGTTGAAGACTAGTTTCCCTATGTTCTCATTGAAAGGGGTGTTCTTTGGGGCTGCTGTGCTTGACGATGGACTACTTCCGGACATGACAAGAGAGAAGTTCTACACAGCTTCTTCTCCCAAGGTTACTGGATCCTGGAACCTGCATCTCCTGACAGAGCATCTACCACTGGACTACTTTGTGCTGTTTTCATCTGTAACATCAGTCTTTGGAAACGCTGGGCAATCAAACTACGGTGCTGGGAATGGTTTTATGGATGGCCTTGCGCATGTGCGGAATAAAAATGGTCAGAGTGGACAAACTGTTAACTGGGGCCCTCTGCGAATGGGAATGCTACAAGAAAAGAACATAAAGATTCTTGAGTCATATGGATATAAAATCATACAGAAAAAGAACATACCAGAATGTCTAAAACATGTACTCATGTTGAACAAACCGCAAGTTGTCATTTGTGAACTTAACCTAACAAAGTTTGAAGAGACTCTTCAAAGAGAAAACAACCCGGATTTTGCATCTCGTTTTCGGCTGCTTGTTTCTCCTTCTGCATCTCCCGTGCGACCAGCTTCTCATCCAACTTGGAATCTGAAAGAATTCAGGAAAATCTCAAAAGATGAAGCCATGCTGAAACTCATGGAGTATGTGAAAGCTGTTGTTATTGAAGTTGCCATGCTGGACGAGACCGCAATAGATGTTGAGCAGGGAACCCGAGAACTGGGTGTTGATTCGATGAATTTCATACATATCACGACGCAAATCAGGGATGACACACATGTTCAGCTGTCGCCAACAACACTGATCGTCGAAAATGCGACGGTGTCCCAAATTTCGAGGTATATCTATGAACAATTGAGAATAAACGTTCAACAGGAGTAATCAGAAAGAGATATCCTTTCATTTACAGTCAGCATGCATGCAGTCATGCCATCAAGGACAAACCTGACACAGGATATTGTCATGTTATCCAGTATCTCGCTGCCACAGCACATAGTCATGTCATCATGTTGTTACCTGACACAAAATACAGCCATGCCATCAATTAGCTCTCTGGCACAGCATACGGTGATGCTACATTGACCTATCAGTAATCTCGGTAGCAGTCTACTGTTATGTTGACTTCATGCTTTGCATCAGGTTTGGTTTGTTCGTTGTTTAACGCCTGACTCAGCTATATGACGACGGTCTGTCAATAATCGAATTTGGACCAGACAATCCAGTGATTGATATCATGAGCATCGGTCCAAGCAATTGGGATCGATGACATGTATCAACCAAGCCAGCGAGCCTTACCACTCGATCCTGTTAGTTGCCTCTTACGACAAGCATAGTCGCCTTTTACGGCAAGCATGGGTTGCTGAAGACCTATTCTACCCCACATCTTCACAGGTTCTTTGCATCAACCTTTCCCTGTGATTACTCAGTCCCGTACAGGACTGATTATTATGTTGTATACACTTTATACAGATGTTTTGATAACATGAATGTGAAGTTTCTGTGTATCTAGGATAACCTGTCAGTGATCATGATTCTTATAAATTATGACCACTTGGATGTGCTTCTATTACACAAATTAATTAATGGATTACCCACAAGGGGATTGTCAAAATCCGCACCGCATAACATTTTAATTTGATTTCACTGTTAATGTAAGCGTTGTGTTGTACTGTATGTAATCTATAATGTCTTAATGTGTGGTGGTTGTGTTAGTTGCTTTGATTTGGCGTGAACTACTTTATTGCATGTGCTGAGTGAATGGGTGGGTATAAAAGAGATTGTGGCCTCGGGGCGTGGGCAATATTCTTATATAGATGTTTTTTTTTTGCTTATGCCTTTTATATTGAACATTCAATCTTGTGCCTGTATCATTCTTCTCCGTCCTGAAGGCGGGGAAGTGTTAGGGTTACTTTGACTGAAGAAGAGCGCCATTTTTTGTTTCTTTAAACTTGGAGTCTGAGGGTGACTTAATCTGGACATGTTTTAACCAATCGCCTGTTACATTCTGTGACTTAGTCATGCTTAGTAGTGTAGATAAGCCATGCAATTTGTTCAATTATTTTTTTTAAAGAAAGCTAAAAATACTAAGGGGAAATTTATCTTCTTTCGCTAAAGTTAACCGGTCCATATTTGTAATGATATAATATTGCTCATTGAGCTATAGGCATGGTATATAGCTTTATCACACACTGACATTGCAATGCTGTACATCCTCTCTTTTTCAACCTGCGGATTTTGAGAGTGAGTGATTATCTCCCTTAGCATAATAGCTCTATTGCGCACTACCTTTGCAATGTATCGTATGTTATTCAGGCAGCCAGCCAGAAAAATATCCAGGGACTTCAGATCAAACATGTGATGCGCACTCAATCTTTCTCCCTTCACACTTCTATTGCAACACATTGTTCAGCACGATTAAATAGCAGGCTTCTAAAAAGTGTGCCTGCAAATCTTGTAAAAACAACACATGTACAACAACCGGTTTGATATGAGTTGATACTTTGTAATTAGTTGTATTGTGCTTGCTGTGCATAGTTAAACACAGTATTATTTCAAGTCATTTCACTGTATGTAATGAATAGTTCATACCGTTTCGTGCAGTGGTTTACGGTTCTACATGGCTAATTGCACTAACAGTTTCTTTTACTTCCGGCACAGATTATACACACGTATATGTTTTTTGTTTCTAAGTACATATGAAATTAACTTGCTGGTCTGTAGTTTGCAATTATTTTCCTAAAAAATAATAAGGTTGCATGATATATTCACGATGTTGGGTTTAACATAGTAACATTCTTCTAAAGATACTCCAAATCTAAACCGAAAGTAATCCAAACGCAAACCCAGGGAACCAAACGAAACCGTACACAACAGTATTGGATCGTATTCCAGTTATATCATGGCCTGTCAGCTGGATGTTGGAGGAAAGCCCGAAGTGTTGCAGGTCTTAGATGTTTACCACTTTCGTGAAACCCACGAGCACGGGTATGGTGCTGACAAACCTAGAATTAAAATCGGGTCGAACCGGGATTAGAACACACTGTCATAGGTTTCTGGCGTATCAGGTTTCTGCATAGCGAATTGCCGCGCCTCGGGCGACTATGGCAACCGTGCCCCCGTACACAACTGTAACAAACTATCGTACAACAAAGATTTTTTAATGAGGTTGCGTAAGATATAATCATATGGAAACGATATGGGAATGGAGTAAATTCAAGTAATGTTGTACATACAAGACATATTTATAATTGTAGAAATGATCACTGGTATTGGAACTTGTTTCTGGATAACTGTTGGTAAAAAGAATTGAGTAGTGTTCCTTTTTACAGAGTGTATCAAATTCTTTATAATGATTGAGGATTTTTTTTAGAAATGATGCTCTTTCTTGGTTGTTCTTTATAAGTGTTGCCCATCTTCTAAGACATTGCATCACTACTTTCAATATTTACTTTGTGATTGCTCAAAAGACGTTTTGAGAAATGTGACCTATGACCTTTGTTTTTACAATATGTAACATAATTCTCAATATTTATAGATGACTTGATCAACCTGTATGTTCTTAACTTGTTGTTGGATTTAAAGGAATCCCTTAATGTATGTCTTGAAAGTTGGACTGAAGTTTATTTTCTGTAGATTCATTACATATTTTTCTTGGTTTACTATTTCAAAAGTTTGTTTTATTTAACACAGCCAACATTTTGTCCGGGAAGATTGATATTTGCTTCCAAAGCATTTTAAAAATGACATCCATAAGGTCTTGTTATGAATTATTTTTTTATATTATTGGTCCAAATAGTGGGCCTATGCCTGACATGTCCAGTTGTGTGTTTTCTTGACTACTCATAGTAATGATTTATAAAACTGAAGCCGTAGTCTTTCTGGAATAGTTTTTAACATTGCAAAATCTACACGCAAAACTTCACAATTGTATTATTAGTTCTATAAGGGTTTTAACAATGTTATTGCAAACTTTAGAAGGATATCGTCACGAAAGACTGATGTTTTTAACCTTTGGTAAGCACCTGTTGCTTTCATGTGAGTGACTGTATATAGCTTTTGATCTTTCCATTTTTTGAAGTTGTGTACATAGAGATGTGTATCTGTCAGCTGTGGTATTGGTTTTCCTTGTGCTGACCATTTAAAGACATTGTTGTTTTTATTGTGCTTTCCAAAAATAACTAAATTAAGAACAACCAATTTGTACTTTACACCAACCCGCTTCTCGCTTACACTTCCTTCCTCTGCATATGACATTATATAGCGTGGAACAATTGATGCACTGCAGCAATCTCAACTTGTTTGTGTAGTATGTGTATTTAAGTGTAGTCATAGGATATTATGCGGATGTATGGATTTGTGTATACAATGGATTATATAGTGTCAGGTGACCGGAGAGGAACCTGTTCAGTGTTGAAGGCTGCTGGCCTCTGTGGTAGAAGACTGACCAAAGAAGTGACGACGACCGACCAACTGGAACGAGAGAGATATGTAGCCGATGTGCACATTGGACATATGTCTTTGGAAACAGTTATATCATTACTGTGTTGACTTTATTATAAATAGACGGTGACTGTGAAGTTCCATAATGTGCTACTAGTAATGTGTGGTGTATTCTTAAAGGCAGAAGCTACCTCATGTTGTGCTGTATTGCCCGTTGATGTCGATTTATTAATTTCTTGAAAATTGTTGTTTTACTCTTCTCATGTGTACTCAAGGATGAAGGTAAATGTCTTGTACTTAAAATGTAATGGAAAATACATATGGCGCTGTTTGTAATAAAAGTGGACAGAAAATCCTTCTTGAAAATTGTTCTCATGTGTATTTACATACGTCCTGGTATATCGACATACGTCATGGTGTGTTCACTTTTCTGGGTATGCCTGCATACGTCATGGCATATCTACATACGTCATAGTGTGTTCACTTTTCTGGGTATGCCAGCATACGTCATGGCATATCTACATACGTCATGGTGTGTTCACTTTTCTGGCTATATCTGCATACGTCATGGTATATCTACATACGTCATAGTGTGTTCGCTTTTCCGGGTATGTCTGCATACGTCATGGTATATCTACATACGTCATGGTGTGTTCATGTTTCTGGGTACATCTACATATGTCATGGTATATCTACATACGTCATGGTGTGTTCACTTTTCTGGGTATATCTGCATACTTCATGGTATATCTACACACATCATGGTGTCTTCACGTTTCTGGGTGTGTCTGCATACGTCATGGTATATCAACATACGTCATGGTATGTTCATTTTTCTGGGTACATCTACATACGTCATGGTATATCTACATACGTCATGGTGTGTTCACTTTTCTGGGTATGTCTGCATATGTCATGGTATATCTACATACGCCATGGTGTGTTCACTCTTCTTGGTGTGTCTGCATACATCATGGTGTGTTCACTTTTTTTGGTGTGTCTGCATACGTCATGGTGTATTCACTTTTATGGGTATGTCTGCATACGTAATGGTGTGTTCACTTTTCTGAGAAAGTCTGCATACATCATGGTGTGTTCACTTTTCTCGGTTTGTCTGCATACGTCATGGTGTGTTCACTTTTCTTGGTGTGTCTCCATTCGTCATGGTGTAATCACTTTTCTTGGTATGTCTGCATACATAATGGTGTGCACACGTTTCTGAGTATGTCTGCATAAGTCATGCTGTGTTCACTTTTCTGGATATGTCTGCACACGTCATGGTATATCTACATACGTCATGGTGTGTTCACTTTTCTGGGTACATCTAGATACGTCATGGTATATCTAAATATGTCAGGCTGGGTTTACGTTTCTGGGTATATCTGCATACGTCATGGTATATCTACATATGTCATAGTGTTCACTTTTCTGGGTATATCTGCAGTCATCATGGTTTATCTACATACGTCATGATGTGTTCACATTTCTGGGTATATCTGCATACGTCATGGTATATCTACATACGTCATGGTGTGTTCACTTTTCTGGGTATGTCTGCATACGTCATGGTATATCTACATACGCCATGGTGTGTTCACTTTTCTTGTTGTGTCTGCATACGTCATGGTGTGTTCACTTTTTTGGTGTGTCTGCATACGTCATGGTGTATTCACTTTTATGGGTATGTCTGCATACGTAATGGTGTGTTCACTTTTCTGAGAAAGTCTGCATACATCATGGTGTGTTCACTTTTCTGGGTTTGTCTGCATACGTCATGGTGTGTTCACTTTTCTTGGTGTGTCTGCATACGTCATGGTGTATTCACTTTTCTTGGTATGTCTGCATACATAATGGTGTGCACACGTTTCTGAGTATGTCTGCATACGTCATGCTGTGTTCACTTTTCTGGATATGTCTGCACACGTCATGGTATATCTACATACATCATGGTGTGTTCACCTTTCTGGATATGTCTGCACACATCATGGTACATCTAGATACGTCATGGTATATCTAAATATGTCAGGCTGGGTTTACGTTTCTGGGTATATCTGCATACGTCATGGTATATCTACATATGTCATAGTGTTCACTTTTCTGGGTATTTATGCAGTCATCATGGTTTATCTACATACGTCATGATGTGTTCACATTTCTGGGTATATCTGCATACGTCATGGTATATCTACATACGTCATGGTGTGTTCACTTTTCTGGGTATGTCTGCATACGTCATGGTATATCTACATACGCCATGGTGTGTTCACTTTTCTTGTTGTGTCTGCATACGTCATGGTGTGTTCACTTTTTTGGTGTGTCTGCATACGTCATGGTGTATTCACTTTTATGGGTATGTCTGCATACGTAATGGTGTGTTCACTTTTCTGAGAAAGTCTGCATACATCATGGTGTGTTCACTTTTCTGGGTTTGTCTGCATACGTCATGGTGTGTTCACTTTTCTTGGTGTGTCTGCATACGTCATGGTGTATTCACTTTTCTTGGTATGTCTGCATACATAATGGTGTGCACACGTTTCTGAGTATGTCTGCATACGTCATGCTGTGTTCACTTTTCTGGATATGTCTGCACACGTCATGGTATATCTACATACATCATGGTGTGTTCACCTTTCTGGATATGTCTGCACACATCATGGTACATCTAGATACGTCATGGTATATCTAAATATGTCAGGCTGTGTTTACGTTTCTGGGTATATCTGCATACGTCATGGTATATCTACATATGTCATAGTGTTCACATTTCTGGGTATATCTGCATACGTCATGATATATCTACATACGTCATGGTGTGTTCACTTTTCTGGGTATGTCTGCATACGTCATGGTATATCTACATACGCCATGGTGTGTTCACTTTTCTTGTTGTGTCTGCATACGTCATGGTGTGTTCACTTTTTTTGGTGTGTCTGCATACGTCATGGTGTATTCACTTTTATGGGTATGTCTGCATACGTAATGGTGTGTTCACTTTTCTGAGAAAGTCTGCATACATCATGGTGTGTTCACTTTTCTGGGTTTGTCTGCATACGTCATGGTGTGTTCACTTTTCTTGGTGTGTCTGCATACGTCATGGTGTATTCACTTTTCTTGGTATGTCTGCATACATAATGGTGTGCACACGTTTCTGAGTATGTCTGCATACGTCATGCTGTGTTCACTTTTCTGGATATGTCTGCACACGTCATGGTATATCTACATACATCATGGTGTGTTCACCTTTCTGGATATGTCTGCACACATCATGGTACATCTAGATACGTCATGGTATATCTAAATATGTCAGACTGTGTTTACGTTTCTGGGTATATCTGCATACGTCATGGTATATCTACATATGTCATAGTGTTCACTTTTCTGGGTATATCTGCAGTCATCATGGTATAACTACGTACGTCATGATGTGTTCACCTTTCTGGGTATATCTGCATACGTCATGATATATCTACATACGTCATGGTGTGTTCACTTTTCTGGGTATGTCTGCATACTTCATTGCGTGTTCACTTTTCTGGGTATATCTAAATACGCCATGTTTGTGTTTACTTTTTAGGGTATATCTACATACGTCATGGTATATCCACATACGTCTTGCACTGCAAACACGAAAACGTCGTTTTTTCCCGTATATGGTCATTGGACGGAAAAACGACTAAAAATTCATTAAAATTGATTAATTGGTCAGCGTCTAGAAAGTGTCCAGAAAAGGGTCGAGTTTTTCAAGCGTAAAATGGACGGAAAAACGATGCTTTTTGCTCCGCCTTGTACAACTGTTGACGGCCAATCAGATGGCGCGGGTCCCCCGGCGCACGTGATGCCCAAGGCTTCCTTTCGGAAGCTTTAGGTTTCGTATTTCTGGCATGCCTTGCTCTAGTATCTGTCGCGCGCAGTGCAGCGAGATTTGTTGATAAGCTAGTTATAGGATATATTACATGTTAATGGAATTCAGACACGCGCCAAGAAGTCAAACCAAACAATGTTACTAAGTTTATTGTGGTAACGGCTATGTACAGTTACCCCTATCGGATAATGGGTTGTGTTTCATTTGGTTATAACAATAACTAATATTTTAATGTGAAGTTTACAAGATATACGACTTGGACGCGAGGTCGGTCACATGACGTTCTTCACGTGACTGTATTCTTGAAAAGGCGTAAACACTGACTACTTCCACATTCCTGGGGAAAACCCTTGGAATTCCCTGGTACGAATTCATACAGAAGCGTGGTTGCAAGCCCATTTAAGGATACCCTCGCTACAACCCATCCCAGAGAGAAAAAACACGAAAAAAAATCCAAAATGTCGCAGTGACAATTTACAGAAATCTATGAATTTACCTTAGTATCTATTTGACACATCTTCACAATCACCTTTTAATGATCGGCCAATTGATCAGTGATGCCAAAGGCTTGAAATAGCCACAGGTTAATTAACAACTTCGAAAATATCTCCCGTCACGTTTATCGTGTCGGCCATTTTGTACTTGATGTAAATGTATTACGACGCTCTGTCGTTGTAATTGACTTACTGAGGTAATTCTGTAAAAGATCTTCTTATCTCATGAGGATATTGTTTGGAATATATTTCTTGTAAACATACTAAAACATATGTTCCTCGCTTTGGGGGGAACTATTTTATTCCGGGGTGGCCCATTAAATCTAGTAGTAAGTCAAGGCACCATGCGTGATCTGTTATTTTATGTGATTAAATTACGATTTGGGGCGTTAATAAAATACACTGACGCAAGTATATTCTATTCAAATCAATTGGATAATTGAATATGCTTTCTTTTACATATTACATAACATCACTGCACAAAATATGAACAGTTGCAGTAACACACTACGGTAATCGCATTAAACATCATTTTCAACTGTACAGTATATCAGTATTTCAGTTATATCATGGTGTATCAGACTGATGTGGGATAAAAATCCGAAGTGGTTCAGGTCATCCAATGGGTGTTCGGGAAAAGGTGAGCGTATTCTGCCACACAAGTGGCACCCGTCACAAACACATGCAAGGACAAGTCAATTGTTCACCTGAACAAAGCACGGAAACACACAATGATGCCCGTCCTCAGTTTTACCGAGCATGTAAATTATTTTGTCCGTCAAAAACATGGACGAGTATAAACAATATGTTCATTCACG
This sequence comes from Haliotis rufescens, assembly GCF_023055435.1. Lineage (NCBI taxonomy): Eukaryota > Metazoa > Mollusca > Gastropoda > Lepetellida > Haliotidae > Haliotis > Haliotis rufescens. The sequence continues at coordinate 11,579,928 of NW_025964223.1, forward strand.
TAATACATGTAATACATTTGACAAAATGTATTGACTCGGAGCATTATTGTTAACCACAGCGTATGCAGTTGAACTCATCACCCATCCCATTATTGATAACCCTTCTTGAAGATCTATGAAATCAGAAGCTGCAACACTCTATCTTTTAACTGGCATGTCAGACTTCTATTTCATTACTCAGTTTTATTTGCACGGATTACTATGGAAGGGACATTGTCTCGTTGTCGCATTGTCGCATTGACGCCTTTACAAAAACAAGCAAAACGTGTCAAAATTAACAAAAGCGCGACAATTGGCCATTTGTCGCATTGTCGCGTGTTCGCATTGTCGCTCTTTGGTAATCCTTTTCTTTATTTTACAAAAGGGCGACGATGCCTTAACGCGACATTTTCAAGGTCAAAATATGTCTCGTTGTCGCATTGTCGCCCCATCACAAATGTGTATAAAAGGCGTAAAGTTCAGTTATTGTTACAGTTAGGAAGTTCAACCTGATACATGTACGTCTTGAAATGAAAACCGTCCGCGAGTCCATAACGTTTTATTGTGAGCTCTTCTCTAAAAGTGCTTAGTGTTCAACTCCCAGTTCCAAACACGTAGTACCTCCTCAATATTCCACATACCTCCAGTGCAGTGGTCTTCCGGAAGATCTTACTCTTGACCGTATTGGACAACTGAGCTCGTTGCAACCCTCGTGATGTGTTTGCCGAAGGGAGAGGTGTAGGAAATGTGTGCTCCAGCCCAGCAGTTGATATACTGTATACTGCATGTGATACTTATTTGCGGAAATGTTACAACTTTCAAGATTCAAGATTCAATTTGCATATATTTCATATACAACAGACCGCCGTCATATATCACTGGAATACTGCTGAGAGCGGCGTTAAAACAAATTGTTTTCATAATGGAGCGCTGCAGTCATTTAAAATAGAACCGTATACATATGTACATGTAGTACCAACTCACTCTATTTGTTTCGAATATTCAGCAGAAAATATATTATTAACCAGGTCTTTGGGAAAGATATCAGATTTTTATAAGCAGCCACATAGGGATGATAAAGGACCCCTCGCTGATTAGGTTCTTGTTTACTTAAGAGCAGAGTTGGCCATGTTAGATGATATAACCAAAATCCAGGAGCTCCGGCGGGGGGCAATCTGGTCTTGTTAGTGTATGGTATGAGCTGTGACGTTGACCCAAGAGAATAATGTAAAACATGAGACCAACTCAAGTCTATAATGATTGGGAAAGTCTAGATTTCCACAGCTCTAGCCTGAAATTAAGAATTGTTCAATGCTCCATTTTAATTGTATTATTTTCATTTTGTAGACATGGATGGACCAACCAGGAAAGAAATTGATGGAATATTAATATCACATGTTACCACTGATCCAGTTAAATTCATCACACAATAATAATATAGTATTTGACATGATCATGTACATGTTCACTGTAGTAATGTACATACCAGTCAACTTGATTATAATTTTTATCAAAGTGTAGCGCGGCATCAACGATTACTTTATGATATCCTCACTTGTCATCGATGTATTGACATCGAACAATGGACGGCAATTCGAAATTCTTATGGATAGCTTCAATAGGGACAGCGCCGGTGTCAGTACAATTTTCCTAGTTAAAATAAGTATCTACAAAATATAATCTGAAGCAGACAAGAACAATATTGTTTTATTAATGCTTACTTTCATGGATAGAATTAAGGCAATCTAGGCTTGCCAAATCGTTCTAGACTTGAGCTGGATTCCTTTTAAACTTATCCTGTATGGTCTGGGAGACGAACGGGCGTCAGTATCACATGGAGAACTGGGACAGCCTTAATCAGTGTAATCGGATATGTTGTGGAGTTTCGGTTTTGGGCTGAATATATAACAGAATATTTAGAAAATATAGTTTAATTTCTCATTGTTGGAAGGTGTTTAATAATTATATAGATTTTGTTTGATTGTTTGTTGTTCAACGCCGCACTCAGCAATATACCAGCTATATGACGGTGGTTCGTAAATAATCCAGTCTGGACCAAACAATTTAGTCATTATCATCAAGAGCACCGATCTACGCATTTGGGATACGATGACATGCATCAACCAAGTCAACGAGCCAAGCCGCCTTCGTAGAAGCATGGGTTGTTGAATGCCTATTCTAACCCGGATCTTCACGGGTATTTTTTTAAATAATAAGGTACAATGAAATTCTGTATATGTCCATAATAAGTGTGTATAAGTAGATGGATAATATGTCCATACACGCCAAGTAAATGGTATATGCATTAATTTAAATGCAAATGATTCAATGATGAGTTCTTTCACAAGTCCATATTTCAAGGCATGTATTTGATATTCATAATAACTCCACAAAAGCTACACAATTGCAACAAAACGGTACCAGCATCACAGATACCAATAATACATGAGATACATATAATTACTTTAAAGTTAAAACATGTATCTAAATAGAAAATTAGAAGGATACACTTCCGACATTTTTCGTATTTTGTTTTCGTTTGGAGAGAGAAGTTGTGATTGGTATCTGATGGGTGCAAACAGGTGTTCCCTTCCGCCCAGGCCTTGCGGCAATGCTATAGCCCAAAATGAAACAAGCCTTGTTCAACAGGTTCAGACTCAAATTTCTATCCCACTTGGGCTCCTTTTAAATTTAAATATAATTTCTCGTGTCGATATGTGTCAGAAGAAATGAAATATTACAGCACTGGTGAATAAGTTATATGCGCATGTCAGCGTCGATCCTATAATATCCTTTTATGCAAAATACATAAATACTGATGAATTAAGGTAGTAATACTACGCAAATATATGTCCAGATGCATACATCAGTATCATCTCGTGATCTTAATTCGTGCTTTGAGCCCTTTTTCTACCGGAGATTCTGGGGTGTTACATCACACCAGAAAGCCAGGTCCAAATTCAAGTCATAATTTCATGGTCCGTCTTGTATGTTGGAAACCAAATGTCCATACATATATGTCCACATTTATATGTATAAAGCAAGTCGTCCTGCACTCTTCCTTAAAAGATAAATGTTAAGCATTTTCTCTGTATGGATTTATATAATGTAATATCGTTTTAATGTAATGCTGATGCAGTAAACGTACCACAGACCTAATGCTAAAATAACATCTAATTTCTGAAATGAACATATTTTACAGAAAAAAAACAGTTGTTTAAACAATTCTTATAAAATATAAGAACAAGGAGCCAAGAGCCAAATATTGGGCTGTGTTGGACATATTTGTTTCGGGGTCTTATGACAGACAAACCTGATGCCTTTAAGTATAAAGATAAGTAAGTATAGATGTTGTACATATTCAAATATGTTCGTGATTAACCCAACCTTGAAAAATATTGAAAGATGAGTGGTAACTATTTATGCCATTATTTGCAAATTAGAATGAGAGCACATCAGGAAAGCATGGTACTTTAATATACGTATCTTGTTAACCCAATATTCTTTTTTAAGTAAGAGCAGCATGTATATCGAGAGTATAGGTTTGGTGAGTGACTTATCACACAGTACTTTCAGAAAGTGTGCATATTCTGTTTATCGGCAATAAATAACATAAGACGATTCATACGGGTAAATACGATTTACTTCAGAACTAGTATAGATTATTTAAGGTTAGGGGGAAATGTATGTAATTAACAGAACTTTGGCCGGGTTTGAAGGATTTGGGTCCTGGCTTGGGCTTTGTGTTGGACGTGTAGACGGCATTTCCAGGTTTGACGTATCAATGACTAAAATGATGTCAGATGCAATTCTCTGCCTTTTCGGGTGAACAATTGGCTCGCCTTTGGATGTGTTTTAGGCGGGTGCCACTAGTGGATCGGAATGAGCTCGCGTTTTTGCGAGCATCCAATGTCATCATTTATTATGATGAATCATGAAACATGCTCCTGATGTTGTCGCAATGGTGCAGTTGGCGCTACTTTTGGCAAGGGTTTCTCATGATAATGGAAATGCTTATGTCGCTTTTGTTGACCGATAAACATGATAAGATATAATGTTAGTGTATATGGTCATGTAATTAAGAAACAAACGACGAGTGGGAGTTGTTTATTGTACGATAAACAACGACCGAGACTCGTTTATTTCTATATGAGATATCAACATTACGTACAGCCTCTTTTAGGGTGTTAAATTAGGAAAAAATACACGCTTTACAATATTTACCCGTACTTAAATAATGATGATTCCTTGAATAGAATCCGACAGCGGCCATGCTAGATAAATCCATTTTAGGATTTGAGTTTGGTCCCGCATATTCTCACAATTTTCTCGTCAATCATCTGTACCTTTTCTCCCAATACCGATTGTCATATCACTCTCACTTTCGGATTCTCCAGCAACATATATTGGGAACAACTCACTAGACACATACCTCTCAAAAATAAGGTCAAATTTACAAATTTTACTTTTCAAGTTGCGAGTGCATGTTCGAATCTCAATAAATGACGTCATGATAGAACAATGTTTTATCGTGAAATAAATATCGCTTCCTTCTTTGTTCTTTGTGATTTATCACGTAGCTATCTTATATCATCAAATGCCCATTTCTAATTGCTTTATTATGACGTATCCGTGTCATGTAGCAATAACATACACAAATATCGTTGACTTCGACGTTGAATAGTGTCATGAAATATGATTATCCTCTTGTGTGCAATATTTCTGGTTGATAAATCTAACATATTCTTACTTTAAGAATAGCGACTATACATTATTATATATCCCTTATCAGGTCTCTGTAACATTTGCAAAATGATACAAATATAAAAATACAACTGAACCTAAATGTAATGTTTTAATATCCTTACGTTGCTGAGTGCAGCATTTAACAACAAACAAACAAAACATAATATCTTTAAGAATTATGTTAACAATTCCGATGCTAAAAATAATCTCACAATCTCCATACCTCTTTCTCTCTATGAAAACATAATAACTTTTTTTTAATAATCTGAAGGAATAATAATGGCAATACTATCATAATTATCGTCATTATTTATGTTACTTATCCTCAAGTGAAGTAGTCCTCCACACTATACATTCAGTGAAGAAGCCCATGAACATATGAACTATGTAACATACATTCATGGAAATTAGATGAACAGTTGAAGTTAGCAAATGATATTATTCGGTCGAACGTCTATCAGCCATCTATTCTATTCATGAAGAACATTTCACGTGGGACCAACAGAGGGAATTATGACTATCGACTTGCTAATTATTTTTTATATTCATGCCAGCTCAAACGATCTATTGGCTTGATTTATTGTTATGGTATCCACAAAATAAGTAGGATCCGATTTTTTCCGTTTTTGTTGAAATAAAACTGATTAATATTTGCTGTTTACATATCAAAGTTTGCCAAATTGTTACAAAATGTTTGCCCACAGCAAGGCTACGTATCCCCAACATATTGTGCTAGGCACAGTATCACTGGACTGAAGGAGGGCGGTATTCCTGCTTGTGGGTCACCTGCTTGGCAATATGGGACGGGAAAACTGCAGGGGGTGAGGGCAGTTAAGTTGATGGTACAGACAGATAAGAGAGATCATTTTACAAATGTGAAACCTCAGTCCACAAAGGAAGAGGCGAAAGCTGAAACTATGTGAGGTTTACAGAACAAAGGCAGTTATTTCTAGTTTCTTACTGACTCTCGAAGAGACATTTAATAAAACAATTAATGCGTGTGTGTGTGTGTGTGTGTGTGTGTGTGTGTGTGTGTGTGTGTGTGTGTGTGTGTGTGTGTGTGAGGTAAAAGAAGAATTGTACACCATAAAAATGGCTACGTATGTAGTTGGGGTAGATATGTTGAATGCCCGGCCAGTATGACCTTTGAGTCACTACAGTTTCAGTCATTAAAATGCGTAAAACAGTATTTGAGTGAAAGAAAACACTATAAGTGAGTGAAACAAAAGACCTCAGTACAGGCACCCCCATTCCCCTAACCCCAAGTCTGCATGTATCAATACTCATACCTGCCACATCCTCAACCACTTAACTAACTCACACAATCATCTGACAACATGTTCGCCAACCCTCGTATCACAACGCATGCACGCACGCACACACACACACACACACACACACACACACACGCACGCACGCACGCACGCACGCACGCACGCACGCACGCACACACACACACACACACACACACACACATCACATTCTTCTTTCCCCACCATTATGTCTACGTCAGCCATCATGGATCCATGCGCATGCTTTCATACATAATCCATCCTCCCACCATTCCCCAACATCCATCGAACTATAACTATATCCTCCCTCATGTATCGGTATTCGTGCTTTCATACATACATACACACCCCTACCATTCCCCTACATCCATCGCAGTATAACTATGACTATAACCGCCTTCGTGCATCCGCACTTATGTTCACATTGCATTGCATATGTATCGAATTACACGTTTAAAATATCGTAAATACTTTACAACATGTACATATTATATATCAGCAAACAGAGATTATTATAACGCAATAGATTTCATCCGTCATTACATCACAGAAAGAGGGGCAGCCTGGAATTTTACAATGGCATCTGAATGCACTAAGACGTTCAACTGGTCAGGAGGTGAGAGTTGCGGAAGATTACGGTAAACTTCAGTTACAGATCTCCATTACGAATATCTAAAGTATGAATAAAGATCACAGCTTGCTATGACGTGTACTTCATGCCTGCAGAATTAGCAATGTCCTTAGCTCTAAATTGTATGTCTAAATGCTTATGTAGACAAAGACCCAAATGTATATAGGCATGGCCATATTATATTCTACGCAAATATCACCACATTTAAAAACAAAGCTAGATTGAGTCTTTGAAGGGCATTAAGAACTGATACACACAAGGAAAAATATTTATGGATGTCAACGGAGGAACACTGCGTTTCAGAATATATACTTTTTCCTTCATCAGGTGCATATTATTAAATGCTATGAGGCAGAGAACATATATTTGTACCTGTGAGAACAACAAAAGTAAAAAGATAGCAAAGAAGGGAACGCAACAAGGGAAGCCAACAGATAACTGGCATGGCGCTGATTACCCCGCCTCCCGTTTGCCCATTGTCCATTTCCCATTACCAATCATTCATAAGTTAAGTTTTGTCTTTAATTTGTCCATTGATAATCAACCATCAACGTCTATTATCTCCACCCTAAAAATATGTAGTTTACTTAGAAAGTGGTATCCAAATATAATGTGTGTTACTGTTGACCACTTTCTTTAGCCGTGCCATTTTTCTCTTGTCAGAGGAGTACACAAAGTATACGTCATCTGGACTAACATTTTTGGTTCGGTTGCTGGGTTAGATCGCCAACTTTGTGTTCTGGCGATTGGGTGCCTCACTCACAGTGTGGGTTCAAATCCCGGACGGGACTAAACCCAAGAAAGTACGATAATCTGTACTTTACTCAGAAAGTGTTATCCCAATTATAACATTTGTTGACAAGAAAACACAATAAATGTATATTCGGCTTTGGATGGGTAATGATATCACAGACATATACGGATATTGATGATGACTTGGAGGAGCTTCGTAACGCACGTCTTCTCAATTCAGGGATTGGTAAATCCAAATATGTGTGTGCGCGTGCGTGCGTGCGTGCGTGCGTAAATCTTGGCCTGTTGGATGTTACATAAAACATTTATCTTGAGCGGGATGGTAGTTCGAGTTGGATTAGCATGTTAACTATATGATCTTCTTTAGGCAGAGAATGCCGCGCATGAATGTATTGATGAAATTCCTAGGTACATGGGGCCTTTTCGTCCCCAGGAATACCCACAGTGGAGACTTCAATGGGGATAGGGTGTACACAATGTGCTACCTGGTAGATTGTGTGTCATCAGACCGGACAACGTTGGTCTTTGACTGATTGTGGCGTAAAACACACTTATTCATTTACTTATATCGGAAATTGAATGTTCATCTTAATTGTTATTGTTGAACATGTAATATATTTTTAAAGAAATAAAACAGTGACATAATAACTACAACTTTATTTGAGCGCGAGTAGCTTTTTTGGAATGAGATGAATAAGTCTTATAAAGTTGTAAGCTTCTTCACAACCGTGTAAATATGAATTGACTTTATTGGGTAATCAAAAAAGAGATAGGACCTAAAATAGCCAAATTTCATACGATTTCACGTGTCCACCATCTTGGATGCAAGGCGAAAACATTTCAGCGCGTTTGAAGCCACTGAGAATGCCCCCTGCAGAGTTGGACGAACATTCTGCGTCGGCGCGGCTGAGTTGACCAGAGGCTATCAGCAGTATTTCCTGTCCAGGTTATTTAGGTCAGTTGTGTGTGTGTGTGTGTGCGTGCGTGCGTGTGTGCGTGTGCGCGTGCGTGCGTACGTGCGTGCGTGCGTGTGGGGGTGGGGGCGGGGGTGAGATTGGGGGGATAGATGATAGATTACGCAACAAGTAAGGTCATCTTGAGTGGGAGGGTATTCGCAGATGGATTAGCATATGAACTATGATTCTCTTTAGGCAGAAAATGAGGATCCACGATGTTCGACCTGGTAGAAGTGTGTTATCAAACCTCACAGCATTGGTTTTTTGACTGACTGTAGCGTCAAAACAAACTCATTCATTTACTTGAACTGAATGTTCATCTTAATTGTTATGGATAGTCACGGAGCCATGATCCAGTGAACAGGGTGTCATTAGATAGAAATAAACTAAGTAATAATAGGATTACCAGAAAAACGGGGTTTTACACCCAAGCCAATAAACATCGCTCATTAACACCAGAGTAGGTCAGTACAAGATTGAAAACTGCCCCATAATTATGTATAACATGCTTGTCGGGTATTGCAACATGTATATGTCAAAACAAAGTTATTAAAATGAAGAGCAAAACTGATGAAAGTTAACAATAAACGTGTATACGTGTTATATCGTCACTGCAAAAATAATGATTGTTTGTCTTTAGTATTAACATTCAAATACGTTATATCTGTATTAGCGATATTGTCTTTGTTCCACCGGTGAGTCAGCGTTAGCCGTACTATCTCGTAGTATAATTGTATTTCTGAAGACATCACGATACAGTTTTTACGATGCATCACGTCTGCACTAGCGCCTGATAACAGCCTTGTGTTTGGGTGTTTCAGTGGTTTAAATCGCTGCTCTTGATATTGTTGATTAAACTTTGATACTATGAACAATATAATGTTATGTGAGAGGTTGACTTTAGAACACACAACATTGAGAAGTTCGTCCAGATTAGTGTATAGACAACATTTAATAATTAAAATAATTACATTCAACAAATCCCCTTTTAAGTCCATTTTCCTGACTTATAAGTAAATGCAAGAACAATCGGCCGGAATACAATGTATAGTTCTTGTCCACTTCCATATGACTATATAGCATACAATAAGCTATCGGGTCCCGTTTAGATCGGTTTGGGTGGCAGCCTAGATAGCCATAGAATAGTTTCATCTTGGAATCTCCCATATCACCGGGGATCCTCTTCAATTTAAATGGAATTACTCGTTACGATTCCGAACCTTCACGTGACTGTGTTTATGAACCATTGTCAAATAGTGGTGACATTAAATCTAGGAAACAATACGCGAAATCGCGCATGCACAGAACGGAAAATTTGGTCAAGGCATTAAGTAATCCGCATGCGCAGAACGATTGATTTAAGTACTTCCGCTAAGCGCTCCGAGTGCAGCGTCAAACGCGCGCCTGTAATCTAACACGCGGGGAAATCTGAGAAGTAGAAATACCGGTAGACGCTGTTGCTTGATTGACGATGTCAATCAAGAAAAGGAGGAGCTTAACGCTATCGTTCACTCCCAGTAAATTCCGATGTCAAATAACGACGTTATTTGGACGGAAAAACGATGGTTTGAATACGTCCAAATAACGTCGTGTTTCCGTCCAATGACCATATACGGAAAAAAACGACGTTTTCGTGTTTGCAGTGTTGGTATATCTACATACATCATTGTGTGTGCACTTTTCTGGGCACATCTACATACGTCATGGTATATCTACATACGTCATGGTGTGTTTATTTTTCTGGGTTTGTCTGTTTACGTCATGGTATATCTACATACGTCATAATGTGTTCACTTTCCTGGGTACATCTACGTACTTCATGGTATATCTAAATACGTCATGCTTTGTTTACCTTTCTGGGTATATCTGCATACGTCATGGTATATGTTCATAAATCATGATATGTTCCCTTTTCTGGGTACATCTACATACGTTATGCTATATCTTTATACGTCATGGTGTGTTCACTTTTCTGGGTAATGTCTGCATACGTTATTGTATATCTACATGCGTCATGGTGTGTTCACTTTTCAGGGCATATCTGTATACTTCGTGGTATATCTACATACGTCATTGCGTGTTCACTTTTCTGGGTATGTCTACATACGTTATGGTGTGTTAATTTTTCTGGGTATATCTGCATACATCATGGTATATCTACGTTCGTCATGATATATCTAAGTACGTTATGGTATGTTCACTTTTCTGGGTATATCTGCATACATCATGGTATATCTACATTTGTTATTGCGTCTTCACTTTTCTGGGTATGTCTACATACGTTATGGTGTGTTCACTTTTCTGGGTACATCTACATACGCCATGGTGTATCTACATACGTCATGGTATACCTACCTACGCCATGGGATATCTACACATGCAATGGAATATCTATATACATCATGGTGTGTTCACTTTTCTGGGTACGTCTGCATACATCATGGTTTATCTACAGACGTCATGGTATGTTCACTTTTCTGGGTACATCTTCATACGTCTTGGTATATCTACATACGTCATTATGTGTTCACATTTCTGTGTATATCTGCATACGTCATGGTATATCTGCATACATAATGGTGTGTTCACATTTCGGGGGATATCTGCATACATCATGGTATATCTATATACGTCATGGTGTGTTCACGTTTCTGGGTACATCTTCATACGTCATGGTATATCTACAAACGTCATTATGTGTTCACATTTCTGGGTATATCAGGATACATCATGGTATATCTACATACGTCATGGTGTGTTCACCTTTCAGGATACATGTACATACGTCATAGTATGTACGTCATGGTATACGTCATGCTGTGTTTACTCTTCTGGGTATGTCTGCATACGTCATTATATACCTAAATACGTCATGCTGTGTTCATTTTTCTGGGTATGTCTTCATATGTCATTGCGTGTTCAATTTTCTTGGTATATCTACATACGTCATGGTGTGTTTACTTTTTTGGGTAATGTCTGCACACATCATGGTATATCTACATACGTCATGCTGTGTTTACCTTTCTGGGTATATCTGCATACGTCATGGTATATGTTCATAAATCATGATATGTTCCCTTTTCTGGGTACATCTAGATACGTCATGCTATATCTTAATACGTCATGGTGTGTTCACTTTTCTTGGTAATGTCTGCATACGTTATTGTATATCTACATGTGTCATGGTGTGTTCACTTTTCAGGGGATATCTGTATATGTCATGGTATATCTACATACGTCATGGTGTTTTCACGTTTCTGGGTACATCTTAATACTTCGTGGTATATCTACATACGTCATTGTGTGTTCACTTTTCTGGGTATGTCTGCATACGTCATTGCGTGTTCACTTTTCTGGGTATGTCTACATACGTTATGGTGTGTTAACTTTTCTGGGTATATCTGCATACATCATGGTATATCTACGTTCGTCATGATATATCTACATACGTTATGGTATGTTCACTTTTCTGGGTATATCTGCATACATCATATTATATCTACATATGTTATTGCGTCTTCACTTTTCTGGGTATGTCTACATACGTTATGGTGTGTTCACTTTTCTGGGTACATCTACATACGCCATGGTGTATCTACATACGTCATGGTATACCTACCTACGCCATGGTATATCTACACATGCAATGGAATATCTATATACATCATGGTGTGTTCACTTTTCTGGGTACGTCTGCATACATCATGGTTTATCTACAAACGTCATGGTATGTTCACTTTTCTGGGTACATCTTCATACGTCATGTTATATCTAAATACGTCATTGTGTGTTCACATTTCTGTGTATATCTGCTTACGTCATGGTGTTCACGCTTCTGGGTATGTCTGCATACATGTACATCATGGTATATCTGCATATGTAATGGTGTGTTCACATTTCGGGGGATATCTGCATACATCATGGTATATCTATATACGTCATGGTGTGTTCACGTTTCTGGGTACATCTTCATACGTCATGGTATATCTACAAACGTCATTATGTGTTCACATTTCTGGGTATATCTGGATACATCATGGTATATCTACATACGTCATGGTGTGTTCACCTTTCTGGATACATGTACATACGTCATGGTATGTACGTCATGGTATACGTCATGCTGTGTTTACTCTTCTGGGTATGTCTGCATACGTCATTATATACCTAAATACGTCATGCTGTGTTCATTTTTCTGGGTATGTCTTCATATGTCATTGCGTGTTCATTTTTCTTGGTATATCTACATACGTCATGGTGTGTTTACTTTTTTGGGTAATGTCTGCATAAGTCATGGTATATCTACATACGTCACGGTGTGTTCACTTTTTGGGGTATATCTGGATACATCATGGTATATCTTCATACGTAATTGCGTGTTCACTTTTCTGGGTATATCTACATACGTCATGGTATATCTACATATGTCATGGTATATCCACATACGTCATGGTATATCTACTAACGTCATGGTGTGTTCACTTTTCTGGGTATGTCTGCACACATCATGGTATATCTACATACGTCATGGTGTGTTCACTTTTCTGGGTACATCTAGAAACGTCATGGTATATCTAAATATGTTAGGCTGTGTTTACGTTTCTTGGTATATCTGCATACGTCATGGTATATCTACATACGTCATTGTGTGTTCCCTTTTCTGGGTATATCTGTGTTCGTCATGGTATATCTACATACGTGATGGTGTGTTCACTTTTCTGGGTATATCTGCATACTTCATTGCGTGTTCACTTTTCTGGGTATATCTAAATACGCCATGTTTTTGTTTACTTTTTATGGTATATCTACATACGTCATGGTATATCCACATACGTCTTGGTATATCTACATACATCATTGTGTGTGCACTTTTCTGGGCACATCTACATACGTTATTGTATATCTACATACGTCATGGTGTGTTCTCTTTTTGTGGTATATCTGCCTACGTCATGTTGAGTTTCCTTTTTATGGTATATCTGGATACATCATTGTATATCTACATACGTCATGGCATATCTACATACGTCATTTTCTATCTACATACGTCATGGTGTGTTCACTTTTCTTGGTTCGTCTGCATACGTCATGATATATCCATGACGTATGCAGATATACCAAGAAAGATGAACACACCATGACGTATGCAGGCACACCATGACGTATGCAGACATACCAAGAAAAGTCAACACACCTTGACGTTTGAAGATAAAGCAAGAAAAGTGAACACACCATGAAGTATGCAGATATACCATGACGTATGTAGATATACCCAGAAAAGTGAACACACCATGACGTATGCAGAGATACCCAGAAAAGTGAACACACCATGCCGTATGCAGATATGCCATGACGTATGCAGACATACCCTAGAAAATTGAACAAAAAATGACGTTTGCGGATAAAGCAAGAAAAGTGAACACACCATGACGTATGCAGATATACCATGACGTATGCAGATATACCCAGAAAAGTGAACACACCATGACGTATGCAGATATACCAAGAAAAGTGAACAAACCATGACGTATGTAGATATACCATGAAGTATGCAGATATACCCAGAAAAATGAACACACGATGACGTATTCAGACACACCAAGAAAAAGTGAACACACCATGACGTTTGCAGATAAAGCAAGAAAAGTGAACACACCATGATGTATGCAGATACACCATGACGTATGTTGATGTATCCAGAAAAATGAACACACCATGACGTATGCAGATATACCATGACGTATGCAGATATACCCAGAAATGTGAACACACCATGATGTATGTAGATATACTATGACGTATGTAGATAGACCCAGAAAATAGAACACACCATGACGTATGTACTTATACCATGTATGCAGTTATACCTAGAAAAGTGAACACACAATGACGTATGCAGATATACCCAGAAAAGTGAACACACCATGGCGTATGCAGATATACCATGACGTATGCAGATATACCCAGAAATGTGAACATACCATGACGTATGCAGATATACCAATAAAAGTGAACACACCATGACGTATGTAGATATACCATGACGTATGCAGACACACCCAGAAAAGTTGACACACCATGACATATGCAGATATACCATGATGTATGCAGACATACCCAGAAAAGTGAACCCACCAAGAAGGATGCAGATATACACAGAAAAGTGAACACACCATAACGTATGCAGATATTCCATGACGTGTGCAGACATACCCATAAAAGTGAACACCATGACGTATGCAGATATACCCAGAAAAAGTGAACACACCATGACGTTTGCATATATATCCAGAAAAAGTGAGTGAGTATGGTTTTACGCCGCTTTGAGCGATATTCCAGAACACCAGAAATGGGCTTCACACATTGTACCCATGTCGGGATTGGAACCCGGGTCTTCGGCATGACGATCCAGAAAGGTGAACACACCTTGACGTATGTAGATATACCACAACGTATGTAGATATACCAAGAAAAGTGAACACACCATGACGTATGCAGATATACCATGACGTATGCAGATATACCCAGAAAAGTGAACACACCATGACGTATGCAGATATACGATGACGTATGCAGACATACCCAGAAAAGTGAACAAACCATGACGTATGCAGAGAAACCAAGAAAGGTGAACACACAATGATATATGTAGATATACCATGACGTATGCAGATATACCCACAAAAGTGACCGCACCATGACGTTTGCATATATATCCAGAAACGTGAACACACCTTGATGTATGTAGATATACTATGACGTATGCAGACATACCCAGAAAAGTGAACACACCATGACACATGCAGATATACCACGACATATGCAGATATACCCAGAAAGGTGAACACACCTAACGTATGCAGATAAATGAAGAAAAGTGAACACACCATGACGTATGTAGATTTACCATGAAATATGCAGATGTATCCAGAAAAATGAACACACCATGACATATGCAGATATTTCCAGAAAAGTGAACACACCTAACGTATGCAGACATACTCAGCAAAGTGAACACACCATGACGTATGTAGATATACCATGAGGTATGCAGAAATACCCAGAAAAGTGAACACACCATGACGTATGCAGACATACAATGACGTATGCAGACATACCAAGAAAAGTAAACACACCATGACGTATGCAGATATACCCAGAAAAGTGTACAAACTATGACGTATTCAGATAAACCAAGAAAAGTGAACACACAATGACGTATGTAGATATACCATGACGTATGCAGATATACCCATAAATATGAACACCCGATGACGTATACAGATATACCCTGAAAAGTGAACACACCATGACGTATGTAGATATACCATGACGTATGCATATATACCCACAAATATGAACACACCATGACGTATGCAGATATACCCAGAAAAGTGAACACACCATGACGTATGCAGATATACCGAGAAAAATGAACACAAAATGACGTATGCAGATATACCCAGAAAAGTGAACACACCATAAAGTATGCAGATACACTCAGAAAAATGAAAACAACGTGACGTATGCAGACATTCCATGACGTATGCAGACATACCAAGAAAAGTGAACACACCATGACGTATACAGACATACCGAGAAAAGTGAACGAACCATGACGTATGCAGAAATACCCAGAAAAGTGAACACACCATGACGTATGTATATATACCATGAAATATGCAGATATACCCAGAAAAATAAACACACCATGACGTATGCAGACATACCATGACATATGCAGACATACCAAAAAAAGTGAACACACCATGACGTATGTAGATATACCATGAGGTATACAGATATACCCAGAAAAGTGAACACACCATGACGTATGGAGACATACAATGACGTATGCAGACATACCAAGAAAAGTAAACACACCATGACGTATGCAGACATACCCAGAAAAGTGTACAAACCATGACGTATTCAGATAAACCAAGAAAAGTGAACACACAATGACGTATGTAGATATACCATGACGTATGCAGATATACCCATAAATATGAACACACGATGACGTATGCAGATATACCCTGAAAAGTGAACACACCATGACGTATGTAGATATATCATGACGTATGCAGATATACCCACAAATATGAACACACCATGAGGTATGCAGATATACCCAGAAAAGTGAACACACCATGACGTATGCAGATACACCAAAAAAAGTGAAGACACCATGACGTATGTAGATATACCATGAGATATGCAAATATACCAAGAAAAGTGAACACACCATGACGTATGCAAACATACAATGACGTATGCAGACATACCTAGAAAAGTGAACACACCATGACGTTTGCAGACATACCCAGAAAAGTAAACACACCATGACGTATGTAGATATACCATGACGTATGCAGACACACCCAGAAAAGTTGACACACCATGACATATGCAGATATACCATGATGTATGCAGACATACCCAGAAAAGTGAACCCACCAAGAAGGATGCAGATATACACAGAAAAGTGAACACACCATAACGTATGCAGATATTCCATGACGTGTGCAGACATACCCATAAAAGTGAACACCATGACGTATGCAGATATACCCAGAAAAAGTGAACACACCATGACGTTTGCATATATATCCAGAAAAGTGAGTGAGTGAGTGAGTATGGTTTTACGCCGCTTTGAGCGATATTCCAGAACACCAGAAATGGGCTTCACACATTGTACCCATGTCGGGATTGGAACCCGGGTCTTCGGCATGACGATCCAGAAAGGTGAACACACCTTGACGTATGTAGATATACCACAACGTATGTAGATATACCAAGAAAAGTGAACACACCATGACGTATGCAGATATACCATGACGTATGCAGATATACCCAGAAAAGTGAACACACCATGACTATTGTAGATATAGCCTAAAGTATGCAGATATACCCAGAGGAGTGAACACACCATGACGTATACAGATAAACCAAGAAAAGTGAACACACCATGACTATTGTAGATATAGCCAAAAGTATGCAGATATACCCAGAGGAGTGAACACACCATGACGTATTTAGATATACTATGACGTATGCAGACATACCCAGAAAAGTGAACACACCATGACACATGCAGATATACCACGACATATGCAGATATACCCAGAAAGGTGAACACACCTAACGTATGCAGATAAATGAAGAAAAGTGAACACACCATGACGTATGTAGATTTACCATGAAATATGCAGATGTATCCAGAAAAATGAACACACCATGACATATGCAGATATTTCCAGAAAAGTGAACACACCTAACGTATGCAGACATACTCAGAAAAGTGAACACACCATGACGTATGTAGATATACCATGAGGTATGCAGATATACCCAGAAAAGTGAACACACCATGACGTATGCAGACATACAATGACGTATGCAGACATACCAAGAAAAGTAAACACACCATGACGTATGCAGACATACCCAGAAAAGTGTACAAACTATGACGTATTCAGATAAACCAAGAAAAGTGAACATACAATGACGTATGTAGATATGCCATGACGTATGCAGATATACCCATAAATATGAACACACGATGACGTATGCAGATAAACCCTGAAAAGTTAACACACCATGACGTATGTAGATATACCATGACGTATGCATATATACCCACAAATATGAACACACCATGACGTATGCAGATATACCCTGAAAAGTGAACACACCATGACGTATGCAGATATACCGAGAAAAATGAACACAAAATGACGTATGCAGATATACCCAGAAAAGTGAACACACCATAAAGTATGCAGATACACTCAGAAAAATGAAAACAACGTGACGTATGCAGTCATTCCATGACGTATGCAGACATACCAAGAAAAGTGAACACACCATGACGTATACAGACATACCGAGAAAAGTGAACGAACCATGACGTATGCAGAAATACCCAGAAAAGACAACACACCATGACGTATGTATATATACCATGAAATATGCAGATATACCCAGAAAAATAAACACACCATGACGTATGCAGACTTACCATGACGTATGCAGACATACCAAGAAAAGTGAACACACCATGACGTAAGCAGACATACCCAGAAAAGTGAACAAACCATGACGTATTCAGATAAACCAAGAAAAGTGAACAGACAATGACGTATGTAGATATACCATGACGTATGCAGATTTATCCAGAAATATGAACACACCATGACGTATCTAGATATACCATGAAGTATGCAGATATACCGAGAAAAATGAACACACAATGACGAATGCAGACATACCATGACTTATGCAGACATACCAAGAAAAGTGAACAAACCATGAAGTATGCAGATATACCCAGAAAAATGAGCACACCATGACGAATGCAGACATACCATGACGTATGCACACATACCAAGAAAAGTGAACACACCATGAGGTATGCAGATATACCAAAAAAAGTGAACACACCATGACGTATGTAGATATACCATGAGGTATGCAGATATACCCAGAAAAGTGAACACACCATGACGTATGGAGACATACAATGACGTATGCAGACATACCAAGAAAAGTAAACACACCATGACGTATGCAGACATACCCAGAAAAATGTACAAACCATGACGTATTCAGATAAACCAAGAAAAGTGAACACTCAATGACGTATGTAGTTATACCATGACGTATGCAGATATACCCATAAATATGAACACACGATGACGTATGCAGATATACCCTGAAAAGTGAACACACCATGACGTATGTAGATATACCATGACGTATGCAGATATACCCACAAATATGAACACACCATGACATATGCAGATATACCCAGAAAAGTGAACACACCATGACGTATGCAGATACACCAAAAAAAGTGAAGACACCATGACGTATGTAGATATACCATGAGATATGCAAATATACCAAGAAAAGTGAACACACCATGACGTATGCAAACATACCATGACGTATGCAGACATACCAAGAAAAGTGAACACACCATGACGTTTGCAGACATACCCAGAAAAGTGAACACACCATGACGTATGTAGATATACCATGACGTATGCAGACACACCCAGAAAAGTTGACACACCATGACATATGCAGATATACCATGATGTATGCAGACATACCCAGAAAAGTGAACCCACCAAGAAGGATGCAGATATACACAGAAAAGTGAACACACCATAACGTATGCAGATATTCCATGACGTGTGCAGATATACCCATAAAAGTGAACACCATGACGTATGCAGATATACCCAGAAAAAGTGAACACACCATGACGTTTGCATATATATCCAGAAAAGTGAGTGAGTGAGTGAGTATGGTTTTACGCCGCTTTGAGCGATATTCCAAAACACCAGAAATGGGCTTCACACATTGTACCCATGTCGGGATTCGAACCCGGGTCTTCGGCATGACGATCCAGAAAGGTGAACACACCTTGACGTATGTAGATATACCACAACGTATGTAGATATACCAAGAAAAGTGAACACACCATGACGTATGCAGATATACCATGAAGTATGCAGATATACCCAGAAAAGTGAACACACCATGACGTATGCAGATATACGATGACGTATGCAGACATACCCAGAAAAGTGAACAAACCATGACGTATGCAGAGAAACCAAGAAAGGTGAACACACCATGATATATGTAGATATACCATGACGTATGCAGATATACCTACAAAAGTGACCGCACCATGACGTTTGCATATATATTCAGAAACGTGAACACACCTTGATGTATGTAGGTATACTATGACGTATGTAGATAGACCCAGAAAATAGAACACACCATGACGTATGTACTTATACCATGTATGCAGTTATACCTAGAAAAGTAAACACACCATGACGTATGCAGATATACCCAGAAAAGTGAACACACAATGGCGTATGCAGATATACCATGACGTATGCAGATATACCCAGAAAAGTGAACATACCATGACGTATGCAGATATACCAATAAAAGTGAACACACCATGACGTATACAGATAAACCAAGAAAAGTGAACACACCATGACTATTGTAGATATAGCGAAAAGTATGCAGATATACCCAGAGGAGTGAACACACCATGACGTATTTAGATATACAATGACGTATGCAGACATACCCAGAAAAGTGAACACACCATGACACATGCAGATATACCACGACATATGCAGATATACCCAGAAAGGTGAACACACCTAACGTATGCAGATAAATGAAGAAAAGTGAACACACCATGACGTATGTAGATTTACCATGAAATATGCAGATGTATCCAGAAAAATGAACACACCATGACATATGCAGATATTTCCAGAAAAGTGAACACACCTAACGTATGCAGACATACTCAGCAAAGTGAACACACCATGACGTATGTAGATATACCATGAGGTATGCAGAAATACCCAGAAAAGTGAACACACCATGACGTATGCAGACATACAATGACGTATGCAGACATACCAAGAAAAGTAAACACACCATGACGGATGCAGACATACCGAGAAAAGTGATTACACCATGACGTATTCAGATAAACCAAGAAAAGTGAACACACAATGACGTATGTAGATATACCATGACGTATGCAGATATACCCATAAATATGAACACACGATGACGTATGCAGATATACCCTGAAAAGTGAACACACCATGACGTATGTAGATAAACCATGACGTATGCATATATACCCACAAATATGAACACACCATGAGGTATGCAGATATACCCAGAAAAGTGAACACACCATGACGTATGCAGATATACCGAGAAAAATGAACACAAAATGACGTATGCAGATATACCCAGAAAAGTGAACACACCATAAAGTATGCAGATACACTCAGAAAAATGAACACAACGTGACGTATGCAGTCATTCCATGACGTATGCAGACATACCAAGAAAAGTGAACACACCATGACGTATACAGACATACCGAGAAAAGTGAACGAACCATGACGTATGCAGAAATACCCAGAAAAGTGAACACACCATGACGTATGTATATATACCATGAAATATGCAAATATACCCAGAAAAATGAACACACCATGACGTATGCAGACATACCATGACGTATGCAGACATACCAAGAAAAGTGAACACACCATGACGTATGCAGACATACCCAGAAAAGTGAACAAACCATGACGTATTCAGATAAACCAAGAAAAGTGAACAGACAATGACGTATGTAGATATACCATGACGTATGCAGATTTATCCAGAAATATGAACACACCATGACGTATCTAGATATACCATGAAGTATGCAGATATACCGAGAAAAATGAACACACAATGACGAATGCAGACATACCATGACTTATGCAGACATACCAAGAAAAGTGAACAAACCATTGAAGTATGCAGATATACCCAGAAAAATGAGCACACCATGACGAATGCAGACATACCATGACGTGTGCACACATACCAAGAAAAGTGAACACACCATGACGTATGCAGATATACCAAAAAAAGTGAACACACCATGACGTATGTAGATATACCATGAGGTATGCAGATATACCCAGAAAAGTGAACACACCATGACGTATGGAGACATACAATGACGTATGCAGACATACCAAGAAAAGTAAACACACCATGACGTATGCAGACATACCCAGAAAAGTGTACAAACAATGACGTATTCAGATAAACCAAGAAAAGTGAACTCACAATGACGTATGTAGATATACCGTGACGTATGTAGATATACCCATAAATATGAACACACGATGACGTATGCAGATATACCCTGAAAAGTGAACACACCATGACGTATGTAGATATACCATGACATATGCAGATATACACAGAAATATGAACACACCATGACGTATGGAGATATACCCAGAAAAGTGAACACACCATGGCGTATGCAGATATACCCAGAAAATAAAACAGACCATGACGTATGTAGATATACCATGACGTATGCAGATGTACATAGAAATATGAACACACCATGACGTATGCAGATATACGAAGAAAAGTAAACACACCATGACGTATCTAAATATACCATGACGAATGTAGATATACCATGACATATGCAGATATACCCAGAAATATGAACACACCATGACGTATGGATATATACCAAGAAAAGTGAACACACCATGGCGTATGCAGATATACCCAGAAAAGAAAACAGACCATGACGTATGTAGATATACCATGACGTATGGAGATGTACATAGAAATATGAACACACGATGACGTATGCAGATATACCAAGAAAAGTAAACACACCATGACGTATCTAAATATACCATGACGTATGCAGATATATCAAGAAAAGTGAATACACCATAACGTTTGCAGATATACTCAGAAAAGTGAACACACCATGACGTATGCAGATATACCATGACATATGAACACACCATGACGTATACAGATAAACCAAGAAAAGTGAACACACCATGACGTATGCAGACATACCAAGAAAAGTGAACAAACCCTCACGTATTTAGATAAACCAAGAAAAGTGAGCACACAATGACGTATGTAGATATACCATGATGTATGTAGATATACCCAGAAATATGAACACACCATGACGTATGCAGATATACCCAGAAAAGTGAACACACCATGGCGTATGCAGATATACCCAGAAAAGTAAACAGACCATGACGTATGTAGATATACTATGACGTATGCAGATGTACATAGAAATATGAACACACCATGACGTATGCAGATATACCAAGAAAAGTAAACACACCATGACGTATCTAAATATACCATGACGTATGCAGATATACCAAGAAAAGTGATCACACCATGACGTATGCAGATAAATCAAGAAAAGTGAACACACCATGACGTATGTAGATATACCATGACATATGCAGATGTATCCAGAAAAATGAACATACCATGACATATGCAGATATTTCCAGAAAAGTGAACACACCTAACGTATGCAGACATACTCAGAAAAGTGAACACACCATGACGTATGTAGATATACCATGTTTGCAGATATACCCAGAAAAATGAACACACCATGACGTATGCAGATAAATCAAGAAAAGTGAACACACCATGACGTATGTAGATATACAATGACATATGCAGATGTATCCAGAAAAATGAACACACCATGACGTATGCAGATATTTCCAGAGAAGTGAACACACCTAACGTATGCAGACATACTCAGAAAAGTGAACACACCATGAGGTATGCAGATATACCCAGAAAAGTGAACACACCATGACGTATGCAGATATACCATGACGTATGCAGACATACCCAGAAAAGTGATTACACCATGACGTTTGCAGATTAACTAAGAAAAGTTAACACACCATGACGTATGCAGGTATACCAAGAAAAGTGAACAGACCATGACGTACGTAAACATACCATGACGTATGCAGATAAACCAAGAAAAGTGAACACACCATGACGTATGCAGACATACCCAGAAAAGTGAACAAACCATGACTTATGCAGATAAACCAAGAAAAGTGAACACACAATGACGTATGTAGATATACCATGACGTATGCAGATATACCCAGAAATATGAACACACCATGACGTATGCAGATATTCCCAGAAAAGTGAACACACCATGGCGTATGCAGATATACCAAGAAAAGTAAACAAACCATGACGTATGTAGATATACTATGACGTATGCAGATGTACCTAGAAATATGAACACACCTAACGTATGCAGATATACCCAGAAAAGTGAACACACAATGACGTATGCAGATATACCATGACGTATGCAGACATACCCAGAAAAGTGAACACACCATGACGTATGAAGATATACCCAGAAAAGTGAACACACCATGACGTATGCAGATATACCATGACTAATGCAGACATACCCAGAAAAGTGATTACACCATGACGTTTGCAGATTAACTAAGAAAGGTGAACACGCCATCACGTATGCAGGTATACCAAGAAAAGTGAACACACCATGAAGTATGCCGATATACCATGACGTATGCAGACATACCCAGAAAAGACAACACACCATGACACATGCAGATATACCATGAAATATGCAGATATACCCAGAAGGGTGAACACACCTAACGTATACAGATAAATCAAGAAAAGTGAACACACCATGACGTATGTAGATATACCATGACATATGCAGATGTATCCAGAAAAATGAACACACCATGACATATGCAGATATTTCCAGAAAAGTGAACACAGCTAACGTATGCAGACATACTCAGAAAAGTGAACACACCATGACGTATGTAGATATACCATGTTTGCAGATATACCCAGAAAAGTGAACACACCATGACGTATGCAGATATACCCAGAAAAGTGAACACACCATAACGTATGCAGATATACCATGACGTATGGAGACATACATAGAAAAGTGATAACACCATGACGTTTGGAGATTTACAAAGAAAAGTGAACACGCCATGACGTATGCAGGCATACCAAGAAAAGTGAAGACACCATGACGTATGCAGATATACAATAACGTATTTAGACACAGCCATAAAAGTGATCACACCATGACGTATGCAGATGTACCCAGAAAAGTGAACTCACCAAGACGTATGTAGATACGCCATGACGTATGCAGATATACCCAGAATGGTGAACACACCATGATGTATGTAGATATAGCATAAAGTATGCAGATATACCCAGAGGAGTGAACACACCATGACGTATTTAGATATACCATGACGTATGCAGACATAGCCAGAAAAGTGAACACACCATGACACATGCAGATATACCATGACATATGCAGATATACCCAGAGAGGTGAACACACCTAACGTATACAGATAAATGAAGAAAAGTGAACACACCATGACGTATGTAGATATACCATGACATATGAAGATGTATCCAGAAAAATGAACAAACCATGACATATGCAGATATTTCCAGAAAAGTGAACACACCTAACGTATGCAGACATACTCAGAAAAGTGAACACACCATGACGTATGCAGATATACCCAGAAAAGTGAACACACCATGACGTATGCAGATATACCATGACGTATGCAGACATACCAAGAAAAGTGATTACACCATGACGTTTGCAGATTAACAAAGAAAAGTGAACACGCCATGACGTATGCAGGTATACCAAGAAAAGTGATCACACCATGACGTATGCAGATGTACCCAGAAAAGTGAACTCACCAAGACGTATGTAGATACGCCATGACGTATGCAGATATACCTAGAATGGTGAACACACCATGATGTATGTAGATATACCATGACGTATACAGATATACCCAGAAATATGAAAACACCATGACGTATGCAGATATACCCAGAAAAGTGAACACACCTTCACATATTTAGATATACCATGACGTATGTAGATATACCCAGAAATGTGAACACACCATGACGTATGTAGATATACCATAACGTATGCAGACACACCCAGAAAAGTTGACACACCGTGACATTTGCAGATGTACCATGGTGTATGCAGACATACCCAGATAAGTGAACCCACCAGGAAGGATGCAGATATACACAGAAAAGTGAACACACCATAACGTATGCAGATATTCCATGACGTGTGCAGACATACCCATAAAAGTGAACACCATGACATATGCAGATATACCCAGAAAAAGTGCACACACCATGACGTTTTCATATATATCCAGAAAAGTGAGTGAGTGAGTGAGTATGGTTTTACGCCGCTTTGAGCAATATTCTAGAAACACCAGAAATGGGCTTCACACATTGTACCCATGTCGGAATTCGAACCCGGGTCTTCGGCATGACGATCCAGAAAAGTGAACACACCTTGACGTATGTAGATATACCTTAATGTATGTAGATATACCCAGAAAAGTGAACACACCATGACGTATGTAGATATACCATGACGTATGCAGATATACCCAGAAAAGTGAACACACCAAGACGTATGCAGATATACCAAGAAAAGTGAACACACCATGACGTATGCAGATATACCATGACGTATGCAGATATACCCAGAAAAGTGAACAAACCATGACGTATGCAGATAAACCAAGAAAAGTGAACACACCATGACGTATGTAGATATACCATGACGTATGCAGATATACCCAGAAAAGTGAACACACCATGATGTATGTAGATATACCATGACGTATGCAGATATACCCAGAAAAGTGAACACACCATGACGTATGTAGTTATACCATGACGTATGCAGATATACCCAGAAAAGAGAACACACCATGACGTAAGCAGATATACCCAGAAAAGTGCACACACCATAACGTATGCAGATATATCAAGAAAGATGAAGACACCATGATGTATGTAGATATACCATGACGTATGCAGATATACCCACAAAAATGAACACAGCATGACGTATGTAAATATACGATGGCGTATGCAGACATACCCAGATAAGGGAACAAACCATGACGTATGCAGATAAACCAAGAAAGGTGAACACACCATGATGTATGTAGATATACCATGACGTATGCAGATATACCCACAAAAGTGAACAGACCATGACGTTTGCATAGATATCCAGTAACGTGAAGACACATTGATGTATGTAGATATACCATGACTTATGTAGATAGACCCAGAAAAGTGAACACACCATGAGGTATGTAAATATACGATGAAGTATGCAGATATACCCAGAAATGTGAACACACCATGACTTATGTAAATATAACATGACGTATGCTAATATACCCAGAAAATAGAACACACCATGACGTATGTACTGATACCATGTATGCAAGGGACGCAACTCTGCACAGCGAATCGCGGCGCCTTAGACGACTGGGCCACCCGTGCCCCCCAGTTATACCCAGAAAAGTGAACACAACATGACGTATGCAGATATACCCATAAAAGTGAACACACCATGGCGTATGCAGATATACCAAGAAAAGTGCACACACCATGACGTATGCAGATATACCATGACGTATACCAAGAAAAGTGAACACACCATGACGTATGTAGATATACCATGACGTATGCAGATATACCAAGAAAAGTGCACGCACCATGACGTATGCAGATATACCATGACGTATGCAGACATACCCAGAAAAGTGAACAAACCATGACGTATGCAGATAAAACAAGAAAAGTGAACACACCATGACGTATGTCGATATACCATGACGTATGCAGATATACCCAGAAAAGTGAACACACTATGATGTATGCCGATATACCAAGAAAAGTGAACACACCATGACGTAATTAGATATATCATGAAGTATGCAGATATACCTAGAAATGTGAACACACCATGACGTATGCAGATATACCTAGAAATGTGAACACACCATGACGTATGCAGATATACCATGATGTATGGAGATGTACCGAGAAAAGTGAACACACCATGACGTATGTAGATATATGATGACGTATGCAGATATACCGAGAAAAGTGAACACACCATGACGTATGTTAATATAACATGACGTATGCTGATATGCCCAGAAAATAGGACACACCATGACGTATGAAGTTATACCATGTATGCAGTTATACCTAGAAAGGTGAACACACCATGACGTATGCAGATATACCCAGAAAAGTGAACACACCTAACGTATGCAGATATACCCAGAAAGGGAAACACACCATGACGTATGCAGATATACCAATAAAAGTGAACACACCATGACGTATGTAGATATACCATGACGTATGCAGATATACCCAGAAAAGTGAACAAACCATGACGTTTGCAGATAAACCCAGAAAAGTGAACACACCATGACGTATGTAGGTATACCATGACGTATGCAGATATACCCACAAAAGTGAACACACCATGACGTATGCAGATATACCCAGAAAAGTGCACACACCATAACGTATGCAGATAAATCAAGAGAGGTGAACACACCATGATGTATGTAGATATACCATGACGTATGCAGATATACCCACAAAAGTGAACACACCATGACGTATGTAAATATACGATGGCGTATGCAGACATACCCAGAAAAGTGAACAAACCATGACGTATGCAGATAAACCAAGAAAGGTGAACACACCATGATGTATGTAGATATACCATGACGTATGCAGATATACCCACAAAAGTGAACACACCATGACGTATGTAAATATACGATGGCGTATGCAGACATACCCAGAAAAGTGAACAAACCATGACGTATGCAGATAAACCAAGAAAGATGAACACACCATGATGTATGTAGATATACCATGACGTATGCAGATATACCCACAAAAGTGAACAGACCATGACGTTTGCATAGATATACAGAAACGTGAAGACACATTGATGTATGTAGATATACCATGACGTATGTAGATAGACCCAGAAAAGTGAACACACCATGAGGTATGTAAATATACGATGAAGTATGCAGATATACCCAGAAATGTGAACACACCATGACTTATGTAAATATAACATGACGTATGCTAATATACCCAGAAAATAGAACACACAATGACGTATGTACTGATACCATGTATGCAAGGGACGCAACTCTGCACAGCGAATCGCGGCGCCTTAGACGACTGGGCCACCCGTGCCCCCCAGTTATACCCAGAAAAGTGAACACACAATGACGTATGCAGACATACCATGACGTATGCAGATATACCCAGAAAAGTGAACACAACATGACGTATGCAGATATACCAATAGAAGTGAACACACCATGACGTATGCAGATATACCCACAAAAGTGAACAGACCATGACGTTTGCATAGATATACAGAAACGTGAAGACACATTGATATATGTAGATATACCATGACGTATGTAGATAGACCCAGAAAAGTGAACACACCATGAGGTATGTAAATATACGATGAAGTATGCAGATATACCCAGAAATGTGAACACACCATGACTTATGTAAATATAACATGACGTATGCTAATATACCCAGAAAATAGAACACACCATGACGTATGTACTGATACCATGTATGCAAGGGACGCAACTCTGCACAGCGAATCGCGGCGCCTTAGACGACTGGGACCATCCGTGCCCCCCAGTTATACCCAGAAAAGTGAACACACAATGACGTATGCAGACATACCATGACGTATGCAGATATACCCAGAAAAGTGAACACAACATGACGTATGCAGATATACCAATAGAAGTGAACACACCATGACGTATGCAGATATACCAAGAAAAGTGCACACACCATGACGTATGCAGATATACCATGACGTATACCAAGAAAAGTGAACACACCATGATGTATGTAGATATACCATGACGTATGCAGATATACCCAGAAAAGTGAACACACCATGACGTATGCAGATATACCAAGAAAAGTGCACACACCACGACGTATGCAGATATACCATGACGTATGCAGACATACCCAGAAAAGTGAACAAACCATGACGTATGCAGATAATCCAAGAAAAGTGAACACACCATGACGTATGTAGATATACCATGACGTATGCAGATATACCCAGAAAAGTGAACACACCATGATGTATGCCGATATACCAAGAAAAGTGAACACACCATGACGTAATTAGATATATCATGAAGTATGCAGATATACCTAGAAATGTGAACACACCATGACGTATGCAGATATACCTAGAAATGTGAACACACCATGACGTATGCAGATATACCATGATGTATGGAGATGTACCGAGAAAAGTGAACACACCATGACGTATGTAAATATAACATGACGTATGCTGATATGCCCAGAAAATAGGACACACCATGACGTATGAAGTTATACCATGTATGCAGTTATACCTAGAAAAGTGAACACACCATGACGTATGTAGATATACCCAGAAAGGGAAACACACCATGACGTATGCAGATATACCCAGAAAAGTGAACACACCATGACGTATGTAGATATACCATGACGTATGCAGATATACCCAGAAAAGTGAACAAACCATGACGTTTGCAGATAAACCCAGAAAAGTGAACACACCATGACGTATGTAGTTATACCATGACGTATGCAGATATACCCAGAAAAGTGAACACACCATGACGTATGCAGATATACCCAGAAAAGTGCACACACCATAACGTATGCATATATTTCAAGAAAGGTGAACACACCATGATGTAAGTAGATATACCATGACGTATGCAGATATACCCACAAAAGTGAACACACCATGACGTATGTAAATATACGATGGCGTATGCAGACATACCCAGAAAAGTGAACAAACCATGACGTATGCAGATAAACCAAGAAAGGTGAACACACCATGATGTATGTAGATATACCATGACGTATGCAGATATACCCACAAAAGTGAACAGACCATGACGTTTGCATAGATATATAGAAACGTGAACACACATTGATGTATGTAGATATACCATGACGTATGTAGATAGACCCAGAAAAGTGAACACACCATGACGTATGTAAATATACGATGAAGTATGCAGATATACCCAGAAATGTGAACACACCATGACTTATGTAAATATAACATGACGTATGCTAATATACCCAGAAAATAGAACACACCATGACGTATGTTCTGATACCATGTATGCAGTTATACTTGGAAAAGTGAACACACCATGACGTATGCAGATATACCAAGAAAAGTGAACACATATTGACGTATGGAGATATACCATGACGTATGCAGATATACCCAGAAATGTGAACACACCATGACGTATGCAGATATACCAAGAAAAGTGCACACACCATGACGTATGGAGATATACCATGACGTATGCAGACATACCCAGAAAAGTGAACAAACCATGACGTATGCAGATAAACCAAGAAAAGTGAACACACCATGACGTATGTAGATATACCATGACGTATGCAGATATACCCAGAAAAGTGAACACACCATGATGTATGCAGATATACCATGACATATGCAGATGTATCCAGAAAAATGAACAAACCATGACATATGCAGATATTTCCAGAAAAGTGAACACACCTAACGTATGCAGACATACTCAGAAAAGTGAACACACCATGACGTATGCAGATATACCATGACGTATACCAAGAAAAGTGAACACACCATGATGTATGTAGATATACCATGACGTATGCAGATATACCCAGAAAAGTGAACACACCATGACGTATGCAGATATACCAAGAAAAGTGCACACACCATGACGTATGCAGATATACCATGACGTATGCAGACATACCCAGAAAAGTGAACAAACCATGACGTATGCAGATAATCCAAGAAAAGTGAACACACCGTGACGTATGTAGATATACCATGACGTATGCAGATATACCCAGAAAAGTGAACACACCATGATGTATGCCGATATACCAAGAAAAGTGAACACACCATGACGTAATTAGATATATCATGAAGTATGCAGATATACCTAGAAATGTGAACACACCATGACGTATGCAGATATACCTAGAAATGTGAACACACCATGACGTATGCAGATATACCATGATGTATGGAGATGTACCGAGAAAAGTGAACACACCATGACGTATGTAGATATATGATGACGTATGCAGATATACCGAGAAAAGTGAACACACCATGACGTATGTAAATATAACATGACGTATGCTGATATGCCCAGAAAATAGGACACACCATGACGTATGAAGTTATACCATGTATGCAGTTATACCTAGAAAAGTGAACACACCATGACGTATGCAGATATACCCAGAAAAGTGAACACACCTAATGTATGCAGATATACCCAGAAAGGGAAACACACCATGACGTATGCAGATATACCAATAAAAGTGAACACACCATGACGTATGTAGATATACCATGACGTATGCAGATATACCCAGAAAAGTGAACAAACCATGACGTTTGCAGATAAACCCAGAAAAGTGAACACACCATTACGTATGTAGTTATACCATGACGTATGCAGATATACCCAGAAAAGTGAACACACCATGACGTATGCAGATATACCCAGAAAAGTGCACACACCATAACGTATGCAGATAAATCAAGAAAGGTGAACACACCATGATGTAAGTAGATATACCATGACGTATGCAGATATACCCACAAAAGTGAACACACCATGACGTATGTAAATATACGATGGCGTATGCAGACATACCCAGAAAAGTGAACAAACCATGATGTATGCAGATAAACCAAGAAAGGTGAACACACCATGATGTATGTAGATATACCATGACGTATGCAGATATACCCACAAAAGTGAACAGACCATGACGTTTGCATAGATATATAGAAACGTGAACACACATTGATGTATGTAGATATACCATGACGTATGTAGATAGACCCAGAAAAGTAAACACACCATGACGTATGTAAATATACGATGAAGTATGCAGATATACCCAGAAATGTGAACACACCATGACTTATGTAAATATAACATGACGTATGCTAATATACCCAGAAAATAGAACACACCGTGACGTATGTACTGATACGATGTATGCAGTTATACTTAGAAAAGTGAACACACCATGACGTATGCAGATATACCAAGAAAAGTGAACACATATTGACGTATGGAGATATACCATGACGTATGCAGATATACCCAGAAAAGTGAACACACCATGACGTATGCAGATATACCAAGAAAAGTGCACACACCATGACGTATGCAGATATACCATGACGTATGCAGACATACCCAGAAAAGTGAACAAACCAAGACGTATGCAGATAAACCAAGAAAAGTGAACACACCATGACGTATGTAGATATACCATGACGTATGCAGATATACCCAGAAAAGTGAACACACCATGATGTATGCAGATATACCAAGAAAAGTGAACACACCATGACGTTATTAGATATATCATGAAGTATGCAGATATACCTAGAAATGTGAACACACAATGACGTATGCAGATATACCTAGAAATGTGAACACACCATGACGTATGCAGATATACCATGATGTATGGAGATGTACCGAGAAAAGTGAACACACCATGACGTATGTAGATATATGATGACGTATGCAGATATACCGAGAAAAGTGAACACACCATGACGTATGTAAATATAACATGACGTATGCTGATATGCCCAGAAAATAGGACACACCATGACGTATGAAGTTATACCATGTATACAGTTATACCTAGAAAAGTGAACACACCATGACGTATGTAGATATACCCAGAAAAGTGAACACACAATGACGTATGCAGATATACCATGACGTATGCAGATATACCCAGAAAAGTGAACACACCATGACGTATGCAGATATACCCAGAAAGGGAAACACACCATGACGTATGCAGATATACCAATAAAAGTGAACACACCATGACGTATGTAGATATACCATGACGTATGCAGATATACCCAGAAAAGTGAACACACCATGACGTTTGCAGATAAACCCAGAAAAGTGAACACACCATGACGTATGTAGTTATACCATGACGTATGCAGATATACCCCGAAAAGTGCACACACCATAACGTATGCAGATATATCAAGAAAGGTGAACACACCATGATGTATGTAGATATACCATGACGTATGCAGATATACCCACAAAAGTGAACACACCATGACGTATGTAAATATATGATGGCGTATGCAGACATACCCAGAAAAGTGAACAAACCATGACGTATGCAGATAAACCAAGAAAGGTGAACACACCATGATGTATGTAGATATACCATGACGTATGCAGATATACCCACAAAAGTGAACAGACCATGACGTTTGCATAGATATACAGAAACGTGAAGACACATTGATGTATGTAGATATACCATGACGTATGTAGATATACCCAGAAAAGTGAACACAACATGACGTATGCAGATATACCAATAGAAGTGAACACACCATGACGTATGCAGATATACCCACAAAAGTGAACAGACCATGACGTTTGCATAGATATACAGAAACGTGAAGACACATTGATATATGTAGATATACCATGACGTATGTAGATAGACCCAGAAAAGTGAACACACCATGAGGTATGTAAATATACGATGAAGTATGCAGATATACCCAGAAATGTGAACACACCATGACTTATGTAAATATAACATGACGTATGCTAATATACCCAGAAAATAGAACACACCATGACGTATGTACTGATACCATGTATGCAAGGGACGCAACTCTGCACAGCGAATCGCGGCGCCTTAGACGACTGGGACCATCCGTGCCCCCGAGTTATACCCAGAAAAGTGAACACACAATGACGTATGCAGACATACCATGACGTATGCAGATATACCCAGAAAAGTGAACACAACATGACGTATGCAGATATACCAATAGAAGTGAACACACCATGACGTATGCAGATATACCAAGAAAAGTGCACACACCATGACGTATGCAGATATACCATGACGTATACCAAGAAAAGTGAACACACCATGATGTATGTAGATATACCATGACGTATGCAGATATACCCAGAAAAGTGAACACACCATGACGTATGCAGATATACCAAGAAAAGTGCACACACCACGACGTATGCAGATATACCATGACGTATGCAGACATACCCAGAAAAGTGAACAAACCATGACGTATGCAGATAATCCAAGAAAAGTGAACACACCATGACGTATGTAGATATACCATGACGTATGCAGATATACCCAGAAAAGTGAACACACCATGATGTATGCCGATATACCAAGAAAAGTGAACACACCATGACGTAATTAGATATATCATGAAGTATGCAGATATACCTAGAAATGTGAACACACCATGACGTATGCAGATATACCTAGAAATGTGAACACACCATGACGTATGCAGATATACCATGATGTATGGAGATGTACCGAGAAAAGTGAACACACCATGACGTATGTAGACATATGATGACGTATGCAGATATACCGAGAAAAGTGAACACACCATGACGTATGTACATATAACATGACGTATGCTGATATGCCCAGAAAATAGGACACACCATGACGTATGAAGTTATACCATGTATGCAGTTATACCTAGAAAAGTGAACACACCATGACGTATGTAGATATACCCAGAAAGGGAAACATACCATGACGTATGCAGATATACCCAGAAAAGTGAACACACCATGACGTATGTAGATATACCATGACGTATGCAGATATACCCAGAAAAGTGAACAAACCATGACGTTTGCAGATAAACCCAGAAAAGTGAACACACCATGACGTATGTAGTTATACCATGACGTATGCAGATATACCCAGAAAAGTGAACACACCATGACGTATGCAGATATACCCAGAAAAGTGCACACACCATAACGTATGCAGATAAATCAAGAAAGGTGAACACACCATGATGTAAGTAGATATACCATGACGTATGCAGATATACCCACAAAAGTGAACACACCATGACGTATGCAGATAAATCAAGAAAGGTGAACACACCATGATGTAAGTAGATATACCATGACGTATGCAGATATACCCAGAAAAGTGAACAAACCATGACGTATGCAGATAAACCAAGAAAGGTGAACACACCATGATGTATGTAGATATACCATGACGTATGCAGATATACCCACAAAAGTGAACAGACCATGACGTTTGCATAGATATATAGAAACGTGAACACACATTGATGTATGTAGATATACCATGACGTATGTAGATAGACCCAGAAAAGTGAACACACCATGACGTATGTAAATATACGATGAAGTATGCAGATATACCCAGAAATGTGAACACACCATGACTTATGTAAATATAACATGACGTATGCTAATATACCCAGAAAATAGAACACACCATGACGTATGTTCTGATACCATGTATGCAGTTATACTTGGAAAAGTGAACACACCATGACGTATGCAGATATACCAAGAAAAGTGAACACATATTGACGTATGGAGATATACCATGACGTATGCAGATATACCCAGAAATGTGAACACACCATGACGTATGTAAATATAACATGACGTATGCAGATATACCCAGGAAAGTGAACACACCATGACGTATGCAGATATACCAAGAAAAGTGCACACACCATGACGTATGGAGATATACCATGACGTATGCAGACATACCCAGAAAAGTGAACAAACCATGACGTATGCAGATAAACCAAGAAAAGTGAACACACCATGACGTATGTAGATATACCATGACGTATGCAGATATACCCAGAAAAGTGATTACACCATGATGTATGCAGATATACCATGACATATGCAGATGTATCCAGAAAAATGAACAAACCATGACATATGCAGATATTTCCAGAAAAGTGAACACACCTAACGTATGCAGACATACTCAGAAAAGTGAACACACCATGACGTATGCAGATATACCATGACGTATACCAAGAAAAGTGAACACACCATGATGTATGTAGATATACCATGACGTATGCAGATATACCCAGAAAAGTGAACACACCATGACGTATGCAGATATACCAAGAAAAGTGCACACACCATGACGTATGCAGATATACCATGACGTATGCAGATATACCCAGAAAAGTGAACACACCATGACGTATGCAGATATACCAAGAAAAGTGCACACACCATGACGTATGCAGATATACCATGACGTATGCAGACATACCCAGAAAAGTGAACAAACCATGACGTATGCAGATAAACCAAGAAAAGTGAACACACCATGACGTATGTAGATATACCATGACGTATGCAGATATACCCAGAAAAGTGAACACACCATGATGTATGCAGATATACCAAGAAAAGTGAACACACCATGACGTTATTAGATATATCATGAAGTATGCAGATATACCTAGAAATGTGAACACACAATGACGTATGCAGATATACCTAGAAATGTGAACACACCATGACGTATGCAGATATACCATGATGTATGGAGATGTACCGAGAAAAGTGAACACACCATGACGTATGTAGATATATGATGACGTATGCAGATATACCGAGAAAAGTGAACACACCATGACGTATGTAAATATAACATGACGTATGCTGATATGCCCAGAAAATAGGACACACCATGACGTATGAAGTTATACCATGTATACAGTTATACCTAGAAAAGTGAACACACCATGACGTATGTAGATATACCCAGAAAAGTGAACACACAATGACGTATGCAGATATACCATGACGTATGCAGATATACCCAGAAAAGTGAACACACCATGACGTATGCAGATATACCCAGAAAGGGAAACACACCATGACGTATGCAGATATACCAATAAAAGTGAACACACCATGACGTATGTAGATATACCATGACGTATGCAGATATACCCAGAAAAGTGAACACACCATGACGTTTGCAGATAAACCCAGAAAAGTGAACACACCATGACGTATGTAGTTATACCATGACGTATGCAGATATACCCCGAAAAGTGCACACACCATAACGTATGCAGATATATCAAGAAAGGTGAACACACCATGATGTATGTAGATATACCATGACGTATGCAGATATACCCACAAAAGTGAACACACCATGACGTATGTAAATATATGATGGCGTATGCAGACATACCCAGAAAAGTGAACAAACCATGACGTATGCAGATAAACCAAGAAAGGTGAACACACCATGATGTATGTAGATATACCATGACGTATGCAGATATACCCACAAAAGTGAACAGACCATGACGTTTGCATAGATATACAGAAACGTGAAGACACATTGATGTATGTAGATATACCATGACGTATGTAGATATACCCAGAAAAGTGAACACAACATGACGTATGCAGATATACCAATAGAAGTGAACACACCATGACGTATGCAGATATACCCACAAAAGTGAACAGACCATGACGTTTGCATAGATATACAGAAACGTGAAGACACATTGATATATGTAGATATACCATGACGTATGTAGATAGACCCAGAAAAGTGAACACACCATGAGGTATGTAAATATACGATGAAGTATGCAGATATACCCAGAAATGTGAACACACCATGACTTATGTAAATATAACATGACGTATGCTAATATACCCAGAAAATAGAACACACCATGACGTATGTACTGATACCATGTATGCAAGGGACGCAACTCTGCACAGCGAATCGCGGCGCCTTAGACGACTGGGACCATCCGTGCCCCCCAGTTATACCCAGAAAAGTGAACACACAATGACGTATGCAGACATACCATGACGTATGCAGATATACCCAGAAAAGTGAACACAACATGACGTATGCAGATATACCAATAGAAGTGAACACACCATGACGTATGCAGATATACCAAGAAAAGTGCACACACCATGACGTATGCAGATATACCATGACGTATACCAAGAAAAGTGAACACACCATGATGTATGTAGATATACCATGACGTATGCAGATATACCCAGAAAAGTGAACACACCATGACGTATGCAGATATACCAAGAAAAGTGCACACACCACGACGTATGCAGATATACCATGACGTATGCAGACATACCCAGAAAAGTGAACAAACCATGACGTATGCAGATAATCCAAGAAAAGTGAACACACCATGACGTATGTAGATATACCATGACGTATGCAGATATACCCAGAAAAGTGAACACACCATGATGTATGCCGATATACCAAGAAAAGTGAACACACCATGACGTAATTAGATATATCATGAAGTATGCAGATATACCTAGAAATGTGAACACACC
The DNA here is from genome assembly GCF_023055435.1 of Haliotis rufescens. NCBI lineage: Eukaryota > Metazoa > Mollusca > Gastropoda > Lepetellida > Haliotidae > Haliotis > Haliotis rufescens. Next base: position 11,618,980 of record NW_025964223.1, read on the forward strand.
ATGACGTATGCAGATATACCTAGAAATGTGAACACACCATGACGTATGCAGATATACCATGATGTATGGAGATGTACCGAGAAAAGTGAACACACCATGACGTATGTAGATATATGATGACGTATGCAGATATACCGAGAAAAGTGAACACACCATGACGTATGTAAATATAACATGACGTATGCTGATATGCCCAGAAAATAGGACACACCATGACGTATGAAGTTATACCATGTATGCAGTTATACCTAGAAAAGTGAACACACCATGACGTATGTAGATATACCCAGAAAGGGAAACACACCATGACGTATGCAGATATACCCAGAAAAGTGAACACACCATGACGTATGTAGATATACCATGACGTATGCAGATATACCCAGAAAAGTGAACAAACCATGACGTTTGCAGATAAACCCAGAAAAGTGAACACACCATGACGTATGTAGTTATACCATGACGTATGCAGATATACCCAGAAAAGTGAACACACCATGACGTATGCAGATATACCCAGAAAAGTGCACACACCATAACGTATGCAGATAAATCAAGAAAGGTGAACACACCATGATGTAAGTAGATATACCATGACGTATGCAGATATACCCACAAAAGTGAACACACCATGACGTATGTAAATATACGATGGCGTATGCAGACATACCCAGAAAAGTGAACAAACCATGACGTATGCAGATAAACCAAGAAAGGTGAACACACCATGATGTATGTAGATATACCATGACGTATGCAGATATACCCACAAAAGTGAACAGACCATGACGTTTGCATAGATATATAGAAACGTGAACACACATTGATGTATGTAGATATACCATGACGTATGTAGATAGACCCAGAAAAGTGAACACACCATGACGTATGTAAATATACGATGAAGTATGCAGATATACCCAGAAATGTGAACACACCATGACTTATGTAAATATAACATGACGTATGCTAATATACCCAGAAAATAGAACACACCATGACGTATGTTCTGATACCATGTATGCAGTTATACTTGGAAAAGTGAACACACCATGACGTATGCAGATATACCAAGAAAAGTGAACACATATTGACGTATGGAGATATACCATGACGTATGCAGATATACCCAGAAATGTGAACACACCATGACGTATGTAAATATAACATGACGTATGCAGATATACCCAGGAAAGTGAACACACCATGACGTATGCAGATATACCAAGAAAAGTGCACACACCATGACGTATGGAGATATACCATGACGTATGCAGACATACCCAGAAAAGTGAACAAACCATGACGTATGCAGATAAACCAAGAAAAGTGAACACACCATGACGTATGTAGATATACGATGACGTATGCAGATATACCCAGAAAAGTGAACACACCATGATGTATGCAGATATACCATGACATATGCAGATGTATCCAGAAAAATGAACAAACCATGACATATGCAGATATTTCCAGAAAAGTGAACACACCATGACGTATGCAGACATACTCAGAAAAGTGAACACACCATGACGTATGCAGATATACCATGACGTATACCAAGAAAAGTGAACACACCATGATGTATGTAGATATACCATGACGTATGCAGATATACCCAGAAAAGTGAACACACCATGACGTATGCAGATATACCAAGAAAAGTGCACACACCATGACGTATGCAGATATACCATGACGTATGCAGACATACCCAGAAAAGTGAACAAACCATGACGTATGCAGATAATCCAAGAAAAGTGAACACACCGTGACGTATGTAGATATACCATGACGTATGCAGATATACCCAGAAAAGTGAACACACCATGATGTATGCCGATATACCAAGAAAAGTGAACACACCATGACGTAATTAGATATATCATGAAGTATGCAGATATACCTAGAAATGTGAACACACCATGACGTATGCAGATATACCTAGAAATGTGAACACACCATGACGTATGCAGATATACCATGATGTATGGAGATGTACCGAGAAAAGTGAACACACCATGACGTATGTAGATATATGATGACGTATGCAGATATACCGAGAAAAGTGAACACACCATGACGTATGTAAATATAACATGACGTATGCTGATATGCCCAGAAAATAGGACACACCATGACGTATGAAGTTATACCATGTATGCAGTTATACCTAGAAAAGTGAACACACCATGACGTATGCAGATATACCCAGAAAAGTGAACACACCTAATGTATGCAGATATACCCAGAAAGGGAAACACACCATGACGTATGCAGATATACCAATAAAAGTGAACACACCATGACGTATGTAGATATACCATGACGTATGCAGATATACCCAGAAAAGTGAACAAACCATGACGTTTGCAGATAAACCCAGAAAAGTGAACACACCATTACGTATGTAGTTATACCATGACGTATGCAGATATACCCAGAAAAGTGAACACACCATGACGTATGCAGATATACCCAGAAAAGTGCACACACCATAACGTATGCAGATAAATCAAGAAAGGTGAACACACCATGATGTAAGTAGATATACCATGACGTATGCAGATATACCCACAAAAGTGAACACACCATGACGTATGTAAATATACGATGGCGTATGCAGACATACCCAGAAAAGTGAACAAACCATGATGTATGCAGATAAACCAAGAAAGGTGAACACACCATGATGTATGTAGATATACCATGACGTATGCAGATATACCCACAAAAGTGAACAGACCATGACGTTTGCATAGATATATAGAAACGTGAACACACATTGATGTATGTAGATATACCATGACGTATGTAGATAGACCCAGAAAAGTAAACACACCATGACGTATGTAAATATACGATGAAGTATGCAGATATACCCAGAAATGTGAACACACCATGACTTATGTAAATATAACATGACGTATGCTAATATACCCAGAAAATAGAACACACCATGACGTATGTACTGATAAGATGTATGCAGTTATACTTAGAAAAGTGAACACACCAGGACGTATGCAGATATACCAAGAAAAGTGAACACATATTGACGTATGGAGATATACCATGACGTATGCAGATATACCCAGAAAAGTGAACACACCATGACGTATGCAGATATACCAAGAAAAGTGCACACACCATGACGTATGCAGATATACCATGACGTATGCAGACATACCCAGAAAAGTGAACAAACCATGACGTATGCAGATAAACCAAGAAAAGTGAACACACCATGACGTATGTAGATATACCATGACGTATGCAGATATACCCAGAAAAGTGAACACACCATGATGTATGCAGATATACCAAGAAAAGTGAACACCCCATGACGTTATTAGATATATCATGAAGTATGCAGATATACCTAGAAATGTGAACACACAATGACGTATGCAGATATACCTAGAAATGTGAACACACCATGACGTATGCAGATATACCATGATGTATGGAGATGTACCGAGAAAAGTGAACACACCATGACGTATGTAGATATATGATGACGTATGCAGATATACCGAGAAAAGTGAACACACCATGACGTATGTAAATATAACATGACGTATGCTGATATGCCCAGAAAATAGGACACACCATGACGTATGAAGTTATACCATGTATACAGTTATACCTAGAAAAGTGAACACACCATGACGTATGTAGATATACCCAGAAAAGTGAACACACAATGACGTATGCAGATATACCATGACGTATGCAGATATACCCAGAAAAGTGAACACACCATGATGTATGCAGATATACCAAGAAAAGTGAACACACCATGACGTTATTAGATATATCATGAAGTATGCAGATATACCTAGAAATGTGAACACACAATGACGTATGCAGATATACCTAGAAATGTGAACACACCATGACGTATGCAGATATACCATGATGTATGGAGATGTACCGAGAAAAGTGAACACACCATGACGTATGTAGATATATGATGACGTATGCAGATATACCGAGAAAAGTGAACACACCATGACGTATGTAAATATAACATGACGTATGCTGATATGCCCAGAAAATAGGACACACCATGACGTATGAAGTTATACCATGTATACAGTTATACCTAGAAAAGTGAACACACCATGACGTATGTAGATATACCCAGAAAAGTGAACACACCATGACGTATGCAGATATACCCAGAAAGGGAAACACACCATGACGTATGCATATATACCAATAAAAGTGAACACACCATGACGTATGTAGATATACCATGACGTATGCAGATATACCCAGAAAAGTGAACACACCATGACGTTTGCAGATAAACCCAGAAAAGTGAACACACCATGACGTATGTAGTTATACCATGACGTATGCAGATATACCCCGAAAAGTGCACACACCATAACGTATGCAGATATATCAAGAAAGGTGAACACACCATGATGTATGTAGATATACCATGACGTATGCAGATATACCCACAAAAGTGAACACACCATGACGTATGTAAATATATGATGGCGTATGCAGACATACCCAGAAAAGTGAACAAACCATGACGTATGCAGATAAACCAAGAAAGGTGAACACACCATGATGTATGTAGATATACCATGACGTATGCAGATATACCCACAAAAGTGAACAGACCATGACGTTTGCATAGATATACAGAAACGTGAAGACACATTGATGTATGTAGATATACCATGACGTATGTAGATAGACCCAGAAAAGTGAACACACCATGAGGTATGTAAATATACGATGAAGTATGCAGATATACCCAGAAATGTGAACACACCATGACTTATGTAAATATAACATGACGTATGCTAATATACCCAGAAAATAGAACACACCATGACGTATGTACTGATACCATGTATGCAAGGGACGCAACTCTGCACAGCGAATCGCGGCGCCTTAGACGACTGGGCCACCCGTTCCCCCCAGTTATACCCAGAAAAGTGAACACACAATGACGTATGCAGACATACCATGACGTATGCAGATATACCCAGAAAAGTGAACACAACATGACGTATGCAGATATACCAATAAAAGTGAACACACCATGACGTATGCAGATATACCAAGAAAAGTGCACACACCATGACTTATGCAGATATACCATGACGTATACCAAGAAAAGTGAACACACCATGATGTATGCAGATATACCATGACGTATGCAGATATACCCAGAAAAGTGAACAAACCATGACGTATGCAGATAAACCAAGAAAAGTGAACACACCATGACGTATGTAGATATACCATGACGTATGCAGATAAACCCAGAAAAGTGAACACACCATGACGTTTGCAGATAAACCCAGAAAAGTGAACACACCATGACGTATGTAGATATACCATGACGTATGCGGATATACCCAGAAAAGTGAACACACAATGACGTATGTAGATATACCATGACGTATGCAGATATACCTAGAAAAGTGAACACACCTAAGGTATGCAGATATACCCAGAAAAGTGAACACACCATGACGTATGTAGATATACCATGACGTATGCAGATATACACAGAGAAGTGAACACACCATGACGTATGCAGATATACCAATACAAGTGAACACACCATGACGTATGCAGATATACCATGACGTAAGCAGATATACCCAGAAAAGTGAACAAACCATGACGTATGCAGATATACCAAGAAAAGTGAACACACCATGACGAATGCAGATATACCATGACGTATGCAGATATACCCAGAAAGGTGAACACACCATTACGTATGTAGATATACCATAACGTATGCAGATATATCCACAAAAGTGAACACACCATGACGTTTGCATATATATCCAGAAAAGTGAACACACCTTGACGTATGTTGATATACCATGACGTATGTAGATAGACCCAGAAAAGTGAACACACCATGATGTATGCAGATATACCAAGAAAAGTGAACACACCATGACGTAATTTGATATATCATGAAGTATGCAGATATACCTAGAAATGTGAACACACAATGACTTATGCAGATATACCTAGAAATGTGAACACACCATGACGTATGCAGATATACCATGATGTATGGAGATGTACCGAGAAAAGTGAACACACCATGACGTATGTAGATATATGATGACGTATGAAGATATACCGAAAAAAGTGAACACACCATGACGTATGTAAATATAACATGACGTATGCTGATATGCCCAGAAAATAGGACACACCATGACGTATGAAGTTAAACCATGTATGCAGTTATACCTAGAAAAGTGAACACACCATGACGTATGTAGATATACCCAGAAAAGTGAACATACAATGACGTATGCAGATATAGCATGACGAATGCAGATATACCCAGAAAAGTGAACACACCTAAGGTATGCAGATATACCCAGAAAAGTGAACACACCATGACGTATGTAGATATACCATGACGTATGCAGATATACACAGAAAAGTGAACACACCATGACGTAAGCAGATATACCATGACGTATGTAGACGTACCAAGAAAAGTGAACACACCATGACGTATGCAGATATACCAATAAAAGTGAACACACCATGACGTATGCAGATATACCATGACGTATGCAAACATACCCAGAAAAGTGAACAAACCATGACGTATGCAGATATACCATGACGTATGCAGATATACCCAGAAAAGTGAAAACACCTAAGGTATGCAGATATACCCAGAAAAGTGAACACACCCTGACGTATGTAGATATACCATGACGTATGCAGATATACCCAGAAAAGTGAACACACCATGACGTATGTAGATATACCATGACGTATGTAGACATACCAAGAAAAGTGAACACACCATGACGTATGCAGATATAACAAGAAAAGTGAACACACAATGACGTATGCAGATATACTATGACGTATGCAAATATACCGAGAAATGTGAACACACTATAACGTATGTAGATATACCATGATGTATGCAGATACACATGAGAACAATTTTCAAGAAGGATTTTCTTTCCACTTTTATTATAAACAGCGCCATTGGTATTTTCAATTACATTTTAAGTACAAGACATTTACATTCATCCATGAGTGCACATGAGAAGAGTAAAACAACAATTTTCAAGAAAGAATTTCTGTCCAATGTTATTACAAACAGCGCCATGTGTATTTTCAATTACATTTTAAGTACAAGACATGTACTTTCATCCTTGAATCCTTTACTGCATGAGACGGTTTTCAAGCACTTTCAAAGTACTTTGTTTTTCACATAATTGATCTGAAATGATTTTACAATTTACGGCACCTTTGATTGTCAAAACAGAGACAATTCCAGATATGAATTAATAATTAATTTATTTACTAAACCTAACAATTTACCCCAACCCAATTAACTTAATGAAAATATTACACACTAACACATTTCATGTCAACCCACTCTCATATCATATACACACATATAGTTTGAAATTACTCATAACTCACCACTCTCCTTCCTAACTGCCTGCTCCCCACCAATACATACCTTAACAACTATATTACATCATCATATTAATACATCAACATCATCACAGCAATAAAGCAAGGCATCAGGTAGTTTTTAAAGAACACACCACACACTACTACTAGTACATTAAGGAACATCACAGTCACCATCTATTTATAATAACGTTAACAGATATGATATAACTGTCTCCAAAGACGTATGTCCAATGTGCACATCGGCTACATATCCCTCTCGTTCCAGTTGGTCGGTCGTCGTCACTTCCTTGGTCAGTCTTCTACCACAGAGGCCAGCAGCCTTCAACACTGAACAGGTTCCTCTCCGGTCACCTGACACTATATAATCCATTGTATACACAAATCCATACATCTGCATAATATTCTATTACTACACTTAAATACACATACTACACAAACAAGTTGAGATTGCTGCAGTGCATCAATTGTTCCCCGCCATATAATGTCATATGCAGAGGAAGGAAGTGTAAGCGAGAAGCGGGTTGGTGTAAAGTACAAATTGGTTGTTATTAATTTAAGTTATTTTTTGGAAAGCACAATAAAAACAACAATGTCTTTAAATGGTCAGCACAAGGAAAACCAAAACCAAAGCTGACAGATAAACATATCTATGTACAAAACTTTAAAAAATGGAAAGATCAAAAGCTATATACAGTCACTCACATGAAAGCCACGGGTGCTTACCAAAGGTTAAAAACATCAGTCTTTTGTGACGATATCCTGGTAAAGTTTGCAATAATATTGTTAAAACCCTTATAGAACTAATAATACAATTGTGAAGTTTTGCGTGTAGATTTTGCAATGTTAAAAACTATTCCAGAAAGACTACAGCTTCAGTTTTATAAATCATTACTATGAGTAGGCAAGAAAACACATAACTGGGCCTGTCAGGCATAGACCCACTATTTGTACCAATAATATAAAAAAGAATTCATTACAAGTCCTTTATAGATAACAAAACAAATGTCATTTCTTAAATGCTTTGGAAGCAAATAACAATCTTTCCGGTCAAAATGTTGCCTGTGTTAAATAAAACAAACTTTTGACATATTCAACACCAACACAAATGTAATGAATCTACTGAAAATAAACTTCAGTCCAACTTTCAAGACATGTAAAAGCATTCATTAAGGGATTCCCTTATATCCAACAACAAGTTAAGAACATACAGGTTGATCAAGTCATCTATAAATATTGAGAAGTATCTTACATATTGTAAAAACAAAGGTCATAAGTCACATTTCTCAAAACTCTTTTTTGAGCAATCACAAAGTGGTGATGCAATGCCTTAGGAGATGGGCAACACTTATAAAGAACAACCAAGAAAGAGAATCATTTTTACAAAGTATCATTATAAAGAATTTGGTACACTCTGAAAAAAGAGTCACTTCTCAATACATTTGACCAAACAGTTATCCAGAAACAAGTTCCAAGACCTGTTATCATATCTACAATTATATATATCCCTTGTATGTACAACATTACCATAATTTTGGTCCATTATCATATCGTTTCCATATGATTATAATACACTTGTTTAAAAATAAATTGTTATAATGTACTTCCTTTGTATGTACCTGTGTGTTTTGTACTTACTGTGCATATATTTTGTAGTTTTATTTCCACCGTTTCTATATGGAATCTTACGCAATCTCAGTAAAACATCTTTGACAGTGTGAAACCTATGACAGTGCGTTCAAATCCCGGTTTGACCCGATTTTAATTATAGGTTTGTCCGCACCATACCCGTGCTCGTGGGTTTCACCAAAAGGGTAAACATCTAAGGCCTGCATCACTTCGGGATTTTCCTCCCACATCCAGCTGACAGGCCATATGAAATTAAAATGTTATGCGGTGCGGATTTTGACAATCTCCTAGTGGGTAATCTATTAATTAATTTGTGTATTTGGTCCAAGTGGTCATAATTTCAAAGAATCATGATCACGGACAGGTTATCCTAGATACACAGAAACTTCACATTCATGCTATCAAAACATCTGTATAAAGTGTTTACAACATAAGAATCAGTCCTGTAAAGGACTGAGTAATGACAGGGAAATGCTGATGCAAAGGACCCGTGAAGATCCGGGGTAGAAGAGGTCTTCAGCAACCTATGCTTACCGTAAAAGGCGACTAACGGGATCGAGTGGTCAGGCTCGCTGGCTTGGTTGATGCATGTCATCGATCCCAATTGCGTGGACCATCGTCATGATATCAATCACTGGATTGCCTGGTCCAGACTCGATTATTTACAGACCGCCGTCATAGAGCTGAGTGCAGCGTTAAACAACAAACAAACCAAACCTGATGCAAAGCATGAAGTAAACAGTACAGCAGACTGCTACCGTGATTACCGATAGGTCCATGTTGCATCACCGTATGCTGTGCCAGAGAGCTAATTGATGGCATGGCTGTATGTTGTGTCAGGTAACAACGTGATGACATGACTATGTGCTGTGGCAGCGAGATACTGGTTGACATGACAATATCCTGTGTCAGGTTTGTCCTTCATGGCATGACTACATGCATGCTGACTGTTACAGAAAGGATATCTCTTGTGTTTACTCCTGTTGAACGTTTATTCTCAATTGTTCATAGATATAGTTCGAAATTTGGGACACCGTCGCATTTTCGACGATCAGTGTTGTTGGCGACAGCTGAACATGTGTGTCATCCCTGATTTGCGCCGTGATTTGTATGAAATTCATCGAATCAACACCCAGTTCTTGTGTTCCCTGGTCAACATCTATTGCGGTCTCGTCCAGCATGGCAACTTCAATAACAACAGCTTTCACATAGTCCACGAGTTTCAACATGGCTTCTTCTTTTGAGACTTTGGTCAATTCGTTCAGATTCCAAGTTGGATGAGAAGCTGGTCGCACAGGAGATGCAGAAGGAGAAACAAGCAGCCGAAAACGAGATGCAAAATCCGGGTTGTTTTCTCTTTGAAGAGTCTCCCTAAACTTTGCTAGGTTAAGTTCACAAATGACAATTTGTGGTTTGTTCAACATGAGTATGTTTTAGACATTCTGGTATGTCCTTTTTCTGTATGACTTTATATCCATATGACTCAAGAATCTTTATGCACTTTTCCTGCAGCAGTCCCATTCGCAGAGGGCCCCAGTTAACAGTTTGTCCACTCTGACCATTTTTATTCCGCACATGCGCAAGGGCATCCATAAAACCATTCCCAGCACTGTAGTTTGATTGCCCGGCGTTTCCAAAGACTGATGTTACAGATGAAAACAGCACAAAGTAGTCCAGTGGGAGACACTCTGTCAGGAGATGCAGGTTCCAGGATCCAGCAACCTTGGGAGAAGAAGCTGTGTGGAACTTCTCTCTTGTCATGTCCGGAAGTAGACCATCCTCAAGCAGAGCAGTCCCAAAGAACACCCCTTTCAATGAGAACATAGGGAAACTAGTTTTCAACTCCGACAATGCTGATTTCAGCGCACTGATATCCTGAACATCAGCTTGTACTGATGTCACACTACATCCATAGTCCTTGGATATCTGTTCAATGTCTGCTTGTTTGTCATCATTAGGAGTACGTCTACTGAGAATTGCAACACATCCTGCTCCTTTGCTAGCCAAATACAAGACGCATTCCCATCCCAATCCAGTCAAACCTCCAACAACAAGATACATTCCAGTCATATCAAACAGCATATCCTCTGGTATACCGACTTGTTCTGTATGGAGGCTTGCATCTCTGTAAATATTCCATTCCTTTGTTAGTGGGAAATTCGGTAAGGTCAATTGGTAGAAACTGCGACATAAGAGATGAGTCACACACAGACTTGAAACAACGAAATATTTCATCTACACTTCTGCTATTGTCCTTAATCGGCATGTACAGTTTTGGAATATGTGTCTCCATTTCACTGAATGACAGAATTTCCAAGGACCTCACAATGGATACTTTCAGTTGTAATCTGTCACATTTCACCAGTTTTAAAATGGAGGTTTTCATCATATTTTTGAAGCAGACAATGTGCTCTAGACAATGCCATTTCTGAACAATCATTTGTGCTAGTTCTGCAGTTATCTGTATTGTAGATATAACCACTGGGCTGCCATGGTGAGATGGTATTTCATCTGGTGTCAACAATATAACTGGTTGTGATTGTTTGGCCAACAGTAGAACCTTAATTGCCTCAGCATATTTCTTCGTCTGGTGTGTGTACAATATTGCAGTTTCTTTCATCACTTGATCACATAATCGCCAAATGCAATAAAGTTTCAACAAGGATCCTGTTTTATAATTCTTGAGGTCCTTCAAATCAATCACAAATTTCTTGGGGACACAGGTCTTTGGCATGACTAGATGTGGGTAGCAAATAACAGCTGTTATATCTGTATCAGATGTCTCAATGGTTCCACTCGACTGATAAGTGAGAACTGGATAGGTCATTGGGTTGTCCTCGTTATCGTCAGCACAGAGCACCTGTTCAGTCAGGAATGTATTGTGAACTGCAAACTAACTGCTAACTTCTTTCACTGCCGTCTGAGATGCTTGTCTTGAAACTGCAAAGAATGGTTCTGTAATAGTTTCTCTCGTTTTTGTAACTAAAATTGTCCCCAAACCATTTCTTTGACTTTCTGGTCGAACATGTGGTGTAGATATATTTACTGGGTCAAACACCTGTCCATAGAACTGTTTGTTGTTCATCTCGATCTCTGGATAGTTTTGGATTTCTAAAACACTGTTATAATCAGCTTTAGAAGCTTTATGGCCATTCTAGGAAATTCTCGTCTGACACATCTAATGAAAGCTTGAATACCTTCATTTATGCAAGCTTGTGCATCATGCCCTTTGTTTGCATTAAGGCGATCAGCAGGAGTAGTCTTTGTCATGATAAGAATTGGTATTTTGAGAAATTTCTCGGATATGTAGAGGATGAGAGATCTCAGTGGCATAATTTTATCCTCCAAGTATCTCTCCAGATACAACCCATCTTCAGTTTTCTCAGGCATTGCTTGAAATAGGACAGCCACTGCTGTTGCCTGTTGTAGTTCAAGAGGAAAACTGCTCCCGATTAAAGTGGAAATATCATGAGTTCTCCAAGGCACTGAGGTGAGTGAGCTGTCACCATCGCTAAACATCTAAACATCTTGAAATGTTTTACTGTTACAGACTGGAACACCATGATCTATGGCCCTGGGCTGAATTTCATAAGCAACGTTTCTGACATTAAAAGTCTCCACGCCAATCACCTTCAACGTGAAAGCTGCAATGTGCGCGATGACGTATCCATCCATTGTCAGTAATGATAGTGAAAGTGTTGCATGCGTTTCTGTTTCTTGAAGAACCTTAACATGGATGAGCATGTTCTTTGATATTTTCTTCTTGACAACCAAACCTTTCAGAAAAAATGGAAGCATCTCTTTCATGTCCGTTGCCACAGTAACAGCTGCTTGAAACATTCCATCCAGAACAGCAGGGTGAAGAACTGTAAGTTCCATTTCACTTCCTAGCTGTGATCCAATGTCAATCAAAGTGAGACTTTCTTTTTCAGCCACCCGGCTACTTTGAATAACAGACATGATTACCCAATAACTGAATCCAGCCTTTTCCAACTTCTCATAAATATCCTCCTTTGTCAGCGTGTGCTTACATCGGTCGTTAATTGATAGCACATCAAGCCTGTCTGGTGTGACGTCATCCAGAGTCTGCCTGATCACTGCTTCTGCGTATTCTGTTGTGCCTTTCCTAATAGTAACTGCCATCACACATTTGGGGATATTGTCTGTGTTATCCTTGATTTCAATGTTTGTTGTGTGTCCTGTTGTGTGTAGGTTTAATAGCCTTTTGAAAGACACTGAGATGTTTACTACCTCGTGTTCATTTAAAGCTATCCTTTTTGCAATAGCAAGTGCAGCCTCGGCATACACGGCACCTGGAAGAATAATTGCTCCTTTCACCTTGTGCTCAAACACACTTTTAAAAATGTTTGGATCAATAATTAATCTTGCAGATCCAGATTCAACAGTGCCCTTCAGAAACAGATGGCCGCCCGAATTCTCTTTTCTACACATAAGCACTTGGTGTTCAGTGTCAGATACCAACAGAACAAGTTTTCCATCGAAAACATGAGCTGGATAACTTGTTGGCTGCATCTGTTCATCAAAGAAACTGTTCCACCTGATGCTGACTCCAGAGTTATACAGTACACTCAGAGCATTATACATATCAGTGTACTTTGATCCTTTGTGGATAGATGAGACAGTTGTTACATCCAGAGATGTATGCTTGAAAAATATCCCGTATGTGAGAATTTAATACTGGTTTGGGGCCTATTTCCACGAAGATATTGTTATGGAAATTGCGAGCAGCCTTCATAATGGCATCACAGAACCTGACTGGTTCCCTTATGTTCCTACCCCAGTAGGTAACAGACCTTTTGGCTTCTTCATTTAAGCCCGGGTCAAATGATGAAATGAATTCTGTTGCCATCTTTGATGTTTGCAAAGGCAACAACACTTTGTCCAGCTGGTGTGTAGATGAAGCCAAGAAGGGACTGTGGAAAGTTCTTGTAACAGGAAGTTCATAAAACAGTGTGTTACTATCTGAAAAATGCCCAAATTCCTCTTTGACTGACAGAACAGCCCTCTCATCACCACTGATAGTACATGAGACTGGGCTGTACAACTACCTGATTTTGATGCTTTCTGCATGCTGTCTTTACTTGTTCAATGTCAACATTTCGGATAAGCATCATCTTTCCACGTGGCCCCATAGCCAGGATCCGAGTCCTGTGGAGGATGACCCTCACAGCATCATACAGGGACAGGATCCCAGCAATGTGTGCTGCAGCCACCTCCCCCACTGACTGACCAACAACAGCTGCAGGCTTCACCCCCCAGGATTCCCAGAGGTGAGCTAGAGACACCTGACAAGCAAAGATGGCAATGGGACCAAACAAAGGATCTGTCACATCATAATTAGCACGCAGTCTCTTGATTAAAGACCAGTTTACAAAGTGATAGAGGCAATCTTCAATTTCCTGCATCTTTGCTAAGAAGCATTTATTGCATTTCATGTGATCATTGCACATTCCAACCCATGCTGTACCCATTCCACAAAATACAAATATGATGCGCCCTTTGTCTCTTTTGAGAGTTCGAGATATGTTTGATAACTGGCTTTCATTTTGTAATTTAAGATCTTTAAAGGTGTCTGAGAAGGACACTTTTCTGAAATGCAAGTGCTCCCTACACACACATGATGTGTATGCCATGGCTTTGAAATGTAACTCCCCATGATGTTTGAAGAACTGTGAAATTGATTTGTGTAATGTATCAAAATCAGAGCCTGAAAAGCAAACTGGTAAAATTTCATCTGGTTCGTTACAAATGCCTAAACGTTCCACAGAATAAGATCTCAGAACAGCATGACTGCTGCTACCACCAAACCCAAAGGAATTGATACATGCAATTTTCTTCTCCCGTTTCCAGTCAACATTTCAACAGGCACCACAAACCGAAACCTGTCAAAGTCAATTGCTTCATTGGGTTTGTCGAAGTGTAGGGATCGCACGATGGTGCTGTGTTTCATCATCAGCAGGACCTTGATGAGTCCAGCCACTCCGGCTGCTGCCTCTAGATGGCCGATGTTGGTCTTCACAGAACCAATGTGACGTTGTCAAGGAAACTCCTCAAAGAAGGTCCCCAGAGCTGTAGCTTCTACAGGGTCTCCCAGTCTCGTCCCTGTGCCTGTAAAGATGAACAACTGCTTCAGCATTCCTCGTCTGTGCAATGGAACACTCATCTCTTCCCATGGCAATTAAGCTACATTTCTACCAATTGACTATGATAGCAGGAAATGTCATTGCTCCCTTCAAACAAATGTGTAAACCTGTCAAAACCATGTATAAGCAGTATCAACTTTTGATTCGACTCTAACATCTGAAGACATGTCTTTTCCTCTTTTGTACTGGATTCCAAAGAGCTATAAAATGTATACACTCTCTGTTACAAAGATAGAAGGACATTCTTTATATTCACAGACTCCCAAAAACTTAATCTCAGAAAAGAACCAAATTCAATTATATTAATATGTTGTCAACTTTGAAATCCATTATCCCACACATCGAACTTCAGGATCAGGGCAATTTGTCAAAAATGAAATCAAATGTCATCTGAAGTTTACTGAGAAAACAGTATGTCAAATGCTGGACCTTCTGATTGATAACATCAATGTGAAATCTGGGGGTAAGACATTTAGGCAAGACGTAAGCATCTACATGGGCACTGATTGCGCTCCCCTTCTTACTGATCTGTTTCTTTGTGCATATGAATCTGACATTCTGCTCGGTTTGACAAATCAGAACAAAGCAATTTGGCCAAGAAGTTTAACTTGAGGTTCAGTTATATCAATGATCAATAACTGTCAAATAGCCAATTCCCTTCCGCCAATTTAGCCACCTGAACTAGAAATGAAAGAAACCAGTGAAACCGCCTTGTATATTTCTTACTTAGATCTAGATGTATGCATAAAGATTCAAAGCGACAAAGACTGCTCTGAAAGACTGTGTGACAAGAGGGATGACTTTAAATATCCAGTAGTAGTAACCTTTATGTCGAGCAATATTCCCAAAGCTCCTTCGCTATCTACATTTCAGACATTTTGAGATGCATTAGTACATTTTCTTTCTGCGAATATATCAAAAAGCAGTTTACGGGTCTTGCTCAAAAGTAGTTCATCTGGATTGCGACATACAATGCTTTCAACATCGGTTTACGGTTCATGCTCAGAAGTGCATTCATCTAGGTTACAACATTCAACTCCTCAGTTAAGCTTTCAAAATGTTTAATGGAAGTCATGTGGAGGACATTTCCAAATTTGATGCATCAATAAGGATGTCCGATGTAATTTCCTATATCTTATGCCCCCGTGTGTTTTTTAGGTGAACATGTGACTCGCCTTTGCATGTGTTTGTGATGAATGCCACCTTTTCGTTGATATTTGGAACCAATGAAATTATTTGATGAAAGGCACGAGTTGCCCAGTAGGTTTGTCAGCACCACACAGTGCTCATGGGTTTCACCAAAGTGATAAACGTCACTCTGTGTTTTCCTTCTACATGATGCTGACACGACGTGATATTACTGTAATAATGTTAAAAAAAGCATTAAACCCAACTCACTCACTATTTGATAGTGATTCGTAAACACATACTCACGATATACTCAGAATAGTGCAGTGTACCATGATTAGGTATTGGATGGGGATTGTTGGCACAGTGACAGTGTACCATCGTTAGGTAGTGGATGTGGACTGTTGGCACAGTGACATTGTACCATTATTAGGTAGTGGATGGGGGCTGGTGGCACAGTGACAGTGTACCATGATTAGGTCTTGGATGGGGACTGATGGCACAGTGACAGTGTATCATCAATAGGGTCTGGATGGGACCTGGTAGCACAGTGACAGTACTTTGATTACGGCTTGGATGTGGACGGGTGGCACAGTGACACTGTCCCATGATTATGACGTGGATGGGGACTGATTTCACAGTGCCTGTATACCATGATAAGGGAGTGGATAGGGACTGGTGGCACAGAGACAGTGAACCATGATTAGGTTGTGGATGGGAACTGGTGGCACAGTGACAGTGTACCTTCATTACGGCTTGGATGTTGACGGTAGGCACAGTGTCAGCGTACCATGATTAGGTTTTGGATGAAGACTGGTGGCACAGTAACAGTATACTATGATTAGGTCTTGGATGGAGACTGGTAGCACAATACAATGCACCATGATTAGGGCGTTGATGGAATGGGGACTGGTGGCACAGTGCCAGTGTACCATGATTAGGTCTTCGCTGGGGACTTGTGCCACAGTGACAGTGTACCACGATTAGTGCAAGGATGATGACTGGTGGCACAGTGACAGTGTGCCGAAATTAAGGCAAGGATGAGGACTCGTGGCACAGTGACAGTTTACCAAGATTAGGTCTTGGATGGGGACTGGTGGCACAGTGACAGTGTACCATCATTAGGTAGTGGATGTTGACTGGTGGTACAGCGACAGTGTACCATGATTAGGTCTTCGATAGGGACTGCTGGCACAGTGACAGTGTGCCACGATTAAGGCAAAGATTGGGGCTCATGCCACAGTGACAGTTTACAAAGATTGGGGCGTGGATGGGGATTGGTGGCACAGTGACAGTGTACCATCGTGAGGTAGTGGATGTGGACTGGTGGAACAGTGACATTGTACCATCATTAAGTAGTGGATAGGGGCTGGTGGCACAGTGACAGTGTATCATCATTAGGGTGTGAATGGGGGCTGGTAGCACAGTGACAGCGTACCATGATTAGGTTTTGGATGGGGACTGCTGGCACAGTGACAGTGTGCCACGATTAAGAGAAGGATGGGGACTGGTGGCACAGTGACAGTGTACCATGATTAGGTATTGGATGGGGATTGCTGGCACAGTGCCAGTGTGCCACGATTAAGGCAAGGATGGGGACTCGTGGCACAGTGACAGTTTACAAAGATTGGGGCGTGGATGGGGATTGGTGGCACAGTGACAGTGTACCGTCGTTAGGTAGTGGATGTGGACTGGTGGCACAGTGACATTGTACCATCATTAGGTAGTGGATGGGGGCTGGTGTCACACTGACAGTGTACCATGATTGGGTCTTAGAGGGAGACTGGTGGCACAGTGACAGTGTACCATGATTACGTCTTCGATGGGGACTGGTTGCACAGTGACAGTGTATCATGATTAGGGCGTTGATGGGGCTGGTTTTACAATGACAGTGTACCATAATTAGGGAGAGGATGGGGCCTGTTTCCAGAGTGACAATGTACCATGATTAGGGCCTAAATTGAATGTGGATTGGCGGCACAGTGACAGTGTACCATGATGAGGTCTTCGATGGGGACTTGTGCCACAGTGACAGGGTATCATGATTAGGGCCTGGATGGTTCTGGTGGCACACTGACAGTGTACCATCATTATGTAGTGGATGTGGACTGGTGTCACAGTGACAGTGTACCATGATTGGGTCTTGGAGGGAGACTGGTGGTAGGGACAGTGTACCATGATTAGGTCTTCGATGGGGACTGGTGGCACAGTGGCAGTTTACCAAGATTAGGTCTTGGATGGGGACTGGTGGCACAGTGACAGTGTACCATCATTAGGTAGTGGATCGGGACTGGTTGCACAGTGACAGTGTACCACGATTAGTGCAAGGATGGGGACTGATTGCAGAGTGACAGTGTGCCACGATTAAGGCAAGGATGGGGACTCGTGGCACAGTGACAGTTTACCATGATTAGGTCTTCGATGGGGCTGGTTGTACAATGACAGCGTACCATTATTAGGGAGTAGATGGGGCCTGATTGCACAGTGACAGTGTACCATGATTAGGTCTTGGATGGGGACTGGTTGCACAGTGACAGTGTACCATGATTGGGTCTTGGAGGGAGACTGGTGGCATAGTGACAGTGTACCATGATTAGGTCTTGGATGGGGACTGGTGGCACGGTGACAGTGTACCATGATGAGGTCTTCGATGGGAACTTGTGCCACAGTGACAGGGTATCATGATTAGGGCGTCGATGGTTCTGGTGGCACAGTGACAGTGTACCATCATTAGGGCGTCGATGGGGACTGGTGAAACCCTGTTGCTTGAAAGTGATTAGGCCTTGGATGGGGACTGGTGGCACAGTGACAGTGTACCATGATTATGGCGTTGATGGGGACGGGTGGCACTGTGACAGTATACCATTATTAGGTCGTGGATGGGGACTGGTGGCATAGTGACAGTCTGTCATCAATAGGGTGTTCATGGGGACTGGTGGCACACTGACAGTGTACCATGATAAGGTCTTGGATGGGGACTGGTGGCACAGTGAGAATGTTTTTTAAGGCATGCATGGGGACTTGTGGCACAATGACAGTGTAACATGATTAGGTCGTGGATGGGGACTGGTGACACAGTCACAGTGTTTCCTGAATAGGGTGTTCATGGGGACTAGTGGCACAGTGACAATGTACAATGATTAGTGCGTGGATGGGGGCTGGTTTCACCGTGACATTATATCATGATAAGGGCGTGGATGGAGACTGGTGGCACAGTGACAGTGTACCATGATTGGGTCTTGGATGAGGACTGGTGACACATTGACAGTGATCCATGATTGGGTCTTGGAGGGAGACTGGTGGCATAGTGACAGTGTACCATGATTAGGTCTTGGATGGGGACTGGTGGCACAGTGACAGTGTACCATGATGAGGTCTTCGATGGGAACTTGTGCCACAGTGACAGGGTATCATGATTAGGGCGTCGATGGTTCTGGTGGCACAGTGACAGTGTACCATCATTAGGGCGTCGATGGGGACTGGTGAAACCCTGTTGCTTGAAAGTGATTAGGCCTTGGATGGGGACTGGTGGCACAGTGACAGTGTACCATGATTATGGCGTTGATGGGGACGGGTGGCACTGTGACAGTATACCATTATTAGGTCGTGGATGGGGACTGGTGGCATAGTGACAGTCTGTCATCAATAGGGTGTTCATGGGGACTGGTGGCACACTGACAGTGTACCATGATAAGGTCTTGGATGGGGACTGGTGGCACAGTGAGAATGTTTTTTAAGGCATGCATGGGGACTTGTGGCACAATGACAGTGTAACATGATTAGGTCGTGGATGGGGACTGGTGACACAGTCACAGTGTTTCCTGAATAGGGTGTTCATGGGGACTAGTGGCACAGTGACAATGTACAATGATTAGTGCGTGGATGGGGGCTGGTTTCACCGTGACATTATATCATGATAAGGGCGTGGAAGGAGACTGGTGGCACAGTGACAGTGTACCATGATTGGGTCTTGGATGAGGACTGGTGGCACATTGACAGTGATCCATGAGTAGGGCGTTGTTAGGGACTGGCGGCACAGTGTAATAAGGTCTTGGATGGGGACAGGTGGAACCCTGTTCCTTGAAAGTGATTAGATCTTTGTTTGGGACTGGTGGCACAGTGACAGTGTACCATGGTTCGTTCGTGGATGGGAACTTGTTGCACAGTGACAGCAGTGTACCTTGATTACGGCTTGGATGTGGACTGGTGGCACAGTGACAGTGTACCATGATTCGGTCGTGTATGGGAACTGGTGGCACAGTGACAGTGTACCTTGATTACGGCTTGGATGTTGACGGGTGGCACAGTGCCACTGTACCATGATTATGAGGTGGATGAGGACTGATTTCACAGTGACAGTGTACCATGATTCGGTCGTGTATGGGAACTGGTGGCACAGTGACAGTGTACCTTGATTACGGCTTGGATGTTGACGGGTGGCACAGTGCCACTGTACCATGATTATGAGGTGGATGGGGACTGATTTCACAGTGACTGTATACCATGATAAGGGAGTGGATAATGACTGGTGGCACAGTGACAGTGTACCATGATTCGGTCGTGTATGGGAACTGGTGGCACAGTGACAGTGTACCTTCATTACGGCTTGGATGGGGACTGGTGGCACAGTGTCAGTGTACCATGATAAGGTTTGGGATGGGGACTGATGGCACAGCGACAGTGTACCATGATAAGGTCTTGGATGGGGACTTGTGGCACAGTGAGATTGTTTTTTAAGGCATGAATGGGGACTTGTGGCACAATGACAGTGTACCATGATTAGTTCGTGTATGGGAACTGTTGGCACAGCGACAGTGTACCTTGATTACGGCTTGGATGTGGACGGGTGGCACAGTGACAGTGTACCATGAGTATGACGTGGATGGGGACTGATTTCACAGTGACTGTATACCATGATAAGGGAGTGGCTAGGGACTGGTGGCACAGAGACAGTGAACCATGATTAGTTGTGGATGGGAACTGGTGGCACAGTGACAGTGTACCATGATTAGGTCTTGGATGAGGACTGTTGGCACGGTGACAGTGTACCATGATTAGGTTCTGGATGGGGACTGGTCGCACATTGTAACAAGGTCTTGGATGGGGACTGAACGAACCCTGTTCCATGAAAGTGATTAGGTCTTTGGTGGGGACTGTTGGCACAGTGACAGTGTACCATGATTATGGCGTGGATGGGGGCTGGTGGCACAGTGACAGTGAACCATGAGTATGGCGTGGATGGGGACTGGTGGCACAGTGACAGTGTACCGTCATTACGTAGTGGATGGGGACTGGTGTCACAGTGACGATGTACCTTGATTAGGGCGTGGATGGGGACTGGTGGTACAGTGACAGTGTACCTTGATTGCGGCTTGGATTTGGACGGGTGGCACAGTGACACTGTACCATGATTAGGTCTTGGATGAGGACTGTTGGCACAGTGACAGCGTACCATGATTAGGTTGTGGATGGGAACTGGTTGAACAGTGGCAGTGTACCGACATTACGGCTTGGATGGGGACTGGTGGCACAGTGTCAGTGTACCATGATAAGGTTTGGGATGGGGACTGATGGCACAGCGACAGTGTACCATGATAAGGTCTTGGATGGGGACTGGTGGCACAGTGACAGTGTTTTTTAAGGCATGGATGGGGACTTGTGGCACAATGACTGTGTAACATGATTAGGTCGTGTATGGGAACTGTTGGCACAGTGACAGTGTACCTTGATTACGGCTTGGATGTGGACGGGTAGCACAGTGACAGTGTGGTGATTAGGTCTTGGATGAGGACTGTTGGCACAGTGACAGTGTACCATGATTAGGTTCTGGATGGGGACTGGTCGCACATTGTAACAATGTCTTGGATGGGGACTGATGGAACCCTGTTCCATGAAAGTGATTAGGTCTTTGGTGGGGACTGTTGGCACAGTGACAGTGTACCATGATTATGGCGTGGATGGGGACTGGTGGCACAGTGACAGTGTACCATGATTAGAGCGTGGATGGGGACTGGTGGTACAGTGACAGTGTACCTTGATTGCGGCTTGGATGTGGACGGGTGGCACAGTGACACTGTATCATGATTAGGTCTTGGATGAGGACTGTTTGCACAGTGACAGCGTACCATGATTAGGTTCTGGATGGGGACTGGTGGCACAGTGTAACTAGGTCTTGGATGGAGACTGATGGAACCCTGTTCCTTGAAAGTGATTAGGTCTTTGGTGTGGTGGCACAGTGACAGTGTACCATGATTATGGCGTGGATGGGGACTGGTGGCACAGTGACAGTGTACCGTCATTACGTAGTGGATGGGGACTGGTGGTACAGTGACAGTGTACCACGATTAGGTTGTAGATGAGGACTGGTGGCACAATGACTATGTGCCATGAATAGGTTATTGATGGGGGCTGGTGGCACAGTGACAGTGTACCATGATTAAGTCTTTGATGGGGACTGGTTGTACAATTACAGCGTACTTTGATTAGGGAGTGGATTGAATGTGGATTGGTGGCACAGTGCCAGTGTACTATAATTATGTCTTGGATGGGGACTCGTGGAACAGTGACAGTGTACCATGATTAAGTTGTTGATGGGGACTGGTGTCACAATGACAGTGTGCCATGATTACGTTATTGATGGACACTGGTGGCACAGTGACAGTGTACCTTGATTAGGTCTTGGATGAAGACTGGTGGCACAATGACAGTGTACCATGATAAGGGCGGGGATTGAATGGGGACTTGTGGCATAGTAATGGTGTACAATGATTAGGTCCTGAATTGAGACTGATAGCAAAATGGCAGTGGATCATTATTAGGGTGCAAATGGGGACTGGTGGCACAGTGACAGTTTACCAAGATTGGGGCGTGGATGGGGACTGGTGGCACTGTGACAGTGTACCATGATTAGGTATTGGATGGGGATTGGTGGCACGGTGACAGTGTACCATCGTTAGGTAGTGGATGTGGACTGGTGGCACAGTGACATTGTACCATTATTAGGTAGTGGATGGGGGCTGGTGGCACAGTGACAGTGTACCATGATTAGGTCTTGGATGGGGACTGATGGCACAGTGCCAGAGTACCATGATTAGGTCTTCGATGGGGACTGGTGGCACAGTGACAGTGTATCATCAGTAGGGTCTGGATGGGACCTGGTAGCACAGTGACAGTACCTTGATTACGGCTTGGATGTGGACGGGTGGCACAGTGACACTGTACCATGATTATGACGTGGATGGGGACTGATTTCACAGTGCCTGTATACCATGATAAGGGAGTGGATAGGGACTGGTGGCACAGAGACAGTGAACCATGATAAGGTTGTGGATGGGAACTGGTGGCACAGTGACAGTGTACCTTCATTACGGCTTGGATGGGGACTGGTGGCACAGTGTCAGCGTACCACGATTAGGTTTTGGATGAAGACTGGTGGCACAGTAACAGTATACTATGATAAGGTCTTGGATGGAGACTGGTAGCACAATGACAATGTACCTTGATTAGGGCGTGGATGGAATGGGGACTGGTGGCACATTGACAGTGTGCCACGATTAAGGCATGAATGGGGACTTGTGGCACAATGACTGTGTAACATGATTAGGTCGTGTATGGGAACTGTTGGCACAGTGACAGTGTACCTTGATTACGGCTTGGATGTGGACGGGTGGCACAGTGACAGTGTACCATGATTAGGTCTTGGATGAGGACTGTTGGCACAGTGACAGTGTACCATGATTAGGTTCTGGATGGGGACTGGTCGCACATTGTAACGATGTCTTGGATGGGGACTGATGGAACCCTGTTCCATGAAAGTGATTAGGTCTTTGGTGGGGACTGTTGGCACAGTGACAGTGTACCATGATTATGACGTGGATGGGGACTGGTGGCACAGTGACAGTGTACCATGATTAGAGCGTGGATGGGGACTGGTGGTACAGTGACAGTGTACCTTGATTGCGGCTTGGATTTGGACGGGTGGCACAGTGACACTGTATCATGATTAGGTCTTGGATGAGGACTGTTTGCACAGTGACAGCGTACCATGATTAGGTTCTGGATGGGGACTGGTAGCACAGTGTAACTAGGTCTTGGATGGAGACTGATGGAACCCTGTTCCTTGAAAGTGATTAGGTCTTTGGTGTTGTGGCAGAGTGACAGTGTACCTTGATTATGGCGTGGATGGGGAACTGGTGGCACAGTGACAGTGTACCGTCATTACGTAGTGGATGGGGACTGGTGTCACAGTGACAGTGTACCATGATTAGGTCTTTGATTGGGACTGATGGCACAGCGACAGTGTACCATGATTAGGGCGTGGATGGGGACTGGTGGTACAGTGACAGTGTACCACGATTAGGTTGTTGATGAGGACTGGTGGCACAATGACTATGTGCCATGAATAGGTTATTGATGGGGGCTGGTGGCACAGTGACAGTGTACCATGATTAAGTCTTTGATGGGGACTCGTGGCAGAGTGACAGTGTACTATGATTAGGTTGTTGATTGGGGCTGGTGGCACAGTGACAGTGTACCAACATTAGGCCTTGGATGGGGACTGGTGGCACAGTGACAGTGTACCATGATAAGGGCGTGGATGGGGACTGGTTGCACAATGACAGTGTACCATAATTAGGCCTTGGATGGGGACTGATGGCACATTGACAGTGTACCATGATAAGGGCATGGATGGGGACTGGTTGTACAGTGACAGTGTACCTTCATTAGGCCTTGGATGGGGACTGATGGCACATTGACAGTGTACCACGATTAGTGTGTTGATGGGGACAGGTGGGAAAGTGACATTGTAAAATGATTAGGGCTTGGATTGGTGACTGGTGGCACAGTGACAGTGAACCATGATTTGGTTTTGGATGGGGACTGGTGGCACAGTGACAGTGTACCGTGATTAGGGCTTGGATGTTGACGGGTGGCACAGTGACACTGTACCACGATTAGGTTGTTGATGAGGACTGGTGGCACAATGACTATGTGCCATGAATAGGTTATTGATGGGGGCTGGTGGCACAGTGACAGTGTACCATGATTAAGTCTTTGATGGGGACTCGTGGCAGAGTGACAGTGTACTATGATTAGGTTGTTGATTGGGGCTGGTGGCACAGTGACAGTGTACCAACATTAGGCCTTGGATGGGGACTGGTGGCACAGTGACAGTGTACCATGATAAGGGCGTGGATGGGGACTGGTTGCACAGTGACAGTGTACCATAATTAGGCCTTGGATGGGGACTGATGGCACATTGACAGTGTACCATGATAAGGGCATGGATGGGGACTGGTTGTACAGTGACAGTGTACCTTCATTAGGCCTTGGATGGGGACTGATGGCACATTGACAGTGTACCACGATTAGTGTGTTGATGGGGACAGGTGGGACAGTGACATTGTAAAATGATTAGGGCTTGGATTGGTGACTGGTGGCACAGTGACAGTGAACCATGATTTGGTTTTGGATGGGGACTGGTGGCACAGTGACAGTGTACCGTGATTAGGGCTTGGATGTTGACGGGTGGCACAGTGACACTGTACCATGATTAGGTCTTGGAGGGGGGCTGGTGGCACAATGACAGTGTGCTATGAATAGGTTATTGATGGGGACTGGTGGCACAGTGACGGTGTACCATAAGAAGATCGTGAATGGGGACGGGTGGCACTGTGACAGTGTACCATGATTAGGTCTTAGATGGGGACTTTTGGCATAGTGAAAGTGTACTATGATTAGGTCTTGGATGGGGACTGGTGGCACAGTGACAGTGTACCATGATTAGGTCTTTGATGGAGACTTGTGGCACAGTGACAGTATACCATGAATAGTTTGTTGATGGGGACTGGTGGCACAGTGACAGTATACCACGATTAGGCGTTGGATTGGGACTGATGGCGCAATGACAGTGTGCCATGAATAGGTTATTGTTGGGTACTGGTGGCACAGTGACAGTGTACCATGATAAGGGCGTGTATTGGGACTGGTGGCACAGTGACAGTGTACCAACATTAGGTCTTGGATGGGGACTGGTGGCACAGTGACAGTGTACCAACATTAGGGCGTGGATGGGGACTTGTTGCACAGTGACAGTGTACAATGATTAGGTCTTTAATGGGGACTGGTGGCACAGTGACAGTGTACCATGATTATGTAGTGGATGTTGACTGGTGGCACAGTGAGATTGTACCATGATTATGTTTTGGATGGGGACTGGTGACACAGTGACATTGTACCATGATTAGGTCTTGGATGGGGACTGGTGGCACAGTGACAGTGTACCATGATTAGGGCGTGGATGGAGACTGGTGGCACTGTTACAGTGTATCACGAATAGGGTGTTCATTTTTTCACTTAAAATCAAAAAGGAACAGAAGACGAAGACATGAGTATTTAATTCAATAATGACCGAGCATGCAGTAAGAAAGAATCATGAACAATCCACTACATTTTATAACGTGAACAAGTGTTGATGTCAATAATGTCACTGGGGTCAACATTGGAAATCCAGGCCATAAGAGATCAGTAACGAGTGTGTCCGCCCCTAGCAGCCACACATGCAACACAACGACGCCTCATGGATGTCACTAATGCCTGTAGTGTGTTCTGTGGGATGGCATGCCACTCCAAACCCAGCCATTGAGCAAGCTGGCGCACATCTTGAGGTGGAGGGTGGTTCTCCCTAACACGCCTCGTTAACAGATCCCATACGTGTTCAATGGGTGTCATATCAGGAGAAGATGCTGGCCATTCCATGCGAGTAACATTGTTTTGCCACCAAACAGATCAATGTCAAACGAAGACACATATTACGTTTTTTATTGTACCAAATACCATACATAAAAGTAAAAACGATTTTGTGATTGCATTTACCGGGCATACTGATACAATGTGCACACCGTACATTCTACTTTCCACCCCATCCCTCTGTTGCACATGTGTTTGCATTACACTCATACATTTATGGTAACAGGCATATTTCATATCCATTAAGTCCAACGTTGGGTTCATGTTTGAACAGACCAATGCACTTTTACTTATACCATGTGCCAGGTGAGCACAGTGAGTGAGTGAGTGAGTTAATATTTATAGTCACATCGGCAGTATTTCAGCCATATCGTGACTGACAAAAGTTATACATAATATATACATTTAAACAATACAATAAAAGCCTGTCAACAAAGGACAGTAAAACGACTAGAAGATCACAGAATATTATTTAAAACTAGCATACAGCCATAAGAAGATTTCACTATACGTAACGATACAATATGATAAAGGCTATAGATCGCCAGCAACTGAAGATAGATCACCTCACCAGGGACAATGGGGACCTATAGTACTATTGCTACCTGCATAGGTGAGCACAGAATCAACACAGGTCAACTAGAATCCCCAAAGCTGCCAACCTTGTTGAAGGGGAGAGTGATATACAGTACAAACCAATTAATGTGAAAACGGATAGTTTTTAGAAACGAGAAGCTTATGTATGTATTTAGATTTGAGACATTTTTATACTTCTCATGTTTATCTGTAATAACTGAGAATGAGGAATACGATTATCTGGTGCAAATAGTTACACTGAAATAAGGCACATTGGATGAAAAGGTACATATATACAATGGAAGTTATTGATAGGAGAAACCTGAAGTCATGTTAATCAGTTGTAATTCCCTGTGTTCCAAGTTTTACATAATAGTACTGGTTAAAAAATATCAAGCTACAGTGTAATATATGCCTTACATGCACCATAATGTGAGACCACTACCACTTGCAAGAAGAAATACATAAACATAATTACAATAATATCCATCATCAAATTTACTGGGGAACACTGAATATATATGTATAGACTTACCCAAGGAAAACCACCAGAGGGCAACCAAAATATAGAATATGTACACACTTAAAAAATAGCCACACAAATAAAAAACAAGACACAATCCCTCTGCTGATTTTCTTTGTCCGGCCTGATGTAGAGAAGACAATTCTCTTTTAAAAGAATAAGTATATCCTGTAGACAAAACGGCAATGCACACATGAAAATGAAAATAGTATTCAAGACACAATAGAGAATTTTGTAAAAACAAGAGTCATCACAAAGATGACATATCCCCCCGGCAGCACTAGTAAATGTGCAATTCTGTATGTAATGAGTCAACAGTTGAATGTTCTTTAAGAAGCATACATTGTTTACCCACTGGATGGTTTTCGAATTCTGGCCCGGAAATGAACCCGTTCCCCAATGGAGTCTACATGTGGTCCAACTTCTTTCCATGAAAATTGTAAACAATAAAATTCGTAAAAAAACAAACAAAAGGCACCATTTCAGTATGTGCCTGATAGATTTGCCAAGTTTGGATCAAATACACTGAATGGTTTACGAATTCTGCCCCAGAAACGAACCCCATCCCCAATTGAGACTATGTCCAACTTCATTCCATAAAAATTTGAAAAAATAAAAATTAGAAAAATCCCAAAATATCAAAAGGCACCACTTCAGTGTGTGCCTGATAGCCTTGCCAAGTTTGGATCAAATACACTGAATGGTTTTCGAATTCTGCCCCAGAAACGAACCCCATCCCCAATTGAGTCTATGTCCAACTTCGTTCCATAAAAATTTGAAAAAATGAAAAATAGAAAAATCCCAAAATATCAAAAGGCATCACTTCAGTATGTGCCTGATAGATTTGCCAAGTTTGGATCAAATACACTGAATGGTTTTCGAATTCTGTCCCGGAAACGAACCCCATCCCCAATTGAGTCTATGTCCAACTTTATTTGCATAAAAAGTTTAAAAAATAAAAATTAGAAAAATCCCAAAATATCAAAAGGCACCACTTCAGTATGTGCCTGGTAGATTTGCCAAGTTTGGATCAAATTCACTGAATGTTTTTCGAATTCTGCCCCGGAAACGAACCCCATCCCCAATTGAGTCTATGTCCAACTTCATTCCATAAAAAGTGTGAAAAATAAAAATTAGAAAAATCCCAAAATATTTTAAAGGCACCACTTCAGTATAAGCCTGATAGATTTACAAAGTTTCGATCAAATACACTGAACGGTTTTCGAATTCTGCCCCGGAAACGAACCCCATCCCCAATTGAGTCTATGTCCAACTTCATTCCATAAACAATTGAAAAAATAAAACTTAGAAAAATCCCAAAATATCAAAAGGCACCACTTCAGTATGTGCCTGATAGATTTGCCAAGTTTCGATCAAATACACTGAATGGTTTTCGAATTCTGCCCCGGAAAAGGAAATGATTACGGACGGACGGACGGACGGACGGACGGACAGACAGACTGGCTGATCGCTATATCCCCCCGCATTATATGCCGGGGGGATAAAAAAGCAAAATGTTGTGTTTTTCCCAGTTTATGTT
Organism: Haliotis rufescens; assembly: GCF_023055435.1. Taxonomy (NCBI): domain Eukaryota; kingdom Metazoa; phylum Mollusca; class Gastropoda; order Lepetellida; family Haliotidae; genus Haliotis; species Haliotis rufescens. Next base: position 11,648,744 of record NW_025964223.1, read on the forward strand.
TTAAATCATAATGTATATAGTTTGAATGATTGAAAGATAAAATCATAAGACAAAGTTAAGCTACAACACAAATTTGAGTATTATTCACATCAGTAGCACATGACATAGTTTAGATATAATAGAACACTGATATTAGCTTGGACTATGAAACCATGATAATGATGAATGTACCCAAACTAGATATACAGTTTCAACCTGACTGCACATATGAATATGAACACACCTGTTCTCCTGCCACTGTTCCCACTGATGAGCACTATACACAAACTCATTTCAAAATGACTAAGTAACGATGTCCAAATAAGATAGTATGAAAGAGGCAAACATGGTCATTTCATCAATCGTCAGTCATCTTTGTACATATGTACATGTGCATGTCTATATATAATACACCGCAAAAGAAACGTCACCATGGATAGATATACGAGAAACCCTATTTGTCCAAACACTGTAAACATACTTTGAGACATATTAAAAAGATGAAACTTGGCAAAACTGATCATCAAGGTTGAAATTAAAGTGTCACATGTTCTTAAAGTGAAACACAACACTAGTCTCTGAGAAAATGGCATCACAAATCAGTATGTCATGTGTCCGCCATGTGCATTGATGACTTCCGTGCAACGTCGATACGTGGAATGGATGAGGCGGTTGATGAAGGCCATAGGCACTTGAGCCCACACTCTGAGGAACGCCTGACGCAGTTCATCTACAGTTGTCGGCCTTGGTTGGACGTCATTCAGCCGTCTTTGAATCTCAAATGGGATTTAAATCGGGGCTGAGGGCAGGCCACTGCATGGTTCTGATGCCATTCTGCTGGAGGAAGTATCTTGTTGCTCTCGCAGTGTGGACAGGGGCGTTATCATGCTGAAACTCGTGGTTGTGGCGACGTGCCAAATGAGGTATGGCGTGTGGTCTCAAGACTTTATCAATGTACCGAGCTGCTGTGACACCATTGCCTCTCCCTGGACCAATGTTCTGGAAGACCACAGGGCCGACCCTCAGTGCAAGACCAATTCCACCCCACACCATGATGCTCGGACTACCCCACGAGTCCCTCTCAACAACACAAGCATCCAATTAAAGTTCCTCGCGGTGTCGCCAGACTCTCTCTCTCTCTCAGCCATCTGCTGCTGAGATACAGTAACGGCTCTGCACAAGGAGCGCATGAGGTTTCTTCACACAGCTTACATCTACACTGACAACAAGGTAGCTGATCTATCAATACTGATCATTGTATCACACATCACACAATAGAAGAAACAATTTCATTCTTTGCAAAATAAGTACCAGCGTTAATGCTATGAACAAGATAAATGAAATAAATGTTCTCCATGCCCGCGGTATCTCCTAGCACTTCACATACTGATCCCCGTAATCTGGGGATTTGCTAGTGTGTCTCCGAGTAATCCCAAAAATGCATCGAGGATCATTTGGATGCGTTTTTCAGTGAAACAATCTTTCCGAGCATACAGGACAATGGCTATTGTCTGAGACATTTTCCTGTTGAGAATGTCAAAATACAGTTCTGTGTTTGGGCCAAACAATGCTTTCACCCGAACGGTGGCACGAAAGTCCCTACCAATGTCGTTTCCTTTCCGCGTGTCCCTCATCTCATCACTCCCAAATGTGACAAAGGACGTCATGACATTGTTGTAGTGATCCTTTGGAAGGAAATTCTTTAGATCTCCGAAAGGAAATATTCCATTCTCTATGCATTGCTCAAGTAAAGTACCATTGTCTCTGAGAAATCTAACAACTGACAATCTGTCAACATCTCTTACTTCACAGGATAGTGGTGTAAAATTAACACCTCTTTCAACAGATGTTGTTATCTTTGGGCTAAAGATTCTTTGGTCAGCATATGTTGACATGGCAAATTTCTGACCATTTGCTCTGCTTGACCAGAGGAGTTGAATGAGTCCTACAAGACACTTGAAGCGTGATAGCCCTTCTTTGTCAGTGAAAGACTTCAACTTCTGGTACAGATCAGTTGGTACAATCCTCTGTACACGTATACTGTCCATTTGTGGCGTGGATGACACTGTTCTGTCTGCAAAGGAAATGTGTGGAACTTTGTCAAGTGTTTTCATCCAAAACTGTTTAATGTGTTGATATTTTGGTTGGAGGATTGTCCTTATTTCTGGACCAATGGGGACGTCTGGAGCACCCTGTACACTGCTTAGAGATTGACCCTTTGAGAATGCTTGCACCAAATTTTTTAAGTCGTTTGTCATAATTGTGATTCCCTGGTAGTCAAAGGCGATTCTGTGGAAGACAACGATGAGGTGAGTGGGATTTCCTTTCACAAAGACAAATCGTATTGGTCCTTGGCGATCAAGATAGAAACGCTCTTCTGTGAGACGTGTAACATCAGAACGATTTGTCAAATCACCTATCCTGAAGTCAATATCATCATCCGGGCCCAGTGTTGACTTTCTTGCTTCTCCATTCACAACATGAAAAGTTGTTCTGCACATTGGGTGTCTTCTGACGTTTTCCTGGAGGATTTCCTTCAGAGATGTATGTTCAAAAACGTCAGGCAGTTCGAATTCCACAATAATTAAATGAGATATATGGTTTGGATCTCTCAAATAGTTGTCAAAAACAAACTGTTCTCCTGACATGAGAATGGTATCAGATTCTGATGAATATTTGATTTGAAGAGGCTGCTCAAGTTTCTGATCATAATTCCCATTGATCATCCATTCATCATAAATGTACTGTGAGATTTGAGTCACTGAAGCGTTTTCGACATTCAGTTTCGTTGCTGACAACTGGACATGTGTATCATCCATGATTTTTCCAGTAATTTGCATGAAATTCATTGAGTCAACACCCTGGTCTCTGGTTCCCTGCTGAACATCAATTGAAGATTCATCAAGCATTGCCACATCAATGACAACAGCCATCACATACTTCAAAAGTTTGTCCAGGGCATTTTCTTTGGTCCACATTACTTGGTGATGCTGAAGACAAAGCTGCCTTAAATGGGGACAGGATTGATTTAAATCGAGACGCCAGATCCAAATCGGTCTCCCTGTTGATGTTTTGTCCAAATTTCACCAAATGGAGACCACACATAATTATCTGTGGTTTATTCAACATGAGGATATGTGTGAGACAGTCTGGTATACTTCTCCTGTGTATCAGAATATATCCAAATGATTCCATCTGTTTGATGTGCTTTTCCTGCAACATGCCCATATTCAGAGGGCCCCAGTTTATAGTCTGACCACTCTTGCCATTTTGCCTCCTGACATGAGCTAGGGCATCCATGAATCCATTCCCTGCGCCATAGTTTGTCTGTCCAGCATTTCCAAAGACTGATACTACGGATGAAAACAGAACAAAGTAGTCCAGTTGAAGATGGTCTGTCAGGAGATGCAGGTTCCATGATCCTGCAACCTTGGGAGAAGAAGCTGTCTTGAACTTGTCTCTCGTCATTTCCAGAAGAATTCCATCCTTCAGAACAGCAGCTCCAAAGAATACCCCTTTCAAAGTATAGGCAGGGAACCGGGTTCCCAGCTTCTTCAAAGCTGATGCAATTGCTTTGATATCTTGAACATCTGCCTGCTCTTATGTAACAGTGCATCCATAGATCTGGGACACATGCTTCATTTCATCCTGTTTGGTTGGATCTGGCTTACGCCTGCTGATAATAGTAATGCACCCAGCACCTTTGGAAGCCAGATACAAGACACATTCCCATCCTAGTCCTGTCAATCCACCTACAACAAGGTACATTCCCCGTCTGTCAAACAAGAGAATCTCGGGTATCTTCAACTGTGTTGTGGTGATGTTGTTGTTCTCTTGCAACTTGAACTCCCGTGTTTCTAGGATTTCAGCAATATTGATAGGAGCAAACTGCTGGTTCAGTGCTATGTCTTTGCAATCCCTTAAACGACAGCCTATCTTCCTGATATTTTGTTTATTTTTCTTTATCCATGTGTACAACTTTGGAATATGTTCATCCATTTGATTGAAAGGAAGAATCTCATGCGTCCTGACGACTGCTATTTTAAGTCTTGGCTTTGCAGTCTTTAGGAGATGTATCACTTTGAGTGACATCAGCTTCTCAAAGGATATAAGCTGCTCAAGACAGCTCGATGCAATGACAATCTGTTGTACTAGATCTTCTGTAATCTGTGTAGTTGATATGACTACATGATGTCCTTGGTGACTTGATATTTCTTCTGGTGTCAGTAATGAAATTCTCCTTGTCTGTTTTGACAACAATATGATTTCCATTACTTCTGCATATTTCCCTGTCTGTTGTGTGTACAGTATTATGGCATCTTTTGTGTTACACTCATCACACAATTGCCACAGACAGTACAACTTCAACATATACCCTGTCTCAAAATGACCTAAGTGTCTGACATTCAACATGAACTTCACTGGGACATAGCATATATATCTAACCTGGTGTGGATAGCAAGCCATGTACATCTTTCTTCCACTGTTGCTTTGTACAAAGCCAGTTGATTCAAATGTGACAACAGGACTTCCCTTGCTGCTTTCCATGTGGTCTCCTTTGTCAAGAGTGTGCAGAACTTGTTCAGACAGGAATATAGAGTGAAATTCAACAGACTGTGCATTAAACAAAATGTCGTTTTTCCCCCTTTCTGGCATGTTTTGTGATATTGTGAAGAAAGGTTGTGATATTTCATCATCAGAAGTTGAATAAGGAATAGTGTCCAGACTGGTCATCTTTCGTTCTAGTCTAAACTCTGGCGTTGGGTTGGTTTCTTTTTTAAACGTCTGTCCACATATGCTTCCATGAAGGCTTTCAAATTCAGCATGACCTTTGACTATAAAGACTTGGGATATTTCAGACATTATGATATTTGCATCATATTGGCCCCAGTAATTCTTTGAGGCAACTGCAATTTCATCCATATCTGGATCAACTGTCGACAAAAATATACTTGTCATCTTTGATGTCTTCAAATTGGATACTATTTCATCAAGCTCAGATCTTGCTGAATCCATATAAGGACTGTGAAATGCACTAGTAACGGGAAGCTCATGAAACAGTGTGTTACTACCTGAAAGATGCTCCAATTCCTCTTTGACTGACAGAACTGACCTCTCATCCCCACTAATAGTGCATGAGATTGGGCTGTAGTAAAGAGCTACATCTACCTGTCCCTGGTGCTTGCCGCAGGCTGTCTTTACTTGTCCAGTGTCAACATTCCTGACAAGCATCATCTTTCCACCTGTTGTTTCAGCCAGGATCCGAGTCCTGTGGTAGATAACCCTCACAGCTTCATCCAGGGACAGGATCCCAGCAATGTGTGCTGCAGCCACCTCCCCCACTGACTGACCTACAACAGCCGCAGGCTTCACCCCCCAGTATTCCAAGACATGGGCTAGTGACACCTGACAAGCAAAGATGGCTATTGGACCGAACTGAGGATCATTCACATCATCACATTCCTGGAGCCGCTTCAACAAGGACCAGTCAACGAACCTGGAGAGGGATTTGTCAATTTCCATAATCTTTCCCTTGAATGGATCATTGTTGGTGATGAGATCATTGCACATTCCTTCCCAGGCTGTTCCCATGCCGCAGAAAACAAATACAGTGAGATGGCTTGTTTCTCATTTGTAACTATGTCTCTATTTGAGATTTCAGAATAGAATGACTGTTTGCAAAGAAAGCCTTCCTGAATGCAAAATGTTCTCTGGCCATACATGAAGTGTAAGCAAGAACACTGAATTCAGAACTGTTCCCACTTTCAGTGAATTTTGACATTGATTTGTTCAATGTCTTCTCACTTGAGCCGGAGAAACAAACTGGTAAGGAAATGTCTCTCATAACTGATGTTTCCATTGTGAATGACTTTAAAACAGCATGACTATTGCTACCCCCAAAGCCAAATGAGTTAATACATGCAACCTTTTTATGATGTTTCCAGTCAGTATTTTCTGTTGGTACTACAAAATGAAACCTGTCAAAGTCAATTGCTTCATTGGGTTTGTCAAAGTGTAGGGATGGCACGATTGTGATGTGTTTCATCATCAGCAGGACCTTGATGAATCCGGCAACACCTGCTGCTGCTTCTAGATGGCCAATGTTGGTCTTCCTTGAACCGATGTGGCGCTGGCGGGGATACTTCTCAAAGAAAGTCCCCAGTGCTGTAGCTTCTACAGGGTCACCTATTTTGGTTCCAGTGCCTGAGGAGATAATGTTTGCAAAGGTCAACTTCAGCATTTATCATAAAAGACACATGACTATCCCACTTATTTAATGCTAAATGCCAAAATACTCATGCCACTTTTGTTTGTTAATTCATGCTGATATTTCAATGTTTACGAGAGAATGTTAATTACCAACTTGATAAATGGTCAAACTAGTTAAGCCATGTTGTTTCTGATGGTTTATGAGCAATTCTATCATGAATTTGAAAAATACTTGTGTTTTATTGTTCAATCAGACGTCTCAATTCACAACACACTGATGCCGCATCACCTGGGAAAGTAATATTTACAGAATAGGGATTCTTTCCAGTCATTGTCATTTGGGTTGTTATGTAGTGTAGCGGTGGCTACAATATTCATTTGCTTTGTTAGAGACAAGATAGGTTTGTAGTAACTGATTCAAAACACACCAGCATGTCCAGTGAACAATAATTCTCTTTGACAATCTTGAGGACAAATAGTTCCAAATAAATTTTTTGCAATGTTTCGGGAACAAATTACGTTTATTTGTTTTTTTAAAATATTTTCCAAACAATTTGTTCACTATATAAGGTCAGTAACTTGGCAAAAGACGAAAATATCGACCATTGAAAAGGGTACTTCTTGACATATATGTCCTTGATTCTATACTATTTTTCATCTTTCAATCAAAACAGATAAAATGTGTTTCATCGAAACATACCATGAGCTTCAATGTAATCTACGTCAGTCGGGTCGATCCCGTGTCGTGTGTAGATGTCATTGAGCATTTCCTGCTGTTGTTTCCCTGAGGGAGCTGTGATGGGCGTAACCTGGCGGCCATCTTGATTCAAACCCGTCACAATAGTTCCCCAAATGTTGTCACCATCGTGCAAAGCCTGAAATATGAAACTAATGGCATGGATGTTTATGTTTTCCTCTGTCAAATGATATCCTCTGTCAAATGATATCCTGGCTGCATAGTTACAATTACCAATTTTTACTTGTAACATATCATCCCGTGTTCTTTCAGGTGAACAATTGACTTGAATTTGCGTGTGTTTGTAACGGGTGCCACCGGTGGTGCACGATACGCTAACTTTTTCGCGAATCCCACCATTACTATTTGATGGTGATTCATAAACACGTGCTCATGGTATAGTCGGAATTGTACAATCGACTCTGCTTCATGCAGAGATTGCTGTTGGATATGGAAAAGGTTTTGTTGGTTCAGTTATATAGTATTAGGTTATTTTGGGGACACACATTACTATGCAATTACCTGACTTAAGAGTTTCATGATGACAACTCCGCATCCCTCTCCTCTGGTGTAACCATCAGCATTTGCGGAGAAGGCACGGTACTGTCCAGTGGGAGACAACATCCGAGCTTTGCTTAACTTGATAAAATATGCTGGGTGAAGTATAAGGTTCCCGCCACCACAAATCGCAATAGGACAATCACCTGAAAGTATTTAATATTAACAATTCTTTAGAAGGTAAGAAAGATCAAAGTATATATTTGTCAGTCAAACTACAGCAGATAGAGTTGGAAACAAGCTGGGAACATTCATAACAGCAGTTTTTTTTATCTATGTCCTCAAACATGGGCAGTGATCCAAAACAAATAAATAAAGCTAACTATTTGGACTTATTAATCCAATCATATATATGATCTCAATGAAGAATGTGGATATCACACTAACTGTCTGTTCATTAATCCGTTGTTGGTAATATCTTAGGTGGATATATAATCATTAAACTTTGAACCACTGAAATTATTAAAATCTTTCTGCTGCCTTGTCATACCTTGCTGCATTCCATTGTTATTTCGTGCATTGCTATGGTTTTGTCAGTGAATACTGACCTGCTCTGAGTGCCAGTCCTGCCTGGTGTATGGCTACGATGGATGAGGAACATGCCGTGTCTATGGCCATGGATGGTCCAGTCAGGTTGTACACGTAGGACACCCTGTTGGATAACAAGGAACTTGACTGCCCAGTGATGGTGTGGTTGGTAACATCTGGTGATTTGCTGGAGATCAGATCACCATAATCCTTGGTCATGGAACCTTTTTAGTAGAAGAATGATGTTTTTAGTATCTACATGTAGATATAGTATATGGACGTTACTTCTGTTTATCACAAGTTTAGAGCAAAATATCTTGGGCATTTCATCACAACAAAGATGACTGTGTAGATGAAGACATGGAAGTTAATAAATGAAATTGTTATTACTACTTCTTGAATACCTCACATTTAATTTTTCTTGAGAGATAACAAAAGTTCCCTACAAATTCATGCCTTCATGCTGTTGTTACATGGCAGTGTAAATTAACGTCAAACAATGATTGTAACTGTATCTTATTGTTTAGAAGTTCATTGCATTGTATTTGGGCAATGATTAGTTGTCAGGAATGTAGTACCATTTAATGTAAGCAGAGGTGAGGAAGTTCCGGAATAGCATGAATGGATGTCAAGCGTAACAAAAACATCAGGAATATTCTTTGATGTTCTAGTGACATTGGACTGGTTGGTTTGGCACTGTGTGGAAAGTGCTGGAATCTAGTTAGTCACGCGCCAGCTCCACATTAATAATCTGTCTCATCTCACATTTCATCTCACATAACGTCAAGACTATCTTGGGGTTAAGATCACTTATCACCCCGGTTTCCCAGCCTGGGCTATGTCGGAAGCTTGTCCACTGTTGCAGATAGGTGAATATTTTGATCACTGAACTTTTTGCTATCACCACTGCCATCATATTTTGTATGTGATACTGCCATTGAATATTGTACTACCACTCTATTGCATACTGCCATTGTAGTTGCTGTGCAGTAATTTGTATTGGTTTGTAAACCTAATTAATTGTGTAATACAAGTGTTGATTGTATACAACTTGTTTGTTTCACACTAAATTCTTTTCAGTACAGATATCTGGGTTAACTAATTGTTTCTATTTGGGAATCGACACGTAACATGATATAGATTATTTACAGACCGCTGTCATATATCTTAAATATTGCTGAGTGCAAAAAAAAAGAAAATCTAAATTCCATGAAGAAAAATAATAACTCTGAAGGTATGAACAAACCTATGTAGACTCCCACTTTCTGTCCCGCTATTTGTTGTCTGGTGAAGCCAGCGTCCTCCAGCGCCATGTACGTGCACTCCAACAACTGGCGCTGTTGGGGGTCGATCTGGGCAGCCTCGGTTTCATTGATTTTGAAAAGTTTGTTGTCAAAGTAATCAAAGCTGAAAGGATATTATGTTAGTATTTTGTGGCTTGTATACTCATAAGGGATTCTGCCACATACATGTATGGTTATGAAACCTGTGCTATTATGTTTATGAAACTAGTAAAGCTAGTTTAAGTATATCCAAGCTGTATATAGCTTTGGTACTCACTCCTTTATTAGGCCTGCTTTCCTAGCATAGCTCCTTCCCGCAGCATTGACATCAGAGTCAAAGAAAGCGTCTATGTTCCATCTCTCAGGGAGAATGTCCACCACATGGTTCTCTCCCTTTGCAAGGACATTCCAGAATTCCTCCAGGCAGGTGGCACCTGGAAACCGGCACCCAAAGCCAATAATGGCTGTTCCGTCAGCCATTGTTCAGTATTACAAGTAGCTGCAAAAATATGGAATTCACATTGTTTCTGCAAACAATCTTAAAGAACAAATAAACATATAGTTACAATGAGCGATATGAGGTTCCAAGTAGGCACCTATTGTATTTTTCATGACATTCATGAAAGTATCACAAATGGTGACAAGTGTGCATTCAACAAAGTGAATGTCTGATCTAATCTAATCCTCGATTATCCATGGTATGATAATTATGTTCTTACTTTTATGCTAAATACCCTGGAAACATTCGCCACCAGAATCTCGTTTAAAAAGTGAAGTCGCAACCTCCATCGCTCCTATCTCTAACTTAGCACAGAATTTCTCTTACTCGTGAGGATAATTTGCTCCGACATGTGCTTTTAAAGTTCAAGAGTGCCTTTCAAATCCGGCTCAAAACGAAGCTTTCGTAGCCGGGTATTACTCTCAATATAATGGAAATATAATACACTAAATAATGGAAGATCATTTAAGCCTTGTTTCTGGAAACTTTATCTACATAGATTGCTGAACCCTTTTCTGACTGATGGTTCTGAAGACATCCTTTAAACAGTAACACCTGAGTATTTTTCATAAAATTCAACAATCATATAAGGTAAACAAAATGAGTAGCAAATTGTTGGCCAGATATAAATAAAGGAATGATTTTACTGTCGAATCTGCTTTATGCAGAGATTTCTAGTGGATATAGAAATGATTGTGTCGCTTTATTTACAACATACCGGAACTATGGCCAGCCCCTAAAGAACACTTACTACAATATATCACAAATTTATCTCTGCACATCAAAGATCATTCAACTGCATCACTACATACGCTAGCAATCTGCATGTATCACAAAGTAATGAAAATTGCAGACACCACTGATCAATTCATACCTAGAAAAAGGTAGCTCGGCATACGCAATGGCAAAAGCAAACCTGATATTTTGCACTTACTGCTTAAGGTAAGCACATGTAACATTAAACCGTGTAGTTATGAAACTATTCTTTTCACGACTATACTCTCTCTCATTTCTACGGATTGTTGAACTCTTTTGCATCACATCAACCATTCTCCAGTTACAAGAGCACAGTTTTCAGCTTTACTAGCCAATGCCCTCATGTTTAGTCAACTACCAGAGGCTGCATTTAAATCTCATTCCCTTCGCATTAGGGCAGCAACAATTGCACTCATGCTTGGCACACCACATGAGACAATAAAGCTGTGGGGTACAAGTTAGATTCCTTTGAACGCTATATTGGAATCGGCCTGATTACCTGTGAAGATCCGGGGTAGAATAGGTCTTCAGCAACCCATGCTTGCCGTAAAAGGCGACTAGGCTTGTCATAAGAGGCGACTAACGGGATTGTGTGGTCAGGCTCGCTGTATGGTTGATGCTTGAGAAGTAGATTGTTAGCTAAAGATTTCAATTTTGAGGCACTATATTCGTAGGCAGTTCACAGTTACAATTAATTAATAAACTTATCAAAGAACAAAATGAAGTGTTTTCATCTTTTATCTATTAATATATGACTACATGTAGTTTCCATGATGTAAATATCGTAAACATAGTTGTCTTCTCTGTGTCCAATAACTATATTGTCTTATTTATCATAAATTAGAATGAGAGAGTGTTATGACAAGGCTCATCTGCTTACTGGAATAGATTACAGCCTCTGGTGCAACGAACCATGACCAGTGTTTCTAAAACTGTAGTTCTCAGTTTTTAAACCCCATAGCACTGGTGTGAGAGAGATTCTAGGCATGTATGAAAGAACATGATATACAGGAAAGAAAAAAATTCTTGTTTTTGAGTCAGATGTGGATCTATGACACTATGTTATTATATTATCTTATGGTAATATACTGAACCGCCGAAGAAACGTCACCATGGATAGATATATGAGAAACCTTATTTGTCCAAACACTGTAAGCATACTTTGAGACTTAAAAAGATGAAACTCGGCAAAACTGATCATCAAGGTTGAAATTAAATAAGATTACGAATAGTGAAAAACAGTCACCATTTGGGATCGACCCAGTTCAAGTGAACAAAACGTCAACGCCAGACAACAACCAGTTTCGATTATCCACCGGAACAAATTCCACTGCACGTCAAGGGCAGTAATACAGTCTTGTGGGTAGGTTTTTGTCACTCTGAATCATAAATCTAAATATTAAACATGCACTGATATGCTCAGTTCAAATATACAACATCGCATGAGAGTGACTTAAATTTCTACACAAGATAGAATTGATGTCTATAAATATAAACTTGATAATACCTCACATCATGAACTCAGCGACTTATGTTTTGAGGTGACACCTTTAGATCCCCGTTGTTCTCTCGGGTGATGTGCTCCTCTCACGTTATTTGACCGTGAAATGTGTATGCTAAATATTTAGACAGACAAACGCTCTGTGTTCCCTAGAAGAATTAGGCTTGAATGGGAATATTTTACTGCAGTGAGCGTAGTTTTTAAGGCTCCAACAAACAATCGTGTAATAATATCCCGGAGCGTGCGCGGGAGAGCATGAAACCCTCTATTGAAAGTCAAATAATGCACGGAGCAGCGTAACCTAACGTACCGGATATATATTCTAAAGAGGCAGTTTCAAATTAAAGATGTTTTGTGATTGTCCCACAATTAACTTGCGGGGCGGCCAAAAGTATAGGTTGTTTGACAAAATTGTAGAGAGCATATTACCCTGAACATATAACTACGATTTTTATTCTGGTGATGCGTTGCTAACGTTGAAAGCCCAATGTGTAATGGCTTTACAGCCGCTTAGCATATGACACTTTGTAAAAATGTTGGAAGTCAAGTGAAAAGTGCCATATATATGTCGCCAGCCCTAAAGCCCCATGTTTATGCCTTGGACTCAAAATAGTAAGGGCGCGCTTATCCTTTTCGCGAACACCCGGTGATTCTCGGTGATCTGTAAAAATAATTTGTATCGCTATTTTGCCTTTTACGACCGATGGAATCTGTTTCGGAAGATAATCGAAGCTGAAGCGTTGAAGTTTTGAATGTCCAAATTAACCATCAGCATTTTATAAAAAAAATCAGCATTATCTGTATATCTCGTATATCATCGTTATTGTATATCTAAATATCGTATATTTGAATTACAATGCATTCATTTACAAAAGTATCTCATTAGGGATCTCGGGTTTCTGGACATTATAAAATAAAAAATATGAAATTCTGGAACGGCACCAATAAAATGTTATTCATTTTCATGCTTTAGAAATTCTTTATAATTTTCTGTCGTTGACTTTTCACAAAAATCACCTTTCGTATATGCCGGTAGTAAATCAATTAGATATCAGTCAGAATATAACATTGAGTTATAACATACATACCCTACAGTCCTAATACATTTAGAAATCTAATAATAAATTGTCTATGTCACTTATACAAATGATCTGGCTAGAACCAGCCGACAGTAATCAGGGATGTATGTTCGTTTGAAAATGTTAACAAAACAAAATACTTAACACTTATTTTGTACTATTTTGACAGATATATACGTCTATTTGTTGCCTACATTGGCTTTGGGTACTGAGGCGTTGGTCTGAAGCGTAATCGTGGCAAGATTTATTTATATTATTGTTTGGTTACTTCAGCAGAAATTTTAAAAATATCAGCTTTGTCAGACACTATGGCCTACGCAAAATTACGCAGAACAATGTCGATGTTTACCTGGCTCACCTTACGTTACCTTTAGCTAGGTTACAACAGAAAAACAACAACCACAATACACAGATTTGTAAACATTGATCTTAATTACTTACATCTCATTTATTTAAAAATAATCCTTTTGCCCAACACACCACTTTGACCCTAACTTCACCCAGACGGGTGGTAGAATGGGCAAGGTTTTTTCAATCGGCTGGTCACGCCATGCACTGTGCGTGGAAAACTGTATTTAGAAATATAAAAAAAAATACATTGTTTGTGGCTCATGGGCCAATCTGGGGATACGGACCGCTGAATTCTGTGATTATATAGAAAAATGCCATGCCATTTTTGAATTGTTCAATAATCTTGCTACTGGCCAATTCGACATCGTTTTCTGTTGGTTACCCAGCCATGTTGGTATCGTAGGTAACACAATGACCGTTGCTGCTTCAAAATCAGCACTCAACAAATCTGTGACACTACTTCTGATCCCGTACAATAATTATAAACCTCTTATAAGATCTTACATCAAAGATCTTATGCAAAAAAAGTGGGACACCCAAGTAGGTATCAACACATTAAATGAAATTAAACCAACTATCGGTTACGCTTACTTGGGTTGTCAGTCCAGATTTGGAGAGGTCATTATGTGACGGTGTCGTATTGGCCACAGCAGATATACAAATGAATATTTATTAAAAGGTGAGGATCCTCCATTCTGTATCCCTTGTGATGAACGAATCACGGTCAAGCATGTCCTGCTTGACTGTATTGATTTTGCCATCACAAGGGATACATATTTCAAATCATCAACTATAAAGGATCTTTGGTATAGGTTCTCATTTAATTATTGGTTTTGAAAAGGAAATTGAATTGTTTGAAAACATTTGATTGATATGTTTTGAAATTGTCTATATGTCATTTTAAAAATTGGTAGATTAAATTTGCAAACTGAGGTGGTTAATGGCTGTATTCTTGAAAGGGATTGAAGTACTGTAAAATTATTGTCCCCATGAAAGAGTACGTAAGTTCCAGGCGACTATGCTTGTCGTAAAAAGGCGACTAACGGGATCGGGTGGTCAGGCTCGCTGACTTGGTTGATGCATGTCATCGATCCCAATTGCGTGGATCGATGCTCAAGACATTAATCACTGGATTGTCTGGTCCAGACTCGATTATTTACAGACCGCCGTCATATAGCTGCAATACTGCTAAGTGCGGCGTTAAACAACAAACAAACCAACCAACCAACCAAACAACCAACGTAAGTTCCACATCATTCAAACTACATTTGGGTCTACCCCATTTTTAATCGTATTTTATTTGTAAGTTTTAATTGATGGCTACAACTGACTGTAATCACCAGCGGCTGAAGGCATGGTGTAAATCCTGCAGGGGGAGCCGTGTAGGAAGCAGAAGTATTGTAAGTCCCCACGGTCCCCAGTATGGTGGCCTAACTTTGGTTGCTGGCGATCTCTAGCTCGTTTTTATCATGTTTTGTTATGTATAGTAATGTCGTTTTATCGTTCAATACAAGTTTTAAATATGTCTGTGAAACTCTAGTTATTTTACTGTCCTTTGCTGACAGGTATTTTAGAAAGTTTACAAATATTTCGTATGTATGTTTATATGGTTGTAGTCACGATATGGCTGAAATACTGCCGATGTGACTGTAAATCAAAACTCACTCAATCCTATGTACCGATAACTGAGATAACTATAATCACCAAGTGTTCTCGCCAGAAAATTTTGGCTCAATACCTTGTAAGGTTCTTCGTATGAATGTATTTTCCTACCACATACAAAGCTGGCTTTGCGTTTCTTTTCTTTTTTGAAGAGTATATACTGATTAGAATGCCTGTAACGGGCAGTGTTTAAGAAGGAAATATTAGTCGAAAAGTCCCATTCATCAGATATCAGTGTTATTTTATATCTCCAGATAGATGTTTTCATTGTAGTTCTCATTATTTGTGGGTAATTCAGAAGCAACATAGAAAATATATATTCTTTCATGACGAAAGAATACAGAGTATACAATAACACGCAATTGTTCAAAAAGAGATTTCAAATCACAATAACATATCTGATATCACACTTGTGTGAGCTCGTAATGCTTAAATCTCTACATTGTGCCCTTGCTCGTGAGCCTTGTTCTATTCATTAAACAGCCAAAACCGATTACACTGACCCAGGCTGGCCCGAGCGGGATTCTCTTTACGCATCAGGCCTCCATGTGATACTGACGCCCGTGTATGTATCCCAGACCATGGATAATACATTTTAAAGGAGTCTAGCTCAAGTAAGCAATGCTCTGGGCTCCCTTACATTATATTTTGTAGATACATATTTATTACTTCGAAGTTGTTATTGACACCGGTGGTGTCCCATATGAATGTTGAATTGTCGTCCATTGTTCGATGTCAACAATACATCGATGACAAGTGAGGATATCATATAATCGTTGATATCGCGTTACACTATAATAAAAATTATAATCAAGTTGACAAGTACTGTATGTACATTACTACATTGAACATGTCCATGATCATGCACTTCGTCATATCAAATAGTAACTAGATCAGTGGTAATATGAGATATTAATGTTTCATAAAAAAAATTCCTGGTTGGTCTATCCATGTCTACAAAATAAAAATTATAACATTAAAAAGGAGCACATAACTATTCGTAATTTCAGCCTAGAGGTGTGCAAATCTAGACTTTCCTAATCATTGTAGACTTTGAGTTGGTCTCCTTTTTTACTTTATTATCTACGTCACAGCTCATACCACACAATGACAAGACCAATTGTGTTTTGGTTATATCATCTAACATGGTCAACTGAGCTCTTAAGTAAACAAGAACCTAATCAGTGAGGAGTCCTTTATCATCCTTCGACTGCTTGTAAAAATTTGATATCTCTCCTCACAGCTGGTTAATATATATTTTCTGCTGAATGTTCGAAACAGAGTGACTGAGTTGGTACTCCGTATGTATATGGTTCTATTTTAAATGACTGCAGCGTTCCATTATGAAAACAAATTGTGTGTGCTGTTTAACGCCGTTATCAGCAGTATTCCAGTGATATATGACGGTGTTCTGTTGTATAAGAAATAAATGCAACTTGAATTTTGAATCTTGAAAGATGTCACTTTTCCCCAAATAAGTATCACATGCAGTATACTGTATATCAACTGCAATATACTGTCTACAACATGCAGTATACATACAGTGTGTCGCAAGCTCTGCGGTTGTCAGGAGCACACATTTCCTACCCCATGTTTGGAACTGAACACTGAGCACTTATAGAGAAGAGCTCACAATAAAACGTTATGGAACCGCGGACGCACGTACATGTATCAGGTTGAATTTCTACGACGGATATGTTTGTTACCACTTCCTAACTGTAACAGAACTTTAGGCCCCTTTTTACACATATGTGATGAGGCGACAATGAGACATATTTTGAACTTTTCGCGCTACGGCATCGTCGCCCTTTGGTAAAAATAGAAGATTATACAAAAAGCAACAATGCGACAACGCGACAAATGGCGAAATAAACGCGTTGTCGAATTTTCGCGCTTTGGTTAATTTGACACGTTTTTCTTGTTGTTTGAGAGGGCGACAATGCGACAACGCGACAATGTCCCTTCCAGGATTCCACATTAATCCATGCAAATAAAACTGAGTTATGAAATAGAAGCCAAACATGCCAATTAAAAGATAATGTGTAAAAATGCGCTAATGCAGCTTATGATTTCGTAGCTCTTCAAGAAGGATTATCAATATAGGGGATGGGTGATGTGTTCAACTGCATGCCGAGTCTATATGCTTTCATTAACAATAATGCTCTGAGTCAATACATTTTGCCAAATGTATGACATGTATTACCTGTGGGAACATATTATTTATACAGCCCATACATAAAAAAACACTATCCCCTGTACACCTATGTTCAAAGGTTGAAAAACTATCTAGCATCTGTCAGGCTTATTACCAAATTTATATAATATAAATTTTGTGACAAAAATCACTTAAACATTGCCTGATCTGCTTTTTAGCATATCTTGTTGTGTTTAGGAACAACATGTAAAAAGGCTAGATAGATATTCAAATAAACCTTACAACTATGAGCAGTTTATTGGAAACAACTTTTGTGCACGTGCCCTGACAATACGCACATACTTCACGCGGGCTTTTCTTATCTGCTACCACGTGGCCGAGGATAGGCCTTGTATCAGTGTTTCTTTCCTGATGTGTATTCCTACGGATTAATCACTGGTGGAGCTGATATTATTCATTATTAATTAAAGACGGATCAATAACTACTTTGAAGGATATTATTCCTATTTATGTTCGATTCACATGGACTTGATACTACAAGATATCAGTGAGTATCCAATTGATGTTACATTAGTAAATCAAAAATTCAACTGGTAAAGTCACACAATTGCTATTATCCGTGAGCTGAAAACTACCAGACACCTATGAAATGTTTGTTTTTAGTTTGTTTTATTTCTTTCATTTTGTTGCACTACTTCATTCAAATGTACATGAACCAAGAACAAAGCATAGTTATATTTTCCATCACTTTATCGCTACTACAAGGATTAATGGCCACCATTACTGTATATCATTATTTCACTTTGTTGCAGTCTACCATGTTTCATGAATCTATTAAAATCTGCAATGACTGAAAAGATCAAGATAACATCAGTGAACTGTAGGGGTATTCATGACAGGGTTAAAAGACAACAGACATTCAATTTTCTTAAGCGTAAAAGGTCCACAATATACTGTTTGCAAGATGTACATTTTACTGAAGATATGAAACAGACAATATGCCAAGAATGGGGTAACAAACATTGCTTCTTTAGCTCATATAAAAGTAACGCTCGTGGTTTCGCCATACACTTTTCAAATAATCTTGCGTTTAATCTTGACACTATCTTTTCTGATGATAAGGGCAATATGATTATAATTGAAATCACGATAGATAGATATAAACTTGGATTGAAAATTTTGTACGGACCAAATGCTGATGATCCGAAGTTGTATGAAGAACTGAACCTGTTGACAAAATCTTTCAGCAGCAATCACATTGTAATTTGTCCCAAAAAAGTCCAAGTTTTCTTTATGGATACATATAATTACAAGCACATGGAAAATAAAAATGCCCATGAGCGTATTGAGCAGTTCAAAGATGAACTCGACCTAATAGACCCTTGGCGATACAGTCACCATGCAGACAGAAGGTACACCTGGCGACAACCTACTCCGCTTAAACAGGCTCGACTCGACTATTTCTTAGTTTCCCACAATATGTTATCATCTAAAACTAATACATCTATTGAACCCAGTTTCATGTCTGATCACTCCCCTTTATCGATAACATTCACTTTGCAAAGGGGGAGAGGGTATTGAAAATTCAACAATTCGCTTTTGAGAGATCCAGATTATGTGAAAAAAATAAGAAATGTCATATCTGAAACTATACGACAATACAAAAATGATAATAGTGATTGTGCAAATGAATTTTCGATCAATGACCAACTTTTCTTTGAAACTCGTTTATTAATGATAAGAGGAGAAACCATTTAGTACTCTTCATACAAGAAAAAAAGAGAGAAATAAAAAAGAACAAGAATTATTGAAACATTACAATGTAAAGAAATCAAATTGGACGAATGTGAAAAGGAAGATATGAAACAAACTTTATGAACGAAATCAGGAATTGCAACTAGAACTAGAAGATATTATAAGGGTAAAAACTCAAGGGCAAATGATAAGAGCAAAAGCAACCTGGACAAAAAGTGTGAAAAACCAACCTCCTATTTTCTGAGTCTGTTTGCTGAAGACACATTATGCGTCTTAGATTGTTCAGAACGCAGTCTACAATCAGTGCCACAAGTACTAACATTTTTTGCAAGATGATTCTCCGGACTTAAAGTCAATGTCGATGAAACAAGAATTATTGGGTTTGGTTCCAAAAAATGCAAAGGATTGAAAATATGCCATAATTGGAAACTAAAATGGGATCAAGGTAACTTTGAACTCCTTGGGATAAAATTCGACATAGACTTGGAAAACATGATAGATTCTAATTACAAAGAGAAGTTAAGACACTGTGAGACACTCATGCATATCTGGTCTGTCCGAAACCTATCACCTCTTGGAAAGATCACTGTATTAAAATCTCTAATCATTCCAAAACTAAACCATCTTTTTGCTACTACACCTAACCCCCCAGAAAGTGTAATTGAAAAATTTGAAAAAACATGCTTTAGATTTATATGGGGAAATAAACCAGATAAAATAAACAGAACTCAACTCACCTGCGGTGTGAAAGATGGAGGATTAAATGCTCCTAAACTTAAAGAAATTATACAGTCTCAAAAAATCACAGTAATTAAACGATATGATAAACAGACATCTAAATGGGGCAAATTATTCAAAGCCAATTTACCGAAACTAGGTTCTGCAGAAATATTTGAATATAATTGTTCGAATCTTAAAGATACTCTCAGTCCGCTGATTCGTAATACGTTTTACAGCGATCTTCTCTCAGCCTGGTGGGATTTTACATCCATTGTCAACACATCTAAGTTAGTTACTAATACTATAACCTCAGAAATCATTTGGAACAATAAAAATATTCTAATAGATAACAAAGTAGTTCACTATCCAAATTGGAGCGAAAGTGGTGTACACTATGTCAAAGACCTTTTGTGCAAAAACGGAAACTTTCTATCATATGAACAGTTTAAAGACAAATACAATGTAAACACCAATTTTTTAAGATATAGAGGGATAATAAGCGCACTAAAACAGTATTGCTCATAACTTTGTCGACTTTAAGGACATACAGACCTTTCAAAAGCCATTTATACCTACATATCTGTCTGAACTACTGAATGGCAATAGCCAGTCATACTACAGAACCTTGATGACAAAATTTAATGTCAATAACCAATATTGTGCAAAATGGAAACATATTCCAGAAAACGATCTCGATTTAAGCGTGTGGAATACTTATAACCATATACCATTCTCATGCACAAAAGATACTGAACTACAATGGTTCCAGTATGAAGTATTACATCATATACTACCAACAAATAGAAGACTTTTTTATAATGCGACTAGTTGATTCGGAGACATGTAGTTTTTGTTTAAGTAGTATAGAATCTGTTTCCCATGCACTGGCAGTCTGTAGCAAAGTGAAACCCATATGGCAAAAACTGGAAGAGTGACTATCAGATGAGATTCAAGTTAAGCTCACATTAACAAGAAAAAACATTCTGCTTGGATTTGACAAAAACGACACAACGATCTTATAAATGTAAAATTCGTAATTTTTAAATATAGATATTCAAAAAAGGTACCGAACTTCCAGTTTTAAAAAAAAGAGATTTACAAATATTACATGCTTACAAAATACACAGCTCTCATAAGTAATACTATCGATAAATTCTAGAAATTTTGGTCATCATGTCATCTTTTGTTTCCAAAACAATAATTTTGTTCTCAACTTTTGTTTACTGCCTATGTATTACATAGTATAGCCCATGTGTAAACATGCAACAGGAATATAAAGTTATAAAAAAATAATATATTATTGATACACATCCATGTTTTTGACGGACAAAATGCTCTACATGCTCATTGTAACACTATTCAGTGTCGCCAGAGGTTGTGTAGGCAAGTGGGCTCGTGGTGACCGTCACAAAATCTCGCTTCATTTCGCGCGACAGCTAGAACTTGGCATGCCAGAAATACCAAACCTAATGCTTCCTAAAGGATTGGCCGTTAACAGTTTACCAAGACGGAGCAAAATCGTTTTTCCGTCTTCAAATGGACAAACTTGAAAAACTTTCTGGACGCTAACCAATTAATCAATTTTAATGAATTTTAGTCGTTTTCCAAGCCAATGACCATATACGGAAAAATAGCTGACGTTTACGTATTTGCATTGTTACTGGGACGTCGCTGAGACATTTAGCAACTTTGGAGAGAATCAGTGCGAAGACAATTTGGCGACGACACAGCGAGATCACGTGTGCTTATCGAACTTTACAGCTTGAGGCCTTTTTCCAAAACAAAAACAGTTGGATGTCCGAATGTTTACTTTGTTTCATTCTTTCGCTGTGTATACATCAAATATTGCTCTGTGTAAAGTTATGACAAGACAGACAGGCTCTAAACAAACGTGATGTCTTATAGACGAGGTTTAGAGGAGCTTCCCTTTGATAAAGGCCTGATTGATTGCCGCTAAAGGAGAGTAAAAACAATATGTATAGGCAATTGATCAAGATGGTTTGAGCATGCTTCGGTTTCGTCGAGCTGCAATAAGTTACATTATCTGGACACCTGAAAGATGGTTTTCCTGCATCCAAATGCACTGACCATGTAGGAGCATGACCAAGAACAGAAAACGTAAGAAGCAGTCTTCCGCATCGGTGAGTACAGCTGAGACGAACACGAAGACACGTGAAACCCGAGAACGAACAGTACCACAAGTCACGATGAGCGCTGGCACAACAAGTAGCATTGTAAAGCAGTCACCAGACACACTGAATGACTCTTCACTTGAATTTGCCTACCCCAACCAGCACAAACTAACGATTATCAAGTAACCACAACTGACTTTAATTCTCACATCCTGGCAACGCTAAACACAATGAACAGCAAGCTCTCAAAACTAGACACCATTGGCGTTTCAATTGCAAAAATGAACACAAAACTCCTCCATCTGGAACTAAAAGTACAAGAAATTTATCAATTAAAAGAAAAAGTAAACAGCCAATGTGAGCTCCAGTTTTGATGAATGGAGAAAATGTAAAGTTCACATGGAAAATGACATCAAGTCATTAAAAGATTCAGTTTCGGCTCACAACCCACTTATAGAGAAACTGCAGCAAGAGAACACACACCTCAAGGAAGCTCTCATCGACTTGAAATGTCATTCTATGCGAGACAACCTGATCTTCAACAACATACCAGAGTCAGAAACCCAATCAAATTTCGAAGAATGTGAAAAGCTCCTCAGGAACTTTATATCGACAGAATTAAAAATGGACGGCACAGCAATTAAATTCAAACGTGTTCATCGCAATGGCCGACCACGCACACCAGATAACCCAGGAGACCGTCCCCGACCACGCACCATGATCGCCAAATTCA
This sequence comes from Haliotis rufescens, assembly GCF_023055435.1. NCBI lineage: Eukaryota > Metazoa > Mollusca > Gastropoda > Lepetellida > Haliotidae > Haliotis > Haliotis rufescens. The sequence continues at coordinate 11,671,381 of NW_025964223.1, forward strand.
TTCGGAGAGACGCCGTGAAAAAAGCAGGGAGGAATTTGAGAGAAAAGCCCTACAGTATTCAGTAGCAGTTCCCGGAGGAGGTAAACTCCTACAGGTGGGAGGTCCTCATGCCACTGCTCAAGACAGCTAGGTCACAGAACAAAAGGGCTTTCATCAGTGTTAACAAACTCTATATAAACATCTTCACAAAGAAGCTCCTCCCCCATGTAGGGCCCAATATAGACCCGTGTGAACCAGTCACAGGGACCCCTTTAGAGATGCGAGGGTGGGCAGGAGTCTACATTAGATGTAGGTAGAACAGAAGCACCAACACTGTTTACTGAGGAAAATGTATTTAGTAAAGCAACTGAGGCTAAATTTGACAAGTGTAATATGTTCTGTAACAGGACTGATGGTGATAAACATCTAGAGTCTACCACAGGTAGTAACACCAAATATACTCAGATAAACATATCATGTCATTTCCTTGTAAACACAGATGTTGTTCATATTGTTTCTGATATCACCATCACTGATAAGTCTAAGGATGATGAAGGAAACCTGTCATGTAATACCAATACAAACACACATCCTATGGATGTTGTGAATATATTTGAAATCCATGTTGCTGTCACAGAGCGGACTCACAATGATGATGAGGTAAATGGCTTATGTACACAAAGTGTAAACACAGATGCTGATGTTTCTAAATATTATGCTTTTATCACAGGGAAGCCTTACATAACTGTTGTTGATTTTGAAGATCCTCCTCAAAGTCAGATGAATATATCAGCTCATTAAAATGTTAACAAATATTTTGACAATATATTTGATGACATCCTTGCTTCAGTGGGTTTTGAAAGGCATGGTTGTATCACAGATGATAAGATAACAGATGCCGAACTAAAATGTCAAAAAGCATCAGGTACCAACAAGGAGTTCATGCAGAGGGTATTAACAATGATATATCTACCATATATAATCTCAACAAATGTTCTGAAAGATATATTCAATATAACCCCGATGTAGATGTGATAGTAAATTCAACAGAAAACACAAATCATGCCCACAATATATCTGATATTCTGAATACCATGGATCACACTTTCTCAACAAAACATCCAAAGAAAGACGTTGATGTAAATGCACTAAGCAAATGAAACCACAGGTGATGTTCACAATGTTTATGATACAATGGACTATGTGAATATTTTGAATAACCATGTTTCCTCAGATAAGGAAAACAATTTTACTGATGTAAATATTTTCACTCAAACATACACAAACACAGATCTAGATGTACCTTATAACATTGCTGTCACAGTTGTGCCCCGCTATATTCGGAATTTTTCAATCTTGTACTCTCATGTGGTGCAATCCCTGAAACGTGGCTGACGGGAATTATAACACCTGTCTTCAAAAATATAGGTGAGGAAAACTATTCACCAGTATCCAAAACGAACGATTGACAAAATTTCTAGATGTTGATAATATCCTAACTCCAGCACAGTCGGGATTTAGGAAACAATTTCAAACTGCTGATAACATATTCGTTATCCATTCGTTAATGCATATATTGAAACTCAACAATAAAAACGTTATTGTGCGTGCATAGATTTTACAAAAGCATTTGATACTGTCTGGAGAGTAGGACTGGTTTAACATGCAAAACAGTGAAATTCTAACTTAAGTTAAAAATATGTACAGCAATATTAAATTAATAGTACAATCAAATAATGCAGAATCGGGGTATTTCCCTTGTCAATCAGGTGTAGACAGGGCGAAAATCTATCACCACTACTGTTTTCAATATGTTTAAATGATCTTGAACCGTATCTAACCAGGAAAGGGTGTCAAGGGATCTCATTTGATTGTATATCAGGAAATGACATCACAGTATGGTGACATATTTTAGTATTACTCTGTGCAGACGATACAGTCAAATTTTCCGATACACAATCTGGATTACAAAAATCATTAGATTCCTTTAATTAATATTGCTTAAAATGGAAGCTAAATGTAAATACCGCAAAAACAAATACAAAAATCTTTGGAGGGTACCAAATCAACCAAACCAATATTTTATTTTCGGGGAAAGATACTGGAGATTGTTGATAATTATAAATATTTAGGTATAAATCTTCACAGAAATAGAAACTTTGTGTTTTGTATGAAATTACTAAGAGCAAACGCGACAAAAGCAATGTACTGCCTAATAAAAAGAGCACGAAATGTTAACCTTTGTTTATTGAAGGCGTTTGATGTGATGGTAGTGTAAATCCTTCTCTACTGCTCCGAAATATGGGGTTTTGAAAATTTAGAAATAATAAATACATTTGAATTTTTTTAAACAGTAATTGGTCTAAGGAATTCATCACCAATTTTATGGTTTATGGGGAACTTGGCAGGGAACCCCTCAAAATTTGACTATTTAAACGGATGATTTCCTTCTGGCATAAGTTAACGAATTATAACGGACCCACAAAGTTATCACATATTTTATATAAGTATTTGATAAAAGACTATGATGCAAATGCAAAATCGTTTAAGTATATAGCAACAGTAAAAAAAATACTAAATGATGTCGGACTGTCAGAAATATTCATAAACCCGTCTATTTGCTCTCCTTCATGGCTGGTTTCAAAGGTCGAGAGCACTCTTAAAGACCAACTTATTCAACAGTGCAGGAATGTATCTTATCAAGTTCAAAAGGTTTTTTACAACCAACATTTCCAAACTACGAAAATTTTCTACTACTTCCCAAAACTATCTACTTGCTAATCTTACAATTTCGCACATCCAATCATCATTTGCCCATTGAAACCGGCCGATGGCAAGGGTTACTGAGAGAAGACTGTGTCAGCACACATTGCAATTCATCTGCTGTTGGAGACGAATTCACTATCCTTTTAGGTGTGAAGCACTTCTCCAACAACGACTTCTTTATATCCCAAAGAATTGTTATATCTGGCCAAATATGTGTAAACTGCGTAAAACGTTATCACCTAAAATATCTCCACTTTGAAACATCTGTCCAGATTCATTGTACATTTGAACACATTATTACGTTAAAGTGTCTAAATTACTTATTAAGGCATGTTACCATCTTGATCTGCAATGTATATTATATGTTATATATATATATATATACTCTTGTACCACCGTTGGTGGTTTTTCAGATAAATAAATCTGAAATAATGTTTGTGAGAGATGAGAACAGTTTTTTCTTCGACCTAATTCAGGAATGACATGATGAAGAAGTTATCACGCTTGTGTGATTTGGGATGGTAAATACCCTGATTTAGGAATAAACACTATGTATTTAACCCTAAAAGATGATATTTACCATCCAAAAACACACTCGCGTGACAACCACTATCAATATTTCATAATTCCCTACATCTTTTGAAGAGTGTATTTACACTTGGTTAACTACGGTGATGAAAATAATAGCCGGAACTCTTTTGTTCTCATTATATTTGACTGGTCCTTGGAACACCACTACGATCTTTTCTCCTAAATAATAGATGTGGCTCTCACGGGCCTTAATCCAATTTATCTTACACCATGAGACAGGCAATCTACATGTATATACTACAACTACAAAGTATAGTTAGAAAAAGACCAAGCGTCCCGTGAACGCTATTCTCGCACAAAATTCACTTCACCGCTGATCATATAAACGTGTAGTCGGCAACCAGGGGAGAACGGAGTCGCTGTTAACCATGACGGAGAGAACACAAGGTGTTACCCGGCAATCAGGCTAAGAAGAGGGGAGCAAAACATATTCGTCAACACCACAGTGAATATCATGCTGGCAGAAAAGTCACGGTTTTACTTGGCTTACAACGCTATTCTAACACTAACTATGTCCTGTGCCATGTCAATATTGTCGTCTGCTGGAGATGAGGTTGCCAAATGAAATTGGGCCGACGGTGTATCGAATTGATCAAATGTCGAGGCTATTACTGTGAGTGAAATAGGCAGAATGGGCTGTATTTTATGGCAGGAAGTTAAAACAATTGACATGCATCAGCTGACATGCACAGAACAGATATTAACATAAAAGAATGTAGGTGGTTGTTCATCAAAAGGAAATTACAGATGATGAACTCAAGCAATGAACTCCTGGACTATATATTTGGGGTATTTAGTGTTGGTTAAGTTGTGTGCGGTTTGCGGCAGAATAAGAATTTATTTCATAGCTTTCTTAAGTTATACATACTTTTGTTTTTGTGTCGCAAGGGGTTTGCTTGAAAGAATAGTGAGTAGTAAGTAAATGATAATTTTGGAATTTAGTTTTTTTTAAATGTCTTGGGAGGGAGGGGATCGACTGGTTTATATGTGTAAGGGAGTTGGTTGGATGTATTTGGCGCTTTTGTGGGTGATTTTAGATTAGTTTTATGAGATCTGTTTGTGTGATATAATTTAGTATTGATTTTTGTATTTGTGGGGGGATAGGAGTGTGGGGATAGGTTTTTGTGTATTTTGCGTCTAGTGTGTTGATGTACTGTATGCTATGTGGTAAGTAGAGTGTGGAGGTGTAGTATAAGTGCTGTATTGTTTGGGGAACTTGACATGTGGGACCGAGCCCAGAGGAAAGTTTAGTTTTGTGATGCCTTCATATAACCTGCTAGTGCGGATTGTACCTCACGTGAGTTACTAGAAAATTTTAATTAATTGATTTGTTTATTTATTGTTTTGTATTTCATGTGACTGTGGAGTTGTGCAGTTGTTTAAAGTTTTCTTGGGTAATTGGTTTATATGATGGAATTATATTTCTGTTTGCTGTATGTTAGTAGATAATTAATGTTTAAATTTTGTGTTGCTTCTTTGGCCGCTTGGTCTGCGTTTTCGTTCCCTTGATCCCAAAATGTGAGGGTACCCATGCTATATTGATGTGTTTATATTGTTTTGTTAATGTTTTAGTTAAGTGTAGTATCCGGTGTAGTAGATATGGCCTGTTTGTGTAATTTCTGTTTTTAACTGATTGTATTGAGCTAAGTGAACCTGTGAGGATTAGAAGTTTGTTTTGTGTTATTGTCTCTGCCATTTTGAAGGCCATAAAGATTGCTGTTTTTTCGGTGATATGTATGGATAGTATTTTTGCGATGCGTGCTGGTGTGGTGGATATGTTTGGTTTGGTTGTATGTATTGCGAAGGCTGTTGTGTAGTCCGTCGGATTGTGTCACCCGTCTGTGTAGATGTATGTCCAATCTGGCCAGTGTTGTTGTATGTAGTCTATTGCCATTACTTTTTGTTGGTGCTTGTTTGTTGTTATTTTTGTTAGACCAGTGCCTGTATGAGGAGGTGTGGGTGATATGAGTAGTTATGAATAACTGGGGTGTTTTTAAGTTTGTATGTTATAGAAGGTGGTTTAGCCGAATGGTGTATGGAACGTTCTGTCTTAGTGGTAACCGAACACCAAAACTGTTAAAACATTCTTCATCAAACTTTGCATTTATATCACTCAAGTGATGATGTTGTGCCTTTTGCTGTTTTGCAATTTTTTCATCTCAAATTTTCATGTATACATGTTGGACAAAGGCTCACTATGTCAGTGATGTTAGTTTCCGAAGCAGAACTCAAAAACTGTTGAATATTTCTCCATGTTACTTTTCATAGGTTTAAACTACATACTGAACTGGTGCTTTTTGCAATTTTAGGATTTAATTTTTTTTTTCTGTTTTCAGTGTCCACGGAAGCAAATTCGACTTTTAATTTGGGATGGGGTTCATTTCATGAACAGCACTGAGAAACTGTGTGATAGTTCTCCACAAAACTTTGCATCAGCATCATCTAGATACTGAGCTAGTCCCTTTTGCTATCTTGCTCTTTTTCACATTTTTATCCCCACGGCATAAAATGCGGGGGGATATAGCAATCAGCCAGTCTGTCCGTCCGTAATCATTTCCTTTTCCGGGGAGGAACTCGAAAACCATTCAGTGTATTTGATCGAAACTTGGCAAATCTATCAGTCACATACTAAAGTGGTGCCTTTTGCTATTTAGGAATTTTAGATGTTTTTTTTCTTTTTTACCTTTCCATGGCAATAAGTTGGACTTAGGTTCTATTAGGTAGGTGTTCATTTCCAGAGCGTAGCTCAAAAACTGTTAAATACTTTGTTACAAAACTTTGCATTTCTACCAGGCACATACTAAACTGGTGCATTTTGCTATTTAGGAATATTATAAATCTTTATTTTGTTACGTTTTCATGGCAACAAGTTGGACTTAGGCTCCAGAAACGAACTCTACCCTATATAACCTAACTCAAAACCCATTCAATACTTTCTAACAACACTTTGCATGTCTATCAGACTCATGCTGAACTGGTGCATTTTGCTATTCTATAAGTGTGGTGTTGTTTTCCGGTTTTATACGTGTGGTGTTGGTTTCCGGAGCGTAACTCAAAACCCGTTAAATACTTTCTTACAAAACTTTGCATTTCTACCAGGCACATACTGAACTGGTGCCTTTTGATATTTAGCACTTTTACCAGTTGGATTTAAGTTTTAATATAGGGTGGGTTCACTTATAGAGTATAACAAATAGACTTAAATATTTCCTTACCAAACATCGGATGTCTCTATATAAAGCACATACTGAACTGGTGCCATTTGATATTAAGGATTTTTAGAAATGTTTATTGTAGAATTTCCATTGCAGCTATTTTGACATGGGCGTAGAGAAATGTTGGATCAGTTACCTGGTTTGGGACCATAACTTGTTAAAATGGGCGGGGGATATATATGACTTCGCTGACTGTACACTTGTTTAGTTATTGTTTCTTGTAATTTGTCATTTGTTTGCATAAGAAACCCACAGAAACACACTTGTTTTACTCTCCCTTTCATGTGGATGCGACCATGGTGGATCTTTTGTGGGTAAACAATGTACATGTATACTTCTTCAAGAACATTCAACGCTTGTCTCGTTACATACAGAATTGCACATTTATTTGTGGTTACTTTACAGACAGCTGCCGGGCGGGGGGTATGTCATCTTTCTGATGGCTCTTGTCTGTTGTTATAAGGCTGGTTAATAATCGGTTTGTGCTTGCTGTAGCCCAGTTGTTTAGTGCAATTTGTTTGCGTTTAAGGGGGAGAGCTATTTCCCCAGTAAGCTTTAAGAGAGATGTGAGTGCGTTGCCTAATACTGTACCTTGTGAGATTGAAAGCGCTTTGTATTGTATTGAGACTAATTTCTTGGAGTCTGTTGAGTGTATGTGTGCGTCGTATGCGGGTTCGGCGTATTCTAAGTTGGGTCGGACGAGTGTCTTGTAGACAGAAAGTAGCGAGTGCTGGAGTTAAGGATGGGGATAATTTTTGCATGTATTGCTACTGTTTTGTCAGTACTGATTTTAAAACCCCATGTATTTGCCCATGTGTCAATATCATTGAGAGCTTGTTGGATGTGTTCCTGCGCTGTACCTAGTGTTTTGTGTGAAGTCCAAAGAGATGCGTCGTCTGCAAATTTAGCTGTTTTGATTGTTGAGCGTATGTCTGTGAATATGTCATCGATCATACGATTGACAAGTGTTGGAGATAAGACACCGTCTTGAGGTGTACCGTTTTGGATGGAATGAGGGTCAGAAAGCGTGTTGTTTACTTTTACAGTTATGGTGCGATTATTGAGAACGTTGTGTATATAGTTAAGCATGCGTCCTTTGATATTTGGTTTGACAATTTAGTGATTAGACTGTCATTCCTGATCATGTAAAAGGCTTTTGGGAAGTAAAAAAAAATAGCTAGAAGATAGTGTTTGTTAGCCTGGGCTACTCCGATGTCGTGTTCAATTCGAATGTTTTTCCATCACAAGGGATAAATATTTCAGTGTAAAAACAGTGAAGGACCTTTTTAGTAAAGTTAACTCTCATTTAATACTATGTTTTTTAAAAGAAATAGAAGTTATACATAAATTTTGATGTAGTTGCTGTATTGTTTTAAAGATTGGTAGTGCAAAATTCATAACTAAGATTGTTAGTGGCTGTACCCTCGAGGGGGGTTAAATCAGAGTAATATTATTGTCCCCCTAAGAGGGTATGTAAGTCCCATATCATTCGATGTATTTTTCTGCATGCCAGGCTTTTAAGCGTAGAATTTTCGTCATTTTAATCTTTGGCTTAATTGGTACACTGTCGCCAGTGACTGAAGGGGTGATATAAATCCTGCCGGGGTCCATGCAGGAAGCAAAGGCACTGTAAGTTCCCATGGTCCCTAGTATGGTGATCTCCCTTTAGTTACTGACGATCTCTAGCCCATTTTTATATTGTGTTGTTCACTTATACTTATGACTTTTATATATTCTCAACTAGTTTTAAATAGTCTCTGTGATATGCTAGTTATTGTACTGTCCATCATTGACAGCTTTTTATATTGTCTAAATATATGTATTATTCATGTACTTCTCGTCACGATATGGCTGAAATATTGCCGATGTGACGTTAAATATTAACTCACTCACTCAATTCGAATGATGTGATCTAGGGTGGTTCTGTTTGGCGTGAACCCGCTCTGGTCTGCATGTAAGAGATTGTCTCAATGTGGTATCAAAGTCTTTTTTTACAATTGTTTCCGTGTTTTTGTACATATTGGATGTGAGTGATATGGGTCTATATGATTCTGGGTTATAAGGGGGTTTGTGGGTTTTGTTTTATTGGGATTACAAGTGCTTATTTCCATGTCGTAGGTATTTGTGCGGTATCCCAGACTGCTTTTAGGAGTTCTAGTATTTTCCGTACATGCTGAGGTTGTTGAGTAATATATAGGTTATGTCATCTGCTCCTGGAGCGAACGACTTGGCTTTGCTTTGGCGGGCGTGTGTCAGCTTGTGTATTGTTAGGGGCGCGTTGTAGGGTATATGGTCTTGGGGTGGTTGTGTGATGTAATCAGGTGTAGTGAGTAGTTTCTGTTGCAGTGAAGGGGGGTGATTTGGGTTACTACTAATATGTTGATAGTGTTAAGCTATTGTTTGTGCTTTTAATTTGTTATCCGTAAGCTTTTCTATTTTGTGGATGTGTGATGATTGTTTTGGTACCGTTTATTGCTTTTAGTTTGCTCAACATGGCCATTGAATTGTTTTTGTTGTGTTAAAAGTACTGCAGAATTTTCCCCAGTGCACTTTTCTAGTGTTTTGTTATGATCAAGTGTTTGTACTGTTTTGTAGTTGTTTTGCATGTTGGAGTTCATGTGGGTGGGTCTTAATACTCGCTTTCTTTGTCTTCTCGCCTCTTTGATTTCTGGGGTCCACCAGGGAACTTTATTTCGTTGGTGGTTGGGATTAGTTTCGGGGATACACTTGGTGCCTATAGTAATAATTTCTTTGGTTAATTGGGGTTTTTTTAAATCAGGATCTGAATATATAATTTGTGGATGGTCAATTTGGTCAATTAGGGTTTTGTATTTTTTCCAGTCTGCGTTTTCATAGTTATATTTTGGATCTCGGGAAGTTTGTTCTGGTATATAATTTGGACCAATTTTGATATTTATTGAGTTTGGGAAGTGTATATTTCCCCATGGGTCGTAAAATAGTTCCCATGTAGTTTTACTTGCCATATTGGAGGGAGGTATAGTCAGGTCTATTGCAGTTAGGAAGCTTTGGTTTTTCTTGTGGGCTGTATCTAGTAGGAGGAATTATCATTTAAAATTATAAGATCGTTTTGTTGTGCCCACGCGTATAGTAGATTACCAAATTTGTCTGTGTGGTTTCCAGTAGTCCAGCTATGGTGGTGCACATTTAAATCTCCTAAAACTATAGTATTTTTTGTGATATGTTTTGCTAGGATTTCAAGGTCACTGTTGTCGAAAGGGTTTGTGGTTTGATGGTAAATGTTTACCAATGTTATATTAGTTTCTTTCTGTCGTGATTGTGTACGCTTGTGTTTCTAAGTGAGGTGTGTTTATTGGTACTTGTTTGTAACCAAGTGTGTCGTGTATCAGTAGTGTGAGGCCACCATGTGGAGTATTTGGATTAGTAGTATAGACAATGGGGGTTCTGCCTCAACTCCACTGCTACTGCTACTACAGAGGGAATTCTTTATGCAAAAATGATGATGCGATTCAACGATCGCCATGAGATTAAGCTAAATTGACTCTAGCTCACCACCATGATATAATTACTTTTTATCATTCTAACTCACTGGAGCTACGACAGGGGGAATTTATTATACACAAATGATGATGTGATTAAACTAAATTGTAAAGAAAGTATTCTATATTATTTTTACTCATATGCATACCATTATTTTGAACAAAGTGATATTCAACATTTTTACTAAGTTCTTCGTTCAATTTACTATGAGACCAGACTATATACTCTTTTTCGAAATTGGAAAGAAACAATTGACGACCGTATTTGTTTGGTTTGACATCATTGATATAATATACACCCTGTGGTAATTCTCGGCTTTTGATAATTTTGTCCCAGAGCATATATTTTTCATTTGTTGGCTTGTAATTATTATAGACTTATGTTAGCATTCGTTTAAATGTGATCCAACGACAGGAAACAATCTATTTTTAATCTTCAACCAGTTCTTTGGTTTTGGCACGGAATAATTGACGCACTTGTTGTCTCCCCTGATCTATGAACATTTTTTTCTCATCTTCGCTAATACCACTGGTCTTACGATGATTGGATCTCCTGCTTCATTGTATTGTATTTGGTTAGTTCTGACAACACTAAACGAAACTCATCCTTAGATATCTTACAATCAGCAAGTGCTGTTGAAATATGATCCTCAATGCTGTTCAACTTTGCTCCGCAAGCATCCAAATATTATCATGCTTTAATGCTTTTTTGGGGGGGCAGCTTACGAGAAATAAATTTTATCGCTATTCCCGCCAGTCCTGAGACTACGGCCGCTACTTCCATACCAAGTATGATAGGCGCGGCAATTAAGGTTGATAATATCCAACACCGGCTACACCGAGTCCCATTCCAGCTGTAACAAGCTCAGTTTCAACTACGTCGAGAGCATTCACTGCTCTGCGATACTTTTTATACAATCCAAGTCTCAACTCCCTCTCCTTCTCTATTTGATGTTTTATGTTGCGTATTTGCTGTAATTGAAATCAATCGACAGTATCCATCTTTTCAGATGCTTCATCGAGCGCTGGATATAAACCCATAATGTATATTATTATATCATATAATAGTCCTTAATTTGTCTTGCTTAAATGCTTAGAGAGTATACATCATCCTTATTAAATGTATATTATACAGCATAAATATCTAAGTAAGCAAAATGCTGTCACCTTTATTAACTTGGACCCCCTCAAGGGTTGCAACGGGTGATACCCCCATATAAATAATACTGCAACGTTGACGCTCGTGTTTCTTGAGCCATTTAATTGATAGACCTGGTATTATATCTAAGGCATCGTCTGGTGCATCCCCAAACAAGACTTCAATAATAATTGTAGAAAGATCAGGTACAGCATTCAAGTTATCTTTTATATTATTGAATTCAGTAACCAAATTTAAACTAACATTTTTTAATGCTGAACGGCTCAATAACATATGACCTGGACTTTTCTGGCAGGGGAGCGACTAACACACTTTTTCGTTTTAAGGGGATATAAGCCCCGAGTTCGACCCCACTATTTATTATCTTAGTTAAATGATGTGCCTTACCCAACATCACATATGGTGGAGCAATGACGACATTCAGTAGCCACTCGATTTTTGCTTCGACCATAGTCCATTTATTATCATCGTTGCGAGTAAGACTGTTTGAAGTGTTTTTATTGAGTCTAATAACGTAGACATCACTTAAATCTCCTAGATAAGCTGTGAATACAAGTTCTATCCGCTTGTATACATTATTTTGTAAGTGTAAAGCGTATAACTTACCACCGGTACCGGGTTTACCAAATCCTTCTGTGTCTCAAAGATTGGAAAGCACAAATGTATTACATTATCTAAGGTTATGCGATCCAGGGCCTGATGAATCAACCATTATTTATAATATTGAGCGTTAAACTCAAGTATCCTATATGTACAGGTTGATGTTTTACATCAAATACAGATATTTTGAGGTCTGAAATAATACCCCGTTTTAACTTTTTATATTGTAATGATGAGAAAGATTCGGTTCTACCACTATTGTATTTTCATCTTTGACTGGAATAGCTCTTAGTAGAGTTGAGGGACTTTCGAGTTGAATATTATCCGTCGTACTGATCTGATCAAGATGGATGCACAAGCCTTTACAGGGAACTAAATCGGGTAATTTATCTCCATGCAATGTTGTGTTGGGTAGTATTATTACATCTTTTCTAAAAAATCCAAGTGTAATTGCTGAGTTCGGGAGAAGAGTTACATGCTTTTCTCCAGTGCTTAAAATCAGCATCCCATTTGACTAATTTTGTGTTAGACTAATTCCCAAAGTCTTAAAAATGTCATCATTGAGTGAGCATACGCTGTAATACCCATCAGATATATGCCATTCTACATCTAGTATTAATATATTTTTACCTCTCACAGCATTTATATTGTTTCATCACGGGTAATACGTTACATCGCAGAGAGCGACTTCAAGTTGCCCAGCCCAGTTATCAATAGTATGAAGCAGTTGAATAGACTAGCCATTTGTTATTCCTGGGAGTGTAACATACATATTAAATATACAAAGATACTATATCATAGCTTATATATGAAATCAACTTACATTACGAATCAGTTGATATTAGTAAGTCCCTCTGGTGCTAAGTTTTTTGTTCATTTCTCTGATGTATCCTGAACAGCATTGAAAACGCACCCACAATAAACCTTGAAATATTACAAAAAACAACTTGAGCAATGACCGATTTTAATTAGAACAGACATAGACGGATTATTAAGAAAGACGACAAAGGAAACAGGAATACCACACAGTAATTACATTTACGTCATCAGTGTAAGGAAGACACATAGGGTTAAAATGAAAAGTCAGAATCTGGTATGTCAGCCATTGGCAGCAACACAGGCCATGCAACGTCTTCTCATTGATCAGCAAATAGTGTTCTGGGGGATAGCATCCCACTCTTGACGTAGTGTATCTTCAAGTTCTCTCAGGTTCTGTACTTGCGGATGACGTGAGAAGCGTTGACTAAGGTAATCCCATAGATGTTCAATTGGCGATAGATCGGGTGACAGGGCTGGCCATGGAAGCAGAGGCACATAATTGTTTGCTAGGTACTGTGTTGAAACACGTGCTGTGTGCGCTTTTGCATTATCTTGCTGGAAGGTGTGCATATCCTGGTGCTGATGAAAGAATGGGATGACGTGATTTGCTAATGTGTTATTCCTGTAGTAAAGGGCATTAACTCTTCCACGACAAACATGGAGCTCTGTTCGATGGTTATGACTGATGCCGCCCCACACCATGACACTCTCTCTCTCTCTCTCCCCCCCCCCCCCCCCCCCCCCCCCCCCCCATCTGTTTGTACAACGCAGTCATTGTGGTAACGTTCTCCACGTCGACGCGACACTCGCAGTCGACTGTCAGCATTCCGAAATGAAAACGGGACTCACCAGAGAACAGCACACCATGCCAATGCCACAATCTCCAATGACGATGCCTTTCGGCCCAACGCAGATGTTCATTTCGATGTCGAACAGTGAGTATGGGTCCAACATATGGACGTCGAGCACGTAGCCCAGCTGAGCGGAGACGTCAACGTATGGTGTCAGCGCTGATCAAATCCTGTCGGCCTTGTACGGTTGCTGTAGTCCTGGTTGCCGGAAGTGTACGATCACGAAGATGCCGACGAACAATATGGCGATCCTGACGTGGTGTAGTTACACGACGTTGACCCGGACGTGGTCGATCTCTGGTGGTTCCTGTCTACTGGTATCTGCTCAGTAGCCTGAGGACTGTTGAATGATGGCATTGAAACCGTTGTGCAACAACTCTATTTGACGTACCAACCTGAAGCATACCCAAGGCACGTTCACATTCCTCTGCTGTTAATCTTGGCATTTCTTGTGTCAGTACCCTTTACGTCTGCAGCAACAAGTGATGTGGCTTTTAAAGTCTGTCTTTTATAGCCCTATTCTGCATGCTTCCCGTGAAACAAAACACGTTTTCCATGATGTGCATGCAATTTGTTGCGTTTTGGCGATGTCGCTCAAAAAAAAATTAGGAATGTGTTTTGGCGAGCTGTTCTTCTTCATGCTTCGTCCAGAACGTCGTATATTACTCATTCACTTATATATTTTCATATGACTTTAGCCCGGATAAAAATACATCCATTTTCATGGTGGTGCGTTTTCAATGCTGTTCAGTATATTTGAAAAATACATGGTCACAGCAACTAGCGATAAAATAGTGCATGATCGGTTCAGCAATCCAATGCAATTTTGGCAAAACCAGTTAAACTTTGCCATATGGTGTGCCACAACAGGATGTGGTGTATCTCTTTTGCCCCCGGATTTGAACTAAATAAGTCTGTTTTATCATTTCACGTGTACTATCAGATTAGACATATAGTTAAAGAAATTAGCGCCCCATTACCGCAGGATAGAGCATGGAATTCCACAAATAATCCATACAATAGGTTCGCGTATGAGCGTATTTCTTGGGAATTTAATGTTTTTACGAGTAAAGATTGGCGTCTGAGTGGAGTTAACCATGGTCTAGGTGTTCTGTACGCTGGTGCATACTCTGTTAAAGAAGTCAGTGATGATTTACTGAAAAGAGGTTGGCTTCTTCCGAGCTTTGCTCTCTTGAGTAACGTGTGGAGAGACGATCGTATGAACTTTAAGGGTGGTGTTACTTTCACCGTCCAAAAGTTAATGCTTTGAATGAATTTCTTAATGATAAAACAGAAAATATATTTACTAACTCAGGATTTGAAAGAGTTAATGAATCAATAAGAACTTATGTTCGGGCAATTCTTGGTGCACAATCGCAAACACGAACGTGCTCGATGCACAAAATCAGTTTGTCGCAAACGTACAGGATGCTATTAATTCACCAGTTGACATACCATCTTCTATAAGACGTTATGAAGATGTATTACAGTACACTCAATCCAAAGTAGACTACGTTTATGGGGCAGGACTATACATGTCTCTGAGTAATATTGAACATAAGATCGGTCAAGTGATCGGTAATAATAATAAAATTGTTATTGCTACCGATCAACAAAAAACAGGTATAAATTCAGATATTAACACCGAATTCATAACGCAAACAAACACAGGGGAAACAGGAATAGTAACACCACAGTCACCACATGTTTCACAGTCATCTACTAACGCACAACCACAAGTGCCGCCACATATTGCCGCTGAAACATCGATGAAAAAACAGTGCTCATAGTAGGTAGAGTTGCGGCTGGTTTACTCATGATTTGGATAAATAGTCTTTAACGGATAAGTACAACAGCCTGACAATTGCTACGATCAGTGCCCACAAGTTTTGACTAAGCCAAGTAGCGGTCTTAGCTAATAGATTCAAGAGCCAGGAAACAATACTCCCTATTATACCTCGAAGTGCAGATGCGGCTTTCCCAGTGCTTCTCCTAATGCCTTTAAATGCTTTTTTATCCACTTTTTTAACACCATTTTTATCAGTGGGTGGTGTAGATGGTGTGGGTTAACGCAAGAGTCAAAGTCGATATGATAAATCCCAATGTGGTTAAAATACTGGCAGTGGTTATCCCCTGCTCTCTGAACAATGTTTTAATTTTATTGGCCAGTATAGTATCATCGTTGAGGACTTGATTGATGGTTTCTTGAATTCGACTGATTTGTGAACGAAGTGCCTTTAAAATTACTCGAAGCCACTTCAAGGCGGGCTGATCTTTCGTCTTCTTAGTTACGTAATCTTTCAGCAATGCGGTGTCTACTGAATTCATCGCCCGCCTATTCAACTGGCCGACTATCATTTACAATTAGTTTGACTTCTGCCGACACTGCCAGGGAGCTAGTTCAGAACATAGGTTGTGCGATTGTTAAGAAAATCGCGATTAAAATTAACGTAAATGAGGTTTTGAGTATTGATGAAAGCGATGTATACTTCTGTTACATGGATCTCTGGAGAACTGCTAAAGAACGGGAAAACTAACAGTACCAAGGTATTTGTAATCAGAACACATTGAGAATGCGTGTTGGTGCTTCTACTGGTGATAATACCATCGTAGAAGATGAGGCTGTTGCTGATGCATTAGCTAACTGATTCTATATTCCGCTGATCAAACAACTTGTAAACAAGAAACGTTTACGCTCTTTGAAATCTTCGAAGAATCGAGCATGCTCACGTGAGTGAGTTCGTGTGTGTACGTATGACGTGCGGGCGTGTTGAACTTGTTGAGTAACACTGTCCACAACGTGCTTGATCTCATTATCAGTAAACATTTACGAAATATGATCACGGAACCTACACGTCACCACGACGACCGTGATGGATCCTGCAAACATTTACGAAATATGATCACGGAACCTGCACGGAACACATGACGACCGTGATGGATCCTGTAAACATTTACGAAATATGATCACGGAACCTACACATCACACACGACGACCGTGATAGATCCAGTTAACATTTACGAAATATGATCGCAGAACCTACACGTCACACACGACGACCGTGATGGATCCTGTAAACATTTACGAAATATGATCACGGAACCTACACGTCACACAAGACGACCGTGATAGATCCAGTTAACATTTACGAAATATGATCACGGAACCTAAACCTCACACACGACGACCGTGATGGATCCTGTAAACATTTACGAAATTTGATCACGGAACCTGCACGGAACACATGACGACCGTGATAGATCCAGGAAATATTTACGAAATATGATCACGGAACCTACACCTCACACACGACGACCGTGATGGATCCTGTAAACATTTACGAAATATGATCACGGAACCTGCACGTAACACATGACGACCGTGATGGATCCTGTAAACATTTACGAAATATGATCACGGAACCTACACATCACACACGACGACCGTGATAGATCCAGGAAATATTTACGAAATGTGATCGCGGAACCTACACCTCACACAGGACGACCGTGATGGATCCTGTAAACATTTACGAAATATGATCACAGACCTGCACGTAACACATGACGACCGTGATGGATCCTGTAAACATTTACGAAATATGATCACGGAACCTACACGTCACACACGACGACCGTGATAGATCCTGTTAACATTTACGAAATATGATCACGGAATCTACACGTCGCACACGACGACCATGATAGATCCTGTAAACATTTATGAAATATGATCATGGAACCTACACGTCACACACGACGACCGTGATAGATCCTGTAAACATTTACGAAATATGATCACGGAACCTTCACGTTACACACGACGACCGTGATGGATCCTGTAAACATTTAGGAAATATGATCACGGAACCTTCACGTTACACACGACGACCGTGATGGATCCTGACTTAATTTGTCTTAATTGCAACTGTACACTTGCATGTTTTAACAATTTTGCACTTAATATTTCTGATCACAGAGTGTTCGCCACAATGAACATTTTTCAAAACACGAACAATTCATATAAAAGACAGTTTTGGCTTTGCAAACATGGTGATTTTAATAAAAGTAACTTTCTCATTTCGCAAATTAAGTGGAATAGTCAATTTGCTGTATGTAAAGATGTTAATTACATGTACATGTGTGGTGTGTTCATTCGAATATTTAATGACTAACCTAATACAACATGAAAAACTGTAAGCGTTCGACCGACTGACAATGCCTGGATTAATAATGAACTCCGACGTCAATATCGATCACGAGACATGCACGGCAGTATTGATGACATAACGAATAATTAAAAAACATAACAATAGCAATAGCATAGAAACTATTATTGAGATACTTATAATAGATGGAGAAATGACAACTTATTTTAACCCGCGTTACATCGATGCTAGTTCGAAAGACCTTTAAGCGTTTACTGATACTGACAAGGCTAAAGTTCTTAATGATTATTTTGTTCTTTAAATAATGTTGCAGCTATTGAGCATCCTTTACCACCCTTTGAACAGCGTTGTGAATCCTTCCTTACAAAAGCAAGAATTTAGTGATTTTATCAAATCGCTACCATCTAATAGTGGTCCTGATAACATTTACCCACGATTGTTAAAGACAACAGCAGATACAATTGCAATAGCATTTCCATTTGACTGGAAATTAGCTCATGTTATGTCGTTGTATAAGAAAGGAGAGAAAATCCTTTCCTTCGATTTATGGACCAATAAGCTTATTATCCATACTTGTGAAGTTATTTAAGGCTTGTTTCGAATTATTTACACAACTATTTTCAAAGAAATCCGCTTTTATATAAAGATCAAATCTGGATTTGTTCCAGGTCACGCTCCTGTCTCACAAGTACTTGAAATACATAATAACATTGTTTTATCTGTTGACAAGCACAAATTGTATCGTATGATATTCTGTCATACGATACAGCGTTTGATAGGGTTTGACATACAGGCTTCCTATATAAAATTGCAAAATTGGGTATTAATGGAAAATTCTTTACATGGTCACATTATTACATTTCTAGACAAAAAAAGTGTTTGTAAAAATTGTAACCTATTCTCATTGAAATACCCCAAGGTTCAGTTATTAGGTTCCTTTTTATTCCATGTATACACACATGATTTGTCTTAACAATTCAACTCGTTTATTTGCTGATGAGACGTCTGTTGGTGCATAGTCAGTTTGAATATATCTGAACATAATTGTCATGATTTTTTTCTGAATCATGTATTATAGTCACATGCACCAACACTTTGTAAGGATTACCCATGGCGACACACATTCACAGTACATGTGGGGCAGAGGCAATTCAAACGCAGAGTAAATGGTTGAAGTGTTTTAACTGTGACACAGGAACGATCAACCTCAATGTAATTGCCAATGTCAATGAGTCGCCGTTGTCATGCTTGTGTCACTGTTCATGGTGGTCATACCCGATACTGACTTGTGAACTGACATGGCGACACTGAGTATAACCAGAGACCTATAATATGGTCTCTGATATAACATACATTTAATCCCATCAGTAAGAAATCCGCCACACATTCACAGTACACGTGGGACAGAGGCAAGTTGAAGTGTTGTAACTGTGAAACAGGAACTATGTTGACGATCAACCTCATTAATGTAATTGCCAATGTCAATGAGTCGCCGTTGTCAGGCTTGTGTCACTGCTAATGGTTGTCATACCCGATACTGACTTGTGAACTGACAGCTGACCAACACGACTTTCAGCCTGACATAGCGTTTATAGAGGACATATGTTGACATTTTAATGATAAATTCATATTTCATGGCTGTCAATATATTGTTCTGCAGCAAAATCGTTCTTTGATTTCATTTAATTATTATTTCCCATGATCGTCAGTGATGCACGGGAACTTTTGTCCACAAGTATATAATGCAGGGCACTAATTCAAAAGGAAAATCATATATATCATATATCATACTATATTCTATGCATGTTTCTTATTCTTTGTGTAAAGTATAATAGCTACATTACAAAATACATAACATGTAACACAACACAAACTGAAACATGGTTATTTCATTGAAGTATACATTTAACCGAGAAACACCAGTGTTCTTTCAGTAAAGATGGATATCTTTACCTTGACAAATTTGCTCATGATGAAACTGTTGATGAATTAAGGAAGAGAATATATGGATGTCAACTTCTTTATTATGAGGAACACAACGTTTCGGAGTATATGCTTACTCCTTCATCAGGTTATGTTCTCTTCCTTATGCGTATCCCTTCTATATGCCTTCCAAGGACCTTGTTAATCAATTGTTCAGTTACTGATCTACTCTTCTGAGCTGGGTAAAATGTATTAAATGTTTGCACTCAAATGTTTTACATATTCAATGACAAGGAGAGGAGGGATCATGTCAAGATGTTAATGTATTGATTAAACTGGTGACCTATCGGAAACATGTCCATAGTGGTATTTGTCCTAACCAGGCCCGCAGCACTATAGTGAGTGTGTTGGTTCTGCAGTTTTCCAGTTATATTACGGCGTCCTAGCGCTATAAGATTAATGAGGTTACACAAGGATTCATATAAAAAGGTATGGGTTTGTATGAAAATAGACCAAAGTGGTCTATGGTGAAAAGCATCTTGCGCTTATAAACTATTTAAATGCATACGTCTGGTACTTAAATGTGTACATGTACATAACTTTTTGAGGCATATGAATATTTGTAAAGTTACAAATTTATAAATGTTTCACTGCCAAATGAAAACCGTTGTAAATGTTGAAATTTTGGACCCTGCAATGTAGGACAATCGAAAGAAGGCTAATATCAAGTATTTACTGGGCCATTTACTTTGGAATTGATGCTTAGAAATTTCTGAAAATCTGGTCAAAGCGTTCATGATAATGGTGCTTATACATATGATAATATACGATGTACGATGGTCATATGTTTCGAAGGGGTAGCTTCATATGAAATAAAGTCTGAAAGTCTGCTCTTGCATACCTATTCATGCTCGTCACTGTATTGTAATATCTCGAAAAAGGCAGGAGATGAGCACAAGACCGTAGAGAAGGCAAGCAAAGCAAAGACCATAGTGCCGATAAGGATTGTGCAGGAATGGTGTCTGATTAAAGTAGTTTTACAACAAGACATACTTCGCAAATATTCTGTTGGTTGTGTATGGCTTAACGTTTCTCCATACACGTAACATCAAAAAGTGCGCAAGGCAGTAAGAAGTGTCAAGACTCGAAAACTGAGTAGAGGATCAAGACATTAGAGATTCGTAATGCTTGTACACATTTTGTAGAATAAAGGATACGACGCTTAATAGGAACATTCATTCGAATTCAAACCAAGATTGTGTTCTTAATGTATCAATCTTTAAGTGGCCGAGAAGAAGACTGACTGGTTGAAGGTAAGAAACACTTGAAAGGGACATCCTTTTACGGTTAAAGGTAACAGAAACTAACATCTTTATGCTATATCTTAAAGAATGCGCCCTTTGTAGTCTCCGAAGAAGGATCCGGCTCCAGTGTACCTTATAATTAAACGTCGTGAAATGTAAACGCCTCGGGCTTGAACTGCGGGAATATTGCTCGATATTAAGGGAACTTTTTCTGTTGAGAAGATGAAGTCATCCGTCTTGTTATACAGCCGTGGGGATATTTTTTCACACTAAATCTTTATGCATAGACCTAAACATGAAACAGTTTAGGTGGTTTCACTGGTCTCTTTTAGTTCTAGCTCAAGTGTGTAAATCAGTGGAAGGGATTTGGATGTTTGACCGTTATTGGTCGATACCTGAAGCTTAAGTTAAACTTCTAAGTTGAAAAGTCAGAGTGTTTGATCAAATATTTTCTCGCTGCGATCCATCCAAAAGACGCAGAACCAAACTATCGACTCAATCCGTGCATAGACTGACAGTCAA
The DNA here is from genome assembly GCF_023055435.1 of Haliotis rufescens. Lineage (NCBI taxonomy): Eukaryota > Metazoa > Mollusca > Gastropoda > Lepetellida > Haliotidae > Haliotis > Haliotis rufescens. The sequence goes on from NW_025964223.1 coordinate 11,692,797, forward strand.
CAACATTCTACAGCAATCTATTTATTACTTCAGTATCAATTTAAAACATCTTTATTATCACCTTTGATTAGTTGGCCAATTGATCAATGATTACAAACACCTAATCGCCACAGGTTCAGAACAACTTCAGATTCCTCACCATCACGTTGGTTTGTTTAACATCCTGTGCTATACATTACTTTATATTGTATTAAGACATACTGTCACTGTCACTGGCCTATATTTAAGGGGATATAATTAATCTAATGATGATAGTTGTTGTAACCAAGCTTCTTATTCCTGATTTTGAAGGTTGATTGGCTCAATGACACACAGATTTGCCATATAATCAACAACATAACGTGTGCGTGCGTGCGTGCGTGCGTGCGTGCGTGCGTGCGTGCGTGTCTGTGTGTCTTATGTTATTTCTCAAGTTGTACTGTTTAGATTGTACTAAAACAAGTTGTACTGTTTAGATTGCTGTTACATGAAAGTGCACTGGAGCGGATATATTTGTCAATATATGACTAAATCACTATGGCCTGAAACAATTCCCTGGAGGTCAAGCCTGTTTCAAAGCAGTCCTAAAAACATATGTCTTCAGATGAAGCTCCTTATATTTTCTAATTATGTCCACTTCATTTATATTCTGTCTCACACACACACACACACACACACACACACACACACACACACACACACATATATATATATATATAAAACACCATGGCATTTATTGGGCCCACGTGAAGAGCAACATCCCCGTGGTGAGTGCTAGGTAACGCTAATAGCTCTTCCCCCGTGTCGACCTGGGGTAGAATGTGTCCTCAGCACCCCATTGCTTCTCGTATGAGGCAACAAAAATTGGGCAACCTGTTTGCCGTGGCTGAGCCCCTGTGTCGGTGGAGGAAGGGAGTCTGGTGGTTGAGGGCACTGGAGCCAGGAACCGGTGTTCCTTTTGCCCAACACACCACTTCGACCCTAACTTCACCCCCAGGTGGTAGACTTGGCCCGATTCTATCAGTCGGCTGGTCATGCCAAGCCCTGTGCATAAAATTGTGTACGCACACACGTGTTTTTTATAAATGTATTATTTAGACTTGGCCGTGTATAACATGCTTGACTTCTCAACCTATCACTGTAACAATTTGCCCAGGGTCTTATGCCAGAAGGTAGTGGCTCATGGGCCAATGTTATGTTGACCTCCAAATCAGTATCTATCCAATTTCTTGTCATGGGCCGAACCAGCCTGGCATTTTATTTGGTATACAAATATTGCTATTTGCGTCATATTTGCTGGAGTATAATACCCCTGTATCCTTCGTGTTTGCATCCTGGATATCCGGTGCACCAAAACACCGTTCTTTGTAACACTCCTTGGTGGGTGGGGAGCAGGGGTGCTGAATTACTTTCTTTCACCATGTCTCACCAATACCCTTGTTCAAATCGTTCGAAACGTCGACATGTTGATCAAGAAGAAGAATTATCTCGTGGATTGGATTCCTGGGCCCGATTTGTTGTGATCGAGGCAGCTGATAGACAACCTTTAAAGCTTAATCCATTCCCCATTTCCAAAGCTGTTTCTGGAATTTGTGGAGAAGTGGAAAATGTGACACGTCTCCGTAGCAGCTCTTTTCTTGTTGAGTGTTCACGGAGATAGCAATCTCTCAATCTTTTGTCATTAACCACATTTGCAAATATTAAGGTTGCTGTGTCCGCGCACAAAACCTTGAATTCTTGCCGAGGCATTGTTCGAGACAGAGCTCATTGCCTGTCCAACATGTCAGAGAAAGAAATTACAGACGAATTACAATCTCAAGGCGAAAGAGCAGTTACGCGTTTTACCATGAAATCTATGAGACGGAGACATAATCCTGTCCAACACTTATTTGCTAACTTTTACACTGTCAGCCCTTCCTAAGTCAATTAAAGCTGGTTATCTCAACATCGGAGTTGAGGTATATGTCCCCAGTCAACTCCGGTGTTTCAAGTGCCAAAAGTTTGGACATGGCTCTAGATCTTGTGATCACTCAGTAGTTTGTCAGCGCTGTGATGCCAGTCACGACAACACCGACTGCAAAGCAGAAATATAATGTTCGAACTGCAAAGAACAACATCTGGCTTCATCCAGGCTATGCCTAGAATGGCTAAAACAATCCAAAATCCTGAAGCTCAAGCATGAGCGAAATATCTCCTTTTACGATGCCAAAGAAGCTGATCGAAAATCAGAGTCCGCAAAGTCCACTTACCGGAACCTTTTCTGCTGCTGTCGCTACCTCCGCTCCTCCAACTCCTCCCAAGAGCATCCATTTCTGTTCAGACAGAATTGACATGGATCACATCAGATCAACCTGTCAGCATATCATCTGTGATTACTTCCAATTCGTCTTCAACTCAAACCTATGACTGATAAACCTAATACTGTTGAACCAGCTACTAAAACGCCAGAGGCTGTAGAACCTGCGCCTACTGAATTCAACGTTACTCTGACCAGAACAGAACGGGACAAAAACTGAATAGAAAACAAACAACCAGAAATTCCGCATCTTCAGAGGTACCTATCCATAACTCCTCTGATGCTCTTGACATGAATGTAACCCCATCGTCACAGAGCAGTAGTAGGAGTCCTTCCTCCTCATGTGTACGTGAGCGTTCACTGATTGAGCCACCATGACACAATCATCCAACATAATTCAATGGAATTGTAGAGGATTTAGGAATCATTTTAACACATATTTCCATCCTGCAACAGGAACTTATTCAGCATTAGATCTGTCACTCAAAGATTCTAATTTATTAAACGAATTTGACTGGTCTGTCAATGATGACCTATGTGGAAGTGATCATTTCCCCACAATACTAAAATCTATTCTCCCAACTGATGAGCCACCTTCAACAAGGTGGAATTTTAATAGAGCAAACTGGCCCTTGTTTCAAACTCGTTGTTTTGAAACACTGAAACCCGAAACGTACCAAAACATTCCAGACCCTATTCACATGTTCTCAGAAAAACTGAAACACATAGCTGATGAAACAATTCCTAAGTCCTCTGTGAACCCGCACATTCGCAAACCATGGTTTAGCGATGATTGTAAAAGCAGAAAAGTTTTTTTCCGCCGACACCCTACAGTCCATAATTTAAATATTGTAAAAATAAATAGTGCAAAGGCTTGACGAACTTTTAAACAAAATAAACGTCAGTCTTGGAGAAATAATTTATCCAGAATCAATTTACGCACACCTATATCAAAGGTGTGGAATATTATTCAAAGAATTAAAGTCAAGGGTTCTAAATCCAGCATTAAACATCTCAAAGATGGTAATGATACATTAACAGATAAATTTGACATTGCAAATAAATTAGGTGAAACTTTAGCAAAGCATTCTTCATCATCCAACTATGTCCCCTAAATTTTGGAAATTTCAGCAACAACAGGAAAAGAAAAAGGTTTATTTTAATTCTGATAATGGTGAAGACTATAATGAAGTATTTTCACTACATGAGCTCAATACCGCCCTTGGGCAAGCTCATGATACTGCAACTGGAGCTGATAAAGTTCAGCAGCAGCTTTTCAAACGCTTGCCTGAATCATGTCTCCAGACGCTTTTAACTATATATGATGACATTTGGACATCAGGGAGTTTTCCTCCTTCGTGGCACGATGCGATTGTAGTCCCTATACCAAAACCGGGACGGGATCATACAGATCCATCAAATTACCGTCCGATATCTCTCACTAACTGCGTTTGCAAAACTATGGAACGTATGGTGAATAATCGATTAGTTTGGTATTTGAAAACCAATCATCTCATTACATATATAACCCGTGAAGATCCGGGGTAGAATAGGTCTTCAGCAACCCATGCTTGCCGTAAAAGGTGACTATGATTGTCGTAAAAGGCGACTAACGGGATCGGTTGGTCAGGCTCGCTGACTTGGTTGATGCATGTCATCGATCCCAATTGCGTGGATCGATGCTCATGATATTAATCACTGGATTGTCTGGTCCAGATTCGATTATTTACAGACCGCCGTCATATAGCTGGAATATTACTGAGTGCGGCGTTAAACAACAAACCAAACCATAACAGATATACAATGTGGTTTCCGGAAAAATAAAAGTACCATTGATCATCTTGAGCGTTTGGAATCGTTCATAAAAAATTCCATTGTAAATAAACAACATGCTGTATCCATCTTGTTCGATTTAGACAAAGCTTATGATACAACTTGGAAGCATGTCATTTGAAAAGATCTTCATTATTTTGGATTGCGAGGTCGTTTGCCTCAGTTTATATCCAGTTTTTTAACCAACAGACAATTTGAAGTCCTTGTGAGTTCAACCCCGTCTGGCCATTACAATCAGGATGAGGGTGTTCCACAAGGCAGTATTTTGTCTGTCACATTATTCAGCATTAAAATTAACAGTCTCTCCAAGGTATTGAATGACTTAATTGATGGGTCACTCTTTGTAGATGACTTCAACATATCTTGTCGCGGCAAAAACATGCCCACAATAGAAAGGCAACTGCAGCTTTGCCTAAATAAAATCCAAAAGTGGTCGCTTGAAAATTGTTTTAGATTTTCTAAAGCAAAGACAAATTGTATCCATTTTTGTAGACGTTATAGACCGCATCAAGACCCGGAACTGTTGTTAAACGGTGCCCCCATCAAGGTTGTGGAGAAGACCAAGTTCTTGGGTCTTATTTTTGTTCGACACTTGATTTTAACTGTTTGGCTAATCCTTCTGATCATCGCCAGTGGCCGGAGGGATACTGTAAATCCCGCTGGGGTACCATGTAGGCAGCAGAAGTACCGTAAGTCTCCATTGTCCCTAGTATGGTGGCCTAACTTTGGTTGCTGGCGATCTACAGACCGTTTTTATATTGTGTCGTCTGTTATAATCTGATTATTTTATTGTTCTAAAACTAGTTTTACAATTATCATCTGTGATATATAGCTTGTCTCGATATGGCTGAAATAGTGCCGATGTGACTTTAAATATTAACTCACTCACTCACTCAGATCACATTGGTCGATCATCCTCAGTTTAGTTACATCAATTTCGAAGAGGAAAGAATATTGCCGGCATCAAATGCCAAACGGCTGTGTTAACCGAACCTGTCCAGTCACTGTAAGACTCCCTCAAAATGGTGAGATTGTTTGAGGCCAGGCAATGCCGCATAACGAGTGTTTGACTAATCGTAGGGGTATGACCAAATAGATCAAATAATTTCAAACACATCCCTCTTGTCTTTCTTGGTTGTTTGCGCCGTGAGAATACACCGCGAACCTGTTCTGTTGATTGTCATGTTACACCTAGCCCTTGATTTTTCTTATTCATCTATAACCATACATCTTTGTATTTCTGTAATCATCTGTTATTTTTAATATCTCTTTTTTTAGAGTAAATACGGGTTATCGCGAAAGCGAAACTTCATTCAAGATGGCGGCGCTAAGCGAGTGATCGCGTTCTATGTCGCCAGAGAAACGTGTTCACTGGTAAGTAATGTTCTGTTTAGTTGTATATGTGACGTGAGTGGTGTAGGTTCCTTGGGAAGGGACGTTACACGTAATTCTGATTGCGAGTGCTCCTGTTTAGACCCAGTGACCAGTCCCTGCTATCCTGTGTTATGCCCCTGCATAGACCAAGTGACTGAACCAGCCTCACTACTCGACATATGTGTGTAGACTCAGCAACGATTCCCCACACTCGCATTGTTTATTCATGACACTCTCAAGGGCCACGGGTGCATAGTTCAACATCTTAACAAGGCATGCGTGTTTCTTTGAACTAACAATCCATGATTATGTACAATGCAATATTTTGTAAAAAGGTAACATTTGATGTTGACATGACATGCAGAACAAACTCATATTTGGATACCATGTAAACTTCTTTACACTATATTTGTTTCTTAATTGAAGATAGAGTTTCCACACATACATAAACTAATACTCATTTTCTAAGCATTAAGAAGGTTACAAGATGTACAGGTATTGTTGGACGTTTGTAATGTGCCTTTTGATCAGAATAACCTCCTCTGAATTGAGCGACACTAGGATCATTATATTGTAACAAATATTAGATTTACTTCGAGTATAACTTGTTGTTTTAAGACAGAATAGGTATTTGTATATTTGCTATTTCTTTGTTTTTGCTGAAAACAACTTCACCTGTTTGGAGTAATTATGGCATATATATTAAGACAGTTCCAACACCCTGATACAGCCATGCATGTCCGAGGCCTAAATAGAAAAGAGTATTTGTTGCCCATTTTTTATATTGCTTGAGTGAATTGTATTTTGATCGAGATAGAAAAGGCTTTTACTGGGTAATGTGTTGATGGAAGAGTCGTTAGCTTTCTAAAATATAACTTATACAGCTCTTAAGCATCTGCCACATTTCCCAAGTACACTACCATTTGATATATAGGCTCAAACCCGAATTACGCGTTATATTCATAAAGATTTTTTTTATGATCCATAAAGTACAATTTTTGTTGTAAACAAAATATTCATTTAAAGGCAGATTTTTTGCAGCATGGATATCAAAACCTTTTTAACTTCAACAGATGTATTTCCAGTTATTTATTGCCACTCAAAGTCCTAGTGAACAATATTCCAAGGTAATAATTATAAGATAAAACTACCTTTCTATGTATGCATATACGGGATTTTATTTTAATAACAAGAACTTTGGTGAATACATAAGGCCATTTGGAAAGTGGTCAAATGTAACTGATGTTATATTTGGGATAACACTTTCTCCATAGAGTACAGATTCTCGTACTTTTTTGGGTTTAGTCCCGTCCGGGTCACAAGTGACCTCCAAGGGACCCATATTTCGCCAGTATTTCGTCCCTGTCATCCTACCCTAGCTACATGTGTGTGTGTGTGTGTGTGTGTGTGTGTGTGTGTGTGTGTGTGTGTGTGTGTGTGTGTGTGTGTGTGTGTGTGTGTGTGTGTGTGTGTGTGTGTGTGTGTGTGTGTGTGTGTGTGTGTGTGTGTGTGTGTGTGTGTGTGTGTGTGTGTGTGTGTGGAGCTATTAGCGTTACCTAGCACTCACCACGGGGAGGTTGGTCTTCACGAGGGCCCAATGTGAGATATTAAATAAATCCCATGGTGTGTGCGTGCGTGCGTGCGTGCAACCAGTAGCTCGTCCCTGTCATCCTACCCTACATGTGTAGGGTGGTTGAGGGTGACGGAGCCGGCAATAGTGCTCCTTAGTCCAACACACCACTTCGACCCTAACTTTGCCTAGACGGGCGGTAGAAAGGGCCCGTTTGGTACTTAAAAATATATTTATTCAAAATGTCTATTCTTAATGTATGAATCTATAAACTTGCTGAGAGCCCTTTGCCCAGAAGGCGGTGGCTCATGGGCCAATCTGGTGATGCTGACCTCCGAATTCTGCACGTCTCCAATTAATTGTCATTTGACGAACCAGCCTGATCCTTAATTCGGTAGATAGTTATAGCTTTTCGCGTCAAACTTGCTGGAGTATACCACCCCTTTATCCCCGGTCTGTGCAGCTTGGAGATCCGCTGCAGCATAACACTGTCCTTGTAGACTCCATGGTGGGTGGTGAAATGGGGTGCAGAATTATTTCCCTTTCGACATGGCTTCCCAACACACTGGTTAAAAAAGACGACACATAGAGACTGACGAAAATACTACGCCTACTCGATCCGACTATTGGCCACGTTTCTTGGTTATAGAAGATTTAGACAAAGAACCAAACAAACTCAATCCATTTGCAATCTCCAAAGGTATCATTGGTATCTGCGGAGAGGTTACAAATGTCACAAAGCTTCGTTTTGGGTCTCTCCTTGTAGAATGTCCGCGGAGACCTCAATCTGTCAATCTTCTCGAAGTAAAAGGGTTTGTCAATATCCAGGTTGTTGTCTCAGTGCACAAGACACTGAACTCGTGTAAGGGCATTGTCCGTGACAGAGCTCGCTGCCTGTCCGGCATGTCCGAAGACGATTTAGCCAAGGAACTTGAACAACAGTCGGTCACAGCTGTCAGACGGTTTACTTTCAAGAAGGATGGTGTGGTCCAACCAACCAACACCTACCTCTTCACTTTCGCCCGAACGTCTATCCCTCAATCTATCAAAGCTAATTACTGTAACATCGGAGTGGAGGTGTATATCCCCTTTCAACTCCGGTATTACACCTGCCAAGCGTTTGGACATGGATGCAAGTCCTGCCATGCCTCCGCTGTTTGTTACCGCTGCGGTGACAATCACGAGGCCACTGACTGCAGGAAGGATGTGAAGTGTTCAAACTGCGGTGGGAACCATATGGCTTCTTCAAAATCCTGCCCTGTGTGGAAACGCGAGTCCCAAATCATGAGGATTAAGACCGAACAAAATGTCTCGTACTACGAAGCCAAGAAGAGGGTTGAAGGGCTCACTACAAACACTTCCACCATCTCTCGTCCTCCTGTCACTACTGCCTCTATCGACTGTCAGACTGGTCTGACATGGGTCAAGTCTGTTCAGCCACTTTCAACTGCTTCAATCCAAAAACCAGCTCTGCCACCTTCATCTGTAACACCCCCAAAACCAAAAATCGTCAAACATGTTGAGTCTCAGACTCCAAAAATAACACCTGAACCAGAACCATTTAAACTAACAAACAGGGAAAAGAAATTATTGAAAAAGAAGCAGCTGAGAGAACACCAAAGGCCACCTCTCCTTTAGAGGTCCCAGTAGAGGTCCATAACTCCTTTGGTCCTCTGGACATGGAGGTTACTCCATCTCCACATGATACCGATAGGAGTACCACAAAGTCTTCCTCACGTTCGCGTGACATTTCTCCCGTGGAAGCACCACCTTGAATCCACAAAACATAATACAATGGAATTGCAGAGGTCTTGAGAAGAATTTTAATGAAATACATCTTTTAATCCAAGATTTTAAACCGTCAGCTTTTTGTCTCCGAGAAACATATCTAAAAAAACACAGATCTATTTGATATCCGTCAGTACAGTTCTTACCACTTGTTTTCCCCTCCTGGTGATAAAGCTACAGGAGGTTCTTCTATCCTGGTGAAGCAGGCCATTATCCATAGCCCTGTTCCACTCAATACTATTGAGTATCTCAAGGCAAAGTGCCTGAAGGCTCTCGAGTTGTTAATAGTCGTTTTAAATTCCGAGTGGGGAGGCCATCAGACCACCCTCCTTCACTTGTACAGATCGTTAATACGCTCCAAACTAGACTATGGTTCTATTGTCTATACTGGAGCCTTAACAAGCAATTTAGAAAAATTGGACACCGTACACCATCAAGGCCTAAGACTCTGTCTTGGAGCTTTTAGTGTCTCTCCCGTGGACAGTTTGTATGTGGAGGCAGTTGAACCTTCACTCGAACTGCGCCGCATTAAACTTTCACTGTAATATATCACTAAATTGCACTACTGTAAGTCCCGATGATTCCCAGCGAGGTGGCCTAGCTTTGGTTACTGGTGGCCTATAGCCCGTGTTTCAAAACTGTATATATAATATTGTTATGCTCAAATATGTTTTATGAATTGTTTCTAAATATAGTCTGCTCAAATATGTTTAACAACTTGTTTTTAAACAAACTTTGCATTAATGACTAAATTGTAAATATATTAACTTGGTCTCGTCGCTATATGGCTGAGATAATGCCGATGCCGACGTTAAATTTTCACTCACTCACTCACTCACTCACTCACTCACTATGTTGGTGTGTATACAACCAGTAGCTCGTCCCTTTCATCCTACCCTACGTGTGTCTGTGTGTCTGTCTGTCTGTCTGTCTGTCTGTCTGTCTGTCATCCTACGGTACATCTGGGAGCAGTCAATGTCATCCACTGGCTTCTCTCTGTCATAGACCCCAATGACTGACTGAGCTGTCTCTGCCATCCTACCCTGCACATGTGCGTAGATCCACTGGCTTGTGTCTGTCATGCTATTTTATATGCACCCTTCTCTGCATTTGTGTGTAGACCCTGTGTCTGACCCCTAACACCCTACTCTACATCTGTGAGTAAACCACTCATCATACTAAACATATTTGTATAGAATCAGTAACTGACTCTGTGTAGACATAGTAACTAGTACCAATCATCCTGCCCTACATCTCTGTGTAGACATAGTGACCAGTACGCATTATCCTGCTCTACATCTGTGTGTAGACATAGTAACCAGTACCTGTCATCCTGCTCTACATCTCTGTGTAGACATAGTGACCAGTACGCATTATCCTGCTCTACATCTGTGTGTAGACATAGAAACCAGTACCCGTCATCCTCCTCTACATCTCTGTGTAGACATAGTGACCAGTACGCATTATCCTGCTCTACATCTGTGTGTAGACATAGTAACTAGTACCAATCATCCTGCCCTACATCTCTGTGTAGACATAGTGACCAGTACCCGTCATCCTGCTCTGCATCTGTGTGTAGACATAGCAACTAGTACCAATCATCCTGCCCTACATCTCTGTGTAGACATCGTAACCAGTACGCGTCATCCTGCTCTACATCTGTGTGTAGACATAGTAACCGGTACCCGTCGTCCTCCTCTACACCAGTGTGTATTGACAGTAACCTGTAGGCGTCATCCTTCTCTACATCTGTGTGTAGACATAGTAACCAGTACCCGTCATCCTACCCTTCATCTGTCTGTAGCCATAGTGACCAGTACCCGTCATCCTACTCTACATCTGTGTGTAGACATAGTAACCAGTACCCGTCGTCCTCCTCTACCTCTGTGTGTAGACCAAGTTACCAGTACGCGTCATCCTTCTCTCCATCTGTGTGTAGACATAGTAACCAGTACCCCGCTATCCTACTCTACATCTGTGTGTAGACATAGTAACCAGTACCCGCTATCCTTCTCTACATCTGTGTGTAGACATAGTGACCAGTACGCGACATCCTTCTCTACATCTGTGTGTAGACATAGTAACCAGTACCCGCTATCCTACTCTACATCTGTGTGTAGACATAGTGACCAGTACCCGCAATCCTATTCTACATCTGTGTGTAGACATAGTAACCAGTACCCCGCTAACCTACTCTACATCTGTGTGTAGACATAGTAACCAGTACGCGACATCCTTCTCTACATCTGTGTGTAGACATAGTGACCAGTACCCGCTATCCTACTCTACATCTGTGTGTAGACATAGTGACCAGTACCCGCAATCCTACTCTACATCTGTGTGTAGACATAGTAACCAGTACCCGCAATCCTACTCTACATCTGCGTGTTGACACAGTTGCTGTCATCCTACTGTCACTGCGTATATGTGTAGGCCAAGTAGCTTCATATTCTGTGTGTAGACCCAGTGACTGGTCTCCTTCCATCCTACTCTACGTCACAGAATATGAGTATAACTTTGCTTTTCAATGGTGTGGTGTGTCGTTTGTTATGACGTGTTTAACCATTGTATGGACACACTGTTTTTTAATCGACAAACATCGGACAACATTTCAAATTCGTTGTTTATGGATTCTGTTTACGTTAATTATACGATATGGCTATAACCGCCCCCATTTTCCAGTGGGCTGAGTGTCTTACAAAGGTCGGTGGTTTGACGTTAAAAGATGGTAGTTCTGGTTACCCGGCATTAGGGGCATAAAAAAGTGTTGTTCATAAGGATATAGCTCGGACCTTGATGTGTATAAACTGTTATAAAGTGCAACAATGTATCTCAGTGGGCTAGCACTATAAAAGTTGCATTAACACACACACACACACACACACACACACACACACACACACACACACACACACACATGCATGGACATAAATGCATTAGTTTTGAAACGCGACCTTTAACTCTGTTTTATCGCAAATCACATGAACTCTTACATTCCAATCTGTATGTATGTCACAGGAAAACATTGTTCACAGTGGGTTTTTTCCATCTATATCCGCTTTACGCATAATGAATTATGCAGTGAAGCACAGGGGTATACAGACGTCATTAGTGTATTGTTAGGTACAGGGATGTTTTATTATTCACAACAGGTTTCATGCCAAATGAAGCTACTGTTTGCATGACTATCGTTCCCGTTTTAGCGCCAATTGATTCCCATCCTTACGAGGTCACTCTGTACTGAGTAAATATAAAACGTCAAGCCCACATAATAATCAGTATCTGCCGAATTAAGAGATGTATATCGCTCATGAAATTTCTTCCTTTTACCAAGAGCCTGTGGTGAGTAGCAAACTAAGTACTAGCTTTGGTTTCAAAGGATTGACAAGCTGTTTCAAGTGAAACGAACGTGTACAATTTAGACACAAATGAATTATATACCAAACTTGATATATTATATAAGACATTGAAGGTTTCATTTTCAAGGATGGTGAGACGAAATGGGGTTTAACGCCGCATTCAAGATTATTCCACTTATATTGTGACGTTGATGCACGTGCGCGTGTGGATGCTTATACTAGTCCGGATATACCATGCCGCAGTAGCCGACCAGTCCTTGTCTTAGCCCCTTTATGCCGCGCGTCAGGCAGGGTAACAACAAGTACCATCTTTTAACGTCTTTTGGTATGAACTCCCGACCTTCTGTTCTCCGGGCAGACGCTGTACCACTGGATCAGGAACGCGGTCCCCATGATCAAACAATACTCGCTAATTACCCCATTTAGTTTTTGATTGTTAATTAGTCTGATCCAGTTTCATCCATCATACCATCACCCGATCCAGTACCATCACCCGATCCAGTACCATCACCCAATCCAGTACCATCACCCAATCCAGGAGAGTCACCCGATCCAGTACCATCACCCAATCCAGTACCATCACCCAATCCAGTACCATCACCCAATCCAGGAGAGTCACCCTATCCAGTACCATCACCCGATCCAGTACCATCACCCAATCCAGTAGAGTCACCCAATCCAGGAAAGTCACCCAATCCAGTACCATCATCCGATCCAGTACCATCACTTGATCTAGTACCATCATCCGATCCACTACAACCACCCTATCTAGTACCATCACCCGATCTTGTACCATCACCCGATCCAGTAGAGTCACCCGATCCAGTACCAACACCCGATCCAGTACCTTCAGCCGATCCAGTACCATCACCCGATCCAGCGTCATCACTCTATCAAGTACCATCACCCGATCCAGTACCATCACTATATATAGTACCATCACCCGATCCACAACAACCCTCCGATCTAGTACCATCACCCCATCCAGTACCATCACCCAATCCAGTACCATCATCCGATCCAGTACTTATACCCAATCTAGTAGAATCTCCCGATCCAGTACCATCACCCGATCTAGTACCAACACCCGATCCAGTACCATTAGACGATCCAGAAGAGTCACCCGATCCAGTACCATCATCCGATCCAGTACTTCTACCCGATCTAGCAGAGTCTCCCAATCCAGTACCATCACTCGATCTAGTACCAACACCCGATCTCGTACCATTAGCCGATCCAGAAGAGTCACCCGATCCAGTACCATCATCCGATCCAGTACAATCACTTGATCTAGTACCATCACCCGATCCAGTACCATCACCCGATCCAGTAGTCACCCGATCCAGTAGAGTCACCCGATCCAGTACCATCACCTGATCTTGTACCATCACCCGATCGAGTAGAGTCAACCGATATAGTACCATCACCCAATCCAGTAGAGTCACCGGATCTAGTAGAATCACCCGATCCAGTACCTTCACACCATCTAGTACCATCACCCGATCCAGTAGAGTCACCCGATCAATTACCATCACCCGATCAAGAAGCATCACCCAATACCGTACAATCACCCGATCCAGTGTCATCACTCTATCCAGTACCATCACCCGATCCAGTACCATCACCCGATCTAGTAGAGTCACCCGATCTAGTACCATCACCCGATCCAGTACCATCACCCAATCCAGTACCATCACCCAATCCAGGAGAGTCACCCAATCCAGTACCATCATCTGATCCAGTACCATCACTTGTTCTAGTACCATCACCCGATCCAGTACCATCATCCGGTCTTGTACCATCACCCGATGTAGTAGTCACCTGATCTAGTACCATCACCCGATCCACTACAACCACCCTATCTAGTACCATCACCTAATCTAGTACCATCACCCGATCCAGTAGAGTCACCCGATCCAGTACCATCACCCGATCTAGTACCAACACCCGATCCAGTACCATAAGTTGATCCAGAAGAGTCACCCGATCCAGTACCATCATCCGATCCAGTACCATCACTTGATCTAGTACCATCACCCGATCCAGTAGTCACCCGATCCAGTACCATCACCTGATCCAGTAGAGTCACCCGATCCAGTACCATCACCTGATCTTGTACCATCACCCGATCGAGTAGAGTCAACCGATATAGTACCATCACCCAATCCAGTAGAGTCACCGGATCTAGTAGAATCACCCGATCCAGTACCTTCAAACCATCTAGTACCATAACCCGACCCAGTAGAGTCACCCGATCCAGTACCATAACCCGATCAAGTAGCATCACCCGATACCGTACCATCACCCGATCCAGTGTCATCACTCTATCCAGTACCATCATCCGATCCAGTACCATCGCTTGTTCTAGTACCATCACCCGATCCAGTACCATCATCCGGTCTTGTACCATCACCCGATCGAGTAGTCACCTGATCTAGTACCATCACCCGATCCACTACAACCACCCTATCTAGTACCATCACCCGACCCTGTACCATCACCCGATCCAGTAGAGTCACCCGATCCAGTACCAACACCCGATCCAGTACCTTCAGCCGATCCAGTTCCATCACCCGATCCAGCGTCATCACTCTATCAAGTACCATCACCCGATCCAGTACCATCACTATATCTAATACCATCACCCGATCCACAACAACCACCCGATCTAGTACCATCACCCGATCCAGTATCATCACCCAATCCAGTACTTATACCCGATCTAGTAGAGTATCCCGATCCAGTACCATCACCCGATCTAGGACCAACACCCGATCCAGTACCATTAGCCGATCCAGAAGAGTCACCCGATCCAGTACCATCATCCCATCCAGTACCATCAGTTGTTTTAGTATCGTCACCCGATCCAGTACCATCACCCGATCCAGTAGTCAACCAATCCAGTACAATTAGCCGATCCAGAAGAGTCATCCGATCCAGTACCATCATCCGATCCAGTACTTATACCCGATCTAGCAGAGTCTCCCGATCCAGTACCATCACTCGATCTAGTACCAACACCCGATCCAGTACCATTAGCCGATCCAGAAGAGTCACCCGATCCAGTACCATCACTTGATTTAGTATCATCACCCGATCCAGTACCATCACCCGATCCAGTAGTCACCCGATCCAGTACCATCACCTGATCCAGTACAATCACCTGATCCAGTAGAGTCATCCGATCCAGTACCATCGTCTGATCTTGTACCATCAGCCGATCGAGTAGAGTCAACCGATAAAGTACCATCACCCAATCCAGTAGAGTCACCGGATCTAGTAGAATCACCCGATCCAGTACCTTCACACTATCTAGTACCATCATCCGATCCAGTAGAGTCACCCGATCCAGTACCATCAACCGATCAAATAGCATCACCCGATACCGTACCATCACACGATCCAGTGTCATCACTCTATCCAGTACCATCACCCGATCCAGTACCATCACCCGATCTAGTAGAGTCACCCGATCTAGTACCATCACCCGATCTTGTACAATCACCCGATCCAGTACCATCACCCAATCCAGTACCATCACCCAATCCAGGAGAGTCACCCAATCCAGTAACATCATCCGATCCAGTACCATCACTTGATCTAGTACCATCACCCGATCCAGTACCATCATCCGGTCTTGTACCATCACCCGATCGAGTAGTCACCTGATATAGTACCATCAACAGATCCAGTACCTTCAGCCGATCCAGTACCATCACCCGATCCAGCGTCATCACTATATCTAGTACCATCACCCGATCCACAACAACCACCCGATCTAGTACCATCACCCGATCCAGTACCATCACCCGATCGAGTATCATCACCAGATCCAGTACTTATACCCGATCTAGTAGAGTCTCCCGATCCAGTACCATCACCCGATCCAGTACCAACACCCGATCCAGTACCATTAGCCGATCCAGAAGAGTCACCCGATCCAGTACTATCATCTGATCAAGTACTTATACCCGATCTAGTAGAGTCTCCCTATCCAGTACCATCACTCGATCTAGTACCAACACCCGATCCAGTACCGTTAGCCGATCCAGAAGAGTCACCCGATCCAGTACTATCATCCGATCCAGTACCATCACTTGATCTAGTACCATCACCCGATTAAGTACCATCACCCGATCCAGTACCATCACCTGATCCAGTAGAGTCACCCGATCCAGTACCATCACCTGATCTTGGACCATCACCCGATCCAGTATCATCACTTGATCTAGTACCATCACCCGATCCAGTACCTTCAGCCGATCCAGTACCATCACCCGATCCAGCGTCATCACTATATCTAGTACCATCACCCGATCCACAACAACCACCCGATCTAGTACCATCACCCGATCCAGTACCATCACCCGATCGAGTATCATCACCCAATCCAGTTCTTATACCCGATCTAGTAGAGTCTCCCGATCCAGTACCATCACCCGATCCAGTACCAACACCCGATCCAGTACCATTAGCCGATCCAGAAGAGTCACCCGATCCAGTACCATCATCTGATCAAGTACTTATACCCGATCTAGTAGAGTCTCCCTATCCAGTACCATCACTCGATCTAGTACCAACACCCGATCCAGTACCGTTAGCCGATCCAGAAGAGTCACCCGATCCAGTACCATCATCCGATCCAGTACCATCACTTGATCTAGTACCATCACCCGATCAAGTACCATCACCCGATCAAGTACTATCACCCGATCCAGTACCATCACCTGATCCAGTAGAGTGACCCGATCCAGCACCATCACCTGATCTTGGACCATCACCCGATCCAGTATCATTACTTGATCTAGTACCATCACCCGATCCAGTACCATCACCTGATCCAGTAGCCACCCGATCCAGTACCATCACCTGATCCAGTAGAGTCATCCGATCCAGTACAATCACCTGATCTTGTACCATCACCCGATCGAGTAGAGTCAACCGATATAGTACAATCACCCAATCCAGTAGAGTCACTGGATCTAGTAGAATCACCCGATCCAGTACCTTCACACTATCTAGTACCATCACACGATCCAGTAGAGTCAGCCGATCCAGTATCATCACCCGATCCAGTACCATCACCCGATCAAGTAGCATCACCCGATCCAGTGTCATCACTCTATCCAGTACCATCACCCGATCCAATACCATCACCCGATCTAGTAGAGTCAGCCGATCTAGTGCCATCATCCGATCTAGTACCATCACCCGATCTAGTACCATCACCCGATCCAGTACCATCACCCGATTCAGTGTCATCACTCTATCCAGTACCATCACCCGATCCAGTACCATCACCCGATCTAGTACCATCACCCGATCTAGTACCATCACCCGATCCAGTACCATCACCCGATTCAGTACCATCACCCGATACAGTACCATCACCCGATCCAGTGTCATCCCTCTATCCAGTACCATCACCAGATCCAGTGCCATCACTATATCTAGTGCCATCACCCGATCCACTACAACCACCCTATCTAGTACCATCACCGGATCCAATACCATCACCCCATCAAGTATCATCACCGGATCCAATTCCTTCATCCAATCTAGTAGAGTCTCCCGATCTTGTACCATCACCTAATCTAGTACCATCACCCGATCCAGTAGAGTCACCCGATCCAGTACCTTCACCCGATCCAGTACCATCACCCGATCTTGTACCATTACCCGATCGGGTAGAGTCACCCGATATAGTACAATCACCCAATCCAGTAGAGTCACCGGATCTAGTAGAATCACCCGATCCAGTACCTTCACACGATCTAGTACCATCACCCGATCCACTACAACCACCCTATCTAGTACCATCACCCGATCCAGTACCATCACCTGATCCAGTAGAGTCATCTGATCCAGTACCATCACCCAATCCAGTAGAGTCACCGGATCCAGTAGAATCACCCGATCCAGTACCTTCACACGATCTAGTACCAACCCTCCGATCCAGTAGAGTCACCCGATCCAGTACCATACCCGATCCAGTACCATCACTATATCTAGTACCATCATCCGATCCACAACAACCACCCGATCTAGTACCATCACCCGATCCAGTACCATCACCCGATCTAGTACCATTACCCGATCCAGTACTATTACCCGATCCAGAAGTGTCACCCGACACTATATCTAGTACCATCACCCGATCCAGTACCATCACTATATATAGTACCATCACCCGATCCAGTAGCATCACCCGGTCCAATACCATCACCTGATCCAGTAGAGTCATCCGATCCAGTACCATCACCCGATCTTGTACCATCACCCGATCGAGTAGAGTCAACCGATATAGTACCATCACCCAATCCAGTAGAGTCACCGGATCTAGTAGAATCACCCGATCCAGTACCTTCACACCATCTAGTACCATCACCCGATCCAGTAGAGTCACCCGATCAAGTACCATCACCCGATCAAGTAGCATCACCCAATACCGTACAATCACCCGATCCAGTGTCATCACTCTATCCAGTACCATCACCCGATCCAGTACCATCACCCGATCTAGTAGAGTCACCCGATCTAGTACCATCACCCGATCCAGTACCATCACCCAATCCAGTACCATCACCCAATCCAGGAGAGTCACCCAATCCAGTACCATCATCTGATCCAGTACCATCACTTGTTCTAGTACCATCACCCGATCCAGTACCATCATCCGGTCTTGTACCATCACCCGATGTAGTAGTCACCTGATCTAGTACCATCACCCGATCCACTACAACCACCCTATCTAGTACCATCACCTAATCTAGTACCATCACCCGATCCAGTAGAGTCACCCGATCCAGTACCAACACCCGATCCAGTACCTTCAGCCGATCCAGTTCCATCACCCGATCCAGCGTCATCACTCTACCAAGTACCATCACCTGATCCAGTACCATCACTATATCTAATACCATCACCCGATCCACAACAACCACCCGATTCGGTACTATCACCCGATCCAGGATCATCACCCAATCCAGTACTTATATCCGATCTAGCAGAGTCTCCCGATCCAGTACCATCACCCGATCTAGTACCAACACCCGATCCAGTACCATAAGTTGATCCAGAAGAGTCACCCGATCCAGTACCATCATCCGATCCAGTACCATCACTTGATCTAGTACCATCACCCGATCCAGTAGTCACCCGATCCAGTACCATCACCTGATCCAGTAGAGTCACCCGATCCAGTACCATCACCTGATCTTGTACCATCACCCGATCGAGTAGAGTCAACCGATATAGTACCATCACCCAATCCAGTAGAGTCACCGGATCTAGTAGAATCACCCGATCCAGTACCTTCAAACCATCTAGTACCATAACCCGACCCAGTAGAGTCACCCGATCCAGTACCATTACCCGATCAAGTAGCATCACCCGATACCGTACCATCACCCGATCCAGTGTCATCACTCTTTCCAGTACCATCATCCGATCCAGTACCATCGCTTCTTCTAGTACCATCACCCGATCCAGTACCATCATCCGGTCTTGTACCATCACCCGATCGAGTAGTCACCTGATCTAGTACCATCACCCGATCCACTACAACCACCCTATCTAGTACCATCACCCGACCCTGTACCATCACCCGATCCAGTAGAGTCACCCGATCCAGTACCAACACCCGATCCAGTACCTTCAGCCGATCCAGTTCCATCACCCGATCCAGCGTCATCACTCTATCAAGTACCATCACCCGATCCAGTACCATCACTATATCTAATACCATCACCCGATCCACAACAACCACCCGATCTAGTACCATCACCCGATCCAGTATCATCACCCAATCCAGTACTTATACCCGATCTAGTAGAGTATCCCGATCCAGTACCATCACCCGATCTAGGACCAACACCCGATCCAGTACCATTAGCCGATCCAGAAGAGTCACCCGATCCAGTACCATCATCCCATCCAGTACCATCAGTTGTTTTAGTATCGTCACCCGATCCAGTACCATCACCCGATCCAGTAGTCAACCAATCCAGTACAATTAGCCGATCCAGAAGAGTCATCCGATCCAGTACCATCATCCGATCCAGTACTTATACCCGATCTAGCAGAGTCTCCCGATCCAGTACCATCACTCGATCTAGTACCAACACCCGATCCAGTACCATTAGCCGATCCAGAAGAGTCACCCGATCCAGTACCATCACTTGATTTAGTATCATCACCCGATCCAGTACCATCACCCGATCCAGTAGTCACCCGATCCAGTACCATCACATGATCCAGTACCATCACCTGATCCAGTAGAGTCATCCGATCCAGTACCATCGTCTGATCTTGTACCATCAGCCGATCGAGTAGAGTCAACCGATAAAGTACCATCACCCAATCCAGTAGAGTCACCGGATCTAGTAGAATCACCCGATCCAGTACCTTCACACTATCTAGTACCATCACCTGATCCAGTAGAGTCATCCGATCCAGTACCATCACCCAATCCAGTAGAGTCACCGGATCCAGTAGAATCACCCGATCCAGTACCTTCACACGATCTAGTACCAACCCTCCGATCCAGTAGAGTCACCCGATCCAGTACCATACCCGATCCAGTACCATCACTATATCTAGTACCATCATCCGATCCACAACAACCACCCGATCTAGTACCATCACCCGATCCAGTACCATCACCCGATCTAGTACCATTACCCGATCCAGTACTATTACCCGATCCAGAAGTGTCACCCGACACTATATCTAGTACCATCACCCGATCCAGTACCATCAATATATATAGTACAATCACCCGATCCAGTAGCATCACCCGATCCAGTACCATCACCCGATCCAGTACCATCACCTGATCCAGTAGAGTCATCCGATCCAGTACCATCACCTGATCCAGTAGAGTCACCCGATCCAGTACCATCACTATATCTAGTACCATCATCCGATCCACAACAACCACCCGATCTAGTACCATCACCCGATCCAGTACCATCACCCGATCTAGTACCATTACCCGATCCAGTACTATTACCCGATCCAGAAGTGTCACCCGACACTATATCTAGTACCATCACCCGATCCAGTACCATCACTATATATAGTACAATCACCCGATCCAGTAGCATCACCCGATCCAGTAGCATCACCCGGTCCAATACCATCACCTGATCCAGTAGAGTCATCCGATCCAGTACCATCACCCGATCTTGTACCATCACCCGATATAGTACCATCACCCGATCCAGTACCATCACTATATATAGTACCATCACCCGATCCAGTAGCATCACCCGATCCAGTACCATCACCTGATCCAGCAGAGTCATCCGATCCAGTACCATCACCCGATCTTGTACCATCACCCGATCGAGTAGAGTCACCCGATATAGTACCATCACCCAATCCAGTAGAGTCACCGGATTCAGTAGAATCACCCGATCCAGTACCTTCACACGATCTAGTACTATCCCCCGATCCAGAAGTGTCACCCGACACTATATCTAGTACCATCACCCGATCCAGTACCATCACTATATATAGTACAACCACCCGATCTAGTATCTTCACCCGATCCAGTACCATCACCCGATCTAGTACCATTACCTGATCCAGTACTATTACCCGATCCAGAAGTGTCACCCGATCCAGTACCGTCACCCGATCCAGTACCATCACTATATATAGTACCATCACCCGATCCAGTAGCATCACCCGATCCAGTAGCATCACCGGTCCAGTACCTTCACCCGATCCAGTACCATCTCCCAATACAGTACTATCCCCCGATCCAGTACCAACATTATATATAGTACCATCACCCGATCCACAACAACCACCCGATCCAGTACCATCACCAAACTAAGTGCCATCACCCAATCCAGTACCTTCACCCGATGTAGTAGAGTCTCCCTATCCAGTACCATCACCCGATCTAGTACCATCACCCAATCCAATAGCATCACCCGATCCATTAGGATCGCCCGATCCAGTACCTTCACCCGATCAAGTACCATCACCCAATCCAGTAGCATTACCCGATCCAGTAGCATCACTTGATCTAGTGTTATCACTCTACCCAGTACCATCACCCGATCCAGTGTTATCACTATATCTAGTACCATCACCCGATCCACTAGAACCACCCGATCTTGAACCATCACTCCATCCAGTACCATCAAGCAATCCTGTAAAGTCTCCCGATCCAGTGCCATCACGCCACCCAGTACAATCAGCAAGCCATTCTTGCTGTAAAAGGCAACTCTGCTTGTCGTAAGAGGCGACTGACGACAATTGATGTACATAACACATTTAGTACAAATTAATACAAGATGATTAGCTGTCTTACTGACCGTCTGTCTGATTGCAATACCCTGTACTTATAGTGTTCAAGTGTTTGAATGTACAAGTTCTGCTGTTATATTACAATGACACTTAGCAAATGTTACACACAGAAAGATCCATATATTATAGTTGGTTTTGATTTAAATAACAGGGGAATTGAAGTATATGTGTGCAATGCAAATGCGTATGTAATAATCAGTTTTGTAGGAGTACATGTAATGCACATTCATGTTTTCAACGTTAACAGTGTGGCCACACCAATAAGGACGTCCCTCAATACATTGTATGTGTTTTTTAACCAAGTACATGACTGTACATACATCAACTGTAATATAGTGCCCGACGTTGAACGTCTATCATTGTCGGGGGCACGGGTGTGGCGTCGCAATTCGCAATTTCATAGTCTGGTGCATTTTAGACATTTCCCTATTTTTCATATCCAGGCATTCAGCCACTTACTGCGTCTTACGCGAATGTTATCTAACCTAAAACCAATTATAGAAGCAAGAAAAACTACAATCTTTCCCAGGAAAACCATCACACGGACAAATGATAGTTTTGCAAATTTCTAGGAAATATGAAGTAAGCAACGTAGCCTTCGGACTGTTGTTCCTGTCTTAAATTAGATTTAGAAATGCAAACTATATTGCGGTGCTATATGTGTAGGTTCAAATCGATAAAGTCCCTATCACATTACGTGTCGATATTGAAACAGCCCCTGTGTAATGTGTTTGCTACACATTTAGCAACGCCGTCACGACTGTCGTTTTTCCAAGGGCTTATGACAAATAATACAGATATATTTATTGTTTAACACCCCAACCCCTCTCAAATTATCTTATCGGTCCTCCCCTATAGTAACTAAGCAGTTCCTTGGGGTTAAAACAGAATATACACACGATAACCTGATTATACAATTTGATTTGATTAATCATACCATATATTTTTGGGTCTTCCTTATATGGCCAAGGTCAGTAGGTGGGAAAGAAAAGGTTCTAAAGTTGTGACTCATTAGACAACATTAGGGATCTAGCTGAATACTGATAGATATTAGTTAGGTTATCTATCACTTGAGTTGAAGGTCAGTACACTAGCTTCAGGAATGGAAAGTTTTGAGGCTTTCGGGAAATGTTTTGGGAAGAAGCTGCTCTCGGGTTTTTTCATGACAATGCAAACACCTTTCTGTTTGTGTATTGTTTTCATCATAATTGACACCTACCTGTGAGGAGATAACTACAAAATATAACAGTGATTGGGGATAGAGACACAATTTAAACTTTGTGAAAATGAAAGATTGTTCTGACGTGACCCGTAATGGTATGTAATCAGATCTTTGTTTAGCGATAGCGAGAACTAAGATCTGATTTTAATGAGATTGTACATGTATGTGAAGATAGTGTTAAAGAGGACTGTAAAGAGCTAAAAAGTTAACTTAACATATTTATCTTACATGCATGATGCAATCCATCCGTGTGTCCTACTACGAAGCAGAGCGTGTCGACCTTCCTGGTTCATATTTGGGCCGACAAAGCCATAAGTAGCCGGGAAGTGCAGTTAACAATGATACGCAGTATTAGGAATCCAAAACGAATGTATTTTGATTATTCCTTTCACAGAGACAAGCTAAATATAACATTTTTATCTTTATGCGTTTGATGCAATCACGTAATGTGACTTACTACGCATCAGATCATGTTTTTACTTCCTGCTCTTCAGTGAGAGACCGGTGTCGTGCCTGGTTAGCGAAAATCCAATTTTCCGTAGTATCAGTAAAGCGTAAACCCAAGTTGGGGTATTTGTCTTCGGAAAGCGAGAAATGAGTAATTGCTATAAAAACACCGGAATACCGTAGTTTAGATTAGCGCCCGTGCTGTTCAAACAGAGGAGAGGAGAGGAGATTTACTAGAGAGACGTTTCGTAAAAAATAATACAGACAGACAGACAGATAGTTTATTTATGTCTCGCCTCAATTTACATATAAAATGTTATAAAAATAACATAAAATAAAATAAAATGAGCTACTCCTGTTGGAGTTATGAGGGACAAACTACTAGAAGTAGAATAACCATAGTTTAAAAACATTATCGAAGATAAGATTCTGTACAACATATATGGAAATTAAAAAATATATTAGGCTTTATATAAAATATTACTACGCAACTGTAAAATTGCCTTGCAGGTTTTGGCAGTAAGCGTTACAACAGTGGGACTGGCCAGGATAAAACAAACTTTCACAAACTTTCACAATATCATCACATTCATCTTTAAAACCACACCACACTTCATTACATTTATCTAATAAAACCTGTCGAACGTCATTATAAGTTGGGCAGTGCAATAGAACATGGACTTCGTCTTCCACACACGTATCACACTCTCATAAAAGCACACTCTCTCGTTGATAAGTAGGTTTGTATATCGCCCAGTCTCGACTCGTATTGGGGCTACACCACATCTGAATACAGCTAGAGAGCGTCTGTTAGACTTTGACATAGGAATCTGATTAAAATAAGCAACATTATATTCGTTCTTCAGCTGATTATATAGTCGTAGCTTGTTGCCTCCGTTACCGCTTCGACTGTTCACTTGACTCAATGAGATTTTCCATTCCTCCTTGAAGCGTTGAAATACAGTATCTCTCACTTTACCTCCAATTTGACGACAGTGATACGTGTTATTTGTGGAGGTAAAAACAGATAGACCTAATTGTTTATACTTCGTGTGTACTCTGAAGTTCCAGTTCCTCTCGTTGTTTAGTGCGTGCTTATTGGCCCACACAAATACTTTTCTTGTTAATCTATGTTGTAGAAGGGAGCTGCAACGTTTGTAGAACTTTGAGATAGTTTCCGAATGTCTTACTATTAGGGTAATCCACCCCATGTCTCAAGATACAGCATTATTCGGAGCAAACTTTCTCAATCCCATGAAAAATCGCATAGCCTTGTTCTGGACTGCGTTGATACAGCTGAAATTGTATGTTCCCCAGATAGCTGATCCATACTGCATTGTCGCCCACACCATGGAGTCACAGAGTTTAGTGTATGTATTGTACTGCATCCCTCCGAGAACCTTGAATTTTGATATCAGCAGCCCTAACGCTCTGTTAGCCG
Source organism: Haliotis rufescens (assembly GCF_023055435.1). Lineage (NCBI taxonomy): Eukaryota > Metazoa > Mollusca > Gastropoda > Lepetellida > Haliotidae > Haliotis > Haliotis rufescens. The sequence goes on from NW_025964223.1 coordinate 11,718,429, forward strand.
AACTTGCTATAGCTTGTCCCATTCTCCTATAGTCCAACTGTTCAGAGAGGAGTAAACCCAGATAATTATAACTGTCGACAATTTCAATAACATTCGTCCCACACTCGAAACGCTGTATAGTTTGACATACCGATGGATTCCTGAAGTGGACTCTCCTGCATTTATGTTCATTTTATTTTCAACGCACCACTTATGGAGAACGTCCAACAACAGATTCATAATCTCCTCATTTTTTGTAATGAGTATGATGTCATCTGCATAGGCGAGGATACTGATGTTTTCGCCGTCGACTTCAACGCCTAGAGACATAGCATTTACCTTGTCAATCAAATCGTTCACTTAGAGGTTAAATAAAAGCGGTGATAAAAGACCTTGTTGAGGCCACATTTCACTTCGAATCATGGAGTGTATTGTCCATTTAGTCGTACACAGCATTTAACGTCTCATTACAGCGACACGAGAGCATTTAAAAATCGTCCCTGAATGCCCATATAACGTACTTTATTCCAGAGAATATTTCTGTCTATGCAATCATAAGCCTTCGTAAAATCAATAAAACTGACAAAAGTTGATTTCTTGAGACTTTTCCTCGTTTCAATTATAGATGTTAATGTTGACACATGTTCCACCGTTGATCGACCTTTTCTAAATCCATTTTGATTATCAGACAATAAATCTTTAAGTTCAGCATGCTTAGAAAGTCGATTATTCAGGAGTCCACAATAAATCTTGTATGTTGAATTTGCTGGAGTGATACCTCTGTAGGCGAGTGGATCTCGTGGGTCTGCTGTAGAACTCTTCCGATTAGGATTGATTATCCCCTTTGCCCATAGTGAGGGTACTTGACCAGCACGGAAACATAAGTTAAGCAGATTATATAAGAAATTTAAACAATTTTCATTTTTTAAAACTTCAGTTGGTATATCGTCACTTCCCGGTGATTTTCCATTTTTCGCCTGCATAATAGCCTGTTGTACCTCGTGTCTTGATATCACAGTGTCCAGAGCAGTCTCACTAAGTCCGTCTTCATCTGTATCACAGGGTTCTGTTGTACTAATGTTACAGTTTAACAAGCTTGAATATGCATTCTTCCAAGCTTCTAAAACTGTTCTTCGGTCACTGGATATTGTTCCATCTTCTAACTGGACTTCAAAAGGTATTCTCCTATTCCTGTTGTTACCGACACCGATCTTCTTCCAAAACTCCCCTTGTTCTGTATCACATAGTTTTTCAATATCTTCTACTGCCTTCCGTGTGTGTTGTCTTTTCGCTTTCGTCACACATCTGTCAAAGCACCTTTCTCCTCTTTTCTTCACATACACATCTTTATACAGCCGCTTCCTTGGACCCTTTTCCTTATTCCATTCTCTCTCTGCTCTGCACATGTCATTCCACAATGACGTGAGATTATCAGTCCACCATGGTTTTCTACACGTTCGCTTTCTTCTTTTACCACTGTCATATACACGCACTTGTCTTGTGGGTAACTTTGACATCATCTCAGTTCTGACACACTTCACGAACGAATCATAAGCATCGTTTATATCCTCTTCCTGTTGACCTACATGTTCCAACCTATCTTTAATATCCTTCAAATTAGATTCGATTTCAGTTGACATCATAAAATTCTCGGGTAACACTGACGTATCACACGCTACTGTTTGGGCTTGTACGTTACATTCCTTCTCCTGTTTTCTTTAATTCACGTCCATTCATTTTAAAAGCCCAAGTTAGCATAGAATGATCAACTTTAGCATCTAATGTCATTCTTTAAATCTGTGCTTTAAAATCTCTCACAAACATTACCGAAACATTGCGAGTTTTCCTGGAATGCTCGCATTAATATTTACTACGTCACAGGGTAAGTGATGTGTCAGTCGGACAGTGACAGTAGCCAAAATAGTTCCAAATGAAATCTGTTCTTATACAGTGGCGAAGCAACATATACGCAAAACAACAATTGTTTTTATTTGCATTTCGCGGCAATCCATCGGTCTGTCAGCTAGAGTAACTGCCCTTTGTGAAAGGGAAGCTACTCTAACCCTAGTATATGAGACGTAACGGCCACGTTCAGACGTTGTTGACACTCGGCCTGGGCTGTCATAACGTTAATTCCCAACGGTTAATTCTGATCGATCGCCGAATGACAAGGGCGACGGCATGTTTGTTTGTAAACAGTGAAAGTAGTCCCTACTTGACCTTTGATATTTGCATCTCTATCCGCATATGACCCCAACGGATATCGTTTTTATCCGTTGGCTTTATCCTGCCGAGAAACCAACCCATTATATGATAAATATTTATATTTGGTGGTTATATTGGATTTATGCAAATGATTGAGCATTGGACATGCATCCTTGGATCTGTTTACCCCGATGTAGAAGTTCAAATCACTCAAATGTGTCACCAGAGACCAACAGTGTATTGATATTGTGTGTCTAGCCATAGATTTCTTGGCAGCCATCTTGGACTTTTGTGCAACCCAGTGCGCTCTGGTGACGGAGTTTCTATCTAAAAGTGTTGACAATACTTCAGTGAGTTCGTGTGCCAAGTTATATGCATATAGGTCCTAGCACACTGTTTTAGAGTAAAACAAGATTCTAACAGTGTAAACACACATTTAGGAAACTTGTCCGCCATCTTGAAATTGGCTGCCATCTCTGAACCTCATCTGAAATATGGAAGATATATTGATAATTGGTGGCCATATTGGATTGCTTGGGACTTTATTTTGCTTAAATGTGCGACGAGCCTTGGCGTTCGAAATTTTAAATTGAATTAAGTTATGGACAGTGGGATGGTGATGAAATATTTTTTCTGCCTTCTTCCTAGCCTTTCTAGCTTGTTTGCAGTCAGTGTTAAACCATGGTTTACAGATATGTGGAACCGTAGAGGACTTTGGGATACATTCATCAGCAATTACATTTAATTCATCAGAAAAACCTTGAATGGGATCATTACCATTTAGAAATAATTCATCTTTCAGTGCATATTGTGTGAAATAAAGACCAATCGGCCTTTGTAAAATTCCATCTTGACGATGGTGCAGCATCAGTTGGATTTATGGTTGAAATTACACTGGGAAAATGGTCACTTCCACAAAGGTCATTGTGGACTGACCATTCGAATTCATTAAACAGACTAGCATCTGCAACAGATAAGTCCAGAGAGGAGTATGAGCCAGTCGCAGGATGTAGATATGTGTTAGAGCCATCATTAAAAATACATAAATCATTACTTGAGAAGAAATCCTCGAGTATCTTACCCTGTGTATTGGTGTTATTACTGCCCCAAAGTGGATTATGGCCATTGAAATCTCCCATTATAATGCAGGGTTGAGGGAGTCGGTCATAAAGGGCTTGGAGATCTGACTGAAGTAGAGAAGATGATGGCGGAATACAGACTGAACACAAAGTAAAGACAATATGCAGTGTAACACGCACTGCAACTGTCTGAAGAGGGGTTTTGAGCGGAACAGGGCTATGAATGTTGCTTTGACGCGCCACAATATAAGACCCCCCAGTAGCCTTCTCACCAGGAGGAGAGAAGCAATGGTAGGAATCATAATGTCTTAAATCAAATTTGTCTGTGGATTTAAGGTATGTCTCCTGCAAACATAATGGTGATGGATTGAAATCTTGAGTTAAAAGTTGTAAATCATTAATATTGTTCCTTAGTCCTCTGCAATTCCACTGTATGATAGGGTTAAAACTTGTCAATGGGGATCTTGTCCTGAAAGGAGGTCCCTGGACGGGTTTTTTAGTTTCTTTTTTCTGTTTTTGTTAGATGTGAGTATATGTTTATATGTTGATGATTCTGGTTCCAATATTCCATCAGCAAGAGGTGATGCTTGTAGATCCTCTGTCTGTAAGGCTGATAATGCTGTTATGGTATCATCAGGAGACGTTTGAGGTGTGATATTTACGGTTTTCTCACCCAAGAGATGTTTGTCTGGCATCCGATAGATGTTGTAGGAACTTTAACAATAGGAGTGGAAGTTACAGCTGCAGAGTAGGATTTTGTAGGAATAGATGGTGATTGAGACTGAACTAACTTTTTGGTATCACGAAAAGAGACATTATTAGTGTGTTTTACTTTTAGTATTTTGGATTGAAGAATAAAATTTGGACAACGTTTGGATGAGGCCAAGTGGTCCCCATCACAATTTGCACATTTAAGAGTATCTGTGCACTGAGTACTCTCATGTGAGCCACTACAGCTGACACAGGCTGTGTTACGGGTGCAGGTCTTGGCACTGTGTCCAAACTTCTGTAACATCGGAGTGGGTTTGGTACATAAACCTCCACTCCGATATTAAAATATCCGGCTTTGGTGGTATCAGGAATTTTCGAAAGTGAAAAAGTGAAGAGATAGATGTTGGACTTGATGATGTTGTTATCCTGTTTTCTCGTGAATCATTTAACAGCTGTAACTTTTGACAGTTCGGCAACATTCACATCTTCACTCATGTCAGAAAGACATCGCGCTCTGTCTCTTACGATGCCTTGACATGAGTTAAGCGTTCTATGTGCTGAGACAGCAACCTCAACATTTGCGGATTGGTTGAGTGATAGAGGTTGAGAGATTGCTGTCTCCGTACGCACTCCACAAGTATGGAGCCATTACGGAGGCGGGTGACATTTTTAACCTCACCACAACAGCCATTGATGGCCTTCGAAATGGCAAATGGGTTAATTTCATGGGTTCATGGTTTGATGCCTCACTCACAATGAATCCAGCCCAGGATCCAGTGGGCGATCAGTTTCATCATCAGATGAGCTAGCATCTAAATGTTTTCTTTTAGAACCAGAGTGTTTTCTAGACATAATGAGATAAAGTGGTTCTGCACCCCTGCTCCCCACCCACCATCGAGTGTCAGCAAGGATGGTGTCTTATTGCTTTACATATCCAAAATGCAAACCACCAGGGCTACGTGGATGTTACACTCCAGCATGACATGAATGACATAGCTATATTTGTCTACTAAATTTATTGCCAAGCTGGTTCTGCCAATAACGACAACTTGGAGACATACAGAATTCAGCGGTCAACATTACCAGATTGGCCCATGAGCCACCGCCTTCTGGCATAGGCCTCTAGGCAATATGTATTCATTTCAATAAATGTGATTTCAAAAAACCAAGCAATACATTTGTGTTACATATAATAAATACACGTGCCTTTGATAGAACCGGGCCTATTCTACCACCCATCTAGGTGAAGTTAAGGTCAAAGTAGTGTGTTGGGCAAAGGAACGCAGTTCCAGGAACCAGTGCCCTCAACTACCAGACTCCCCTCCTCCACCGACACAAGGGCGCACCCTTCGGCAAACGGGTTGCCCAATTTGGCCGCCATTTACGACCAGCAATGGGATGCTGAGGACATATTCTACCCGGGTCCACACGAGGGGAGAGCGATTAGCGTTACTCAGCACTCACCACGGGGAGGTTGCTCTTCACGAGTGGCTCATTTAACACTATGCTATCCGACCGCCGCCGCCCTCTCTGAGTCAATTAACATTTATGGATAGCACAAATAAGCATGAGACCTTTGAGACAATGAACCAGTATACTGAGGAATCAACTCGACATTTGTTGCTGGCGAAAAGTATATATCCCTATAAATACATGGATAGTTGGTTTAGGGTTCTGTAAACTAATTTTATTTCACGACCCCCGGCCCTACATGTACCTCACTATAGAATTATCCAGTTATTCATCAAGTTATAAAGATTCGTCTCAAAATGACTCCTAGCCTTCTTTCTTATTCAGTCTGATTGAAGGTTCAAACCAAGGACTAATTATACGAAAGTACTCTATGTAATGTCTTTAGCTTCATTCCTAATAATATGATACTTGGCAAAACAATTAAGAATCCCAGGAAAGTGTGTTGATGTTTATCTTGTAAGACCTCTCCATGAAGAAAGGCTTAGAAAAGTAATGGCCAGTCCAGCCTACTCAGAAGTAATATAGTCGATAACGACTTCGCAGCAGATTATTGTGCTGGAACGCCTATTTCTGAATAGGTGTGATTAAGACGGAAGGTGTACATGTATTCTATAAAGACGACTGATCTTGGTGATATCAGAACAGCCAAAGGAGTTCAGAAATAGGTCGTAAAATATTAAATACAACACAAGCAACATACAAGCAAGATATATGGATTAAACAACAAACAACTCCTCACGGACAAACCATATGGCTGATCCATATTGAAGATTATATAACATATTACCTTCTTTCTTAGCTAATCGATTGATTTTGTATATCTTCAGAGATCATACTGGGTCGATTTCATGGTGTAGACCTTTGAGTTCGCCGGGTTGATGTAGACATTGTACACTCACATTTGAGCAAGTTTTTGTTCTGATAGTCATGACACCCATTCAGTTAATTAATATGATTTTCTTTACCATTGATATATTGATATACAAACAAGCGCTCTGTAACAATGCGACTAAATCGTTCCATAGTGCCTTGGCTGCAGTGAGCTTGCCTTTCATCGTGCCGGACTCTACAATTATGCTCTGTTAAAAATTTAGTTACTGACTCCATGAATTCATGCCCAGGATCAATTTGAAACAACTTGATAGGACATTAGCCACCTCTGTAGAATCGTTTAAGTGGAGGGGTCAGCCTCTTTGTACCGACTTCCTATATCCGCCACAGTCCATGCATATTTCAATGTTCTGCATCATTCTGCATCATGTTGAAGTCGGCTTGATGTAAAATTGGAATTTATCATATACTTCCGTAATAATTCAGTGATAAGTGATATTTTCATTGTAGTGAACACAACACTTGATATTTCACTGCAGTGAACATATCACTTGATATTTCACTGCAGTGAACATATCACTTGATATTTCATTGCAGTGAACATAACACTTGATATTTCATTGCAGTTGCACATAACACTTTTACATAATCATTGTCTTGCAAGAAATGTCTCCACTTACATTGTCTCCCTTTAGCCTAAATGTCCGGCCCGTTCGCAAACTGTTGACGTATTTTTTTTCTCATTGACAAAGTAAAATAATGACAGATGGTCATTAGTTAATATCACTTCTTGCCGTTTGTTATTCTCTCAAAAAATGTTTCATTATAAGCTGTAAATTTCTCATTTAACTGGTCAATCGAGAATGTTTCGCAAACCGCCATGTTTGTTATTTGAACAGCTTATATTCTTTCGCTTCCAACTTGCGGTCTCAAAGTTTTCAAGAATATTTTTTGTTAAGTTGATTTGTAAATAATCATCTAATTGTATGATAAAGTTTAGTTTGGTTTGTTTGTTGTTTAACGCCGCACTCCGGTAGTTTTGATGTCCCAGCCAGAACATTTCTTTTTGTAGATGACAGAGCATAGATAAATGTTATTGTGTTAATGGGGGGGGGGGCACGGGTGGCCCAGTCGTCTAAGGCGCCGCGATTCGCTGTGCAGAGTTGCGTCCCCTGGCCACGCCAGTAACCTATGATTGTGGGTTCGAATCCCGGTTCGCCCCAATTATGTTTCTAGGTTTGTCAGCACCATACCCGTGCTCGTGGGTTTCACCGAAGTGGTAAACGTCCGAGACCTGCATCACTTCGGGCTTTCCTCCCACATTAAGCTGACACGCCGCGATATAACTGGAATACTGTTAAAAGCGGCGTTAAACCCAACTCAATCACTCACTCACTATTGTGTTAATGATGATACTTGGCGCTTCAGTCCTCCAGTAGAAACATCGACTCTGTTCCAAGAAAATACAAAAAGTCGATGCAAGAGAATAACCACTCTTGATTATCCGCCTTTGTTTTCTTCGTTCTACCCTCCGTGTTAGAATTAGTCTTCAGCAACCTTTACCAGCATACCGTGCGCGCACACCCAAACACACACGTGCATGCACGTCGATATACGACGGCTGGTCAAAAAGGTCAATAGCCTAACAAACAAGTGTGAAATTGTTATAAATTTTATTTTCCAACATAATCTCCCTGTTTTTCAATACACTTCTCATATCGATAGTGAAGCTTTTCCAGGCAGGAAGAAGTTTTCGGAAGCCACCCTGAAAAACCCATTCACGGCAGAATTTAGGTCATCGTTGTCGTCATAGCACTTTCCTCGAAGGTGTTCTTTCAGTTTAAGAAACAGTTGGAAATCACTTAGTGCCAGGTCGGACGAGTATGAAGGGTGTGGAAGCCCTTCGAACCCACATTGTCGCCCCGCAGCCTTTGCAAGTCGAGAGGTGTGAGAAGAGGCATTGTCATGTAGTAGTAGTAGCATCCAGCAGTCAGCATTCCTTGCCGCTTTTCTTTGATAGAATTTCTCAGGCGATGAAGCAAATCAGCACAGTAGGCACTGGTAATCGTCTTTGGACTTTCTGAGAAATCACAAGAATCACACCCTTTGCAATCACAAGAACGCGTTGTTGGTCAATCCAAAAAAGAAAAATACCACAATATGTCTGTTCACAACAATATTGCGTTGTTCATACGAATATAAGACATTTCTTTTTCTAATATAATTTCAATACACTGTCTACATTAGCATGTTTAAACTGCTGTTGTTGTGGTCATTAATAAGTCAAGTCATTTATTCTTATATCTTCCCACCTTGGTACAAGAGCATATTTTAAAGAATATTTACATATGCAGCAATGTACATAATTACAGTGAGTGAGTGAGTTGTGTTTAACGCCGCTTTTAACAGTATTCCAGCTATATCGCGGCGTGTCAGCTTAATGTGGGAGGAAAGCCCGAAGTGATGCAGGTCTCAGACGTTTATCACTTCGGTGAAACCCACGAGCACGAAAGGCAGACGCATTGTATTGGAATGATACACAATACTATTTTATGTTATGAGTGGGGCGGTGGAGCCGCCTAGTGGTAAAAGCTTTCGCTCGTCACGCTGAAGACCCGGTTTCGATCGCCCACATGGACACAATATGTGAAGCCCATTTCTGGGATACCCCGCTGCCTTATTGCTGGAATATTGCTAAAGCGGCGTTAAACAATACCCACTCTCTCTTATGTTATGAGTAGAAGATGTTTTTAGTTCTTTTAATCTTGTAGGACATAACACACGATTATACTTAAACGCGCTTGGCCAAATAAAATTTTATATAAATAGTGACATTTAAATAGATAGTGAAATTCATCTGCAGTAGTCGAACTGATGTTCTGTCGGTCGTCTCCGGAGGAAAAGTGTAGGCATTGATATATTGTGGGGAAGTAATAAATAAATAATTTTATATAAATATTTCATAGTGTCTCTCGCCGTGATATTGCTGGAATATTGCTAAAAGCGGCGAAAAAAACATACTAATTCTTGAGAAATCCGATTAAGTTTCATTAAGAGATAACATTGCTTGGGATAGCTATTTGTGGTCATTATCAACAATTTAAGCCAGTACTTGATACGGCTTGTTTGATAATAAACAGTAAACCATATCTACCACACTCACCAAGTACTGCTACATTAGTTACATGATTTCCAATGATTCCAGTTACAAATTTACAGAATTTAACATGAAACCGTTCTATACATTCTGCTTTCGAGTGACCTTCTATTTCTGATGAATATCTGTGAGTCAAATATCTTAAACAGTTCAGATATTGTTTTATTGGCTTTATACACAAGTGAATTAATACCATTCGACCAGCACAGTCTGTTTGCAATCCTAGGTAGTTATAATATATATAACTCCCAACTTCCATTTGTCATTACTTTTGAGTAAACGACCATTTCTGAATGCACAACAAAAAAATGTTCTCAATAGTTGAGAATCCCTTCCGGATGTCAATCTGAGCAGATGTATCATACTGTTACCGTTACCAATTTACGTAAGTCTTGAGTTTAATCCACTTGAGAAGAGGCTCCCAACACTCCTAAGAATGGTAATAAGGCTGCCCGTGACAGATGAGTCTGATGCAACACCTAAGTTTGGTATTTGGATAAATAGGATTACATAAATATAATATGAAATGAACCTTTCAGATGTTCATCAGCTTTTATTCCAGTGGAGAGGGTTTGTAAGACCAAGTTATTCAAATTATACTTATTACTGCCACGGTATTAATCATCGAATATGTGTTCTTTTAAATAGGCTAAATTTTTCAATAATTGCCAACACCTGAAGGGATAATGTAAATCCTGCTGGGATCCATGCAGGTACCAAAGGTGCTGTTCGTCCCCACGTTCCATAGTATGGTAATCTTTCGTTCGTTGCTGGCGATCTGGAGCCCGTTTTCATCATGTATTGTCATGTTCAGATATGTTTGTATGATGAAATACTAGTTTTGAATACTATCTGTGAGAGTCTAGTTATTTGCTGGGTTTTTTATGTTGACAGGTCTGTATGAAGCCGAAATGTATTGATTATTTATGTGTATTTATTTACAGTCACGATTCGGATCAAATACTGCCGATGTGACTTTAAATGTTAATTCACTCATTAGATATTAAATCTATTCCAGGAAACCCATTACGTTTCAACGATTGTATGGCGACTTTAATCTCCAAATTGGATATTTTTGCATTATATGCATCATCATCCTACACATTTGATACTGTTATTTCGATAACAGTGAATTTTACCATTCAGTCTTTTACACAATTCATTTGGGCATTGTCTTCTTTAGATTTCATATCAGATTTGGGCTAAAGTGAGTTCAAAGGTCTTTAAGTGATTTCATTTTACATCTTGATTCTTTATTCTTAAATTCAAATATAGTTTATAAGTCCTTGGCTTTTGGGGAAAATAAGGTTTACAAATTGCATCATTCCTTTAATAAAAAAAAGTTTAGCTTTGTAATAGTCATCATATGTTTTTACAATCATTGTATACTAACATTTTCCTTTTGGTACAATAAAAACGTTTTTTATGCTATGTATCAAAATGGCTAGTCTAATAAAGTGCAGCGTGTGATCAGTGTGTGACGTCATTAGGGGGGGTTATTTATAAATCCGTCAATATCTGCCTGAACTTCTACGGATTCAGCTGAATTGGTCAAATGTTTAATTTTCCCTAGATGGATGATACTACAGAACTCTGAGTGGCATTGTTTTGGCTTATAGTCCAGTGTCTCGAGGCAATGCGGGGAAAATCCAGACCAACACAAGTACACACCCACACCCACACCCACACCCACACCCACACATACACACACATCAATGCACCTCGCTATACAAGTGCCATGATCTTGAACGCAATGTTGAACCCAATTTTACCTCAGCTTATCAAAGCTCAAGTCAGACCTTTGTTCTTATTGTCAGCATTTACCTCTTCTGCACTGTGTCTGCTGTCCACTCACAACCTGTGAAACGGGTATCGTCAGTTCTATGCGTGTTTTAGTCATGCTGGTACCTCTTCTAACCTTATCCCATTTTCATCTTTTTCTAGATGTAACAGCGTATGCGCAGCTACCAGGATGTGCTCCTTCAATAAATGTTTTGAGGGTGTGTCCGCCTTCTTCCAGAGAATATTTGAAAAAATCGGTATTTTCATTGGCACCTACCCAGTTGTACTGGTAGTTGCCTCACTTTCAGTAACCCTTGGTCTCAGCTGTGGTATGATAACATTGTCCAACGAGACTGACACAGAGACCCTTTACACGCCCATTAACAGCAGAGCATCACAAGACCGAGTTCAGTACCAGGCCACGTTCCCAGACGCCACAGGAAGCAACTACCGCGGATATGCACTTGCGGCTCTTGACATGTATGGCCGATTGTTGATAAGCAGCATGACATATGGGAACATCCTGTCCAATGCATCCATGCAAGAAATACGTCACCATATTAGCACAATAAAAGATATCAGTACTACATATGAGGGGTTGGTGATCAAGTATGTTGATGTCTGTGCTCGACAAAATGGAAGTTGTTACGCTTCAGGAGAGTTTCTCACAACAGATGCTGTACATAATGCTTATCTGTCTGGTGGAATCACCTACCCAAACTGGAATAACATAGACATATCAGCATTTCTTGGACAGGCTGCTTCGACAGGTGGAAAACTGGTGTCTGCAAAGTACCTAAGTATTTCATTTAATTTACGAATGGATTCAGCGGTTAACAAGGCAAAAGCGAGAGCTTGGGAAGAGGAGTTCCTGAAAAAAGCAGCAACTTTAGGCACAATGTCTACAAGGATAAACTATGCCGCCTCCCATTCGCTAGACGCAGAGTTGAACAAAAACACAAATGGAGACATCGTGTTCTTCTCTGTAACGTTCACGTTGATGATCACTTATGCCACTTTTGTTGCTGGCGGGGATGTTGTGTCATCGAGGACGTTGGCATCATGGGCTGGCGTTATGGCAGCTGGATTTGGCATCCTGTCATCGTTTGGACTTGTCAGCCTTTGTGGTGTAAAGTTTGTCAATATCGTCGGTGTAACACCATTTCTTATCATAGGTACGTTGAAATAGTTTGATAATAGAGTTACAGAGAAAAGGTATGTGGTTAAAGGTCAGATATATTATATTTAAGTTTCCTTGCCACACCAGTGACATTCTCGAAACTTTGGATCTCCTGTACTGTGAAACAAATCATTACTCACATCCTCTTATTCTTGAAGGTATCGGTGTGGACGACATGTTCCTGTTGATGTCCAGCTGGGCGGAGACCTACCCTCATCGAGACAAGACCGTGGCCAGTAGGATGGGGATGACCTTTGCCTCAGCTGGCATCGGTATCACCATCACGTCCCTCACTGATCTCCTGGCTTTCTTAACTGGCGTGTCTTCTGTGTTTCTCAGTGTGAGGAATTTCTGTCTCTATACAGGTTAGTGGTTTCAACTGTATAGCAGGTTAGCTGTCTCACTAAAAGCCCAGTCTCCCTTCTCCCCATGTCGTCCATTTGTGCCAGCCTGATAACTAACATGATATGTTATATATGTATATACTGTATATATTCTTCTCATTCACAGGAGTGGCCGTCATCTTCTGCTACCTGTACCAATGCCTCTTCTTCTCCCCCTGCCTTGCCATCCATGGCCGTCGGGTTGACAGTAACAGACACTGCATGACCTGCCTCAAAACTAAATCCAGAAACCAACTCAGGAACGATGATGCCTCTACCTGTAGAGTGTTCTGCTGTGGAGGCTCACCGCCAACAGAGAGGGGACAGGATGAACGATTCTTTGAGACACTGCCACGAAAGTACCTGCCACAAATGTTACTGTGTGTGGGGGGGAAGGTAATTGTGATTGTGCTATTCTTGGCCTACCTTGGTGTGTCAATATGGGGAACATTGAACTTCAAACAAGGTTTGATTTTGAAGAATCTGGTCTCAACAGATTCATACTATCATTCCTATAGTGAGACAAATGATGCATACTTCTCCAGTACTTTTCCTTTCCCCTTTGTGTTTGGCCCAACTACAAATTACACAGACAAGGATACTGTTGATAATATCGAGTCTCTGATCAATAGTGCAAAAGCGGACCCTGGAGTAAATGAAAATTCGCTCGTTTGCTGGTTCGATTCTTACAGAGAAACAACTGCTTATGACAACAGCAGCACCACAGCTTTTGTATCGGGATTGAAAACATTTCTCTCAATGACCACAAACTTTGATAAGGATGTTGTCTTTGACTCAACCAGTACTAATATCAAAGCTTCCCGATGTTATCTTTTATCAATCAATATCAAAGGCTCTAATGCTCAAGCTGATGTCATGGTTCGAATGCGAGCTCTGGCTGACAACTCACCTCTCTCTGTCTACACCTTCCACCCAGCCTATATCTTCTTTGAGCAGTATGTTGCTATCCTTCCCAGTACACTACAAACTGTGGGCGTGGCACTAGTCGTCATGACTGTGGTCACCTGCATCTTCCTTCCTCATCCTCTTCTGGTTTTCCTTGTCGTCCTTAACGTCGTTTCTATCCTCGTTGGCATCTTTGGGTTCCTTTATATCTGGGGACTGAGTCTCAGTTCAGTGACAATGATCCATCTCATCATGTCTGTCGGCTTCTCGGTGGACTTCAGTGTGCATGTGTGCTCTGCCTATATGATTGGAAAAGGAAGAAACAGGAGTGAGAAAACAGAGTCTGCCATTGTTCATGCAGCTGGTCCCATATTAAACGGTGGAATGTCATCCTTACTGGGTATTCTTGTGCTGGTGTTCTCAAAGTCCTACATCTTCAACTCCTTCTTCAAGATCATGTTTACAGTGATCATGTTCGGCATGCTGCATGCCGTGTTTCTCCTTCCTGTGATATTGTCCATCATTGGTCCTTTAACCAATACTTTCATAAGTCCTGCAAGCTCACGCAGCAACAGCCGCCCGCCATCACCTCCCATAGACTACATGTAACAAAGACCGCTGTTGTCAACATTTCTCAACATTTTTAGCTGTAAACCAATGTGTACCCCAATGTCCCAATATTCTTATTCATTTGCACAGAATCGAATAATGTAAGTCTCTTTGTGTGCCCGTTCTGTTTATCTATGTATCTCTATCTGTCAATGTACATACACCATGTTGCTACCATGAAATCAGTTCACTGAATGGTCACATGTCTAACAGCAAAAGTGTTCTTGTTCCTGGTTATCTACCAGAGATGGACATTGTAAAAGGATACCTGCCAATATGACAGATACACACGCACTACAACAAATTACGGATGTGGTTTCTGTATAAAATAAAATAAACTTAATTGATCACTTAATGCCAGTTGCATGTCTTTGTGATTTATTGCATGCACTACTATGAATATTTGAATAAACCAGTCAGTTATTAAATTTGCTTGTATTCTTGGTACTTTACCAATTCATGCAAACACCCGTAAATAAAAGCGAGAAAACCCTTTCCGTTCGATTCCGACTAATTCATCAACATATGTTTGTGAATCACAATCAAACAGTGATGATACCAGGTGTAAGTGTAAAGATGGGCACGTCGTACCCTACCAAACGCAAAAGAAAGTCGATTGCTATCTTCATAGAAAGAGCATGCTCGATTGTACCTCACAAAATGAAACATGAAATGTAGACCGAAAGACTTGAGTTGCTTGAATATTGCTGGACATGAAGCGAAACAAATCTAACAGTACCATGTGGATTAATACAAGTCATACCTTTTAGAGTGCAGTTGCGTTTGTAGTGGAGTTAGAACATGACATTTACCACTAAGTTCGATGCAATTTGAAGCCTGATTTCAGTGCAGTTCAAAAACACCCTTGTGGATTGGAATGTCAACTGAAATGCGTAGGACATGTAATTATCCACCTGCACTCAGCCAGATGGTATTGACTCTAAAACAAAGTACAAGAAATTGTCCAAAGTGACGATTTGTTTTGTTGATCCATGCTAAAAACATGAATAGTTCCTCAATGAGAAGCATACTGCATGGAATTTATGCAATAAAGGTATTATCTGAACATTCATAATATTTTATGCATGCTTTACAAGTTTGTCAAAGGCAAAAGATAATTAGAAAGAGTACTTTTCTTTAAAGGAGGCATAATGTTTCCTCTATGTCGAGCAATGTCCTCCAGCTCCAGCCCTTGGTGTCTACATTTTACAATTGTGAATCACAATCGAGCAGTCTCTTTCTACCAAGACTTCAAAGAGCGCTATAGGACTCTTGCTCAGAAGCTGTCCCACCAAGGTAACAACATTCCAGGCCTCTGTAAAAAAATGTTTTATGGTGGACATGTGGAGAACAAATTTGATGCATCAAGGATGATGTCCGATGCAATTCCGTATTGTGACTTGTATTATATATTCCCTGGGTTTTTTTAGGGGGGGGTGGGGGGGTGGGGGGTGGGGGGCAGTTGACTTGCCTTTGCATGTGTTTGTGACAGATGGCACAGGATACACTCACCTTTTCTTGAACAACTGGCTTCATCACTATTTGATAGTAATTCACAAACTTATGGTCATGATATTGTCTGAATCGTGTAATCGACAGATTTCTTATGAACATGGAAGGGGTTTTGTCGATTTTATGTACATCATGGAGGTGGTCAAATAATATATTGAATAGGAAGATATGTGTAAAGTTTGTAATAATGATTTAGCACTACGGGCCCTTGAAACCCCATACCACGGGGTTTGGATTTATTCTGTTTCACACACTCCCAAATGTTCAGTCATTTCAAATGGAAGTTGACCACATTGACAACAATTCATAGTTATTCCAATAGTGGGGTGATTAACTTGTTTATTTAAGTCACCTTTTCGCGAGCACCTGGTATCATCACTATTTGATGGTGATTCATAAACACATGATCATGATATTGTCGGAATTGTACAATCGACTCTGCTTTTGGCAGAGATTTCTTATGAATATGGAAAGGGATTTGTCACCCTTTTGACTCTGCAAACAGGGAAGCATTAACCAGCTGTGGACTTTTGCTTGTTTTGCATCAGATTTTCGGGACCTGTGATTGAGAGCAGTACATATGCTGTTGAGGGTTCCTGTTGGTAGAAATGTAAAAGATTCGACGGAACTCCTATACGTTGCACAAACAAAGCACTTTTCTATCAGTCTATGTTTTGGATCATTTGGAATTGCATCAGTCCGAGGCGGAAGCTGCAGATGACAAAGAATGAAACAACTGATCTTGTGAAGATGGATGCAAAATATAGATTTGGGCATGAAATATGGATTGGAATACAAAATACAGATTTTGGACATAAAATGCGGAATTGGATATAAAATATGGATTTGGATATGAAAAAGCAGAAAAATCCTCTTACAAAATAAAAGGGAGTGTTCTATTAAAATGAATGGGCAAATGAAATGAAATTTACTTCTCAGTATATCCATCTTGTGATCAAAGATGAACTGTTTCAAACTTAAATAGAAGTTTAGCTTAATCATAGATCAGCTCTGTCCAATGTACTGGTAGCAAGTATAAGTAGCAGCAAATATAGGACAAAATATGAATCAATGTAATGTGTGGAACAAATAAACACTATTTAATTTGATAACACACTATGTCAATGTTCATTCATTAATTATTATCATCTTACATTCTTTTAAAAATATTTAGAAAACAAATGTTCAGAACATAACAAATATATGCCAAAATAAAATTACTGAAAGTGTCTTAACCTTCCCCTCGATCAGTCAATAACCGGAATAATTCATAGCCACTTGCAGACTATCCATGATTCCTTTCTTAAAATTAACCATCCAATCAAATGACTGCCTTGGGAAGGGATGACAATTCGGACCAATAACATTTCAGCGTTAGATGCAGTTATTCAAAGATTTCCAAATTTCACCTAGAAGCTGGTGAACAGGGCTTCCATGTTTTCCGAGCGATATTCCTTGTTAGTAGTTATGCAACTATTTACAATATATGTTTGTTCAGAGCAAAGAACATGTCACTTCAAACCACCATCTGATTACATAAGAATCGTGTTTACTCAGGTAATGGAAACAAAACTGTCCGAATATTGTGAAAGGGTACATCTTTCCCTGCTTGATGGAAGATGTTAGTAGTTTTACGGGTCTCACAAATCATATAAAAAGACACTAAGATGTGAAATTAACTGTTAAATCAGCAAATGTTTCATATATATTTTTCACACAGTCATGACTTTTTTTAATATTTTGTCAAAATTATCTCAAGTCTGCAAAAGACTCCACTGAAATCCTCAGCATGAAATTTGAACCTAATTCTCTTAATAATGCATAGGTACAGCCCATAGTCTACTATCAACAAGGGGCAGTCTGGTAGCCTAGTGGTTAAAGCGTTCGCTCGTCACGTCGAAGACTCGGGTTCGAATCCCGACATGGTTACAATGTGTGAAGCCCATTTCTTGTGTCCCCCACAGTGATATTGCTGGAATATTTCTAAAAGTGGCGTAAAACCATACTCACTCACTCACTTATATCTACAAACATATGCTGATGAAGTTACCAAAACCTATGCAACCTGTTAGTTATCATAGTTTAAACTGTTATATGTATTTCACAGTTACATCAATAGACATTGTAACATATTTGACTAACACGATGATTGTCGTGTGGTATCAAGGACGTTTATTCAGGGGAGATCATTATCCAGGACACCAATGCGTTGTCGTTGACATATATATTACATCCCTCTTTGTTGAGACATATCAACCCATCACAATCACAGGTCAACATGGCATTGAGCCCAGCTGACCCGACCATTTCGCGTGACAATTGGACGGCATATGGTACATATATCTTTATCAGATTCCAAGTTAGGCTGACTAGCTTCACTATAAGATTGATTATTGTCCAATGTTGTCTTTGGTGTCAATGGAGAATTCTCAAGGAGTTGAGGAGCCTCATGATTGCCTGCAGCTGTTTTGCTGATTTGTGGTGGATTTCTCAGGTCTTCGCAGATTATGTGCGGATCTAACTTTCGTCTGTCAACTGATTTCTCATGTGCATCATGAGTGGATAGACGAAGATGACTGCGGATGCGCCTGTAATTCCGGTTGTTTCACTCAACTATCTATGAGCGTAGACTTCGCGGTTGCCAAGTGTTTGAGCCTTGAAATGGGGCAATTCCCACTGGGTCTGCCGATAGCAGTGCGTGACAGTCACTGCCAAACTTTGGTCGTAATACTTTTGCTGTCTCTTTTTATCTCCATCAAGGCGTTTCTTAACGTCATTGTTGTCATATGATACTGGCTTCAGTACCTCTCGTGCTATAGGAACCTTGTTCCCATCAAAAGTTGAGCTGGTGAGAGACAACAGGCTTTTTAATGGTGTTGTGCGATAGTCCAACAAGCACAGATGTTTATCATCACATTTTGTCCATACATTTTTCACAGTCTGCACAGCCCTTTCAACTTCACCATTCGACTGTGGATAGTTTCTCCTGAAAGAAATATTGGAATTTACTGGAGGAATACTGCAGCTTTTCTGGAAAACTATGCCGACAGAATTGCCTTTTCAAAGCCTCTTTGGTTGACATACTGCTCATATCTTGTAGTATGTGCACTTCCATGTACTTGGAATAGCAGTCAACACTAAGTATGTAGTGACTACCTTTAAATTCAAAGATATCTGAGCCAGCCTCACACCACGGATAATCTGGAGTTTTGCTTGATTTCTGTTTGTTCGTGTGTGTACTCACCAAATCATCAATCTGGGATGACACCAAATCATCAATCTGGGATGACATCCCTGTCCAGTGAAGGGTTTCACAAGCTCGCCGTTTGCAGTTGATGATTCCAAGGTGAGAAACATGGATCTGCTTCATAATTTTTGGTTTTATGCTCGGAAGAACCACAATGCGAATATTTTTGTATATGATTCCATCGGATATAGTCAGTTCCAGATTCCAATACTTTCGAATGAAATGTGGAGTGCTTTCCTTCTTGTTGAGCCAACCCTTCTGGATAATGGAGTGAAGCTCATTCAGGTCTTCTGCTGTGCACCGCTGGAACTGTTGATATCTAACAGGCGTCACTGCAATGAATTCAATCATATTGACCAATATTGGTTCAATGGCTGCTTCTGTCACCTTTGGGAATATCCTTGTCCGGCTTATGGGTTACAGTTAGGTCATATGGTTGTAGCCTTAACATCATTATCTGCAATATCATGGGTGCTAAAAGGAGTGGCTTGCTAAATGTGCTCTGTAGCGGTTGTGATCTGAATCAATTGTCACTGAGTGCCCAAAAATGTAATTGTGAAACTTCTTGAAGCTGTGCACTATTGCAAGCATTTCCTTTTCAATTTGGGCATAGGGTTTCTCTGTCTCACTCAGCGCCCTTGATGAGAAATCAACAGGATGTCCTACTTGCAAAGGTACTGCTCCCAAACCATAACTGCTTGTATAACTGGCGGTTTTCTGACATCAAACCTAGTCAACACTGGAGCTGATCTACACAATTCTTGTAATTTTTCAAAGGACTTTTGTTGTTGTTTCTCCCAGAAGAATTCCACATACGTCTCACTCAGGTTAGGCAGGAATTTGGCAGGATATTAGATCATCCCATTGAAGAGTCGAACTTCAACTTTGCTTTTAGGGACTTCCATTTCTGGCAGTTGCTTGGATCTGCTTCCAGATCATTCTCACATACTATGTGACCAGCATATTTTACTTGCACTTGGCTAATGTGGCACTTCTCAAAGGTCAGTCTAAGATTGTACTGAGCTGCATCCTTCATATTACGATCATGATCAGCAGCATCCTGACCGCCGATTAGAATGTCATCCATTAAAGCTCTCGCTCTGACTACTCCCTCTAGCATTGTGTCAATTATGCGCTGAAAGATTTCTGGAGCTGACTTGACAGAAAAAGGTAGCCTCAATCTTCAACCTGTATGTTCCTGGAAGGGTACCTGTAGCCACCTTTAACTCAGGATACTTGTCTCACTCTTCTGTAATGCATATTTTTCTCTGAAGCAAGCCTAGCTCTTCACATGCATCACCTGACAGGAGAGGCTTCTGATCTACACAAACCATATACAACTCTACATTAACAGTTCCATCTACATTTGTCACTGGTAACATGATCATGCCAACTGCATCAAGTGGATTAAGTGTAACTTCTGAATTTCTTATCTGACTTCGCTATGGGAGGTTTGAGTCCCATTTCTGTGAATACTCTGTAAAGAGGTAAGGATCGGTCTGCCCTTTCATAGTCAGTTAACTCCCTTGCCTCGGGAAGATGCATAGTAATATACACTGTAATAGTCTCCAGCACTGTCATCAGAGCCACAATCAACTCTGTTGATCGGATAAGTTCTTGAGTCACAAACATTTTGAAAGTGACCTTGTCTATTGCACTTTGTGCAACGAATGTATTTTTCAGGCCATTCCTTGTGCGATTTGTCATAGCAACATCTGCTACACATTTCTAGTGTTTGTCTGGTCTTCTAGGATTAGGTTCCTTTGGAGGAGGATTATAGGCTTTTACCGATTGATTCTTCTGCCAAATGCTTTCATACCCGCGACTCACTTTTAGGTCCTCCTCCCAAATAATTGCCATACTCTGGAGGGCTGTTTCATGATTTTGACCTTTAGTTATTGTCATTTCTAGTGTAAGTTCATCACCCTTGTCGAGGCATTTTTCTCTGACTGCATCACGATGAGCATGAAACACTACAGTGTCCCTGAGCATTCTATTAGGCAGTTTATGGATGGTGTATTACTTTCTGACATAGCCTTCACACTGCCTCAGATAATACAGATAGAAAGATCAGTTATTTTATATACCTTATGTGATATAAACCCTATTTTGTATATTTCAAGTCATATTGACACTTGATCATGTATCGCACTATAGGTGCTGTGTAGGCACTTGCAATCATAGAACTTCACAGTTTTTGCCCATATCCCGTGACTTTCACTTCACAATTAAGCGTTCACAGATTTCGTGCACCACATGGTTCACTCTTTTCGGCATTTGCGTCTCAACAATACATGGACTTATCATGAAAAGTCACACAAGGATATATAGAATCCTGTTAGGGAAGGTTATTTCTGGACAAAGTCTTAATTTATTCGCGAAAATCCAACTTATCTGACAAAATGTAACATATGTGACAAACATGATGTTTGCTGTGGTCTCAAGGACGTTTATTTAATTGAGTTCACTCTCCAGGACACCAATGTCGTTAACATAATGAATATGGTAGATGTCGTTGACATATATATTACAGACATGATGCTCAATGACATACGAGAAATAGTCCCGTTCTAGCAATTCCAAAAACACATTCAACATGTTGTGTAAATATCATTGAATTGGTTGTACATTATGACATTCAACAATATAGCAAAGAAGCGTAAGAGAGCACTTTTACAATAATACATTAAAGTAGAAGACATGACACACAACAAAATGACATGGAACCAAAGTCGAATTACTCAACAAATGGATAAGTAATGATTATTTTACTTAACGTTTTTATACAAACAACAAAATCAAAATAAATTACTTCAATGTTTACCCTTGTCTGTTATAATATAATGCATAGTGACAATCACTATCTGGAACAGTCCCCATTTATTTACATTTATTGTACTATATTTTCAAAGGATTCTATTCATGAAGCAAACGCTATGTTTCTAATGCTCAAGATCACCTTGCTTTCATTATCTTCGAGAGTTATGTTGGCATTTTACTACGCACACTAAACATATCTGTTACATGTTCCTTCCTCATAATCACTGGTCCTTCAGAATATCTTGTCAAAACTGTCAGGTTTCTTTGGACTTATACAAGTTCTGTGACTATGACTTATCTCCGTTGATATCTCAGTAGACTCCAGAATCAAGTTAGGGAGGAAACTTAGGGACCATGGGAAGATAAACAAG